>NC_142840.1:35900000-37240000 GCF_061612785.1 Hesperophylax consimilis
AATAAAAATAAGAATAATCGCATCAGCGTAATATAAAGTGTTTGTTGAAAGTTAATTTAAAAACAATTTTTTACTGGAGAAATATGAAAAAATAAGATGTAAGGCATTCTTTATAATATTTCCTTCCCTGAGCAAATAACCATTTCTGAACACTAATGGCATAAAAATCATCAGTTTTCGATGTCTTAATATCAATACTCAGTAAGTTGAACATTTTAGGCGCTATATTAGAGAACTGTCGCTGGGCGAAGGCTGTTGGTGATAAAAAAATGTAAAATAATAGAACGCATTTAATTATAAACCTTATTAATTAAAAACAGCAATATTTGATGCACACTGTCCGTTTCAAAAGATTAATTTGATGACATACAATATTTTATACATCAGTGACAAATTAAAGTCTATTGGCGAGGACACCGCTGCAGCGCAATTCAATAATAGAGCGGCGCTCATCAAACATATTTGTGACAATTTGCTATGGTAAACCAACACTCGTTTAATATGCGCACCTGTCGGCTGTTGACTTATTTTAAAATTTGAAACGCGGCGTGATGAATATTCATTGGACCGGGAGGAAAAATTGACCCAAAAGCGATACGTTTCTATCCGGTATCCATTGCCGTTTGTTCGACGCGCAAATTAACATGATAATGTAATTTAATGCATTTATCGACTAAAAAGTCAATTAAATGCATTTTAAAATGAAACGGAGAAAGATTTTAACATTTAAAAATTAACTTTTTTAAAATTTTAATACAGGAGTGGTAAAACAATGCTTACTTGGAATGAAAGTAAAAACCTTGGAGAAACAAATCATATCAAACACGTATCAAACAAAGAATATAAATATATAAAACACGTATGAAATAAATGCCAAATTACAACTGCCAAATGCTTGGCCGAGTCATTCGATTTGTTACTAGGCCTGGCAGCTTATTAGAGAGTAGAGGTGATCATATGTAGAAGAGACGGTAGGCAAATCAGTTCATTGAAATAAGTTTAAAGTGTTGTTTCGATAGCTCTTAGAAATAACCGGATATATTTCCGGCCGCAAGTTTCTTCCTAAAATATTGAATAGCAAAAGGGGAACGAAAGGTATCTATAAGAGGATGCCACCAGAATAATGAAAGTCCTACCTTGCTCCTGGTGTCCTCAATGCTCCTCTCTCTACCAGTACGTAAAGAAACTTCACGGCGTATTACACTGAACTCGGATTGCAATCTAACAGAGGCGGTGCAGAAACTGTACTGGTGAACTTCTCTCTCCTGGTGACAACTTTACAAGGACGGTAAGGTAGAGAATAATTATTGAAAATAACCATTGGTTGTATGCCCGAACAAGTGCTGTTAACGTGGTTTTGCGAAGGAAGAAAAGTAAATTAGAGAGGTTAACAACAACACACACTCAACTAAAAAAATCTAAATTATTATTTAATTCTTTGACTGAGCTGATCGCTTTGACCAAGTGGAGAGCGAGTGAAGCCCCGAGTTGAGAACGAGTTTAATTCAGGCATTACTATCAAAACAGGCCTATTCCATTTCAACCAAAACAAACACCGACCGGTCGGTGGCTGAGTTGACATCGCATTTGGGTCCCACCCAGGCGTAGTGTGTTCAATTCCTCGGCTGGCCTAAAGTCCTCCATCACAACACAAGCCACATTTCCGCTCACTGTGGTGGTAGTAGGAGATTTTCAAATATTGTCAAGTTATTCTTGACCCGGAAATGTTTCTTTTTCTTTAAAAAGAAAGAAAAAAACGGAGCATTTGATCACGTGACAAAATTGCACCTATTTGATTTATATGAATGTTACTGTTGTGTTATATATGGCGGTTTAAAATCAGCTTACTCCAAGACAGTTTGTTGCACAACAAGAATATTCCAAGACAATTGATTGCAAAACAAAAATATTCCAAGATTGTCTTGCAAAACAGACATATTCAAAACATTTGTAAATATTTTATTATTTTTCAACTTTTTTTTGTATATTATTATTATCACATATTAGAGGCACTTTTATCAGACATTTTTTCGATTTACCAATAAACCGATCAACAAGAATGATGAAATCAAGTCTTTTTTGTAAAAATTACCCTGAGATGGTGATTGAGATCTGTATTATTAGTAGACATTCGATATTTTTTTACCATTCTGCAAAGAGCACGATTGTATTGGACTACGTTCGAATATATTATTTTAATGAAATAAGATCATGATAATGCACTAAGATGAAGTTGATTAAAATTCTATCGTTTCCAAGTGAGTTATGTATCTTGTCAATTTTATATTCTACGAGCACTAATTAGCATTTTTCATGTCGAAAATATTTTTTAAAAAGCCCTCTGGGCGTTTTGTGTGATTCAAAGAATACCCTTTGATAACATGATTTTTTACAGGTTAAACTAGTATACTCTGCTGCCACTGTTCACTACACAATATTGAAAAATAAACACTTTGTCTTGAAACACAAAAAGATAAATTACTGAAAAAACGGGGAAAAGCTTTACTGAAAAGCTTTTCCCCGGTGTCAAAAGCAATCCTTTTTTGCAAAGTTGCCCACTTTTTTCAGTAAATTCCATAGGTGTCAGTTTCCATATTGTCCATAGTGTCCATTACACACATTTAAAAAAAACTTATTTATTTATTTCACTCTTTTATAATATAGTATCTACTTTTAATAACCACGTAACACGTACCTACATAAAATTTCCTAATTATATTATTACTAGAGATTTATTAAAAATATAAATTCTTGGAATTATTGATGTTCATAAGTTGCTTCTGCGTCCTGTGGAACTCTGATTTAATGAACGTAAATATACTTTGAATTTAAATCTTATTTTCAAAATTGGAACTGATTGTTTGAAGAATTCAGACGATGTTAAAATAAAGTAAAAAATTTTTGCATTGTTTGAACCACTGTATTTTTTTTAATGTACGCCGACCGGTTTTAGAACAACCATTCATTCCTCGCAGCAATATATACATTTTTATAGTAGATATTGTTTCTCTTATTTATTATGGATAACCATAATGTTTCAAACAATGTTAAAAGTGTTTCATTTATTTATAGTGGATAATCCGAGTGGTTCATACAAAGTTAACATTACATTTATTTATCTTGGATAACCACAGTGGTTCAAACAATATTAACAGTGTTTCATTTATTTATAATGGATAACCACAGTGATTCAAACAATGTTAACAGTGTTTAATTTATTTAAAATGGACAACCGCAGGGGATCAAAAACATTATTACATTTATTTATAATGGATAACCACAGTGATTTAAACAATTTTAACAGTGTTTCATTTATTTATAATGGATAACAACGGTGGTTCAAACAGAGTTAATATTGTTTCATGTATTTATAATGGATAACCGCAATGGCTTAAACAAAGTTAACATGGAAAACTACAAAGTTATAGCTACATTCAAAATTATAAAATTATTATTAGTTGCCAATTTCGAAATTAGAACTCAGAATTCAGACTTATCGTCAATTTTTATCCTATAATGTTAAATATTATCGTTATTGAATTAATTATATTAAAAATGTTAATTTCCTGGTACTACTCATAAGCAGGAAATATAATCTCAAAATTTACCCCGAAAAAACATGTATGTAATGCTTAGCATACGTAGGAACTCGTAATATTTACTTTGTTTGGGTATTTTCCCGGCAATTTCTCCCACGAGCTGAGCTCTTGTACCTGTTATGTCCCTCGCCCTGTACGGGGTGCACTGCATATAGGGTATAGTGCATAGTGCACTGTGAACAGAGCGTAGGAACAGAGCACGCGCCGCGGCCCCCGAAGCACGAACCCACGGAGCCATGTTTAATAATTACGATTAAAACTACTAACTAAATTATAATAAAGTCTGTTAGATTCTGTGAACTGCGCAGAGTTTTAATTAAATTTGTAATGAGGTATTGAATCCGTTGGTAATGCAGTTTGATATGGATGTTCTGCGGTGGGAGAGGTTCTTTGCGAGAGGCAAATAGCCGAGCTCCGAGAAACTACAGCCGGCTGCTTGCAATCACGAAAATATGAACAAAAGACATTGACTTCATTTATTTCTGGTTTATATCAAAATTGCGTCTCTTGAACTGCGAGATAAACTTTAAATTCTAGCTTCGAGCTGTTTCATAACGGATCTGACGGCTTATTGAATTCATTTGAACAATTTATGTACTGCAGATTTGTATTTGTAAAATAATAATATTACTATTTCGTACGGTATCTAAAAAAAATATATCAGCCTTTAAATGTAATATATTTTAAATATTCAAAATGAAAGACTGCTTACAACCTTATACGCTTATACATTAAGGTCCAGTTGATTCGTAAATATCCAAATGTAACATTGTTATTAAATGGCCATTCTGCGTCAATTTTTTTACGTCGTAAAGATCCCCGCTAAACGCCAATTTAAGTGTGTTTCAACTTTCTATCAAATTGTAATAAGCTGGCAAACTTAACAATATGATAGTTGTCATCTTGCGCTGATGAATTTGTTCAAAGGAAAGCTGAAACGGGCTTAGAATCGGCATTAAAAAAACCGTTCAACTGTCATTTGATGACTTTCACTTGTCGCACGTGAATTTCTGCAAAACAACTCGATCTAAAACAGAATTCCTTGTCAATTCATATTTCTTCGAAAATTACGTGAGAAAGTTTTTTTTTTTGCAATCGTATTACATGTTCACTTACTAAAATAAGTCTATGAAAACTGAACTGTTCATTCCGAAAACCCGTTGATTGTCGTGCTATTATTTTATGAATAAAGAAACTTTTAAGGAAATGATTAATCTTGACTTTTAATAACAATTTGTTTTCCTTGTTTCAGAATGCCCTACAACGAACCTAAATTTAACCCCATCAACCAAGTAAAGAGGATGGAATCCAACCATCAGTCGCAAAAGGGATACAGCATATCAGTGGGAATCTACGGCTGGAGGAAGCGGTGTTTGTACATTTTGATAGTGGGGCTCATGATAATGATGGTCATCAACCTCGCCCTCACGCTCTGGGTCCTCAAAGTATTGGATTTTAATTTTGTAGGTATTTTACATGTTTTGAAGAAATTTACAACATAAGACAACAAATTCCCGATAAACTACTTTTTTAGTTTTTCTGACAGCTGTTTTCTTTTTAAAAACTGGTCATTATAAGTTTACAGTTTAAGTACCTACCTGCTTTCATCTATATAAAATAAATTTGCTTTTTATATGAATATCGCACAAGAATCCTTACTGTTTCCACCGCCTGAAGCCAGTAAGACTATAGCATCCCCAAGTGAGGTATTGAAGGTTACACCCGCCCTGTCCCACCCCGGTATAGGTGACTTATGGTCACCCCTTCGGAGTTCTCGCATGAATCTAATTTTTGAATAAACGGCTCTACAAAGTATATAAATGAAGCTAGACCTTCAATGTCCCCGCATACGGTGTTAGGAAGCGGTATGCGAGCGCTTACAGGTATTAATCCAAGGACAACACAGAACAATGAGCATCAAACAATCAAGTAACAAGTGTCAGGCAAATAGTTGGTGGAGGGAACCCACACTCCAGTACCTGTAAGCACAAAAAAGAACAAAGTGAAATAATAGAGTGACGGGGGAGTTTCGCCGAGCCACGTCTGGCAGTCCTGTTGAGAGATTGGTGGTGGTTGGGGTGACTGGTGCAGGTCAGGACTTCCACACCCCTTAGCCGACCACCCGGTGGTGCCCTGAAGATAAGTATGGGAAAAAGAGGGATAAACCCTAAAGAACCTAGGGGGAAGAAGCGTCAGGAGGTCGGAGGCAGGGTGGAGGTTACCCTAATCCGCACAGTCACCCCTCTGACCACCAACGCTCCTCAGGGGTGGCGCAGGTGATTGGCGGAGTCCCCCGGTAAAAAAAAGGAAATAAAAGAAGCTCCAGCAAGGTATGCGGGGACGAGGCCCGTTGTCCAACCCCTATTGGGGAGAAGTAAACAATACAAGACAAACAACGGAGTTCAGTTCTAGCCTGTAAACTCGTTGCCGTTACTGAAAAAAGAAAAAAAAAACATATAAAAGAAGAGAAAAGAAAAGAGAAAAGGAAAACAATAAACAATCCAAAAGTGCCAAAAAAAACAAAGTTGAAAGTGTAAAAATAAAATCTGCATAGTCTGTAAAGAGGACAGCATGTGAAGTATAAGATAACAAAAAAGTAAAACATAAGAAAAGAAAACTGAAAATAAGAGACAAGTTATTTAAAAGAAATGTAAGCGAAAGAAAAATCATCTGCAGCAGCTGGTACAGTAAGGAAAGAAAAATAATAAAAAAAAGAAGAACAGAATAGCATAAACAATAATCGGAGATTTGTAAAAGAATTAGTCATGGAGCAGGAGCAATACACCAGGGGTTCTTAGTTATCACGCTAGTCAGCGACTCTAAGCTCAGACCATCTCTCAACCCAGATCCTAGTAAACTTCCTCAGACATTCGAAATTAACTCTGTTAGAAACAAGATCGGTGTTCCACACCGGTCTAATGGGGACATTCAGACCGTCTATCATTTCGTCTCTGGCATCCTTCAAGATCTCACAGTGCCACAGAATGTGCTCGGCCGACTGGTAAGTATTGCCACAAGCGCAATTGGGATGGGTAGACAGGGCAAGGCTGTGAAGCCTCCCCCTGAATTCCCCATGTCCTGAGAGGAGCTGCGTCATGTGATGGTCCAGTTTGAGGAAGGCCCCTTCCATTCTGAGTTTAACTGATGGGAAGAAGGAAAAGGTCCATCTTCCCATGCTCGACCTATCCCAACGGACCTGCCACTCTTTAAGCGAAAGGTCCCTCATCGTCCGAAGCAGTCCAGGGAGAGTTCCCGGTCCACCTGGTGTCAGAACGACACCAAGATGGGTTGCCGGGGATCCTCTGGAAAGTCTCTGCTTGGTTAAGACTTCCCTAATCTCCAGATCGATTGGCAAAATGCCGGCCAAAACTGGCAAAGCGTCCGAAGCAACAGTACGGTATGCGCCAGATAGTGCCAGCAAAGAAGTTCGCTGGCCCCTAGTAAGAGCGAGGAGTATAAGGCAGTTATCCAGGCGGTGCTCCCAAACAGAGGCAGCATACGAAACTTGCGCAACGTATACGCCCCTGTACAGAGCACGTAGTGCCGGACTGCGTAGTCCCCATTCAGCGGTGGAGAGTCTCCTCAGCTTTAGGAACAGCGCCTGAGCCTTGCTTGAAACATCTTTAACATGAGCCAGAAATGAGGACGATCGATCGAGTGTTACACCTAGGTACTTGACCGTGTCTGCAAATTTGATGTTGGTGTCTCCCATCCGGATGGTAGGGTTTCTTGTTCTACTGAGAGAGCCCTTCATCAGGAGACCTTTTGTCTTGTGGGGAGCGAAGGTCATCTTATTCCTCTCCCCCCATTTAAGGAGGGTGTTCAAACCATCACCAGCCTTTTCTTCAATTTCCTTTCTGCTGTTCCCCGAGACAAGATACATTTTGTCATCCGCGTAGTCGATCATGATACATCCTTCAGGCAAGGGTAACCTAGAGGAGTCGTCAAAGTCAATATTCCAAAATTCAGGTCCCAGAACGGAGCCCTGGGGACAGCCCATATTTACTTCGCGTTCTATAGTAAAATCACCATGGGATATCGAGACAGTTCGTCCCGATAGGTAGTTGTCAACCGATTTAAACAGGCGTTTTGGACAATTCCTACTTTTAACCTTTGTGCGTATCATGTCCCACCACGCGAAGTCGAAGGCACCAGTTATATCTAAGAAGATTGCTACAACATACCTCTTTGTGCAGACCTTCACCCAGTTAAGCGCAAACGAAATGGCGTGCACAGTGGATTTACCCGGGACGAAACCAAATTGAAGTTCACTGGGCGGTGATAGTGTACTGCGAAGACGCTGCCGAATAAGTAATTCCAGGATCTTACCGAGGACTGGGAGCAAGGTTATCGGGCGATAAGCCTTTACATCGGTGAGTGGTTTGCCGTTCCCTTTAGGTATAATCCTGAGCACGCCCCTCTTCCATTCAGAAGGGAAAATTCCTCTTCTCAGGCACGATTCCATCACTTGAAAGAGCTCCTCTTTAGCGTGGACCCAGACATGCTTCACTATTTCGCCGTTGAGTCTGTCATGCCCTGGTGCCTTCTTTGGACCCAAACCCTTAATTATAGCACCTATTTCAGCTCTAGTGACGGGAGTGATTCTATCCTCTTGGGCGAGGTCTCTAGGTGGAAGCCGTGCTAGATTTCTAATCTGTTTTTGGTGGTCACTTTCCCCAATTACTGACTCTACAGGGACTAACTTGCCCAAAAGTGTGTTGAGAGTAGAGGCCACGTCCACAGTCTCAGCGTCCCTCCCATCAATATTCCCAATTAAACTTGACAAAAACCGATCCGATCCCTTGCCGGATTTTTCAATTGCGCTGTGGATTTCCCACGGGTTGGCGTTGCCCACATCTTTAACCCAATTATGCCAGGCAGCTCGTTTCGCAAGGAGAACCGCATGTTTTTGAAAGTTGCCCTGGATCTCCTGAGAGCGGCCTGAAGGGCAGCTGTCTCCTCCTCCGTACAGCTTCCCCTCCTGGACAGTCCCAAGGCCCTATAGGCTCCTTTGTAGGCCCCCTTTAGCGAAGTCAGCTCAGGTGACCACCACGGCGTTCTAATTTTCGTCTTTGGGTTTGATCTGCCCAGAGAGGAATCAGCCGCAGATACAACGGCAGAATTGAAAAAGTTCCCCAAATTGTCCGGATCATTAGCTGCTACGTGATGAAAATCCCTTAATGTATCTCGTAGCGCCTCCCCAAAGTTATCCCAATTCGCCCTGGAGGTGTTGAAATTCCAGGAGGATCTCGGAGTTTCAGTTTTCTTAACACCTATTGTGAATGTGATTAATCTATGATCAGAAACTATTGCGCATTCATGGACTCTCCATTTAGATATCCTGGCCGCAACTGATCCAGAGCAAAGAGTTAGACAAGTGAGGTATGTTGTGAAGCTGAAGAAGGTGGGAAGGAGAAAATGATAGTGAAGAGAGAGGTGCGGAAGTAGCTGGTCACCAAGCACGGTTAAAGCCATATCAAGTAATGTTTCAATTCTGAATGGTAGTCTTACACAATGTTTTCTTCCACTCTGGAACATGCCGCAAATATTATATTACGTATTATTTTTATGAATTGATAAATTTTGCAGGATAAATACAATGAATCCAAAAGTCAAATTATTCGTCATGCTGAAATTTAATCTTTCTTTGAAAATAAAAGGTAAAATTTAAAGGCAAATTTAATAAATAATTGCTGGCTTCTTAAGGGTGACAACTACAATAGGCAAAGCTGAAGAGGAGACCTAGGTCCAAAACTAGATGCCAGAAGGCTAAGAAGATAAAGGTAATGTCCTTGTTTCTGCAGGAAGGCATGGGCCAGCTCAGAGTGGTTCCCGGTGGCCTGCAGTTGCTGGGACAAGCCATGGCCATGGACTCTCTGTACGCCTCCACCATCCGGTCCCGCAGAGGGCAGCCTATTACAATCGAGTCCTCTAGGAACTTTTCCATCAACACCAGGGACCACGAGGGCTACCTGGAGAATCAACTATTCTTGGGTGAGTCACACAATCTGTTACGCGATGCAGTGTACATTATCTCTTTCAATGCGTAATTAAATGAATACTACAGTTAAAAAACCAATTTTCTGCATTGGTCAGATATTTTTAATCACTTTATTTAGATAATATTCCATTTTTACAAAGCGCTGACGTTATCTAAATATATCTGATATTGTCTCCCGTGCCAACAAAATGCTTGGATTTGTTCTTCGTAATTCAAGATCATTTACCAACGGAATCGCAATCCGAAGAACGTATGAAGCACTTGTTCGCAGTATCTTGGAATATAGCTCCATTATTTGGGCCCCTTCTGAGCAAAACCATATTCTCGAAATAGAAAAAGTACAAAAGAGATTCATGCGTTACCTATATATGAGGGAATATATGTACTACCCTTTCCTGTATCCATCCTTATTCTTAGCAGGAATGCTCGATCTTAATACATTAGAAGCCCGCCGAAAAATATTTTTAGGAAAACATTTTTTTAAGATAATCTCTGGAACTATACATAATCCACCTATTCTGAAAGAGATTAACTTATATGTCCCAGACAAGTATACTCGTGGAAGGTCCCATACCCTTTTTTATGCTCCAAAAGCGAGGACTTCTGCCTATCAGAACGCCCCAGTCAACAGAGCGACTGAACTGCTCAACGAGTCTGCATTGACCATCGACATTTTTAACGTAACCTACAGGCAGTTTAGCAATTATCTTTTGACGTATGTCACGAAGTAGTGAAACTGACCTTTTTATGTGTTTTGCTATACTTTTTGTCTAATTTGTAATCTTCTCCATAATGTATTGGTGAATAACCGTTTTACGGAGAACATGAAAAATAAATAAATATATTATAAATGAATGTTGATTAGTTTGTCCGGTACGCAATCCTAAACCATTTATCCGATTTCACTGAAAATCTCAAAATATTTTCTTATTAGTACTAGGAGTGTTTAGAGAATGATTTGAATATTAGAAGTCGAAACCACTCGATAAAGAATTGACGCATTATCTCTGCACTGAAATGAGACACGGAGTCGAATTAAAGGCGACATAACGTAGTCTTTTAATAGAAACAAATCAAATAAGTATGTGTGGTTAAATTAGACATTAATTATGAACGAAGAAATATGTTTAAGAAGAATGTTTGACTTGGAAGCGAGTGGTTGAAGAGGTCAAAGACGCCCACAAAATATAAGTAAAATTCGCCCAATTGTTAGGTACTCTAGAATTCACAACCTCAAAACTTTACAACAAACCATTTATTATTATTATTGAAACATTTAAAGTCCCCAAGCAACGCTGGGTACGCATCTACTGATTCCTTTATGAAAAAACAGACAGTTTCAAGAATATTTTCTGCATAAAGTAATGATATCCCCGAGAGGAAAAGATCTAATATCTGGTTAGATTGTTTAATTCTTAAGTTCTCTGTAGACTGATGAACCTAATTCTGATATCGAGTGAGGTGTGCTGTGATATGTCGTCTCCTACAACAAAATTTCATATTTTTTCAAAATGTATCTATTTATCGTTTATGATGAAATCTTTTAATTTTATATTTATATTGTTGATGCAATTATAACGAGTTTGATTTTTGGGGGTATTTCATGAGACAAGGAATAAGATTTGGGGATCAAAGGTGAAAAACTAAATAAAAGGCGTGTCGTGAAGGTCACTGTGTTTATTGAGTCAGTTGCCGTGACGAGGAGATGATGTAGGACAAATGTTGAATACTCCGGTTGCTACTGTGATGTGCTGGTCAGGCGCGGGTCAGTGAGTCGACGCCGGGCGCTGGTGACCGGGACTCGATGACTGTCAGGCACTGGCGATCTGGGGAATCAATACTCCAGTGCTGATGGAGGCCGAAGGTGCGGCGGACCTTGTGGGCAGTTGAACGGGAGCGGCGTAGACCAGTGAAGATGCTGCGTGTCCTCGTGGTGGTCATGGTGGCGTGGAAGAAGCGCTGGTCAGAGACGCTGGAACCAGGGTGCTTGTAATCCGAGTAGCGCTTGCCAGGAACGGCGATCTGGACAAGGCGCTATGATGATGTCCCGATGGAGTCCATGATGGTACGGGCGAAGCCGGGTACGTTGTCCTTCGCGCGGGTGATCTCTCGTTGCGTCGTTGACTGACGGCTGATAGATAACTGACTGACTGACTTGCTGCGTCAGGCTTATTTATACTACACGGCCGATGGCAACAGCAGGTAGTTAAATGGCAACTAAATCGAGGCCACTCGCTCGGTCTGGACCTTTCGCGAACTTTCGGCGTCTCGGCAATTATGCCTAGGCGGTAGACTCGAACTTTCTGGCGAGTTCTCGTAATGTGAAAGATGGCCTGTGACGTATTGTCACATGGTAGACAAGTAAGTGCTTGTAGTAAGTAGATTGCTTTGTTTACGATGCGATTTTGACTGCAGGTACATAATTCGGGAGTAGGTACTAAGTAGGTCGAGCGGTTTATTATTAATTTAATTAGTTAATCTAGATTTTTCTCGACGCCACAAAGATATGTCATTAAAAAATTTAATCCCACACCCCGCAGCTTAAAATTATTCTCAAATAGCACTACTGTCGAGGGCCTTTTAAATTCGTGGTTGCGAACGAAGCTTTAGAGCAGTATCCTTTTCATAAATCATGAACGTATTATTAAACTCTGTTTCTTTCTAGGTCATGATAGAATGGAGTGCATGACGCGCTCGTTCCGGGTAACGGATCCACGCGGTGTGCCTGTGTTCTCGGCCGACGCCAGCGAAGTGGTGATAGGTGCTGAGGCTCTCCGGGTCAGCGGGGCGGGCGGCGTGTCCTTGACCGGATCACTGCAAACCCCACTGGTCCGGGCGTCGTCGGGCAACCAACTACTGTAAGTAATTTAACCACAGGCTTACTTAATACTCCAAAACAATTCAGATCATTAAAAGTAAGGACATACTGGGCCCATGAAACGCGGTGGCCCAGAATGAAGAGCATATTTGTCCAACGCACGCAAATTTGAATCGTAGTGTAGCGATATTCATTGGTTTTATATCAAAAATCACTTGGTAGCTAAATCTGTTATTTGTTCAAGTGCTCATCTCAAATTTTAACAAAATAAATCGAGCTATAACGCCAAACCTCTAAACAAACATAAACGTCAAATCAACTTATTGATAGACCTATAACCACCATTATTTTTTTACAAGTCCCACTTAGATTTAGACACGACAGAGGGGAGCGTAATATTGAGTTGCATCTGATAAATGTGTTTCTAAATCAACTATTTTCGGAGAAAATGTATGGATTGTAAGTTGTCCATTTGATTACTGCGATGCTTACGTTACGTAAGTTGTCTCAGTGTGTTCTTACCTTTATTTCTCACCGAGTTTGTCACCCCAGACATGATTCGCCACGTTTGGTGATTTAGCGGGGGTGTCTGGGTTCATGGGGTGAGGTTTGTCTAAGTCTTAGTAGTGGATGCATCTAACCACCGACTGGGTTATCACCGTCGTCGCCAGATGAGAGAAACTGGTTGTGGGAGACATTTGACCCGAACAGCAGGACTATAGCAACCCATCTTCTTGCACTGCAGTGGGAGGGTTGAATTTATACGTCAGTTTCTCTTTGATATACTGATCCCCAGATTGCTAACCACCCCTTTTACGCTTTTCCGTTACGGAATTTTCTATCCTTATTTCCTTGAAAAGAACCTCCACAAAGCATTCCCAAAAATGATAAAGGCTCTGAGGGATATTATTTTTCTCTGGGACCCCTGTGTCGAGCTAATTTAAAAAATGAATGTATTGTTTGATTTTTTTTTAAATAATTATTAATTTTTTTAAAATTGTGATTAATAACTAAATAGATTGGTACTTTTTAATGCAGTTTGGAGTCTCCTACGAGATCGCTAGAGATCAGAGCAGCGCAGTCCATCAAACTGGAGTCCCGCGCAGGAGACATCACAGCCTCTTGTCTCACTAACCTCAGGCTGCAGTCAGTTGCTGGAGCGGTAAGTTGAATTCCGCACATCTTAAATTACATTATAAAAAGCCTATAGAAAACGCAGCCTCATCACCTGGTTTCATTTTTAAAATTTCTTACCACCCTCCGAATACCTTCCATCAGCAAAAGCAATTTGACTATATTTACTCTCTTTCTAGCTATAATATGCACATTTCAACGAAGCCATTCCAATTTAAGAGCATTTCCACAAAGAGAAATCTCCACCCAAAAAGCTTTTTATTTTTTTTTTATTCATTCTTTATTATGTGAAGGTGTCTTCAAATCGGCAAATTCAGATTTTCAAAAAGCAATATATTTACTTGCATAAAGTGTATCAGAAAATGACTAGCGCATACATGTGAAAAATAACGGTATATTATGTCAATTATTGTATTATGAAGCTGAAAGTATTTATAAAATATTTGCATCTGGATTTGTCTAAAAAAAAAACAAATATTGACGATTTTATTTATTTTGTAATAAAATGATAAACTTGATCATAGTTATATTATAATGTTAAAGAGTCATTAATATATTATTTCTAAGTAGTCCTGCTGTTATATACCAAAGAACTTTATTTCTCTTTTTGTTGAACCAAAACATAGTTTTTCAAATTTTCTAATTATTTATAAAGATAGCATTTCACAAATGTGTCAAGTTTTCTTGACATGTCTAAACAGTTCTTTGAATATGCATGTAAATATATTATCATAGAATATTAACCCCGTTATCATTAAGCACCATTAATTTCAATGACCTTGAAATCCACATTGCTTCCCACTACTATGAACAACTCCTTGTCCACCCAACGCCATATTTTGGATAGCTCAAAAAAGGTTTTGCATTAAATACTGTTATAAATATATAATATAGCTTTGATAAAATGAGTCCAAAAGCTTTATTGTATTCGTACTTTATCACAATCCGTGGAAACTACAAGTAACTCAAAAGTTTAATAGAGCATTGTGAACGTTACATAAAATACACACCCACAAATAGATTATGCTTAATCTTTTCCACCATTTTTAGGTTATTATTTATTAGTTTGAAAATTACACAGAAAAATAACTGACCTAATCTACCAAACTCTCAGGGGGTCTGCAGTATTTTCCTTCGTACTTTGCGCCCGCTCGTCTGGTGTTCAATGTTTTCATTCAATTTCTGACTGCTATTTTGTTTTATGCAAATCTGAAAATAAATGAAGAGTATCATGAAAAGTTTCCGCGGAACAGTAGACTAAACCACTTGAGTAAATAACGATCTAGCCGGACCGTATTATTTTTGAAATAATTGATATTTTTTGTTTGCTCTAGTTGCAACTGAGAACGGTGATGGTAAAAATCGTCAGTATTGGGGATAGAAATAAAACGCTTACCAACAAAACATTGAATGAATTCGGACTCCAGTTGACATAAAACAACTTTTAAGTCTAAGGCATATTACGCTTAATTTATATTAAATGAAAAAACACACTTTGTACTTCACCACTTTTTATTGAATTAATAAATGACATCCAACTGGGTTTGGCTTATCTCAAGTTTCATCAGAGCCATTATTTTAACCAATAGAATAATAATAATTTAATATAATAGACCCGATGATTCTTTAGATAAACGAAACCTTTTTGGCTGTTATTTATTAATTAATAATAAAGTGGTGTATTAAAAACTGTGTTTTTTTTTCATTTAAAATATTATGTCACACCACAAAGTATTTGCTTCTTTCAAAAAAATACAATTTATTAGGGATTGATATATTAAAAAAATATTTAAAACGTCTTAAAAAGTCTTCATCTAATCACAAAAACAGAAAAGGTTTGAAATACTTTTAATAACCATTTGATTTTTTACTTCTTCGAGATCAAAAAGAAAAGATAGCATGTCATTCTTACGAACAAAAATTATTACTCATTTATATTCAATATGTATCAATATATTATTTTAAATATTTATTATTATTTAAGAAGTCAAATCAAACTCCGAAAATTGTTATTTTCTGTTCTCCTGGACTTCTGTCATTTTGTAGAAACGTTTTTGTGTCTCTCACACATCGATTTGTTCCAGATAAAATTGGAAGCAGGCAGCATCTTCATGCCCAAGCTAAAGTCAGCTCTACCTCTTCCTGCCAATTCTGCGCATTCCAGGGACCCTCATCATCACGATATCTACCAACTTTGCGCCTGTGCCAATGGAAAGTTATTCCTTGCATCGCCACACGGGGTATGCGCCGCCAAGGAAGATAGTTACATCTGCCGATGATCTTTATAAGCTTTGAGAATAAGTTAATTCAGTAAAAATAACGACGAACGTACGACAAATTCAATACAAAAAATACACCTGAAACATGGAACGAGCAGTATACCACAAAGAATGAGAAAGTGTTAGACATCTCAATGACAATTATTGTTAAACTAACAATATTTTCATCCAGTTATAATACAACGAAAAGTTTCGTGATTTTTATCGATCACAAAAGACATTACTTATCATTATTGAATGAACATAATCTTAGTTTAGAATTGTTAGTTGAATGTCAGTTTAAAAATCATAATTACATATCCATTAAATACCTGTTCAAATTTTGTTGGTTTAAAATATAAAATAATTTAATTTTGGAAATTAATTGTATGAAAATTGTTTATTTATAACTTTTTAACCCTTTCTCAACCGGTACAAATCAATTTTAATAGCATCCAAGTATATTTTTTCAGCCAATATAAATTTACAGTATTTTTTAGTACCTGTAACAGTCATGCGTAATTGTTTTTAAATTTATTATTTAATATCCAATATACTGTAGTATGTTTCCTTATAATGTATTTTTCCATGCGTGAAATATAAAATAACCAAAACAAATATTTTTAATATTGATTAGTTTTTTTTTAAATTCCCGAACGATAATCGTTTTCAATCGATATTGAATTTCTCAAAAAAATATCGAGATCGGAAAAAAAAATATTATTTCGGTTGGGAAGGGTTAAGTCTATCTTATGAATTAAGTGAAGTTTTGACATTAATAGTGTATTAATTTGTACGAATTGTGAAAGGGTAAACCAAAATGTTATCAATTACCGTTTATCTATAAATAAGATAACTAATTCAGTTAAAAGGTTAGTAGGTATGTACCTATCTACGAGTACGTAGGTGCATAACCATAATATATATCGTTGTTGAGCTTATAACTGTATCTATAGAAACCATTAAATTATTATTTTGAAGGTTTTTTAACATTTCGATTTTCTTATGACAGCTGCCAAACAAAAAAGTCAAAAATATAAAATGTGGAGTCATTATATTCAAGTAAAATAAAAAAATAACAGTATCAAATAATTCATTGGGACTAGGTTATTACAAATTTGAACACCTCCTGAAAAAATTTAAAAAATACTGTGCTTCAATTCAATGCGAAAATAATCTTGATAAATGTAAAATTTGCCCCTAATTTTGAACCCACGACCTCAGGACCTAGAATTCAAGACCTTACAGGAGGGCAGGATCACAAACATTGTAGAAGAAAATACTTTTTATTAACTTTAATTATTTTTTATAAATCAATTAATAACTTATTCCTTTGAAAATACCTTGTTACAAATTTGTTTACTCTCGTTGACTTGAAATTATTTTTTTCAACTTATTAAAATTTATTTATTTCAATTGTTGTTAATAATGACTGATCTGTAAATAAATAATATTCCTTTAAATTTTCCCATAAAATGTTTTACTGTAGTTATGTGTTTTAAAGGCTCTTCGATGAATGTTGAAGCTTTCTGTTATGCCATACTATAAAATGATTAATATGTAAACGTTAAGTCGATGTTAACTGTAGGCAAACGATGTTGCTTTAATTGCTGTGTACATACAAATAAATAAATACAAACTGGTGTATATAAACGAATTGTATATAAAATTATGAAGTTGAAATATATTAAATAATTGAAAATATGTATCAATGATGTTTTTGATCATTTACTTCCCTAAAAACATTTAAAACCACCGAAATTCATTACAAATAATATACATTATCTCAACAAATAACTAATAGATAATCTATCTTTAACTATCTGAATACCTGTGGTTAACAATTAGAAAAGGAGGGGATTGGGACATGAGCGACAACTACACAAGTTTCCGTAACAGACTCAAATTAAATGCACTAAAAGAACATGCTCACTCTATTGGTTTTCTTAACAGACTGACTATGTGTAATAAATTGTTGAAAATGTTTCTGATGTAGGTAGTCCACACTGTTAGACAGGGACAGGAAATGGTGTAACCGATTGGTGGGGAATGCATGAACATACGTTAGAGGAAGATGTGCGTATAGTTGCGTCAACAATTACTCAATAAAATTTCAGTAGACTCCAAAACACACAATTATGAGTACAAAAAGACCTATTTTTGAACACAATTGTCTATCGTCTTCTTATCAGGTCAATATAACAATTTTATAGACTTCTTCAGGACATTATAACAACAAAATATATGTAACCCGGTTGCTGCCCTGCTTCATGATATGGTTATATCAGAAACTAGTTGAGAAAGCTCAAATAAAGAGGTTTATGCAAAGTTTTCCACATTAAATATAACATTAAATAACACTAAATAACATTAAATAACATTAAATATAACATTAAATTACACTAAATAACATTAAATAACATTAAATAACATTAAATAAGGCTTATTTCTATTGATCAGTGTTTTTGAGAAATTTTACTCAAAGGACAAGTATAAAACTACTGTAAGGACAAGTATAAAAGTACTGAAAAAACTGGTTTAGCAGGATTGGAACCTCTAGCTTATTCCCGAGAAAATATGGAAATAAATTAATAACATAAAATATAATATAGGTAATAAAATTCAATAATAATTTTACCTCAGTAATTTATGTTTTTAAAGGGTGACGATCTCATGAAGTCAATATTACAATAAAATAAAATTTACAAGTGAATGAATATAAAGTCTTTCAACGTACAAGTACTTAGATAATATATTATCATCCGACAAATGAAGAATACTCGAATAAAGGACGAAGAGATGATATCGTGGACAAAGCTACCCCAGGAATAGGACAGATAATATTGTGAAGGGGCATTATCGAATGTTGATTGTACGTTTCTGCGCAAATCTCCCCCCCGCTGACATATCCCATCTTGCTCCGAGAACGTCCAAATAATTTTCATAGTTAATTCTTTGTATTAATGCGTCGCGCTTTCTCCGTCAAAATGACCCATTTTCCCCGCCTTACTCTAATCCTGGCCACAATCAGGACCAAACGTAACGTAAAGCAAATAAAACCCCGCACAAAAAAGTGTATTTCAAAAGCACACGGATTCACCATTACCGGGGAAATAAAACAAACATTTTTAAGAAGGGTGTATTTTAAATACATCTTTTAAAATCGGAGGAATATTTAAGAATAGACAGTAATCGCAATGAGCTTTCAGAAAAAAAAACAAACGATTTTCTTTTGTTTTAAAAGCTGTAGTATTATTTTTGAATTTAAGCTTTTTTTAAGTAAGAGAACAGTCGTGGAATGAATAAATTGTATCGAGTTAGGGATTTCATCGGGCCTTAAAGGATCTTGGTGTTTTGGAGTTTTCCTTTTGTAATAAAGATAAAACTTTTTCCCCCTTTTAAGCATGGTATCCAAAAAGAAAAGTTCATTCATATGAAACTAAGTTATCTTTTAATCCCCACTACGGATGAAAAATGGATAAATAATATCCTAACAGGATCGATAAAAGAAATATTATATTTAAAAACTGTTACAAATATGGAAACACCATATAAAAAAGGACCGACAAGTATTACCTACTTAAATTGTGAACAGGTCGTGAACTTTTAGGAAGGTAAACACTACATTTTGACATTAATTTGATAGAAATCATTTGCATTTGGTGGTTTATACTTACTAATAAAATTGGTGTAAAATAACTATGTATTTAAAGATCTTACTAATTGAAACTTTCTGACATGTGTTTTAAATATGCTTTATATTTCGTCTTTTTGAAGACGTCGTAAAAGCAAATACTATTTTAAGAAACTAGATAAATATAACCTTTTAGGTTTTTGTATTTGAAATATACTTTTAATATCTATAAATTGGAATATTCTAATTTAACAGTTGAAAAAAAATACGTAGAAAATTTGTAGTGAATATGACATTTTGAAAACACATTACTATTATTTAAGGAATCTGCAAGAAAACTGCCACTTCACTTTTTTATATCGTACAATACAATTAATAAAAACTATATTTTGGATTCATTTTTTACACAATATAAACGTTGATTTCTTGTATATACTCATGTATTTACCTACACATGAGTACGGCATTTATGTTATTAAAAAACATTACTTTAATAGAGAAAATGTTGTTAAATTCTTACGGTAACAGTCAATTAAAAAATAATATGACAGAAACAACCGAACTTTTTCAAGACGGAAATCTCGTGTGTCAGTCTGTCAAAATGAGACATTGCCAGCTCTTTCGCAGCCTGATAAAAACAAGTTTGTAAGAATTTGAAACGGAAATCGTAGTCTTTATTCAATATGTAACTAAAACACCGTTTAACGGTTGGGATGTGTTTTACTAGGATGTTTGTATATATTCGGTGTATTGCAATCTTCTCTTCACAATTGTGTACCAAATGATTTGCCTTACCTTTAGTATTAATATGAGGCTTTACTAGTAAGTGCTGCACCCTATACACTTAAACTTTTTGGGTGACTTTGATTAATTTAACGATGCTCAACCTGCACCTGTTCAAAAAATAAAATGTTAACATTAATTCAAAGGGGAAATTTTGTTAAAAAAGCGATACTCTCCCCGACATCAAGATTCAACACATCTTTTGATTAAGTGCCAGGTGGCTTTACGCGAAACTCGCCCTGAAAGACGGTCTCGGTTCTGGCTGCAGATTAACGGATCGTCTGCAAATTGCGTTTGTAATTTCGGATTATGCAATATATAATTACAATAAAATCCCCAAACAAAACTCTGTTTCCCGTGTTAGAATGCTGCGCGTTGACAAATTATTAAACTAACGAGTTACAGTTGGTAATGGAAATGGGATCATCGTTTAATTTATTTATTAAGTCTGGTCGACTGTGTAGTAGTCCAATAAAATAAACATGGAATGAGGATATAGAACATTCAACACTGCAAAAAATAGAGATTCAAAGTATGTAATTACAATAGCTATGAAATGTACATTATAATGTATGTTGCGAGGTTGTGTTTTATTATCGTGTCATAAATCAAGGGAAAAATTACTTGAGGTGAACATGAAATGCTGTAAAATACCAAACTATATTTATTCAAAATTAATTGTCTGTGTAAGGTGTTACTCGCGAGTAAGAATGTTCGAACGCACAGTTCTAGGAAAAATCTAGGAAAGAATCACAATAAGATTGCTTTAAATCTAAAAGAAAAAGGTTTCCAAAAAATCTTTTTCAATTTTACTGGGTGGGACCTAAAGATAAATGGTTTTACGCAGATTTTGGTGTTGGCGGAGAATTTCGCAGAGATTTTTCGAATGCATTACCCCCCACGTTCAAAACTGCAACTAAAGTAAAATGTGCTGAATTTTTCTGAAAATGTTCAACATTTTTGATAAAGTAGGTGACGATTTATACATATGTACATGGCAATGTCTGACGATTAAGGGTTCTATCTGCACTTTTGGTATGTTCTAAAATGTATACGTCCTATTTAAAATATTTTCTTAAATATATGTTAAACTAAAATACTTTACACAAGATTCAACCTCAAAATCAGAAATTGTTATATGGATTTGCAAAGTTTGACACGTCATATCTCTCAACAAGGTAAAGTGATGTTAGAACCCTGTCCAACCAAGGTAATTATGATTATCATTGGGCTCTTGCTTAAAATATTATCAAATAGTTGCAGCTATAATATTTGTTTTTTAAAAGAAACAATGTTACAAAATTTAATATCAACAGAACAAGTTTCATTCCCCGCACGAACAATGCGAAATTAGTGAGAGAAGCAACAACATGAAATGAAGCACGGTGTATAGTATTTTTTTATTTGAATATTATTTAATTACAATTGTTGTTATAATATGATCTAACGAAGACCGTATCAGAATTGTATCATATCTCGTAATGAAACCTATCTGCAGCAAAAAACTATATTTTTAATGAACTACATTATTTCAATCGGTAGGTCCTTTATCAAAGTTTTAGTTTTTATTTTAAATTGCTACAAAATAGTTCAATATTGAAATATTAACTATTCTCTATCGGTCAAATCCGGTATAATTCTAATCAATGGACCAAGTCACAAAGTTTATCCGGACCGTAAAAACTTTTTGAATTGGTGCAGCAATTGTTAAACTTAATTTAAAAGGGGCGTTTGTAAAAATAAAAACAACTAGCTTTATAGGATTTATGCATCAGAGGGGTACAAAACTCTCGGTAAAATACAGACAGCTTCCGTAGCGTAAGGAAATTCGTTTTTTTCATGTCGGGAGGGTCTTCCAAAAATTTCAAACGCACCTATCAAAAAAATACCTCTGAAACTTTATTTATCATCCAACATTCGAAGCATACAAACAACTTCGATTTTTACAGGCCGAATTTATAAATTTCTATCTTTGATCTTTCACTGTTTTGTCGCTTGTCGATAAACCGACTAAAATTTAATCGAATCGACTTCCACCTACAAACAAAATTTAGTCTACCTGAATTTTTCCCTGAAGTCGATAATTGACTGTACACTCTGTACAGTACCACCTTGCGGTGACCACTCCTTGTGTGATTTTCTCATGAAAACGGCGCTAGCAATCCATTTACTGTGAACATTCCGTTAGGGATATCTACCTATACAACGAAAACAATACAATCTATCTCCCCTATTTCCTCTCGCGGCTTGACTTAATCTTTCATGTGCATATTTTATGCCTCGCTACCATACATCAGCTCTAATATTAATGAGGTCATCTTCTAATTTATTTACATCATTTTTTTAAATTTAAAGATAGTTAAATTAGTTTTTCGATTTTTCAAAAATGACCAAGTAATGAGCTTTCAAATAAACCTGTGCAAAAGTGTTTCGTGACGTCACACGAGACACGATTCAATACAATTCATAATACGTCAGTATTATGTACGGGTATGTACCGTGATATCACAAGCTTTTCGGCCGGTTGCAAGCATCAACATTTTGACGGCTTATATCTTCGGTGCGAAATGGATTTTTTCAAAAATTCAAAAAGGTGTTTCCTCTACATGCTCTAATTAATATGATATATCCGTAAAAAACACGAAATTTCGTCGTAGGAGACGGCCTCATTATAAACTTCTACTACTAAATAAAGAAGAGATAATTAAATTGCGACCATAATATTACTATACAGGATATACCTACAAATGGGTATAAAACGAGAGATTATATGCGCGCACTCGAATATAATAATATAGTTAAATTGTTTGCCGAGTGTAATCCAACAGTTACCCGCTTCTGCATGCAATCCTTCCTCTATGTAACCGAGTCTTTATTAACGTTCTGAAATGAATAATTTATTTCTCTTTCCTTTTTGCGGGACGCTTTTGGTCTGATTCTTCTTTTGTATTCAGGGAGCTAAATTGCTCGGATTAACTCAATAAACCAGGACTTAACTGTTATAATTATTGTGAGACGGGTTGTTACTCAACTCTGCCAACAAATTCTACTAAGTATCATGTCAAAATAATGTTTCAAACATTATATCCGGCGTTATGCTTTAGGAAAATTGTTAATTAAAAATTATGTTCACTTTAAATGTTTTGGCCGCATACTGCTTCTAAAGCCTTCGTTTGCAGTTCATATAATAAGTAAGGTCTACTCACGCTCAAATTATTTTTTATGATAAACTAACGTGAACCCGTGAAAAATCATGGATTAGTACTGCCGTTCGGCGTTAGAGGGGGCGTTGGAGGTCGAATTGGACTGATTGGAGGTCGAAAAGAAAAAGCAACTTTTTGCTTTGTTACTCATCTAAGCGTCATACATCAATGGGGATAGTCTGAATTCTCGACAAATCAATTTCATTTTTGAAAATGATACTCAACTTCAAAACCTAAGTTCATTGAACCGGGGTCACAGATAGCTAGATAGATCGGATGACAACCTTTATTTTAACGGTTTAGATCAGTCATCAAATATACCTGCTTAAAATGTAAGAAAACCAAATTATTTTAATTTTATTAAATTACAATTTATTATTGCAGTATATGGCAGTTTTTCGTAATCGGAAACTTCATATACATGATTAAATGCCGGCCCTAAATCTGTTTTATCTGAATCTATTGCAATCTACGGTAATCTATCTATAATCAGCTGGTTCGATTTTTCGGAATATATTTATTTATTTATTAAGTTTAAGAAGATCTTACCAATAGAAGATACTTTTAGGAGATGATTATACAATTATGCATACTATAGTAAAATTGTCATCATAAATAGGCCTAAAATCTATTGAATAACAAAATGTAATAAATGAACAGCCTGATATTATGTAAGTTCTGATTGATATCTGTAACTTTAATTATTTAGGTTCTTTAACAGTGATCAGTTTTGATTAAATCTATCAAGAAACAATGAATTCATTCAACTCTCTGACCTCCTTAGGTTTCCAGTACTAATGAGGCGAATTCCTTAGCCGCAGTCGCTTGGGAGTTTTCAATTTGCTGAAAGTTTATACAAGAACAATAGAACGGGATTATTATTATTATTCTCAATCAAAACAGTTTTCTTCCCGGAGAATTCCCTCTCATTTCTCCTCATTCTCCCTGTGACACTCTCAACTCTGCCTGTCGCCTTGGTATTTCTGGGAGATTATTGGCAACATCATCGTAGGCCGATTGCTAACGCAAAGCGAGGGGAACTTTTTAGAATGTCGAAGTTTCTCTTAATTAATTAAATGCCATTTCGAAGCGGGTAAAATTATGCATTTCCTTTTATTGCATGATTCGAAACTGTTGTTGAAACGGTTTTCTCATGATCTCTCTGATTCTCATATCGATATCGATATCGCAATTAAAGTCATAACACTTTTACTTTTATTGATAGATTTACAATGGCAATGATAGATTAGTAGACGGTTGGAATAATCTGGACCCGACCTTGAGTTTTTCACATTATTTATTATGCTGTTATTCTTATGGGTAACCTAATAGACTAATCTAGTGCCAGGAGAGGGAAGAGAGTTTTATTCAGAACCTTTTTTTGTGTAAATCACCGAACCATGGTTGCCGATGAAAAGTGAAAGATTTATCACGAAAATATTTTAATATCAGAAAATAAATTAATTTGAAAAAACTATTAAGATAGACGTTATTTTTTTAAACCTCGAAATTCATCATTTACGAACAACGTATCGCATTCACGTTAAGGTAGAAATCTGCATTCAAAAAGAAAAGTGTCTGTTTTAAATTATTTTGTCGTCGCAAGATACCACGAGCGAACACGAAAGAAATAAAGAGAATGTAAAACTGAAAAACTTAAAAAGCTGCATAAAATTATTACGCTGGAAATTTTCTTAAAACAGCTCCTCTAATGGATGAAGGAACGAGGAGAGTTCCAGGAAGGAAACTGCCTAGATCCGGTAGCCAGGTATGGTAGATAGAAGATTGTAGAATAAGGGAGGAAGATGGCAGCGGCGTACCTGCGCGGAATGTCCGTAAATAACTCCTTGCAAGTACAGACACCGCCAAACGTAATTACTTGTAGCAACATATTAACTTTGGCGTCAAACTTGCACACTTTTGTGATAACTTTAAGATTCTCGGGAATTTCACTAATCACCACCGCACTTGGAAAAGTATTGGGATTTTACTCAATCTTTTTGTATTATTAAACTGGTTCACATCAGCAGGTGAAGAAAGACAGTGATATCACATTGATTTCTGTACTAACATTAAAGGATGAAATAGTCGAATTGTTTTTAATGACATAAGACAAAGATAACTATCAAACTAGTGCAGACTCATTTTATAATGTTAATGAATCTAGTTACTTACTAAATAAATAAGAGGAAAAAGGGCAGACAATTGAAAAATAACAAAATCCGAATTTTCTTTAAAAGAAATGTAAAAGAAATAAATACACATTTTGTAAATACAATTGTAATAATTTTCTTTAAAAAAAATAAAATATTTTAGGTTTGTTATTTTTATCGCTTTTACGAATTTTTAATCCATCAGTTCGGATTTCAAATATGACAGTTAAAATAATTTTGTTCAAATAACATAATATCAGAAGTAGGTACTATATCACTTGTTTGAATTCTTGAAAAAATCATTTCAATTTTTTAAATTACAGTTAAATCCAAAACAAATTCAAGTTCATTAAACCAGAGTTACAAACACTCGCAAACAGACCCACAACCGATTTTAGTATAAAAAGGAAAGTTTTTCGGGAAAATCGAAACTACTGCAAAAAGCTTTAAACCCTTTATAATTTATTTTCTCAAACCCGATTTGATTACTAACAATAATTAACTAAACATGCCAAATAGTACAACATTCTGAAATGTATAAACGGGCTCCGAGCTTGCTGCTATGTGAAAAGCTTATAAATGTCTGAAAGGCCATGAAAGCTTTCAAAGCAGAAGCATAATATATGATTAATATTTGTCCGTTCCATGAATACTGAAAACTTACAGTTTTCCCTTTCACTTGACATTAAGAGCATTCCTAGTTTAGTGCATTTGCACAAATAGACCCCCTTCCAAGTAATAATACTTAGTCGTATATATTTCCATTTCTGTCTACTGGATAGAAGCAATATCTTACATGAACATCTTACAGGTTAACATTTTGCGTTTTTAATTAAAACTTGATGCTTTCACACGGTAAAGACTAAGAGAAAACCTTCCCGGTACCAAAAGCATCTGCCATAATACAAATTATTTCTTAGATGCGTATTTTCGTAAGTGAAGATACATACAGAATGGTCATTTTAATAGGTGTATTAAATATGTAAGGAATATAATTATTAGATGCTACAAGATATGTGATAGGGACATTTATTTATTTAATTTTTATTGGAACAACTTTTCTTTAACTTTTGAAGGATATTACCATCAATATAATATATCATAAAAGAAGAAGATAATACTTACAAATGTGAAAGAAACATGAAATAGAATAACACAGAGGAAATAAAAAAATATAACGGTCACAACTAGGAATTGAACCCAGGATATCTTGTCTTATCGGGATGGCGTCTTAACAACTCGACCATTAGTACCTACTAATTTAAAATTCAGAATTGACAATATTATTTAAATTAAAAGCAAAAATGTAGGTAGTTTACCAAAAATATTTTAAAAAATAATTGCAAGATAATATCGTTAATTCTGAATTGAAATATGAGATCGACAAATATAACGATTAGTAACTAGGTACGAATGGTTGAGTAGTTAAGACGCTGTCCAGGAAAGACAAGAGATCATGAGTTCAATTCTTATGACCGTTATCTTTTTATTTTCTTTGTCTTATTTTGTTTCATGATTCATATAGATTTGTCAGTATTGTCTTCTTCAATGATTTATGCATTTATTCATTAGAAAAATTGTTATAAAAATAAAATGGCTGTGTAGTATATAACAAAAAACACACAGCAGAAATGGCCACGCGCGGGGATTAAATGAATATTATTTATTATAGTCTAATTACTGTATTAAGACATTTTTAGAATAATATAATTAGTTTTTCTAACATACTCGCTCTTTAACCAATGCAGACGATTAAAATCTTTTCAAAATTTCCTACCAAGAATAAGATAAGCGGAAAACTACCAACCTTAAAGAAATAATATATTTTTACCACAAAATAATTTTAATTCCGTATTTGGAATAAGTGTTTCTTATGTTTAAATTTCTTTAATATTGACAAGTAAGAAAATACGTAATATTGATTTATTAAATTAACATCATTTGGTTTATGGCGGGTAAATTATAATATAATCACATTGCTTTTGAATAAGCAATTTTAAGGCCGTTACAATAAAATAAGTCACAAGTAAATTGAAATCAAAATAACATTGCCCTTAACCTCGGCGGGGAGAAAACCACAGTTCGCCTTTGAGCGTTAATTTTCAAATTGATTTCGCGTTCGGGGAATTTAATGTGTTTTGTGATCGCGTGAGAGTCATCGAAATGTAAGGCTTTAGTTTTGTGATTGGTGGTTGGACTGGAGGTGTGTGGGGTGGGTGTTTAGGGCGGGAGGCTCTCAGGGGCCTGATTGCACTTTAATGACAGGTGGTCGAGACGCCGCGACGTCAATTCGTGACGCCGACGCCTTTTGAATTGAAAGTCAAAAAAACGTCGGAGTTTTACTAAAAGATGTTTATTTCAGTATTTTTTGTTTTCTTTTGCTGGTAATAATTATTTATAAATTAGTAAGAAAAGTATAAAAATAGAAAATTGTTGGTTTCACATATTTGTACAAACTTGAAGAAAAAAGTTTTTTATATCTCAAAGAATGTCTTCTTTACAAATTTGTAATTCTACCTATTTTTATCCTGATATTTCTAAGATGGAGTGATTTTTTCTGTACTGCTTTGACAATTTAAATAGAGGTAATTTTATAACTAATGTATTGAAATATTGGTTTTTCATTATCATATTAATTATATTAATAATATAAAAAAATATTCAATCAACGTATCTTAAAAAATGGTACACGGACTAAACACAGTGACAAAACAGAAATATCCTTTTGAATAGTGGTATAAAATCATGATAGTTTTTTTCGTTGTTTACATATTTATATAATAATTAAAAACTTTTCTTTAATGCCAAAGATATTTCTATACAACCTACCGAGAATAGAACACGCTAAGTTTGTTAAGGAATCATCTTTGTCCTGAAACAATCTGCTTGGTTTAGATAGGTTTGATAGAAATAACAATTTGTGTAAATTGGCTCAAGAATTCACTTAAACTACGTTTTTTTTTGGATTCGGCCAAATAAGTCCATAAAAACACCGTATGAATTCGAAGTACGAAAGTGAAAAGAACTAACACTAAGATCTCGGTAAACAAAGTTTCTGTAAACCAAACTTTGTCATACCTATACTGTTTTATTGTTAAATTTAAAATTTATTACTACAATGAGGACATATTTAATTTGTTTGTAAGTAAATTACACATGTTTTTTGTGAAAATTCTTTTAAATATTCAACATCATCATTATTAAACTGGATAGCAATTAACTTATTGCACTTGTGTTAACTATCCACATTACAAAGAGTTGAATTCTCTAAAAGAAATTAAATAATAACATTATTTTACTTTTTTCCAATTTCTCCTTAAAAAAATTTATAATTTAAAAAAATTTAAGGCCATTTCATACAATAATCACTATTTATTTATTTCGATGACCATTGGGCTTTTACATACATAGATTAAAAGGTAAGTTCATAATAAATAATAATAATTTTTCAATTATATATTTTTTCAATATTTATGTTGAGGGATCAGTAGGATTTATAGGCCATGTTAGAAGTTCTACCGAGCCAAACCCTCTGATATGAAAATATCTGGAGTCGGTGAATTATTTTTGTATTTGATATCTGGTGAGTTGACATGTTATTCTTGTATTATTTTGTATTTATTTTGCTTATATAATGCACTTACATAATGTTGATTGACTAGATGATCATTTGTGGAAAAGTTTGTGGAAGGGTTTAGTTTTTCCTATGGGGAAGATTTAACCAGGACAATAAAATCGGAAGTTAGAAAAAAAAAATAATAACTGATATAGCTATAGGTATCTCATTGTGTATGTGATTTTTAAAAGAATCGATGTTTTTAAAAGCAATTATGTCGACAGAAGAAGTTTTATTCCATATTTTATACCTAAGTTGGAATCTCTGTTGGCAAGAAATGTATAAAAAATAAAAATAAATAAAAATGTGCGAGAAGCAACTACATAAAATGAAGCATGGAGTCTTGTATTATATTTACTGAGAAAGTGGTAATTAATCTATTCAACAGGTTAGGACTGTCCAAAAGTCCGTTTAATTAAAAATATTACCGGAAAACAAGCAATTGGAGCGGTAAAAAGTAGCAGGTAAAAGAAGGTTATTACTACAACCCCCATTTATATTTTATGTTCAAAGTTGGTTCTTAATATGAAGATTGAAATTAATATTATTTATTTATTTATTAACGGACATCGTCCAAATTACAAAATAATAACACGAATAAAGTAAAATGAAAAATATAGGAGTAGACAAATGTACATGAAAGCAAAGACATATGGTAGATATAATATTAGAAAATAAAGTGACAAGTCGAATCAAGTCAAGAATACGCCGTGGGTCAGGACCAACACTTAATATTCCGTCACTTGTTTAGCGACTGGCAAAAATCATTTAGACTTATCCCAAAAAAGTTAAGGTTTTGACTTGAGTTGACCAGTCTACACATTCTGGACAATGGTGAATAATATCCATAATTTGTCGAATGATGGTTGAGGAAGAGCAGTTCATTATGAGTCTTTGCGAGGGGATATTGAAGGGAATGAGTTGCAGTAGAGTAGGTGAATCAATAATACCATTTATAATTTTGAAGAAGCAAATGAGGTCATTTCTATCCATTATTTATATATATATTATATATTTATATATTTATACATTATATATTTTTTACGATGAACTTTGCCCCCTCCCCCCCCCCCCCCTCTCATGTTCACAATTTAAAGCCTGGATGGGAAACCGACGTCTTGTATCACTCGGCCACAAACTACTCTATTGCTGATAATAGCGATAGTTTACTTATTGTATGTGCGATGCAAGCATTCTTAGAATTATTTTTATTCTTTCTACGTAAAAATCCATCTATGTTACTTCCATTATTCTAAATAAATAAACCACAAATATCTAGAAAAAAACCCGAGTTACTACTGTACTGACATTCTCTGGCCTATTTTCATTCTCACCAGCGCCTGTGATTATTCGCCGCCTTCGAAAGGGATAAGGTCCATAAATGTCAGGCGACCGTAACACTTACGGCCCCGCCGTTATATCAAACCTTCACTCCGCAGAGCATATCCACCGGCGAAAACTCCGATACTTATAATAAAGACACACTTAGGATTCATGGTGATTCCAGAACAGGCAATCATTTCAGGATGATTTTATTTTATTGCCGAGGATATGAGAGAGTTACACGCAATAAAGCATACCATTTGAAAATACTTCATGAAATATGTTAACATTTTTTTTCATCACTGTCCAAAAAAAATTTTTTTTATATACCTTATTTTGTATAGTTTACAAAGCGTTCGTATAAACACGGCTTAGTAATTATTTTCCCGTCTCACTCGGTCAGCTGTTCTATTTATTATTTTTTAGTGGTAAACTAACGTTTATAAAACAAAGTTTTTATGCGTAGCACAAAGGATAATAAACTATTATGCGCAATAATTAGTCGCCTGCAATATCAATATAATTTGAAAATATCTCCCGAGTAAAAATAAATGCCGCCGACGGGAATTGAACCCGCGCCTTCTGATGTCTGGTCAGACGCTCTGGACCACTGAGCCACGTCGGCTTATTTCCAACACGCCAAATAATTCAATATATACTCCTACTTCAACCAACAATTACTGCCAAAAGATAAAAGTTAAGTTTCCTTTATTTTTTTCTGACTTCGTTCACTAAAAAGTGTTTGAAGGAAAGGTTACAAGAAATGAAATATTATTTTTCTTCTAATACATCATTTTATGTATATAACTTCGGGATGTAATGTTACATGATTGACAGTACAACGTTTCGAGGTACTTTTCCTCTCAATTAATTGTATTTCTCATTTGGAAACAAAATAATTTTATGGAAAAATATTTTTGTATGGGAAATTACAATGGAATTTAGAGTTAATTTTAGAGTTATTTGTCATTTTTACTTTCACTATTATGTAGAACCACCTCACTCTAAGTTTCCGCACTTTACCCCCCGGACACCCTGTATTAGTATGTTTATTTTATTGGTGTTCTAAAAAAATGTCATTTGGTACTGATCCTCTGGCTTAGGCTGATCACGGAAACCAGTCATTCTTTACTGTAAAACAATCCTATCCGAAATTGTGACGTTTAGGATTACTTTACATGCGAAATTTCAACAAACACTCAAAAATTAAATACATAAAGTAAGAACCGAAGACAATTTTGAATTTATAACTGTAGCCAATACCTACACAGGATAGCTTTGAATTTATAACTGTAGCAAATACATACATTGGTTAGCTTTGAATGGATAACTGAAGCAAATACCTACACAGCTTTATACTAAAAAACAAGTCAATACAATTATATTACAATTACATTGTCATTTTGGAAAATTTTAGATTGACAATTTTACTCGAAAATAGATACATTTTTCATAAATATTTCAAGCAAGTGTATATAAAAATTGATATGACCCTACTGAACTCAAAAATTTAAAATATTAACATTTAGAAGAGTTTTACACAAGATCAAGACCATTTGTCTCTTTTTCTGAAATTGTTATTAATTGCATGAATGCCAAAAATCGTTTGCTCTACAACAAACTGTGCATATTTATTTTTATAAATATCAACAAACTTACTACACACTGCTCTGTAACTACTTTCATAGTAACTTCTACTTATTTTGTACTCTTGGTATTATATACAATTATTGAACTCCTTTGTACAACAGAACTCTATATGCTATCTTGTATTGTACGTTCTTATATCGATCATAGTCAGTTTATTATGTTATGTAATACACGCTTATTATTGTACTCCTGAACAACTTACCTATAACAATGGAAAAGCCTTCAAGGCAAAAATAGATTTATTAAAACGCATCCTTTTGAATAAACAAACAACACAAAAATATCCGGAAAGGTGTAGTAGGCTAGATCGAAAGGTTGCTGGTTCAAAAGTAAAGAAAAAACAAGTACAAATTGCGTTCAAGAATGGGAAATTCATTTCATATCGCCTTGGATGGAAAAAGCACCATTCCGAATTTAAATGTTTTGTAATCAGATAAAATGGCTTGGCAAATCCTAGTATTCCTGTTCCCTTTTCCAAGTATAGTAATTTTGTCATGGTAAGAGATTATTAATACTATAAGGTAAGTATGTAATTATTAAAAATGTATTTTAATAGAATCTTTTATAGGTATTTATAAAATAATATAACATAATATCCATATAATGTATGTATCTACAGGATGTTCACTCGAGCGATGGAGATTTCCGGGTGTTCGGCGTTCATCCAAATATTAATGTGAAAACGTGTGAATTACTTACTGCGGTTTAAAGCCAATCAATACACCAAATAACACATCTGCCCTGATGATGGGCACTGCAATGCTGTCCGAAACGTTGGCTAAAGAATGAGTTAGCGCAACATGGCATAACACCCCAAAAACAAATAACAAAAATACACCTAGATTTCACATTCCATCCGATATTTTCACGATGTATACAAACATTTCAAAAAATGTTTAAATTTATAATTTATACAAAATTTGGGTTGCTATCGCTCGAATAGCTTGGAGACGTGTATAATTTTCTTAAACCAATGGTCCCTGGCAATATTTAAAGTAAAAAAATAAATGAGACATTTTAGATCGTTTTTGTTTTTCAATAACAAACAACAACAAAAAAATTCTTTAACATTTCGTCACTGGCCACTCATCCCAGTAACCGCCCTCACCTAAACTGTCTAATATCTACTGATTTAATTTTTTTAGTTTTTTTTTAGGTCACTGTAGACCAAAAATTTGAGTATCGCACAAGAGTCCCAACTCTTCTCCGTTTGCTCCGGCAGTAGAACATATTTGCAGATAGAGTGCTTTATGACGGGTAGGTAAGTATGTTGATTTAATTTTGTCCGTTTCCGCTAGTGATAATTCCACTGTTTGAAGTCTCACTCCGGTGCACGGACTGATTGTACTTTAGCGTCCACAATGGAAACAATTTATGATAAAGTTGTCGGTTGGCGGCCGTCGGTGGTCGGCACACATCGCTCTCTTCAATTTCGTTAATTCGCGTCACGTGACAAGTTGGCATAAAATTTCTGAAATTGAAGTTGGATTTACACAAAATGGCCCTCGACTGCACAATGGCCGTGTTTTATTCGCCATTAGCTATAATTTGCCGAGATACGTATCTCATGGGCAATTTCTGACACGGGTATTATACGAATTCTCGACTCTTGGAAGAATTTCCCCAAATTCTATTAAACTTACAAACGCGTAAACGGAGGATAATAACCCCGCATTAGTGCGAGGCTTTCACCAACAAATTTGTGTTAATTTGAGGGCCGCGAAATTAACATGTCGTGTTTGCGGGAACATTTTTACCCTTGGTAAATTAATTCGTGTTTTACTTTAATGACATAATCAAAAAAGATGTTATTTTTAAATACAACATAAATCGATTTTTACAATCAGTGGATAAATCGTCTAAATAGAACCCGCATGTTAGATAAGTTACCAACTATAATTGAAATGATGTTTTAACTACACAAATTCCGAGAAAAAAACAATTTTTTCTTTGTTGCTGGATAAACAGGGGGATTGGAACGCCACGTCAGACCCTGTCTTGACATAGGTACACGCTTTTTGTCATGAAAATTTACATTCATATTTGTGTATTATTTAATTTGCAGTGATATTTTTCCAGCGATTTCTTTCTCTCCGACTTCGTATTCAGTTCACCTCCGCGTCGTATAATCTCTTGATACAGCTTAATCCGTTCATTCGCTCCATGTGTCAAATGTTATTTATATATTATATTAATCTACTTGCCATTTAATTGGACGAATGTAACTATAGAAAAATCTACAGGGAAATCCATCGGTACCTTATGAAGTATATGAGAAGGAGAAAAACATCACTTTATAAATATGAAGTTTAGACGAAAGTTTGTGTGGGTCGATTTTGTGTTAATGCATTACTCTTTTTCATAAAGGGTTTAGTACCTAGCGCTTTGATAAAGCATTTTCGGAAAATGCTTTAGCTGTGATGTGCGAGTATAATACGCCATTCAATGGAAGACTCCTGCACAGCCTATGCATTTGACTTCGAGTCTGGAGAGAAGAAGTAACCCATTCGACTCCGGTCTGGATGGATTTCTGGTAAATGTTACAGATTGTTAGGCGCATTAATAACTATGTCTTTCTTCCGACTAGCTAAAATAAGGCTTTACTTGAATAAAAAAAAGCTAATAACAAAATTAATGCAGCGGCAAATTCTCGAATGAACCGTTTTTTACATCCCTTCAGTGATATTTTCCTTAACTCTAACATCGACATTTTTTCGTTCTCACCGACCACATTTAAAAAGATCTTCATATAAACTTTTCAATGCGCTAAACAAATAGTTTCGCCTCTATATGCCACCACTTCTCACATCTACAAACACACTTTACACTACACATGTTACTTGGTAATGACTTAATGTAACTACCACAAATGAGAAATTACGAGGAAACGTGTTACTGATACCCACGCGGAAATATGTAGTGTTGTATTACTTATATTGTAACATAGTACTGTTTTGTTTCTAAAATATAAGTAATAACTTGATACAAAAACCTTAAAGCTCTTAAAATAATCACACAATGTTTTGGCAGCCACATCCAAAATGGCATAAATCAGCATTTCGGCAAACTCCAAATGAGTGATTGAGATAGAAAATAGCAAAGGAACTGTGTAAATAGCGCGCGCTGCGGTATATCTGTAGTCTATATAGCAGCTACAGTTGGCTCACGGATCCTTAACAAAAGCCAATTAAGCACTTTCCTCTCGCCCTGTCTTGAATTAGCGCTCTGACAGCGATGAGACTGGACGAGCTGGATCGTGCAGCTGAGGGGTGGATAACTATTATCTTTTTTATAGTTGGAAAAAATATTTATTTTTTGTTATTATATCAAGAAGTCCTCTCTCTAAAAATTTGCTTCTTAAGAAAATTGAAATATTTTCCTGGTTAATTCAAAAATGATTTATTTTTTCCGCCTTCCGAGAAAATAATTTTAAGATAATGTATTTCAGCAAATATTTTTGTTTGATAAAGAAAACTCCAAAATATTAATATAACTTTTTGTTGAATATTGCGAGTTCACTAGTTTATTAATATTTAAATTTATCGCTACCGTGAATCAAAAAAACTGTTTGGAAGGCAACTTTGCTGAAAAATGTACTACTAACTATTATAAGAACGGCGGAATAAATTAATTTAAAATTTTAACTGAAAATGTAAGAATTGCTATTTATTTATTGAGTTACTTTAAATTGCATTTTTGTATATAAACCAATATGCACGTGGTAACATTTCATTATTTTTTAAATAATATTTTACAGTACGCATAACAAATAGAATTCTACGCCATTGTTTATATCTATCTTTTGAAATAGTGTAAATTTACCATGTGTAGAGATCATGTTTAATTTTTTTATTTAGTATTTCAACTATCAATTTAACAGAATAACCGTTATAAAATGCTTTTTGTTTTATAAAATATATTGTTTTAGGGTTATATGCTATTTGTTTTTTCGGGTCTTAAAAAACTTCACACAGGATATAAAGCATCGCAAATAAATAATTCATATTTTTAGAAATTAGAAAACATATTAATATAAAAGCAGATATAATAAACAAGATTTAAAAAAAAACTCTCTTTTAAATATTTTCCCACTCAACTGGTCTTTTCCGTCTAACGATATTGTAATTCCTAATTATGATAAACCCCGCCCACTCTAACCTCTCCCCCCTCCTTCCACTTCTTCTTTCCAATTGTTATATATATTTAATTTTTGACTTCGGAGTATACTTACTCCTGATGAGGTGAACTTCGTTCATGAAACATGTAGTGGTTGTATATAATAAAGTGATGTAAACAAAGTTATTTGTGATTGAAATAAAGTTTAATAAGATTACATTATACTATCTATTTCCGTTGTATATCAATGCATATTGTACGCAATAAAATGTTAACATTTTAGAATGTTTATACTTGCAGTGAGATTGTTAATACAATGATACGTAATCTCATTTATACTGTTCCCAAAATTGTATTGGTTAGTAATAATATTATTTCAAAAATTGATTTAATTGAATTGAAAAACCAAACAAATTCCATTTAAATTTTTAAATATCGATAATCTTTTGTGGTTGCGAAATATAAAAACAGCTTCAAATTTTATTTTATTGTTTTTCAAATTTTTTTTAATGACGTTACCCTTCTCTAAAAGTGGCATGATTGTTTGCAAAACAAGTTGTCTTAAAATTAAATCAAATTGTTGTACATTTTTCAATCTTTGTGTTTATTTTTAATACCTCTGCATAACATGAAGTGACAATGTTATATATCGCGGACGTTATATCGGGGTTAAATTTACTTCGAATGCAGTTTACAACTTTGAAAATTCACACTACAAAGACTGGCAAACAAACATTAATAAATAATTCCGTTTTGCACCCCTGTCGGATGCAGCCCGTAAGCCTTGTACACTGTACAGTATATTCTACCCCCTACCCGCCTACTACCTACCTCTATACTGCTATACAGCCTCCCGTACATGGTTCCACCGCACAGCGTCCAAAGACTAGACTGCGTTGGACCACGGGAGGCTTAGACCCTAGTTAAGTGAGTCGATTACCCAAAACTGATGAACGTTGAACTTTGATGCAGTACCTACCGAGGTACAATAAATATATACATTCTAGAGCAGACCCATGAAAAATCACGGGATAGTCATATAAGCGTAATTGTGTACTAATATCTCATCGAAAAGTATTCTACGCAGTAAGCAGGGACACTATTCGGCAGTTTCCGGTCGTTCGGCGTTAAAACGTTGAGTGATAAATTTGACCAATTTAAATTTTTAAAATTGTGTAAAAAGTGTCTCAATTAAACGTAATACATCAATGGGTATAATCTGGATTCCCGACAAATCAGTTCCTATTATCAAAATGGCAATTCAAATAATTTTCTGTTAAAATATCATATTATAGGCAGGTACTTTATCGCTTGTCTGGATTTTCCAAAAAACAAAGACTTACAATTCAAAGCCAAATATCAAGAGTTCACAGAAATTGAGTTGCAGACAGATACACAACTCCAAATTAGTAGTTTTAATATGCAAATATTAGTAAAATTATAATAATTCTATTGAGTCGTCGATTTGCGAAACTCGCTACGGAATTTTTTTGAAATCTGTAGATGTCACGAAAAACTTTTGGGAACACTTTGAATATAAAAAGAATGTACCTTTTGCACTAAACATCAACATAATTGTACATTATTCTTTCGGAAAAATATTATTATCTTACTAATTTTCATTTTACTTTTTGTGAATGTATCAAAACTAGCTGATATTTCCAGGGGTTTCGTAAGTCGACGACTCAATTATTTATGAAAATATTAACTGAGGTAAAGTGATGACAATTTTTATAATGAAACGCAATCTTTATGTTTTAGACCCAAGCTTATTCCAAAATGATATAATATTAAAATATAATTAAATGAATCAGAAGATGTTAAATAATGTAGAAGTATGTTAAATAATGTTTTGAGAGTTGAACAACAAATAGAGTGGGTAAAACGGTCTGCTCGAAATTGAAATGATTCAATAGAAATCTTACAGAGGGCACATACTCTTCGGACATACTTGATATGGATTAGGTTTTATAATAAAAATAATGTTTGTTTATTTCAGCTGATCAGAGCGGTGACTGCAATACTCTATCTGCCATATATAGCGTACATCTAAATAAATTACTTGATATTCAGTTGTAAGTTAAATAAAATAAAATATGACATACTTAGCACTTACACTACGATGGCTTAAGGGAAATTTTCCATCTTTGATGTAGGGGCGCGCGATCTACCACTGGGCGACGGCCTGGACAAGAGTGTTTTACGATCTCCGGTAGCGCTAACTCGTCCTGGCTACTCTAAGAAGACAAATTCATAAATATTTTATCTTTTACTCCTACTTTCATAGTGTAATTCGTTTTATAGATACCACTATTTTTATTCAGATTCATGGTAGCAGTGAACGTTGTACAATAAATAATCAAAGTTGTAATGTTAACGAAAAAACAAAAAAATTTGAGGTTATAATAAGACCGTACATATATTTTTTCATATCTTATTATGATATATTATATATCATAATATATTATATATCTTTTTATGACTCACCTTTACCGAGAATGTGCCGTTATTTTAACGAGACATATAAAAGTCATTCCATTGATTTGTCAATGTCATCATTGGTCACCTTCAAATCAAACGTAAACAAGACTTAAAGCTACCTATCGTGTTGATCTAAAAAATAATTACTGTTACTGTTATGAAATGTATATGTAAGTGTATGTATGTGTGTATACATGTATGCATGTAGGTGCATACATGTACATTATTCTTTACTTACAGTGTTGTGTTCATCAATGTTGTGTTTGTCTGTAATTAGTGATAGTATCAACCAAGTTTAATTAATGTAATTGTATTTCGAGAGCTTTGATATGAATCACTGTTGACAAACCTAAGAGAAAAAAAAAATATATATCTTTTTTTGCATTAGCTCCACACAAACGGCTATGTCATCTTTGGGGATGCTATGTGGAGGGTCTTCTTTATGAAATGAAAAAGATGAATTTCTGTGAAAGAAAAATATATGAAGGGTGGGTAGGAATCTGAGGGGCCAGTGTGTTCAGGAGTGACAGACGTCCGAAATCATCACTCCCTCAGCGGTGCAAGGCGGTGTTGGGAGAAAGACCTGTTGGAGAGGTCAAAAGATTTCCCTCAACCAGTCTCTCCCGATCTGGCCCGGTCAAACCTCACCCCAAGAACCAGGGTACTCTTGCTAAGTCACCAAATGTAGCCAATCACTTGGGGTGACCAATGTCAGAGGTATTGGTTATCCAATAAATGGTTTCCAGGACGGCCCGAATTGACAACAAAAGAAAAATATTGACTGTACAATTTTAAACACCGGAACGCTTGAATTTGTGTATATTGGGGGTTTTGAGAAAGAAGGTCATTTGTGGGATAGAAGACTAATATATAGACTAATATTTAATCTGACGAGTAAACTCTACATAATGTCAATGTCTGTGATTCCTTTGGATATTCTTTCATCGTATCATAATAAAGAATGCCCGGCTTTCGAGGGATCTTCCTGAATACATCGTCTCATACATATAATTTTATCTTCTGTTATTCGGACATCCTTGAATTCTATACCATTTGCCCCTGCATCATATATTCTCATTACACGCCTCTCTTCGCTCTTTCGCTCCAAATGTTTAAGCCAACTAAGCGTCCCTTTCTTAATCTTATCCATTTACAACAGCCCTACATATTTACTATATGGTTAATCATTATGTATTCTTAATTAGGTTAGGTACACTTCTGATCATAACTAACTAACTAACATCACTTTTAATCACGTTTTATTTAATTCCTTTGTAAGGAGTAGACTTGAAAGTGGGTCGGTGATTTGGAGTCCACACCAGGTAAAGTATTCTCTCATGTTGGAGAGAGTTCAGAAGAAATTCTTGAGATTCCTCTACATGAGGAAGTATGGCTACTACCCGTGGCTCTATCCCACTGACTTTCTTTTGGGTATGCTCGGAATGAACTATCTACGGGTCAGGAGAGATGTGCGCATTGTTACACATTTCTTTAGACTGATTCGTGGATGGTTTGAAAACTCGGTCATCATGGAGAGCATTCATTTCTATGTTCCCGATGGTTATCTACGTCACCAACAACATAGACTATTTTATCTCCCAGCCTGCAGAACTAATTTGCTAATGGTCATGCCTGTGGGGAGAGCAATTTTGCTGTTGAACAGAATCAATTCGGATACCGACATGTTTTGCATCAATAAATCCTTTAAAAGCCAAGCTCTATTATCACTGGTATAGTTGATATACACACTGTAAATATTAATCTTATAATTCTTATTATAAAATTATTTTAAAAACGAATTGAAATTAACAATTTTGTAATGTTTTTTAAATTCATAAACGAAATTGAATTGAATTGAAATTGAATTGAATCACGCCGTTTCCCAGCAGAGGGGTTGGCAGAGAGGACGGACCGCCAAACAACTCAGTCTTTCCTCATTCAAATTCGTTCATTGTTTCATACATACTCTTCTGTTATTTTGACCCTTTACATAGTCAGAATTATGTATTTGGTTCACCGTGTCTTCCTCGAGCGTCACCGATTTCTCTTACCATTCATATTCGCGTCATATATATCCCCCTTAGAATCCTTTCTTCGTTCATTCGCTCAACATGTCCGAACCACCTAAGTGTCCCTTTTTTATATACGCAAGGTACACGCGAGTACTGCTAATTTATTAAAAATCTTCAAATCATTGCGCTGCCTTAGTGCTTGTATGTTCAATAGACCATTTAGCAAATTTTACAGGAGACGTTTTTTTTTGTTTTTACAGGCAAATTCTAAAAATTTCTCAATTTTGGTCATTTCGTTTTATACATATGTGTAACAGGAAATGTTTTAAGATCATTTTTTGAAGATTGAAGCTATAATGAGCCCATATTATGACTTTAAAGGTGGACGTTGAACATGGCTTGAAAATGATGAATGATTATTTTGGTTATTGAACATATCGTCTGGAGATTGAACAATTCTGCTCCCATATGTTTGAGATATTTTTTGTTCAATTAGCCAATTAGTGGTAAATTGTATATACAGGGTGATTGTCAGATTTCAAACACTTTACTTTTATCTTAGGTAGTAGTTGACTTAAAGTATTACTTTAAAATATACAAAAAGCGTCCTTGAGGTGATTTTTCACAAAAACTGCTCTATATAAATCATCCAAATATTATGTAAGTTTGAAAACAACGTACAAGTACAAAGGTACCTACCGCTAATATACTACTATCGGTTGTCGATGCATGCATGATGTGAAATATTCTTACATCGTACGTATTACGGCCTCAATGGTCTAGGAGTAGGTACTCTTGACTAGATATCCGGAGGTCGCGCAGAGTGAAATCGATAACTTTACAATACCGGATCGATAAGCGTAACTACCGATGATTTTATATCGATTTCTCGAGGACGGTCGTGCTATTGATAGCCATACCGATATTGGTAATGAAATAAATAAGATGTTGACATACGCTGGCAAGACTCAGAACAGAAATCTTCTAGTGAGGCGGGTTACTTTCATGTTTGTATGTAATTGTGTTATTGTAATAAACGCCCGGGTTGCCGGCAATTAAAAAAAAAATTATCTACAAATTGGCATTACGAAACTTAAAACGTTTCGTAAAAATACTAACTTACATATTCATTAGCGGTCCGCATTTATTTTTAAATACTAAAAAGTTAGTTCATCAGTCAATCTAGTCTTGATTGTAGCGTAATTGGCCCGAACGAATTTAACTCGCCGCGTATACAAATTCTTTCAATTCTAAAAGTTTCGTTAGTTCAATTCCATTCGTTAAAATGCCAATTATTTTGCGTAACAAACGACATTAATAAAAAAAATGTGTATGTTGCAGTTAACTGAAGCTTATCTTTTACTATAGAGGCCACGCTGAAATTTAAAAAAAATATTTTTATTAGATTTTTTCAATATCGTATTGACACAGGGATTTACCGATCGTGCTAGACCTCCAGATGTCAAAAAATATGGTTCAAAATGTTGATAAAACAAAAAATATTTTTATACAAATCGTAAATGATATATTATTATTAAAGAAAATATCAATTAAAAGTTGTAAACATATAAAAAGCAGAAATATATTTGATGAACCATCAACCATCAACAACTTAAATTGTTTGCAATTCAATTAGTTATTAAAATACAAACTATTAAACTAGATTTAATGATATTCATTGTAAACCGAGCTTATGAATCAGATATGATAGTTTATATCACAATAAGTTTAGCCCTGAAGAAGCGATAACTTGCCAGAGATGTAACAGTGTATTACATTAGCGTTAAGAAGGATTATGCCAGCGATAAATAATAATCTCCAGATTTATGTGACATATTTATCACTGAGTCGTGCTACTAGAACCATTTACAATTCAAACTCATTATATTCAAAATTCACGCGCCATTAAATTTTCGCGGGTGCTTTGGGGGTATTTTGAATCTATTTGAAGCTTAGACAATTTCCCTCATAGACCGCTGTATCCATTCTCCTAACTCTGCCACCCCTTAAATACCCCCTCCACAGATGATGTCCTTGGGTTGGGTTGAATCTAAACACGCTCCTCTTGAAACTGATCCGACTAGTGTCTAACTACCAGAACTGGTACAGAATGTGGTGTGTTTACGTTTGTAAAATATTGTGTACATTACAAGGTGCTCATACTTGTTCATTTAATAGGCTTGAGTATTTATAAATATTGTCTTGATGAGGTAAATATATCATTATGAAACGTTTTTTTCATTTCCGTGAACTAAACAGTGTTAATGTAAGTACACTTTGTACCGTCCTAGTGGGAGGCTCTAGCTGTTTTACGATTTAAAAAAAATGGTGAAAACAAGGAGTTCTCTACACAAATTTTATTTACTGAGGGCGATAGTAATAGTGATCCAAGTTTAACACAACCAATATACAACCATTAATTATGGTAAATGTTGGTTTATCAGTTGCGTAAAATTAAAAAAAACGCTTATTTTTAAGGGGTGAATGTTTACTGGGTTGCATAAACCTGAGAAGTTTCCGCACAAAATATATTTTTACAATAAAATAAAAATGATTAAAAAAAAAACAAAAAGATAATGAAATTGGGAGAAATTAAAAAAAACAACAAAAAATGTATATCAGATATACCTGCATAACAAAGCTGCGGTTAAAATACTAGATAAATCATAAAATAGTAAATAAAAAACGACAAAATAATTTGTCTTATACTACACAGTAGGGATAGGGAGTTCGTAATTATTGTTCCCATTCAATTGTATTAGTACGCATTTAGCAAATTGACGATTGCCATTATCAGCATTTGACTTTTTTTTTATTTTGCGCAAGTTTTTCGTATGTAGTTGGTTTTTGAGTGCAGATAATGATTTGAGCGTATGTTTCGTACTGAACGGTAGAAATGAATGTTTTCTAGGAGGTATTAATAAAATTCAGTAGCGTTCTTGATGATTTTAATATAATGGAAAGCTAATGAAACTTTTTGTTGTTTGGGTGCTCGGTAGGATTTATAATCTAAGGACGGGTTGTTTCGGAGAATTTGAGAATTCTTCAAATTTCAATTTTCATTTTCATTTCTGTGAAAGATTTTTTCAATTTCTGTTATTATTCTAATTCTTTCAAGCAACTAGCTTATAGTGATATAATAAAATTACTTGAATAGGACTTTCACAGAACCCGAAAATTAAAATAGAAATTTGATGAATTGTTTAAATTCTGCAAAACTACCCATCCTGTGTTTCAGAACCAATTTGAAACTTTCATTCTTAATATTACAATGCGGATTCCAAATCACTGATCTAAATTCTAATATTGAGAGAACAAATAAATAATATAGTATTTTAATTATTTGATAGGCTAAGTTTGCCTTATGATGAATCTTAGAAGTTTACTTGTAGGCCCTGTCACAGATGGTTTCACTATTATTTTCAGTTCTACGTCAATAATTTTGTATGGAATATTAGGGGTATACATTTTTAATACTTTTTATCAGGGATATTGCTTTACATTTTTCGAGGTTTAGGAACAGCCTGATTTTAAAACAATTGATCTTTTAATAACCTCCTCCAGTTATACGCAGTGATTTATATTTGTGGCTTTTTGTCATTTTTTTAAACATCAAAATAAACAATGGAGGTCCGAGATGTGATCCTTGTGGATTTGATCTAAAAAGTCAGGTACTTCACAAGTTTCTCTTAACTAACTCTATTTTCCTCACTTCTTTCTAGACAGCAATTAAAACAAATTGAAGAAAACATAATCCTACTGGATTCGGGCAAAATAAAATTATGATAAGACCATCAAAAACACAAAATGATTTCAATAAAAAAATTACAAGGGAAAATAATCTTGGCAAAATATTACAAATACTTTTTTTGTTTTATGAAGCAAATAAACAGCTGATACGTTCATTAATAAATAAGTTCTTATCAGCGATGATCTGTTTTATATGTTCCTTGAGATCTGGCGTTTCTATATCCAGGGCATAGCACTTTACGAACCAGAGTTCAGTCGAGAAAAGTGGATAGGATTTGAAGGATTCCACGAGGGTGTAAAGAACCGAGCCGTTACCTACTAACCAATAACTCTGTAACGGTAGGAAATATTTACACAACACGTTGTCCAAGAAATTCTCAGAAGTTTCACCCAACCCTATATCAAATGCACCGACTATTTTCCGAATCGTAGTTTCGAGTTTCCAAGTTGCGCTTCTTATTGAAAGCAGGAAAATATTCCCTAAAACAAATAGTAGGAATAATGTCATGTTTACGGCGTATGTCGCATGTTTGAAACCTATAATGGTGATTTTTGTTGTAAACCATGTTTAGTCACCAGATCTGACTAGCCACACGCTTTTCAACTTCGTTTCTACTTTTCTCTCTGTCCTCCTTCTCTGAAACCTCACATTTATAAATAATGGGAACGCCATAGTGCCATTGGCTTTGGCAAATCAACATTTTTTTTATGTGAACACAAAACACAACTAACTGCTCCCAAACGTGTTATCCAGTGAGCCAGTGGGACTATGGTATCACCAATCGAGATTATGTGGAAGGTTGAATGTATTGAGGATGGAAATAAGATGAAGGGAAGGAAAGTGGATAAATACCTGACTATTCAAATCCAGTCACAGAACACGACTAAAGCCATTTCAAGCAACTCTTAAATTCTGAATGGTGGCTTCTCACCAGGGCGATACTGAGAGTATTTTTCACTATCTCAGCATGCCGCAAATGTAAAATATTTTCAATTAATTAATTGTGAAATAACACCAATTACTTGGACGTGCTGGGATTTAAATCTGCGACCTCCGGATTTCTAGACGAGGGTCTTATTCCTCGACCTCGCAGGACATCTGGTTGGAAAAAATATAAAAATCGATGAATAAATAATTTCTTTACGGAACTGACAGATTACGTTTATAACAATCGCATTACTTTTATAAATGTTTTCCATTTTAAAATGGTGTTAAACTTTAAAATTGTAGAGTGAAGTGAAAATTTGAAATTGAAATATTTAGAGCTACGAAATGTCGGTGTCAACAGAGCTGAGGGGAAGCAAGATTTCCGGTTTTCGCGCCACCGGAAACGAAGCCATTTAACTACGTTACTACTACCTCACAAAGGTGAGTAGGTACCCCAACCAACGACGACCATGGAGTCCAAGAGTGTATATCCGCCCAAAGCCGACACGTAAACATAAACACGGTGTGATCATATCGCATTGCTCGTGTGTCATACCTTCAATATTATAAAAATATAGTAAAAATTAATTTCAGAAGATTCAATTTAATTAGATTGATTTCAGTGTGAATTTTTCATTATTTCATACTACAACGATGGTGTTCGCAAAGTGATTTATTTGTTATTAAATTTAAAAAAGCGTGTCCAACTGACTATCCAGAATATGAATGACTATTTGTATAGTTGAATGTCTAAAGTCTAAATGTACATTTGAAATTTCCCCGGGTTTTAAATAATAATTCATAAATCCATCACCCGCCAAGTTTTCGAGGGAAACTTTCTAAGCCAAGTGTGAGCACAAAACTCGCTCTGGCGAGAATTGGATTTGTCCCCACATATGAATTTAGTACAAGTTATTCTGTCACAACGGTTTGATTAATGTTCAGTGCATGGAAAATACGATTTAAGTCATCAGCGATGGCTTAATGGCTTCAGAACCAGCATGTTCGAAGAACTCCATGAATTATGCATCCAAGATTGGAATATTTCGGAAACAATCGATTTATCGCTTAGACTAAAACCTTCGACCGATCAATCTTGTTTGTAGAATAATTCTTAAAGGTTTTTGTGGGAATGAATTTCGTATAAGACCAGTTTACCAAACGATTTGTCAATCAAGAATACATGTTTATCAATATTTTACGCCGCTTTGTCATATTGAGGTGACAAGCTAAACGTTATAGGTAAATACATGAAAGATACGAGTTTCCTAAATAAAACGAATTTCGGCCCTTGGTAGAACCAAGGGCCGAAAGGAAGATCCACACACTTATATATATTAATTTTCTTTTTATTTTACTCATGTTTTGTACCTACTTACAACCTACCCACAATATTTATTACGACGTTTTTTTTTTAATTATAATAAACATTATTTACCTACCATTGATCAAGGTTCCCAAGTGTGAATAATTGTAACAATAATTATACTACGTTTAAAGTTACAATTCTGTTTTGAATAGATTATACACAATTGGTAACTCGTATGCTATGTTAGCTGAGGTTTGCCTCTATTGGAATATAAAGCTGTACCAATTAAACATTTTAGCAGTGCATATTTTAACGAGGTCACCGCATAACAGGTTGTATGTTTTTTTTTTTCTTTTTCATTTCTTTCACTAACTTTGTGTATTCTTTGTTTCTTGTTATTTACAATCTACTCATATATAATCGTATAGTTTTTTATTTCCTTCTTTCTATATTGTACTATGACTATCAATAACTATCATGTTTGATGAGCTTTAACTTGTGCCGTTAATTCTAAATAAATAATTCGTAGTTATGATACATACGGGAAAATAACCTGTTATCTCCACAACTTCAACCCGCTTTTCATCAAACCTGAGATGCTTGCAATTCTGGTTCATTGCTCCTAAAATATAAAATACATTGATCGCCGATATATAGTCAAATTTTTTTATATCTCTTTTTAATATACCCGTTCAACGTTGGATTTTTGAAAGGGGAAGAGCTTTTTAAAAAATACACGAGTTCCAAACACTGTTTAAAAAAAATCACTATTATTTCCAATTTACTTCATATTACTAAATTCAAATGTGATAATGTGACTATAAATAAGTACTCCTCTAGGTAGGTACCTATCATAATTAAACTGCGTTAAAAAAATCATTTGAAATTAGTGGTATAATTTTAAATTTAGGTTTTTGATTGTATCTATATATTTTTTAATCGTGCTTAGGACGGGTTGTTTCGGAGAATCTGAACAATTCATCAAATTTCAACGTTCATTTTCAAGTTCTGTGAAAGATTTTTTCAAGTTCTGTTTTTATTTCAGTTTTGTCAAGCAACTAGCCTACAATAATATAAAAACAGAACTTGAATAAATCTTTCACAGAACCCGAAAATGAACGTTGAAATTTGATGAATTGTTCAAATTCTCCGAAACAACCCGTCCTTAATCTTTATTTTTATTTTCATATAAAATTCATTTCGTTTTTTTCATATGTTATTTTCACTTATGTTTTATTATGTGTTTCTTATTATTTTCCTAGTTTTAAAATTATAATCTAAATCATCTTCGACTTTCTAAATACGGGCTTGAGTCTTGTGTAGTAGTTGTTGTAATTTGTAAAATTTATAAATAAAAAAATTAATCAAAACAAATATGACCTCTAATGTCCTTGGTTCTGGACGCAGAAGATCAGCATATTTAAAATAAAGTACGAAAGTTTCTTAATCAAATAACATCATCACTCTAATCAAAACGAATTTAAGAAATCTCATGATGATTAAATCAGTACATGTTATTTTCATTTTCCTTGTGCGGCAAAATCCCTTTATCCTTCTTCTCGCCTAGTCTTACCCGTACCAACCCCAATACCTGTTTCCCACTCTGTCTAGGTATAGTTACAATCACGTTCACTTGAGCAATTAGTGATATGAATGAAATATGTGATACTGCTAACGGATAGATTTCACTACTTATCCCATGTTTTTAGGTTCCATAATTTTGGCATATTATGGCAAGCGATTTTTCAAAATGTTTTGGCAAACTTGGAATAATATGCTAAAGATCGCTCGATTGGTTAAATGTCTCTTTGAATTAAATATTCTAGCTTCCGTAGTCGAGGGGTAAGGCCCTCGACTAGCAAACAGTTTGTGTTATTTCAAAAATTACTCATTTAAAATAACAAAGTATATTTGATGCACTTTTTAGAGTGGAAGATACTCTCGTTACAACCCTTGAGTAAGACCACAATTCAGAATAGAAACATTGCTTGAAATGGCTTTGGTCATGTTTGATGACCAGATCTAAATATCCAGGTACTTACCCACCTTCCTCTGACCCATCTCTTTCCCCTCCCCACTGCCTTCAGCCTCACAAAATACCTCCATTGGGGATGCCATAGTGGCTCTGACACCAGACCGTTGGGAACAGTTGGGAGTCTTGTGCGGTTTCATAAAAAAATAACATCATATAATAAAAAAAGGTAACGGTTGCAACTGGGAATCGATCTCAGGACCTTTGTCTTGCCGTGCCAATATTCTGAACACTGAACTATTGAGACCTGATCACTTCCGACCACTGTTAATTCGTTAAATGGAGAATTAGTTGTTGAGGATAATATTGGTAAATCTCAAATTGAAATATGAGCTCAATAATAATTATATTTAAATATTTAATTTTGTTTTCAAATAAAATTTATAATGTACTGCATACCAAGCAATCTTCCCAAGCCAATCTTTCTGCACCTTCCTGAACTCCTGGCTGAGGCGAAAGTTGGGCACCGTTCCAGGCCGCAACTTCTCACTGATTTTACACAAGTAAACTACCCCACTCTAATAAGCCAGCACGTGAGGGTTGCTATTCACCTAGTCTGCCTCACAGGGTCTTTGATATGAGAGTTAAACTATGTAGATTCTAGAAATCTAAACACCTGAGACTAGAAAAAAATCCCGATGTTTTCAATAATTTTAGTTGGTTTTTTTACTTTCCTGCATTCAGTATTGTATCTTTTGAAAGAAAAAATAACTTTTCTACCTCAATATTAATGCACTTTATACACAGAGATACTTACAAGTACCGTGACTATGTTGCTACAACTACAAGTCGCCTACTGATATGCTACTCTTCAAAGCTGGTTTTCGTGCACGGCGCTAACCGAATTATTATTATTTTATTTTTTTTGTAGAGACAAACAGCTTATACATAAAATATAAATACAGAGGGATCGGCAAGTACCCGACAAACTTTAACCAGCTATTCCTTAGCACATTTGGAGTAAAAAATGTTATGGGCGCTTTGCTGTCCGGTAACATTTTTTTCCATTAAAAACAAAAAATAAATAAAAAAAATCCACACTCCGTCACTGTCATTTGCATTGTTTCTCGTGTTCAACAGATGTTATTAGCAAGTGTGTCAAAAAGTGTCCTCGCTCTTTCGTACACACTAAATAATAATAGTTAAAAATGAGACGAATGGTGCCGTGCCATTTCGTTGTGATTGTAAAAGCGCGCCAACGTAGGTACGTACGTACATTATTCAACGAAACTCGAACAAAATATTGCCAGATGGGTTTTCAAACTTTGACAAAGGATAAAACATTGGTGACATGTGGTTAAAAAATGAATAATAAATTTTTTATTAAAAAAAAATGTTACCAGACAGCAAAGTGCCTACAACATTTTTTACTCCAAATGTGCCAAGGAATAGCTGGTTAAAGTTTGTCGGGTACGTGCCGATACACCCTATATAAATATATACATGTTACATTTATATACAGTCAAGCAAAAAAAGATTCCTTTATTAAAATTGATTGGAGATGGAGTTTTATTGCATAAAAAAATATATTTATATATATTATAGGTGAGGAGGGGAGGAATAGGAATTTAGGATGAGGATAGGAGATGCTCTGGATACATTCCATACTTTTGTATTAATTTTCGATCGTGCGTGTTACTTCTAATCGATATTTGTGAAGTGTATTGCTAAAAATGTCTATGTTTTGAAATTTAGTATTATATTGGGCACATATATATTATACATGGAATTGATAAATTTTTTCTAGAGTTAGTTCTATATGTAGGTAAATGAAAAAAATGGGATTGCCGTGTTGATCTTGTTGGAATATGAATATTCATTAAACTGGTTAGCTCTGGTGAGTCGAGGCCATTGTTAAGAATTATAATAAGATTTAAGAATAATAAGATTTGGTCAAAAATCAAACGTCGTGTATGAAGGAAGTTGAAGTTGTGGTAATTAATAGAATCGGTGTAATTTGAGAAATGTAAGTTTTGTTTATAATTAATGTGTATAAAATTTTTTTTTTTTTGAATTCTTTCGATTCTTTCAATGTGAGCTTGGTAAAAAGGAGTCCAGATCGGTGTGCAGTGTTCTAGGTGGGGACGGATGAACGCTGTGTAAAGGGAATATAGAGTCTTAAGGTTGCGGAAAGGTTTCGTTAAACGTATTATAAATCCTAGCATTTTGTTGGCTTTATTGATTATTGCATCAGTGTGTTGAATGAAGTTTAATTTCACATTCAGTATTACCCCAAGGTCTCTGATAGATTCTACTTCTTTGATATGTGTCCCGTTTAATGTATAATCAAAGGAAATTTTATTTTTGTTACGTGTAAATGATAATTTATTGCACTTTGAGGTATTTACTACAAGTTTATTTGATTCACAGCAGTCGAAAAGACGATTAAGATCCTCTTGAAGTTTAATGCAATATACTGAACTTGCCCGTTTTTTCTCATTCAACCGTGGAGTTGATACGATGTCATGTGACTCTTGCGATGAATACAACATTGTTTTTTACTTTAAACTTTATTTTAAATATAAAAAACTATCTTAAAGAATTTTGAGGTTTTGAGTTCACCCATAAAATGAAATAAATATGAATTGTAGCCAATGGTCAATGGTAATCGCCGCCATGAAACTAATGGAGAATGATGTCAATATGATTTTTTGTATTCCTATCTACGCCTTCTCTACTAATTCCTTTCATACGTATTCCTGTAAATTATAGTTAATTTTTACACCTCTAGAACGAATTCAACGTTCAAATAATGGTCGGACACTATTTATATCAACCGAGAAGAATATGCGTGTGTACTGGCGTAGCGTGCTCCCAGTTTTGCAGGTGTAGACGCGATTGGTTGTGTACAAACACTAGCAAAATAGGACGGCGGATGCTTACGAGCGACGTGTATCGCTTGTAAATATCTTCGTGTACGAATGGCCTGAGCTTTGCAATTTCTAGGTCTTTTCACTTTGCAGACCAGAGAACGCTTTTTGGTCCTCCACCAAATATACAATACAAATCTTTTGAAAGATCGTTCTTTTTATGTGAAACATCTTATGGCGCGCCTGGGGAGAAAAAACCAACTCTTGCGTGACAAGACAGGACAACGCTCTTGCATAGAACGACGCTTCATTCGGCCAGCCTTAAAGCTCCTTGGCTCTTCCCGTCCGGCCACTAAATCTATATATAAGTTTTACAAAGGCATATTTGCTTCTATTCCCACTAAAATTGGAAATGGATCTAAATGATTATGAATGTTTAATATATTTCAATAATAATAAAATAATTGTTGCATTATCAAAAATATAAAGACTTGTTTACTTTCATTTTCACTTCATTAAATATCAATTGTGATGTTTGACCCTCTCTGTGCGATTTTACCCGAATAATTTATAAACAGGAGACAAAAATTCATCTCATCTCGGTAAACATGGGATTTCGACTTTTTTTTCATTATATATCTCGATGCATCCTACTTTCACGACTCGCGTCCCAAGCCATCGACCTGAAATATGTTAAACCCATAGAATAAAGAAGAGCACAAGAAATGCAATGTGGGCGTGTTTCGTTATCCAAAAGTCTATCCATCTTTTGTTTGAATTTCAAATGTGGAACTGTCTTCCATCATCATTATAAAATGTCAATTTCGATCAAATGGGATGGCGAGATAAATGTAAGTGAGACTGAGCGCATGCTAAATGGGCTAGATCCATAAGGTACTAATTCTTAAGCCACATTAGTTCCATTTAAATCTATATAAATTGTATTTCTACCGTATATTATTTATTAAGTTGTTGAACTGGACTTCCCTTACATGCGTCAAATTGTGGGTTCTTCCTTCCATGAATATATGTATGAAAAATATATACACGGTGTTTGGAAACTCGAAGTAGCAACAAGCGGGGAACTGGTAAATTTAAACAAAACCTCCAAGGCCGGGACACTCATTTAAAGCAGCCTCCTAACTTGTATGGGATTTTACAAAAAAATTAATTAATTTGTTTTTCAATTTATTCTTATTTATTAAAACTAGTATTATTTAGTTAATTTAAAAAATTAAATAAAAATACACTTTTTGGAAGTTTTCATATAAGTTAGGAGGCTGATTTGATTCAGTGTCCCGGCCTTGTGATCTAGGAGGTTTTGATTTAAATAGCATTTGAAGTCAATTTTGAACTATAACTTTTTTGATTTGAGCTTTTTTCCATTAAATGGAGTCCAAAAATAAAATTTGTAATTTCAATTTGAAAAAAATCGATCGCTTTGTAATTAATACCAGCCGTTTTATTTTTAAAATGCGTTGAAGTGTGGCTCCATAAGTTTTTTATACTTTCTGCTGAAAAAAGGTATAAAAAAGAAATAAATGAAATGTTCAGATCGTAAAAAGTGCTTTTTAGGCGAAGATTTCACAATTTTCGCCTTTACTACGAGTTTTTGGATACCGTGAATATAAGAAAAAATATTATGAACATTTTTTTATTTTATAACAATGTAATTAATTTCAGTCGCTAATCAAAGGTTGGGATATTTTAGCCAGAAATCCGCATGATTTGTGTAAATATTCAAAGGTCAAGCGAAAGAACGCTTCCTTACTCCTTACAAGTCCGAATTTAAATAATCTAATATCATGTTTTCGACTCTAATTTCTATCGTATTTATAATCAGTCGATAAAGATGAATATTTCCTTCAATACAGTCATCTCGCCTACTCTTCCATCAAACAAAGTCAGAGGCGTTTATTACTCCAGCAAACGTTATAAATTAATAACATGTTTTCGACTTTAATTAACACCGCGTTCATAATCAGACGATAAAGGCAAACATTTCATTCAATACGGTAATCTCGCGTACTATTCCATCAAACATAGTCAAAGGCGTTTATTAGTCGAGCAAACGTAATAAATATAGAATTCTGAAGTAGATCTTACCTACAGGACTCTGTTCTATCAGATGCCTCATGTAGTCAGAACATGTTACCTTATCCCTTTGTCTTTTACGAATCCAGTTTGTTCCTGGGGGATTAGTCCATCTATGTAATAGTTCGGACTTGTGTTCATTACGAAGAGCAATATTTTGTTTGTGTTCGATATGATGCGATGGTAGTCGATACATCTCCGTACTGAACCTTTTGTGGATTGGAAATCAAAAAACCTTTAATTTGAGGCAAAGAGGGAAATAATAAAATTAACGTAAACATGAAATTACTGGCAGTTTTGTGAAACGTTCAAAAAAGTTGATTTATTATTATCTCTTATTTTATAAATCAATACCAAGATTTCTTCTGAAAGCATAAGATTTGAAAGTGGGTACTTGCAAACCTACTTACTTTATTATAAACCTACATTTTGTGTCACATTATTTTTATTTCAAATACAGATTAAAAGAAGTTTTAATCTGTATTTTTTTATGTGCAGTTTCTATTTAAGCAAAATTTGTAACTTTGTTGTAAATTTGTGTTATAAGTGGTAATAGTAAGAATAATGTCACATTTATCACAGTCCTCTTAACTAGTGTATTCTGTTTTGAGGCGGCCTGTCGTAATCTTTACATTATTATATTGCTTATGTCTCCACATTGTATTGTTTGCAAATTAATTATCACTCAACCATTAGTTTTAAATATGTTGGTTTCTGTTTTTTCTTTAGCTTGGTATCATTTTTTTTTTTAATTTATTTTTTTCATCAAAAAATTACAGAATTTATAATATATTTTTAGTAAATTATATAATTATTTGTCAACTAGAAACAATGAAATTTTTGAAAGAATAATGTAACAATAAAATTAAAATAAAATCAAATAATAATAAAATAATATATAATTATAATAAATAATTAAATTAAATTAAAGCATTATGGTAGCATTATTTATAATCGCGCCATGAAATCAAATAATTATTTTACCAAAAAATGTATTGAAATTAGAAATAACCAGTATCTTCGGCCAATTGCACTGTTTTTTTTTTAAATAATTTTCTTTAATGTCTTAAATAACAATTTATATAAAAGACTATGGATTTGTAAACAAGTTCTGCCATGTAATTATTACAATCCGTGATAGCTTTTTCCTCTTTCAAAGGTATTAACAATTACACAGCAGAACTTGCTTATTAATAAATTGTTTGTTTTTTTTTTAATTCAATATATATTATATTTATGAAAAACCTAAAATTGAAATGGATTTCAAAAAAAATCATAGCAATTAAAAATAATAATTTTAACACTTATTGCCCTAGTTGAATGTTGGGGTTGTTATTAATGTTACTAATCTCAATGACAACTTTTTTTTCGAACTATCTTCAGGTGCCATAATATCGAAAAATTCGATTAAGTAAGTCCAGATGGACACGACGATTTTACATTTGATAAATAATTTGATAATTAATAGCCACCATCTTGAAACGGAAAATTTACAGATAGACGAAATGCAAAACGGTCGAGTTATAACAGGACTTCACTTATAAAGATATAGTGAGAAGAAAAGCTTGCCCTGCAATCTGTTGACGCGACGGCGACATGCGACGTCCTCACGTTCGTTATTACCTATCATAGCCTATCAGAGAGCATGAAAGCGTCTCAAAAACGTTGAAACGAGGAATTTAAATCCCATTGCCTCATATTCATTATGTTAATTTAAAAACAAGCCTCGTTTAACAATTATTTTCATAAAAATGCATCGTAAATATTTAATGCAATATTAATTTCATGATTTTTAATTTGAAGAAATTTATTCAAATTTTGACCAAAGTCATTCAAATAACGGTGACCGGATAACTCATCAAAATGATAATACATCACATCTTTAAAAAGTTATATAAAGTCATGGAAAGTGATGAAACAAAGACTTTATTAACTGGGTTAAGTAAGTTAGGTTAGTTTAGATTAGGTTAGGTTTAATTTTTTTTTCATTGTTTCTAATGACTTCATATCACTTTTTAAAAGTTTGTTGAATTGTCACTGTGTTGAGTTATCATGGAACTCAAATAACACACGTTGAATAAACGCCACATACAGACGCATATATTCACAATTTCAAAGAATAGATGGCTTTAACGTGTCGAAACTTGTCATGAAGGTATACACAGCCGATAATAATCAAAACTCTATGAATTAAACAACAATTCGATCGTTGGTTGTGGAATGGGAAACAGTCATAATAAATTCATGAAAGCTGTCTGTAATTTTGCTACAATTGTATTTCAACCATTTCAATTTCCTCAATCCACTGTTATTACTTATGGCTTATAGATCAGAGACGACCGAACCTTTCACCTCGATTAGATCTGGGAAAATCTACTTCAATCTATTTCAAACGTTGTCATAATGTCCAACTACACAATTATTGTAAATGTTTTAGTAATGAAGACAATATTATTAAGTTATCAGATCTTTACAATGTATTAACCTTTCTTTATTGCTCAAAGTGGAGTTTATTTATTATTATTTTTATAATAATCATTACATTTTATGCAAGGAAGCTTTTGACAGTCCAACGAGGAAATACAGTCAAATTAACAGGTAACAAATTATCCTATAGGAATACAGGATTTAATAATAGAGAAAATGAGTAAAAGTGAAGATACATAAAAAGATACATAAAGAAGATACATAAAAGGCGTTCGTGATAAATAATTAACAGATAACATTTTTTAATAATAATTCGGAATCAGTCCTGCCTAGATCTAATAAGAATTTTGTCATAGTAACACCTACATTTATTATTTTTTGAGTAGTTTTGCCTAAATACTAGTGACTACAATTTATTTAGACAGGATATTGATGATCTAAGGTAGAGACATATGTGTTTTATTTTCTAAGAATATAAGATTTTTTTAAATTTCAAATTGGATTTCTTCTCGTCTTGTCAAAATTTTATACAATTACAATTAAAAATATTTTAATGGAATTATCTGAAAGTCTTGTATTATGATGTTTCGCTCTATTTTATGTAGAGTGACGTTACTTTTCGTGTAGCTTTTAAAAGCGCTGTTGATGTGATATTTCACAAAAAAAAATAAGACTAACTCTTTTTTTATCGAATCTCTATTTGTATGTTGTTGTCGGATTTAAAGAGGATAATTTTATGTAGAAAACTACACGTAGAATGACGACTTCCAGAATTTTAGAAAAATATAGTGTGATATAAGTGGTGGGTGCTCTCTCCCAAATGTCACCCCTTTCCTCTTCCCCTATTTCGCAACTCCTCCTCCCCTCTGGGCTGCGGACCTCTGGGCTTACCCTCCCCACAGGCCATCTCAGAGTGTGTTCCCTAACAGATAAGGAATAGAACCAACCCTCAAGTAAACCCTAAAGACGATAGCTAAAACAACGGCCCGGGAACAAAAATCTCTTTCCTCGACATCAAATCAGGTTATTATCTTAATAAAGGAAAAGGATTTTTTTACAACTTTTTCACAAGCTGTCGGAAATTTTTTGGGGAGATGGGATGGGCCTATAGTGAGGGTGGTCGGTTTTATGAAGACATCTTATATGGAAGTGGTGTTAAATCTATGATGTGCGTACCATTAGTGGACTCGACTGGTTTCTTTTTATTGCTATCCTTGATTGAATTTTTATCGCAGCTAAGAAGAGCCCATGGGGTTTATAATACCTGCGTTCATAAGTTTGTATAACCCAATAAATTTGGTCTTCATAAAAAAGTACTCTTTTTTTGAATCGCTGTATTATTATAACCATTTATTTAAATTTTAATGATGAAATAGTCAAACTTTAGATTTTTTTAAATATTGAAATCATAAAACTACAACGAAATTTTAAATTAATCATTTCGCGAAAGAAAAAAAAGCAGAGAAGTGTATAATTTTATTCAAAAATAGTTAACGTTATTTTTACTAATTCAAAAAGTCGGTTAGTAGCATTAATCGTGAATACATTTACATATGATAATCAGATCCTACTTCATAATTGATTTTTAAAAATGCAATTTATACCTACTTTCATAAACCTTGTACGTATTATATTATTTTATTACCATAAAAATTATTTTAATCGAAAAATAATTAAAGATTCTCCATTAAAAACATAAACTTTGCGAATATTCCATAAGGCCGTTCGTACACGGAGTTACTTACAAGCGACTCGAGTTTTGTGCGCGTCGCGTATATATATCCCCGCCATATTGTTTTGCTGGTGTTCGTACACAATGCGATGCGTGTCGTCAGTTGCATGCTACTTACAGTCCTAGTAGCACTCTACACTACGCAAGTTTCGAGCATTCGTATCTCCTACTCGTTTGACAGAAATGTCGTCAGAACAAAAATTGAATTTTAAATTTGTTTTGGAGGTGTTAAAACATCAATTTTCATATAGCTATCATTTACCGGAATTCATAAAGATAAAGCGAAGAAGGTGTGGATTGAGGTTGGAAAAAAAGTTCATTTTATATCATTCTCATGCAGATGAGTTCCTTGGCGGCGGCGAATGCCTTACAGTTAAACTTTATTTCGTTGTGTGAACGAAAATTTTTCTTTTGTTATGTTTGTAAACGTAAAGAAGAACAATATCAATGTCTTCGTCGCTAGAGTCACTTAAAAGATGATCTAGTTCATTGCAACTTGGATAGTGCCGTGTACGGAAACATATTTTAAAGAGTAGCGTATCGGTAGGCTACTTGTGGTTACGTCATAATCACGTGGCTCGTAAGTAGTTCCGTGTAGGAAGGGCCTGGGATACTGCCGATCGGCTAGTTATGTGAAAAGCTTCCTAAAAGTATAAAAATTAAGGATCTCATTAACATATGCACACTCCAAGGCTTTGTGGGAAAAAAAATCAATAACCCAAATATGAAAACCACGTAATATTCTTTACTCACTTTCTTTTACTAACCTTACTTTTCCACCAAAAGAGACACGAGTACGCCATCATAATATTCCAAAAGCTTCTGAGCTACTAAAAATGTTAAACATTGTAAATATCACTTAGGAAAAGTACCCTAATACCAAGAAGGGTTGATCAACTCTGGCTCAAAGGGTAAGCGGGAAAAATATTCCCACAAGGAACTGCAGGGTGGTCCGCCCCACCGCAGATAATGCGTTTATACTGACACACACTTTGTATGTATTTATAAAGACTTGTCTACTTGAGATATTTTATTTTTCCCTTCGCTAATAGTGTTCATATTAGGACTTAGAAGTGCATAAAGCTCGAGAGTGACTTGTGAAGACTCTTCACCCCATGTTTTTAAAGTGAATATTAAATCATCGTTTAAATTCGCAAACACTGAGACAACAGAGAAAACACTTTTAGTAAGCTGTTGGTTTAGAATTATTCTCAGACAGCTTTCTGAAATTTACTTACGATTCGAAGGTTGTGACAGCGAGTATGTAATGGAATAAAATATTGTTGAGTATAAAATAACATTGTCTCCAAAATATTATTATCAACCCGTCAATCGTCAATTTCATTAGCAACAGGCATCTTTTTGCAAATTTCAATCATTAATATGTTTTATAAAAATTGCGAACATGTTATAAAAGATAATCGAAAATAAAGTGAAAATACTTGTGTGCGCACGCTTAAATCCAATGGAAAATGATTTCAGCGTGCTCGCAGAAGGGCACACAGAAAACTTACTGATGTAAAATTATGTTAATTTTGTAAAAATTTGGTCAAATTATTCATCTACCAGTTAAAAATGGGACTGCAGGCTTTTAACGAATGTATGGACAGAGTTCCTCACGAAGCATCAGTTAATATAAAAATTTTGATATTGTTTTTTTTTTTATTTATTTAATATATATAAGTGGGTACAGGATATAATATGAGTACATAAAAATATATTTACATTACAAAATAATAATTGTCTTACTGATATTATCACATTCTTTCATGATATGTGCTACGAAAATAACACGTGTTCTCGATATATTCTGAATGACTAATATTTTATCAGGAAATTGGCATGCTGTCACTTTTCTAACAGGATTATATTTCTCCGTGTGTGGGCACGCCTAAATATCTTAAATATATGTGATTACACGCCAAATATATTTTTAATAGGCTTTAAATTTTTTTCTTAAGATTTTTTCCAACAATGTTCATCGCGCTTGTTAAAATTCAATTTTAAATATATCTGACAGTATAACTACTCCATTACATTTACACGAAAGCTCGTATCATTTCTTTAATCCCAAAAACACTTAACAATTCCATTTCAATCTACATTCCATCTTTACAATGGGTTTACAAATCGCTTTTTGATTTCCCATTCAACTTGTCCGTGGGGGAAATTTTTATGTTAGCCCACTTCCCCTCGATCCAACTTCCTCTCGGCCCAACTAACCCCGGACCAACTTGCCCCCTGGTGCGACTTGCCCCACAGGCCGGTTTCGTCACATGTCCCCTCGTTAAATAAATGCCCCTAAGAGTAAAAGATGTACCGCTATTATTCTAACGATGATAAAACGTTGGCATTTAACGTTACGTCTGCGCTTGTTCGAGTATTTCCAACAGATACTATGGACGATACGAGAAGCTCTCCGATTTTCGTCGGGAACTGTTTTTGTAAGTTCCTAGATATTAGTACAAGAACTCACCCGTAGATGACGCTAGATATTAGCCTATTGGGGATTGCCTATATATGGCGTTAGTCGACGAGCATTGTCGAAATCTAGTGTATAATAAATAAAGTGGTAAGTAATGGAAACGACAAGCTAATTAAGATATTAGAGCCGATTGTCAAACTATCACATTATCGTTCAAAGTGTTTTGTTGTGTCGGAGTTTTATTTAATAATTAAGTTTGGGAGAAAACCCAGAGATACAACAGTTTTGAAAAGCTTCCCTGATGAAATATAATTATACGATATCCAAAGAGAAAATCTCTGCTAAAGTTGGTCTACCGTATTAATGTAATAATTCAACATAATCATCAAACAAGTTCTTGTTAAAGTATTTGCAAAAATGCTTAATCACATTCATTCCTTCTATACAAAGGAATTGTATATTTATGCAGCGTGTGGTGCATTTCTATTAATTGTTCATAGAAACCCCAGAATCCTGGATAACCCAGGGAATCCTAGAGCCAGTGACCATGGGAGTGTAGGTTAAAATAGGTATTTTATTCGGTAGAGATTGGGTGCACGATTCTAATGGAATCGAAACACAAATGCTACAGGTGTCACCAGTTGTAAAACCGGCAAACAGCATATTACATCCTTAGCAGTCAGAGACACACCAAGTTCTATTAAAGCTTTTCAATATAAGTGTCAATCTTTCAGAGAAATAACTGTACAATTTTGTATTGTGATTTTCGGGGTAAAGAAGAGAAAGAGTTTCTTCTTCTTTTTAACCATTTTTTACTGATGAAAATAGTATCTCTCAGGGCTTATTTCATCTTTGGGGTTGCAGTGTGGAGGGTCTTTTTGGGCAGAGGAAAGAGTGAACATGGACGTTGAAGAGACCCAAGTGACAGAGTTGAACTGTTGAGAGTCTTAAAAATGACCCGTTCACGTGCGACACAATCATGCGTGTAGAAATGTTCAGAAGGAATCAACGATGTTAGTTCCTCGGAGCAATTTTTTTTTCTTCCGTAAATATGAAGTTTAGTTGAACAGTGGAGTTTTTCTGTGCTTCCCGAATCGTCATCCAAAGTAATTTTAATACAGCAAAAGGCCATAAATAAACATGGTGTACTTTTACAAGTAGAAAATACTTGCTACATACTTTGTACTGGCTAACGTTATTATGTATGGGGATGTGGCTGTTTGCTGATGATATCGTCATAATGCCTGCTCTGTTATTACGAAATACAATAATTTAACTACACAAATAGCTATATAATTATTTTTGAGAAAATACCAGCAGAATTGTAGGTTTGTAATTAATGATTATTTTTCATATTTTCTTTTAGTTTCAACATCTCTACTACTATACGAATTCCATGACAAATTGCCTCCATGGTCGAGGGGTAAGGTTCTTGACTAGCATGCTGGAGGTTGCGGGTTCAAATCCCGGCTTGCGCAATTCAAATTAATTTGAATTGTTTATTTTTTTGTGAAACCGCACAAGAATCCCAACTGCTCCCAACCGTCTGGAGCCAGTTAGAATATTTTGTGAGGCTGAAGGTAGTGGGAAGGTATGGAAGTACTTGACTTTTAAGACCTGGTCACCAAACTCGGCCAAATCCATTTCATGCAACGTTTAAATTCTGAATGGTGGTCTTACACCAGGACGATACTGAGAGTATCTTCCGCTAAAATATCATTCCATGAATATCAAATTATGTCTGGAAAACATGCGTGAAGTATCGTTAAAAAACGAAAAGGATGGTTAAAATAAAGCTAGTGGAATATTACAATTGGGAATCAGGATGTAACAAGGTTTATGTAGACCAGATAGAAATAATTATCTCCAAAGGAATATCAGAACACTTTCGAGCATGTAAACTCGCCCACCCTGACAAATCGGCAATTGCCGAGCATTTAATTAAACCCGGCTATTACTTTGGGTTTGTATCTGAAATCCTAGCAAACCAAAACACATAGAGCACGCCTGTTTACCGAAGTAATTGATAAAAATCATAAAAAAATTGTAAATATTAATGAATATGATGGGGCTAAGATCAAGAGTTCATGGTATTCGATAAATAATTGACGGCTATACCAAAACTAAAAGCAAAAAATGTAGCTCTTAAAAGATTGGGATTGGCATCACATCTACATACATAATCACACACTTCAGCACAATCTTTACACATTAGTTGGGTTTTAAGGGAACAAATGTTTCCCTATCGAGAAAATACGAGGCCTCTAAGTCTATAAGAGGCAAGTATAATTTAAACACCCATGTGAGGTAAGAATTATGATGCGCAATGACGCTGTTCTATTTGTATAAAAAAACAGAATATTGTATAAAGAAAATGAAAAAAAAATTACACATCTGCCCTGATGATGTCAATGTTATGCTGTCCGAAACTTTCGCTAAAGGCGGTAGGTAAATCACGTCATACTTTTGGTTTTGAAAAATCTCAAATCATTCTCAAGTCCCTAATTATGTGTCCTAACTTTTTGAAATTGGCTTGTTCGGGCAAAGTCAATTATTATTAGTGTAATCAATCCATACCTACGTCTCCAACCTGTTCGTTTTGTCACTAGCAGTAGCCGGGCAGTACTGTTTTACCGTGTAACAAATAACAAAAGTCAAGAAATTCGCCATGGAGTTTTTGTGCATCTGAAGGAACAATGAGGATTACCATCATCAATGTAGGCCAATACCATTTTCCGTTCCTTCTTATATCCAATCATTATGATCAAAACTCGCTGCCCAAGATTGAATCATTTTAATATCCTTCCAGTCATCAATATCAAAACGCGTGGCCCAAGATTGTATCCTTTTAATATCCTTCCAGACATCAAGATCAAAACTCGTGGCCCAAGATTGTATCCTTTTAATATCCTTTCAGATATCAAGATCAAAACTCGCAGCCCAAGATTGTATTCTTTAAACATCCTTCCAGTCATCAAGATCAAAACTCGCTGCCCAATATTGAATCATTTTAATATCCTTTCAATCATCAAGATCAAAACTCGCTGCCCAATATTGAATCATTTTAATATCCTTTCAATCATCAAGATCAAAACTCGCTGCCCAAGTTTGTATCATTTTAATATCCTTCCAGTCATCAAGATCAAAACTCGCTGCCCATGATTGAATCCTTTTGATTTCCTTCCCGCCATCAATATCAAAACTCGCTGCCCAAGATTGCAATTCCAAGAGCTATCAAAACATGACTTGTTCGCAAATTTGTAAAAACACATGAAAACTAATTTTTTATATCTATGAATTTGTGATGTTTCTGGCTTTCACTCTTCTAGGGTGTTCTAGGCCATCATTTCAAATTATGGAGAGAAGGTGAATTTATATTTATATTTCGTTTAAATTGGCAAATTTAAGTATAAAAAGCATTTTTTAATTGTTGTTCGATATTATATATACCGGAATATGTATATGATGTTTTTTATTTCTACTTGAATCTGAACTACCAATGAGCTTCGTTGATGGAAATGCAAGTATCGCCAACTTGAATAAACCAGTTCTCCGCTTCCAATAATGCATTTTAAATAATAATGGCTCATGTGGTAATACATAAAATCCGTAACTGGGACGTGATACACTGGCAAACTTGGTTCCAACTTTGGCAGGGCTTTACAAACTACAGTCCGAAGTATTTTTATACGACCATCAAATAAATAATAACCTTAAATCCAATCTTTCAATCAACTTTTTTTTTAAATGTTTTGTACCTACATTACAGTAATTCGAAATTCATTAATTCAAAACCAACGCATTTATTCGATCTATTTGAAATACGTCTGACGTGTTAGTGATTTTTGCACTTAGTTATGGGTTACAGTAGTAAAATATAGTACATAACGTAATAAACTGAGTATAAATGATAAAAGCTGATACAATACAAGTTATTATCTGCTGTATAAAGGAGTTCAATATTTTTTTTTATTATAACAAGAATACAAAATAAGTTCTATGAGAGTAACTACTATATAATATATAAATAACTACGGGGAAATGTGAAAATAACTTTGCTGATATTTATAAAGATAAATGTGAACTGTTTATAGTAAAGCATTTTTGAATTTAGCAACACTTTTACTACGCTAGATTGGTTGTTTTTACAGAACATAGTCTAATTAATACGGCGCTAAAGATGCACAAGAAGGATATAAAGTTGTGAAATGGATTTTTATAAGTGTGTTGAAATAATTTAATCAGATTATATAATAGTATAAGTCAATTTGTTGTGTGTTCAAGTAATATAATCAATTTTATTAAAACACAAATAACTTTGTTTACATCACTTTAATATATATAACCGCTACATGTTTCATGAACAAAGTTCACCTCATCAGGAGTAAGCTATATATATTAAAATGATGTAAACAAAATTATTTGTGTTTTGATATAATTAATAATGCCATCACAAAATTATAAGCTTTCAGAAGAAACTTTCTTCGAAAAATTAATATAATAGTTTAAGTCAGTTTGTTTTGTGTTAAAGTAATATAATAGTTTTAGTCAGTTTGTTGTGTGTTAAAGTAATATAATCAGTTAAAATAATAGTTTCTGTCAGTTTGTTGTGTGCTAAAGTAATATAATAGTTTAAGTCATTTTGTTGACATAATTATAGAAATAAAAGGTTTGTTCAAACAAGTTAAATGTTGTTTGTACAATGTTGGAGAACTTAGCTAGCAGAAGATTTGAACCCAGAACGCGTCGCTACGCCTGGTATTAACAGGAATAAGACGCTGTATCGCTTCACAATACGACTCTCAACTAGCAATCTGGAGGTCACAGCCTTAAATCCCGGCTTGCGGCAATAAATTTTATTGGATTGATTTGAGTTATTTCATAATTTAACAATTTACAGTAATATATGATATATTTGCAGCACGTTAGAGAGTGAAAGATTTTCTAGTACCACTCTGGTGTAAGATCACCATTTAGAATTAAAACGTTGCTTGAAACTGCTTTAGCCGTTTGGTGACTAAATCTGCATATCCAGATACTCCTCCACCTTCCTCTGCCTCATCTAGTTCCCTTCCCCACTACCTTCGGTTTCTTGACATACCCCAATTGGAGATGCCGTAGTCTCACTGGCTCCAGGCGATTGTGAGCAGTTGGGACACGGTAATGCGGTATTCACCTAACTAAAAAAACTAAAAAAATAACCATTTACTGCTTCAATGAGAGATCATAATTAAACATAGATCACTGATTTCGGAGGAATTCTACAGACTAACGAAATTTATTAAATTCTGAAAAACTTTAATGATCATCTCAATATTACATCACTAACTAGGGCCCAATCTCAGACACAATTTTTCAACGCTGTCCTCCATTCAAAATGTTTGCTCACCCCTGGGGAACACTACCGCATGACAACCGGGGTGACTCTCCATTCCCAAGTGATTGTTATATAGTCGGTAAGTCAAGTCGTAAATATATATAGAAATTCTATAAACCATTGAAATATAATACACAATTGGGTGCTTGCAAGTTTTGCATTCAGTTCTTCTGAGGTTGTGTTGCACTAGTTTAAAAAAAACTGACTGAGATGCACTGTTAAATGTCTATATGACCGAATAAACAAGATTGGTTAAGGATAGTTATGATTAGAGAACCTATAGTTCAATAATTTTCAATTTAAAATACGTTTTATAATTTCACGTGCATGAAGGAATATTTAGGATGTGGTAAAAAAAACAGTTTTCTGACGTTTTATCTCGGGTATGAACCGAACACCCACCACCTCCCTAAATACGGGGGAATGTATTTTCTGTTTTTTAATATTTTAGTTAACATTTTAAGCTTTTTGTACCAACCTAAACATCAAAGAAATCTGCACGATGCCATATATACATAAAAATTAGTGAAGTACATTTTAAACCAAATTCAGCGTAAGCAAGTTAACAAAGAAAAGTACACTATAAAAACACAAAAACTCCGACAGTAAATACAAGCCTTGGACAAAGACACTATAAATAACAAACAATAAAAGCATTCAACAATCTTTCACTATATACAAAAAAATAGGGAATCTAAAAGCACACCAAATTTAAAGATGATTAAAGAACAAAAAAGCAATATTACGAATATTGCTTTTTTTGCCGGCAGGCAGAAGTGCTATTTACACTATAGTTATCAAGAGTCATAGTATAATGTAGAAAGATGAAAAAAAATTAAAATATAGATAAAGAAAGAAATAAGGAAGAGGAAACAAAAAACCTGTATTCAGTGACCTCATTTAAATAGGCGCTGCTTAAATGTTTAATTAGTATAACTTTATACTTTAATAGAGACATATTAAAAACATCAATGGTGTATAATAACAGAATTGTAGCCAGAAACCACAATAATACATACTGAAGAAACTTGATCTAATAGTAGGAACATGAAAGTGAATCCACATTTATATATCAGATCTATCCAACTGATAATACACAATTTTGTCAAAAAATTTAATATCAATTTTTTTACTTCTGTCACTTAACTTCAACAATTTCAATGAATGTAATAAAAAATCATAATCTATTTATTTTAAAGTAATAAAAAATAATAATACTAACGTAAAAGAATTAAAAGTGTCCGTTTTTAAGTAAAATACAAACATAGGTACTTCATAATATTTGCCTAATTTTTTCATTGCCACCTGATTTTCATTCCTCTTATTTCATTATATTTTTATTGAATTTTATTAAATTGTAAAATGGGAGCCTTAGCACGGACAAAGTATCCAACGATCACATTTCAAATCATTAACAATAATAAAAAAATAACTAAAAATTAAATTGTTTTAATTGTTTATCTGAAATGCCGGGTTTTCCCTTTGCATCAAATTGCACAGCATCAGAGAACCTCTCTAGTTTATACCAATTCAATTCCATAAACATAAAGCACATTGGTTTATAGTTGTGACCACGTAAAAAAACGAATAACAACAGTAGTAGAAACCGTGAGAGTACGAGTTGAACGTAAATTCCCAGTCGTAAAGCGCAAAACGTAAAATGCCGGACAACGCACATTGCTTCGGCTGGACACTATATAGTGGACATACAAATACTCTGCTGGGCGTACTGTATGTACGTCCTGGACATTAACTCTTCCATTCCACATCGCAAATCTCTTCCGCTAATATGCAGTTTGCCAGTCTCAGGTAAGGAACACAGGACAATTCAATGGATTACACACGCCATTATTAATTACATATTGTATTTTTTGCTGTGGAAAAAATTAAGAAAAAAATAACGATAGTGACGGCATCCTTATGTTTATTTTATTTGATGATTTAAAATGTACTTTTTTGTTTTTTCCGGCAAAACGACATGATAGTTTTGGTCCGTGAATCCTGTTAATGACGTCATGCCCGCGCCGGCCATTGTCACGATCTCACAAGCCGGTTAACGTTTTCTACGTTATAATAACGCTATATCCACTTACTAGCTAATTTGAACCGCTTAGGATTGAGCGATTTTTAGATTGTTTTCAAAATCAGTAATTATGAATGAATATTATAAAAAATTAAATTTGTAATTATTTAAATAATACATGATCAGAGTTAGAAATTTTTTCTTTAAGTCTTCCATACTTTTAAACGGTAGGTATCCATATTTGTGATAATGTGAATATCCCATTGAATTTGTATTTGTGTGCAACGAAAGTTTCAGTCTGTAATTTACAGTTTCTAACATAAAACCATAAAAATAATAAGAAGTCGAGTTTGTTCAAGTAAGATATTAAACTGTCTATAGAATTATTTACTTCGATTGGGGTTGTGAAAAACTACCTATTCGACAATTATGCTAACATTATTATAGACTGGATGGGCACTGAGTGGTCATCACTGCCTTACTAATAGAATGGAACTAAACGAGCTACTGGAACATGTTCACTGTATCAGTTTTCTTAACAGACTGGTAATTTATTAACAAATTGTCGCAATTTCACTAATGTGGTTACTCCACACTGTCAGACAGGTACAAGTAATTGGGTAACAGGTTAGGTGGGGAATGCAGGAACGTATGTTAGAAGGAGATGCATATAGTTGGTTCAACGTTAATAATGAAAGAAATGTGAGCCAAAACATTTCTGCAGAATTTTATCGAAAATTTCTACCATGGTTATTAGTTTGACATGGCGGATTTATGATTATAAGATCATTTTAACCAGTTGTGAATGATTCACAGATATGTACAACTCTGTTAAAAATGCAAATAATATTGAGTAATGAGGGTATTTCCGGTTTGGGCTTATGAAGAAGCTGCACTATTGAACTCCGCGTATTTCAACTTCGTTGAGGTAAATAAAACATTTGTCCTACTCCCCAACAGCGAAATACATAATAATGGTTGCAATAGCCTAAATTACTAGCATTTGAATCGTTTAATTTGTGTTGAAAATAACATATTTGCACAACAATCTCACTATTAATTGACGAATGAAAATGAATTATTGTGTTTGGATAATTTCAAATGTATCCATCATTTAATTTAAATAATCAATTAATTTAGAGCAACCGTATAAACCATATACATTTAAATTAACAGACGAACCAATCAGGGAAAGGGAAACAAACCAAACCCGGAGCGCGGAAGGCGGCTTGTCCGTTCCACTTTCGGAGATTCGTCAATAAATGAATCTGATAGTATACAGGCAACTCACATTGTAATATCATAATTCAGTACTCGAAAATGAAATCTGCCTACGAATTACTAGTCCTTTTTGCAATGGCGCGCAAATTGTTGACTGCGTCTAAAACTTAACTACGCGTCCCAAATCGGGTAAACAAAAGTTAAGACGTTTTCAAAATTTTATATTTTGTTACACAATTATTTACGTCGCTTTGTTTTACGCGAATGTGTTAGAATTCAGCCAATTCACTCAATTATAGCTTATAGAAAAGTCCCACAATGGACAGCGCTGCAAACCTTAGCCTTATTTTGACGAACCTTACATTTCTGCACGTGGTTTGGTTATGTCAATTTACTCTCTTCCGTGTTCAATATACGACTGATGTCATAGTTTGTTCAAAACATTTACGAACCCTCCTGTTGCTAAAAATATGGTCACGTGGTTTGTCTCCAGCTCGTCGAAATGAAACCCAGGCTTCATGTTAGGGCAAGTCTATTCATTTAAATATCTATGGTACAAACGGTTCCTTGATAACTCAACACAGTGAAAATTCAACACAATTTAAAAAAATGATATAAAATCATTAGAAACGATGAAAAAAAATATTTTTTAACCTAACCTAACCTAATCTAACCTACTTAACCCAGTTCATAAAGTTTTTGTTTCATCACTTTCCATGACTGTATATAACTTTTTAAAGATGTGATGAATTATCATTGTGATGATTTATCCGGTCACCAGTACAAACATATCAAAATAGAACTCACTTTCAAATTTAATTGATTTCTTTTATTCTCTTCGCGGTGATACAAATTTCACTAAGTCAAGAATTGCGTACTTATGAAGGCAGGTGTGTATGTGTGTAACATATTTTTACTTGCTTTTAGGAAAAAATATCCCCCAGGCCCTATGTGATCTTTGTGGATTCTGGATGGCCATTTTGAGGAGAGGAAGAAGTGAATATAGATCTTGAAGAGACATAATATGTTGTAGTTGTTGTATGTTGTAGTAAACGTGATAATAATTTCAATCGTGTACAAATGTTTGGCCTGCCCTTGAGATGTTTCCCGAAAGGATTTTGGATGTGGTGAATGTTATTGCCCATTTAAGTGGATTATATGCTGGATGATTCTGTGGTTCTCCAATCCGCAGAATCCAAGATTGCGTGGTTACTCTCGGTGTTTAAGATCAGAATTCGAATATTTTGAAATTTAGTTTTATTTTTACAAACTCACGATACAGTAATTTACGAACAAAATCAGAGCGTGAAGATGAGTCACCGAACCTCGGAAGTGTGCAGTCGTGTTTACCAGTGCTCTGTGTTTGACGACTTACTGACGGCGCGGCGTACAGATAAGATTTATTTATTGTTACCTTTTCATATTCATTATTTTTGTTTGTGTTATTGGTTTGCGACGAAGTTGCGTGTATTATTACTATCATTTATTATTTCTAAAATAATAATTATTGTTTAATTTTTTTTAATTTGTTGAAATGGAGGAAGATGAAAATCGACCTCCGGACCCTGAGCCCATTTCTAATATTGTAGATGACTACGATACTGATGATACCCAGACCTCTGCAACCATTCCTTCCCGAAAACGACGTCCTCCGCTTTGCCTTAATGTACCTCCTAAAATTAAATCTCTTTCACAATCAAACGAAGCCTCAATCTCTCATAGAAGTTATAATGATACCATTCCTCCAGAAGCAAAAACCATTGAGCTTATGTATTCTATTTCATCTTCAGCTCCATTTATTGTCAATGTCCAAAGGACTGAACAGGGGAAAATAATTCATCCCCTGGATTTTGGTAAATTTATTTTTAGCTCAAAACTCAATAACCTCGGTATTAATGGATCAATAAAACCGGAAGGTCGATAAAAACTATCCATAGAATTTAAATCAGCCACATTAGCTAGTGATTTTGTTAAAAAAATAGGTTTTCTTTCAAATAATAAATTTAAATCTTTCATACCTACTTTCAATTTAATCAGAATGGGCAGAGTAAGAGGTATCCCAACCGATCTATCAGAAACAGAAATAGTAGACGCTCTTAATGACTCTCAATTAACTCCAAAAGTTTTAAAAGCACGTCGTTTGAATTTCAAGGATACTTCCACCGGCACCACTATATGGAAACCTTCCCAATCCGTTGTTATTACTTTCCAAGGTCAAACATTACCATCCCGTGTATTTATTTATTATAAAGCTCTTCCCGTTGAAATATACAGATTCCCGACTATCCAATGTTTCAACTGTTGCCGTTTTGGCCATTCAAAACCTATTTGTCGTTCCCATCTTCGTTGCTTCCATTGCGGAGAGGATCATCCCTTTGAACTGTGTCAAAATACAACGAATAACCCTATTTGTATTAATTGTAAGGGCAACCATACTGCTGTTAGTGTGGCCTGTCCAGAGTTATCTAGACAGAGAAATATCAAACAGTCAATGGCTGCAGACAATATTTCCTACTTTCAGGCCTCTAAATTATTCCCTCCTACAAAAAAATCTTTTGCAGAGATAACGTCTAACGCTTCTCTCTTTCATTTTTCTTCCCCTAAATTCCCTCTATCATCTTCCCACAAAGAAACAATTTTCAAACCGATAAAATCTAATCCAAAATTTATTCCTTCTTTCGATAAAAAACTATATAATGAACTTTTACTTAACCCGAATGGGAATAATAAATCCCAGGCTCCCAATGGGACTGCCTTAAAAAACTGTTCCACTTCCGATATCTTCCCTAAAGTCACGATTGAAAATTCTTCTTTTATTCAAACTTTAATTACCCTATTAATTACGATCCTTTCAAATAACAATAAAGTACCGTCCAACGCTGCCGATTATATGAAATCTTTACTCTCTAGCCTTCCCAATGTATCCACAACTGAGCAAAATACTTCAATGGAATAGTAGAAGTCTATTCGCCAGCAAAATTGATCTTGTACAGTTACTTGATAAACATAATATTTCAGTTGCTGCCATCTCCGAAACGTGGTTAAAACCCTCATACCAATTTAAGATTCCTGGATATCATTGTCTAAGACATGATAGACTGGATGGCAAAGGTTGCACTGCTCTTATTATACATAATTCTATCCCTTTTAAACAAATTATTTTCCACACTCTCTCCAATAATATTCAGATAGTAGCTGCTGTTATATCTGATATTACATAACTATCAATATATATCCCTCCCTCTACAATTTTTGTTGAAAACGAATGGTCAACATTTATATCCCAGATTTGTCCCCCGTATATGATACTTGGGGACTTCAATGCTCATTCTCCTTCTTGGGGCAGTGAGTTAACAAACCGTTCTGGCCATAATCTATTATATTTTATAGATACCTATAATTTATGTATACTAAATGACGGATCTCCAACTCGTTTCACTGCCCCTCAACATCGGAAAAGTGCAGTCGATTTATCTCTTTGCTCATCTTCGGTGATTCCCATATGTTCTTGGAACATTCTTAAAGATCCCCTTTCCAGTGACCATTTTCCTATAATAATTACCTTCCATCATCTATCTTCCACGCATTCCTTTTCGATAAAAAATAGTTTTAAATTTAAAACGAAAGACGCGAATTGGAGAAATTTTTCTTCAGAATTAGACTCCATTGTTTAAGCATCTAAGTCTTCTCTTGTCAACACTAGTTTACAATGTGAATTATTTCCTAACATGATAATAAAAGCTGCAGAAAAAACACTTAAAAAACCTAATGTAAACATTAAGATAAAACATTCCACCCCATGGTGGGATGAAGAATGCACTAGTGTCGTTAAATCCAGAAGAGAAGCAATTTCCATTTTCCGTAAATGTATGTCTTTCGAAAATTACCTTTCTGTGAAACACGCCCAGGCAGAAGCGAAACGCGTTTTGAAAAACAAAAAGCGGTCTGGATGGCAAAAATTCTGTGAACGCTTGTCTCCTGAATCTCCCCAGTCATCCGTATGGTCCAATTTAAAAAAAAATCGGTTCGTCATATACTCCCTAGCGTTTCAAACATATTCCAGAAGAAATTATTATAGGTTTTGCTGATAAGATAGCTCCTCCGTCAGTTGCCAGATGTGAGGAAATGCCTTCCTTTATTTCTTATCCATCTCACTCTAGCTGGCTGGACTGTCCTTTCTCAGTAAGTGAATTAAATCGAGTAATCAATTCCCTTCCAGACTCTTCTCCTGGCCCTGATGGAATCTTATATAGTTTCATTAAAGCATTCTCAGACATGTCGGTTGAATATTTTTTATCCCTAATTAATTACATGTTCGAAACGGGATTTATTCCGGAAGTCTGGAAAGTTCAAAAAATCCTTCCGATTTTAAAACCTGTCAAAAATCCATCTGAAATCTCATCCTATCGTCCTATTGCTCTTTCGTCATGTTTAATGAAAGTAGCAGAACACTTGATAAAGAAAAGATTGGAATGGTTTGTTGAAAATCACAGAATTATCTCTCCTAATCAATATGGTTTCCGGAAAAAGAAATCAACCATAGATAATTTAAGTGTGTTAACAACAGACATCCGTATATCTCAGTCCCTTAATTCTTGCACTCTGGCCACATTTCTTGATCTTTCATCAGCTTACGACGATGTATTAATTAACATTTTGAAAGAAAAATTAATTAAAATAAAAATTCCCTTAAAACTAGTTCAATTTATTATTAATTTACTAACAGACAGATCCATTATTATCCACTTTTCCTCAAAAACGATAAATCGCAAACTATGGAAGGGGTTACCTCAGGGGTCCGTAATCAGTCCATTATTATTTAATATATATATAAGTGATTTAGACAGTGGAATTCCTTCATTTATCAAGCGATTTTATTTTGCTGATGATTTCCTTATATATTTATCACACAAAAATCTATCGCGCGCTGCGAAGGAATTGAATTTGGCTTTACATAATATTAAAGTTTGGTTGTTGACAAATGGGATGAATTTAGCTACGTCTAAAACCAAATTAGTGGCTTTTACGCGCAAAAGAAAAATACCCCCCTTTTCTGTCTGCTTTGATAATGTCCCTCTTCAAATCGTTAAGCAAATTAAATTTCTTGGACTACTTTTGGATACAGAACATTTCGGCTAAGTGTGAAAAGGGGTTAAATATTATGCGAGCTGTTTCCAGAGTGTGGTGGGGATCTCATCCTACTACTCTTAAACTAATGTATGGTGCTCTAGTGCGAAGCCATTTGGATAATGGAACATTTCTTTTTGATCCTCTTCCTAAATATTTGGACAAAAAACTTGAAAGAATTCAGTCCAAAGCGCTCAGAATAATTATTGGAGCGATGAAATCTTCTCCAATTAATTCTCTCCAGGTAAAATGTGATGATCCCCCCTTAATTTTAAGGAGACAATTCCTAGCTGATAAATATATTTTTAAATCTTTTTCTATATCGCGTCACCCTTTAGAACAAAGCCTTGATTATTTGTTCAATAACTTAAATAACGAAAAAAGATCGACAGATAAAAATCGACTTCCTCTCCTTCTAAAAAGTTTTCTTTCATTCAAATCTCTGTCTTCTTCCCTCCAAAATCTACAAAAAGATCCTATCCTTCCTATTTTCACCATCCCATTTGATTCTATCAATTATATCCCCAACGTTATAACTTCAGACTTCCGAACTGATATTTTAACCTCATCTAATCAAAATGTTTAGGAAAAATTTAAAAACATTACATCTTCTAAGTTTCCAGAATTTTCTCTCATTTACACAGATGGTTTTAAGTCTGATAACAAAGATTGTGGAGCTGCGGTACACATTCCCGAATTCGATTTAGATTTGTCTTATAAATTGCCTAAAGAAATTTCTATATTTACTGCAGAATGCTTCGCAATTGAACAAGCTTTGAGCCAAATCCAGCTTTTCAATATTCGACGAGCCTTACTGTACACTGACTCACTAAGCGCAGTGTTGAAAATTACTTCAAATATCCATAAACCAGAAGACTATATTATTTATAATATCAGAAACTCCCTTAAATCTTTAAATGAATTAAATTTCGAGACAATATTGGTTTGGGTCCCTGGCCATTTGGGAATTGAGGGTAACGAGAAAACCGATTCTCTAGCTAAACTTGGAACAATTTCTGGCTCTAATCCTTTAGATTTTAGAATTCCTATCTCTGATGTCATCCCAATTCTTAAATCCAACATGATCCGCTCCTGGGAAGAAAATTGGACTAATACGAAAACCCGAACTGGTGCTTTTTATGCTGGAATACAAAATCATATTCCAAGTACACCTTGGTTCCACGGCAAGAAAAAATCCAAAAGATTTATATCCTGTATCTCGAGAATGAGAATTGGTCATTGCTCCATTGCATCCCGTTTAAAATCCGGGTCCTAGACAGTCCACTCTGCCAGTGCGGCATGGAAAATGAGACTCTTGATCACGTTTTCTTTAATTGTAAAAATCATTCATCTTTCAAAGGCATTTATCGTTTACTTATAAAAATCACCCACCAATCTCCCCTTAGTATTCCTTATTTACTTCCTCTCAACAATTCTCGCATTTTCTCAGTTCTATACAAGTTCATAGACTTGAATGACTTCAATATTTGAGATTTCCTATTCCCGTATAGATTTCCCATAAAATTATAACCATCTCCTTTAACTTTAACGGCACATAGCACTGTCTTTAGGGTGAATTGCTTAATACCAAAAAAAATCAGAGCGTGTACGTTAGAGAGGATTTAAGACTAAACCGGCGGCTGAAACAGCTGGAGACAGAATAATTTATTTGCCAAGGGAGGCATCTCGCGTTCGGGTTATAATGATACCAGTCGCACGGGAATGTAGGGAAAGGTAAATATTACTGTCATTTTCGTGAAATTTCAACTCCATATAAGTTACCCTACAGGATCAATTACTCTAGTTCATCAGAGCATCTCCCATTCAAATATTGGTAGAACAAAGACATCATCCCACCTGACGCCTGTGCTCCAAAGATTGCAATCTGTTTTGAATCTTACCGTCGTGGAATCTATCAAACTATATTTTTGGAGCTCGAGACCAGAGTTGGCTACCAAATTAGCAGAGGTCTGGTGATTTTTCCAGAGTCAGCAGTTGTGTACCTATTACTAACGCTATTATGTGTTTACAAAGCTGATTTTTTTATATTTGATTTACCTACAAGATACTTCCTTGCTTTTGAGCACATAATTACTTCATATCACTGAACGTCTTGATATTAATGTTTTAAAAAGTCGAACGATCATAAAGTATTACTCTTATAACCAAAAATATGTTTTTGCGTGTTCCTCGAAGATCTCAATAACTAAACAAAAATATGTAATTTTACGCCTCCTCCAGAATATTTTATTTTGCGATGTAAATGTAAGAAAATTATATTTCATCATTACAATTAACACCGAACCAACTACACTAAATTAAGGCAGTCGCTCGGTCCTTACGAAATGATTACACTTGTCTCCTATTAATGTGAAATAAAATTAAGCTGCTGTTAATTTGGTTGTTTCCATTAAATTAGTGTAATTTATCTTCTGAAGAGGAGTATTACTCGCACCGAAAGTATAATTTCCACTGAAGAGGTAATACACACTGGAAATGCCTTTCACATAGAATAAGGAAACCAATATTGCCATTGACTTAATGACTATTAGTTTTAGCATATTAACATTAATAAACCATCGACTCTGTCCAGAAAAAGGCGGTCCATTTGATAGATTCCACAGCGCCTTTGAGGGGAGTTTGCACAAAAACGGCGCTATGCAAATCATCAAAATATTATAAAAAGGTCAAAGTGTTTTGCCGATCCGGAGTTTTATTTAATAAGAGAGTTCTTGGGAAAACTCTGAGATACTGCAATGATGGAACACAGTTTTGTGTTCGAAATTTAAGGCCCGATTAGCCAGGCTTTTGGATCACAAAACACACCCACATCGCATTGCTTGTGTTCTTCTTTATTCGATGATATTTTCCTTTAGTCTACTTACGGCCGCATATATCATAATGATGAAGCTATAAGTAGGAACTCAGCCATATCTCTATGGCACACAAATTCAATGGATCTAAACACATAAGTGCAGATTTTCAAAATTAGCAAAATGTTGACATGACAAAGGTACTTCAAATAATTTAATCTCTAATTAAGTAAATGATAGCTACAAAATATTAACTAGGTACTCATAGGTACACATTTGAAAAAAGAATCTTTCCCGAACCAGTAAAACGTCCACCACATTGAACCGGAACCGCAACTTAACAATCGAATTTACAGAATTTAGTTTTTTAATAGGCACAACTCATCTCTATTACAACTACACTAGTTAAACTACAACGGCCTCCGTGGCCGAAGGGTAAGGCTCTCGACCAGCAAACATAAGGTCGCGGGTTCAAACCCCGGCGTGCGCAAGTAAATTGTATGTAATTAATTTGTGTTATTTCACAATTCATTCATATAAAATAATAAATTGTAAAACTGTGATGTGATGTTCCAAAGTGGAAGATACTCTCAATGTATATTGCCCCGGTGTAAGACCACCATTCAGAATTGAAACGTTGTTTGAAAGGGCTTTTGGCGTGTTTGAAGACCAGATCTAAATAGCCAGGTACTTCTCCACATTCCTCTAGCCCATCTCCCTTCCCCTCCCCACTTTACTATAGCTTCACAACATACCCGAATTGATTAGCCTCACTGGCTCATTTGAGACTTGTGCGGTATACGTTGATTAGTTGATGTCTCCTTAATCTTTCACTGCTTACGGTTTTCCCACAATTTTGATCTGGGTACTACGATTAACAAAGCAATTTTAATCATACGAGTTCTACAATATGTTGAGAATTCCCTCAAGTTAATAAGATCTTGCAATTTGTATGAACAAAATTGTAGTATGTTCTACAGGCACTACAAAGTAGTACGCAGTACCCACACAGTACACTCTCCACGAATACCGACTTTGAATTGGCAAAAGGGGATAACCTAAAAACATAATTTATTTTATGTATTATATTTCCTTTGAAAATATGTATAAAATTAAAGGATTTCTCTTTTGCAATTTGTTGAAAAAAATTACTTCACTTAGTATATTTAAAGCGCAGGTTTTGTGAAATACGACATATACTTAAACACCATAAAACACACACGATACAGAAAGCAATGTGGGACAGTTTATATAATTTCCTTCCAACGACAATAAAAAAAGAAAAATGCTAAAAACATTTTTTATTTATTTATTCTAAAATTAAATAGTCCAAATAATTAAGTTGTGCAGTTGGAATATAGAGGAAACACATTAACCAAGACTTACCTTTTCCCTCAGGGCCTGTGTCACATTTTGGGATGCTGTGTGGAAGGTATATTTTAGAGAAAGGAACGAAAGAAAGTTCTGGGAAGGTAAAATTTATGAGGGTTGGAACTTATCTAGGGATAAGTGTATCCAGAAGTGACGGATATTTGAATATATCCCTCAAAGAGACCAGTTAGTGAGGTTTAATAGTCTCCCCAAACCAGCCTCTATAGATCTGGCACGCCACGCAGCTGGGGGGCAGACGCATCCTGAACACACCTCACTCGATAAACCCGGGCACCCCTGCTCAATCACCAAATGTGACCAAAAAATTTTTTTTTAATAATAATTGTATAAGGTTTGTATTAATTAGTACGTAGATAACTATGTTCCTAACTATTAAAAATATCAGAAATAAATAAATAAATTGGTCTCGAAATGAGGTACCTAACGATTCTAGTTGAATAAACCAAAAAGTATTTTTCTTTTTTCTGGAATAAATATAAAAATAAAACCCAGTACAAGATCGATATACTTTTAAAAAATAGTGTCGTTAAAATTTTTGGTGAAATATTACTTTTTTTAGGACCTGGAAGTACAGTATAAAGAGTGTTTTTCAAATGCTGTATATTTTTCGGTGATTTCCCCTTTTTCCTTCACAGTAGACACGGAACTGTATGTAGGCGCTTAGCGTGATAATTAAACCAGCGACACTCAAAACATTAATTATTTTTACTAAACGCATTTCCTTCCGCGGAGCAGTCACAAAGACAGGATGGTTTATTAAGTCTCATTATACACAGTGCTAAATTCATATTACTACACATTTGGAGACATGAGATATGCGTGTGGAGGGTCCGTTTATTTGCCAAACAAAATTACATTAAGACAGTTAGCGAAAAATTACGGAATGACACTATTGCTTCCATTCTTACCTCTCCTTCGGTTGATGTTATTAAAATATCATATTAAATTTAACCAATTCCATTGCAGAAAGGGGAATTAACTTGTTAAACTACTGTCTTGGACAAGATAAGAGGTGCTTACTGCATAATTTATTTTATTTATTTATTCATTTTCGGGAAATCGACAATTTACATTTAATCAGTTTGTACATATTATATAGTAAAATAAAACCAATTATGGATTCCATCCTGGTGACTTTACCTCCACTGAGACAGTATAATATGGAATAAGTTATTTCAATTTATGAGAAAGGAATATGAATTAAGAAATTTATATAAAACAAAAGATTATATATTTACAAAATAATACATTTATAGCCATGGAGAGAGGTTGTAGATATAAATCAAAACATAATAGAGATATAAACAATAGAGACATAAACATTATTCACAAACCATCAGAGAAATATTCTTGTATTGAACTCTTGTATTTGGTAAGTTTGCAACTGAAAATATCAACCTTGGATAATACGCTATTGTAATTATTGCATAGTCTGTTCAGGCAAGAATTCTGCTTAGAGATCGTTTTGCTTTGATCAACCCTGAAGAAAACGGTTCCATGATAACTTCAACACACTTTTAAAAAGTGATATAAAGTCATTAGAAACATGAAAAAAATATTTAACCTAACCTAACCTAACCTACATAACCCAGTTAATAAAGTTTTTGTTTCATCACTTTCCAAAACTTTATATAACTTTTAAAAGATGTGATGAATTATCATTGTTATGATTTAAGAGCGTGTCGAACGCGCAGGTACATTGAATGGAATCTTATTTGGCAACTCTGAGCATTGAATATTATTGTTAACTACTTTATATAGGAATAGTGCATCCTTATGATGCCTCCGTACACTCAGTGAATCAATTTTAAAGTATTAATCCCAAATGAATCGGTGGATGCAATCTGATAGCCATAAGTTATAAGTTGAAGTAGTGGTTTTTCTTGTCTATAGTAAATAATACGATAAAACATTTTTGAAACATATTACGTACTGTACTGGGACTTTGAAGTTATTTCTCATAAAAACGGTGCTATTCCGAAAAAATAGGAAAGCCATTATATTTATTTTGTGTTGTGCAAGTGCAAGTGAATTGTAAATTATGAAATCAGAAAGGCGAAAAATATTTGATCTCCTTTTATTGTATAATAATTAATTCTAAGAATTATTAATTATTATTTTTGAATTACAAACTTTGGGTCCATTTACAATAGACATGTCACATAAACATTTTTTTAAATACATTCTTTAAAATATAAGAACAGAGGAAAGGGGATACCATACATAATATATTATCTTCACCATTATATAGTATCTATATATATCTTCGTTTTAAAATACTTATTTTATCTAGTCTTAAATCCTGTATTCGCCTAGGATAACTTTAAACCTGTAAATTTGTCTGTAATTCTGTCCTTAAACGGGAATCCTTCCTTGTTGGACAGTCAAAAGCATAAAATGTAATCGATATTATAAAAAATAAATATCTCTCCGTTACACTCCGAGTACAACTCCGGCTACCGAGTTGTAATTTATTTATTAGATCAAATAGAATATCTAAATAAGTTCTTTTCGGTGCACCATTGATGAAGTCCACATATTCGCCTGACAGCTTCAGTCTGAGAAGTTACGCGAAAAATACGCATAGTTAAGATTATAAAAACTGCATTTGACAATGGTTAACCCTTCAGGCCTCGGAAGGACATTACTAGCCACAAACATTATATTCCATTATAGCCTCTGAAGGACAGATCTGACCGGGGCGTCCATACATCATAAGAGTTTTTTTTCTATAATGCGTAGTTATGTGATTTGTTCATCGTTCGAAAGATAAATAATTATTCTTCTCAGTTTGTTTCAAATATTTATACATAATTACGTGGATACACCTCATAAATTCGCCCGCACCTGGAACACTGTACACCGATCTGGACTCCTTTATACCAAGCCCATATCGAAAGAATAGAAAGAATTCAAAAAAAAATATTTAATACACATAAATTATAAATTAAACTTACACTTCTCAAATTATACCGAATCCATTAAATTTCATAATTTTAACTCCCTCCAAACACGACGTCTAATTTTTGATCAAATCTTATTGTTTAAAATCCTAAATAATGGTCTGGACTCACCAGAGCTTACCAATTTAATAAATCTTCATATTCCGTCTAGATCAACCCGATAATCTGATTTATTTTATCTACACTCTTGTAGAACAAACATTCGAAAAAATTCCCCAATTCCTCGTATATGTGCACAATATAATAATCAAAATTTTACAGCATTGACATTTTGGTAATAACCTAAAGAAATATCGATGTGAAGTAATGCGTACGATCGATTATTAATATAAGAGTATGGAATGTATCGGGAGCATCTCCTATCCTCTTCCTATTTTCCTCTTCCTCTCCCCTTCCTTTAACACCAAATTAATTTTAAGATATTAACTTCATTTCCAATGAACTTTAACATAAGAAACTTCTGTGGCTTGACTTCAGTTAACTTGTATATTTATATCTATCATTGTATATTATATAAAAGCTGTTTGTTTCTTACAAAATAAATAAATGTATTTTTTTAAATTGACAAAATTATGATTGGCAGTTGAAAGTTAAAAAAATATTTATATTTTTTTAATGTGTAAACGGTATAAAAAAGGGAGGTGACAGTTTTCTTACTAATTGCCTTCAAAATTAATATGTTTTATAATTCGAATTCTTTCAAAGTTATGGACGTTTCAAGTCAAAACGTCGCAGTAAGTTAATAAGTCAAGGAAATTGTGGATTAAATAAACATTACTTTTTACTTTAAAAGTCGGTAAGTAAAGCAAGTTTTTTATTACATTTAGCGCTGTTCTCATACGGAGATAATGTATTTTTATTACGCCGCCATAAATATCATTGTTAAGTGTAACTGCTCGACAGTAATTAAACGCTATCATGGTAACACGAGGAAGAATGTTTTTAATTCTGCCACTAGCAGCTACTCATGGCAGCGCTGGAAGTGCCGACTGAAATCTTCCCAAGCGATGGCCGGCAGCTCGGAGCCCGCCGGCCGGATCGTGCTTCACTCTAAATTATTTTCAACAAGTTAAGGCTCTATAAATCGTAAATAATTAGACACAACTCCACGAAATTACGGAAGTAGAGCATTCAGCCCCGCATGCGATAGCTGGGAGTCCTTGTTGGGGAATTCACTAGGTAGGCCCCAGAGCTCGATTTTTCAGTAACTTGCGGTTGAATTCACGCACGCTTAGTAAAAGTTTATTGAGAAAGTGGAGAAGTAATGCGTCATTTCAATGTACCAAGAGTTTGTTATCCTGGAGATCTAGTACAGTTCAATCAATAATTTACGATATCGGATCAGTAGGCGAACTGTTAGTTATAGTTAGCGCCCTTTGTGGCAGCTGGACGCGTTATGCCGTCTCCAACCGCTTTGTGTTTTTTTAGTATTTTCAAGGGAAACGAGGCAACATCCCTTTGAAATTATTTTAAAAATCAGTGAATCAACATTTTAAATTAACTTACCAATTAGTAATCGGAACTTAATAGTAATGTGATTAGAGTGCAGTGTTTCAAAAATGAATAATCGAAAATTGTGCTAAAAATATTCTGAATTCGCTGAAGTTGAACTTGGGACGAGAATCGGTAACTGTAGGTACGCCAGATGTTTTCAATGTTATTCTTGGAAACTCTGAAAGCCCTAACAAGTGCCCAGAGTGATTTATTATCCCGTTCGTCGCCTTTTATTGTGGGACAATGCACCACTAACATAATCACCAGGAACAAGTGTACAAGGAGATGGACTTGCCGAACGTCACAGCGGTGCTGCCAAGGTTTTTTTTTATCTATATGTGAGGATACTGTGACAGCGCTTAATTAGCAGCAGACACATACCTGGACGGATGACAAACCTCGTGCTGGCACTGTTGGTGGACGCGGTGCACTCTTTCGCTGCAGCAGCTGGTCCAGTTTCCTCACCACCTGGGATTTTTGCTGCAGAGTCTCCATCCTCTATCTTCGTCGAATGTCACAGCGGTGCTGCCAAGGTCTGGAATCTACGAGAGGACATTTTTTCAGCACTCTATTAGCAGCAGACACATACCTGGACGGATGACGAACCTCGTGCTGGCACTGTTGGTGGACGCGGTGGACTCTCTCGCTGCAGCAGCTGGTCCAGTTTCCTCACCACCTAGGATTCTTGCAGCAGATTCTCCATCTCCGTGTCACCTGTTTCTGTACTTCACTTTATTTAACTTAATTTCAATTTCAATTTGTAATATTTATATATATTTTTTGTAATATCTTCATTAACTGTAAAGCGCCCCTGAGGTGATATCTCACAAAAGCGGCGCTATAAAAATCATCCAATAAATAAATAATAAATAAATAAATAAATAAACGCAATATATTACAATTCGATATTTTCTGGTATTACTGGCACATCTCTCTATAAATTGATATTCCTTAAAGTCAGACGGCTAAATTTTCATTGTCGAATTGACATATTAACTTCAATGTACATATGCAGTCCGCATGCACTTTTTTACAACAAAAGGGAAGTAAATTAGTTCATGAGATCATTAGTCATAACATATCAAAAACTTTTGTTTATCGATGCTGGAATGGAATATATGGATTGTGTATACGATTCTTTTAAGAGTTTTTTAATTCACCCCGTTTAGCCAGATATTTTACAGACCGAACGACATTATTCAAAAAGTTGTTCATATGACACCTTGTGTGATAAATATAGCGAATTTTGTCTACCGACTGTCGGAATCATGTTCTGACCGCGTTCGCAAATATCCGCTATCTGACCATATATGACGGTTTCGAGGAGAGCTTTATCGATCGTCCGTGCTAGACCCCCTGAACGCCTTAAATACAATATTTGGGACTTTGCCCATTGGACTTAAATTCCGTAAAAGCTCAGTGTCTGTCTATCTATATTTATATATTCTATTAACCCTAGAAGCCTAATCTATTTTATAGGTACATAAAGCCTGAACATACGTCTCAGAGGCGTACACATGTAAATGACAGCCAGTAGGCCAAAATAAACCTACTTGTACCCTATTTTTCGATGGAAAGTTAAGGTTGGTATGTAAACTAATAATAAAACACAGTTTTATCAATGAAAACTACTATCACAGGCATTTATTACAACGAATCAAAACATTATGCTTATATTCAAACAAAAAATCCTCTTCTTAAAAATCAACTTGAACATATGTTTTTTCTAAATAATCAGATATTTTTTTAAATTAATTTCTTATTCTTAGGGCAAACATTAAAAGTAATCATGCTTTTAATTACTAGATATAATTTTAGAGCAATCTACACAGACATCAACTTTGTGCTCAGAAAATATTTACTTTTTGCACTTACAGCACACTAATTTCGACATTCTCTTTTTTTAACAGCAAAGAGGGCAGTATTTACGATTTTCGGGCTCTGGTTTTCCTTCCTGAATTTTATTACCTGAATCAGTAATACAGAAAAATAAACAAAAGTAAAAACACATAATCTTAGTTAAAAGTTACACAAAGCCTAAACATACGTCTTGCAGGCGTACTATACCTCAAAAACTCAAAAATGGCTGGACTTACCTCAGTGATACAGGTACCATCGGCGAGCTCTCGTCGACCACTGGGTTGGTTAAAGAGCACGAGGCGTTAACTTCAACCGTTAGAAAGAGAAATAGAATTTAAGATTGTGTGTACGCCTCGCAGGCGTAGATAAGGCTTCTAGGGTTAAAAAAATAAGTTCCTTGCAATCCGCTTATTGCTTCATATTGTTTTTAGATTGAATGATTACCAATTATGTTTCACTTGCATCTTAAAGAAAGTGAGAAAATTACAATGGAAAGTACAATGAAATTTCGAGCAGTGTCTTAACAAGAAACTCTTCACAGAGAAAAAAATATCATTGTGAGAAACTAATGCAAAATAGTGTAATATGAGTCACTGTTTTGTGCAAAATTATGAAATGCAATAATCAATGACCTTGGTTTTTATTATTTTTTTTTGTAATAAGTGATTACCAACTAAACAATTAAAAGCTATGAAATATGTGATAGTATATTTTTACATAGTAAAACAATAATACATAATACCTCATATTAACAATTATTCTACATTAAAGGATATTGTAATTTTTTTCACTTTTCTTAGGATTTAACAGTTTATTTTAAATCTACTTATTTGGTTCTTCGTTTTACCTTCATGATCTATGCTTCTCTTGCCACTTTCAGTCTTTATTGTATTTGTGTACAATTTATTACGTTGTCTCTTGTTTATAGTGTTTGTATACTTGTGACGTTTTATTTATAAATGTTGTGTTCGTGTTTATAAGTTTTGTACTTTGTAGATTAGAAGGCAAATGTTACATTCGTATAATTTTCTACTCTTCAATAAGTTAATTTATTTTTGATGTTTTTTCGTGGGGGTATATAGGCTTTAATCGAATAGTCTTTTATAACTATAATTTGTAAATAGTTTAAGTATATGATGTGTGTGTTTCCCCATATTTATAATAGATAATTTAAATGGGACTGGATCAAGCTAAAGTTCTTCTCCCTCGCTCTTTACTTCTATTGGTAGAATATGAGCTATTCTACTATCTCTTCACCAACTAGTGAAATGATTTTTCTTTTGGTTTTTCGATGTGCTATTTAAAGGTCAAATGTTGGTCAATATGTAGGCCTACGTATTTTTCGATATTTAGAATGTTCAGCTTTCTTTCTTCTATTTGTAATGGTTTATGCGACGCCGTTGTTGTTTTAGGTTAGCTTAAGATCGTGTAGTCGTATTATTATTTGTATTTTTGTTTTTATTTTTACTTATATTTTATTTTTACATTTGCTATTTTTTTATCATATTACTTAATTGTTATTACCAGCCAGTATTTGATATGCGCTAAGCATGGCAAAGTGCTAGTAGTTTTGTTTCGGTTAGGTATAATCTTGTGTGTAGTAAATCAATGGTAGAAAGGCTTTTAAGGGCCGGTTAAAGCCTTTTTTTTATTTATGGCTGGCGGCGGGAGAAAAAACTGGCAAAGTGTTTACGCTCCCTGGTCAATATTTACTATTATTTGTCGTTTGATCAAAGCACAATATTTTCTTTCGCCGCCTGCCGGATCAGTTCCGGGTCACATTTCACACTGAAAACTCGCTTCACGAACTGGTAGACTTATGACTTCTCCAAACCTGCAGAAATCGATTTTTAACCAGCATTCAAACTTGATTTTTTTTATCGTTTTTTTTTGTAATAAATGCTGTTTTTGAGGTTATTCTTGGAAATTATTTTAGTCAGGATTTAATTTCATCCAAGATTTTATGAAAACAGCTCAATTTTTATCAGTCGACTCTAAATTTATTTAAAAACTAGATTTACCCAGCCATTCGTTTCTGTGGCTGAATCTATATGTTCAGAAAGAGAAACAATAGCGTGTTACTTTTACGTTCAACAAATGGAGCTGTTTTTTGAAAAGGCATGTTTTTACCTATCACAGGTGACATCTATATAATATAGGTATATAAAAACAAACGAGTATTAAATGCAACATTTTGTCAACATTTCAATATAATCGGTGAATAACTTTCAAAGATTTAAGATTTTGAACAAATTAACATTTACATTTTTTATTTATTTAGATGTGTATATAAATACTTCATTTATGGATTACACAATTTAACTCTGACAACCAAGGGCAAATAATGTTAAATATTACTCCTCAAATATTTCTCACAAAAAATCCTACCGGCTGCGCCACTTTTATATGGTTTGTAGGCTATAACACTATTATTTATTTATTTATTTATTTAATATCAACGGTATAAATATGCCATAAACAATGATAACATGTCACAGTTTAAATCGTAGAAATATTTTTAAAAAAGAATTACAAATATATGTGGCATTTGATTGTGAAATGACATTAGAGAGTAAGAAAGTAAGTAAACAAGAGATACAAGTACATAAGTTTCTATAGTGCAAATAAGGTAGAATTAATTTAAATTAATATTGATTGAAAAGATTTGATAGCATAGCCCTCTTGTACCTACCTTGCGTGCAGTTAAATAGATCTGCCACATCTGCGTATCTATTACTAACTTCATGCAACCTAGGTACAAGCGAGTGTTTGGAATACTCAGTCCTGATATTGTTGCATTTAAACAAAATTTTAGAACGAGTAGCTCTCGTGGGTATATGAAATTCAATGAGGTTAATTAAATCAGGACTGTCTATACTACCATTTACAATTTTGAACATAAATATTAAGTCGGATATAATTCTTCGATAATAATGTTATTGGATTATTACTAAATAAATTATTTTTATTAAATAAATAAATTACAATGATACTCCGCGATTGAATATAGAATGTCTTCCAGAAGGTTAATGTTTATAATACATGCATATTATACGAGTATTTATAGAAAATGGTGAAAAGTTTTCAAGCAAATCTGGTTGCAGGTTGACTAGTTTCTAAATAATAGAATTTTAGTATCAAACGTGAAAAGTTTTGTCAAAAACGCTAACTAAATTTTAACTTCATTTTTTATTCCAATCGTAGAAAAATTGAATGAACTCTATATTTCGATAACACATTAATTTTTTTTGAAGAAATTGCAAGAAAACTGTAATTTCATTTTTATCTCGCTCATGTAATAAAAAATAATGTTGAAAGTTAAACCGATTGTGAAGATAGCGCCGCAAAATATGAATTATTCATTTTGGCTATTTTTAGGATTTTATTAATTTCATCTAATATATATATTTGAGACAAAATGAAAATAATAATTATTTTTTTCTTTCTAACGTCAAAAAAATTACATATTCATTATGAAAAAATATATATATGATCCTATAAAGCTGGAGGGGGTTTTATGTAACTTTAATGTTCACTTAAAGTTGTTAAAGTTCACAAAATACTTATTTAGCATTTATCAAAAAGACTCAGTCAACAACGAGATACCCTCCAAAACTTAGCAAACATGTTGAACCCTGTTAATCCGCCGATCTGTCGAAAAAATTGCTTCATCAATTTCCATTGAAGTTTTGCCACACGTGAATAAACTACACAACTGAATAATTTTTCCTTTTCCACTTTTTCACGAGTAAAACAAACATCGTAAGCGACGAACACGTTCAGTGGTGGCACGTGCCCTCACGCGCGAAGTGGAGAAAATATTATTATTCACCTAGAAATATGTTGGCGTAATTGAATTTTGGGAAACTTGCAACGTCAAATTCATCAATAAAACAAACGCGAAGCGTGGAACTATAAATGGAATTAAATACGTAATAATTCCTTCGTCCAGTGGAAAAAAGAGATTGTTCCTCCATTGGTTCCCTTCCCTAACCATTCGCTTCCAGTCCTCGGATAATAAGATAATAATATTGTTATCCCCGTAGGATAACCTACACTTTGTATTATGTCTTCACGGTTTAAAATACATACAACTTTATAATTTATATTTAAGTTATAGTTATGTATGTATCAAATAATATGTAAATACTAATTTATGTATCCAATACGTCTGTCTCGACACAGGTATATCCTAGAAAGACAGATATCGAAAAACACCTGTAAAAAAAATATATATATATTTATATATTTGGCTGAATAAAAAAAAATAAAAAAAGACCTTTTCACCCTGATCCTATGCAGTCAATTCCTACTCAGATTTTTGGTCAAATGAGATCCTGTCACATTATTTTCAGACGTCTATAGAACCCACCGAAACTATAATTAGTTCTTCGCTCAATTAGATGGCGCCTTTTAATTCTGTTATTATTTTTGTTTTTTGCAATAATTTTTACTGTATTTTTTTTGTAGTGCTATCTTTAATGACAGGATGACTATCATTAGGGTGAGCTATACCTTTCAGATTGCTACAAAACTCGTACTAAGTAGTCCCGTCATATTTCAAAACCAAAAACGAGAAGTTAAAATTGACATACATTATTTATAAATTACATCCAATTGCAACGTTTTGTTGATTTAATGAACTGTTCATCTGTTCAATGAACTCTTTAACTTTTGCTATAAATTTGACAATTTTCAAAATTGGTAGTGTTTGTCAACGAGATTTCAATAAAGTACTTACATAATTTTTTTTTATTTAATTTTTAAAAAAATATTTTTTTACATCGATAAACAATTTATATATAAATTATATTTAGTATACAGGATATAAACAAGAAATAAAATAATAGAAATTAAAGTGGTCTTTTCTCACCATAAAGAGACAATGCTCTTGTGTTTGGTGCGGGAATTCTAGTTATAGATAATATAATATAATACTTTTAAAAGAAAATCAGTTTAATCACAATTTTCTAAATTGGAACTGCTTTATCGTGAATTAAGACAATCCTATTAAGATGAGATACGAAGCAAAAAAATTGGTCCCACTTTTTTTACCTACAATTAGTTCGATTTGATCTCCAACGCTCTAACGCCAAACAAGCAGAAACTACCGAATCCGATCCGAACATGTTAACACCGTACCATTAATTCTATAAAAATCAGTAATATTAATTTCACCAACAATATTGATAGTAAAAATCCCACCACAGATTCTCCGCGCAGAATATAACCACGTTGCAATTTTAATATTAGATCGGAACGCAATCACAGGCCGGCCGCGAAGTGAATGTTAATTATTTATGAATTGAACGCCATAATTCCACAGTCAGTGGGACTATTACGATAATTCAATCGCCATATTGATAGACGCCACGCGATCTTCGTCCAACTGACAATCAAAGGTAATTCGAATCGATTATTCTAACTGGCAGGGGCGGCTCTTCGTACAACTAGGATTGCGAAACGCAGCAAAGGATTGCGCGGAAATTAATGTATCTTACTCAACTTCTCATATAACATAATAATAAGTGCGTATAGTTCTTAGGGTATCTGTCACGGTCGATCGATCAATCCTTAATCAATATGATATTGACTAAATCCATAGTCTATCATGATCATATAGGATAAAATCATCATCTATGGTCATTTAACGATATTTGCGAGCACGATCAGACAAAACAGATTAGACGATTAGACAAAATAGCACGGCCTCCAATTTATCAGTAGACTGTCAATGTACACAACTTTTTGAATAGTGTCGTTCTTTATCCAAAATAACTGGCTTATTAATGAGGTGAACTAACAAAGCTCTTAGAATTGAAATAAATCGTATACCCGACCCATATACTTAATTAATTAATTAATCTAAGACCCTATCAATTGATTCCGTTCCAGCTTAGAGAAATGATTTGTTCAAATATCACTAAACAAAATCAACTAAATAACTTACTTTATAGTGTTTAAAAGTACGTGTGGACGACCAATATATATTCAAGTTGGGGAGAGTTGTCGTCGACTTGCAAAACCAGCTCAGGAAATTTTCGGAAATCTGTAGATGTCACGAAAAACTTTTTGGAACAGTTTGAATATTAAAAAATATACATTTTATGCTAAATATAAACATAATTATAAGTTATTCATCTGATATTTAATGAAAAATATTATTTATTTATTTATTTTCAATATACTTTAAGTACTTTTTGTGAATTTATCAGAACTAGCGCAAATTTTGAGAGCGACTTTTACAAGTCGACGACTCGATTGTATCACGGGTCAGTAGTACCAAAAGGGATAACTCAATAACTATAATGAGTATGTTTAATGAAGTGATGTGAAGTTTCACCGCCTCCTCAGGCGATGGCCCTGAGACGTGCGGACATGCCGCCAGTAGCCCGCGGGAACCGTGGGACCCGGAGGTTTGCAATAAGAAAAATAAAATTTTGACTGCCAAAGTAACTTTTGTGATTGCATTCATTGCATAATATTAAAATTACTGTGCTTTTTGTACCTGTTTTTTCCATCCACATATTTTTTGATGCGTTCGTGAGTAGAGAAAAACTTTAAAATCAAAATGATACAACTGTCCCCGGTCTCACCTACGTAATATAAAAGTTAGGCCAACATTATCAAGTAATGTTTTAAAATACGTAAAGTTATTAAAGAAATTAAAAATAACAATATTTTTTTTCGTATACTATCGACGTTTAGGAATGTCAGTTCATGAACAGATATCCGCCAGCGTTGGCATCGTGTAACAATTTATGTTATCGATGACGTGCGTATGACCTTTTACTGGGACTACTATAATTCCTAGCGTTGTCTTACATTTGTTTTGTTATTTCACATACTTAACAATAAGACTTTTTCCATTAGAATTTACAATGCACGCATTATCCTGTCCTTTCGAAATTAGTTTATTGTAAGTACTTTGACGTGCTTAAGTTATGTTCTTAATAGCCTTCGTAATATATATATTTTTAGAGTGTTATTTTTATATCTCTTATATCAAGAAATCACCGAACGCCACTGAACGTCTGCGGTGCAATGGAAAGGGGAAATTGTAAAATGCTTTCATTGATATTTTATGGCTCCTAATAATAGGACGAGTCGAACTTTCCAAATAATAATTATTGTTTCATGTTTTGGTCTGAATGAGTAGAGGTGCTTTTTGACCATGGGTATCTTTGTTAATAGCCTCAAATTGCAGTATGGCGTCATTGTGTATGTTCGCAAATTTACGATAAAAGATAACCAATGGGGACTTTTGTCTCTTTTCTGTGTTATTAACCGAAATACAATACACGCTTAGAATATAGATGTTTTTATGGCAATCACCCGGAATGGGGCAAACCAAAGAATTCATAAGCGGACCAGACCCTAGACGAACTAGGAAACTACTTAATATGGACAGAACTCACTGCGGGCACTGGTAGGACTACTAGCGGGACTTTGCCATCTCAGGAAACAGTTTGGGTGTGGTAAACACCAATAGATGCAGGAAATGTGAAGAGTGTGGAGGGATTTTAAGTTTTCCTTTTATATTATTTCTATTAGAAGTGTGGTTATCGTGGTGTACAAATAAAAGATCTTCCCAACTCAGGTATAGCGTTTATTGATAAATGGAAGGTTGATTTTACAGTCGCAAATATTTCACGTTTATTATTCACAACACTATGGAATGCTCGCGAAACTGGGTCAAGGTTTCCGTAGTACGGTAGGTAGTAGTAGCCGACGATAGTAAAGACTGAATACTAATAATGCTGCTCGCTGCGTCGGGCTTATTTATATTGTTCGGCCGGTGGAAACAGTAGGTAGATGGATGGAAACTAAATCGAAGCCACTTGCTCGGTCTGGGCCTTTCGCGAAGTTTCGACGGCGCGGCAATTATGCCTAGGCGGTAGACTCGAACCTTCTGGCGAGTTCTCGTAATATTCCAGACTGACTTGCGATAGTATTGTCGCCGATAGACAAGTAGGTGCTTGTAGCAAGTAGGTTGCTTTGTTTTGATTTCGATCCCGGCTGCGTAGCTCGAGAGTAGGTACTAAGTAGGTCGAGCGGTTTATTATTAATTATTCAAACTGGATTCTTCTCGACGCTACAGAAGAATTGTAGTGATTTGTTTTTAGAGTATCACGCTGTGTTGCGCTACCTCCTTCTGTAGCTAACGTTTTGGACAGCATTGCATAATCCATCATCAGGTCAGATATGTAAATAAACCAGATCTAAATTACACATCTGCCCTGATGATGGACACTGGAATGCTGTCCGAAACGTTGGCTAAAGAAGGAGTTAGCGCAACATGGCATGATACCCCAAAAACAAATCACTATAATACTTTTGGCCGTAAAAATCTCAAATCATAAAATTTGAAGAATTATATAGGTATATCTATAACACGTATTCTATGCAGGTGACCTTGTTCAAATAAATGTAATGGACGTGATGCGACAATATTAATATTTTTTTAAACACGTGTTTCGACTTCCTACATACATATTCGTGCTTTACTGATAGTTTGTTATGAAATTTGTCAAATCATTCTTTATATACCTCCAGTCCCGTTTTTAACTGGAAAACGAATAAAATGACCAGGTATTTAATAAGTTAACAATATTTCATGTCCGTAAGTTTTATCCGTATATCTTCCAAGTTTAGTTTCTTTCAACCTTCACTTCATTCTATACGTCCTTCAATTCCAAAACCTTAAATAGAGATGCTATCATTCCACAAGCTCTGCGCAGATGGAACTCTTTAGCGGTATCAGATAAAATATAATAAATTAACTAAAAAATTTGCCAACATAAATTTTTTTCACTTCGTTGTCTCATCCTGTAAAGTTTGGCAGTCCCTGGCTATCAGCAACATTACAGGTGGGTACTTGAGTATCTACCTAACTACCTGGGGTAGGTAAGGTGCAAATAGGCCGCATACCCGCCTGACACAAGACAGATGTACGGGCGCACCTTGTAACTACCCTGTACCCACCCTGCCTACCTAGACATACCCCGTTTGCTACCCACTGTACCTATATTGAGCAGGGTATATCCCTGTATATCCTGATGTAGGCACCACAAATAGGATGTTCAGAAATTACTGATTAGATGTTATTTCCGATATGAAAATAACTGGTTACATCGAGGGAATTGCAATATTAAATGGCATTCCGTGGTCGAGGGGTAAGAGTCTCGACTAGCAAACCAGAGGTCGCTGGTTCAAATCCAGAAGTGCGCATGTAAATTATATTTGATTAATTTGTGTTATTTCACAAATTCTTCGTTTAAAAATTTGTATGTTTATTTGTGGAATGTTATTACAATACTCTCAATATTGCCCTGCTGTAAAACCACCATCCGGAATTGAAACGTTGCTTAAAATAGCTGTATCTATGTTTGGTGACTAGATCTGATTAGCCGGGTACTTTCACACCTTCCTCTTCCCATCTTCTTCTCACCCCACTACATTCAGCCACACAACATACCCCAATTGGGGATGACACAGTGTCACTGGTTCCAGGCAGTCGGAAGCAGTTGGAACTCTTGTGCGGTCATGATTGGAGGTTTTTTTATTTGTTACAAGATAATACATTACAAAATGATAACAAATTTATACTGCATTATTCCAATGAGTTAACAAAACTTATTTCGGGAAAATACAACATTAGATTTAGGACAAGACAACATAAATACATTAAAATAAATAAACCCAGATGTTATTATGGAATTTCTAGTCTTAGTAATTATGTCTAGGCGGTAGACTCGAACCTTCTGGCGAGTTCTCGTAATATTCCAGACTGACTTGCGATAGTATTATCGCCGATAGACAAGTAGGTGCTTGTAGCAAGTAGGTTGCTTTGTTTTGATTTCGATCCCGGCTGCGTAGCTCGGGAGTAGGTACTAAGTAGGTCGAGCGGTTTATTATTAATTATTCAAACTGGATTCTTCTCGACGCTACAGAAGAATTGTAGTGATTTGTTTTTAGAGTATTACGCTGTGTTGCGCTACCTCCTTCTTTAGCCAACGTTTCGGACAGCATTTCATAATCCATCATCAGGTCAGATGTGTAAATAAACCAGATCTAAATTACACATCTGCCCTGATGATGGACACTGGAATGCTGTCCGAAACGTTGGCTAAAGAAGGAGATAGCGCAACATGGCATGATACCTCAAAAACAAATCACAATAATACTTTTGGCCGTAAAAATCTCAAATCATAAAATTTGAAGAATTATATAGGTATATCTATAACACGTATTCTATGCAGGTGACCTTGTCCGAATAATTGTAATGGACGTGGTGCGACATTTTTAATATTTTTTAAAACACTTGTTCCGACTTCCTACACACATATTCGTGCTTTACTGATAGTTTGTTATGAGATTTGTCAAATCATTTGTTATATACCTCCAGTCCCGTTTTTAACTGGAAAACGAATAAAGTGACCAGGTATTTAATAAGTTAACAATATTTCATGTTCGTAAGTTTTATCCGTATATCTTCGAAGCTTAGTGTTTTTCAATCTTCACTTCATTCTACGCGTCCTTCAATTCCACAACTTTAAATAGAGATGCTATCGTTCCACAAGTCCTGCGCAGATGGAACTCTTTAGCGGTATCAGATAAAATATACTACCATATATTACCAAGATAAAATTTTGTTCACTTCGTTGTCTCATCCTGTAAAGTTTGGCAGTCCCTGGCTATCAGCAACATTACAGGTGGGTACTTGAGTATCTACCTAACTACCTGGGGTAGGTAAGGTGCAAATAGGCCGCATACCCGCCTGACACAAGACAGATGTACGGGCGCACCTTGTAACTACCCTGTACCCACCCTGCCTACCTAGACATACCCCGTTTGCTACCCACTGTACCTATATTGAGCAGGGTATATCCCTGTATATCCTGATGTAGGTACCACAAATAGGATGTTCAGAAATTACTGATTAGATATTATTTCCGATATGAAAATAAGTGGTTACATTAAGGGAATTGCAATATTAAATGGCATTCCGTGGTCGAGGGGTAAGAGTCTCGACTAGCAAACCGGAAGTCGCTGGTTCAAATCCAGAAGTGCGCATGTAAATTATATTTAGTTAATTTGTGTTATTTCACAAATTCTTCATTTAAAAAATTTTATGTTTTTTTGTGGAATGTTATTACAATACTCTCAATATGGCCATGGTGTAAGACCACAATCCGGAATTGAAACTTTGCTTGAAATATCTGTATCCATGTTTGGTGACTAGATCTGAATAGCCGGGTACTTCCACACCTTTCTTTTCTCATCTTCTTCCCTCCCCACTACATACTCCAATTGGGGGTGACACAGTGTCACTGGTTCTAGGCAGTTGGGATCAGTTGGGACTCTTGTGCGGGATTCATGATAGAATGATTTTTAACCTTAAGAAATTACCTACACCAATGTAAAGAGAATATTTTTATTGAACCCTTTAACATTAAGGGATGCGAAAGATATTTTAAAAGATTTTTGTTTGTTGACACACATTCAATTTTTTTTAATAATATTAATAACAATATTGTGACCGTGAAAACGCACCCCCTCCACTTCAATACCATATTTATATAAAAACACACACTACCCGCTAGTAAAAAGAGTTAATAAAAAGGCTCAACACGGGCATGTGCTTAACATGATGGTAGGAAAATTCTCATTGACCGTAATAAGGAAAATTTAAACAAGAATTAATAAAACTCTTCATAAAACCTACGTGTTGTCATTTTTGACAAACTTTCCTTTCACATTTTAGTAGCTGACTCAGCACATTCCACAAACCAACCATACCTAAAACTTTTCTTTTTTTTCACAAGTTTTGGAACTAGATTTTCAATTTTATTTATTAACAAGAGAAAAAGACATTTAATATAGAAATAGATTTTTAGTGAAGGAAGTGAAAATTATAATAAAAAGTATTTATATTTTTGATAGTAAAACAATTATTTATTATTATTAAAATATACACAAAGATATTTATTATAAACCAAAAACTCATCATTATTTACAAGAGATCCATTCAAATTTTAGTGAGACTAGAAGAAAATATGCCGCATAGAGTTTTGACGGCCGGGCGGAAAGAGCCGAAAAGTCACGAGGCTGGCCGAATGAAGCGTCGTTCCATGCGTCGCCCAGTCCTGCCATGCTTGCTACGCAAGCGTCGGTTTTACCCCCAAACGTGCGATTAAAGATATTTCACGTCAACAAATTTAACTATAGTGAAGTGGGCAGTGACTTACAGTATTCCACAAAACTTTTCACATTTTTCTGTTCAAATTAATTTTCCGTTGCAGTTGTCCGCTTTCCCTCCGAAATTCTCGACACCTTGTAAAGAAATTTATGAGCTACCTGCGCCTTGTGCAGAATGTTTAGTATAGCCCATCGCCCGAAGCCCGTAGCTTGTATACCGACTGTCGTATAATATAGTGTAAAGTGTAAGGAGCCGAAACGGGCTGAAAATATTTAATTAAATCCAAAGGAGGAGCCGCCATCAAACAAGCCGCGGTCCGTATTGTTGGATTGCCGTATCGTGAGGGGGTCTTCAACTAATGGTACTCGAAATATTTTTTTTAAATAATACTTTTACATAAAAGGAGCAACTCAAGCGCCTCATGAGTAAAAGTCATACAACGACGAGAGAATGCTCTAAAATAAAGTCGGAATCTTAATGACGTAAGTGAAGAAGCCGTGCACAAAAATATGTGATGCGTGGCCCTGTGTATTGGACAGATATACTGTTGAATTTGCCCTAGCACATCTCTTAGACAGTGGGAATCTTAACGCTTCCGAGTAAGCATTCAAAGATGGTTTGAAAGGTAAATACGTATGGTAGAGGGAGTGCGCTAATATTGAAAAACGAAAATAATTAAGCGAAATAGAACAAAAATCTCTTGACAAATGCGTAAGTGGGCATTTAAAGATACACTGTGAATTTTCTCATACCTATAGCATATTAAATAACAGAACCAAACGTGTTTTTAATAATTTCCGTATCTCACTTTGCGATTTTTTTCTATCGAAAGAATTTCATATAATTACCGTTTCGGATGTACAAATAAATGTAAAGATAATTGTCTTCGAAAATAACAAATATTTTTAGGAACTTAAAAACTTAAGGCAATGCACTACGTCGTGTAGTATTTTAAATTGAGCCGCTATCAATAACAACCCTTACGTAGATGGCGATAAGGTTTAAATTCCCGCTTAACACCATCAGCCTGTTTTGATTTATGCAAGAAAAAAACATGGCCAAAAAGTGCCTTTTATTTTATTTTGTGGATGTTCAGGCACAAATATTTAAATGTTTTTCGATCATTTTATAAATAACTTAATTTTATTTTGTGTATGTTCAGGCATAAATAACTTAATTTTCCACATTATACAATAAAATCATAACTGAAAATGAGTTCGTAAGTAGGAGATTTTGAACTTTCAAGCAGTTTTCATAGGTCTATACATTATTTGAATAGAATATTTGAATTATAAAATAGTGAAATATTTGCTAAAAAACAGATTTATGCGACATAAAACGCTATTAACAGTGACAGTGCAAAGCTGTAGTAAGCTGAAGAAAGGAATGTGTACAAAATCCATGCAAGTGGCCTATTAAATGCTCTTACGATAATCAACCGAAAGTGTGTAAAAAAAGTGAATTCGAACATACAAATTTGAAAATAAGTGCAGTTTTGTGCGGGCTATAACGGTGTTCTTTTATCCTCTCGGTATTCCATCGGAAAATATTACAAGTGCAATATTTACAAGTGATATTCTAGCGAATAACAATAATATTGTTAAAACCGGGTAGTTTAAGTAGCTGCATGACGATTGGTTGAAAGTGAGCTCACTTTGTTTACCTTTTACCAGTGCTAGCCGATTTGCGGAAAACAGGCGTATCTCTGCCAATTCCCATTATACAAATAAAGTGCTAGTCCGATTGCAGACAAATAGGCGTTATCTATTCCAAAAGCGAAAAACACATATTAAAGTAATTTTAAATAAATTCTTAAAAATCCCAAGTGCTGACACTATTATTATAATAATTTATTATTTGACGGTATAACAACAGTGGAATTTGGACTAGAGGCGAACGCGTTAGCGCCGAGTTTCGAAGAACGACAGTTCGAACCCCATTAATTCCAAATAAATAATTACCGTTTTATATCTATTTTTTTTTTCCATAAATATTAGTAAATATAAAAATAAATATACAAGTGAAAAAAAAACAGGACATTACAATAAATACAATACAACTCTTAGTGACATGTAAACATTAAAATAAACTTTAAATGGCAGATCCCCCGTGTACTCCCCCAGGGGCTAAAGATCCTTTTGAAAAATCGGGAACCACGCCGAGGTCACCGATAATCCGGAGCATTAGCAGTCCAGAACTAGTTAAGTCCCCAAGACAAACCCGAGCCGAAAGCAGAAAAGTTATGGACAAACGACAAAAGAAGGAAATTAAGACTAATAAACAAGCGTCAATCCCCACTAACACCAACTCTGCTCTTTCTACCACCACCGCAACAACATTCTCCTCTACTACAAGATCCTCACCAATAACACACGAGTCCAGTCCAGCGCTTCCATCTATCAACGAAGACAAAATTCCTCCTCTCAAAACCAAACCGATTCTGACTTCTGTTAAAATCCCCCAATATATTTCTCTCCAGAAAACGAAACAGTCCGAGACAGCCATGAATATTGTTCAAATTGCCACTCTGGCACTGAAAGCAGCCGAGCCTCTCAAAAATAACATATCCAAAGAAGTCCGCGACACAATAATCTCATCTTTGCTGGAGATAATTGAGAAAGGAGCCACACTGGGAAAACAACTTCATGCTCTGGAAGTCGAATTACTTGAAACCAAGGTGCAGAATGCAGAATGTCAACTGAAGATGGAAGAAAGACACTGTAGGGAAATGTCAGCTTTCTGCGCCAACTCTCAAAAAGAACCCGTACTCAGTTACGCCTCGGCAGTAGGGAATCGAGGAGATCGCACCAGACATGCCGTAATAGTGTCGTCATCAGACCAAGAAGCGACGTCAGAATCCATCACCTCAACAATAAAGGATATTATCAAGCCAGCCGACCTCAGAGTGGGTGTCAGTGGTATGTCAAAGGCCAAAAATAACAAGGTCATAATTACCTGCCCTAAAAAGTCAGATGCACAGAAGATCCTAACAGCAATTCCAGGGCTGACCAATGGTAACTTGGTTGCTCATGAGGGCAAACGTCTTAGACCTAATGTTATCTTGAAGGGGATCGAAAAAGAAACACAAGATTCCGAAATATTAGACATGATTTTGCAACAAAATGATACTATCTACGAAGCCACTGGAAATGATAAGGAAGCTATTAAAATTCTAAGATTCACAAACAACAGGAAAAATGATAGGCTACGAAATGTTATTCTGATCGTCAAAAAAGAAGTACACTCAGCTATGTTAAAACAAGAAAGAATAAATATAGGTTTCCAACGAGTCCGAGTCGAAGACAGCTGCCCAATCATGCAGTGCTATAAATGCATGGGATACGGTCACTCCGCCGCGAGATGTACTGAATCAAAAGATCGTTGTCTACACTGTGCTGGTGAACACAAATCATCCGACTGCACAAAAAAGGAACAAAAAGAAGAATTCCGTTGCTGGAACTGCTTTAAAATGGCCAAAGGCAAAATTGAGGCACCAAAACACAGATCAAACGATAGGGACTGCCCCTACCGTGCCATAATGATGTCACGCACAATGGAGAGAGTTGACTATGGCTAACTCAACTGTAACTACAGCATCCGGGACCCAGGCCAGTATAAATGAATACAAATATGAGAAAATTGAAGACTACAAGCCAATAAAAAATAGCCTTCGAATAATGTATCTTAACGCGAGAAGTACCAGAAATAAAATTGACGAGATTGAAGAAACTTTAAAGAGCATCAAACCCACTGTACACGTACTTGCAATATCCGAAACCTGGTTGGAAGATGGTGAGGAGTGCTTCTTCAACATCGACGGCTACCAAAGTACATTTGCGTCTCGCACCAATGAAAGAGGAGGAGGGGTGATTCTCTACACACACCATTCACTAAATGCTACAACTATCGAAAAACATTGTAGTGAAAATTCTTTCTTAGGAATTAATATCCGTAATAGAAATTTTAAACCGTTAAATATTTATGTTATATACAGAAAGCCTACCTCAAACATTAACGAATTCTTAATGTATCTTGAATCTATTTTAAATAACTGTAGAAATGATACCCTTATCTTTGGTGACTTCAACATTGACATTCTTCAAAAAAATAATACATCTCTTAAGTACATCAACACGCTAGACTCATACAACTGTTTCATATGTAACACATCCTATCCTACACGAATAACAGATACCTCTACTTCTCTAATAGACCATATCATCTCAAACAGACAAAATATTTCCTCAACTACTGCAAATATAGATGCCTACCTAAGTGATCATAACATTTTGATATTAGATTACCAAAACAGCTTGAAACATCACACTAATAATAGAATACATTCTTTTTCAAACAACACCAAAACCGATAAAAACATGTTAAAAACATATTTAGAATCCCACAACTTTCCACACGAAACCACCAGTAATGCCAATGAAAACTATAATAATTTTAATGAATACATCAAAACAGCAATAAAATCATCCCAACATAAATCTGAGTTACGCATAGGAGACCAACGGAGGGGTAATACTCCATGGTTTGATGCAAAATTAAATGCACTTATCAAACAGCGCAACAATGCGTTTAAACTCTGGAAAAAAAATCAGCAAAGTGATATATTCACAGCACTGAGAAATAAAACAAGAAATCAAGTTACCAACTATAGAAGATATGCTAAAACCAAATACTACACGACTATATTTAAAGAAAACCTGCGTAATCCGCGACAGACATGGAAAATAATAAATGCAATTCTAACAAATAGCTCGACACCCCAGAAAGATGAAATTGAATGTCTTCTCATTAAGAATGAAGAAATAACATGCCCAACACAGATAGCTTCAACTTTTAACAACTTCTTTATATCAGTTGGGGAAAACTTAGCAGCCACAATTGCATCATATCCAGATGATTCTATCACTATAAACACGGTTCAAAAAGCAATCCAGTCCTTATACATGGCCAAAACAAATAAAACAGAATTTCTCAGTATCATCTCTCAACTAAAGTCTAATGCATCTCCAGGTTTAATATACGGACAAATATACGGAAATATTTTTAAAAACGACAGATAAGACTTTACACTGCCGATATATCTTCAATTCGACCCTATATAAAGCGTTAACGAGACGTTATGTGATATTATTCATTTGCCGTGTTTGGAAACGAAAATTTACACGTTAAAAGTCAATTGAGGAGTACACGTTATACGCGGTTCTCGTCGCGCGAGATAACTCTCCTCGTGATCTAGAGGCAGAGCGTTCGACACTCTTTATGCAGGACCCGGGTTCGAATCCCATATTTTTATACCTTTCAATTTTTTTTTATCACATGCTACTTATAAATATGTCAATATTAGGAATCTAGTTAACGTTCATTTGTTAACAACACGCCTATAAATAAATTTATGCTTTTTAAAACTATAATGTACAGCATTCTGAATAATAATAATAATATGAAATGAAAAGAGAGAGAGAAGAATACTAAAAGTTTCACTTCCGTCGTGCGTAGGCTTGCCACACACTGTATTTTTGTTAAAATACGTTCGTAACAACTTCTTCCAAACGTGATTTCCATACAATTTAAAAGTAATAATACTATCAGTGTTGCCCTGGTGGCCAATCACAAAAATAAATCATTGCTTGAATGTTTTCAGCCGTTTTATAACCAGATATGAATAGTCTGGACTTCCAATCCTACGTCTTTCACATCTCCTTCTATTCTCCAATCTCTTCAGCTTCACAACATACTCCGATTAGAGATACAATGTTCTCACTGGCTCCGTGCAATTGCGACTCTTCTGCGGTTTTCACAACAACAAAAAATTAATTTAATGTCGTCATAGTCTTATTTCTCTTTTCCGTTTAAATCATCCGAAATTAATTAGATTCAATGTTTTCGTGTGTCCTATCCCTGGAACAACCTTCCTGTCTGTCTGAAACCAGGTGTAAAGATATATTGAACAAGTCTGATGTTAATAGCGTGTATAATCATTGCAGATATTTGTTACTCGTAATTCCCTCGCTCAACCCACCTCTAGGACTACTTCATAAACAGCTACACGTCTGCAAGAGGTACGCAATCTCCTCACCCCGCGTTATTTATGTCTCTGCATTTGCCTTGTGTTTTGTATATTACCGGAGATAATATCAGGAAAATCGTGGAGGGGATAAACGTTGCGCGATGTTGACGTCTATTTAGCGTGGTCTTAACTGGCGCAACGGACGCGCTTTTCTTAAGGTTTTAAGAAATGAATTATCTTAAAATGTAAACAGTCATTTATTACTATTATCATTACAACGAGCATATTTAATGTCAGGTAGGGTAAAAAAAACATTTTCCAGATTTCAAACTGAACATTTTTCATTTAAGATTCTTTGACTGTTGAAAACAAAAACTGTCTTACTGAATAGATTTTTACGCGCGTAAACATTGCTAATCTGGCATTACGCCAGGTTTAAGACGTTTTAACCATACCTACGCCGTGGTACTTAGTGGTAATAAGTTTCCACTATGCCGACTTTACGCGCTGCGTAATACTTTTACCGCAATAAATACTTGAAATGTCTAAATAGTGTAAAACAAGTCTCTTTCTGCACTTAGTTCTTCTAAGCTTTGCAACGGAGTTTGATAGGGTTTTCTATGCTAAACAAACGACAGTTAACTTTAAGTTCTAATCAATTATTTGATTTTACTTTTTCTCTTCTCTCCACTTTTATGTTATTTTATAAACAAAATATGTAAGTAGCATATAAAAAAAAAATATAAAAAATATAACAAAATTCAACTTCAAATTTGATAAAATAAAATACTTTTTTGTTTTAAAACCACGATATTTATTAATTTAAGAACCGACCGGTTTCGCTTTACTTAAGCATCATCAGGGTACAAATTAATACTAAACAATAAGTACATAATGTGTGTATATATATAACAAAATATAGAGGGAGACAACATGATACAAATATAAGCAACACAAAGACGGTCATAAAATACATTAACATAAGTGCACAAGTAATGGAAAAACCGATAGATAATTATGTAGACTAATGGGTTACATCAATAAATCGGGAGAAACAAAGCATCAACTGGCATGGTGGTAAGGAGGTAAGGAGAACTGGGAATTTTTTATGGGTTTATTGGAAACAGACCTAATATTGGACTACTTGATATGTCTAATTGATTATTAAGTATCTGACTATTGGTTTTTACAGCTTTTTTAATTTCTAGTGCCTCTAAGTTGTTTAGTCTGTTACCATGCCCGTTTTTATGTAAGATCTTAGCACCGGTGCTATGACAGAATGTATGATCTTTATCGATCAAATGATTTGCGAATTCGGAAAAACCGTTATTATTGAGACAACGAAGATGCTCCTTTATCCTAATATTAACATTACGTGATGTCTTACTCTGTCTCTTAATATAGTATAGTATAAAATTTTATACTAATAACAATATAGGTAAATTTCTAATTAATTCTAAAGATAAGGACGATAAATTAAGTCATTCGGGGATTTATAAATTAAATTGCAATAATTGTTCGGCTTTCTATATCGGTAATACATTACATTCTGTCATAGCACCGGTGCTAAGATCTTACATAAAAACGGGCATGGTAACAGACTAAACAACTTAGAGGCACTAGAAATTAAAAAAGCTGTAAAAACCAATAGTCAGATACTTAATAATCAATTAGACATATCAAGTAGTCCAATATTAGGTCTGTTTCCAATAAACCCATAAAAAATTCCCAGTTCTCCTTACCTCCTTACCACCATGCCAGTTGATGCTTTGTTTCTCCCGATTTATTGATGTAACCCATTAGTCTACATAATTATCTATCGGTTTTTCCATTACTTGTGCACTTATGTTAATGTATTTTATGACCGTCTTTGTGTTGCTTATATTTGTATCATGTTGTCTCCCTCTATATTTTGTTATATATATACACACATTATGTACTTCTTGTTTAGTATTAATTTGTACCCTGATGATGCTTAAGTAAAGCGAAACCGGTCGGTTCTTAAATTAATAAATATCGTGGTTTTAAAACAAAAAAGTATTTTATTTTATTAAATATTTCAAACCACAAAGTGATTGCTTTCTACAATAATTTCAAATTTGATGTTTGATGATTAATTTTTTCGTGTTTTTACAAAATATCTGTGCATTTGCGTTCTTCTGTTCCACAAAATATGCATACAAAACTATCATATGAAATGCAACCAGCTGTTACCAATATTTATGTTTTAATCCTGTTTCATTAATTTAAATAAACAATCATCAATAAACCATATAATGTTATTTATTTTTTTTAATTATCTCTTTTTCTTATTTTTTCAAATTTAGTTGTTCAAAATATGTATATAATTTTGATTGTCCTAAAACGTTAATTCCTCCTAGTTGGACAGTCCAAACATTCTCCAAATGTATTAATGATTCTATCATGTAGTCAATAAATTTACGTAAAAGTAAGGGGTCGGGTTTTCTTAAAAAATCACAGATTTTTTTAACTATTGGAAAATTAAGTAAAAAAATTCACATTTATACTTTATATCGAAGTTGCACTACAGCATTTTTTAAAAATTAGTCAGTCAGTCAATTGTATGACCAATGTTTTCCAAGGCTCACAACTTTGAATAGTTTTCATGCGCTAGTAAGAAGTATGAATTCAGTTTTAGATACACTTTCAAAGGCTTTCTATCTAGACGTTATTAACAAGACGTGATCAGTAAATAGGTAACCAAAGAAACGATTTACTGTTTTAGTCACGCAAACACGTTCCTTTAAACACATTTAACTAAATCGGATTTCCAAGAAAGCAACACATCGTTAGCAATCGAGTATAATTTGATTTGGATATAAATTGTCTTAATATATTTACTTCAAAAATTATAAATAAGAATTTTTATAGGTAATGTAATGGTAATGATTGTGTAAAAATTCACCTCAAAAGCAAAAGGTAGTGTTTTGAAAGAAAAATAAAATAAAGTTATGCAATTATGTCTGTATGTAATTCAATATCATTTTTTTACATACTAAGAATGGTTTGTTTGGTAAAATTTTTAAAATTCGTCGATAATTAACGTTCATCTGCGAGTTCTGTGAATTTCCTATTCAAGTTGTGTTATTATATCGTTATAGACCATTTACTTAACAAAACTGAAAAAGATAACAGGACTTGAAAAGAACTTTCACAAAACTTGAAAATTAACTTTGAAATTAGAAGAATTGTTTAAACTCTTTGGAACAACCCGTCTTTAGTAATATATCTACTTAATTTTTTGTTTTTTTTTTATTAGTCCGCAGCCAAATTGAATATAATCATCTATTTGGCAACCGCATTAGCAAAGGGCTTACTCAGATTATATTGAATAAATATAGCATAAATTACTAATTCATATTTAATTAAATAGCTGAAAATTATAATGTGAACTAAGCTATAAAAAATTTAAATCTAGTAAAACAGTCCAACTGAAAAGTCGCATCTGGTTGAAATCATCAATTCCTATATTGATAGCCCTGCATTATGGGTTATTGATTTCATGTCATAATCCTAATATAGTCACATGATCAAAAAATATCTTTCACTGCAATAATAACGTCAATACCAATTCGTTTATAAACTCCCTAATACCACCCATATACAGCTTATGTAACCAGCTGCATATTGTGTAATAAGTAGCAGATATTTTTACCAGCAATGTAAGAACTCACAAATGAGCTCTCTCTCTGGTTTCAATCCTGGGATTGGTTTGCAGCAATTTTATCTAATCTCCTCTTCCATTCTTCCCTGTCTTGTGCGGCTCTTTTGACTTCTGCATATGATGAGCAGCGCACGTCCACCAGCAGGTCCTCCAGGTACTCTCGGCGTGGGCGTCCCCTAGAGTTGGTCCCCTCGGTCATACCCTCTATTATGACATGCAAGAGGCCTTCTTGTCGTATAACATGGCCGATCCATCTTGCACGACTTTCGGACAAGGTCCTGAGCAGGTGCCTTCCTCCTTCGATTCTTTGGAGAACCTCCTCACTTGTAACATGGTCTCTCCAGGAAATTCCTAACAGTCTTCTATAGGACCACATCTCAAAAGCCTCTAGTCTCCGTTTATCTCTTTCGGATAGGCACCATGTTTCGCAGCCGTACATCAAGATACTCCATACATAGGTCTTGATGAGGAGTATTCTCAGTACAAATGAGCATTTCAAGTTTTTTTTAAAACTGTTAATAGTTTACATTTTGTTCACATAGCCTGGTTGTAATTTTTTGTTAAATTCGAATCAAGTTATTAAGTTTGTTTTGTAATCCTTTTTTGTTAAATGTTTTATTCTGTGCATTTAAAAGGTAGTTGTACCGAAAATAAATAAATACATTTTAATCAGCCACACTCTATCCCCTATTGGGCGAAGGTCACCCTACGAATTACACCTTCCTGAAGTCTTCTGTCAAACTGCGTTGGTATCTTTTACATATCGGAATATACAGATTACTAAAATATTTATATGATTGTACCCGACGAACAATAAGAAAAATAATAGGTACTTCACAATTTAATTTGGTTTGATACTTATTTAATTGTGGGCTAAAAGCAAATTATTTATCGATCAAAATAAGAATTCTTGGAATACTACCACCACATATAAAGTATTTAATCTCTGCAAGCAGTCGAGTCGGCGGGACGAGCAAAGTGCTTTAGAATTAGAATGAATAACTAATGAACAGCGGCCGCAATCGGGGTTCGGCGCACCTTTGTGGTATTTGGTCCTGAACACAGAACACAGAATACACCCGATCCAATACTACCGACTATCCCCTTTACTTACTTTTGCACTATCTCCGCTGCAAATACATTACATAACGTTTGATCTTCTCATACGCACACTTCGTTCTCTCCAAATACGTTCAATTTAATTAGATTCTGCATACGCAAGCTATGTTCTACGGATCAAAGATAACTCAACACAGTACAATTCAACACACCTTTAAAAAGTGATTTAAAGTTGTTAAAAGTGATGAAACAAAAACTGAAAATCACCGAAAATAATTGCAACCGTCAGGTTGTTTTTTTCAGAATTTGAACAATTCAAAAAAGTAAGTTCTGTGAAGGTTCTCTTCAATTTCTGTTATTTTTTTAGTAAATAACGCTTAATCACGAAATCCGACTTTAATTGTGAAGATTAACCCTAAGAAATTTAAACAAAAGAAAGAATTATATAGATTGGTAGGTACACGTAGAAAACTTACTAACAAAAAAAATTATGATTTCTTCAAATTATTCGTAATTCGGTTAAAACAGGATTGCAGACCCTTAAGGAATGAATTAATTAGTTTTCTGTTAAAATTTTAGTAAAAGATGAATGTATTATCGCGATGTCGGAACACGTGTTCATAAAAGTCATTATTTTGTTCGCATTACGTCATTATATATGATTAAGACATGTTGCAGGCGCATTAACACGTGTTCCGATATATTAGGAATCTACTAAAAGTTGAAGACTGCAATCTCGTTTCTAACCGGTAAACCTAGTTTTTATTTCATCACTTTTCACGGCTTTAAATTACTTTTTAAAGGGATGTTGAATTCCAATTTTGACAAGTCATCCTGTCACCATTTTCTACCTTCATGGATTTTTTCGCATTGTTCTATTGAATGCTCGTATTGTAGATAAGTGAGACAAATAACTTTCTTCTTCAAATGATGTCTTCAATTAAAAGTGACTCAACAAAGTTGATAACGTTCCGTATATCAAATCGTAACAGGAGACTTCCAGATATTCAAAACAAACCATTTAATTCGGTAACTATACAACTCAACACAAGGACAATTAAACACACCTTTAAAATTAATATAAAGTCATGAAAAGTGATGAAACATAAAATAGATTACTTATGTTAGTTTTTTACATCGCTTTTATACCACATTTTACAGGTGTGTCGAATTGTGTTGGGTTAACATGGAACCGTTTGCTATTGAATTGCATATATCTCTCATGTAGCTTGAATAAAACTATTTTTATATTAAAAAGTTGAATATGTTTTTCCGAGACACTATCTATGTTACAAACCAATTTCATTCGAAACTTTGCTATCATTTAAAAACATAGTTGCCAAAAATATGGGAAAAATTAGTTGCAAGATGATATTGTTAATTCTGAATTTGAAATATGAGATCGATAAATATGACGATAAAAAAATAGGTTCCAGTGGTTGAGTGGATTAAGACGCCTGTCCCGGTAGGACAAGAGATCCTGGGTTCGATTCTTAGCTGTAGCCGTTATTATTTTTCTCTGTCTTGTTCTGTTTCATGTATCGTTTATATTTATCAGTATTATCTTTAATGCTTTATTATCATTTTAATATATTATGTATGACTTGTTTTATGTAAAAACCCAAAGGGCGTAAATAATTAAATGATACGTTCTACCCGTAATTTACTGAATATATTGAGACATTAACAGAGGTTGTTTACCAATTGCAGTATTAGTAGTTATATTGTTATATATTCTATAAGCAAGTAATGTACGTTCTACTCCGATTTCAGTAATTGTAGTTATGTTGAAATTTCCTAAGCGAAATATGTTCTATATGCCATCAACGTAGTTAGATGATATGTACACAAGTAAAATTCTACAACACTTTTTTTTTGTTAACTGATTATTTTTCTCAGGGCCTATGTCATCTCTTGGGATGCTATGTGGAGAGTCTTTTTTGAGTAAAGGAAGGAGGGGAAGTTCTAAGAATGTAAAGGGTTTAAGGGTTGGGTAGGAATCTAGTGATCAATATGCCCAGTGACAGATATATGAATATGTCTTACGAAATGCGACGGAAAGCGATCGGTCGAAATACCTGTTGTAGAGGTCAAAAAGTCTCCCTAAACCTGCTTCTCCCGATCTGGCACCTCGCGTAGCTGCTGGACAGCTACATCCTGAACACACATCACCCGATGAATACGGCCACCACTGCTAAATCACTAAACTTTAGCAAACCACTTGGAGTGACCTATGGCAGAGGTGTTGGTTATCCCAAATTTAAAATGTGCACTGAAATGCGGGCATATACGCAGTTAAAAATACCTAATAAAAATACCAATCAGTTAATTGCATATTTTAATACGCTTTGTTCACAAAATTAACGGAAAATCATACGAGAAAATAAATTACGTCAATATGTAACTTTTCAAATACAAAAAAAAATATTTTTTTTTATCTTACGCAGCAAAATATAGCATAAAATTGTAGCATCTTTTTCTTTACTGAAATTCAAGATCAACCCAAATATAACACGTATATTTTATTTCTTGTGCTTATAATCCTTGAAATAATATTAATTTAATCGAATGATGTACAAGCCGGCACGTTGTGGATTTCTTTTTTTTTCAAATTGTTCATAAAAAGATTTATAATCTCTGGTTAAAACTTTATTAACTTCAAATAGGTAATACAAAATATAATTTGTATTTGCATAATGTCTGCATACCTATACAAACGTTTTAGTTCTACAGGCAACATGACAACGGGAGGCATAATAAAGCCCTCATAGTTACATTTGAGTACATTCGACTGTCACCGTCAACTCTTCCACCGGTATTCCCACCTGATATAATCAGTCCCACCCCCACCCGCTTCCACCCCCAGCGGTGTGAGGGGGTGGAGTCGCTAGGGCGGAAGCGGAAACGGACATGCCGCCCAAAGGCCGTGTGACAGGAGGATTTCCGGCACAGATCCCGGATAAGAAAGGAATACAGGAATTCGCTTCTAATGTCTACGGGGAATGCCTTATTTAAATACATCCAGTGTTAATTCCGAGTTAATGCACTCGTTTACCGTGTTTAACTTTAACTTGAGGTAACAGAGACCTTTGTACTGTTTATCTAAACGGTTTAAGTGACATTACTGCTCAAGTTCAAAGAAGCATTTTGAATGTAAGATAACATTGTTAACTTTGTCAAAGTAGTCCCTTAAGATAATGCCAAGTCCGTTTGAGTTCTGATATTGTAGTCAGTTCCAGTTGTAACAGGTGGAATCATTACACGGAACTCTGATAATAATTATGCAATTAAATTATCTGAATAACGACTGTTGTGTTAACTTAATTTTAGAGCAGAAGTCTGTTTTCTAAAGTAGGAAAAACATTTGAAACTTTTCACCGCGTTTTATGATTAAAACTTCTAAGTCTGTTGACTACATCATTCAGTCGTGCCGTATAAAGATTTAAATTAAGGACTTTATACTGGAAGTGCTTACATCGAATTTTCAATGAAGATTTTTTATTTTTTTTTTTATTTCTCTGCGTAAAAAAGAGTGTTACCGCGGGATTAGGTGGCAACAATTAATACAATTGTTAAAAAAATACAAACAAATTTTCTGTAAAGGTTGTGAGTTTTTGTAAAACGGATATTGTTACGCATTTGAAATTAATTTTCAATCAAATTTCACCCTAAATTAAAGTCTGGCAAAAAAGGGCCTGTTTAAATATGGAATGGTGTGATACCGATTGCAGCGCGACTGAAGACAGTTTGTCCGCAGTAACTTATCTCGGCTTGAATTTCAACAAATAATCTTGTTAGTTCAAGGATGGCTTTGTGTCATCGATAATTTCGTCATCATTAATAAAAAAAACACTGGAGTCTTCATTTTTGTTATTGGTTTTTGGGGTGTTATGCCGTGTTGCGCTAGCTCCTTCTTTAGCCAACGTTTCGGACAACGTTACAGTGTCTGTCGATAAATTTGCCCTGATGATGGACCCATGATTTATCGATCCCCATCGAAAAAGGCGCTCACTACTGTTGATCAATCAATAATTTCCTGCTTTGATTTAAACTGCCAGGTTTTGTGATTGCATCTAAAGTTTCGCAGGTTTAGTAACCGATGTGTACCTAAAATTCCAGGGTTGGCAATCTAAACAACACACAATTGTCAATGCGTAAATACGCGAGGTGCCACACACCGAAACCATAGCTAAAAATTAAGCAGAAAAATCCACACACCTAGTTCCAAATCTTTTATGTAACAAAGCTTAAACAATAATTTTACTTCTACGAGTATATTAGATATTTCACAATCTCATCAATCTAGAGCATCTAATACAGGTACCTATATATGTCATTTAAAGAGAGGACGTTTTAGAGTACCTACTTTCTAAATCAAATTATCAAAAAACCGACATAGGCACTTCTAGCATAGCCCCCAAAAATAATGGTACAGTTCATTGTAAAATATTGGACAAAAATAATAAATTATAAAAACGACATTTCAAAATCACATTTATTTGAACTCATACAGCAAAAATAAGTTTGCATAAAATTTTAATTAACCACTGTTCTATAACATATTAAGTCCCATTTTGATAGACATCTGTTTCGAACTCCGACCTTTAGGTCCCTTATAAACTAAAACTTGCCTTCATCTCCGTAAGATAACAGTGACAGGTGGCGGAGTTTAACTGTTAAGACCACTACCACCAACTTTAACTAAACGCCAGTCGAGAATAATGATTAAAATAATAATTATGTGTAATAGGGCGCCATCTCTGTGCTGCTTGGCTAAGCTCGGCTTAGTGTTAGCAGTTCGTGGAACAACTGCTTTCACTCATCTGGGACGTCTGGGAGTCACCTCAGTGCAATTGAAAGGATTATTGTAAGATGGGGATAAGCTGCATATCTACTTTTCTTATTTCCTGCACGATCGGGCGAAAATTTAATCAGCCAACCATAATCAGTAGCAACTGTAACAATTTTGAGTGAGTTGTGGACTCGAATCCAATCGTACCTAGTTCAAAAGTGTATTGATATACATTTTTGACCGTCCATAAATGTGAACCTGCTATGAGTCGTCCATGAACGAGCAGCACAAATGAGCGTGCTCTTTTTAATGAGCCGTATTCGTACGACTCCCGGTAAACCGCACAACGGCTCAATTGAATGGTTACACATTTTTATCAGGAGATATTTTAGAAAAATAGCACCATGACAGTCCGACATCTGGACATGGACTAACTACGCCTACCTACTACCTAGCATTTATCTCGTATTACGAGGCGGCTTACCGGTACCAAGAGTTGTACGATTATTTAGACGCTGGGAGCTGAGAGCCGTATCGGGGGAGCCGTAGCGGGATAGCCGTAGCGGAGGAGCCGTAGCGGGGGAGCCGTAGCGGGGGAGCCGTAGCGCGGGAGCCGTAGCGGGGGAGCCGTAGCAGAGGAGCCGTAGTGGGGGAGCCTTAGCGGGGGAGCCGTAGCGGGGGAGCCAAAGCGGGGGAGCCGTAGCGGAGGAGCCATAGTGGGGGAGCCGTAGCGGGGGAGCCGTAGCGGGGGAGCCGTAGCGCGGGAGCCGTAGCGGGGAGCCGTTTCTCATTTTAGATAAAAAATTACATTTATCATAACAAACAATACATTTAATCCTTATGTCAAGATCGACCACGGCGTTATTCATGAAGCTGACTTTATGAACACTTGATAAAAAAATATATCAACTAGGAAAGAGAACATAAAAATTGAATCATTTAACCTATTATCTCTGAAGGAGCTGAAAACTGACTGAATAAATACGGCAAACAATCGGTATACTTGGTGTTAGCGGCAAAAAATTGTTTTAATAAAACATGTTAGACGCGAAACATCTAATTGGTTTAGATAAGGTTGATCAGAAAAAAGGTTAAAGGAATTTAGAGAAAAAAAACGTTTTGCTTACCCAAAAATTTTTATAAACTTTGACAACAAATTTCTCAATTTCATGTTTTGAGACATGTTACCATTTAAGAATAGCTTATTGCGTTACCACCATTCAACCACCCATCATAGCAATGAACTACCAACGCTTAGTGTTTAGTGCAACATTTCCTTTATAACTGTTACGAGGTGAATGTGTTGGAGTTTATTGCGGGGTGCCCTGGTATTATCCCAGAGGTAATGTTAAGGAGCATGTTCCTTAATGAATGACTGGGAAATTTACATTGCACCAACTACGGAGCTAAATCATTTTTAGGAAAGTAAATTTAAAATTTGAAAAAATATCATTCTCGAGCTACAGAGAACTTCACACTTACCTGGGATTTTTCGGTCAGCTAAACAATGCGTTGCTTTTTGAATATAAGATTAACTGGATTGAAAAAATTATCTGATTTGAACAACAATAAAAGCTGAAAAATGCCATGAATTCACATTCTAAAATCTTCTTCGATATCAATGTTATTTTTATTTTATTTTGTGTTGTTAGTAAGACTTACTTTACGTTTACTGAGCACTTGTTGTTTTGGTATTTTCTCTAAATTCACATTAATATTAATATTATGATTGTTCTATTGCCATGAATACATAACCATTTTAAAAAATCTAAATAAAACAATTAAAGATGAAAAATTCTTAGCTCTCTTAACCACTCCCGCCACGCAGTGCTGTATTTGTCACAAAACATCCAAAACTTTTCACATATTTGCTACACATGTCACCAACTGATACATCCTCAAATTCTCATAAAATAATATGAAAATATAATAAAATAAATTCGTAATATGAACTAAATAAATAAATTTGACTGCCCTGAAGCGGGAATCCGTCCCAATTGGAGAGTCCATCTTCATGTTTCTACAATTGTATTTGTAAGTATCTAATAAATAAATAAATATTTCTATTATGGACGGATGAAATTTCGATATAAACAGTTATAGAAAGAGAGAACACCAATCTTTCACTTTGCGTCTAAAAGTTTCCGATAAGTTAAAACATAAATAATTGTAGAGAAGTCCTATTTTGACTCGACGTATTGGCATTTCATCTGTCTCTAAATTTGTTTGTTACGTTCTGGTTCCGGTTGAAGATGGTGGTCTTATTGGTACTAACGTTTTTATATCTAGTCTCTAGAGTTCGCACGAATGTGGTTTTTTCTACGAGCTTTCAAATCGGAATAATCAAAATTATGGTACCTACGGTCCTGGAAAGTTTTGGTAGACAAATTTTATAATTCCTTTTTTATATAAAATAAAATGATACATAAAAAGTCCATTCACTCACCGTGGAACTGGGACTAAACTGAAACTGGTTGGCAACTGCCGGTTGCAAACTGGCTGTCGAGCTTCTCCCACGGTGTAACTCAAGTTTAAGATTTCACAAATTATCTAAACTTGTTCTCATAGAATGAAAAAGAACACTTCGGCTATCATCTGTCACCATCATATTAGGTTAAAAGATTTCTTCAGAATCAAGTTATGATGAAGCCGCCATTATTTACTATGCGGAATCCCTTACTAAGAAAATGTTTGGTTCACCCTCCTGAGCAAATTTATTTTTTTCCTGCTAGGACATACCGTATTCTGACAACTCTTGAGATATGGACAAATCGTATTTCTTGTAAACTGAAATATCTTAGAGCAACTGAAATACGCAGGCAATTTGCGAGTGACTGGTTGCGTCACCGTTGAAAACTGGTTGCGCCGTGTGCGGACGCGATACCAACCTGAGTTGCCAACTGGTGTTTTTTCAGTTGCCCCGTGAGAAGATTGACTTAGTATTTACCATTTATAGTTAATTGGGTAAGAATTTAAGTGCCTTTATGATTTCAGGTGAAATTTTTGTTATGATTTATTAATTAAGAGAGTAATAGAAACATACTTTTTTGGAAATGAAGTACTGTTCACAGAAATACTATACTAGACCCGAAGTTCTAGACTAGAATTCTGATGAACTAAATAATTTATCGAAATTATTGACTGACATACTAAATTATCATTTGGGCCCTTTTAGTATGCATCTCGTTTTTAAGTAGTCATTTTTCTCTGATACGAAATAAAACCAATCGAAAATAGTTAACAAAGCTAAAAGTCCTGTATCGGATCACAAAGAAGAAATAATACGTTCCTGGATTATAATGACATCCCAACTGAATCCTTTGAACGCTAAGCCAGGAATTAATAACTACTGCAATAGACAGGACTGCATGCTTTCCACTAAATAGCGAAATTGCCATCAGAAAAAGCTCAGCTCTCAAAAAAGCTTTTTGCATTATTAACCCATCCAATACGGTGGTGGGTCAAATATGACCCATGTATTGGTTCAAATATGACACAGTTTTAATATTTGTCCAATTAATACCATTCCCATAAATCTATCTATAATAAAAGAAAGTAAGTAAGTAAGTAAGTAATAAAGTTCAACAATAATATAGGAAGAGAATAAGAATATAATAGGAAGATATTGTCAATCGTTGAGCCACGCGGATGTTTGTGTTCAGCGGTTACAAAAAAAATCAAATTACCAAGCGATAAACATATCTAAGTGAAGTGAAAATTATAAAAATCTTTAGGAGAAAGTGCCAGACGTAATCTCAAGTGTTTTTTTTGTAACATTCAATTAAAATAAACCGTTAAAACAAACAAACAGTTCAAAATTGTGAAAAATACCTGCATATTATTATTGTGACATTCATCGACAGTTCTAACGTCTCAGTTTGCGCATAAATGTGTATTGTGTAAACATAACACACAGTATATACCTGCTTACGGGCACGTTACTTAGGCGGTCGCTGTCACGAAAAGGGGAAGCTGGTGCACTACCGAACATAAATTCAGATATCAACTAAATCTAAATCATGTCAACCTCTCATAAATACTTAAATGAGGCTAAGACAGTTATTGATGAACTGATAAGTGTTGTTCAAGATGAAAAGAAAAAATATAACAAGGATCAAATAAATTTTATTTCCGGGAAAGCCCAACAATTATTATTCCTTATAGGACACTTCGGAATTGAATATACTGAAATAAAAAAACAAATCGCAACAGAACCTATAAGCAGTAAGATGACGCTGAAGCCAACAATATATAAAAAAAACTCGGAGCAAATAAATGAATTCTGCATTCTTATCACACCAAAAAACAGCGGTGAAACAAGTGAAACTCTGAAAAAAAAATACAAGAAAAGGTCAAGCCGGGAAAATTAGGTGTTCGTATCAACGCTATAAAACAGATTTCATCAAACAGACTCGTCATAAAGTGTCCCGAAAAAAAAGATGTAGACAAACTATCAAGTATGATAAATAACGAAGTCAGGGAAGCAAATGCAGAAGAAATAAAGAAAAAACAACCTACAATGATCTTCAAGGGAATTTCCAATGACTACAATAAAGAGGACTTTGTTGAGGACATAATCAACCAGAATGAAGGCATAAAAATAATAACTCAAGGTCTAAACAGAAGTACCCTATTTGAAATTAAAAAAATTATAAAAAATAAATTTAATGACAATGTTAGCTACATTGTCGAAATCAACAACAAAGTCAGAAAAGAAATAATAAAAGAAGGAAAAATCAACCTGGGGTATCAGCGAATATACGTGGAAGACACAAATCCTGTCGTACAATGCTATTTTTGCCTTAAATTTGGGCACACATCAAGCAGATGCCTACAAAAGGTAACAAATAAAATGTCGTGTATGCACTGTGCAGGAGACCACTCCTACAAGGACTGTGAAAATAAGGAAACTTCTCCAAAATGTAAAAATTGTGCCACAACAAATGAAAGATTCAATCTAAAAATACCAACAAATCACCTAGCAAATAATAAAGCTTGCCCATATTATCAAAGAATGCTTAAAATAGCTTTGGAAAAAATAGAATTCTGACTATATCATAAAACTAATTTACTAGTTAGATTGTATTATAAAAACTATAATATACCTTCAGTACTTTATATAAAATTCTGTATATTAATTTCCAATAATTTACATATCAATTTATTTCCATTTACGAAAAACTCTCATTGTATACTACAAATTATAATATCGTTTAAATTCTTCAAAACTTTAAATGTGTTTAAAGAAAACATTTCACAACCGTTTAAAAACTATATACAATACAATTACCAATATCATAATATTTTTAAAATATATTCCTTCGCTTCACTGAACAAAAATGCATCAAACGCTTATATATTATTTAGTCCTTTTGCTAAAACTAGAAATGGATGACTACATTATTCAACATCTGGAAAAAAAATTTTACGTAAAAAATGTAATTTGTGACAACTCTAATGACTGTAACACAATACTTCAAACGACTCCAGATTCATTTACCGTAATGCATCTAAACATACGATCTATAAAGAAAAATTTTGATCATTTTCTAGTAAACCTAAATTTATTAAACAAATATCCTGACATAATCATACTGACTGAAGCACATTTAAACACCAACTCAATCATCCCAACTCTCCCCAATTACAACTACTTTCTTAGCTCACATTATATTAACAAAAATAGTGGTATTGTTATATACACGAAGACGATATTTAAAGACGTACTCTTTACTGAAACGAATATGACTAATGCAAACTGTATTATTATAAGACTGAGCATTAATAATAAACTACCTATACAAATAATATCAATATACAGGACACACTCTGCTGTTATATCCACTTTTATTGGAGAATTGAATAATATTATTTTAAATAATAAATGTACAAATAATTTTCTAATTGGCGATATTAATATTAACATTGCTGAAAATAATCACACTATTGAAAAGGACAATTATATTAACATGATGACCGCTTTAAATTTTAAACCCTGTATTAATAAATATACTAGAGAATTTAATAATCAAATACCATCAATTATTGATCACATATGGTGTAATTCCAACTACATTGATAATCTTCAAACAATAATATGGAGAAACAACATAACGGACCATCATACATGTATTCTTAACCTTAACATAGAAAAACAAAACATTAATAATAGTAATAAATCTAACATGCCTAAAATATCGATAAACCAACAAATACTTCATGAAAAACTGTCTCACGAAACATGGGAATCTATACTCTGCACAGAAGATGTAAATAATAGTGCTTTAAAATTTCACGACACCTTACAAAAGCATATAAAAGATTCAAGCTGTGAAATACACAAAAAAATATATAAAAAAAAATTCAAAAAAATTAAACCATGGATTACCCATGGTCTAGTGGTTTCCATTAGAGAAAAAGAAAAATTATTTAAACTTACAAAAAAATTCCCACTAAATAATTCGATTATTTTACATTTTAAAAAATACAGAAATAAACTAACGGCACTAATTAAAATGACCAAAGAAGAATTCTACAAACAAAAGATGTTAAATTCAGGTAACAGTGGTAAAAAAATTTGGAAAACAATAAATGAAATAATTGATAAAAAAAGAAAGACAAGTGACATTTTAAAGCTGCACATTAACAATAATATGATGCAAGTTTCTGATAACCCAAAACTATGTGCGAATGCTTTCAATAATTTTTTTTCAAATGTCGGAAAAAATCTCGCAAACGAAATTACTAACAACATAGATAATACCACCACATCAGGAATTCCAGTAGCTTCATTAAATAAAACGGTAAAAACATTCGAAACGATAACCGAACAAGAAACTGTTGTTATAATACAAAACCTAAAAACTGAGTCCGCACCAGGTTTTGATGGGATAACCGTTGAAATTCTGAAAAAAAATCTTAACTTTTTGAAAAAACCTATTACACATATCATAAATAATAGTCTTAAAAAAGGAATCTTTCCATCTATTTACAAAAAAACTATTATTTCACCGATGTTTAAATCAGGTGATACTAAAGAAATTAATAACTACCGACCTATATCATTATTATCAAATATCTCAAAAAATTTTGAAAAGGTAGCAAAAAAGCAACTGCTAAAATTTATTGAAACTAATAATATATTGAGTGACCAACAATTTGGATTTCGCGAAAAAATAAGCACACAGGACGCAATTATAGATTTAACAACAAAAATACATCAAGCACTAGACAAAGTCAAAAAATCTCTTGCAATATTCATAGACCTAAAGAAAGCCTTTGACAGCATAAGTCACAAAAAATTACTCTACAAGCTTAACAAAATAGGAATTATAGATAATGCCAAAATGTGGATAGAAAGTTTCCTGAACTCTAGAAGTCAATATGTAAAAATAAATAACACTCTCAGTGAACCGAACACAAGTGACTTTGGAATGCCACAAGGCACCATATTGGGCCCTCTTCTATTCATATTATATGTTAATAATATCTTTAAATTACCATTAACAGGAAAACTCATTTCATATGCAGATGATACTGCAATTATATTTCAAGCGAATTCATTGAATGAACTTGAAATAATTGCTAACAATGATATCAATACGTTAAAAGAATGGTTTGATAAAAACTTATTAACATTAAATATTGAAAAAACATATTATATAATTTTTAGTATAAACAAAATAAACCCTTTTATTACATTAAATATTAAAATACATTCAAAAAAATGCATATCAAAAAAATCTACTTGCCAAAATAATGACTGTTTATCCATAGGAAATAAAAATGAAATTAAATATTTAGGTGTAATAATAGATAGTCAACTTAAGTGGAAAACTCACATAAACAATATCATAAATAGATTAAGAAAACTCATTTACATATTTATTAGTCTAAGAAATATACTTAACTTAAAAATTCTTAAAAATATTTACTACGCTCTAGCCCATTCAATAATACAGTATGGTATCGTTGCGTGGGGGGGAGCTTACAAATCATCACTTTTACCGCTGGAAATCACTCAAAGGTTGTTAATAAAAATTTTAATAAAAAAAACCATCAGACTACCCAACCTTACAACTTTTCCAAGATTTTCAAGTCCCATCACTAAAAAATACATATACGAAAAATACGCTACTTCAAATCCACAAAGATCTGTATAAGAAGTCACACCATGCCATGGTTCGTGTCGAGAGCAATAGGCAAAATACAAAGGGTTGCTTATGGACTCCATTAATGCATACCAGTTTTGCACAACACTATTACACGTACACTGGAGTGGTATGGTTTAATAAATGAAAACGACTGAGATGAGATTAGAACCGGATTTTAATAAATTTAAAAATAAAATTAACCTCACTACAATAAATAATTTAACGAATTAGAATGACGGTGATATCTCACTAAATTATTTTATAAATTATTATATAAAAAAACTAAAATCTCTTCACTTTATATGTTTTTATGATTATTTTTTTCTTCTATTTACATATGTATGTTAAGTTTTTATTATTTTCCCTTTACACACGAGTTTTAGACTCTTGTAAAGGTAAACATGTTAATTTTTATTGAAATATGTTCTTACTATGTAAATTTAAACATTATACTGTATTTTATAAAATAAATAAAAATATTTAAAAAAAAGAAAAAAAATATTATCATAATAGTTAAAATAAAATAACTTCGTTGAAGGTTCGGGTTGAACTGAAACCGGTTGGTTATAAATATATACAATAAAGTGGTATTCAAACAAAGCTATTTTATTTTAATTATTATAATTATGTATACCTACCCACAAAGTGTTTGCTACAAGTAAAAAAAAAATAATATTATTGAACGAATAAAAGGTTTTCAAGAGTATTAAAAAAAACACTATTTCTTTTTAAATGAAATAAAATAAATCAAAATAAATCACCTAACAAAAGAGAAAATTCCAAATTAACTTTTCAGTTGTGTGTCAATGGTTGCTTTTACATATAAAACTTCTTTGCAGTTGATATATACATACTTCACTCACTTCATTATTATCGATAAACTTTATTTAACATCGTATTTATGACCTACATTAGAATAATAAATTTATTTGTTTTAAAATATTTTAAAAAATACCGAAATCTCGTTCCGGTTCAGATTTGGTTCAATTTATTTGTAAGCAATGCGCAGCTCAAATATTTCTTTAACAAGTACCTACCTACCAATAAGTAAAGAAAATAGTAAAAGAACGCTGTCATTATAAATTCTTTGCTTTTCGCGATTTCAAGCAAGCAATGCAAATATCAAACCAACATAATAGAAGATTTTTTTATTTAATTAGTTTTGAATAGGTAATTGAGAAATAATTAATTTGTTTGTACACTTTTATAAATCAAGTCATGTAGATACCGTCATGTATTTTGTAGAGAAATTGGATCGTCTCCCAAAACGAAACTTGATGGTTTCACAAGTATATCACATTTTTTTTTTAACATTATTTCTGGCTTTCACCCTTCAAGGGTGTTCTTGGCCATCATTTAAAATTATGGAGAAATGAAAGGTGAATTTAAATATTAATTTTATTTAAATGGGCAAAGTTCAAAATTATAATGAAAATTGGAGTCGAGTTCAGACTTAGAAGAGATGAGATGTTGAATGGAGGGGAGGCAATTTTAGATAAGGCTTGATAGAAGAGAGGATATTTGTTTAGAGAGGGACAACCAAAAAATATGTGATCTAAAGTTCCCTCTTCTAGACCACAGAATGTACAATCTGAGGAGTCAACGACGTGAATTTTAAAAAGATGGGAAGGAACGGAACAATGTCCGATCCTCATTCGAATGAGTGAAGAAATTTCTTTTTTGAAAAAATGAGGGAATTGGTGAAACCACGGTTTTGATGGAATAGTCCTTTGTATTGAGGCATAGCAGGCTCCCTTGGATTGACTAGCAATGTGCCAATACTCCAACCAAACATTGCGGGATCTATCTTTGATGATGGAAAAAATGTCAGATAGGGGAATGTGGTTTACGAGGGTAACAACAGGGTTGGACGCTCCTTGTTTTGCCAAGGCATCCGCAATATCATTACCCATGATACCAACATGTCCAGGAATCCAAATCAGAGTTACAGTTTTACCAGAGCTTTGAATGGAGGCTATCATCTCTCGAATAAGGCATACAAAGTGATCATCAGGATGAAGAAGAGGACTGGATTTAAGTTTTCGGAGGGAACTGAGAGAGTCAGAGAGAACGAGGGAATGTTCAAAATTATTTTTGATTATATATTTGAGAGATTCTATTATTGCAATGCACTCGGCTGAAAATATTGAAAATTGTTTTGAAATTGAATGAAATATTCTGTCATTAGAATTATTGTGGTAAACGTTAATACCTATACCACAGTTAGGAGAGTCGGGAGATTTGGATCCATCAGTAAATAAAAGAGAAAAGTTGGGCCATTTAGATGAAATAATGTCATTGAACATATAATTGACAGTTCGGGCCGGGAGATTGGAATGACTTTTAAGGATTCCGATCCCTTCTATTATTGTTGGGGATAGGGTGACGTGACTATATTTTAATTTGTATAAGGGAAGTAGATCATTTTGGATGATGTGAAGCTCTGAGAGAGACTTAAAATTTTTACAGATGTCAGGAAGAGGTTTAGTTGAAGCTCTGATTGTAGATGAATGGGTTGAGTCAATGAACAAAGAGACGCTGGGGATAACCTGATGACATTTAGAATTTAAACATTTAAGAACAAATTTGTCAGCAAATAGTTGACGCCTTAAATAAAGAGGAGGATCAGAACATTCTACTTGAAGGGAACTGATGGGTGACGATTGCATCGCTCCAGTTATAATTCGCAAAGATTTAGATTGAATTTTTTCTAATTTATCAAGTACATTTTTTGAGGCAGTACTAAAAAGTGGGCAGGCATAATCGAGATGGCTTCGAATAAGTGCGTTGTAAAGCAACTTAATGCAAGTAGGGTGAGCTCCCCGCCAAACGCCAGATAATGATCTGATGATATTTATATTTTTTTCGCATTTAGTAACTAAATTATTAATATGGGAAGACCATTTAAGTTTCCTATCAAATGTTACTCCCAAAAATTTTACTTCAGAAGCGTTGGGGATTGGAGAATTTTTAAATAAAATTAGAACGGGGGGGTTTTTATGGCGGTTTGAGAAGGTGACACACTGAGTCTTTTGGATTGAAAGTTCAAAACCATTTAAGGTGAGCCATGTGCAAAGGGCATTCATGGCTTCGTTAAGATATTTGACGGCGAGAGGGATGATTTTGGATGATAAGAAGAAAGCTATGTCATCTGCGAACTCAATAACTTTTACTTGTGGGGGAATAGTGACATGCATATCATATGTGTATATATTATACAGTAAGGGGGACAATACATCGCCTTGTGGTAAACCCTTCCAAACAGACCTACTTTGAGGAGAAACATCTGGAAGTTCAATGAAAATTTTTCTATCTAGAAATAGATTAATAATAGATTGGACAAACATGGGGGGAAGGCCAAGGCCTAGAAGTTTTTTTTTCAGGATTGGGATTGAAACATTGTCAAAGGCGCCTTCTATATCTATAAAGACGGCAAGACAAACTTCCTGTTTAGAAATTGATAAATTAATATCAGTGCTGATGATGGCAAGGTTATCTTGAGTGGATTTTTTTTTCCTAAATCCAAATTGAGATGGAGAGAGAAGCTGTTTACTCTCGACAAAAAATTCTAATCGGTTTTTAATTAATTTTTCATAAAGTTTACTGAGGGTGGATGAAAGAGCGATTGTCCTGTAGTTGGATCCAGAATTTGATTTGTTTGTTTTTAAAATAGGGATGATTATTTGAGAACTCCAGTCATCAGGCATTATACCAGTCTGGAAGATTTTGTTTAAGATGCTTAAGAAGTGGTTTAGAACATTATCATTACTATTTTTGATTATGCTGTAAGGTATACCATCTCTGCCTGGAGATGAGTCCTTGACTATTGATAAACAATTTTTTAGCTCAATTAAGGTGAGTGGAGAGTCTAGCCAATGATTAGACATAGGAGTATTATAGATTGGCGTTATTTCATCTAAGTTAGGTACAGAAGGGGGGGCAATTTTGTCCAAGAATTCATCTATCCATTTAGAATGAGACGCTCGAGGAGATGGTGAACTGAAGGAGGATCGAAATCTTCGGATCATAGACCAAACTTCCGAAATTGGAGTGTTCGGAGATACTGAACTGCAGAAGTTGTACCACCCAGATCTTTTTTTTGACCTCAATACCCTTTTGGCATTGGATTCAGCGTTTTTGTATATAAGATAGTTCTCCATAGTCATATTGTGACGATAGGAAAGAGATTTAGCTTTTCGAATTCTTACTACTTTGGAACATTCCTCATCCCACCAGGGAGTTGGAGGGAGTTTTTTTAAAAGATATTTAGTTTTAGGGGGAGGATTTGATTTCTTTATTGCAGTTATGAGCATTGATTTGAAGTTATTATAATCATCTTTGACGGAACATATATCGGTGGCGGGTAAATTTAGTAGGAACTTGTCCATATGAGAGTTAAATTCATCCCATTTGGTGTGTTTCGTTTTAATCCTTGTCGAAATATGAGACTTTTCCGATTGGAAAGAAGTTTGATAAGTAATGGTGATTGGGAAATGATCACTGGAGCAAGGGTCGGGGGACACCACTCAAGAAGAGAGAGAACCCAGACTAGTAGAACATATCGAGAGATCCACTGCACTGGGGTTTGTGCTGGGGCGAGAGATCTTAGTAGGAGATCCGTCATTCAAAAGGAAAAGGTTGGATTGATCTAGGAAATCCATCACACTTCGACCATCTCGGTCGGAGAAAGCAGAACCCCAGACGGGGGGATGGGCATTAAAATCGCCTAATATAAAGAAAGGAGGGCTTAGTTGACTTACAATTTGCAACCAAATTTGTTTATTGAAGTGGGCTGTTGGGGGAAGATAGACTGAAATAAAGGATGTGTCCTTTATTTTAGCTGCAACCATTTGGAAGTCAGCATTGGGGGGTTTGATATTATTTATTGGGGAAAATGATATGGATTTCTTAATAAAAAGGGCAGCACCGCCGCCCGAACCTTCCGGGCGGTCGTCGCGGAGACAGGAATACCCTCCCACATTAAAGTGGGTGGATGGAGTAAACCAAGTCTCCGAGATAGCAGCCAAAGAAATAAAGTTGGAATTTAATAGGTTAAGGACATCAGATTTGTTAGAAATAGCACTTCAGCTATTCCACTGAAGTATTTTGAAATCTTCAAGAGTCATTTTAAATAAATGATTTTAATGTGGAAATAATAGTAGCAGCGTTGGACGGTAGATTAGTTTGAGAAGAAATAAGGTCAATTAGAAGCATAATGAGAGTTTGGATAAATGAAGAATTGTCTTGGGAGAGTTTTTCAGAAAGCTTTAGAGAGTTCATTGAGGACGGATTATAATTATTTGCACATCCATTTGTGGCATTTGAAAGAGATGAACCATTGGGATTTAAGAGCAGTGAGTTGTGTTGTTGCTGATCGTATCCAGGAGCCGGTTTAGAGATAGCGTTTTTGTATGTGAATTTAGTTGAACGAGAAGAAATTGTTGTAGAAGAGGGAAGAGGGTTGGATGAGGAGTTGCTGGATAAAGCCTCAGCAAATGATTTTTTGACAGGCGGGAATAGTTTAGAAGCCTGCAGAAAAGACAAGTTCTGAGAGGCCATAGAAATTTTAATATTTTTTTGGCGAGATTGTTCTGGGCAAAAAGTGTTGATAGCTGTATGTGAGCCTGAGCAGTTAAAACATTTGGGTGAGGAGGAAGAAGGACATTGGTCAGCTGCGTGGTTTTCTCCACATTTAAAACATCTGGGTTGAGATCTGCATGCAGCTTTGGTATGACCAAAACGGCAGCAATTGAAACATTGAGTGGTGGGATAAGTATACATTTCAACTGGTAATGAGTTGAAGAATAAATATATATGGGAGGGAAGAGATTGACCTTCAAAGGTGATAACTACAGATTGGGAGGGCTTCCGGAAAATTATACCCTCAGAGGAGTCCTTGTAATTTAGCCTCCTGGCTTTAATGGGATTGCCAATGTGTTGGGGGGTTGAAAGTGAAGACAGAATTTCTTCGATGGACAGATCGGTCGAGATACCTCTGACCAGGCCCATGCGAGTGACATTTAAAGTAGGGATATATGCCTTGAACTTTGAATTAGATGAAATGAAGATATTTTTGATGAAACTGTTGGCAGCTGACCCTGAGAGGAATTCGACGGAGATTCGGAAGCGACCCTCGGCTTTTACACCTCCAGGCTTGATTGAAAGATTCTTGCTATTTGATAGGAATTTGCCAAATTCAAGAGGGTGGATGGTTTTTCCTTGCTCAGTTTTTTGGGCGTATACTATGAATGGGCCACGGGAATGAGGAGAATAAAAGTTTGTTGGAGGAAGTTGAGAAAGTGCTGGTGGGGACTGTGAAGTCGAAGGTGAGTCAAGTTTTATTGGGGAAGAAGGAGTAAATTTCCTTTTTTTGGTAGAAGTCAAAATGACAGAATCACTGTCAGAAATTTCTCCATTTTCCCCGTCTGGGGGGTCTGGAGAGGGATCTGGGGGCTTTGTAGGAGTTTGTCCAGGAGGGAAATCTTCCTCCATTATTCACAACAGTAAACAACTACAATAATAGTATGGAAAATGACAGAAGTAAAAAAAAATTATAAATATCTGGAAATCAGCAGCGAAAAGTGACTCCTGGAAGATCAGGAGGGAGAAGAAACCTCAAGGCACAACACACTACATTTTTTTTTGCCAGAAAACAAAAAAGAATGGTAAAAATTTAATTTTAGATAGAGCAAAACAAAACAACTGATGACAGCCAAATGTTACTGTTGCAATCGTATATCACATTAACTCCTGATATTTCCAGTACGGTCTGATGGCAACATTCTAAACTAGCGCCTCCTAGCACTATGAGTTGTGCAGCGTGGTTTTTCTCATATATTTTAATAGATTGAACGTGTTTGTAACAAATTCTTTAAAAATCAGGTTACCTACATACGATTTTACCGCTTTTTTTGCTCATACGTAAAAAATATAAAAGCGGTTATCAACTCTGTCTTTGATAGCTTAGATATATAATAAAATACTTATATAGGTGTAAAAATTTTCTGTAATTTATGGATTTAACGAACTCGTATTATATTTTATCAACTAACCCGTCAACATTTTTTCACATCCTGAAAAGGACTTGGAGTGTTGTTTTGTTTGTAATTATTACATCCGTAAAGTTCAAACACAGAACCTACTTTTTGGGAAATTTTGATGTATCCCTATTTTTATAAATATTGATCAAAACACAAATTTGAAAGCGCACAACACCATCACCAAGTACTAAATAAATTCATGTTTCCGTCATTGTGCTTCACTAGGCTAGCATTTTTGATATGACTACTATCTCACTGGAGGTCGACGCATTAGTAAAAATGCTGAAGAAACAGAACGGACAGATTTTTTTTTGAATATTTTGAAAATCCGAGTAGTACCTACCGAGTTGATTTTCGCCGCCGGCCGAAAAGCATGAGACGTCACAGGACATGCGCATCCGTATTGCAGCACTGCCATTCGAATTGTGAATTGAACTGATTTAACGGGGCACTATTGTTTATCAAGGTTCACTTCGAAATGAAACTTCATGACTTCGAAACTTCATGGCTTCGAAACTTCACGGCGTCGTAATTTTGATAACCTTATAACCTTACTTTTTTCAAAATAAACTCATGTTTACAAGACCAGGTTTTAATGCACAGCACAAAAGATAAAAGAATATTATGAGCAGTAAGTATTAGCTTGGACACTACTACATGCTAGTATATTATTAAACAATTATTGCTTATTAGATTTACGGGGAAAAATCTAATACGCTACAATTGTTGAATAAAATGCTAGTATTTATTGAATTATTTAGCGGCTTAAAAATAAACCGCTGGTTGTTGCTAGGTGCACCTGACCAGCAATCAGAAGGCTACGGGTTCGATTCTCGTCGGCGGCATTTATTTTTTTTTCTCGTAATATTTTTTTTTATTTTATACCCATATTCAGGTTTCAGGCTAATAATTATTTCTTCGTTAGTAAACCTTCCAATTTAATAATAAAATTGAAATAATGTAATAAATGTGTGTAATCTAATCCTTATGAATATATTTTTCAATTTTCCACTTTCATCTATAATATTTCCAATTTTCTGCATGTTTATATATTTAATCAGTGTGTTTTCCTAATACTTATATTCCGTTGGTCACCATGATACAGGTAGCCGCCTAGTATGGTTATTAAATATATCTAATCTCGGTAAATGTCTTAAAATGATATATTTTATGAATAAATAGATTTTTATCAAAATAAAAAAAGATGGAGACGACCTTATTGCGTAATTCACGAATTGATACAGCTTACATTTAATAGTAGATCTGGCGGTCGTGTAAATTCATCAATTTTTCGCAAAATTCCGACCAAGAACTGAAACCAACCATGTTTTTATATTATGTGTTATATTTTTATATTTATTAAAAAAATATCGTCCTTTTCTATAATTTTTAACCTCTCAGGCCTCTGGCACATTGACCTTTATATTTCTTAAAGACGTTGTCAGAAAGTCGGAGAATTTGTCGTTAGTCGTTTCGCAATAAAATCCAAGTAAATGGAATATTAAATATTTAGTTAAAAATAATTATATATTTTTTTAAATACAAAAATTTTGGAATTAAAAATAAAACAGTTTTAAAAATGGCTCACCTCAATTTCTATCTTATAGACACTTAACCAAAAATACTGATAATGAAAAAAATACACAAATTTTCATAGATTTTTCTCAAATTGCGAATGGAATCTTGGTTTCACAGAGGTGTACTTTTTAATTCCTATATGGATAAATTCTAGATTTGAATATAAAGCGTAGTAATTTCTATTTCTAACTCTTTTTAGATCATATTTTTCACAATAACAATAATTAAGAAACAACGATTTCTATAAAACCATTAGAGCTTTTCGCGAAAGCGAAAAAATTGACTCTACGGGTGATTTTACGAGCAGTTTGTTCGTGCAACCGAACAAATTAACCAGAGGGGTTAGTACGGTTTCAATATCATTTTTAATACGATTTATAATAAATTAATCGTTTTTAATGCGTTTTCAGTTTAGCTTTCATTAAATTTTTTTATTGTGTCATTCTCCAAACATATTTGTTATTCAAAAATAACAAATAACAGACAGACTCGAAAAAAACATCCCCTGAAAGCGATAACCCTTAATTGATCCTAGACATATATCACTAAAGATACGTGCAGTTAGGATAACATTAGCCTTTTATCCCTTCCCTCAATATCGGAAATTCCTGTCATAGCCCTACTACTGGTATTAATCTCAACCCTTCGCCGACCTGACTTGAACAAGGACTCCGCGATTGCCTCAAAATTACCTCAAAAAACAACCCCCCCTGTATAAGAAGTTATCGGTTTTGATTCAATTACTTGGTACATAAATTTTCAAAGGTTTTTGTTGCGCCACCCCGCTCACTCTACGGGCACCAGCTACAGGGTGGTTCAAGTGTCCCTCTTAAGGAGGGAAAGTATAAATTGCGGCACATTGCCGGCTCGTTAGCCTTACGGCATTTTAATGTGGCGTTAAATGTTTAAGGCATTTTTATCCCTAAATCTAGGGAAATATAACGGCCTTTATTAAGCTGTTGTTTATTTAGGAGTAATTTGTGAAGTCTTAATCATATTATTAATTTCGTCCCTTATTTTAAGGTTTCGTAAAAAGCTGGTCATTACTCGTTTATATTTAAGAACTTATATTTTAATTTTTTTTGCCGTGGTTCAATTATTTTTTTAAAGATAAAATGGTAATGGTATATCATGTATTTACCCTTGAAAAATCACCGATTTAAGTTAGTTAAAAAGCGCAGCCCCTTGAAAAATCTTGTAATCTGATATTACTTGTCAAGTACAAACCTTAAAGAATAAAACAATAGAAATACACAATTTAAACTTAGAATTTTAAAAAAATATTACCACTACTCGACAGTAGATAATTTTTTGAAGACCATTTCAGAGCATTTTTTAGTAAGCTTCTCGGATTTTCAGTAACGAAATGAACGTACGTAGATAATCAATGAATTAGCTATATTTCCGATTACAATGATAGCAGTAGTTGAAATGTATCTATAATATAAATAGAAAAATTACGTTTCATAAAATTAAAACAAAAACAAGCAAAGTTATTACTCCTCTGTTGTGACTGTGTCAACTTAATGGTAGGATATGTGTACACGGAAAAAATACTGGTATGAAATATTGTTAATTTATTAAAAATCTTTTCAAATTATTCGTCGTCCTGTTATAAACGGAACTAGAGGTCTATAACATATGATTTGATAAATTTCATAACAAATTCAGCAAAGCACTAATATTTTATGAGGAAGTCGGAACACGTGTTCTTCTGGTAAATCTCGGTCATTATATTTATTCAGACAAGGCCATCTGCTTTAAACGCGTACTTAGATATATTCTGAATGACACATTTTGAACAGTATTTTTAAGCCGCACTCATTTTTCTCCATGTAATCGGTGGTTTTTTTTTATTTTTTTATTTAATGATTTTATTTTAGTAATTTGTACATTTAAGTTTACAAATGACTAATTAATTGTTACATATAAATATACCGAGCCATAATCGGCAGAACAGCGTAAGCGACGTTTTTTGTCAAATTACGATTTTTAACGAAAGCCGTTCAATTTTACCTAATACGTATGCTACAAAAATATAACAGTTCTATCTTACACCTGACGCTTTTTTGGTACCTGTGCCTTTTAGCGTATGAACTTCCTTACAAATCTTGTAGATGATCAAAACAGCGCAACCGACGTCATTTGATAGCGTAAGCGACAATATGGTCGGTTACGTTCTTACGCCGAACGGTAGAGAATGTTCCAGTTTTGTCAGTTAGCGTCCATCGGATGACCGGTAAATCTGTTTAATTTAACGTTACGTATTTAAATATTAGCATAATTAGTTATATAATATTAATATAATTACTGTTACCTACTACGCACTGTGCGTTTAAGGGGTAAAATGTCTATTGTGTTATGAAGTAAACTAATACAAAATACTTTTCTTGTGCAGATGGCTCCACAAACTCCAACCCGTAAGATGGTAGAAATAGCATTACAGTCTTTAGCTAATACCTCTTCAGGTTCACCGATTATTATGCCAAAGATAGATGGTGATTCAAGAAAGTCACCTACATTACCGAAACCTTTGACTACTGTTCGTCTAGTAGATTACACTGATAGCGAAAGTGATTCGATGGACATTCTGGAACCCCCCGATAATAATTTAAGAACAATTTTATGTATTGACGAGGAGCCCCATAATCAGAAAATAGATGTTTGTGATGGGAACACTTCAGCAACAGCACATTTAAGTCCAATTGTTCAATTCTCCGATACTGAATTATGTTTAGATTTCGAACCATCTGAAGAGTCTTGGAAGCCTGATTCAGATGATGCAGAAATGAGCGATGAAAGCTTACTTATTGGGAGTGTTAGTGATCCACATTTATCTGTTGGATATGCTGGGTTAAGGAAATCAAAATTAGTCCCAAAGAGAGTGCGAAGGAGAGGAGAAAAATGTACTGGACAGAACAAAAGTGTTAAACCAAATCCGTGTCTAAATAAAAAATGTGGCAACAATTGTGCCATTCAATTCAGTGAAGAAGATCGCCTTAACATACATGCATTTTATTGGGGCATGGCCAGCAACCAGCGGCAGAGGGACTGGCTTCTTTTGTGTATAAACAAACAGCCAATCAAAAGAAAAAAGGGCTAAAAATGATAGCAGAAGAAACACATCATATAAATATTTCATAAATTGGAACAAGAAAAGAGTTCAAGTCTGTCAGCAATTTATTTTGACAACTCTTGACATCGGGCAAATGACTATCAGGCATGCATGCAATAATATTTTAGAAAATAATTTTTCTAAAACCGATATGAGAGGAAAGCACGAACCATCCAATAAAACGGACCAAGAAAAAAAGGACATGGTAATAAAGTTTATTACACAATTGCCCGCTGTTCCATCTCACTACTGTCGAAATAACATATAATGTCGAAAAGATATCTTCCTGCCGATTTGCGTAATGTGAAAACTGTGTATAAAATATACATTGAAAATGTTAATTCATTAGATGAATCTGGGCATAGTAACATTGTGAGTCTGAATATTTTTAGAAAAATATTTAATACGAATTTCAACTTGGGTTTTCATTTACCTAAAAAGGACAAGTGTTCTTTATGTGAGAAAGTGAAAAATTTGTCCGGTGACGAGAAGCTTCAGCAAACTGAAATGGATATTTACAAAAGTCACCTCAGCGAAAAGGAAAAATGCAAAGAGATCTTCATTAATGATCAGGCTAAAAGCAAAAATGATAATGATATTTTGTGCGCAAGTTTTGACCTCGAGAAGGTGCTAACAACTCCCCATGGAGAAAGCGTAAATTTGTATTATAGTCGAAAATACGGAGATCAAGTATAGGGATCTTAAAGGTCTCTGCGAGAAAGGTATTATTCCTGAGAGGATGAGGCATGAATTTTTGGAACTGCCACATGGATCCACAGTGGAAGATACCTTACCTGAATCCGACCAGGAAGACATGTGAATAGTTTTGAAAAATGTGGCTCAAACCAACAAACTTTTTCAAAAATTGCCGATATAAGTGCTATTATTAAAAAAATATATAAACGATGTATCTATTATGTTTATTATTTGTTAAAATATTTTTGTTTTATTTTTATAGTTTTTAGAAAATAATATTTTTTCTTAATTTTCCCTGTAAAGTACAAGCAAGATAATTAAAAAAATATTACTTTAAAAATATATATGTTTTTTATTAGTAGTTACTTATGGCCTATTGCATGATAAAAAATTTTAAAAAATCTACTCCAAATAGCGTAAGCGACATTTCAGAGGGAAAAAAATCTGTTAGGGTTACAGGCAAAACAGCGTTACCGCCACTATCTCGACAACTGGAGGCATTTAAATAAAAAGTATTTTCATTTCATACAGGCAGTAACCAAAGATTATTAATCTTGATTAACCTAAATCCTTTTTGGAATCAATTAAGAGAGTTAATTAAAAAAAACCTTCTCCTGTATAATTTACAAATTGTCGCTTACGCTGTTCTGCCGATTATGGCTCGATACTATGTTTTATTTTTTTTTTCTTGCTTGATGTGGCTCCTACACAACATCTTGAACTTTTCAATTGGGGCAGACTTAAGATTTTCCGGCAGCGCGTTATAGTATTTCATCGCTTTATATAATATACTATTCTGGGTATTCGCTTTGTCCTTCTTTGGTAGCCTGATTTCATTGCACTTCCTAGTTTTATGTTTGTGAATGTCCTTGTTGTATACAATTTTATTCGAAAAATATTTGGGTAGCAGGTTGTTTACTATATTGTGTAAAAATATTATCGTGTTCAAGGTCAACATCTGTTTCACCGTTATCCAATTTAGTTCGTTTAACATTTTATTTACTTTTGAATATCTATTTCGTCTGAGTATTATTCTCATTGCCCTATTTTGGAGAATTTGAAATTTATTTTGCTCTCGGTCGTTACACAGAAAAAGGATAGTTGAGCAATAATTAAAATGTGGAGCAATAATGGAGTTATAAATGGTGATTGCAGTTTTTTCGGACAGTTTTTGGCGAATTCTTCCCAAAAAAGATATCTTTTTTCCAATTTTCCTTTGGGTATATTCAGCATGTTTGTTAAAGTTGAGTTTGGAATCTATTATAACTCCTAAGTATTTTATATCGGTAACATTTTCAATAATTTCACCATCAATTTTGATTTTGCTTCCACTGGATGTCTTCTTATAACCAATTACCAAATATTTTGTTTTTTTTTTCTATTTAATTTAAGCTTATTTATTTTTAGCCATCTTGATACATTATCTAGTTCATTATTTAAAATGTGTATTAGTTCGTCATAGTTTTCTCCAATTATATATATAAGTGTATCATCGGCAAATAGTCGTACTTTGGTTTTAACTTTCGATAGATAAACTAATCGACAAGATAACTTGAAACAAAAAAAAATTGAATATTGAATGTAAAATTATGTATTATTAATAATAATGTATCTGACGAACCGCCCTTGAAGTGTTCCTGGCACCGGGGGAGACGCTAGGAACAAATAACGATCATGCGTGGTAGGAATTTAATATCGGAAGCATCATTTCCCTAAAGAAAACGCGGCGATACTTTGAGGTTGCGACTAATTCCGCACTTTGTTGCTCATTTTATTGCCCAAATCTCTTCTAGAAACACTGAAGGCAGGAATTACTTTATCTACAACATATTTTAAGGGATTTTAAAACCTATGAAAAATAAAAATACATTACAATTATTAGTCATAGCTAACGACCTTTGTTTCTACAAGTTGGAACGGAATCAAATGATCGCGTCTTAAATAATATAATGAAGTTTACAGATCGTGTGTACGATTTTTTTCAATTCCAAGAGCTTGGTTACCTCCATTCATTAATAAGCCAGTTATTTTACACAAGGGGTGACATTATCCAAAAAGTTGTACACATTGAGAGCTTATCTAACACCTTGAGGGCGCGCTAAAAGCAGCGGCATTTGTCTACCGACTGTAGGAATCATATTCTGACCGTGCTCGAAATAACGCTAACTGACCATAGATGACGGATTTCGTCAATATGGTGTTGAAATAAGGTTTTATCGAACTAGCGTGCTATCTAGTTAGGGTATCGACCCAGATGTTTAATCGATGTATCAATCGGGTGATGTCAAAAATCAAAATAACAGAAGGATGTGTGTAAATCGGTCGGTGGCACACAATCAACATTTCATCACAATCACAAGCAATATTTTCCGCTTACTGTGGTGGCAGCAGGAGATTTTCAAATACTGTCAGGTTATTCGTAACCCGGGAACTTTGTATTTCTTTTAAAAAATAAATGTGGATTGCAAGGTGTTTTAGCCCAAGGCATTCAATCTGTTCTTCCTATTTCTGTGGATAACTAACGTTATGGTTGGCTAGTTAATTAGTTAAATGTACGAAGCGTTCATTATACTGAAACAACCATTACAGTGATTAAATTTTTAATAGTTTCATTTTAATTGTGTCTGCTTACAACAACTTTTTACTCCGCGTTTCCACAGTAAATCTCACTCTAGAGAAAATATAATCGCAGCTGCTTTCACTGCACTCTAAAAAGCGTTTTGCCTTAGTGCTATTAAGCGTTACAAATTCATCTAAAAAATCAAAGGCGGTGTTAAACACGTTGAAAATTCTTCAAGGAGGTTTTTACAAACAGTTTTACTGGCAGTACAGCCAACACGGTATCTACCCTCTCTGCACGTGCATACAGAGCACGGTACCAGCAAACTCGCCCTTTGCTGTAAAGTGTTCGAGCGTCCTGCGGCGAGAGAACTTGTTCGGAATTAGCTTGACTTCAAAAAAGAGGATTTCAACTTCATATTTACATGAAAAATCTGCCTGAAAGTGAAACAATGTTTTTCGGATAACGTTTAAGCTGTGTACATGGAGGTGGCTTTTTTCTTGGCTGTCAGATTACGTGTACACTCTTTTAAGGGTCCTAATTAGTGACACTACTAAAATTTGAAAATATGAGTTTTGTGTTTTAATTAGGTAATTATTTCAAGCGGAAAATTGTTAAGGTACCTTTTATTAAAATTATTACTGTGAATTTTTAATTAACATTGTACGTACATTGATAAAAAATGTGCGCGGTCACCGTTAGATCACGTATTTCTTTTCTTCACTTTACCTTACCTTCATTTATTTGGTGACAGGATAATTAGACACAGTGACAAATCAACAAACCTTTAAAAAGTGATATAAAGTCTTAAAAAGTGTCATCAAAAACTAGTAACCTGTAAACCTTGCGTGCGTTAGGTTTACAGGTTAGTTTTTTTCATCGTTTTTAATGACTATATCTCCCTTTTTAAAGGTGTGTTGAATGTTAATTGTGTTGAGTTATCATGGAACCGTTTTAATATATACATTTGCGTTGTACATTATTGATGTATCTTATAAGGTTTAGCAAGCGTTAGCAATGTAAGGTCCGAAAATATTTTTTTACGATTTGATTAAAAAATATCGACTCTTCTCAACTTTCTATAAATATAACTTATATGTATTATTTACATAAACTTTCCGAAAAAAAAATTCTAAAGGGTAGTAAAAACTCTATCAAAATCAAAAGAACTAAGCGCACAAACAGACAAACACTGATGGCGACTTTATATTATACTATTTAGAGATGACGCAACAAATACATTTTAAACTATTGAAAAAATAAAGCGATATGTTTATATTTTCTCTTTCTAAACAGAAAAAAGATAGAACGAATTTTATAAGGATGTATCTTTTGGTGACAGATATAGCACTACGTGACCCGAGCGGTTAAACTCTTTGCTAACCTTTTTATTATTACAAACAATCTGAATTGCTTGTAGTTGTTTTTTTTTACAAAATAAAACAAGTTTTCATAAAATTGTAAAGAAAAAATATGATAACATCAGGTTATAAAACTATGAAGTTGAGGTATAAATCTGACATTGTAATTAGCCGCTGGAGCAAAGTTAAGTCTAGCTTTAAGGCCACGTGTCGGGGGTATGTTGTGACGAATTATAAAGTAACTTCCCGCTCCAACAATTAACATAAAAGTTAAACAACCCCACTACAGCCAACATAACCACCTGAAGCGAGGCTTGCAGCTTTAACTATCTTGACAAGCCGGGACTTTCTTCTTGTTTGTTCCTTTTTAAAAAGTCTGGCTTTTCAGGAGTTAGATTAGGTACACAGTACACAGCACGCTAACACCCTTGCTGCTGGAGATTATTTCGCAAGTGTATGTTTCACGTTTCATAAGCGACAACATTCAATTTTAATATTACATACTATTCGCGAGCCCGGAGCAGTTTATATTTCTAAATAAGTTTGGGAGGCTGTGATCCTGTTCGTGCCAGCCTTAACGGAATTAAGAATGTTGTTCGTACAACTACTTAAACGGTATCACTTTAATTTCACAAGTTGTGATGTACGTTCAAAGAATTCTAATCATCTTTCTGAGTATAAATATTTATAACGGCCTACGTTTCTGTCATTTTTGTTGCTGAGTTTAGATACTGCGTTCATGGTAACTGTAGAAAATAAATTTATTGAAACGTAGGATCATAGATCGCGGGTGCGTTCCCAATACGTACTAAAAAAAATAATAATTTTTAATGCAGTTATCGTGGATATGTATTTGTATTGGATTCAAAAGTTTTGGGTACGTTTTCCGTAAAAGATTCAACATAAAAACTAGGTATGCACACACAAACGGCAGGACTCTCTCGATCCATTGCCTTGCACCAAAGTGGGAGGGATGGATTCATACATCTGTCTTTCCTGGACTCCAGGGCAAACTAGCTCCCAAATTTCTACCCACCCCTCATTCCCTTTTCCCTCCCAAAACTTTATCATTTTCCTTTCCTCAAAAATACCCTTCACACAGCATCCTCAAATATGACATAAGGGTTTTATTAGTTAGCTACGTTTTTCTAAAAAAACGTAGCCAAATAATACATATATACCATTCCTGAGAGACATTCCAATTATATCAAATTTTCCAATTATGTCCTAAATCCCGTATATAAATTTCGCAAATAAACAATTAGTTAATGTTAATCTTAAGTGACCTACCAGGTAAGTATGGCACTATATATTATCTCATATATAGTTAGTTATAACTTATAACATAGATCATTGCAGAAATGTATTATATATTTGTACAGCACCCTTGAGGTGATTTTACACAAAAACGGCGCTATACAAATCATCAAAATATTATATTTATTATTATTTAATGATAAAGGCACGGAAAAAATGAGTATTGCTGATTTATTAAATATCTCTTCAAATTAATCGCAATCTAGTTAAAAACGGGATTGCAGACCGTTTCCTGATAAACTTTTAGTAAATTCCTCATATATCGGAACAAGTTTTTATGCACCTGCATTTGCTTTAATAATGTACAACTAAGATCATCATCATCTGTCATTGATCTGTTCTATTTGGCCTCACAGTTTATGTTCCATCTGAAATGTGAACACAACACTTACTGGTTCAATGGGACAAGCTGAGGGTGTACTACAACAACGCATACAGGCAACTTATGCAACTACAAAGGTTCTTCAGTGCCTCCACAATGTTTACTGAAGGAAGGGTGCACTCATTCCCGGCCTTACTTTGCCACCCACAAGCCAGCTTTTAGGACAGGACACGAAAATCAACGTCGTGGCTGCTTCCGAGTGGCTCAGCTTTCCACCTAACGTCCTCCCTGATGGAAGATCCTTTAATTTATTTTTTTTATTTTATGATGTTTTATTTTATGTTACCTTTAGGTATGTTTTTAGCAATTATTTTTATCGTGGAATATGGAAGACTAGGATTGCACCTTCCTCCCAGTCCTGCTCGATTAAAAACTTGTATTAAAAAATATATCGGGACAATAAACCTGAATACAATAAAGCTACTTCTTTCTGAATAAATAATAACTTGTATTTTCATACAACTTACATAATCTAAAAAGGTTTCGAAACGTGTTGATCTTTTTGATAAAATAGTGGTGTATACAAAGTATTTTATTTTCTTGATCTAATTTAAAAAGTCTTATTATTTGAATCAAATGTCGTAATTTATTTATTTTTAAATACCTTTGCGTGTCAATAACTATGAGTATATTGCCGACGTTCAAATAATTTTTATTTTATTTTATTATTTCTTGGCTAATTTATACAGCGCCGCTTTTGTTGATGCAGGTATTACCAAAAATATAAATATTACATAAAGAAAGTGAAGTTGAGTTAAGTAAGATGAAGTACAGGAACAGGTGACACGAAGATGGAAGATGGAGACTCTTCAGCAAGAATCCTAGGTGGTGAAGAAACTGGATCAGTTGCTGCAGCCAGAGAGTTCACCGTATTAATATTGTAAATAAACTGTAAGTACCCACTAAGGCCAACAGACCAAACTACATATTTTAAATCAGCATTACGCATTCAATTAATTTTCAAATGAAACAATACAGATTGTTACATAAAATATTGGTATCAAGGTACATGGCTCCTTCTAATCGATTTATATCTGGAGAAGCAGTCGATTTAAAATTAGTGTGAATTAATTTTTAAAATATAAATTGAAAATAATGGACGAAAGAGACATCTCTGGTCAGTTTTGGATAGATTTTGCTCTGCAGGTGAGTGATAGCAAATTACAGTCATCTTTGCATTGATCAGATGGATTCATCCGGATTGTATCGTTTGTCAAAAGAGGTCGATTTAAGACTAAAATAATTAAAAAAAATTGTCACAATAATGTTGCAGTACGTTTGGAATTACAATGTGCTAATTCATCATTATTAAAAATTCTACCCTCTTGAGAGCTGGTTGACATATAGTGCGAATGCAAATATATTATTGTGCTGATTTGCCGTCTGCTACCGAATCTGAAGATCAAGGAGCGGAACTCAATTGCGAGCAAAATTCTAGTGAGTCTTCTGTTTATATGTATTTTGGTGGCTGGTTTATAAGTTTTTGCTTCTCCTGAAGAGTGAATTCAATAATCAATCCATTTTTTTTCATAGGGAATTAAAATATTCCCTGATGGTCTGTGTGATTACCAGCCAGATTATCACCAATATCTATGGTTTCGGTGTGTGGCCCCTCCAGTACTTATTCAATTGACAATTGTGTATTGGCCATATTTCTGACACAGGATTTTTTGACATTCTGCGGTTGCCAATCCTGTGAACTAGAACAGAGCCTGGCAGGGGGGTATTACTCCGATCGAAAATTGGAACCGAAATATTGTGACGTCATATGATTGCCTAAATAAACTTTCACAGTTTTTCATTGATGTATAGTATAATAAGTAGGCTCCGAATGAGAATTGTACTGTATACATATTGGCATATCTATGATTTTTAGAATCAATTAGTTTCATACAAAAACCCCAAAGATACCGACTTCAGTAAGGCGTTTGATAAGGTCTGTCATAAAATCCCCATTAATAAACTTTTGAAACTCGGAATTAATGGAAACCTTTTATTTTGGTTTAAGAGTTACTTACTTAGGCGTCAGTTAACTGTCTGTATTAATGATCACTTATCCTACATGTTCGAAGCTACCAGTGGCGTACCCCAGGGTTCGCATCTTGGTCCTATACTTTTTAATTTATTCATTAACGACGTAACAAACATATTCACCCGTGTTCTCATTCTAATGTTCGCTGATTATATTGTTGTTGTTATACGCCCATAGGGGCTTTTACATAGATTATAAATAAGTTTTACATAAGTTATCGAGTTAGAATTTATACTAAGAGTTATAAAAGTGAAGAATTTTAAAAAAATATACAAGTAGTTTTTGAAGAATATGGCGTAAAGAAACATTTTAAACAACATAATATTTAATAATAACAAAGAACAAAATATAATATAAAACATTACAATAACATATCTAATCGTTAAATCTATTACAATAATTTGTATGATTCCACAAAGTGTTGGTTTAATTTGAATTTAAGATTATAAAGGGAATCATGGAATATATCTATAATACCACCAAACTTGTTGCCCAAATCATGCATCCTATTGGTAAGTGAGTTTGACTGATAGTTGGTTTTATATGTGTCGCAAAAGAATGTTGTATTTTGTCTAGTATTTCTTGTCGGTACATAGAGTTTAATAGCAGCAACGATGGCAGGGCTGTCAATAAGGTTGTTCATGACTCTGTATAATAAAATTAGGTCTGAAATGGTTCTTCTGTCAGACAGCGTAATTAAATTAAGTCCATTCATCAAATTTACATAATTAATGTTTTCTATTGGAATTTTAAGCTTGAAATTTAAGTACCTAAGAAATTTGTGTTGAACCCGTTCTAATTTGTTAGAGTGTACTTTATAGAAAGGAGACCAAATAGGTGAATTATATTCCACTTGGCTTCTAACTAGTGAAATGTAGAGTGTTTTCATGCAATCCAATGACTTAAAATCAGTTAGGGTTCTACAAAGGAAGCCAAGAATCTTTAAAGCCTTATTAGTTATATCATCTATATGCGCTGTGAATGTTAAGTTTGATTCGAATATAACTCCCAAGTCACGAATTTGTGATACTGGTGTTAATTTAACATTATTTAAATTATATTCATGTAAGATATGAGAATGAGTTCTGGAAAATCGTATTACTTGACATTTCTCAATGTTCAAAAATAACATATTTTGTTGGCACCATTTAAAAAATTTATCTAAATTAGCTTGTAAAATTAGGCAATCATATATATTTCGTATTCTTTTAAACAATTTTAGATCATCTGCAAAAAGTAGGACTTGTACATCTTTAAATATGTTTACAATGTCATTAATGAATATTAAGAATAATATTGGGCCAAGGTGGGACCCTTGCGGGACACCACTTGTGGCCTCGAATACATAGGATTCATTATATGAAGATATATAGAATTATTGACAATATAGAGGACTGTCTAACACTTCAATCTAATATTAATAGCTTTAACTATTGGTGTCTTAAAAACAAATTAACACTTAATGTAAAAAAATGTCAACTTATAAGATTCCACAGAAAAAAAAAACCCATTGTTGTTCACCTACTTTCTCAATAATCACACCTTATTATCTGTTGATGAAATAAGAGACCTTGGTATAACCTTTGACACTAAATTAACATTCATTAAACATATTAATAATATTACCAGTAAAGCAATGCAAATGTTAGGATTTGACTTACGGATTTCAAAGGATTTTAAAAATTTAAAAACTGTCAAATTACTTTACACTTCACTTGTTAGAAGCCAACTAGAATTTAACACCACCATTTGGAGTCCTTACTACAGTGTACATGAGAATTCCCTTGAGCGAGTCCAACATAAATTTTTACGTTATATTAATTTTAAATTGGGAATACTCATCGAAAACATTAATTACCCCTCTCTGTTACATTTATTGGGACTCGATACATTAAAAGAAAGAAGAATTTGTTTTGACCTATTTTATTTATTTAAAATCGTTACCAACCTGTTGAACTCCCGTGAACTTCTTTCGCTAATATGTTTCCGTGTACCTAGTCGATCAGTTCGTTTCAAATTACCCTATCATTGCAACAATACAGGATCTAACGCTGAACTCAATTCCATAATGAATCGCCTACATGTACTTGGTAATAAATATGTTTTGGATGAATCTATAAACATTGCTAGTTTATCCTCATACAAACACCACTTAATTAAAACTGTATGTCAGCGCTTCTCTGATTGAATATAACCAAATACAGTTTTAAAGTATTAGTTTATCCGGGATTTATTTTAAATTAATTGTTTATATATTTTTATATACACATTGTTGCATTGTATTTATAATAACCATTTCTATTGTTCTCTTTTATGTATTTTGTATTTATATTTTTTTTATCTATGTATATTCTGTATTTATAATAAGTAAAACAATTGTTATTCTTTTGTAAAAGCCGCTATAATCGGCGTTAATAAATAAATAAATAAATATCGATCTAATTAGTGGTTTATTTATGGAGCCTAGTAAGGAAAATCTGGGAAAAAGCTTATATGTACGACAGCCGAGAGATAGGTCCACCTTTGGGTCCACCTCTGCACTGACGGATGACGGATCAGTAATTCACAAATAACGCCATCATTACCTGAGATTAGACACTGGATTCTTGGATAATTTGTAATCGGAAATCATATTCCCATCCTGGACACTCGGGGACTTTTTGGCATGGAGTCATGGTTACCTTTGTCGCTTGCACTCTGGAAGTTACTCTATCTTTTGGAAATTCAGCCGAATTTTATTGCTGCCTGCTCTGCCTCTTCATCAACTACGCTTCAGCCGGTATCATGACATATTATTACCCTAACCGATCCCTTTTGCCAGACAGTTTAATCTTAGAATTTCATTGATGCCTGCCATGGTGTTCACCAACTACACTTCAGCCGGTATAACACCATATTATTACCCTAACCGAGCCCTTTTGCCAGACAGTTTAATCTTAGAATTTCATTGATGCCTGCCATGGTGTTCCCCAACTACACTTCAGCAGGTATCACACCATATTATTACCCTAAGCAAGCTCTTTTGCCGTATAATTATAACATTCTTTTGTTATAAAAAATCGCATTCGTTTTCAGAGCAATAGTGAATATTTTATCTTATTATATTTTATTTCTTGCCAAACTAATCCCGCCGTAACAAGATACCTAGAATTAATACTTAACAGTTGGAATCTGTTAAGCATTACGATAAAGGGATTCTGTCAGTTTGATGTGTTTGGAATTTCCAATGCCTTCTTAAATATTTAGGAATTCCAACTCGTTATCTGTTGATAGGAATTCCTCGAAGGTTTTAAATAGAAAGTGACTTACTCTAAACGCGGCATGCTTTAATTATCTTTAGAGAAGATTGATAATACTGATTGGAATCTCGCCATTCAAATATCATTTATTTGACAGCTTAGATCTAATATATTTTATAAAGTACTAGCGCAGACCAGTGAAAATTAAAGTGATATTATAATTGTATAATTGATAATAATAATTGCATGTTTGCTAAAAGCGCAGACACTTGAAAAATGACAAAATCAAAAATTTTATAAGTACATATATATTTTTATATTTTCTATATTATATTAGGTACATCTATTTAGCTATATATTTAATGCATGTATATTTAGTTTTTATTGTTGTTAGATACTTTAGCTGCTCACCTGCACATGGTTGATATTAAAAATGTTTTAATTGTTAACTCTGAGGTAATATTATTATTTTTTTATAATAATAACATGTTTTGTGCATCATTGTTTATTTGTATAAATTGCATAATGTGTACGTACATTTACGTGTAATTTATACATGTATACATGTACATTGTACATATCTCCCTTAATCTAACTTAAATATTTTTTTTTCTAATCAACGTTAATAGCACCCATTAACAAACTATTAAAAAGTAGTTAATCGTGACTTTTCCTGTATTATGTATTTCTTATTTATATTGTGTTATTTTAGTTTTTAAAATAAATAAAAAATATCCAAAATATATTTATTTAAATAAATTTTCAAATATCTAATTAAAATTTATTTCTGAAAAAAAAAAGAATTATATTTGGGAAAGGGCGTATATAAGGGAGAGGTTTCAGGGGTAATCCCCCCCCCCCCTCTCATGTGTAGCCGATGGTAGTAGATTATATTCCTCGAAAATACCATAATATTATCTGTACCATTTCTTTTATCAATTTGATGTAAATAATAAGTTGTTGCAAGTAGAGGTTCAAAAAACCTTGACAAGATATGGTTTGCCGGTGATGTGAAAGTATGATTTAATGGAATTCGTAAATACAAATGCACCACAGTATATTCCTACTACTACATTCCGTAAGCCGTCACATTGTCTTTGTCACAGGCCAAATCCTTTGTCAATATCAGGACATCGAGCCATACAACGTGTATATATTACTACACCAGATTAATTAGTTAATTTGTATTTGAATATATATGGTTTTACTACATCCCAACACGAATAAAGATCTCCATAAAGGCCTTTCTCCTCAAATTTTTTTCAATATTAAACATCGCTTCACGAAATTACTTTGCGAATTAATCTCCAAACCTGGTCTATATTTTCATTAGTAGGCGCTCAAGTTCTTTTCCCTTCCCTGCAGACGGTATGGCAGATACTTCGCGGAGTAACTTAGGCGGGTGATGTGACGTTTTTAATATCTGCATACCGTTCTCTTCTTCTATGCTTTCCGCCTTAACTTCTGGGCGGGTGTAATAAAGCGCTAAGGCTGCTAAACTTCGACTAAACCATCCATGAGTTGCTTCTGAAATAACTCTAAGAAGGTAATATAAAATGTAGAAACTAGTAGTTCTGCGAACAGTAGACCTCGCGCTCAAAAAGTGTTTATTTGATTTTCTCATATTTTAAATTTAAAAAAAAACAAAATTTCCTCTGAAATCATAATATTTGTAAGTTGGTACTTAAATTCCTACCAATTTAATTAATAAACACGACCATTTTACACTTAAAACAAAGTTTTTTTTTACTATCGTGCATCTACTATAATTACTAAAATGTCTTAAAATTTTTAAATTAAAAAAAATTATTATTATTTAATTGGTTTGACTAAGGAATGAACCTTCATACCCAATAACTGGAGTCGACAACTCTACTAACCTCGCCAATTGCCGATCGTGTAGGATCGACTCTTATTTAGTCTATTAACTGCTGAAATGTCATGTCAAGTGGTTTGATTTAAGATTTGCATTAAGGCGATGCCACGCGAGTATTTTTTAGATAAGTCTTTTTATAAGCCCAGAAAAAAATAATGTATAAGATCTATGAAAATTGCTTTAAAGTTCAAAATCTCCTACTTACGAACCCATTTTTGTTTATTATTTTATTGTATAATGTGGAAAGTTAAGTTATTTATAAAATGATCGAAAAAAAAAAATTATGACTGAACATCCATAAAATAAAATAAAAGGCACTTTTTGGCCACGTTTTTTTCTTGCATAAATCAAAACAGGCGGATGGTTTTAAGCGGGAATTTAAACCTTATCGCCATCTACGTAAGGGTTGTTATTGATAACGGCTCAATTTAAAATATTACACGACGTAGTGCATCGCCTTAATCCATTACCGAAAACAAAACTAAAATTCAAACCGATGTATTTAAAAATACTCTTACCGAACTATTGGTAAAAAAAATCGTAATGCATCGTCCATCATACACTAGTTTCTAAAAGGCTTCACAGTTTTCTTAATCTTTTTCTCAAAAATATCCACTAATCATTTGCTCTTCTTTACGAGGACCTAGAGTGTTGAACCTTTGATTGGCTGAAGGTCTAATAATGCACCAAATCAAAACTCAAACACCTTTGCGAACTACCTACCTAATTTTCACCGTAGCATCAAAATATATACGGCGTACTTATTTGTTCAAGCTAAATTTCCAGCTCTCCTTTCTCCTGGGGAGTTGGGACACCGGGTTCATTCATAATTTATTTCTAACAGGCAATAGTAATCTGCCCCGCAGCCTCCCCCTTCATCCGCCCCGCAGTACGGCATTCCCGCGGGGTAGGGGTGGGGGTGCAGGGTAGGTGTCATGAGAACCCTGCTTAGGCTGGCGGGTGAATATGCTTCACACCCTTAAATACACCCGAAACACTTGTTCTATTATTTCTCAATCAGAGCCGAGAGTTCTGAGTACTACGTGTATGTACGATACGTGTTTGTGCGGGGATGAGATTGGAATATGAGAATGAGGTGGGTTAACGTTATAATGTTTCTGAAATTTCTGCTGTGTTTTGATTATATTTGAGAATTTATGATTTTGTACTTAGTAAAATGTTTATTTAAGGCTCCATAGTACGCGCAATAGAAGAAGAAAATTTTGAAAGGGAGTAATTAAATGCGAATGCTAGAGGGAGGGCGCTAATATAAAAAACGGTTTTAATTAATAGTAATAATAAGCTAAAATATTTAAGAAAGTATAACTAAGCATTCAAAAATTAACAAATGCCATAAGCAGAACTTAAATAAATACTGTGATTTTGTTTCAAACATATAACATGTTAAATAACAGAACCAGATGAATCAACCAGAATACGGTATTATCAGATGGGGCAGTGCAAAACTTAATTAAAACCCAAAAAGCAACAATGAAAATTATTCTGAAAGTCCTTATAAGAACTAGCACTGACGAAATCTTCAACAAATTTAACATCATGTCACTTAAACAATTCTATTCTAAAACAATACTCTTTTACATTCACAAATACAAAACACAAGAAATAACAACTAACAGGGTCAAAAACATATCCAATAAGCAACTACAAATACAACATTTGTGGCAAAAAAGCTTCTTATACTATGGTACTAAACTCAACAATAAAATCCCACTCTCATTCAAAACTCACAAAAATATTTTTACTTTTAAATTTCAAATTAAATGCTGCATACAAAACATAGGGAAATCAGAATAGATAATATACTGACACCAAATACATACTGAAACTAAAATCACTCAACTGAACAAAAAACACGATGATTTCAGAAAAAACACTATTCAATATATTTTAATTTTTTTTATATTATGCATACTACTAAATTTTGATAATATTATTTAAATGAAATCCTCAGCACGGGAGATCCCAGTGATGATATTATTACATTTATTTGTTATAAAAAAATAATGAAACACTTAATAATATGTTTTTTTCTAATTTTCGGAGCACATTGCGATTTTTTTGAAATTTATGAAATACTTTTAAGATGGTATTATTTAATTGCAGTTTTTTTTTTAGATCATATTTAGTTTATTCAAAACATTTTTTTCTGTATTTAACACAATTATTTTTATGTAACATTAATTAATATATTCCGCTTCAAAAAATATATTCATCATCGTGCAAATTTCAATTTGTTTGAAAAATATGAAAGGGTGAAAGACCACTATTCGGTGACCAGATCTGAACATCCAGGTATCTATTTCTCCAGCTCCCCCTCCCCACTGCATTCAGGCTCGCATCATACCCTAATTGAAGATGCCATAGTTTCACTGGCTCCACACGAATGAAAATGAGAACTGCTAATTTATTAAAAAATCTCAAATTATTATAAACAGTAATTATTAGCCTGAAACACAAATTTAAATTGATAAAAATAAATGCCGCCGACGAGAATTGAACCCGCATGCTTTTTATTGCCGGTCAGGTGCACTGAGCCAGTGTGCTACGCAATTATTATTTTTTTATCTTTTGCGCTTTGCTTAAAAAAATTTCGTCTGTAAACACAAGTTTATCTTTAATAAAAAAAATAATAAGAATCTCTTCAAATTATTCGTTATCCGGTTACAAACGGAATTGCATGATCTTAACGAATGAATTGATAGGTTTCTTGATAAACTTTTAGTAAAATAAGAATGTATCATCACGATATCATGTCGTGTCTTCATAAAAAAATGTTTTCGCATTTCGTCATAATATGTTTGCTTTTCTCAATAAGAACTTTGAAGTGCTAAGTTTTGACTCCTTGCAATATCTCCGCCATATTTTTCAAGAGTTGAAAAATCGAAAGAATACTGATCAAATGCAGGTGCATGAACATGTGTTATACATTGATACATTGGGAAGTTTTTACTACAAGTTCCGGAAACGGCTTGCAATCTCGTTATTAACCGGATTACCGATAATTTGAAGAGATTCTTAATAAATTAGCGATACTCATTTTTCTCCGCTCAGACGGTTGTAAACAGTTGGAGGACTTACTACGGTACTCACTTAAAAAACATATATAAAACAATATTAAATTAGGAAATTCAGAGCAGATTTTAATCAAAATCACGTTTCAGTTCTAATTAACAATGCAATTTGTACAAGTGAAATATTCTCGTTGGTTACAAAAGCATTAATTCTGCGTTGGTACAGTCCTCACCTCATCAGGTAAACACTCTTTTCCCAGGTTCTCGCGGATATCCCCCGGCCCGGGTCCCAGGGCCCCAGAAGTGTGGAGGAAATGGAGGTTAAATTTACAATTAGGCGGTTCAAAATTACAATTATGCTTAATTCCGGCCGGAAATGGGTCTCGGCACGCGCGGGAACCAAACCGCTCCGACTTCCGATAAATTACTTCCGGTACAACCTTAAGATAAGATTATTGAAATTAGACTTATTTTCATTGAAAATCATTTCTCCATACTTAGTGCTGGAGTGAACCATTCATTACAAGAGTTTATTTTAATACCCAGTTTTTATATCTCAATAATTTCGTTAAAATAGGAACTTAATTGGTTTCGAATTATTTTTCTATATTTTCAATACTCTTTGCATGCATGTGCTACTTAAACAAGTAACATTTAAAGAAACACCGTGAATTGTTTCATACCTAAGAAATCAAGCAAGTGTATTATTGTACTAAGGTTTGGCCTGTCTCCAGACTGTACGCTGGTGTCGAAGGGATTAATGACGCAAGTTTTTCGGAGCACCTTCCATTTTAATATCGGTAGAAAAAAATAACATTTCCACCTGTCACTGGCAATCTGTTACTTAAAAAAGTAACCGTTATCTGTTGCATAACGGCAATGCCTTAATTCGTAACACTTTCCATCGATGACTGTGGTACATTTAGCAATCAACGGTAAATCCAAAATTCTGCAAACTTTTGCCAAGATTCATGTTTGTGAGAAAATAAGATCAAGCGCACATAAATTTACACTTATAAATACAATATTTTAAAATCTTTGATAATTTGATTTTTGTCAAAAAAATATTTAGCGTTTGTTGGGCTACATTTTCGGATGATTCATTTCAGAGGGTTGTCCGCATTTGTATATTTTAATTTCCTTTCTCGTAATGATCCCGAAAGGCTTAGAGACTTCCCGCTCCTCATTTCGATTACTGGGACCGGCAGCGAACCCGCACAAGAAATTAAATTTCTCCAAACACCGGAAAATGAGAAACGAGTAAGCGTTTTCTAAAGAAAAATTATTGTTGATACTGGAAAATGTTGTCACAATGGAAAATGTTATTTCAATCCAAATAATGAGGTACCCGGAAAAATACAATGTACCTTTCTGAATGAAATGTTGTAATTTTTCATTAGTTTCATAAATTTATTGTTAAAATCAGTGACGTTGCAATGAAGGGGCTTGGGCATTGGGCAAGCGCCCTGGGGCTAAATCATAGTAGAAGACAGTACACGTAAATTCAAAAAATAATACAAATACTCTAATCATCCTCCCTCCTACAACATGGGACTCTTCAAGACCCATGTTCACTCCTTACTCTCCACAAAAAGACCCTCCACACAGCATCCCCAAAGATGACATAGGCCCTAAGGGAAATTATTTTCTTCAGGGCCTCCTGTGTGAAGTTAATAATTAAAAAAAATCATTCCTTACCAAGTTATTTTTGTAGAGATGGCAAAGCGTACGATTATTTGTTCGGATTCAAGCCCAGCGAAATCAAATGAAATTTTAAAAAATCTCGTTTTCCACGCTTTTCAGTGCAAGAAACTAGACATTTTTATGAATACCGCACAAGGGTGACTATGGCATCTCCAATTTGAATATGTAGTTGTGGGGAGAGGAAGGAGATAGGAAAAAAAAGAATGTGGAGGAGTACCTGGCTATTCGGATCTGGTCACCAAATACGGCTAAAGCCATTTCAAGGAACGTTTCAATTCTGAATGGTGGTTTACACCAGGGCGATACTGAGAGTATCTCTCACTCCGGAATGTGCCACAAATACACTGGATATTGTTTTAAATTTATAAGTTGTGAAATAACCCGAATTAAAACGTTGCTTAAAATGGCTTTTGCCGTGTTTGGGGACCAGATCTGAATAGCCAGGTACATCCCCACATTTTCTTCTCCCATCTCCTTCCCCTCCCTGAAAACTACATATTCTAATTGGGAATGCCATAGTTTCACTGGCTCCAGATGTATGGGAGCAGTTGTGACTCTTGTGCGGTATCACATTTAAAAAAATTATAATTATGTAATAATTTTTCTGCATTAATATTTTCCGTAAGAAATATACACACAAGCTTAGCAAAAGATATACGGCAGAAACCTTTGATCTCAAAATCGCAATACATTATTTTTGTAGTCTTGAACTTGCAGTACTAGTTTCCTCCTAAACATGTAAACATCAGCATTCACAATTCATTCTCGACGGAAAGGAGGCCTCAAATTCTCAAAGAGCAAAACGGAGGGAGGGGGTGGCGACTGAAAAACTTTTTTAATACATTATAAACTTGGTTCGTCGCCCTCTCCGGTACGCCACTGGGAATTAAATATTTCCACGTATGTTCGTACATGATCCCCGTGCATAATATTCAAATACAGCAGGCGTGCGTAAGTAGACTTGCTGTGTAGGCGTTCTGTTTTCTTGTAAGGGCTGTTGGTACCTCCTTAAGGCGATGCACTACATCGTGTAATATTTTAAATTGAGCCGCTATCAATAACAACCCTTACGTAGATGGCGATAAGGTTTAAATTCCCGCTTAACACCGTCCGCCTGTTTTGATTTATGCAAGAAAAAAACATGGCCAAAAAGTGCCTTTTATTTTATTTAATGGATGTTCAGGCATAAATATTTTTTTTTGATCATTTTATAAATAACTTAATTTTCCACATTATACAATAAAATCATAACCGAAAATGGGTTCGTAAGTAGGAGATTTTGAACTTTAAAGCAGTTTTCATAGGCCTTATACATTATTTTTTTCTGGGCTTATAAAAAGACTTATCTTAAAAATACTCGATTATTTCAAAGGCCAAGATGTATTCTACTCGCAGTATTTAATTAAAACATCTGAAACATTTATAGGCGACCAAATTTTCAAACCAAAAACACATGATTTCGCATTACTACATATGGCATCGCCTTAACGAAAGTTTATTTCTGCACATTACACAAGTGCTTTTCAGATTTAATGTATATGTTATATTATTTATTTTCCTCTGTAACCAATACATCCGCTCAATCAAAGTTCCACGACAAAAAATATAAAATGTAAGACCTTTTGACATTTCCAGCTGGTGTTTCTTGACCCATCACCTTACGCTGCAGCGGGAGAGATAGATCATTAGTCCGTCACTCCTGGACACACTAATCCCTAGATTTCTACCCACCTTTTTAATTTCTTTCCCAGAACTTCTTCTTCTTCCTTTCTTAAAAAGACTGTCCACACAGCATCCCCAAAGATGATATAGGTCCTAAGGTAAATTATTTTCCTCAGAACATCCTGTTACGTTTGAAAAGAGTGAAGGTAGGTACTTGAATGTGTTAAGAATATTTAGGTACTGCCTATTTTTTATTTTAAATGACCATATTTCCGTTAAAAATAACACGTGCGTTACAATTAAATTAACACAAGTAAATTAACTATTTTAAAAAAAACACCTCTATTTTAGCAAAAAATTCTCATTCTAGACATGAAAATAAAAAAAGAGAACACTAGTCAGTAGGTAAATTTCAGCAAAAATAAAGAAACTACAGTCAAATCCATAAGTAAGCCCTTTCAGCGTGTGGGTAAAAAAATAGCCGCATGTTCGAATGACTGTGTTCGCGCCGCTTTATACTTTTTAAGTGTTGCCATTTTAGGTACCTGTTCACTATTAAGCCCGACATAAAACCTCAAAAATTTTCTAAGCATGTAAAACAAAGGCACTTTTACGAAAGGGCTAACGCATTTCTTAATATTATTTATATTATTTTGGGGTTGGGCAAACATTTTTCCTGGGGGGTAATTCTAAATCGCTCTTTTTCACGGGTGTGTACGAGGCGTTAGGACCAAAATAATACTTAATTGCATTTTGGAGTGTTATTACACGAGCCGACTTTTTGCTTTCTTTTAATGACCACGTGAAAAGGTTCAATTGGAATAAACGTGTATTTTTAAAGCTCACTTCGTGATTTTTCCAACACTCCATTCGTACGTAGGACGTAGGGAATATCACCCTTTACCCTTTTGGGTAATAAGTCTCTCTAACTACCTGCTGAAAATGTAGTAATTATTTTAATGAAATGTACCTGCCGGGTTGTAAGTGTAATGTGTGAGTTTTATTGTAACTCGTCATCACATATCACAGGTAGGAGTAAGAACCTACTAACGTACTTCATGTTATTGAATAACGTCCAAGTCTAAACTCAATGCCGTATTTAGTCCCAGGCAATCTGGACATCTGACTAGGGCGGCATTTCGCCGAAACTCTACGTAGTTTCCATATTTTGCAAGGGTTTAAAAGGAAGTTAATTCTTCGCAGTGTTTCTTCGTATAGAGATGGCGCAAATTTGCATACAAAGTAAGTCGATATACTTGTTATCTATAAAGTAAAAAGTAGACTAGAGTTTATACAGTGCAGGGTATCCATGATGATTCTACATGATGGTAGAAGTAAAAAAAAAACTTTTTTCGAAATTCCAATGTTTTTTACTCATACAAAAATATATTTCCAGAGAATAATATTTATTTTCCCACACAATCAATTCAACTTTATTGCCTCAAATCTACCTTAAAACATTTGAATTTTGAAAAAAGGAATTTATTTTTCCCACCAAGTTAGCGCACTTTACCCCCGGACATTCTGAGGCATGAGGGGTTAAGAAGAACAAGCTGCGCCGTCTTTTTCTTACAAAACTTAAATTTGGATTTGAGTCCAAAATACCCAAGCAAACTGAATAATTTATTTGTTTATAAAGATCTAGTACGGATAAGTCCTATATTTATTTGTGTTTTAAATTGTAAAGTATTTACTATTCAAACAAAAAAAATCATTGGAATTAGCATTTTTTAACTAAGAAATTGTTTGTGAGTTAATTTAAAAAAAACATTATTTATTTATTTGCTATGTAAATCATATGATGAAACATAACATTAATTAAAAATGTATATTCTACGGAGGTAAATAGACCACTTTACGTGGGAACACAAATTTGTAGAATACATATCAAAATTTCTACCAAAACTAATAAATAAACAATTTTATTGTAATGTTTTACTTTATTCTAAACAGTAGATATTTTTTTTGTTTTCAATTCAAGAGGAGATAATAGTAAACGTAAGAAAAAATATCTCGGTGATCCTAAATGCAGGCACTGTGTAGGACATTGTTTTAAATTCAAAGGTGTGGGTACACTTTAGGTCAAAAAAATGCAATATAAATCATTTTGGAAAAAAATTACTTTTTATAGTGTTTTACCGTGGGACAGCCGTACTTTTAACTAAGTCAATACCATTTTGTACATTGTTTTAAATTTTGAAGATCGTAATTCGTTTTAACGAAAATAGTTTTAAAAAATGTGCAAGTGCTATCCATTTTTATATAAACAGTGGGTCTATATAAAAATGTCTAAATGTCTATAATTGTTTTTTTCTAAATGTATCACTAATTTTCTACGATTGACCGCAGGTACTTACCTTTTAAGGCCCCGTAGTAAGCGTTCAAAAATGGTGTGAAAGGGAGATGGATGTAAATACGAACAGGTACCGCGCTAATATTAAAAAAACGAAAAAAATTAAGCGAAAAAGGTGAAAATGTTTAATAAAACACCACTCGTTTGAAATAGAGCAAATCTCTGAACAAATGCTTTAGTTGCATCTAAAGATACACTGTGGGTTTATACATGCCTATAACACAAAAACAGAACAAAACGTGTTTTTAATAATTTTCGGAGCTTAGTTTGCGATTTTTTTCTAACGAGGGAATTTCATATAATTAACGTTTCGGCATAACAAATGTATAGATATTATCATGAAAAAAATATATTTTTTATAACTTAAAAACTTAAAGAGAAACTTGTTTTAAATCTGTAGAAATTGGGAATGCTGGGGCTTAAACGAGCAGTGTGTTTCTGTTTGTTTATATCTATTGCTACGTATAAACGGAAAAGGAACGAAGCAACCGCAAGCGGCGCACGGAACGTTTTTTCGTTCCGTTCCCATAATTCATACTGTGTATATAACCGTAGACGCACGAGACGTCGGGTGCCCGATCGCTGCCGAAATATAACGCGTCGGGTATTTACGAATATGCGCCCTGGCTATATCACATACATCCATCTGTGGAAAATCTAAGGTAACGTTAGGTTTTATACATTTTTCTTATATTTCGAGTTTGCTACAATTCGTTTTTACGTAATGTATTTGATTAATGTTTAAATTAAAATACTGAATACAATTTTTTGTAAACGCTTCCCATGACGGGACCAAAACGCAGTCATTGCTGCATCATCTAGCGATAATTGGCGACACTATTATTTTTGTGTGAAAGTGCCATTACTACAAACTACAACTGTATATTAGACCTTAGAACCATAAAATACTCGTAAAATGTTTCACTAAACTTATATCAGCCCTTTCCATTCTCCATAACAGATAAGAATTATTAATTAGAAAAATAAAACTTTATTCGTCGAGCCATTTTTTTCTCATTTCAGTAACGTTTATGCCATCTGTGAACGAATTGAAAGGCTACTATTGAAGAAGGTTGTAAACTTCGATGGGAGATTCCAAATAGTTACTCCATTACTCGAGAGATGTCAGTGCCGTGGAAACGATATTTTTTCGGAACTTTGTTTTTTGAGACAGCTATCTCAATGTTACCATAATAATAATTAGTACTTATCTATACTTCAAACTATTTTAAGCTTGCAGGAATAAAAATTTTACCCGTGACATTATGCATAGTAACTTACAATATAATATCTTTGTTTGTAAAATAAAACATTATAACAGATAAGGGAGATAAGAAATATTGATCAATCTAATGTTGTCAAGGATATTATTTTATTTATCTACTATTACTTTCTTCACAACAATCATCTCCTTTAACCAGTTAAGCAAAAACATTCAACTGCAATAGCTGATAAAGAACATGTTAATACTGTTCAAATCATGTCCGCGTTGAAAAAACGAAATGAAGATCTTGAGAACACAATTGCCCTGAGATCTGCATATAAGAAGCTGGTATAGAAATGTTTACTTTAAAAAAACTGAATTAAAAGGCATAAAAATCAACAAACTTAATAACTCAATATTTCAACGATGATAAAAAATACACACTTGCACACACAAACGTATTTACGTTCAATAAGTACAGTTTTCTAAAAATTGACACTAAAACACCGGCATTGGATAATATTATTATTGAGGTAGGTACCAACATAAGTTTTTGATAGTTATTCTGATATACTTAAATTACAATAACATTTCAGCCAATAGAAGTTGAGAGTGCAAATATAGCAAAATTCCTACCAGATGACTTATATAAAGCTGTGGCCAAAATCATCGGACTTGATGAAAACATCAAAGAAAAACTTGCACTTGCCAAGGTTGGTACATATTTGATATTGTTGTCTTTATAGTACGTTCAGTATCTACACAACTGTTTGGTTTGGAAAAACAGTTTCACACATCAATGGCTTACAGTTAAAATATTGTTTTTCCATAAATCACAATATTGAGTTAAATCACAATGAAATTTTGCACATCATGGGACATTAGATTTTGTGATATAAAAATAAGTTTTTAGTTCCATATTATAGTATCTGTATCTTATTAAAATACAATACTTTTGCATAGACTTTCATTGCATCAAAATAAATAGCATATATATTATTATCTACAATATAATTTTAATATGTTTATATCTTTGGGCCGGTCGGTGTAGGCGAAGAAATATTTGAACCCATAAAAGTAGGCTATTCGTTGTACATTTCAGTACCTAACTCAATATTATTACAATATTTTAACTCTCAGTTATCGACATGTAGGTACTGTTCTCTATACCTACCTGTAACTCTGTATTACACTCTATCACAGAGGTAAGAACTTATATAATAATTTCTACAACACATTTCAGTATTAATTTTCACTCACCGCCAAATAATATAAAAACTTTCCCTTTCTGCACTTTTATACAACTCTTTTTTCTCCAATAACCAATCGAAGTACAATTTATTGTTGAATAATCGACATTCTGTCAAAATGAACTTATTTCCATAAATAGGCACCCCCGGACATAGCAAGCTTATGGTTACGGGAGGTTCAAGAAAATTAAATGACATACAATAGTCCACAAGTTCTATACTAGTGACGCCATCTGCAAAGTTAACCAAGTAAAACAGAAAATTTTCTTTGTTAATATCTTTTGACCCATCTACCTATGTAATACATGTTACACATATATTTAACCGTTGGGAAAAATGTATTTATTAATTTTCCATAGCGTAAAGATTTCAAGAAGCTCTTCAAAGGAGTCCGATACTTATCACGAGCCATTCAATCAGCTCCTGCTGAAAAAGAACCTTCCGAAGATTATGATAGTGACTCGCCCATAGTAGAGCCCCCATCACCAAGGTATTAAAAGTTAATTATGACTAAAACTAGAAGTCAAGAATTTAATAAATTTCCACATTTTTTAAATTGTGCTGTATGTACATTGGTTGTAGACAGAACAACAAGTCTCCCTGCATCAATCCATACTATGATTTCTTACAAAAGACAGAACGAGAACAGGTCCGCTGGACATCCAAGTACCTTCTGCCAGAAACCGAAATGGAGAAAGGCTTGGTAAAAAGGGCAGATGACTTGACTAATCAGGTAACTATTATGAGTTATTCACAATATCAAATATGTAATAATGATTATTTAGTACCTGCATCCTACCAACTTATCTTGAGCCAAAAATATATATTTTTTAAATCTCCACAAGTTCTGTTTTCACAACAGTTAGCCCATCTCCTCACGAATCGGTTAATCGACATAAAATGAATGCTGCAAGACCCTGCACAGAAAATTATGTTCGCTATAGTAAAGTAAACGACTGCAGCGCTCTTCAGTGTGGACCTTTTCTACGCAGGGTCTTACAGCTTTTGGTTTATGTCGATTGCTTACCGACCTTGTGAATGAGAAGAAAGCTAAGAAAGTAATAATTTTGATTCTGAATCCAAGTCACAATAAATGGAGAGGCATGGTGCCTCAGGAGGGAGGCAAAGCTTTGCCAAAACAGTGTTAATTTAAAACAATAATAGCAATTGCTCAGTTGCATACAGAGCTCCAGGCCAAAAAGGCCCCTTTCTCTTTCATCATGAGCTTCTTACATCTGGTCATCTAGGTAAAAGGTGTATATGTTCATACAGAAAGATTGAAATACGGTACTATCGAAAGATACAGCAGAAGCAAATGTAATGTAAAAAGTTGTTTCTGATTTTCTCTTACTTTAAATCAATACCAGAATTTCATCTGAAATTAATGATAATATTTGTAAGTAAGTACTACCTACCTACTTAAATATGATGATTTCACATTTGAAAAAAGAATCTTTACTTTAACCCGTTGTGTGCTGATGCTAAATTTTCACCGTCTGCCAGCTCATTCTATTTTCCTTGTATACTTCTATACTTGTATAATTTAACTTGCTTGTTTTCTGCAAAATGATGTTTTTGTAAATTGTACCGTCTTACCAGATAATGTGTTTATATATGTTTTATAAAAATAGTAGATATATAATTAAACATAAGTATTTTCCCCAGAAGAGCTACTTATATTTTATCGTGGCTATCAGCTACTGCGGCATACGACAGGTTAAAATGGGCACCATCTTGAATCGGAACCGGAACATAACCAACAAATTTAAAGTTGCCAAATGGTCGAGAAAAATTAAACTTCGCTGCACGCAGTCAGTTATTGTCAATTCATCTTCTCTGAAAATATGAAAATCATCCAGGTATATCCAGTTTCTGTCTGCTGTTTACACATTATAAAGATAAATTGCTGGGTTTTTTTTTACAGATATGTGCCGATTTTTGTAACTACATGCACGAATTGGGAGGCTATGATTCACCACTGTTTCAGCAAGATACTGTCAAAGAACTGTTTCAGGCAAGTACTCAATAAGCTTGACACAAATTTATTATTTTATCTCTTCTTTGTAATCTTGATAACTTTACAAAACTAAATTATGTATTCATATTTCAGATAGAGTTTGATACCCATGCAGCAAAAAGTTTGAAAATTGGACCAAAACGCCTGGCCTCTCTTCCAGCAGAATTTGCCAAACATGAAGGCATCCCTGAAGTAGGTTCCTAATATAGCAAAATGAAAAGCATTTAATTTTAACCGACCAAAAAAATAACTTTATGTTTTGTTGAAATTTCAGTCTTCCCGTAACAACATGCTGAAACGAAACATCAAGTGGGATATTCACGCTGAGAAAAAGTTTCCTATTTTGACATCATTCAGCAAGCAATTACCAAAAGAAAAACAATGGAGGCCTCCCAAAAACTCAACAAAGCAATACTGGAAGCCACAGGATTATCCCAAAGAAATTGTTACGATGGAAAATGTGTGGGACGGAATTACAAACTTAAAGTAATATTTGCAGAACTTACTATTAAATTATGATGCTCAATGACATTACAATACATCTTACTCGTTATGGCCTCACAAAATTAAAAGATAATGTAGCAAGTAACCAGAGATGTGCTTTATTTCAAATAAATCCATTTCAAATGGAAATGCAAAATGCAAAATGGGTATTTTCCATTTTGCATTTTAAATGCTTTTCTAAAAACCATTTTGCATTTTGCATTTTAAATGCTTTTCTCAATGCATTTTCCATTTTAAATGCTTTTTTACAACATTCTTCCTACTATCTCCACTCATCTTTTTTTCATAAGCCCCAAATGTCGGTCGGTCCTCAACCTCGCTATGAGAGATAATTTACATTTTTCAAGTTGCTCCCTGGTAGAAGCCCTGGCAATCGAGTGAAACCATCTCAAAAAATACTGATTCAAATACTGAACATGGGGCCATGACGCTGTAATATTAAATGTTAGATAGCAGTTTCTATGTTTTTAAGTTGGCTACATTTGTCCCGCGCAAATTTTTTGTGGTTCATAATCTGTAGTCGTGGCATTTTTTGATTTACCATCATGTAATATGTTTGTTTTACATTGATGTCCATTATTAAATGACAAAACTGTTTAAAAACTCTATAATTATTTTAATTGTTTGACCTGAGAAACCATTTTGCATTTTCAATGCATTTTGAAAATAGGTATTTTGCATTTTGCATTTTAAATGCTTTTCTAAAAACCATTTTGCATTTTGCATTTTCAAATGGAAAAGTTTTGACCCATTTCCATTTTGCATTTCAAATGGTTTTGGGTACCCATTTTGCACATCTCTGCAAGTAACGAACACTCTTATGCTTCCAACAATTTCTCTTCATGTATGACAAAGATAAACATTCAAAGAATGTGTGCATGAATGAAATAGATATAGGATTGGGCGGCGATTTTGTATTTAAATGTTGCGGCGAATACTACATTCTACATCACAGGTGTGATTGAGATGACTAAATTCCCTTTATTGCTTACACTAAGACGAATAAGGAATGCGATATGAGAGGGCCTCCTACCTGTACGTTGTCCTCCTTATACCTATATTGCCAATTTCGTTATCTCCCTTTCTCTAATGGTGCTTAAAATCTTCGGAAAACAATTGAGAAAAGTATTTTTTGTGTATACCAAAGAATTGTTGTTTATTGCCTTTTACTAGTACTTTCCGTGTAGTGAAAATACTTTCTCATCATCATTTTGGCACTCATTTACGCAATTTGGTAGATATAGTGCACTACCTTAGACAACGCGTGACCGTTTAATACTAAAACCACTAAATCGAAAATACAACAATTACCTACCGTGTCTTTCGCTTGCTACTTTTGAGAGCTCTGCAACATGTCTGTAGTTTGTAATGTCATTGGTCGTACTTTAACGTTTAATTTACATACATTATAGTCAGATTTTTATATTTAAAATATAAAGAAACTAATGCATTGCATTGTATTGCAGAGTGGTCAATTTATTGTCGTCTATATTTATTATATGACTGATATCTTACCTATTATTACCTGCTTGAAAGTTAATATTTTTTATTTATTACAGATCTGTTCATGATTACTGCAAATGGATCGACAGTCATCCAAAAGCCAAACAACCAAACTACTTGAAGAAAAGAAATTTCTTCGATATGAAAAGACTGGAGAAGATGAGTCATCAACATCAATACGACAAGGATAATCAGCTTCCAAAGATTAATCTAGAAGAAATGCTGTCAGGAAAAAAGATTAGAGAAAAGTCTCCACTTCCTGAGGACTTAAAAATTCATTACATAAAATAAAATATTCAGTGCAATGTAATAATACAGATTATCCATATTATTATTATGTATATATATATAATGGATTATAATAATGTTTTAAGATAAAGAAAACTTTGTTTATATGTTTTTCTAAGCCGGTCGTCCCACTGGCTCAGTAACAGTACGAAATCGACAAAAACCAGAGACGCGCGCATAAAAGACTGCGGTTTTCAGAGCAGCCAATGTAGGATTTTTCTGCGCAGGATCTCCAGTTTTTGTCCGTTCCGTAACGTTACCAAGCCAGTGGGAAGACAGGCTGGCTAATAATAAAAAAATTACAATTCTTGTAGCATAATGCATTTTCTCATTCCTATTTCTACAAGACTTCTAGCTAGGATATTGATGGATGCTTATCAAAAACTTTTTAGCAATTATTATTGTCTGGTTACTGAAGTCTCCTTCGCTGCCCGGAGTTTTTAGAAATCAGATGTAGACAGAAATTTTCTTATTTTGACGTGTTTGGAGGTGGTTTTTCGAAATCTCATGTAGACAATGATCATCCTCTTGTTTTGAAGGTAAAGTGTGCAAACTCAGAATAAAACTATGATTTGTATTAAAAAAACAATGCCAAGCCGCCAAATACACTCTTCTTTTTATGATTTTCAAAGATGATAATAGAAAAAGAGATGGCATATAAACAAATTATTATGCCTATCTATTCCTTGTTTGATAACTTACTATTGGAGATTTCATTAAAACATAGGATATATCTATATATGAATTTTTTATGAACAAACCATTGTAACAACTGGTAACATACTGGTAACAACCTATTCATCAGTTTAAATTTATTATCCTGACAACTTTATATGGGTATTTAAAAATATTGTTATGTCGGTACTGTGAATTTTTATGACAGAATTCGAATTTTTTTAAAGATTTTATTTATTTAATGTCAAATATTGCCAATCATTAATACAGAAAACATGAAATTTTAAAGTGACGATTTAGTGAAAAAGATACAATGGATTGCAAATTAAAACAGACAGCAAATAATAAAAAGAGAAATACCTCTAATCTGCCAGCAAAATTTCGGAAAAATACATTTAAAACTCTATTTGAAGAGACTAGGTTGAAGACTGATGAGCAGTACTCAAAGGCACTGAGGAAAAGACCAAATCAACGAATATTGGACAGATTTGTTAAGCCAGCTGTTCCCATAGCGGACGATGAAACAAACTCTGAAATATGGGATAAAGAAACACTAGTTTCATCAACTTCAAGGCAATATATGTAATAATTGATATAATTTTTACCCTACTTAAAATAGGGAGAGTGGTGAACCCGTCATTCGGAGAGCGGAAACACGACTTGCAACATCCATCACAAGCCAAGGTGTGAGTTGCCATACTCAGGCTGAATGACACTGGAGAACGGTGCCACCGAGATACAGGGTCACATTTCAGAGTATTTTCCTCCGGAGGCCTTCAGGAAACCAAGGGGGAGTGGAGAGGAGAGCTGAGACCACCTTGGTGAATTCTTCTCTTGTGAGACCTTCAGGGGACCAAAACAAACAGGGCGAAGGGAAAAAACCATTATTGCAACAGGATTCTCCACGGGATCCATGCATAGGAAATCAGAGGTCTGGAAGCAAACTCAAAGGAATGAGGTGAAATGATATAATGAGATAGGGCAAGTGTTCAAGGAAACTATCTGTAAACAGTTCCACTTTAATAAATAATAATCCCCACACACCATCATGGTGTTTTATCCCGGAATGGGATTTGACTACCTCCACAAAAAATGCTCTCCACCATATCCGCTTTCTAGCCATTCTTCTCCAGTCCTCAGGTTTCCCATTCTGCCACAGTCCTTTTTCACGCAGTCAGTGCTGACGAGTGAGGAAAAAATAAAAGAGAGATGTATGAATTATTTCGAGAAAGTCTTCGAAAGCGAAGTGAGTGACAGTGATTCCAGCGGCAAATCAGATATGAATGAAGATGCGAGTGAATGTTGCCGAAATTAGCAAGGATGAGATATTAAATGTATGAAGAATGGTAAGGCTGTCGGTTTCAACAATATTGCTGATGAATATTTTAAAGGAGTGAATATTTTATACTGAATATTTTTCGTATAATTCTCACATGGTTGTGCAATCTTTTTAACCAATGTTTAAAGGAGGGTTACACGCCTTTAGATTGGAAAAGGGCTGTGATCATGCCATTATACAAAGGTAAAGGGTCACGTATGGAATGTGGGAATCATAGGGCTATTAGCCTGCTAAGTTCAGTTGGCAAGCTGTATGGTAGAATTTTGATTCAAAGAGTAAGAAAGGAAACAAAGGATAAAATATGGGATGTGAAAGGTGCTTTTATGAGTGGAATGTGCATGGACCAGATATTCTCATTGCGAATGCTCAGTGAGAAGTTTCTGGCAAAAAACCAGAAACTTTTCAGTGCCTTTGTAGATCTACAAAAGCATACGACGGAGTCGACAGGAAAAAGCTATGGAAGGTGTTGTCCAAGTATGGAGTGAATACAAATCTGACTCAGGCAATTGCGTCTCTGTATGAGGGAAGCGTTGCATGTGTTAGGGTAAACGGTGGTTTTACGGGGTGGTTTGATATCACAAAAGGTGTTAAACAAGGCTGCGTAATGTCACCGTGGTTATTCAATCTGTACATGGATAATTGTATGCAAGAATTGAAAGAAGTGGGATTGGGCGCGAATTTGAGTAATCTGAAAGTATGTTGCCTGTTGTATGCTGATGATGCGGTGCTGAATGCTAATAGTATGGACGATCTAAAATCCCTCGTGTCTAGGATGAACGAAGTATGCATGAAGAATGAGTTAATGATGAATGTAAGTAAGTCTAAAGTAATGGCGTTTGAAAGAGAGAGTACGAAAACAGTGTGCAATATAGTTGTGAATGAGGAATACTTGGAGCAGGTGGATGAGTTTGTGTATTTAGGAAGTATGTTTACGAGAGATGGGAAGGCTGACAGAGATATTGAAAAAAGGGTAAATGCAGGTAATTCCGTTAATTGCGGACTGAACGCAGTTGGCTCTAACAAAAAATTGTCCAAAGAAGCAAAGTTAGCAGTCCACAACGGAGTGCTGGTATCTACCTTAATGTATCGAAGTGAGGCATGGAACTGGCAAAGAAAGGATGAAAGTAGATTGAATGCTGTTGAAATGAGATCCCTGAGGCGTATGTGTGGTAAAACCATGTTTGATCGTGTGAGGAATGTGGAGATCCGCAAAGAGTGCAAGGCTGATGTAAGCGTAATGAGTAAGATTAAGAAAGGGACGCTTAGATGGTTTGGGCATGTAGAGCGAATGAGCGAAGATAGGAGTGTAAGGAGGATATATGATGCAAATGCGAATGGTAGCAGAAGTTGGGGACGCCCGAGGAAGACATGGCACGATCAAGTGAATCAGATACTCGAGTCGGGCCATGTCAAGAGTCAGAATAATATAAGAGTATGTATGAATGTGAATGAGGCAAGAAGTGTGTGCCAAGACCGAGTTGTTTGGCGGTCCGTCCTTTCTGCCTACCCCTGTGGAGAAACGGCGTGATGGTTAGTTAGTTAGTTAGTTCAGTCCACCTCTTACTCGATCTGCCTCTGGGTTGCTTACACTGCTGCCATCGTCTAAAGAGACTAGGCTTCATACTCAATTAGATTCTCCTGTTTATGTGTTATTTTAATCTTATAGGATCTAATTCCAGCGAAGGTCCAAATATGATGTCAATAAATGATTGAGTTGTTATTTCAACAGTCCAAGAGGCCATCAAGAGGATGCAAAGGTATACATCAGAGTAGTGACGGGCTCTATTGTTGATGTAATCAAGTGGCCATCCAAATACATGCCTAGGGATTCTGAACTACTAAAGGATTTGTCAAATATTCAACGAGCAGAGGTTCGAATCGAAAAGGTAAATAAATATGTACAAAGTTTTTTGTGCTAATATGTATAAATCTTCCTGGCCAATCCACAGCAATACGCTGCAACTAAACAACAAGTTGTTTTTCTCAGTTGCCGTACTGATTACAACATCCTTTTTTTCTTGATGCTTCTTTGATCGTTTCTGAAACGCCAAGCTCTGGTGGTCAGATGACATAATTTATTCGGTGTTATTATACTGTTTTCCATAATAAAAAAGAGTCAAGTAAACAATGTACATAGAGAAAATAATATGTACTATATTTTTGTGTTCAAAGGCATCAAGAGAATTTGCAGACTGGTGGACAGACTTAGGAAGCCACAGCACGGAGGAAGAAAAATATGATTATACAGAAACAATCAAAAAAATGTTTGCCGTAAGTTTTCTAGAGAAATTGATTTTTTTTTTCTTTTTTTTATATTAACTCCACACAGGAGGCCCTGAAGAAAATAATTTCCCTCAGGACCTATGTCATCTTTGGGGATGCTGTGTGGAGGGTCTTTTTGTGGAGAGGAAAGAGTGAACATGGGTCTTGAAGAGTCCCATGTTGTAGGAGGGAGGAAACACAGAGGCCGGCAGTTCGTTCCACAGCCGAGCTGTTGAACCTAAGAACGAATCGTAGAAGCGACCCGTTCTCATGTGACATATGTCAACCGTGTACAAATGTTGGGCGCGCGTTTGGCGTGTATCCCGACTATGCACCGGTGCCGAAGGGATCATTGACGCTATTTCCTCAGAGCATCTTCCATTGTAATACCGATAGAACAAGGACAGCATACCTACCTGACGCCTGTGCTCTAAAGATTGCAGTCCGTTTGTTAAGATTGGGGAATCTATCAAACGGACCGCCCGTTTTTGCACAGAGTCAAGGGTTTTTTTCAGGTATTTTGGGGCTCCGGACCAGAGATGGCTGCCAAATTCGACAGTAGGGCGCACTTGCGATTTGTACAGGGTCAGCAGTTGTGTACTATTAAAGTATCTGCGGGCCCTGTACAGTACGCCCAGCTTCTGAGAGGCCAACTTTACTCTGGCTTCGATGGAGCCCCCGTACCTGAGCTGGTCACTTATAGTTACACCAAGCATATCAATGGAAGGCCTGTTCGGAAGATTGCTTCCGTTGAAGGAGACTAGATTATGAGCGTAGCAAGCCCTGTTTTAACTCAACCTTTTGCATTTCGTCAGTCTGTTAATTTATTTGTAGTTTCCGTTTCTGGTTCAAGATGATGGCCATTTAAATGGTTCAGTAAAGATTCTTTTTTCAAATGTGAAATCGTCTTGTTTATTTGGACTTTCTAAATCGCATTTTTCAATATTATGGTACCTACCTTCCTAAGAGAGTTTGTAAAAAGAATTAATGTTGAAGTACGGACGTTTCTTTGGACAAATTGTATAATCCCTGAATTTTTTAAATGTTTCATAAAACATGCATATGGTTTATAATTAAGTAGGTAGGTATTTAAATACTTACAAATCATACGGTTTCAGAGGAAATTTGGGTTTTGATTTATTAAATTGGAGAAAATTAGAAATATATTTTGTTGGACGTGAGGTCTACTTTTCACAGAACAATTCCGAGCACAGCGACAATAGACAATAGAGTCAATGATGCTGCGTCAGTATCACCGTGACAGAGCGGTGATATGACGCACTATAGAAATGTATGGTAGCGAATTTGAACACAGCGTTACTGACAACCGTAAACGTGAGCTTCACCTTTAGGTTATGTTTTTGTATTTATAACTAGCTTGGGACAAGTATTCCACGGAGCCGAATTCTATATTCTGTCTGATAGATACACTCAAAAGCGCTGTAAACAAAGGGGAAGCAGTTTTATTTTTTAGAATAATGACTGTGCTGATACCATGAAGTTGGAGATGATTTTCTGTTGATGTGACTTTCTTAAATATCATGTTGCAGGTAGAATTCGATGAACATGTGACCAGAGCATTGGCTTTAGTTCCACGTGAACTAACGTGTGTTCCACCGCATATTGCAAATATTACTTGTCAGCAACAAGTAAGTATAAAAAACCATAAAATCTGCAGTATTTTAGAATTCCCCATGAATTTTAACTAGTAAATAAACTTTAATCAAAACGCATAATAACTGGAGTTACTTATTTACTCGGTTTAAATGTTTTGGGCAAACATAATCAACTACTTCCCAAATTCAAACGTGGCATCATGTCAATAATTTAAACTGTTCAATGCGCATACATACAGACACACACAAACACTCACATATACAATACACACATACCTATACACTACACACGTCACCTGGTAATTAAGGAATAAACATACCACCTAGCAGACGCAGACATTACAAGGAAACATATCATAGGTAACCAACATGAAGTATCTTAATCCTGTATATTGTTTCATCGCTGTAAATCATGTACTGTTTGTTTCTATAATATAAAATATAAATAAACTACCGTTTTAACGTGTAAAATCCCTTTCTGTAGGCAACCGTATCAGCTACCATTAAGAGACAGGTCAAGTGTGATGTAATAGCCGAGGAAAAGGAGAAAAAGATTCAGGGCTTCGATCAGAAGCTGCCGCTGGAACTAATAAACATTCCCCCTAGTAATAAAACTAAAGAGATGTGGGTTGACATTAAAGCGGCTCCGAAAGAACTCGACAATATGACAACTGTTTGGGATGGTATTACTAACCTGAAGTAAGTACAAAGAAATGTAAAAGCATCTACACATTTCCCTGTAATCGGTGGCTATATCGAGGCAGTGGTGGGGAGTGTTCTTGATCACCCATGAGTAGACAAATTGGCCCTAACACCGAAATCAGGACGAGCGACCCCACAATATCAGTTAGGCGAGTCAAAGAAGAGATTGTATTGATTTTGGCGTCAGTTTCCTTTTTTTGATTCTCACATTATGGTATCCTGTTTTTCTGATGAATGCAGTCACCATTTTAGTAGCTATTCAAAACACTCCATGTACATTCTTAATAAGTTTTACAGGTCTACTGGTTCCAGTAGTCTTATTACATTTGTATGGCTCAAATTACAGTGTTTTATCAACCAATTCTTCACCCAAATCTTCCTTTTTTTTTACATAATTACACGCAAGAAAGCGCCAGAGCCATTCTTATTTTTGATGTTTGGAAAGTGTTTGCGCCATCTTTATTGACGAGCACTTTGCTGCACGATAAGTTTCACACTGCGACTGAGGCGTACGTCTAGAGAAAATGCCATTATTGCTCCCACCACCACTCTCCCTATATCGCTACAGATTGCAGAGAGGTGTTTATGGACCTTAAAATGAATTCACACCAGTAGCATTTGACATATTTTGAAACTTGCAATTCATTGTTGGTTTCGACCAATAGTGGCAGCAACTGGTTTAACCATTTCCTGACTGTGCTAGAAAATCCATCGAGCTCCAGTGCTGTGTACTCAGTGCAAGGGGTACACATTTAGAACTTTGTCAGTAGTTTACACTTACTACTTATCTTAATCATTTTAATAGTACCTATACATGGAAGCATGGGCATAAGTAAAATATTATGTATTAGTGCAGAAAATGAGTAAAAAAAACATCAACCACGCATAAAATGCGTGACACATCCATTAGAGCTGGCAGACCGCCGACTGCTACTGACAACCGCGCATCGTGGCACATTGAGAAAACCCCTCATAACCTTCTCACTCACTACTGCACCACTCTGCAAGTTATCAACACGCCCAGACATACTTATATTTTATATTTGATCTTTTAACAAAACGTTTTTTTCTGTTGCGTTCAAATCAAATACGTAAATATGTATCTGAGAAACTCCTAAAATATTAACTCTATGTTTAGTATATTTACAGAAATCATGAAATAATTTGACATGTCAAATAAGTTCATAGTACTGGCAAGGTTGACTGAATAGTACCGGAGCGTTGGGTTCCTACCCAGGCGTATCGGGTTCAATCCTCTGCTTGCTAAATCCTCCAACATTGCATAGGCAACATTTTCCGCTTATAATGATGGAAGAAGGAAGAATTCAAATTCATGAATAAATTACTTTTTCTTTAGATCAGCGCAAAGCTTCTACGAATGGTTGGGTGACAACAAGATGGGAATTCCCCCGTTCCTGAAGGAACACTTTGCAGCTGGTAACGAGGAGCCACCAGTGTGCACCGTGGAGCTTCTACATCACCATCAAAAGCTATCCCACACCCTCATACCTGTGCTGATGGCCTTTGATGACAGTGCGCAGGATGTCAGGATGAACCAGCTGGATAACATACTCATCTGATCATGTACTATGATTGTTGATAAAAAATATAAAGACGATTTTTTTCAGATTTGTTTTAACTACAGTTTTTGTGAAAAAAAAATTGTATTGACAAAAGAAATAAGCTTCTATTACTAGAGTGATATCACATTGTTTTTCTTGTGCCGATAATAATTGACCTGCTCTGGTGTGACCAACATGCTAAATGACGCAAACAGGTTTTCAGATATATTATTTTGAATGTTTGGTTGCATAAAAATGAGTTGTTTTTTTATTTTTTATTCAAATTTTATTATAAGACAATTAAAAGTTATGTTTATTGCAGTAATATGATTTTAAACAAAATAGTAAAACTTAAATATTGGGAAATAAATGTTGGTTACCATCCTTAACAATACATGTACATAAGAACCAATTTATAGTATATAACATAAGCATATGTTCCTCAATTTGATAAGGGCAAAAGGGGAAAAATTACCAGTGCAAAATATACAGTAGTAGTTAGTATACTGAAAGTGAAATTAACGCTAGTTTAAAAATGATATAGTTTTCATCCACGATTAATCATCTGGATCCTCGTGAATCATACAAGATGTTATCACTCGATTACTAGAAAATCGTATGAGAGGTGGGTAAAAATCTGGGGGTTAGTGTGTCCAGTAGTGAAAAACGTTTGAATTCATCCCTCCCACTGTGGTGCAAGGCGATGGGCTGAGAGAGTCCTGCTAGAGGTGATAATACCTCCCTCAACCAGTCTCTTCAAATCAAATTGAGATACCATAAAATAACTAAATTTTCAGGTAAACAATGGCATGTGCATGTAGATACCCAGGGCCAGCCCTGAGTCATAATATTTATATGATTTTGCGCCATTTTCATAAAAAATAATCTCAAGGGCCCCTCGGCAATTCAGCGCCCAGAGCGAACTACTCCAATGCGCCCACATAGGGCCGGCCCTGTAAATATCATTAAAATCCCTTTAAATCAATCAAAGTTAAAGTGTTTAAAACATGTTAAATGAAAACACTTAACATGCTTTATGTGAAAGAGGTTAGAAATGTATCAAAATCTTATCATGGTCATATCTTCATTAGTTGAAGATGTTGCATCATTGTTTTGTAATGACACAGAACGTGGTATGTGTAGGCCATCTGCCATCTTGCATCACTTACCATTCTTTACATGAAACAGTATGTGAGATACCATTGATTATCTATCAAAATTGTCTGTTAAAACATGCTACTACTATGAAAATGATCTCCAGCAAAAGAAGACATCAGAAAACACTATTTACATGAAAAAAATCAGTTTTGCAAAAATGTCAGTTAATAAGGTCTACACCGAAGCAGCTCAATTATTAAATTTATCACTACATTCCCATGGGTTATCTTTTTGATAAGCCCCCTTCCACTAATGATGCCCGAACAGCTCAGGAAGTTTTGAGACAAAAAGTTCACCTCGAGAAGGTTTGTGTATGGGGTAAGGCCAACCTGGTAAGTTTCGACCTTTCAAAAACCCAAGCGTGTCTGACTTCGGCAAAGAGGGAGATCAATGACTGTCTGGTGTCAATTGATGGAAGCACCCTCCCTAATAAAGACTCCATGCTTGGAGTAACTATATCTGACCAGCTCGAGTATCGGGGGTCCATAAAATAGCTTCGAGTAAAACTAGCTACAAAGAAACTGGGTGCCTTGTAGAGGGCTCGCAGATTCTTCAATAGTGACCAGATGCTAACCCTGTACAAATCGCAGATGCAATGTAGGCATTCCAAGACTGTTCAACAGGTGTTTTAATGGAGACTGTTCTATGGGTATTTTGACTGAGGCTGCTCTATGGGAATAGCAGCATTGATCCCCATGCACTGGTGCACATGCATGAAACTCAACAGACATAAGCGAAACACCCGTTCACAGCTGACATTGGCTTTAGGGTTGTTTCTTTGACTATTTTAATGTAAATCTGCTTCATGTGGGACGAGTTACTGAAATCAGCTTTTCCTCCTTCATATAAACTGGGCCTCTTCAAGAGCCCAGGTCGCGACATAGTTCCATATTACACTGTACAGACAGGGATGTTCTTGTTTTAACAATTTACTAACGAAGGTACTTTCCACGCATTTCTATTTCCCAAAATTGATCGAGTAAGATTAAATTTAAAGATCTTAAGTAGGTACTGAGTTAACATTTGCTTTAGAGAATTTAAAAACTTTTTTAAACAAACAAATATTACATGTCAAAATAATGAATAAAAGCTATTCTTGAAGAAAGAGAGTTCTTAAAATTCAGAAGACAAAAGCAATGATGGATTATTACTTAAAGATTAAACCTAATCAAAAAAAGGTTTCTTACAATATTCCATCAAGATATAAAGAAAAAAATAATAAGTTAATATTTGGTGAAACTAAGATTAGAAGCAGTGAAGCTTATTCCAAAGCATACAGGAAACAATCAAATATACGACTATTAGATGGGTTTGTTAAGCCTGAAGTTTCTACAAATGAATCCAACTCTGAAATCTGGGACACGGAAATACTTGCTTCGCCTTCTTCAAGGTAAGTATTGGCAGTGAAATGATTATAAATTGACACATAGGAGATTAAAAATACAATAAGTGACTGGGACCCTGTACTTCACGGCTGCACCAAAACTAAACGCCGAAAACCACATTTATTATTATACCGAAATATCTGCACTAAGAGGACTAATGTGCACAGAGCTGGCCCTGTGCAGGGGCCATTGGAGCAGACCACTCCGAGCTCCGACTTTCCAAGGTGCCAAAGTACCGATAACACCTACCGCTATCCTTACCTAGCGCCTCGAGGTTTTTACTAGCGCCAGGCACCACTTAAGTCAGAGCCGGCCCTGAATGTGCGTAATACGGTACCACCTCTACCTAAGACAGACGAAACGCAACATAATAGGCGTAATAACCCAAAAATTAATCGCGGTAATACTATTATTACTATTGGCCATGAAAATCTCAAATCATATATCGAAATACATAGGAGTTTAGGTTGGCCATTCAACAGCAAGAATAACGCATGAGTGTCTCTGTTTAGGTTAAGACAAGTACTGCAACGATTCATAAGTTTCAACGATTACATAATATTATATGTTTTAAATCCATTACTAGTGCAAGAAGCTGCAAACAAAATGATGCTAAAATGTATATAAAATTTAAAAACAGCACTAACAGGCAAATTATTCACTGGCCATCCAAGTTCTTGCCAAGAGAGTCTGAAATATTCAAGGAATTAACTGATATTGAAAAAGCAACAATTCGAACAGAGAAGGTAGCTCTATACAATGCAATTTTAATAAATTATATGATACAAACAAATTTAAACTTTTATATGAGTACATATTATTATTATATAGAGATGCTTTGTATTTCATAATAAAATTATTTTTCACATAGGCGGCAAAAGATTTCGCAAACTGGTGGACAGATTTGGGTAGCCATAGCACTGATGAAGAGAAACTAAAAAATACCGAAACAATCAATACAATTTTCAAGGTATTAAATATTTACATCTCTAAATAGTATAAAGTAATGTCGCTATCCGTATTTGTCTGTTTGTGCGCTTAGTTCTTTTAAACTACGCAACATATTTCGATAGAGTTTTCACTATCCTTTAGAGAATTTCTTCCGGAATGTTTATGTGTATAATACATGCATATTATATTTTAAGAAAGTAGAAAAAAGTCAATGTTTTGTAATTAAGACGTAAACAAAAAATATGTATTATTATTTTTTTGGTAAATTAATGTAAGACAAGATTTTTTATGCATAGCACAAAGGGTAAGAATTATTTTATAAGCAATAATTATTAGCCTGAAACACTCATCCACATTGAAAAATCTCCTGATAAAAGATACATGACGCTAACGGGACTTGAACCCGTGTCCTTTCGATTTCCGGTCGACAGGTCTGACCATTGAGCTATGGCGGCTTATCTCTAATCCGCGAAATAATTCAATATATACTAGTGTTTCATTCAACAATTACTGCTTGTTACATTTTTTCACCTGAAAACAACCAACTTTATTCTTCATGTTTCACAAGCAACAAGCAGTAATTGTTGAATTTTTTTTTTATATTAACTCCACACAGGAGGCCCTGAAGAAAATAATTTCCCTCAGGGCCTATGTCATCTTTGGGGATGCTGTTTGGAGGGTCTTTTTGTGGAGAGGAAGGAGTGAACATGGGTCTTGAAGAGTCCCATGTTGTAGGAGGGAGGAAACACCGAGGCCGGCAGTTCGTTCCACAGCCGAGCTGTTGAACTTAAGAACGAATCGTAGAAGTGACCCGTTCTCATGTGACAAATGTCAACCGTGTACAAATGTTGGGCGCGCGTTTGGCGTGTATCCCGACTACGCACCGGTGCCGAAGGGATCAATGACGCTAGTTCTTCAGAGCATCTTCTATTGTAATAACGATGAATGAAACACTAGTATATATTGAATTATTTCGCGGATAAGAGATAAGCCGCCATAGCTCAGTGGTCAGAGCTGTCGACCGGAAATCGAAAGGACACGGGTTCAAGTCCCGTTGGCGTCATGTATCTTTTATCAGGAGATTTTTCAATGAGGATGAGTGTTTCAGGCTAATAAATATTGCTTATAAAAAAATATATGTATTGGCCAAACCTTACGAGATCCATCAAAATTATGTACTACGGAATTGTATACCTTAAGAAGGCCTCCCAACCTCAACACTCTACCCCAAACCATTTATAAGTCCCCGAAATTGATGTAATAAGACAATGGTGATATTTTTTTTTTTTTTTAAAAAAGAAAGACAAACATTCCCGGGTTACGAAAAACCTGACAATATTTGAAAATCTCCTACTACCACCACATAAAGCTGAAAATGTTGCTTGTGTTGTGATGGAGGACTTAGCCGGACGAGGAATTGAACACACTACGCCTGAGTGGGACCAAAGCGCGATGTCAACTCGGCCACCGACCGGTCAAAAATATAATTAGTCAATGGTCCCTGAGCAACGCCGGATCCACGTCAGCTAGTAATAATATAATTTATGCAGTGAAAATCCTTGAAAGGTTTTCATTGGATGGGAAAAAAAAATTATTTATGTATGTGGGTTCCAAATAAGAAAATTATTTTTTGTTTCAGTTTTCAAGGGACCAAAAAATTATTAAATAAAGGTTTTGCTATATTTCAAACCAGCCCCACTCAGATGTTTTCAGAGATGTGCAAAATGGGTACCCAAAACCATTTGAAATGCAAAATGGAAATGGGTCAAAACTTTTCCATTTGAAAATGCAAAATGCAAAATGGTTTTTAGAAAAGCATTTCAAATGCAAAATGCAAAATACCTATTTTCAAAATGCATTGAAAATGCAAAATGGTTTCTCAGATCAAACCATTAAAATAATTATAGAATTTTTAAACTATTTTGTCATTTAATAATGGACATCAATGTAGAACAAATATATTACATGATGGTAAATCCAAAAACACCACGACTACTGATTATGAAACCACAAAACATTTGCGCGGGACTAATGTTGCCATCGTAGAAACATAGAAACTGCTATCTAACATTTAATATTACAGCGTCACACAGTGGGCTGAAAATCGCTTTCATAGACATAGAGACTTGAATTTTCAAGGGTTTTTTTTTCTCCTAGAAATGGATTCTGCTGATCATTACTATGCTTTAAAATTTTGTTACTATGCTTTAAAATTTCGTACGCTTAAATGCTTTACATATTACTATGCTTTGTCTAGTTTACAACATTTTATTTACACTGCAAGCCTACTTAAGAATTAAAATGAATCATCAACATTCGAAAGTGTTTTTTTCAATTTTGAGGATTTAAAAAAAAAATCGCAAGTTGCGCCACAATACGAAGTATGTCAAAAAATAAAAATAAATAGTAGTACATCTGTGTGTAAGGATATAATGGCCAACCTAATGATTCCAAAGATAACCTAATTTTTAATGTCAGTGCCATACAATTTTTTCTTATAAAAATGATAACTCCTTCATTTGTACACGCAATTGCTTCATACAAAATTTTATAGCATAGTAATGATCAGCAGAATCAGAATTTCTAGCCAAAAAAAATACCCTTGAAAATTCAAGTCTCTATCTATGTCTATGAAAGGTGATTTTAAGCCCACTGTGCGTTATGGCCCCATGTTCAGTATTTGAATCAGTATTTTTTGTAATGGTATCACTCAATTGCCAGGGCTTCTACCAGGGAGCAACTTGACAAATGTAAATTATCTCTCATAGCGAGGTTGAGGACCGGCTTATAATTGGGGCTTATGAAAAAAAGATGAATGGAGATAGTAGGAAGAATGTTGCAAAAAAGCATTTAAAATGGAAAATGCATTGAGAAAAGCATTTGAAATGCAAAATGCAAAATGGTTTTTAGAAAAGCATTTAAAATGCAAAATGGAAAATACCCATTTTGCATTTTGCATTTCCATTTGAAATGGATTTATTTGAAATAAAGCACATCTCTGGATGTTTTGAACATTGCAACTTTAGCATGAGGTCTATATTTATATTTTAACTTTAGCTTGTGGTCTGCCGATATATATTCATTTGTTTTAAATGCATAACAACAAACTGTTTATTATATTTTGGTCTATGTTAACAAAAAAAACTAGACTAAAAACCTACTTATCACTTTTAATGACTATCCACAGAGCTATACAATTAGAGGCGCTAATTAATTAATATCTCATCGAAACGTGTTCCACTATTAGAACGCGATAAGCGACGCATGTAGACCGGATTCTGTAGTTTTAATTAGAGCGTCGGGAAAGTTAGAGGTAAAAAAGTGGAACCTATTTTTTCGCTTCATGTTTCACTATACAAAAGTGTTCCGATTCATCACTGTTCTGTAGCAATGTAAAGGTAGACCGCACGCTATTGTGACATATTATAATGTACACATTTTGAATTACAGATAGGATTTGATGAGCACATTAGCCGGGCATTGACAGTGAATCCCGAAGAAATTATGGTTGTTCCAAAGAAAGTTGCAGCCAAATGTCAGTCACAGGTTTGTCACCCTTACTTCATTGTGGTATTCTATAAATATAAACCGTTTCATCTCATTCCCAATGTTTGTATACACATGCGCCACAGAACAGTTAGAGTTATTTTTTTATTTTATGACCAACATTGTGACATTGAAACAACTTGTTTTAAAACAAACACATAAACATATAAACGTAGCTCTGGATGCTTTCATTTTCACACTGCATTCTCACAACCCATTTGCCGGGTTAGTTTATTACCAAAGCCGTTGTTCAACGGGCTCGGTAAGGGAAAAGAATTGACAAAAACTGAAGACACAGAAAAGTATCGTTCACTATTGTTTGCAGCGCAGCCATCGTGAATCTTTTCTGCACAGAGTCTCTGGTTTTTGTCAACTCCTTACCGTTACCGAGCTAGTGGAACGACGGGCTGTGATGTGTTTTGTAATAAAATTTTAGTATTATGTATGTTTGATTTAGGCCTCCATATCAGCTACACTCAGGAGACAAACAAAGTGCGATATTATAGCTGAGAAAAGGGAGAAGAAAGCAGTTGGCTTTGGGAAGAAACTGCCTCTGAAACTAACATTCATCCCTCCAGATAACGATACTAAACACATGTGGCAGGATACACGAGATGTTCCCAAGGACCTTGACATCATGGCCACTGTTTGGCACGACATTACCAGCCTCAAGTAAGATCAGTTTATAATATTTGTAAAATATTTATTGTACTCGTAAAATAAAAATAAATAAGTATTATGCCAGTTGTTGTGTATGCAAGTAAAATAGTTATGCCTGCATTCGGATGTTAGTAAAAATTTGTGTTGCTACATGAATCTAAATGGGTTAAGTTTCAGTAATAATTCTCTATACTGTAAGCATCATAAATGCCACCATTGAGATTGACCACATGGAAGATTAAAAGTAGAACTGGGTCGCTCACAGCCCACTGGTGAAGTGATCAGGTTGAAAGTACCCGCTCTTTGATCGAGTACTTTTACACATGGAAAAAATGCTTTTGAATAAAAGAGTAATCGATCCGCGTGCCGCCATACGTTGAAAATACCCATCTCACCTGAGACCCAAGTAATTTGGTATTATAATAATCTTTATCACATCGCTGCACCAGATATTAGCGTACTAGCAACAATATATAATTCACCAAACAACTGTGACTAAAGAATATAATGTGGTAGGTTACAAAAAAATAGTTTTGCAATAGTTTTTATAAAATTCGCAAAAAAACTGTTGGTTTTTTTTTTAAATACGAAAAATAACATCTTCAGTAATTAATCTAGATAATCACAGAAAAAAAATGTTGATTCTTGCAAAATACTATTCCTTATAAATTTGGTGCTAATGAATACTAATAGGTGCTGGGAACCCAGGCAGCTAGAAGATTCCCAAGGTTTGCAGGTCTACCAATCTGGCGTCACTAGTATATTAATTTGGGAGGCGGGTTTGGGTAGCCGGGGAGGAACCATTTATTGGATAACCAACACCTCTGTCACAGGTCACGCGGTTCACTAAGTGGTTAGCTGTGTTTGGTGATTTAGTAGGGGTGCCCGGGTTCATCAGGTGAGATGTGTTCGGGATGCCCCTGCCGATCGGGAGAGGCTGGTTTGGGGAGATTTTTTGACCTCTCCAACTGGTCCTCTTGACCCTTGCGCCGCAGCGGGAGGGATAGATCATTTGTCCGTTACTCCTGGACACACTGATCCCTAAATTCCTACCCACCCCTCATACCTTTTTCCTTCCCAGAACTTCCTCTTCTTCCATTCCTTAAAAAGATCCTTTGCACAGTACCCCCAAAGATGACATAGGCCCTGAGTGCAATTATTATAATTATTACCCAAGAAATAACAACAAACACGTACAATAGAAACACTAGATCTTATGGTCAAAAACTTATCCAACAAATAACTACTAATACAACTTTTGGGCAAAAAAGCTTCTTATATCATAGTATTAAACTCTACAGTAAAATACTACTCACACTCAAAAACCTCAACACTTTAACATTTAAATCTCAAATAAAAAGCTGGATACTTAATATAGGGAGATCTGAAATAGATAATTTACTGAGATCAAACACAGACTAAAACAGAATCAACTGAACTATACCAAAAAACACTATCTTACTTATTTTAAAATTATATAAAAAAAAAAAATTATACTACAATATGATATATGTTCATAATTAAATTCATATGTAACTTTGATGTAATATTAATTTTCTTATAATTAAATTATACATAATATGTAAATTAAATCCTCAGCACGGGAGATCCCAGTGAGGATATCATTATATCTATTTGTTACAAAAAAATATATATAATAAAACACTATTATTATTATTATTATTATCCTAAGGGCCTCCTATGTGGGGTTAATGACAAAAATATATATTTTTATTTATTTTTTTATTTTTATTTAATATTTGTATGTTTTTTACAATAAATATACAATTTATACATATTATACAGTGTTATAAAGGTAAATAATAATAGCTTTTCCTCAACATAAAGAGACGAGGCTCTTGTGTTTGGTGAGTGAATCTTTATATATGTGTCGAAAGATCCCACTGGTGCTGATATTCATAATGCACCTATTGAATTTGGGATTCATTTCGGACCCGCTCTTGGGCAGTATGAGTATCATTCGGACAGATGGATGTTTTAGCATGGAATTTGAATAACACGCTGTTCAAAGTTTGGTAAAATGATAGTACAAGTTTGTCTTATTTCCTTATATTTTTTATAGGAGTTCACTGCACAAAAGGGACTGCACTTTAGAGATAGCCGCCACTGGTACCTACCATCTCTATTTCTCTATCTTAAAGATGAGATTTTGAAATGCTAGGTCTTCAAAATTCTTATCTCTATGATCATTCAAATCTTTTTTGATAAAAGTTACCCATGCGCACATTGGTGGTTCGTAATTAGGTTACAATGAGCGGTAGTTCACGCTCGACCCAGGACTGATTAAAAGGTTCCGGCCGAGGAAACACTATTACAATAATATACCATTTGAGCATCTTCTCTCTGTCCAGTATTTACACAGTATTATAGTCTACGAAAGAAGAACATAACATGAAAAGATCACCCAATCATTTATTAGAAACACAATATGTTTAGGAATTCAATACTTGATTTGAGTGAAAGCACTATGACACATTAAGAATTTTAAAATATACAAGTGATTGGTTCTCAAATGAGATGTAATCTCTTAATGGATGTGTAAATCTAAGGGGGTATTTCACTATGTCGGGCTAAATATCTGACTAGCTATCCGTTGGCTGGCTTTAAAGATCAGAATAACTTCGTTATTCAACGGCGACCGTTTCACCATTGTTTTGAGCTTCCGGATAGATAACACTCGAAATAGTCTGGCAACATCGCAAAATGTTTGCAGTTACCCCATCTACTGCCACAGCTGTCATGCGTCACAGTCCGCACACCGCGAAGTGTGCATTTTTTTGGTTATGTTATGTTGATTATCAGGTCATTTTAGATAGATTCGTGTCGAATTAATACATTGTTCTTATTTTGAACACAATCAAATAATTCAGGATGGATCATACAAGCATTCAAATTCATTCAACGAAATTCGACTCACTTCTCAGCTGTCAAACTCGGAATGTTTTGACGCCATCTTTGATTCAAGGAATAGCGCCTAACGTGCAGTGTTGCCAACTCGAATTTTAAAGTAGAGCTAGGCGAAACCCAAAAAAGAGCCAAAAAGGAGCTAAAATTTTGAAAGTGACATAAAGCATGGGGGGGGGGTTGTTAGAGAATTTCAGAGAAGAAAAATTCGGGGGCGGACTGCAGAATTTTTGACAAAAAAAACTTACCTTTTGTCCTTCTTGTTGGCTGCTTTTGAACAACTCATAACAAACACTCAACAGTACACTTGTTTGTTTTTATAATTTTCAAAACACAATTATTTTTGATAATATCGAAGTCTTCAGGATAATTTTATTGTTTTTTTTATAATTTTTTTTTGTTAGGTAGCGACTAGTCCTCTAAAAAATCTAAGCAGTCATCCGGTTCCAGTTCCTGTACCATCGCATTGCTAGGACAGGCTTCATCAGGATTTTTTTCATATAAAGCCATTGTTCCAATTTTTTTTTGAACTTTTGGGGGAAGTTCATAATCCTCGCAACATTTGTTGTGTCGCCTGAGCCCCGATCGAATTGTCAAAATCGAATTAACCAGGTCATTGCCAAGTTTATTTCTAGTTTTATTTTTGACTATATTTAACTGGCTAAAAACTCGTTCCACTTCTCCGTTTGACCACGGCAGAGCAAGTACCGAAACTGCGAAAGAGCTGATTTCGTGGAAAGGATTTTCATCAGCGGCATCACGATACTTTAGAACCTCAGCCCAAAACTTGACTGTGCTTGATGTGCTTCTCCAGGGTATTAGAGAGATCTTGAACCATTGGACTTCGGCTTTTGCAATGATGTCTGCAGAAATGCCCATTCCGTTCATCAGAGGTGCGATGCTTTCTTTCAGCTGTTTTAAAGTGTTCGAAACTGACAACTGATCTATTTTCCGTAAAACTTCATAATTGTCCGGTAGTCTTTGCTTAAGTTGCTTAATCAGTGAAACAACGAACTGAGTGGAATATTATTGCAAATATATATATATTTTAATATTATTTCACGTGAATAAGAGCTGAAAAATCTGAAAAACGAGCTAAGAAGCTAAATGACTTTTTTTGGAGCTGACGACGTCGATTTAGAGCCAGATCTAGCTCTAAAGGAGCTGAATTGGCAACACTGCTAACGTGAAGTTCGAGCACTGATTAGTCAAATCGAACTTTAACCCGAGCGTTAGCGTTATTCAGATATAGTGAAAACGAAAAAATGACTAATCTGCGGATTAGTGCTTAGTCAGAACATAATCAGAGATAGTGAAATACCCCCTAAGAGTTATATTTGAATGCAATCATGCGCAAAAGTGATTCTATCAGTAATGCTGATTTTCAAAGTATTTATTTGCAGGTCTTCCAAATACTACTACAAGTGGTTGTGTGAGCATCCAAATGAGAAGTTGCCGTCATTCCTGGAGGACTTCTATGAAAGTCAAAGTGGAGGTTCTTCAGTTTGTGCCATAAGCGATCTAATGGAAATCAATAAGATATCCAAAACACTTATACCTGTAATGCGTCCCGGCATAGAAAAAGAAGAAGCAATGAAAAGCCATGCTATGAAAAATTTGTTATAATGTTAATGTGCGTAAATTAATTTTTATCTGTACCTATAATGACAAGTTATTTGTTTAGTTTTTCAATAAAAACTATAATTTACTCATTAGTGTAGCGATTCACAATTATTATAACACACGTTAAACAAATAAATAAAAACAATTAAAACCTCTCTGATAGAAATTTTGTCACGCACAGCCATAAATAAACCACGCACAGCTGACAGATGTCATTTTGTTTGTGTTTGTGATAATTTAAATCATGTCCGTCCATAAACTAGGGCAGATCCGTTCATGACCACAAACAATTTTATTGGAAGAAGAATAATTATTTAGTAGTATAGTATTTTCTTTTATTCCTTTGAAACTATTTGTTGTAAAATATTGTAAGGTACAACAAAACGATCGATGTAATATTGTTTCGAGGGAAATCCGAAAAATATTGTTATCTTTCTGTAATCTAGCATTGCGTTTTTTTACGTTTATACTGAATCAATGATTTCTATGAAAGGTAACAAATTGTACTTCCTCAAGGTTTTGCTGGTTCTGACATTATTTTATATTGTTTGTTTATTATTTCTTTCTAACTGTTTTATTTTGTAAATAAACAATTACTTTACTTCATAATGCATTGTTATTTTAATAGCTCTAAATTCGCATAAAATTATACAGTTTTCATCGTCCACGTTATAAAAGATTAATTAGTTTATTTTAGATCATCAATCACACATTAATTGAATGAATAAACATTTTGTTTGTCCTTTGAAATATTTCACAAATAAAGAATCGAACACTGAAAAAATAAAGATATTTATTAATTTATTTAATTATTAACGGACATCGTCAAAATTACAAAATAATAACACGAATAAAGTAAAATGAAAAATACAGGAGTAGACAAAGGTACATGAAAGCAAAGACATATGGTAGATATAATATAAGAAAATAAAGTGACAAGTCGAATCAAGTCAAGAATACGCCGTGGGTCAGGACCACAGGACACTTATAATATTCCGTCACTTGTTTAGCGACTGGCAAAAATCATTCAGACTTATCCCAAAAAAGTTAAGGTTTTGACTTGAGTTGACCAGTCTACACATTCTGGACAATGGTGAATAATATCCATAATTTGTCGAATGATGGTTGAGGAAGAGCAGTTCATTATTTCTGAGTCTTTGCGGGGGGATATTGAAGGGAATGAGTTGCAGTAGAGTACGTGAATCAATAATATATTATTGAAGATGCAAATGTGGTTATTTCTTTCCCGACGGACTTCCAAAGGAGAGAGGTTTAGAGTTAGTTCAATTTCATCATATGAATATTTGCCTTTTTCTAAACCTAGTAAAGTAAGCACATCACTAGATGGTTTCTTGTGGCTTGTTTCTAAACATGACGGGGCTATTCGAGAACAATAAAATTTGGAAACTGGAACCGCAGAGTGAGCGGGAAGATGTAAGAAAAACGCCAAAACCTTATTTTTTAAATGACGTTTCATATTCCCTCATCAATTACCTAAAAAAATCATAAGTCGTTATAATTGCAATAAAAATATGAAAATGAAATTAAAACAGTTCCAACAATACCACTTTGCATACAAATTATTTTCGAAAGTTTGTCATGGCTTCCAAGCGATTTCTCCTAGCCGTAAATTTGGCTTTAATGCCATTCGTACAAAATCGTACGAATGCTCTGTCCAGGGCTTATTAGGTCCATGGGCTTCAATGCCATTCGTACAAAATCATATCAAAAAAATGATGAATGATGCGACCCACTCTCAGATCAATTTACGGGGTGCCGTGATCACGCGGCTGTCATCTGTCAAGGTGACGGACATAAATAAATAAATCACGTGACAGATCCCATACAAAGAAATGATGTTCCGCGGTAGTTCCCCAATTGATCGGGCCCTCAGTGTGACACCTCAACATATAATCGGCATATGCCACTCCCAAATAAGCGTTGATGAGTACAGTGTCTAAGCCTAAATGCTCTGACCAGGGCATTTTAGGTCTATGTTTTTAAAGGACCAATGTCAGTTTTTCAAATTTCACAAGGCTTGTGTAGAATTTGTTAGCTACAGGGTTTTCCAATAAGAGGTGTTATTTTTTAATAGCCCGCTATTTCGGTAGATGTTACTTTTGAAGCTATCATTTTTTGACATTTGACAAGTAGAAACTACGCCATTAATAAAAATGGAACGATACACGCTTCAACAACGCATTGAAATTATTAAAATTCGCTTGAGTGAATCAAATGCAAATCATCTTGAGTGATGAGGCCCATTTCCACTTCGGTGGCTTCGACAACAAGTAAAATTGTCGCATCTGGGGCTCGGAAAACCCAGGAGTTATTGTTGAAAAGCCTATCTATCCTCAACGTGTGACTGTTTGGTGCGGTTTATGGTCCGGCGAAGTCATTGGACCTTACTTTTTCGAAAATGAGGCTGGAGCAACAATTACGGTGAATGGATTGCGCTATCGAGAGATGATTAATGTTTTTTTATGGCCGGAATTGGATGGTATTGATCTGGACAACGTTTACTTTCAACAAGACGACGCTTGCACAAGCAACGAAACCATTGATCTTTTACGATTGAATATCAAAATAACACCTCTTATTGGAAAACCCTGTAGTTGTAAGAAAGGCAATTTTAACAATTTTAACCTTTTCGATTTCAAACACTCTAGCCACCTTCGTAACTGCTTAAGTGATTAATATGATTAACGGCAAGATACTGTTTATTTTCTTCCACATGATGTTGACTAGTAATTCGGATTAATATTGTTGGTAATGCAAAACAAAGCATTTCTATCACATGTTAATGAGTCATAATGTTCTCGATTTACTAAATCAAAATATGTAAGTACTTTGTACATAGATAATGCTTTAAATCCTGGAATAAAGTATATAATCAGTATAATCCATCAAAACAGATTAATGGATTTAGGTACAATTTACATTCAAATTATTACGTGTGTATGTGTGGAATATAATTAGCTATCACGTATAGATCAGTATGCATACTTCATTTCAGCATGATGTGGTGGGCTTTTGATTTGACAAGTTTAGACGTGTTTGTGTAGATAGGTAGGTACGGCCTTTGATATTTAGGTAGGTTCATTTCATGTTGTCGTCGGTTCCTACCTTACTACCACAGAAAATTCTTGTTTCTCCTTTTTTTATATACATCTATTTGAATTTCTCTTTTGTTTTTGGGAATGAATGACTGCAAATCTTGGAAACGGAAATTAACCCACATCCCGACATCAGATCGAGTTGAAACTTGGCAGATAGAGTCGTTGTCGATGATAATGCATTCATTATGGTATACACACGCATACATATGTTTTTGGACATGGTTTTCTACACTCGCCTCAGGGATCCCATTTCCAAAACATTCAGTCTACTTTCATCCTTCCTCCTCCACTTCCATGCCTCACTGCCGTGCCATTATCGGTGTAGGTACCAGCATCACTGTGAACATCTAGCTATTCAACTTCATTGTGGACTGCCAGCTTCGCTTCTTTTGGACATTTTTTTTGGCGCCAACCGCGTCCAGTCCTTCATTAAGAGAGTTTGCTGCATTTAACTACCTTTCTTTCAAAATCACAATCAACCCCCCTCTATCTCTTTCTCTCATGAACATACTTCTCAAATAAACAAACTCATCTACCTTCTCCAAGTATATGCAGTAAGTAAGTATTTCAATACCATGAGCAGCGGATACCTAAATTCAAATTTAAAAAAAAACACAACAATAATAAAAGAGTAGGGGTGTATTATGAACACATTCCTACTGACGTAATAAATTTATACGGCCAATCTGCAGATAACAGTAGCTTGAACCCAGGGCCGGCCTTACGATTGGAGCAATCCGCTCCGAGCGACAAATTGTCAAGGCGCCAAGGCAGTGATAATACCTAACACCTAACAGTCCTAATACATCGCCCTTGAGGGTATTTTTTACAAAAACGGCGCTACATAAAAATACAAATCATCCAGGACTATTATTGATTACAGTGATCAGCTACATAACGGCCCTGCTTGGGCTCATGATGTTTACTTTCACAAAGTTGTGATTAGAAATTCCCATTCCAACAGATTATTATTTATTAACGTTAATTATTATCTATGTTTTTACATTTTACAATTGTACATATACACATCGTGGATTTATACAAGAAGTAAGTACACACAACACGTGTATTAAATGTACCTAACGAACCAAATATTTTGGTAGAGGAAATATTAATACCTTTATATATATTTCTTATCAAGACATAATCAATCGATAAGTTTACCGCCATAGTCTTCAAAAATTTCAATCAGTTTCTTTCTGTCGTCAAACAAAGCTACTGCTATTTAAAAAAAGTTTAAATAAATAATACATTAACGTAGTATTTAATTAAATAAAACATTGTTATTTTATGTAATATTCAAGCTCTTGCTCTAAGTCGTGTTATAGATAATTTATTTTTAATTTTGAAAAATAGAGTGTTTAGTATTGAATAATTTTTTTTTGAAAATGGAGGATAATTCTGATGATTCTCAGAGTGATAATGGATACCCCCTTAACAATGGAACAACAAATTTGGTGTTTTTACCAGAGACAATTGAAAGTGTCCCAGTTCCCACAAACTTGCTAAACAGGCAATATCATTCGGACAATTCAATCAATGATCATTCTCTACGAAATATTGGTGTTTATACACTTGAAGGCGATGTAAGTTTATGTATTTTAATTCATCGTTTCTAGAATTGTTATTTTAATAAATAAAGAAAATTCACAAATACAGAACTTTGGTAAGCAATTCAAACTTTTATTCGAATTCGAAAAGGAACCTACTGTAAACATAGATTGATAATCCGACGTGATAGTAAAATGTATTAAATAGGTTTAAGTCAGGTTCATAGGATGAGGTTTTTTACAAGGCACCACATACTCTGCACCACATACGTCACTCCTGAATACACTGACCCCTGGATTCCTACATATCCCTCATACCCTCTTCCTTCCTGGAACTTCCTTTCCTTCATTTTCTTAAAAATACCCTCCACTCAGCATCCTCAAAGATGACATAGGCCCCGAAGGTAATTATTTTCCTCGGGGCCTCCTATGAGAAGTAAAACTAAATAAAAGTCATCCAGTGGTTTCTAGAAAATCTTTTAAAGTCTGTTATTAGTTTATTAGGTATAATGTCTAAGACATTAGCTGTAGGTATGGTTGAAAACATGTTACATATTTACTTCCAATACATGGAAAATTGATCCATGTTTTTGATTTTTTTTCTGGAAATTGGTGGTTCATCAATATATTGATATCATGGGTTAGTTAACAACATAAACAAGAGAAAATAAATTACAGTACACCTGTATCATCCAATTCAAACTTTCTCATCTCTACTGAGAAAGTAGAAACGAAAAATTGTGTACCTATGTTGTCGGAAGAAGCGTATTTTTTTCTTATTTGTTATTGACGTTGGCCTCATTTAGGCGATTCGATAAATGTATAGATCGCTGTAAACAACAAATTAAACCATTAAATAAATTACTGTAGTTGCAATCAATAAAACAATAATAACGCTAACATTAATTTTAAATTTATTCTTTTTTCATAAAAGAAAATGGTACACAAATTGAACGTTATAAAATTATTATTAACCAATCAAAAAATTTGGTACTTAAAAAATCCCAAAAAATCATGATTTCGGTAGGTTGTTATGAATTTGGAATATCAGTTATTTTTTTGCTATATTTTTAGATTAATAACATGTTCATAATAAAATCAGATTTTTTGTTTGCGAGAATAAGAAAAGTAGTTTTTTTCTTGATTATTGTTTTCATTCCGATTTATTTTTTTATCTATCAACTACTGTACAGGAGTGAGAATACGCTTTGTCCCATCTTTATCGATAGTAAAATATAGCAAAATCGTGTCAAAATAATAACATATTTCACATCCGCTTCCCTTAAATCTAAAAATTACAGAAAATATTTTTAAAAAACTTTCCATTATTATTAGAGTCAGGTAAGTTTTTAGAAAAAACAAAAAAATTATTAGAGTCTATTATTTAAAAAAAATCATATTTTTTCTATCTTTGATTAATATTGCGTTTTTCTTACACATTTTCTCGATGTCATTATTACATTATTTTACTTCTTACATAATTTTATTATTAGAGTTTAAATTCTTTCACCAAACACGAGAGTGAGGAAAAGTGAGTAAAAGTTTTAATTATTTTATATTTATCGTCAAAAAGGCATAAATTTCATAATTATAAATAAAACAAGAAATTCAGTACTACAATAACTACTTAATAATTCTTTCATAGAATACCATTTTTTTTGTAAACACATAATTTAAACAAGTTTAAACCCATTTTTCAACATAAAATAATCATATAGGAAGATTATCGTATATATGGTGGTGTTTTATTCGTTTTTAAAAAACGATTTATAAATTTTACGGATAATAACACATAATAAAACTTGTATATTCGGAATCAGAAGAATGATGAGTTAATCTAGATGAATATATAAATTTTTAATCCCTAACATTTTCACTGGAGTTCCTTATTATTGAGGTCCTGGGCAGAATAAAAAGCTCTCGAAGTCAAAAATGGACTCAAAAATGAACTCAGTGTTTCAAGTGCAAATGTATGCACTTTCTCATGGCGTATAGGTTTAAATAGCATATCAAAAAAATCCTACTAGGGCGAAATTCAAATGCCAGCAGCATTCCATAAACGGTTTGTCGAAGGAAAAAAAATGAAATCCGGTTGAAATAAAGTGTAAGCTTTTTGTAACTAGTGACATTATACAGCCAACTATTAAAACTAAGTATAAAAATAAAAATATGTGCGTTATTGTTAAAAAAAAATACAGTGTGTGGCAAGCCTACGCACGACGGAAGTGAAACTTTTAGTATTCTTCTCTCTCTCTTTTCATTTCATATTATTATTATTCAGAATGCTGTACATTATAGTTTTAAAAAGCATAAATTTATTTATAGGCGTGTTGTTAACAAATGAACGTTTAACTAGATTCCTAATGTTGACATATTTATAAGTAGCATGTGATAAAAACAATTTAAACGTTATAAAAACATGGGATTCGAACCCGGGTCCTGCATAACGAGTGTCGAACGCTCTGCCTCTAGACCGCGAGGAGAGGTATCTCGCGTAACGAGAACCGCGTATACAACGTGTACTCCTATCACATAACGACTCGTTAACGCTTTATATAGGGTCGAATCGAAGATATATCGGCAGTGTGAAGTCATATCTGTCGTTTTTTCAAAATATTTCCGTATATTTGTCCGTTTTGGAAAAGATCTATCGTGTTTTAACAGTCTCATACCCGTATGGAGTCTGAATTTGAAAAACATTTCTAAATTTTGAAAAACTCACTTTTGGCTGTGTTTTTTACTAAAAATACTTGTCACGCACGTCTGCGAGGGTAATTAGTCGCGTTATCGGCCTTGATTAGTAATTTTAATGATTCAAAACAAAAATAATTAATCAAAATACCGAGCGACTCTACCGGCTCGATTTGTAAGCTGTATTTCGACCAAAATATCATTTAGTCAAAATATCTAAAAGTCGCAGCACGAGAGCATTTTATCACTTTTCCTCGTATTAAAAAAATCACAAAAAGAAAAAAAAATAGTTAAAGCGGGGATCGAACCTCGGTTCTTCACGACGACAGTCGGGCGCTCTGCCTCTAGACCGCGAAGCTGAGTTTGGAGAGTGACCTAAACTAGGTATATAATATTAGCTAGGCTCCTATAGCGAAATGATCACGGTTTTTCGTGACGGTCATGAGTCGGTTTTACTCCGTTCCTCGAAAATGCATAACGCGCGTAAAGAAGTTTCACTTCAAAAGGCAGTTCCTTATTAGCAATAAAATTTTATCTGTTTTATACCTGTTGAACCATAATTATCTACAAGCGATTATCTAAATATCTTACTTCAGTTTTAATACCGTTGGTATAATTTTCTTGTGTTTTGATTTAGATAAATGACAGAGTCCCAGCTGTCCAGCTCGACTCCCAGGGGGCCCCGGGGCTGCAGAGGCCGCTCGGCCCCCTGCCGCCCCGCAAACGTCACCGGAGCCAGCCCCCTGTAACTCGCTCGCAACGGCCACCCCTCAGGACCTTGGTCAGCATGGACGGATTGATGTACGACCCCCAGCAGAGGAAGTTTCACAGGAGAAATGTAAGCAACAGTTATTAGATTTAGCCTCCGTCTTAACCATTGGTAACAGAAAAAAATTAGATGAGCCATGAACCATTAATATTGAAACAAAAATATCAGGACTGAGTCATTAAGATACTTGCTTATACAGGGTTTTCCAATAAGAGGTGTTATTTTGAATATCCCGCTATTTCGGTAGATGTTACTTTTGAAACTGTCATTTTTTAACATTTGACAAGTAGAAACTACGCCATTAATAAAAATGGAACGATACACGCTTCAACAATGCATTTAAATTATTAAAATTCACTTGAGTGAATCAAATGCAAATCATCTTGAGTGATGAGGCCCATTTCCACTTCGGTGGCTTCGTCAACAAGCAAAATTGTCGCATCTGGGGCTCGGAAAACCTAAGAGTTATTATTGAAAAGCCTCTCTATCCTCAATGTGTAACTGTTTGGTGCGGTTTATGGTCCGGCGGAGTCATTGGACCTTACTTTTTCTAAAATGAGGCTGGAGCAACAGTTACGGTGAATGGATTGCGCTATCGAGAGATAATTAATGATTTTTTTATGGCCGGAATTGGATGGATTGGTATAAATTTGGACAAGGTTTACTTTCAACAAGACTGCGCTTGCACAAGCAACGAAACCATTGATCTTTTACGATTGAATATCAAAATAACACCTCTTATTGGAAAACCCTGTACCTAGATTGCATGCAGTTGGCAATGTTTTCTAGATGTGTTCAACTGCACGGAATATAGTTGTAAGAAGGTTATTATAACATACCTCAATCACAATAATCAATGTCAGGAATGATAATATTCCTCTGCATGGCTTCTTTATCATATTTTCTACATCTGAATTATTTACTTCAGATATTTTATAGTGTTAGCTAACATATGTATTATTTTATTAAAAAATATTATTTCTTATCCATAAGTATCATTGAATCGATGACATCCCTGAATTGTTAATTCCAAGTTGCAATGCCTGCCCAGCTACTCCAAGTACAATTAATTATGTGGGTAGCAATAAACTCACTACTGATCATAGACATATGAATATTAGTAGACCTGCCCTAAGTGATTTTTTTTTATTTATTTTTTTATTTTTTATTGTTTAACTTATAACATTGTTACATTGTACATAAAATAAGTTAAAAATAAGTAATAGTGTAAAACATATGTTGTTGAATTTCTACTCCAATGAAGAGTGCTAGCTCTTGAGCTTGGCGTAGGAGTTATTTGACAATTATTTCATGTTTATATCAGTAATTAACATTATTACAGTACAATAAATATAAACTTAAAAGAGGATTGTGACGTTAATTTTGGTTGAAACATGAATTGAAGTTATAACATTTGATAGGTGATATTAATTTTTTTTAAAGATAAATTTGACCTTCTTTTTGAATAAAATAAAATCTGGTATTTTTTTCACTTCTTCGGGAAGACTATTAAAATATATTATGCCTTTGTAAATGTAGTTATTGTGCATTTGTTGTGTTGAAAATAGAGGAATTTGGATGTTAAAATTATGCCTTAAGGATGAGTTAAATTTAAGTTTTTTTACTACAGTTTCTTTATATATTTGTAATATTGCATCTTTTTTATAGAGGTCTTCAATTTTTGGTACTTCGAAAATTTTGAACAATGATGCTGAAGAGAAAGTTGGTTTTTTTTTCAAAATTACTTTGATAATTAGTTTTTGTACCACTTTGACAGAGCTTAAAAATTTTTCATATGCACCTCCCCACCCAATGATTCCATACTGAAGTAATGATTGGACTAGTGCGTAATAGACTTTTTTCAGGTTGTTTATCTTGAGAACATTTCTTAATCTAATGAATATATAGATACATTTTCTAATGCGTTTAACAAGTTCACATATGTGTCTGTTCCATTTCATATGTTGGTCTACAATTACACCGAGGTATTTTATTTCAGTTGTTTGGTTTAGTATGGTACATGATTCATTACAAACATCTTTGTTACATTTTTTGTTGTGTATTATTATATGAATGTTGGGGTTAGTTTTGAATTTATTTATTGTGAATGGTATATAAACTGTTTTTTTGCGTTAATTGTAAGTAGATTTGTATCGAACCAGTTTTTTAGGATTTGGATGTCGTTATTTGCATTTTCATTTACAATTTTCCAGTCATTACCCTTAATTATGATAATTGTATCATCTGCGTAAGATATAACTGTTCCACTGAGGTTTTGTTTGAAAATATCGTTTACGTACATGATAAAAAGTAAAGGACCCAAAACAGTACCTTGTGGTATCCCAAAATCACTTGTGAGTGGTAGACTAGATGCGTGATTAATTTTTACAACTTGTGTTCTTTGGTGAAGATAACTTTTTAGCCAACTTAATGCTGTGTCATTAAAACCTACGATCTTTAATTTTTGTATTAGTTTGACATGAGATATGCTGTCGAAGGCTTTTTGGAGATCAACAAAAATACCAACACATTTTAATGATTTGTCTAAAGCGTCTTGTATGGTACTAGATAATTTAGCAATGGCGTCTTTTGTGCTTTTGTTTTCCATGAATCCAAACTGATTTTCGTGAATTATATTATTAATCTTTATGAACTGAGTTATTCTTTTTTTGGCAATTTTTTCAAATATTTTTGCAATGTTTGATAGTAAAGAAATAGGGCGGTAATTGGTTGGTTCTTCCGGATTGCCGGTTTTAAATATTGGTATAATTACAGATTGTTTGTACATGGATGGAAAAACTCCGCTTTGAAAACTTGTATTGATTATATGAGTTAATGGTTTTGATACTTGTGATTTTATACATTTCAGTGTTTGTATTGTGACCCCATCAAAACCAGGGGCAGAACCTCCTTTCATACCTGTAATAATTTGTTCAATTTCTTCTGGTGTTGTTGGTTGAAATAATTCAAATTTATGCTCATTATTTACTGTAGTATTTGGGTCATTTGGGGTAAGGCCTTGTTGGATTTTTTTAGCGAGGTTTTTTCCTACATTAGCAAAAAAATTGTTAAATACATTTGCGGCTTCTAGAGGTTTATCTTTACAGCAGATTTTTGAATCATTATGATTTACATTGTTGATTGTTTTATTTTTTAAATGTTTTTTATCGACAATTTCATTTATGATGGACCAAATCCTTTTACTGTCATTTCCAGATAATTCAAGTTTTTGTTTGTAGTAGTCATCCTTTGTGTTTTTTATTAGATATGTAAGTTTTTTTTTATAAGCTTTGAAATGTTTTTGTAATGTTATATTTTCCGGTTGTTTTGTATATTGTTTGTAGAGTGTTTCTTTGTGTCTAATTGAGATGATTAATCCGTGAGTTATCCATGGTTTGATTGGCTTTAGTTTTGAAGATGTTTTGTTAGATTTAATATTTCTACAAGCATTTATGTGAAAACTCAATTTTTTATCAAATATTTTGCAGCATTCTTCTACATCGTTACATTGATATATTTCTTGCCATTCTTTTTCGTTACTTAATATTTTAGTGAGAGAATTTATATTAATACTATAGTTGTATTTATCAGTATTATTAACGGCCGTTGTGGTTGGTAATGAGAGGTTTTGATGTTTGTAGTCATATTTAAATATACATGCAAAATGATCCGTTACAGATGTTTTAATTACCGCAGATGATATATTTTGTATATCTTTGGTGTTTGTGAATATGTGATCGATACAAGATGGTCGTTGTCCGATAATGTTTCTGGTGTATGAATTTATACATGAAATGTAATTTAATTCTGCTAACATATTTAAATAGTTATCTTTATCGTTAGAGGAGTTGTCATTAGCGATATTTAAGTTAATATCTCCGATGAGTATTGTTTTTTTGTTTCTATGATGTTGTAATATTTTTTTTAATTCTTCTATGTATGTGGTTATAGCAGAAGAGTGTGTCCGATAAATAGCAATGATATTAAATGAATAATTCATAAAATTTATCTCCAAGTTTAATAAATTGACATTATTCACCATTATTTCATTTACACTTGTGACAGCGTAAATATTTGATACAAATATGGCGACGCCGCTATTTCTGTTAATTTTATATTTTGTTGCATAGTACGAGTAACCCGGTATATTATAATTAATTTCACTCGATGAATGCGTTTCTGATAGTATTATACAGTCAAGTCTATTTAATTGTTTAATAGTTATTAGAAATTCTTCGAAATTTTTTTCCAAAGATCTAACATTCATGTGTATTATTATTAGGCTGGCTGTAGGTTTTATATCTATAAAATCGTTTGTATTATTTACCGTGTCAAAAATCCTTTCGTCTATTTTATATGAATTATCTATTGCGTTTATTATAAAGTCGTTCATTTTGAGGTAGTAATAAAATTAACAATAATGTTGGCGCTGGGAATACACTTCACATTTGCAATTATAATATTATATGTGTTTGCTTGTACATTATCACTGCGTGTTAACACTTTGCGGGCGGGCTTTTCGTAATATTTTTTTGAAATATTGTGCATATTATTTAGGTTTTCGTTACACTTGTAATTAATAATATGCATCATTAGTCGTAATCGATGCGATCCCTCGCAATTTTCAGCATTTTGTTTCTATAGTTGCACCTAATACTGTTGGCTGCGTGGTCCGTGGTGTTTTTTTCTCCATATTTAGAATTTTGTCTGGTGCAGTTTACACATGCTGGTACTGTTTTTTCTCTTCCCGGACATTTTGAAAGGATGTGATCGCCCATGCAGTGTGGGCTTTAAAAGTGGGCTGTGATTAAAAGCGTATTATTCCCCACTCCCCATACCGGTTCCATTGGAGCCGGCTGTGCTCGCGTATGGCTTCCCGTGAATCTTGAGAATGTGACGTCATCATTCTTGTTCGAACTAGCGTCGAGTTATGGTCGAGGCATTTTACGAAATAACACGGCAAAATGGTGGCTTAGCTATGAAAACTTGTAAAAATAGATGTGAAAAAGAGAATAAACCCAATTGTCGTATTACATTCCATATGTAAGCATTATTTTAAGCGTAATTACATCGTATAATATGGATCAGTTTGTAGAAACATATACTATCACATCGAGATAAATCTGTACGCATCGTTGGTTACTGGGAACTAAATTATGAACACTTATAAAATTGTCTTAACTAAATGCGTAAACAAAATATTCCACTCTGAAAATAGAAGAATTTTTTTTTTGCCGAATTTGGACTTCGCAAATTTGTTCATAACGTGGCGAGTAATTTGCGCTCCCATGTAAAAATGTCTATTCATTCAAAAGCAGATTTTACTTTTAAGAACTAAATGGTGATATTATAATGCGAGATGCCCATATACTGTCAGATTGATTTATTGACGAATCACAGTCAGCTTTACCCCCTTCGTTCTTCAACAGTTGATTTTACCCTTCGCCTTTAATTTCTAGTCTATATATTCATATGTCTGTGCTACTGACTATTATCATACACACCTCATACTTATGACAGGTCTTATACAAGCCTAGTATAAATCAGTTCAACTATTGTTACACTGGTATATATTTCTTTTGGATTATGCATTGTCTTACTGCACTTATATTAATAACTGAATCACTTGCAGTAGTGTTTTTGTGTAAACATTAATTGTTCTTTAATTTATTGCTATTATTATTATCCTGTTTACCACTGTACGCTTGTAATTCGATTATCACTGGATTGTAAAAGCCATTTTATGGTATTTGAATAAATAATTAAATATTAGCTATCTCCCAACTACTGAATCTGTACAAATCGCAAGTGCGCCACAAGGTTGAATTTTGCAAACCATCTCTGGTCTGGAGCCCCAAAATACCAAGAAAAACGAGTATAGCTGATTTATTGAAATCCCGTTAAAAACGTATGGCAATCCACTCAGAATAAATCGGAATATGTGTTTTTTTTATTTTATTTTATTTTATTTATTTGGGAAAATCAAAAGATTATTTACATATATATAAGAATAAACTAAATAATAAAGATAAAATCCAATAACAGGTTTTCACTTAAAATTATAATAATAATAAAGAATAATAAAAAAATAAAAACTAAGGGTTCTGTACCCGTGGCCTGAGAGATTTACAAAAAATACAATATTGTAAATAATAAATAAAAAATAATAACAGATCTAGGAACACAAATAAATAAAAATTTAAAGTTAACTGATATACTAATAACCAGCTAAAATTAAAAAATTTAAATTTAACTGATATACTAATAACCAGCTAAAATTCAAAACATAATGTATTGTAAAATTTCAACACAACAGCAATCAATAAAAGCACTACACAATAGCAATAATAACAATATAATAAATGTATACCTACAACTACATTGAACACATGAGTATAAATTGGAATGAGTATAAATTGTTAATAAAGGTGCACTTTTCCTGATAAATAAAATGACGAAATGAGACAATATTAGAATATTGATGAACACGTGTTCCGTCGTCCTCATAACGCTCGTTTCGCTAATACTTTGTTAGGAAATCTCAACTCATTCGTCAAAGTCCTACAGTCTCATTTTTAATGGGAATACGAGTAATTTAACAAGATTTTTAATAAATTAGCAATATTTTATATAAGTAAGTTTTCTCCTGTGTTATCAAACGGATTACAATCTTTAGAGCACGGGAATGCCGTTCTTCTTTTACTGGTATTTGAATGAAAGATGCTCCACAGAACTAGCGTCATATTCGGCACCGGTGCACAATCGGGAAACACGCCAAACGCGCGCCCAACCTTTGTACACAGTTGACATTAGTCGCTTGATAACGTGTCGTTTTTTTTGTTTCAGTCTTAGGCTTCTTAACAAAACCTTATTTTTTACTAAATTAAATTACTTTTTATACATCCAGCACACCACTACACAAGCAAGGATCTGTTTAAATGATTTACCTGTACCTACGTATGACTACGCTAGGCAGTTATAGAATAAAAGTACCTACCAAAGAAGATTCTTTGAGTGCACTTTATTTTTGTACAAACAGGATGCAGAGAAAGGAAGGTAATTAAGTTGTGTTAAATGGTTTCCAAATAATTAAATCTTTAAATGAGACCCAAAATTCGTCCAGTCGTGTTAGTAAAACGGCACCAATGACCATTTCCTAAAATAGAGGAGTAGATACGTTCGTTCTATTACAGGGCTAGAATAGTTAGTGTCGCAATTCAACCCGCAGTATTTAGTCAACCGTATTATTCTGATTCGTTTTTGCTCCATAGAAATATTTTTAAATTTAACTGAATGGATATCGGAGTGTCTTTAATCACCCCGCCCCGGGGAGCTCAAAGAGCACCGGCTGCCCCGGGCGATGGGCGGGAGCGGGGGCGAAGGGCGGGAGCGGGAGCGCTGGCGCTGGACGCTGGGCGCCGCGGTGGACGCTAACCGCCCTCAAAGAGTTGAAAAGGTTTACAGACGGATGCGCTAGAGCGCCCACGGGGACGCAATAGAACAGATGCAATGCTAACAGGGTTGTCACACTCAGTGAATAATTTCTAGGTTCCTAGGTACCTTAATAATATTATCATAAATTTGACAACTTTTTTAAAATACTGTAATTTTTTATTTTTCTACACTTGAATATATTTGAAATACATAAATCTAAAAGGTAATTCTATCTAGTTTCTAAAATGGAATTTGTTTTTAAGATGTCTAATAATGAAGAAAAATATAGAACACTTGGGATGGGTTGTTTAATAGAATTTCAAGAAATCATCAAATTTCAAAGTTGGTTTTCGAGTTCTGTAAAGGTTATTTTTAAGTTCTGGTATTTTATCATTATTGGCCAGTTGATTCACAAAATTGATATAATAACATAACTCGAACAGAACCTTCACAGAACTTGAAAATCAAGCATGAAAATTGAAGAATTGTTCAAATTCATCAAATTTAAACGTTCATTTTCGGGTTCTGTGGAGGTCCTATTCAAGTTCTGGTATTATATCATAAATAGGCTAGTTGCTTGACAGAACTGAAATAGTAACAGAGGTTGCAAACATTATTCATCGAACTTAAAAATTTACTATAATAGAATTTTTTTAAATCACTTTTGACGGTTAATACTAATAAATCTAAACGAAACATGAAACAGAACAAGATACAGAAAAAATAAAATAGATAACGGTCTCAACTGGGAATCGAACCCAGGATCTTTGTCATACCGGGAGAACATCTTTAACCACTCGACCATTGGGGCCTAATTATTATACATCATTTTTGTCAATTTCATATTTCAAATTCAGAATTAACAACATTATCTGGCAACGAATTTTTCCAATATTTTTGGCATCTATATTTTTGAATGATTGAAAAGTTCTAAAGAATTGGTTTGTAACCTAGATAGTGTCTCGAATAAACATATCCGATCCTTATTTATTATTTATCATAAATATTCTAATATTTCGTCCAGCGTTTCCACTTCTGCCAACCCTGCTATTGCCACTCAACCAGACGCAAATGAATATTTCCAACACCCGCTAACAGATCGAATTAATTTCATCTTTTTCTTTGATTCGGAGTACCTACCTATTGCGATATTTGCTTTTCGTTGAATGAGTCCATTCACCGTGGGTAATATTGTCCAACATCTGCAGTTTGCTCACAGCGAGGAGGCAAAAACTAACCACAGTTTACCTAAACACTAAATACTACATCTAATTTGGAGCATTCGGAGGCTTTCAGAAATAATTACATTTTCTTAGTCGTCAATGATAATTGACGGTTCACTTTTTCGTTGTGTTTTATTCGACGTGCAGTAAAGTCGTTCGTTAAACTTAAGTTGTTTAATTCAGTGCATTTAAAAATAAACAGTGTTTTATAAAATCATTTCTTTCTGTGTTTTTATTTCATGACAGTGACAATGGTGCGACATTGTGAAAAAATTACACAGTGATCGTTGTATTCAGAATTAGTATGCCGATATTCAAGGAAATAAAACGTGTCACGAGAGAGCGAAATGAATTATTTTATGTGAGTTTAGATTAATTAACGATGTAATCTTATTACCCACACAGATACAATGCAAAAAACTACAGTTTGTATGTTTGGTTACAATGGTTTTTTTGATTTTTTCTTCGTTTGTCCCCCTATAAACTTCGAAACTACTGGACCGATTTTGCTGAAAATGTCAAAGTTTGAACTTATTAGTGCCAAGAATGTATGATGTGAAAAAGAATGGTAGACGAAGTCAGGGAATCCCGGGGAAGGCGTGGCACGTTTGAGCATGAAACAAATACTATGTTTTGTCAAAACTTCACTCAAAGCCATTCATACCTCCCAGCAACTGATCAACACTGGGTACATGTCAGCTTCTTCTTCTTCTTCTTCAATGGCTACAGCCCATTTCGAGCCTTGGCCTCCTTTAACATGAGCCTCCACCGCCCTCTGTCCTCGGCCATCGTCTTCCAATCTGCAACATGGAGTAGTCCTCTGGCATCTTTCCTGACATCGTCCTCCCATCTTCGTCTAGGTCTGCCCGCCTTTCGTTTGCCTCCCGGGTGTCCTGTTAGAACCTTCTTTGGTACACGTGTGCTTGGCATTCGGTGCACAGTTAGTCTTTGGAGCCGTAAATGAGTAGAGAGTCTGGGAGCTTGGTAGATGTCATATAGCTCCTTATTGTGGCGGATTCTCCATGCCTCTCCCTCTCGCACCGCTCCTAAGATTCTTCGAAGTACCTTTCTTTCGAAGGTGTCCAGCCGTTCCGCAGACTTTGCTGTCAGTGTTCCCGCCTCACATCCATAGGCCAAGACCGTTCTAATTATTGTTTTATACAGGGTTATTTTGGTTTTCCTATGGACGTTTCGGGATTTGAACACTGGCAGCAACGCGAAGTAAGTGTTGTTAGCGGCTGTGATGCGCTTTCTTACTTCTACGGGGTCTTCGTTGTCCTGCATGTCAGCTAGTATTCTATAATGAAGAGTGTCCCGCTGTGGGTATGTTTTTTACATCTACAGTTTTATTCGGAGAATGATATAGTTTTAAACCCTTGACCTTCAACACAGGTCACTGTCTCACCTGCCCAATATTTTTTTTGGTTAAATTAAAAATAAGACAAACATTCTCTGATTACGAGCAATGGCGGCTCGTGACTTTTGGGTGTTATCGTAACCATTGGCGGTTACGATTAACCTGACAATATTTAGCTTTTGTTGAACATCACAGCCACCGACCGGTCAGAAATATATACCTATTCTTATGCTCAGTTGTTTCGCAGAAATTCACGTGTGACAAAGTCATCAAATAGTCATTCAGCGCCATTTTGTTTTTGTTTTGACAGTTGAAAGATTTCCGTTAAATGCCGAACCTAAGTCCGTTTCAACTTTTTAAGTTACAAAAAAATATATGTTATTTTTTAAGATAATATCTATACACTTGTTATGCCGAAACGTTAATTATACAAAATACCCTAGATAGAAAAATATCGCAAAGTAATCTCCGAAAATGATTAAAAACAAGTTTTGTTCTGTTATTTAGTATGTTATAGCCATGAAAAAATTCCAAGTGTATCTTTAAATGCAACTAAAGTATTTGTCAAGATTTGCTTTACAAAGCAAAATAATTATTATCGCTGAATAATTTCGCAAAATTATTATGGTTTTTTTTTTAATATTAGCGCGCAACATTCTTATTTATATATATATATCCCTTTCAACCCATATTTAAACACTTACTACGAGGCCTTAAAGCAGAATTTTGATACTCCTTGATGAAATTTGGCACACTTAAAAATAAATATGAGGAAAAATTTTGTCTACATTTGATTTCAAAATAATCCTGCATCCCCGGGGTTCTCAGCTAGTCTTTTATACTAAATCCTGTCAACGCCGGGGATTTCAGCTAGTATTTGATACAAAATCCTGTCAACGCCGGGTATTTCAGCTAGTCTTTCAAAAAAAATCCTGTCGACGCCGGGGATTTCTGCTAGTCTTTCATACTAAATCCTATCAACGCCGAGGAGTTCAGCTAGATTTCATACAAAATGATATTAAGTAGATTTGCCGTAATATTTTTATGGAAAAAAAATGTTTTTCACAAGCTGATTAAGTCATTTAAAAAAAAACATTTATATCCTCTTGGCCACTTCCCCAATGATAAGCGAATTGAATACTTTGAAAGTATCCGCTGGGTTTATACATTTGATTGGATTTCAAGTGACAATTTTATCAGTTAATCGTAGCACGAGGATCTTAAGTACCGACTCAAAAATAGAAATATATTTTTATTTCTTATCAGAAAAATCATGACTTGAAATATAAGTACATATGTTATACATCAGGGTCCCAATCGCGAAAGGAGAAGATTTGTCAGTGTCAAATTAAATCTAAACCAAAAGCCGACAGAACACAAAAACATTAACGCCAGTCAATTGCATTTAAATTATTTAAAGTACATACCTACCTATTACTTTTAATTATTGTGATTTTTCCTGTGCACATCTGTAAAGTCTAATATCAAAAAGAGTTCTCGGTGATGAGTGTAATCAGTATAGAAAAAACTTCAGTGTAGAATATGGCCGGCATAGTCCAGTGGTAACGCATTGACTGCCATTCCGAATGTCGCGGGTTCGAACCCGGCGTACGCAAATAAATTTTATTTGATTAATTTGTGTTATTTCACAATTTATTAATTAAAATAATATATAGTATATTTGCGGCACGTTCCAGAGTGGAAGATACTACCAGTATCGCCCTGGTGTAAGACCACCATTCAGAATTGAAACGTTGCTCCAAATGGCTTTAGCCGTGTTTAGTGACTAGATCTGAATAGCCAGGTACTTCCCCACCTTCCTCTTTCCCTTCCCCACTTACCTTCAGCCTCACAACATCCCCCAATTGGGGATGCCATAGTCTCAATGGCTCCAGACGGGAGCAGTTGGGACTCTTGTGAGGTATTCACTATAAAAAAAAAGGATGTTTAATTTTCTTTGACCTTGTCTGCTGTAAACTGACCCTCGAACACTGAAATATTATTCTAAATTACGTCACGTGCGTTGATTACAGAATAAATCCGTTAATTCTCGTTTCTACAGATTTGGACAGTTTAATCTCTCTGGGATTTTAGGAAACAAAATGTTATCTTATTGGCATTTGCTAACACTGATTAAGTTTGAACTAGCCTAAGTCAAATGTACACAATGCACCCAGAAGAGATTATAACAGGCATGTCGATTACAATATTATTTATGATGCTTGTTATTTTTTTTAAACTCACGGATTACGAAATGATCGAAATGATTTTCTGGAATTTATTGTTGGGATTCACACATTGTGTAATTCTCTGAAAAACCTCTTATTTAAGCACTTCTCAAAGTAGCTTGAAATCTGTATAAAAATATATATTCTAGTCAACAATTATGTTTCTGAAGGGTTAAAAATAATTGTTGACTTATATAAAAAACATATATTAGTCAAAAATTATGATTCTGAAGAGTTAAAAATAATTGTTTACCAGTATAAAAATATGTGTTAGTCAACAATTATGTTTCTGAAGGGTTAAATATAATTTTTGACTAACTTAAAAATATATTTTATTCAACAATTATGTTTCTGATGGGTTAAATATAATTGTTAACTAACTTGAAAATATATATTAGTCAACAATTATGATTCTGAAGGGTTAAAAATAATTGTGACTAGTATAAAAATATATATTAGTCAACAATTATGAATAACCCTTCAGGCTAATTTGTTCGCTTTGGGAACAACTCATGGTCTCACAGATATCACTGTGTTCCTTACTGTTGTAGTTAGAAATATGGTCTAAATGGTGTTAGAAAGAGAAAACACCACTCTTTATATTCAAATCTAGAAGTCAACCACAGAAAAATTAAAATGTCCACTTTTATTCATTCGTGAATTTTTACTAATTATTTTTATATGAAACGACAATAAATTGAGGTGATGATAAAGTTGATAATTTGTGTAATAATATATATGTGTTTTTGTATATTTTTCGCTATCAGTAATTTTAGTTACAAGAAACGTAAAGTAAGCAATTTTTTTTTTGTTTGCATTAAAAATTTTAAAAATTCAAAAAGTATATGGTGATCCTACATAATAATATAGGAGAGCATATTTCATCTCCTTTCAAAAACAGTTTTTTTAACTTTCGGATACGTTCAGAAGTATTCCATTATTTGGATTTTATTGCAAAGCGGAAATACTTCGAACGTCTGACAGAATGTGACTGAGGCCTGAAGAGTTAACATTTCTAAATGGCCAGATTCTCGTACTTCGCAACCGTTCTTAATCCCTCTCCCCCCTCTATGTGACCACACGAATCTCTCAAATTGTAGGTGCCATAGTTTCAATGACTCCAGGCAATTGGTATCTTTGCATCATCTAACTTGCGAACGGTCCCCATTAGATCAGATTAAATTAAACACATAACCAATAAAGGCAGATTTAGTCAAATACATGTCAAAGAAAACCAGCTTTACTTGGAGCGGGGCAGCTGCATTCAATGAGATTATTTACACTCAGTTCCCATCGACCAGCTTTGATTACCCTTAATCATCAGTATGAAATCATCTAACTTTTAAACGTAACCCATTAAACCAGATTTAATTACATAACAATTTGGGTGGCAGGTTTGGATACCGTCACCCCGGGAAGCAATTATTAGATAATCATCACCTCTGCCATAGGTCAACCTAAGTGGTTCGCTACGTTTGATGACTTTGCAGGGGTGCTGGGTTCATCGGATGTGGTGTATTCATGACTGAGAGATTCATGACATCGGGAGAGATCCTTTGATCTATCCAGCAGGTCTCTCGACCCATCGCATCGGTAGGGATATATTCATACATCCGTCACTCCTAGACAGACTTATCCCTAGATTCCTACCCACTCATCATACCTTTTTCCTTCCCAGAACATCCTCTCCTTCCTTTAGATTTTATGCTTCGAACAGAGCAGCTAACTTACACCCAGATCCCATCAGCCAGTTTTTATTACCCGATGGAACACATGAAACCAGAATCACGTGCATATGGAATCAGCTTCAATTACACCGAAAACCGTGTCACCCACAAGAGGAAACAAACTCACGGTTTCATGAAAGCAGTATTTAGTAGTTCACCTAACGCAGGTAGCTGTAGGTAGGTACTCGCAACGCATAGTTTATCGGTTCAGGAAATGTCGGTTGTTTTGTGTTGTTCATTTTTAGCGCTGGTTCCGGTAATGGGATTATCCCCTGGCTGCAGCACTAATGCAGTTATTAATGCGTCTATAGGCAGGAATTGTCCGAACTGCGCCCACCGCCCCCGCCCACCATGTCCGGCCACGGGTCGCTTTACTTTGAACCCTAAATAATGACCACCGATTTTTATGCGCTTTCAAAATATTTTACCAAAAATGTTTTTTTAAACTCTGATGAATTTCAAAGATACATTGTGTGACATTAAATATATTCTATGCAGAACTGAAAATAACAAAACTTTTTAGACGTGGAGTTTCGGTTGTTAGAACTGTGGAACAAACAATTTTAGAATTTTTTACAAATTGATTTATTTTGTTTGTTTGCTTTTCTTTAGTGCGAATTTTCTTCAAATAAAAAAAATTTGTAAATCTTTTGCATTCGTTTAAAATTTGTGGAGAGTTCTATATTTCACACATAACGCCTGGCTGTAATAAAAGATCTGAATATTGTTTTCATAATGAATACTTTTCAATTCGGGAGGCGGGTTTGGGTACCGCTGCCCTGGGAACCATTTATTGGATAACCAACATCTCTGTTATAGGTCACTCCAAATGGTTGTCTACGTTTGTGGACTAAGCAAGGGTGCTCGGGTTCATCGGGTTAAGTATGGTCAGGATTCGTCTTTTCATGCTCGATCGGGAGAGGTTGGTTTGGAGAGACCCTTTGACCTCTCAAGCTGGTCTCTCTTTACCCGTCACCTTGCGCCGTATCGGAACGAATAGACTATTCGTCCGTCTCACTGATTCATAGATTCCAACCCACTCCTCATATCCCAGAACTTTAATGTTCAATTAAATGCAGTCACCACTATTAGAGATCTAGGAATCACACTTGATTCAAAATTTAAGTTTGATGTACATATCAGTGATATCACTAGTAAATCCTTGAAAATGGTTGGTTTTATACATAGAATATCGAAACCATTCAAAAATACCCAATCCATTATAACCTTGTACCACTGGTCAGAAGCAAATTGGAATATGGTAGTGTTATCTGGAACCCACACTACTTGAAATATTCAAAAACTATTGAATCTGTACAAAAAAAATTTCTAAGATTGTTATCATATAAACTTGGACTAAGTTCCGTACTGCAGTCTTATGAGCAACGAATCCAATACTTTAACTTTACGACCCTGAATAAAAGAAGACAATTTGCTGACTTAATATGTCTACACAAAATTATTCATGACAAGCTTGAAGCAACTCATTGTGTGAGCAATATTCTTATTAAAGTTCCTAATAGACGTAATCTAAGGAATCAGAATATATTCCATCTAGAATTATTTAAGAACAATATTGCATACTTCAATCCATTGTCTAGAATGTGTCGTCTGTACAATTCTATTGAGTGTAACTACATAGATATATATGCAAATAGTCTCGCTTATTTTAAAAAGCAAATTAGCAATAGATTGTGAATGTTTGTTTGTTTTTTTTTTATTTACTCTATTTTTTTCTGTTTTATTTTTGTTTATTTTGTTTTTTGGATCATATATTTATCTGTATGTTTTGTTTTTGATATCTCTTTTTTCGCCTTTGCTCGCGTTTTGCTGTTAATATTTTTTCTGTTAATAAATATAATACATAGTGTATAATGACACTTAAACTGTGCATGATGTGAACATTTTTAAGTGGACTGTTGACATATACGTTTTTTTGCAGCGCTTATCTAATGATTTTTTTTTTCATGTTAATAGTCTGTAAATGTTCCTAAACAATAAATAAATACTTCCTCTCCTTCCTTTCCTTAAAAAGACCCCCCACAAGCATCCCCAAAAATTACATAGACATAGGCCCTGAGATAAATTATTTTCCTCAGGGCCAGTTATTGTCTTTATGTCAATTACTAGTAGGTTCATAAAATTTAAGCTACCTATCATAAATTGTACTCAATTAATATATTTACAATTATACACATCTACAAGCTCATCTACGCTAATTTACAAAGTACTTCAGCAATATTAATCACGATACAAAATGCAATTACGAAGACACCTGTCTCCCCTACCTTCCTTTAAATATCTTTATTTTCTTTGTATGAATCTGTATTCATAATTTGTCTCATATCACGTCCTTCCACAGCCGAGAAAATGCACGTTTGATAGTATAATTACTATCGTTTCTCGCACGAGAAAAAATAAGAAGTAACCGTTAAAGGTGTCACCTGGGCCTAATGAGTGTTTGTCCACAGGTGAACCTAGACAGCTCCGGGATTGACCCGAGGCAGCTGCAGGCAGGAGGACCCCGAACCCGAACCTTGTCACACACTTATTCCACTGATTCTACGGGAAGACTTCCACCAACTAGTAAGGAATAAATGAACGTTATATTATCATGCATTTGATTCATTTTAAACCTGTAAAAAGTTCATTGTGTTTGTTATTCTTAATTGGTTAAAAAATGAATTCAATATTATGGGTTCGGTTGCCCAACAGGTTCTATTAGTAAATATAGTTATTTAGTAAATAACCAATGCTTTTAAAGAAAAATAAAAAGTTGACTCCGTTTATACTGATTTTGGAAAAGGCTTTGATACAGTTTCCCATAAAATTCTTATTTGTGAAATAGAAAAGCATGGAATAAGTATGCAACATATTCGACTAGTTTAAAAGCGATCTTACTTGAAGATAACAAATTGTTAAAATAAAATCCTACATGGCAGAAAAAATGCAACAAGTGGGGTTCCACAGGGTATACATCTTGGTCCAATATTGTTTATAGATGATATTTAAAAATATTGCATGAAGTATTTATCTTACTTTTTGCTGATGCCCTCAACATTTTTAGATTAATTCAAAATATCATCGTTTTTCAAGATAATATCATGCAATATGCAGTGAAAACAGATTTTAACTAAGTATCCCAAAATTTATTTATTTTTCAAATAAAAAATCCATTGATCCTTAATTACCAAATTGATAATTGAGACATTCTCTTGAGACATTAACACAAACTAAAGACTTCGGCATCACTTTTCAGTCAAATCTACCATTTGTTAAGCACGTAAGGAATTTATAACTCTAGAATTGTGATTTCAAAAACTAGGTTGTCGAGATAATCCGAAATGTTAACAGATTAACTACATACACACTCTGGTTAACAAATATTATCTTATTTTATTTTCGTGTTAAAACACTATTTTATTTTAAACATATGTGTTTTTTAAAATAAAACCACGATTCAACATTTAAAAAATTGCGTCATTTCGGATCATCAATCATTACATTCACTACTCATTACGGCGCCTTCTCATCTTGTATATTATATGAGTGTCTATGGTCAATTTATGGAACAAAAGTTGAAGTCCATTCAACTTTTGTTTTTTTTTATTTCATAGATTCTATGAAATAAATCAAATCACAATGTCAATGTCTAGTGATTTTTTACAACTGTGTGCTTGGATAATAATGTGCTTGTCTTGTTATTTGCCTTTTTAAAAAACATCTATTTGAATTTAATTTTTTTTCGTGAATGAATGAAAAATACATCCGATCGATCTGAGAATCGGCAGATAGACTCGTGCTCATAAACATTTATCTGAAATTTGATGATATTACAGCAGTTATTAAACGAAATAAATATCGGTCCTACCCAATCGGGATTTGGCGTGGTTGTAAGCATGGTTTACTTCAGTCCTTGGGGAGGAAGGTTCAATCCTCATTCAAACCAAAATATCTATTCATGATTTTTAAATTGCAATATTTAATTTCATTCCATGTTCCTGGCAGAACAGTTACAAAATAGTACCTACCGTATTATTATTACAATTCTTCTTCAACGACGCAATATATTATACGCTTATGAGACGTATCCAAAATATCTTATTAAATATACACTCCGGTGTTGTAAATATGTATAGTTAAAAAATATGGCATTATAAGTTGACTTTTACGTTTTTTGTTATCAAATAGAGCTGATTCATGTAGCGAAATCGTTTAACTCTGGGATATGCAAAATAAAGTTGGTTGATTTTTTGTTGTTGTTTTTTTTTTTTTTAATTTCATCACTTAGAAATATTATAGATCTAATGATACAATGAAATGCTGCCAGTAGAATATCTAGGCAAAGTATTTTCTTGATGAGAATTTTTATAACATTTTTTTATCAGAATCTCCTACCTACAAACCCCTTCATGGATATGGCTGTACTGTATGATGTGGCAAATTAAGTTTTTTGAATATGATAACAAAATATTATAATAATTGTGCCCGGTTAATACTAGCCTATTGTTTTTGAAACGTTAGAAAACAATAGGCTAGTGTTAAACGGCAATTTCAAACTTATCGCCGAAGTGACATTTAACGTGACGCGATTTAAGTGACAGTTAACATAAGATAACAAATAATATATCTTGATAAAAGTAAGTAAGAACATCAGTAAGTGTACAGAAAACAGAGGGTTAATATTAAGAAAATTACAAAGTATACCAGTATGTTATTTCAAATGATCTGCATAAGGGAACGTATATAGTATATGTTTCATGCTGTTAATTAATACCTCCCTGATTGAGAATGACTTGTGTTTAAGGAAATTCGATGCCTGATGAAATCGAAACCAAATTTATGTTTTCTCATATATTGTATAAAATATATGCGTAAAAAAATATTTAACGGGAGTACAAAGTAAGATGAAAAATATTAATTTTACCTACTGAAATATATTTTAAAAACTTAATTGACAGCCCTGACATCGTTGCCACTATTGAATTCCATGTGCCGACTAGAAACACAAGGCAAAATGTAATATTCTTCTGTAATACATACACAGCCAACTATCAGACACATTCACTAACCAATAGGATGCGTGATCTGTGCAACAAATTTGGGGGTACTATTGACATATTTACCTACTCCATTTATAGAATTAAGTGTGATCTATACCAGCACTTTGTTGAATCCTACAAATTATGGTAGTGATTTATCTTATAATATGTAGTAATGTTCTTGTTTCTATATTATTTTATTATGTTACATGATTAACTTATATTGTTTCATACTCAATTTTTCAGCTTACGTTATTTTATGCTTTAAATTCGATAGCTCACTAGGTATATTTTGTTATTAAAATTAATGTAAAAGCTCAACTGGGCGTAAAACCAAACAAGATAAAAATGAAATTAATTTTAACTAACCGAGCCGAACCCTCCGATATGAAAATATCTGGAGTCAGTGAATTATTTTTCATTTGATTTCTGGTGAGTTGACGTGTTGTTATTGTATTGTTTTGTATTTATTATGCTTCTATAATGCACTTACATAATGTGGATTGACTAGATGATCATTTGTGGAGAAGTGGGTGGAAGGGTTTAGTTTTTCCTGTGGGGAAAATTTAACTCTGACATAAAGTCAGAGAGAAAATAAAAAAAATGTATTTCTGCATTATGTAAGATTTCGACATGTAAATTCATCTAAACTTATTTAATTTTATTGTAGCCTGTTCAAACTAAAACAAAACTGTCGTACTATTTTCTCATTTTTTTCAATCTATTTCACAACAAGCGTATTTAATGTTAGGTTCGTGTAGGTATATTATCACAAAAAGCGTTTTTAATGTTGGGTTCATGGAGGTATATTATGTGCTGGTATTTTTTATTGATTGTTCTTTCATGTCTGTTTTATTTTAACTAAGCTCCTGCTGATAAGCTATCTGCAGTAGCTTATCCAGTAGGTACGAATTCCCATTAATAATTGGGTAATTTATATGCTCTTTTTTGTGAAAAATCACCTCGAAGATGCTGCATGTAAAAATAATATCTTTCTACCTATAACCTCAAGATGACATGTAGGTTGTAGTTGGGCATTTTCGCCAACGTTTTTTTTTGCATTGTGTTTTCGTCATTTCCCAAAATTTTGATTGGTTTTTACGTAGTTACGTATAATGAACTATTAGAAAATTATATATTTTTAACATGCCAAATTATTAAATTACTTTATTTAGTCAGTTAAATACAAATGTTGAACCTGAATATATTTTTAATTAATTATATAAATCAAAAGGTAGTGTGTTTTACCATGTCACGTTTCTACATTCAATGAAAGAAAGTCTAATATCGTGTTTAATTTTAGGCGTGTAAGATTAATTTGGTAGTTTCTTAAATATCATATGGGAAAATATATAGTTTTTACGTAAATTCTGATCAACATTGAAAAAAATCACGTTTAACATTTCTGGTGTAGAATTCGATATAATTCTTTTCCGTAGCTATGGTTATTTACTTTTTAACGCCCTTCTTACGGATTTTTAGATATGATTAATTTATCAAATTATAAACAATTATGCTACCACTGAACGGTTTTTCAGGTGGTATAAAATCATAGGTAGTTATGCCTATCGATCCGATATTATATCCAGAGTATTTTCGCCAAAGTGTGAATATGTTTTTATTATTTTTTAAGCTTTCTATTCCTTTTACTGTTTATTATTAAGTTTCCACCAATAGCAGACCACTAGAAGTCAAGAACTTTTTTCAGTGCAGAAATTTTAGGACTAACTACCATTTGTATGCACTTTTCATTGTCCGTAATACTAATCGCGGGTTAATTTCCCGAGAACAGTCGCGATTTTTGATATCAAGACCTATGTTGATAACGCAATAAATCAAAAACGATATACACTGGCATCACTGGCGCAATCTCTCTATTAATTGACATTCAAAACATCAGACGGCTACGTAAAAGTTAAAAATACTAATAAATTCATAATTTTGAATAACAATACTAACTTTTCTTTGGCAGTCCGCACGTACTTTATGACACTAAAAACTAAGTTAATTAGTTCAAGTCAGTAATCATAACTATCATTTTTTTTCTCGAAGCTGGAACGGTATCAGTTGATCGCGTCTTATATGAATTAGTTACGTCTATAGATCGTGTATGTATACAATTTCTTTCAGTTCTAAGAGCTTAGTTAGTTCATCCCATCCAAGAAGTCGTGCATATTGACAGCTTATCCGACACTTTAAGGGCCTCGCTAAAAGCGTTCACCGACTACCGACTATCAGAATTATATTTTGGCCGTGCTCGCAAATATAGCTAACTGACCATAGATGACAGATTTCGTCAATATCGTAATGACACAGGGCTTTATCAATAGTCCGTACTAGATCTCCTGTTATCTATTAGAAATCTAAACAAACCGAAACCTAACATAGTTAAAATAGTCACCATTCGAATTTATGCAATTGACAATTATTATTGTTGAATACAGATATCTTAGTACAAAATAATTATAGATAAAAAAGGCGAGATCCTGGATTTACCGATATCGGACTACGGATACAGTTCGCATAAACAAATTATAATGAAATAGATTGACCACTCTATTGTGCAGCAAGTTTTATTTTAAATACCTGTGACGCTCTTCTAATGAAATGTTCGCATTTCACGGTAAAATGTCTTAGTTAAATAGCGATTTGTTTTATTTGCGTGCAACTGAAGTCACTCGAGCTAATTATTTAATTCAACTTTCTCTATTGCAACAGTCTGAAAACAGCTGCTGAAGTTTTACTAGTTCAACTGATCTTGGGGAAACGCTGTAAGTATATTAACTGCGTAGGTAGGTTTAAATAATAAATATTAACAATAATATAATAGGTAATTGCAGCTAATTCTAGTTTCAAAAAATGCGGCTAGATGTCGATATCACGTACCGAGTGGTTTCTGTGATATTCAAGTTTATCCAGGCAGAACGTCGCAACCTGCTTTTTATCATATTGATCGGTGGCAGTGACCATTATTATATATATAATTAATGTAATCCTTACAATAGAATATATTATTTATATTAAAAAAACGTAGCATTAATACCTACCTACCTCAATGATTCAGATACGTGATATTTTATTTGTATAATATGCTTGTATTAATCAATATGTTTGATCGGAATAAAAAAGCGAGTTAGTACAAGAATTTAATTCGTATTATTTTTAGCACATATTTAATTGTTTGTCCAAAAATGTACGTCTGAAGAAATAATTATGAATATTTAGAAACAATAAATTGTATAGAAACTAAATTTAATTCATTGAGTTTTACAAATAACATTTTCACAAAAATAAAATAAGAGATATATTTTTTCAAGTGTTCTAAAAATTCCATTATTCAATATTTGGTGGTCACCTTACCATTTCATTACGTTGAAATTTCAATCGAAGTGTTACAAATCTAGAAATCAGTCGTCTCGGACGGGAACTTATGTCTTCTTCTTCTTTTTGATTATACTGTTTTGGAGAATTTGAACGATTCTTCAAATTTCAAAGTTAATTTTTAAGTTCTGTGAAAGATTTCTGTTATTATTGCAGTTTTGTCAAGCAACTAGCCTATAATGATATAATTACAGAACTTGAATTTTGAAATTTGATGAATTGTTCAAATCCTCCGAAACAACCCGTCCTGAGCTAAAGTCGCTATCCGCGTCTGTCTCTTTGTGCGCTTACTTTGTTACGCAACGGATTTTGATAGGGTTTACACTGTAATTTTTTCCGGAAGGTTTAAAAAAGTAGAGAAAGGGCGACCAACGCCTGGTACAAGTCAGCTAGTAAAATTTGTAACAGTAATATAACATATTTTTTACGGAGAAATTATTGACGAATAAGAATGTAATTAATGTTAAATATCTAACTCATCCTGTGCAAATTTTATTACTTTTGTGTGCTTTTAGTGAAATAAGGTTTTTTGCTTATTTTTATGATTCGAATACCATAATAATATTATTTAAGATTATCACGGCCAAAAGTATTTTTGTTATTTGTTTTTGGGGTGTTATGCCGTGTTGCGCTAACTCCTTCTTTAGCCAACGTTTCGGACAGCATTGCAGTGTCCATCATCAGGGCATATGTGTTATTTGAGGTTGTGGTGAAATGTGAACTTATGTATGAGGATGTGATACCGTGTTGCCAGCTCCAATCCTCTGAGCTAACCATGATAATAGTTCTTTATAATTCAAAATAAACATACGTTATGTCCACAGGAATATGTTTAAAGAAATTCAACATTCGTGTGAGAAGGGAGAATTTTATGAATGGCTTGGATGATTGTCGATGATATGCATACGATATCTCCCTGGGACTAGTATACCTACGCTTTGTAAGCAAGCGTTCTATAACTAGAATACTTCACTGATGAATTGGCAATAATAGTAATAAAATTGATTAGCGTTGTTGGTTTGATTTTAATTTATATAAGATGAAAACATAGAGAAAGAAACTGCGGTAGGGACCTGCAGGTCAAAAAGATCACCTGTTTCAGACTTTGCATAGGTAAACTTTTCTCCCAGAATATTATGGTACCTATGCAAAGTCTGAAACAGGTGATCTTTTTGACCTGCAGGTCCCTACCGCAGTTTCTTTCTCTATGTTTTCATCTTATATAAATAAGAATCAAACCAACAACGCTTCAAAAAAAAACCTTATTTCACTAAAAGCACACAAAAGTAATAAAATTTGCACAGGATGAGGTATGAGACGCGGATAGCGACCTTAGCTTAGGACGGGTTGTTTCGGAGGATTTGAACAATTCATCAAATTTCAACATTCAAGTTCTGTAATTATATCATTATAGGCTAGTTGCTTGACAAAACTGCAATAATAACAGAAATCTTTCACAGAACTTGAAAGTTAACTTTGAAATTTGAAGAATCGTTCAAATTCTCCAAAATAATCCGTCTTAACTACAGTCAAAAAGAAGAAGAAGACATAAGTTCCCGTCCGAGATGACTAATTTCTAGATTTGTAACACTTCGATTGAAATTTCAACGTAATGAAATGGTAAGGTGACCACCAAAAATTGAATATTGGAATTTTTAGAACACTTGAAAAAATATATCTCTTATTTTATTTTTGTGAAAATGTTATTTGTAAGACTCAATGAATTAAATTTAATTTCTATACAATTTATTGTTTCTAAATATTCATAATTATTTCTTCAGACGTAAATTTTTGGACAAACAATTAAATATGTGCTAAAAATAATACGAATTAAATTCTTGTACTAACTCGCTTTTTTATTTCGATCATTGTAAATGTTCTCCAAAATGCCCTGGAAAGAATCTCAGACTTGTGATGTCCCGAAAGAAACCATTCATCTGTTCAGAATGCATTTACTTAAGTTATCCAAATTGACCCCGGTAATAAATTTCATCTTTGCGATTCTTTCAAGGATAAAAAAAACCATCCTGTCACTTCGAATGCAATCAACAATGTTCTCAAAATTTGTTTTGACAGCATCGCTATTCCATTGTAAGAATATTATGTACTAAATACACAATTTGGCCGTCCTGAAACGGGAATCCTTCCCAGTTGGACAGACAAAGGTTCATTTTGTTTTGTATTGTTTGTAATTTATATATGTCGTTATGTCGTATACACGTTTGAGAAACCCTATCAAATTCGATTATTGCATCAAAAATGATATATTGTCGGAACTAAAATCCATCAAGGACCTTGGGGTAGTCTTTGATCCCAAACTTACGTTTTTGGACCATATATTGCAGTTCACGACATCATGCTACAAGCTTCTCGGATTTGTCATAAGACTCTGCAAACAATTTTCCAATCCCGAGGCAATGATGACTTTGTACGACTGCATTATAAGGTCTAAAATTGAATACGCCTCTGCTGTATGGGCCCCATACCAACAAAAATACATTGAAAAATTAGAACAGATTCAAACAAAGTTTTTGAGATATATGTATTTGAGAATGCACGGAAAGTACCCGCGATTCATGCATCACGAAGATTTGCTTGCCGAAACGCGCTACCAAAATCTCCACTCGAGGAGGAGTGGGGCCCTTGCAGTAACGGCGAAAAAAATTCTTAGTAATTTAATAGATAGCCCATACCTTCTGGAATGCTATAAGTTGTTCGTACCGAACAACTACAGCCAGGGACGGAACCATGATCTGCTATGTATCCCACGTGGCAGAACGGACGTACTGGCTCGGCATAGCATGACACGAGGTATGGCGCTGTTAAACAACTCCTCCAAGACTATCGATATTTTTAATAGTGGCCTTGAAGAATTCAAGAGGCATGTCAATGCCAAAAACCACTATTTATAAGTTGTTATTTCTATTCTTTTTTCTTTTATTGTTTCGTATCATCTATATGTAGTTAATGTTACATGTGTATTGTAAATGGACACACAGTCTGTAATACACAAAATATATATATACAAAATAAAAAAAATAAAAAACAATTATAATTTTGATTATTTTTGTTTTTATTTTATTGAAGCTAGCATTGGCATCGTGTGAATATTATTTTTAAATCCCACATTAATGTTTAACGATAACTGATTTCGTATTCGAAAATCTTTATGGAGAAACAAACACTCATAGGAAATAAAAATTATATTTTTATTATTACGTACTCCACGCAGAACCATAGAAATGATGAAATAAAACCGGAACATTTTCAAACAATTATTTAAATTAAATATTTTGCCACAATATTATTCACTACATAAAATTGAGGCACCATTTAAAACTCTCCATTCACTGTTTATGTATGGTTTTAACGACCTCCGTGGTCGAAGGGGAAGGCTCTCCACTAGCAATCTGGAGGTCGCGGTTTCGATCCCGGGGTGCGCAAGTAATTAATTAATTTACTAGCTGTTTCGCCCATTGCAGGCAATTAATTGGTTAGAGTACTAAGCGGTTTGATGTTTGAATGTGTATGATGCAAGGAGTGTGTGACTACACTTAGTCTTTTACCCGTTGCAGGCAACTAATACCTACTTTTATTTTCTTCACGGTTATTCACGGTATTGTATTTTTGTGCCGTCGCCGCTTAAATACCACCCATACAAATACTATCCATTAAGGTTGAACCATCCGAGGTTACTTTTTTAAGTAATTTATAGTATAAATTTTGTGATTTTCAAATAGTAAGCAGGTACCTACACAAATTTAATGGACTCTTTAATTTTACGGCTTTCACATCCCTATGGTCCGGGCTCTGATTGGCCCCGCCGTCAGACTTACAAAACGCACTTTATAGGCAAAGTGGTTTATATAAGCACTAAACTTTTTAAACTAATTAAAAATATAAACCTTCTTTTTAAATCGTTTTTTTTAAATTATTTTTTTGAAAATGACATCAATCATGTGTCCATCTTTTGAATTCACGAACGCTTATACTATTTTTTGTAATAAATAATTAATTATTCATTTAAAATTTTGGCTTGGTATTGTGCGAAATTTTTAACAAATAGTTATATTTAGGATGGCTGATTAACGTTTCTAAACATTCGAAAAACGAATTTTTCCAATAATTTTAACCGCCGAGTCTGCGTTTCGGACTGGATTTCATCACCAAGTGAAGGATGGAGATCATGATTGATGGAGAAAACAATCATATCACACCACGTGACTCGCTTGAGAGCTCGCGGCTCGGAAGCGAAACGAAACGTAACTTTCGCGCGGTCAGGCTGGCGAAAGTGCACCCTGAGTTCGTCTAAAATACGGGCGACGGAGGTCGACTTTGCCGTCCCGTCGTCGGTGACTCGTCGAAACAAATGAATACCGAATATTGGAATACTGAATTTTCCATACGATTTTTCATACATTTCCGGCACGGTACCTTGCGACCGAAAATGAACCTTGCGGTCGGTTAAAATTAAGGGGCGGAGCGGTCGTTTTTTGCCTGCAGACTCTGTCTTAATTTTTTGCGCGACTGACCTAAATATATTTATGTTATTTTAAAATGTCACTCAATACTCCCAGTATCGCCCAAGCGTAAAATCACCAGTCAGAATTGAAAGTTTGCTTGAAACGGCTTTGGCCGTGTTTGGTGACGAGATCTGAATAGCCAGGTACTTTCCCGCCCATCTTCTTCCACTCTTCACTACCTTCGATTAAGAAAAAATAACCGAAATGCTATGTTCGAAAAAAAAAGGATTTTGGGTTCTCTATGTTGTGATGTACTCACCAGTTTTCCGCTTGTACTACGAGTTTCCGGACACCGTGTATAAAATAATACAGCAGACATTTTCCAGTTAGTTAATGAGTATTACTACCTGCATATTTTATAATACTTGTTTTGATAAACATAATGTGTGTTTTGTACCTAACTATTTTAAAAATACTCAATTATGAGGGAAACTTTCCAAAACGCAATACCTAATAAAATTATTGCTAAATCATTAAAAATTATATTTCTACACCAATCTCTCATATTATAAACAATAGCTTTAAGACAGGAGTTTTCCCGAGCACGTATAAAAAAACCATAATCTCTCCAATATTTAAGTCCGGTAGCCCGGAGGACATTTCTAATTATAGACCCATTTCACTCTTATCTAATATATCGAAAATTTTTGAAAAAATTGTTAAAAAAAGACTAACTGCATTCTTAAAAAAAACTCGATTATAAATGAAAATCAATTCGGTTTCACAGAGGGAAAAAGTACCCAAGATGCCATTGCAAAAATTTCATCTAGTATTCAGAGTGCCCTGGACAAATCAAATAAATGTATAGGAATTTTTATTGACTTAAAGAAAGCATTTGACAGCATTTCCCATGAAAGAATTATATTTAAATTAAAAGAAAATGGCATTGACCACTTAGCTCTTAAATGGATAGAAAGCTACTTAACAGAGAGACCTCAAATTGTAAAATTAAACCAAACCTTTAGTACACCACTAACAAGTACATTTGGCATTCCTCAAGGCACGGTCCTCGGACCATTACTATTTCTAATGTATGTAAATGACATTTTCCAACAGAAAATCAAAGGTGAATTAATCTCTTATGCTGATGATACTGTTTTATTAATAAAAGGTCAAACATGGGAACTAGTTAACAAACTTGCAAATGAATGTATTAATATCTTAAAATCATGGTTTGATAATAACCTACTCACACTTAATGCCAAAAAAACAACATATGTATTATTTTCACTACAAAAAATACCTAAACACAAAGTAAATATCATAATCCATGATGAAAATTGTGACAATGTCAACTGTAAACTACTTAATCCTATTTGTACTGTAATCAACTCTTCTTCTGAAATTAAATATCTTGGTGTGATCATCGATGAAAATTTGAAATGGAAAAGCCATATTACGGAGTTAGTAAAGAGAATAAGGAAATGTATATATATATTTGTTAGGTTAAGAAATATTTTAAATGTGAAAATACTAAAAAATGTATATTATGCTCTTGTCCACTCCCTGCTTATTTACGGAATCATAGGTTGGGGAGGATCTTATAAAAACAACCTAAACTCAGTAAAAGTCTCGCAAAAAATTATTATAAAGGTAATACTTAAAAAAAACTCTACTTTCCCAACAAAATTGCTTTTTAAAATGTTTCCAGTACCAAATATTGATGATATATTTAAGCAAACTTCAATTATAAAAATGTGTAAAGAAAAAAATAACACAGAATATCAAGAATTTTACAAACTGATGAGAAATGGAAATCAATTTATTACGCCAATCTTTAAAACAACTCAAATGCAAAACCATTATATTTACCAAGCCATAAAAAACTACAATAATCTCCCTTCCGAATTGCGCTGTATTACGAACCAACAAGAACAAATCAATAAAATCAAACTTTTTTTCAAAAAAAACTTATATTAAAAAAATATATGGATATATTATATTTATATTTTACACATAACATTGAATCACTGAAGTAAGAATCGTGGCTCCCTTATCAGGCACAAGAGCTCCTCTTTTCTGATAAGGTATACATGACCAATTATGTACCTAAATATTATATTTGCAAAAAAATGTATGTATTAATGTAACTATGATCTATATTAAAATAATAAATAAAAAAAAATAAAATAAAAAATGTATGTCGATGTAGACAACACTTTTTGTAAATTATTTTTTTTTTGGTAAACTAATGTTTAAGACAAGTTTTTTTATGCATAGCACAAAGGTTAACAATTATTTTACAAGCAATAATTATTCGCCTGAAACACTCATCCACATTGAAAAATCTCCTGATAAAAGATACATGACGCCAACGGAACTCGAATAAAATAAAGTTGGTTGTTTTCAGGTGAAAAAATGTAACAAGCATTAATTGTTGAATGAAACACTAGTATATATTGAATTATTTGGCGGATAAGAGATAAGCCGCCATAGCTCAGTGGTCAGAGCTGTCGACCGGAAATCGAAGGGACACGGTTTCGAGTCCCGTTGGCGTCATGTATCTTTTATCAGGAGATTTTTCAATGTGGGTGAGTGTTTCAGGCGAATTATTGCTTGTAAAATAATTGCAACACTTTTTGTGTGCAATATAAAATAATAATACAATTTTGAATACAATTAATTAATTAATTTAATGTTGAAGGTCCAATTGGATTAAGAGGGAGTCCCCTGAGCCCAGACTACAGATCTGTGGGCAAGCCCGCTGGCTCTGTTAGGGACACCACCTCCATAGCCTCTGTGGACCATCACCTGCCCTCCACCACGCAACAGGAGAAGACCAAAATGTTTAGGTAATTATTACATGTCATTGTGATTGTAAAATTCCAATTACGATGAACGCTTTACCAAACTGAATTACATATTTTTTTAAAATGAAAAAGTTTAGCAAATATATAGTAAAATATACACCATTAAAGAAATTATTTTTTCACAATTTTAGAAGCAACTTTGGCTAATTATTTCATAGTTGAAATGAAATTGAAAATAGTTTTACCATACCTGGTATGTGAAATAAAAAATGAAAAAAGCATGCCATTAGTACCGAATCTTCTAATTATTTATAAAACATTGTAAACTGTTAACCACTCATTTTATCTAAATATGTTCGGTTTGTTTCCAAAATAAAAAATAAAATAAAAACCATTGCTTGCCGGCGATGCCATACGTAGTAATGCAAAATCATGTGTTTTTGATTTGAAAATTTGGTCACCTAGAAATGTTTCAGATGCTTTAATTAAATACTGCGAATAGAAGACATCTTGGCCTTTGAAATGATCGAGTATTTTTAAGATAAGTCTTTTTATAAGCCCAGAAAAAAATAATGTAAAGGCCTATGAAAACTGCTTTAAAGTTAAAAATCTCCTACTTACGAACCCATTTTCGGTTATGATTTTATTGTATAATGTGTCAAATTAAGTTATTTATAAAATGATCGAAAAAAAAATAAATATTTATGCATGAACATCAACAAAATAAAATAAAAGGCACTTTTTGGCAATGTTTTTTTTTTGCATAAATCAAAACAGGCGGATGGTGTTAAGCGGGAATTTAAACCTTATCGCCATCTACGTAAGGGTTGTTATTGATAGCGGCTCTATTTAAAATATTACACGACGTAGTGCATCGCCTAATAGGAAAACATAACCTACGTCAAGGTTAAAAGTAACTGAACTTTGAATTATCTACCCGTTCACAGATGACGTTAATTTAATTATTTTATTAAAATACACTTTTTTCATACTAACCGGAATTATTTGTTTGCGCCCGTACATACTGTAAACGTAATGACATGGAGATCTATGAGTCCATACATGGCATTAGGTACTTTAATTATTTCATTAAAATTCAATTTTTTCAAGCTATGATTATATAAAGACAAAATATTTATTTGCGCCCGTACAAATGCAATATGAATATAAATAAATAGTATTGTTTGTATAAAAACTCAATTCTTCCAAGAAAGGCATACAAATACAATGTTGGATTGAATCACCGATAAAATATTGTTTTTTATGCCTTTCTAAAAATAATTGAATTTTTATACCGACAAAACTATTTATTTACATTCGTATCGTCTTAAAGAAAAATTATACCACTCAGAAGATTGGCCGTGATAGGTTAAAACTCGTAACTATCAAAAGAAAGTGTATAATTTTTTTTAAATATTATAAGTAATAACTGAGTAAATTTAATTCGTGTACCTATTTCATGTTTATTTTCTGCCTTTTCAGATTAAATTTGACGACCATTTTAAGTTGCATTTACGCAGTGTTACTGGTTACTACAGGATTTATCATATTTATCTTTGACATATTCATCAATACTGAAATCGCAGAGGTAAGAACATCACGTTAATTATTTCTGTGTCTCATGTCCGTGCAGTTAATAAATAAAAAAAACGGAGGTTAGGAATATGCCTAAATTTTTATTTATTAATGATAAAGTAATGTTTATAAGACAAGGTTTTTATGCAAACCACAAAGGATAATACATTATTATAAGCTATAATTAGTCGCTTGAATTATCAATACAAATTGAACGTATCTCCCGAGTAAAATAAAATGCCGCCGACGGGATTTGAAACCGAGCCTTCTGATGTCCGGTCAGAAGTTCTGGACCACTGAGCCACGTCGGCTTATTTCCAACACGCCAAATAATTCAATATGTACTAGTACTTCAATTAACAATTACTGCTTGTTATATTTTTTCCATCTGTAAACAACCAACTTTATTTTTGTAGGAAACGCTTTGTTAGTGCTAAATTTCCCACTAGATGGCGTCGTGACATATTATATCTACATTTGTTCAGAGCGTCTGACCGGACATCAAAAGGCGCGGGTTCAATTCCCGTCGGCGGCATTTATTTTTACTCGGAAGATATTTTCAATTTCAGGCGACTAATTATTGCTTATAATAATTTATTAACCTAAATTATTGTTTTTAACTTGTATTATTGAATAGCAGGGTAACTACCTAATGAGGTGGCTACTCCGAGGCATCTGCCATTTTTAAATACATATTTGTACATCCACTAATTTCATGTTCGTGTTTTTGTTTTCTATTTCAGTATTACTGCCTTTATTTAGTGTTTGTTGGACTACTTTACATATTATATTTATTGATAGACCTTAGAATTTATATAAATAAGGCTAAAATCCACCACAAAGAGAAAAGACTACACGAAGCGGCTTACGATAACATGATGAGGCAAACGGAGGTAAAATATCCCTTACACTATAATATTTTTTAGTTAACGTTTAATCGATTTTTTTTTATGAGACGCCAGGCATCCCAATGCCTGGAGCCAATAGGACTATAGCACCCTAAACGGGGTAAATTAGTGTATTATGTGAAGGGAAATGGAGTAGGAAGTAAATATTATATGAGTTTTGAGATCCGTCAACCAAAAATGACTTCAGTCAATGTTTCGAAAGTGTGTGACGATACACATTTACTCTAGAATGAAGTTCAATTTTTAAATTACTGAATAATTTTGATTAGATTTTGTATTCCAACTGAAATTTGAATCTAATTCGTTAAAACATAATATGGCCATCGAAATGAATCCGTGTATTATTATTAAGGCGATGCCATACGTAGTAATGCAAAATCATGTGTTTTTGGATTGAAAATTTGGTCGCCTAGAAATGTTTCAGATGCTTTAATTAAATACTGCGAGTAGAATACTATTTGGCCTTTTAAATAATTGAGTATTTTTTTAGATAAGTCTTTTTTTAAGCCCAGAAAAAATAATGTAATAAGGCCTATGAAAACTGCTTTAAAGTTCAAAATCTCCTACTTACGAACCCATTTTCGGTTGTGATTTTATTGTATAATGAGGCAAATTAAGTTGTTTATAAAATGATCGAAGAAAAAAAATATTTATGCCTGAACATCCACAAAATAAAATAAAAGGCACTTTTTGGCCATGTTTTTTTCTTGCATAAATCAAAACAGGCGGATGGTGTTAAGCGGGAATTTAAACCTTATCGCCATCTACGTTAGGGTTGTTATTGATAGCGGCTCAATTTAAAATATTGCACGACGTAGTGCATCGCCTTAAGTATTTATAATTAACTTTAGTTGATACGTATGTTGTGATCTGTTTATTGACATAACTCCCCTCGTACAGGACGAAACGCTCGATAGCCCCACGGAGCGGGGGGACAAGCAGACCCCGTTCACCCTCGAGCTGCCCCCCCCAGTCAGCCCCCTGGAGCACCCCTACTGCTTCAGCCAGGGCCGCCACGCGGGCAGCTTCTACCTCAAACTTGGGGCCGCTGGTAAAGTGGACACTAATTTAACTAGCCCTAATTGCATTACAATCTTGCATTTGGGAAGCGACAATTCCCGAGGTTGCCGGTAGATACCTGCCAAACTTCTTGGAAGAGAAATCATTATTTCTTGGTTCATTTTATTTAATCTATGGTTATCGTCATCTGAAGCGTTTTTTACAATTGATACATTAATGTAGATACTTAAATTATGCAAATATAAAATAAATTATTATATTTCACGTCTATCATTGCACTATAATAGCTCACAACCGTCACACCTTCACCTAATCTATTTCGAAAAAAGTCATTAGTAAAAACGAATTTTTACGCGAAATTCGTAATTTTACGCAAATTTTGCGATTTTCACAAGAATTATGCGAAATTTGCAATTTGCAATCGCGAATTTAGCGTATTTTTTACACGGATTTCTGGTGCGTAAAATAGACAAATATACTCGTATAATGTACTAAACAATATTAGTACTAATAAGTTCGCAAAACGTTACTTTTGTTGCAAAATATATAATACCACTGCTTTTGCTGAAAATTATAACTACGAAAAATTCCACAAAAATTAACTCTAAATTGTTAGGTTCCTGGTTTTATGTACCTACTGTTATAGGTACTAACAAAAAAAATTGTACAATGAATTGTTAAAACAATCGGTTATATGCCTACTGCATATGTAGGTACTAGGTACTGAGGTACACCTTCGATGTAATAATATAAACCGTGGATTTTCCTTGTGTCCTTCTTACACCCACTTCTTTTACAATGTACCTCCTCTCTCGTCACTTAATAAGCTGCTTTGAAAAATATAATTTTAACACAAGTTGAAACGTTAAATTTCATTTTATGACATACATATTATTTGATATCATGCAACCATAAAGTGAAGAATTTTGATTAAGTTTTTTTCTTTTTCTCTATTTTGTGAACGAATTTAAAAGGAAATTGTAAAAATAACTAAACCAAGGACGGATTGTTTCACAATTTTCATTGGAACAATTCATCTTGTTTCAATGTTAATTTTCAAGTTTTTGGAAAGTCCTATTCAAGTTCTGTATCATATGATAGTAGGCTAGTCAGTTCACAGAACTGAAATATTAGCAGAACTTGAATATAACTTTTACAGAACTTGACAATTATCTTTGACGTTCGATGAAGTGTTCGAAATCTCGCAAAAAATATTTACCTCTTTTTACCTGTCTTGACCTAACCTTACATAACTTATAGTAGCATTACCTTTTTAATAAACAAGTACCTCGATCCATATGAGTACATTATACTTTTCATTGTATTACATGTCTTTTGCACATATCCAATATCCTATTATATTATTTGTCCTAATAATAATAATAATATAAATTTATTCCGGAATGTATGCAGGGGTAGTGCAATGCGATACATTCCATATTTGAAATAATATACATAATTAGAGTTAGAACAGTAATAATAATAATATATAGGTGATTCCAATAGGCACAAAAAAGCTGAATTTAAGTGAAAAAACAAAATGTTATCACAAAAATGAGTGTGTTATACGTTACTTATATTTTTTTTCTGTTTCAAATATACAATAATAAAAATAAATAAATTATTTATATTGGACATTTATACTATGTAAGTTTTAATTTTTTATTATTTCAGTTTTCTGCTTGGGTCATTTGGTGCACTCGGCTCTTTTACTAAGCGTCCAAGCAGTGTACCTTCAATCAGATACCAATTGTGGTAACGTTGTGATTTTGATTCTGGACATCCTCTATCCTTGCTATTCCTTTTGTCAACTCTTCTTCATCTTCAAATATTCAAACGTGGTGATTCTACGTAAGAAGGTAAGTTCTCTAATATGATCCTGACGTTGAAAGCTCCGTTGTAACCTCTCAACCTGTTATCATGAATAGTTTTTGTGTTATTACACCGCTAGCGCTTACTCCATCTTTAGCCAACGCAAAATTTTCAGCCAGCGTTATAAAGTCAGATGGAAAAGGATCAGCATCATCAGGTCAGATGGTGGATTGTGATGAAGTATGTATTTTATCAGGAACAAATTCAAAGTTATGGCTATTTTCAATGAATTCTGAATTGTTTATTGCAATAATTATTATCAATCATATGAAAAAATTCTATACGTAAACTTCACAATCCATAATATGGGGGCATACGTACTATGACTTTTTTATTTCATGCAAAACTTTTTTTACGTGAAATAAAACAAAAAAAAAAAAAATTAAGTGCTCGGCAATAATATTGCCGATTTGTTCAGATGGGCGAGTTTGCGCGCTAGAAAGTGTTCTGTAATCTTTGTGGAGATGGTTCGTTCTGTCTGACCTACATACATACCTACAATTTGTCACACCTCGAGTAGCTGAGTTTATAAACTCCATCTGTCTCAAGAGGAAACTTGATTTTTGCGGGTCTCATAAAGACAGATTTTTGCGGGCCTCAGACGAAGACAGTCTCGGTATATTCTTTCTTTAGTACCCGGGTAATTCTATCAATAATATTGTGAATATAAGGTAAGAAAGCACCTCAACCTGTTCTTTATAAGATAGAAGGGTTTATAACGGAGTTATCAGCGGTAATCCTTTAGCACACCATCAGTTTAATTTATTTAATCACGTTGTGTGTTTTTAAATAATACTTGACTTCCGATTTTGTTTTGTGAATAAATACATTATTTCTATAATTCCTGTAGTTGGAAATTTACTCACTTTCCGTCATCCGATCGAGCTGAGACTCAAATTTGAATTTGATTTTTTTCTTGTATATTTAATCTTTTTTGTGCATTTTTAGGAGGTGGGAAGGTTTGCTCTAATGCATTGCATTGCCAGCAGCATTTGCTTTTGGATTTGGACTATAATCAGAGAAACAATGGATTCACTTGCAATGTACGTGAAGAAAACGGCTGAAACTAAAGATCATCGTAGTTTTCATGGTAAATAAATTATTATTATTATTTTATTTTTTTTAATTATATTCATTCAATAAAAAAAATTGCAATGTGTGATATACATATATATATATTTCACTAGTAATACGATAAAAGATATTATGCTATGATTAATATTTATTATTTTTCAATGTTCTCCCATAATAAGCAATTGCTTGTGTGTATGGGATGAGGTATTATTTGTTTAGTTTCTTAGATTTTTTATTTTATTTTTTAAATTTTTGTTTTTGTTTTTCTATTATTTATTTACGTTTTTTATTTAGTTTAGGTTTTCGGTATATTTTTTTAATTTCGTTTTGAATTCTTTGAAACTATCATTAAGTGATCTTATATTTTCTGGCAATTTATTGAAGAAATTTGTTCCTAAGTATTTGTAGTTTTGCTGATCCAAAGTATTTTTACAAATCGGAATTGGTAACATGTATTTTTGCCTGAGATTTGCTGTGTTTTTGAATGGTACGGTTTTGTTTAGGATATCATCTTTGCAAACTTGTAAGGTTGCCTATATTGTTATTTTTTTTTAAATTACCTTATTTAATTACATTGTGACCAATACATCCGCTCAATCAATGTTACATAGCAAAAAATTAGAAGTTAAGTGTAATATTTGGCTGTTATTGCGAACACTTCCTTCCTACTTCTCCGAATCATTTTGAAAAAGAATTTTGTTACATTATGGAGTGTTAGTTTTCAAGGTGTTTCCCGATAGTTCATAGGTAACGGCTTCCGAATTCGAGTTTTTTAACTGTGAAATATTTTGACTTGTCAAATATATTAGTTTCGTGGCCTATATGCGCGTTTCTCTTCTATTCCCGACCACCATTCTTCTTGTTTTTTTAATGAACTCTTCCGGTATTCCAGAGGGTATTTGGTCCAACGTGAACTGGTCCAAGATGTTATACAAGCAGCCCGAGCCTATGGCTCTACCGCTGACCTCGTATCGCATGCCCGGCGCGCTTCACCTGAGAAGTGCATTCAACATCTCCCCTATCCGAGACAACTGCTCGGCCCAGGTTGGCCTCGATTCCATCTTCAATGACCTGGCACCGCATCTGTATCCCTTCACCATCGAGTACAGCATTTTGATCGGTAAGCATTAATTGAAATTCTAACTTTTCAATTTGCAATGTGGGTAAGAGTACCGCCGCCCCATTAACCATTTATTGGATAACCAACACCTATGCCATAGGTCACATCAAGTAGTTCTCTAGGTTTGGTAATTTAGCAGGGGTGACCTGGTTCATGGGGTGAGGTAAGTCTTGGTCTTGGTGACAGATGCGTCTGCCCACCAACTGCGTGGCAGGCCGGATCGGGAGACCTTATGACAGTTGAAGGAGACCTTATGACCTCTGGCAGGACTCTCAGAACATCGCCTTGCACCGCAGTGGGAGGGATGGATTCATACGAATGTTCTTACCCAACCCTTATACCTCTTTCCTCCCCAGAACTTCCTCCCCTTCTTTTCCTAAAAAGACCCTCAACACAGCATCCCCAAAGACGATACAGGCCCTGAGGGGAATTAGTAATATTAGAAAAGAATTGTCAAAATGAATTGAAAAAATAAAAATTAATAAATAACATCTACATTAGGTCAGTTAGTATCCACTTTTTACGGAAATCGAGAGTTACAATTTTATCAGTTAGAATGTACCTGCGCAAAATAATACCAATTATCGATTTCCTACTTAAAAAAATTAAAAAAGACAACATATATGAGCGCACTGCAGGAATAATTTTAAGAATATGACCACTAAAATAAAATTACTATTTTTAAGCGAATTGACACAAAATTTCGCTACATAAATGCTGTGATATTATTATTATATTTAAACTCTTAATTTTTACGCTTAATTAATTTCAAAATTGGTATTCCTCTAAATGAAATCCATTATGTAAAGTTACTAAGTAAACTGAATTTATCGAAATTATGTATAAAATTTTCAAGGTTTGACTGCCCTGACGCTGGTAAGTTTGCTGTCACTACATGTACCTCCCAAATATATAAGTGGTATTATGAATCTTAGTTGTAAGCCAGCTGTGTTTGTTATTTAATAAACATATTTGTACAACGCCCTTGAGGTGATTTTTCAGTAAAACTACGCTATATAAATAAGCCAAATATTATTATTATTAATATATTATTTCACAACAATAACATTTTTGTTATTGATAAAGTACGTAGATTGGGCAATGAGCTTATAGATAATTGAAGATGTCATATTATAAAAAATAATACCGGATATAACATTAACTAAAAACTACAACAATAACAACCACAACAACAACAACAAAAATCACTCATGACAATAATAATTCAGAAAAAAAATTTCCACGTATACTACGCCGAAGTCTTTGCTGTACTTATATAGTCACAGATATCATTTATTTTTAACCATAGACAGGATTTACATAAAACAAATTAAATTCATGATAGAATTACATTAACCACATCAGAAAAGTTACGCAAGTAATATCAAAAAAGTACTGTTTTATGCACATTTTTATTCAGCTCGCAATTGAAATCGTCCACCATTGATTTTATGTTATTGTTATAATTATTTAATAATCTGTTTAAGCAAGAATTTTGTTTAAAGTTTGTTTTGCATCGATCTGCTTTGATTATGACAGATACTATTTTATTTTTTGGAATAACTTTATTGAGTAATACCTCAAATTGTAATATTTAATTATTGAAGACAATATTAGCGATTTCTAAACGAAAATCTGAAACAGAAAAATCAGAAAACAATACGGTCACATCTAGAACACGAACCCAGGACCCTTGCCTTGCCGGGGCACCGCTCTACCACTGAGCTAATGGGACTCTATCCCCTTCGGTCACATTTAACTGTATCACACTTCGAATAAGAGCTACCAACATTGTCTTCATTTTTGTTGTTAGTTCTTATTCGAAGTATGATACAGTTAAATGTGACCGAAGGAGTTAGGGTCCCATCAACTCAGTGGTAGAGCGGTGCCCCGGCAAGACAAGGGTCCTGGGTACGTGTCCTAGATGTGACCGTATCCTTTTCTGATTTTTCTGTTTCAGATTTTCGTTTAGAAATCGCTAATATTGTCTACAATAATTATATATTATTTTGTTCTTTCTAGTTGGCATCTTTTTCATCCTTTGGCAAAATATCGGCAACTGTGCAAAAGAGGACCCTGCAATTACATCAACAGAATACCACGACAAAGAAGAATGGGCAAGCGAGGGGTCATGGGAGAATGAAGCCTGCAAGTCAGTGATACATAATATTTATAAACATTATCTAACATAATAATTTCAGCTATGGGTCTGTTTTTCTGGGAATAATTGTAACTCTAGTTTAATAAACTCGGAATTGTATTGAATTTAAGTGCCATTTTATAAATTGGAATTGATGTGTCGTGAATTCAGACTATCCCCATTGATGTTGTATTGAATTCAGATGAGACGAGAAGTGAAAAAATTGGTTCCACTATTTTTTATCTTTTTAATCGATCAAATTTGACCTCCAACGCTCCAAATCTGAACAATCGGAAACTAGTGGAAAACGTTTCAAACGAGATATTAGTAACCCATAGCTCCTCTATGATTATTCCTTGATTTTCCATGTCTAGGCTTCCGACGGCAGTGGAAGAGAATGGTCTGGTAAGCAACCTGGTGATCCACGTGGACTGCCACTCTTCAAACAAAGGACTCTTCGGCGGCATCTTGATCATCGTTCTCACGGTGGCCAGTATCATCATGTGCTTCATTACTGTAAATAGCGGGTAAGTAGTAATATCCCTCCGGTATTATTGTATGAAATTAATGACATTTAGCCAAAATCGCATCTTTGCCAACACTGTTCAACATTTTGTCCGTTCATTTATTTTGCCAAAACTAAATAGTTTCTTATCCTTTACATGTATTTATGATTGCAGTGAATTCGTCGATATCGGAGTCCTGGTAATTGAAATAACCGAGATAACCCTTCACGTGATAATGCTCATCGCCGTGCTGCTAGCTTACTCTCAGATAAAGAAACTCGATATCAATCAGCATCCCGTCTCTCTCTTAGATGACCTCTTGCTCTTCATCTGCATCCCGGCCTTTTTTATGGAGGTTCTCTTCACATTTATACCGGCTGTGGTCTATGGAAATTTCATGCAATTCATCATTGTTTCTATCATTGTGAGTATCATTAATGTTGAACATAATAATTTACTTAATGAAACAATGCTCATATTGACTGAAATCTGCCTTGGTAACTTTTCATTTTATTATTTATAACAAGCTGTACTCGCTCTGGCTCAGTCTGTCTGTGCAGTTAGTGAAACAATAACGCGTGTTGCCTTTACGTCCAACAGATGGAGCTGTTTTTAAAAAAGCATTTTTGTCCAACAGATGGCCCTGTTTTTCAAAAAAGCCTGTTTGTACTTTCCAGAGGTGACATCTTTATGTTATATACATGTCACCGTTGCATTCGAACACACGCGTATTCGAATGCAACGTTTTATTAATTTTTCAATGCAATCGGTGAAGATTTAAGATTTACTTACAAACGAACATTTACACTTATTATATTTGCATTATAATGATAGCTCCAACACGAACCATGATTATAGGTCCTCACGTAGAAAACTTACTGATATAAAATAGTAATATTTTAAAAAAATTACTTAATATTAATCGTGTTTCCGTTAAAAATGGGACTGCAGGCCCTTACCGAAAGAATTTATAGGTTTTATTTTCAACTTTTAGTAAAAAAGGAATGTATTGACGCGACGTCGAAGCACGTGTTCGTCAAAATCATTATATTTTCGCATTTCGACAGTATATATTAACAGGGATGATGCAGGTGCATAAACACGTGTTCCGACATGTTCGGAAACTAGTAATACTTTATAAGGAAGCGACCTGCTGTCCCGTTTAAAAAATTGAAAATCGTTTAACAGGGTTTAAAAAATAAGCAATGCTCGTTTTTCGCCGTGCATCGTATCTCACATTTCACTTTATTCCTTTGAAATCCAATGCCTTAAACGAAATTTACTAGGATTGTCATTGGAAGTAACTTTACTGTCCTGGTAATCGAAACTTATTTCCAAGCGGGACATTTTACCTTCTTTTCTACATGCAATTGTAAAGTTTACACATTTTATATGAGCGGGAAGAAAGTTTGTCATATTTCCCAATCTTATAAAATAAGTTGACCAAAAGTCAACAAGTCATAAATCATTGAAGCTTTCTCTGCTATATTCCGGATCATTTAAATTTGATTTTTGATGTACAAGTCAACCCAATCATCGTCCTCGTGATTATTTTCTTCGTGCGTTCAACAGACACTTTATTTGTGAATTTTTCCTGCAGTCTCTCCAAGTCCTGGTACAGACCCCCTTCATAACAGACGCCCTGAGGAGATGCAGCAATTCCAGGCAGCTACAGAGGGTCAAGCCAGGAAGAGAGTTGGTCACCTTCCTCGTGGTACTCAATGTCTCCACGTGGATCTTTGAGACCTTCACTATAAAAAACGCGGGGATTGACGACATGAGATACGACTACTATGGCAAAATACTTTGGACTATTCTTGGTCACGTCACTACCCCGCTGTGTATGTTTTATAGGTTTCATTCGAGTGTGTGTCTTGTAGATATTTGGAAAGGGGCGTATCTGCCTGGAAAGAGTCATTAGAAAAATAATTGATACCACTACTATTTATTAATTAATTGGTTAACAAAATAGACGTGATATAAACAACCAGACTATAAAACATTAGACCTGGTTTTTAATATAGTAAATGTATCACTTAAAACGGGGATTATACCTTGTGTCAAATGCGGTGGTTAGGATTTTTTGGCATGTTATACACACGGAGGCCTAGCGAAAATGAAAAGTTTACAACCTCAGCAGATCTCCGGATCGTTGTCAAAAAACTGATTTTTCAGCAAAAATATTGTATGCTTTTTAAAGTCAACAAAATTTTCGATAGTTAAAAATTTAACAAAAAAAAATTATGAAACTAATGGCAATTGGACTTACTGCTGTTCAAAATTATCATTTTTTTATAATGTCTCAATTGTGGCTGTTTTAACTTGGAATGCTGTGAAATAATTATCGAAAAATCTTTTCTGTCCCATTTGATACAAGATAAGATGTTTAAATTTTCTGGAATATTTAGGGCAGTGCAATTTTCTGTGTAGCTTTGAATAATTCAAACTTTCTCAAAATGTTTTATTTTCTTCCATTTTCAATTTATGTTAGATACTACTTTCTTAACCTCTCAGGCTAATTTGTTCACCTTTGCGAACAAACAGCTATTACCCTATTATTTGTTAATTAAAAATTATCAAATTTTTAAAGCGTGTTTTATCACCTTTCAATAACAGGTTTTAGTTTTCAGAAAAATTCAGAAATATACCATTTATTTGGATTTTATTGAGATGCGGAAATACATACAAATTCACCGACTTTCTAACAGCATCTTTGAGATATGGTTATAATTTGAAATCCTGTGTTATTTTGTAATAAATAAATAAATAAATATATAACGGTCAATACGACAGAGGCCTAAGGCGTTAATACCGATGAATTCGCCAAAAATGAAAATAATTTGTAAAATTTTAAAATTTGTTTAAAATAATATTATTAGATGGAGATTCTAAATAAAATCGCTTTAGTTAATAATACTAAGCCATCTGTATTTGAAGTAATGTGGATTTTTTGTAGTTTGTGGATATGAAAAAACATTATATGTAATGACAATGTAATAATGTATATTAAAACACTAAAAAAAATAATTACATTAAGGTACATACAATTTGTGTTTATTTTTTTAAATAGCGTAATATTACTATTTTTTGTATAAAAATATATTAACCAGTATAACTGCCGTATACGTTAACCGCTATGTTTGCAACGTTCAGTGAAAAGTGCATATTGCTAGAATGTTCCATTATCCATTATGAGTAGAAGAGGATGATCTACCGACATTTTGAAATGGACGTCTAAAACATGTTTATTCTGTTAAATAACAAAATATAAGTTCACTTACGGAGCAGCATGAATGCATTTGCACCCATTCGAGGCAGGTTAAACAAACATTGGCATTTGATATTCCAAATGAGCTTAAAACAAACCCATTATGGAAAAGCAGATTTGTGCAGAGGTTCGTTAAAAAAGCCTGCGTCAATTTGATAAGGACTGCAGTGCAATAATAACTACATTGATAGGACTTCCAACATTGTTAATAAAAATAATTGCATTTCAATTTTTTCTTTGTATCCGTTTTTCAGTTACACAATTGGAATTTCAGTTACATAAAGCTGCGATAAGTAATAAAAACAGTAACTGAATAAAATTTTATAATTAACAGTTAATGGATGAATTTAACAGTTGAATAAAGTTGGGACGTTTGTGTACCGCCACCCGGGAACCATTTATTGGATAACCTCTGCCATAGGTCACCCCAAGTGTTTTGCTACGTTTGGTGACTAAGAAAGAGTGCCCGGGTTCATCGGGTGAGGTGTGTTCAGGATTCACCTGTTCACAGGCTGCACGGCGTGCCGGATCCGGAGAGACTGGTTTGGGGAGACCCCTTGATCTCTCCAACTGTTCTCTCTTGACCCATCACCTTACGCCGCAGCGGGAAGGATTGATCTTTCGTCCGTCACTCCTGAACATACAGATACCTAGATTCCTACCCACCCATCATACGTTTTTCCTTCCCAGAACTTTCTCTCCTTCCTTTCCTTAAAAAAGACCTTCCACACAGCTGAAATAGGCTCTGAAGGAAATTATTTTCTTCAGAGCCTGCTGTGTGGGTTTTTTTTTAAATATATTTTATTTAGTTATAAAATTTTACATCTTATTTTTAGTAGTATTTATAGTTTCCAATTTTGAAATTAATCTTCTGTTAATTAGTATATTAAAGTATACGTGGATAAACAGGTCTTTAAAACACGCGCGATTTTTCGAGCACGACGGCGTAGCCGAGTGCTCGAAATAAAGCAAGTGTTTTAAAGACCAGTTATCCATGAATACTTTACGCTATTTTTTTATTGGTACACTTTGAAAACATAAATATTGCTACTATTATTAAAAATTTGGAAATAAGAACTATTAATGAATTCGTGATGTGACATCACAATATCTTGTTGTCATGGAAATGAAAAACACAAACATTAATTTGCAATCTGTCACATAAGATTAATAGTTGGATTTATAGTTAAAAGTTGACATTTAGACTTCACATTTTGTTGATTTGTTGATGTTGCCATGGTAACTTTAAAAAACGCGCGTTCCATAAAGTGCGATTGAAACACGCTAGAGCGTTCTTTAATTGAGTAAAAAAGGGCACCAATAAAAAAAATATTATATAGATAGGTAGAAACTTTATCGCTTCTTAAAAATGCTTACACAACCAGTTACAACTTGAAAAATACCCTTAGATTCAAACCACATTTGAGTTCATTGAACCAGATTTGATACAGTAACGCACTGACAAACAAAATTAGTATGTGTGATGATAAATTATTTGACATGATAATGATGTTTTTTTAATTTTCCATACAACAAAACATGTTTTAAGGGGAGACGTTTGAATATATTTGTTCACACCAATAGTATCGAAAGTATCAACAAAGTTTTCCAAACTAGTTTGGATCACCCACCTGTAGTCCCCTCTTACCCCACAACGTTACCTTACCTAGGTAAAAACATCGATTATAAATTCCGTTTAAGATTAGACTTAATGACTTTATTTTAACTAAAATTTTGAGGACAATATTAGCGATTATTAGACGAAAATTTGAAATATAAAAATGAGAATACGCTACGATCTAATGGGACCCTATCTCCTTCGGTCATATTTTACTGTATCGTACTTCGAATAAGAACAACCAACATTTTCTTCATTTTCTCACCGCACACTTTTATTGGTTGCTATCTTTATGTATGCTCTCAAGATTCAACTCGAACTAAATGCAATCTTGACAGTGTCTTGGATGAATATATCCTATTTTTATTTTAATGTGCGACATATATTGAATTTTTCTGCAAGTTTAAGATGAATATTTATTTTTGTAATAACTTATGAGTAAAACCGCCAATTTTAATATTATAATTTATGTTTCATATTTAAGCTTCTTCACATAAACCAAATTAAAATTAAATTTTATTATTTTGTGCTCCATCCAGTACGCCAAAACATGCAAGGGTCTATTTACAAAGATAGATGTGTAATTATTTAAAAACCAGTAGAATACAAAATAAAGGATCTGTAAAAAAAATCTCTGCTGAAGTTTGGGTACAAAAGCTGGAATAAACTTGAGTACTCGTCGGAGCTACGCGGCTTCTAAATATTTAAATAGTAGTGTCATGTACATAATACTTTAAAAATAGTAGTGTCATGTACATAATACTTTAAAAATAGTAGTGTCATGTACATAATATTTTGTTAATAGTAGTGTCATGTACATAATATTTTTAATTTAATTTAATTTATAATGTTTATTTTAGATAACCTACTTACCTTTTTTTAGTACGCTAATCATAATCAGAAAAAATAATTATTCGACGTGTTGACAGAACTTGCAAATCAACTTTGAATCTTGATGAATTGTTCAAATTCCGTGAAACAACCCGTCCTAAATCTCCAACACATTCTTAACGGTATTCAAAGTTTGTGAAAATATCGCGTTGCCCAAGATTGTATTTAAAACTAAATATATGGAGATTTTTCAGGTGGGTCTATCTGTAACCATCACCGCTGCTTGTACTTTGTTTTGAACTACCCGAATATAGATGCTAGTAGTTCACAATGTACTTCTGATACCAACCATGACCATTTCTTCTTCACCAAAAAATATGAACAGTAGCTGATTTAACATTTATACACAGAATTTTAAACAATAGCATCGACTGTACCAAATTTCTGCCCCCAAATAATTTTAACATTCCTTTGAGACATACTCAATATACAGAGCTATTCTAGGAAGATGCAAACTTAGCTGTGGCGTGTGCGTATAATACGCAGTTCAATGGAAGACTCCTGAACGGCCTATGCATTTGACTTTGAGTCTGAAGCGAAGAAGTAAAGGATTTCTGTTAATTGTTACTGATTGTATATAATGTTCAGTTCTAAGGACCCTAAAAACACTGCATCAAAACATTGAAAACTAACTTAGTCTTTCTTCCGACAGCCTAAAATAAGGCTTTACTCAAGTAAAAAGAGCCTAGTTACAAAACAAATGAAGCTTCTAATTCGCCAATTAACCGTGCTCTTACATTCAATAATATTTGTCTAAACTCTAATATCGACATTTTCTTGGATTCATTGTTCATTTTTAAAGGGAGAATCATGTCAATATTATAAACTGTTCAATGCGTATACATATACACACAAGTCAAATCGTGAACAACACCCTTTCATCAAATTGTTAATTTTCACATTATGTCTCATCGAATGATGCAAAGTGATTTAATATTAATTTAAAAACGGATTGAATCGTTGAAAGAACTTTCTATACGAAGTAATTAAAATAAACATCCATATGTTGGGAGTTAGGAGAGAGGCTACATATCCTATTATAGCCCAGGTGACCAGTGTTGGGTGTTGATGGAGGTACCAGTATTCAATCAAACATCGGCATAGTTCTATACTTATTGTATCACAGTGGATTTTTATTTGAAAACCTCTATTGTCTGCACGCTCCAGCGAACCTCTTTCACACAGTAATGGATTGATGAAACCCCTTCCTTCATATGCAGCACCCAATTTATTTTATTGATTTTGTTTTACACACTGTCAGTAACTTTATAAATACCTGCATAGATCCGAGCACATTTGTAAGAGACAGGAAAAAATATTTTAGAAGCATTATCATTTTAGCCTCGTTCGACAGGGTGAAGCAACAAATTATTTTAGACATTATGAAGAATTACATTTTTATTTTTATTTTTGACTTCATGTCAGAGTTAAATCTTCCCTACAGGAAAAACTAAACCCTTCCACACACTTTTCCACAAATGATCATCTAGTCAATCAACATCATGTAAGTGTATTATATAAGCAAAATAAATACAAAACAATACAAGAACAACACGTCAACTCACCAGAGATCAAATGGGAAAATAATTCACCGACTCCAGATATTTTCATATCAGAGGGTTCGGCTCGGTAGAACTTCTAACAGGGCCTATAAATCCTACTGATCCCTCAACATAAATATTTAAAAAATCTTTTGTTATCCTACATGTATTCAAAATGACCGACTTTTGCATCTTTATATAAAATATTTTAGATAGATCTAATACGCCTAAATTTTTAATGAGAGAGCTAGGTATAATGCCAGTAGCCGAAATAACGAATGGTAATATTTTTATAGTCTGAGAATGCCAAATTCTTTTTATTTCATTTCCTAAATCTGTGTATTTTCTTATTTTTTCATTTACAGATTTTTGAATAAAATAGCGACATCAATCAAATAAGTTATTTTTTTAATTTTTATTATTTTTTTTGTTTTAATAAATATAATTTTAAAAAAAATATATAAAAAAAAATTATAATTAGATAATTTTATATAATTTGTTATTTTCTTCAGTGGCATTCTAATGGTACATTTAAAAAGATTATTGTCAAAGAAAATATCGGAATGTGAATTTCGGAAGAATTGAAATGGTGCATGCTTCAGATATAGGCAATTCGCATTTTTTCCTTCACAAAATTACAAATTAAATTAAATAGTATGAGGAAATAAAATTTAAAAAAATTTAACACCCCTATAATTGATGATATAGGTTTTTTAGGGATCTGGTAGTGAGACAATGAAAGATGGTGGTTGTGTTGTCACAGCGTTTATTTGAGTAAGTGGGTTTCGTAGTTGTGAGATGACTCCGGACCAATGACGATGATACCAGGTGTAAGCGGCGATGACTGCGGTGGAGTGGTCGAGTCAAGTCAGTGGGTCGACACCGCGTTGGTGGAGACCGGATCGTGGATGTGTTCAGCACTGGGGGATGACGTGGAGTCTTCCGGGTACTCCAGCCTGAAACATGATGGACCTCAGGTTGGTCATTGTTGTAACTGCTAATTGATTACTGACTGAGTACGTATCGACGCGCCCGTTTTATAGCGCCCGGTGCAACGAGAATTTTCAGACGTGTAGGTAGGCGCGCCAAACGCTAGCATCGTATCTAGAGAGTTCTAGCTGCAATGCGTTTTGCATGGGCGAACGTTCCCGAATATTCTAGTAGCATCGCTACAGTATCTTAACTTTATTTCAGCGTTTTTCTTTCCAAAAGTTTGTTGTAATACAGGGTTTTCCAATAAGAGGTGTTATTTTTTTTTATTAATGAAAAAAAGATACACGAATTACATTACGCAATATGATAAAGTTTTTAATTACATAATACAATATAATATAAGTATTTGATGAACCCCCATAAATAAGCAGGGTTTGTGTGTATTTGATATTCAATCGTAAAAGATCAATGGTTTCGTTGCTTGTATGGCACGTAGCGCCGTCTTGTTGAAAATAAACGTTGTCCAGATCAATACCATCCAATTCCGGATCATCTCTCGATAGCGCAATCTATTCACCGTAACTGTTGCTCCAGCCTCATTTACGAAAAAGTAAGGTCCAATGACTCCGCCGGACCATAAACCGCACCAAACAGTCACACGTTGAGGATAGAGAGGCTTTTCAACAATATCTGTTGGGTTTTTCGAGCCCCAGATGCGACAATTTTGCTTGTTAACAAAGCCACCGAGGTGGAAATGGGCTTCATCACTCAAGATGATTTGCATTTGATTCACTCAAGTGAATTTTAATAATTTAAATGCGTTTTTGAAGCGTGTATCGTTCCATTTTTATTAATGGCGTAGTTTCTACTTGTCAAATGTCAAAAAATCTCTTATTGGAAAACCCTATACTAAGCTGAAAGACAGTATACTGAGTATTTTTTAACAGCATAGGCATTGTTCCGCATTCTGGGAAAAGCATGAAAGTGTGTTTTAAGCCTTCTTTATATCATTTTTTGTATCTTGTATATATTATTCTCTTCTCTTTTCATGTATAGCATATGTGAAGCTTTACATTTTTTTATAACATGAAACCGAATACATAAAAAAAAAACATTATCATCGTACCCAATAACCAATGACTAAATAAAATAGCAAAACACAGAATACGACTGCACTCTTACATAGATATTTTATATTCTTACAGCCTCATTAAAAAACGTGGTATAGATATTACGCGGCGCGTAAGATCAGAACTGTGAAAAACTTGACTTGCGGGTTTGTTTGGATAAAACGGTCCTCGAGGCCGGCTTTACCACACCACTGTTGAACGGGCGTGTAAGAATCTAATTATTTAGACGGTTACAAATTAGATTCTTACATGCCCGTTCAAGTTGGTGTGGTAAAGCCGGCTTTGAGCCTCGTTTAAGATTTTAAAAAATCTGTTGAAACATTAATCTAAATAAGTCCACTTTTAATTATGTTGGGTTGATAAACAGGAAAGTTCTCGTATAAAGGAATGTGATTTAAACATATGGCTGCCTTTTTGCTTATTACCGCAGAATTCATGGGTACCTGTGTCTTGCAATCTGTGAACGAAAATTAGCCTATTATTATTATTACTACTTGTACAATCGATTAGGTGTCTAAATGACTCATTTTTGATCGTTTTGTTTTAAAAAAGAAAGTCAAACATTCCTGGCTTACGAATAACCTGACAATATTTGAAAATCTCATACTACCACCATAGTGAGCGGAAAATGTTGCTTGTGTTGTAATGGAAGATTTAGCCAGCCAAGGAATTGAACACACTACGCCTGGGTGGGACCCAAACGCGATATCAACTCAGCCACCGACCTGTTAAATACTGTTAGATACCGAATAAATGGATTTTTTATCATCTAGCGACAAGCTACTATAATAACGCAAGCTGCACAGCTGATTTTCCAATTACCCACACATATATAGTTTTGATTTGATAATTCTCAGGCACCACTTACAATTAAAATACTTTATTTTAGGGATAACTAACCCTACATTTCCATGTAAAGTGCATTTCCCGTACAATGAAGTTAAAATAGAACTTCGCAAGTTCAATGCAACAGTTTAATCCATCTCGTCAGTCGCTAGGTAAACACTTGATGGATGCACTTTCCTGTTCTGGGCAAGAGTAGCAACCTGTTCTGGGGAAGTAGAAAATAGCAACTTTGTGAACGTTAGAGGGGATGAAGTTGTTGGAGAAGTAAACATAAGATGTACTTACCAGGAAGAATACAAGGAAAGAAGGCTTAACACATTTTTTTTGAAAATACCCCAGAAGCTTCTTTTTAATGATTTTTTTCTGGCAACATTAATACCATAACGCTTCAAAAATAAGTGTTAAATTAGTTGGTTTCTATCAATCCTACTTACCTACATATTTGAACATATTGTAGTTTGAATGGTGGAGCTGTTTTTCTATATTTTCTGTGACTTCTTCAAAGATTTTATAAGTATTTTGGCCTCAAATTCAAAATGATGTTTTGTATGAAAAAGGCCGCGCAACCGTTACTTTTTTCAACTAAGCCCTAAATACTCATTCATCGACATTAGTATAAACATTATTAATGTTATTTAATTATAACTACCACAACACGGGCATTAGCCTAGTATGGTAGTTAAAAAAATTTCAAAAAATGTAACATGTATACATTTATTAAAAAATAAATAAAAAAAAAAACTTTTTTAATGATGTGAAACCGGACAAGAGTCCCAACTGCTCCCAACCATCTTGAGCAGGTGAGATTATGGTATTCCCAATAGGGATATGATGTGAGGCTTAAAGTAGAAGGAAAAATAAGATATAGAAGAAGAAGGTGGAGAAGTATCTACCTATTCAGATCTGTTCACCAAACACGGCAAAGGAATTAAAATATTAAAAATTACAATTCTGAATGGTTTAGCATTTTGCTTCTAATAATGTGTTGAATTAAAATAAATTTATTAAAAATTATAGTTTTGATACGTATTTACATAATGGACAGTTATAGCAATAAAGTTACAATGTAGTATGTATCGAAAAATCCCACAAAGGCAAAGCCTGTGCGTGGGTATTATAATAACTAATTATCAGGATTGTATGGTAAGAATAAAATATCAAATTAAGCTTGTCGTTTTCTTTGATGGTAAATAAACTTATAAAAGTACACACAATAGATGAAATGAAAAACAAAATAACATGAAATTTGACATTATCATTTTTAAACCAAACACATAAAAATAAGGTACGTACTAATTTTTTTCACTGAGTAGGTACTATGACAGTTGATTGTTGACTCTTGACTTATAAGAAAAATAGATTTCGGAGTATATCCAAGATTTGATGTGTTTTTTAAAATAGTTCTTGTTTTGTCGTAGTCTCATCAAAAGTTGTAATTAGTGTGTTGTACATTTAAGGGGCAAAAAAAATAATATGCCTTTGGGCTAATCTGGTTTTGCAGTGTGATTCTGCAAATGCATACGTGCCATGTCTTTGGCTAGAACGGTTATCATGAAACCATTTTGAAACCCAAGTTTTAAATCCAACGCTTTAAAATTGTCTGTACACTTTTTTATTATATCAGCCTTTCGATTGTAATAATATGTGTGTTGCAATAGAATAATTCGATTGAACCGTTGATTCTCGTATCCTGCCGGAGATACGGTTGGCCGCGCAACAAACATCACCACGGACTGGCCTATGGAGCCGATGGACTATTACTCTATGAGCTATATATGTATAATAATTGTGAACTCAACCTGTGAAAGTATTATTGTCGATTTATAGAAGTGTTGTAAGCCACTCTCAGGCGAGCGGTGACAAATAAAAATAACATTTTGTAATAATAATTATATTAATTTATCGGAAGCATAAAAAAAAGGATATTATTCAACATTGTCCAGAATGTGTAGACTGGTCAACTCAAGTCAAAACCTTAACTTTTTTGGGATAAGTCTAAATAATTTTTGCCAGTCGCTAAACAAGTGACAGAATATTATAAGTGTCCTGTGGTCCTGACCCACGGCGTATTCTTGACTTGATTCGACTTGTCACTTTATTTTTTTATATTATATCTACCATATGTCTTTGCTTTCATGTACCTTTGTCTACTCCTGTATTTTTCATTTTACTTTATTCGTGGTATTATTTTGTAATTTGGACGATGTCCGTTAATAAATAAATAAACATCACTTTCATGAACATATTTCCAACAGTCATACACTATACAGCCTTAGAACAGATTTAAGATTGTTTCACAGAACACATAAAATATCATCAGTATACTTTTCTTATATCCTTACTTAGTAGTACTTACTTTGATTTTATTTTATTTTTTTCTAAATTATATACTTCTTATATTATTTTTATTTCTTTATTCTTAATTTTAATCACTGAAATAATAACAAAACTTGAACACAACCTTCACAGAACTTGAAAATCAACTTTGAAATTTGATGAACTTTTCAAATTCTGTGGAAATTAGTCATTGATAAAGAAGGTAATATTGATAAATTGAATAAACGAAACATGAAATAGAAAAAGACCTACAAAATAAAAAGGTTACCTTGGGCAGGTTTATTTTCTGTTTCATTTAATTTTATTAATATCATCTTCTTCTTCAGTGATTAATTTATGATTCTCGAGTTCTGCTAGCTGGAGCCAGTGGATCAATGGCACCCTCAATTAGGGAAAGATGTGAGACTAAAGGTAGGATAAAGAAAGAAGACGGTGTAAGGGGGTGACTGATATTACCGAGACTTAAAAACGAAAAAGCTATAAAGCCCGATACGTTAATAAAATTCAACAATTTTCAAAGTTCAAAGAACTCTAGGTAAGCTGTATTTTCTCCTTGCAGTCAGGTATTGATTAAGGATCATAATAGTGTCGTAGTTAGTCGGGATACATTGTGTGGACCCATTGTATGCACGTAGTCAATTTCATGGTCCCATAGTTCATAATCGAGGCTGGGCCACGCCTTATCTCCTCGCTCTCGTGACCCCCTTGTACCCTGTCTATAGTTCGATAGGATCGTTACTTACTCCTGGGTCCAATATTATCGGCTGCATAATCTGGATGGATTATTTCCTACTCGATTATGCCGAGCATTCATTATGACTTACATTAATCATTGGTCTAGTAATGACAGACAATTGAATATTTGAACTTGGTTGTGGATCATTACCATATATTCTACACCTACTACAAAATATTGGACGTGACAATGCCCTAAAATAACTATGCCGTGAACAAATATATGCGACACTCGGTCCTGTGTGTCGGACAGAATTACGGTGTAGTAATATTATTTTACATTACTCCCTAAATCATTTCTTGGGATGCTGTGTGAAGGGTCTTTTTTAAGGAAAAGAAGCACTGGGATGGTAAAAGGTATGAGTGTTGGATAGGAATCTAGGGATCAGTCTGGCCAGGAGTGAATATATCCCTTCCACTGCAGCGTAAGGCGATGGGTCAAGAGACCAGTTGGAGAGGTCAAAGGGCCTCCCCAAACCAGCCTCTACCGATCTGGAATGCTACGCAGCTGGTGGGCAGGTGCATCCTGAACACACCTCACCGATTAACCCGGGTACCCCTGCATAGTCACCAAACGTAGCGAACCACTTGGGGTGACAAATGGCAGAGGTGTTGGTTATGGTGAAATGGTTGAATTTGTCATGTAAAGCAATATTCGGTGCAATGGAATTCAACCTATGGTTGAATTTGCTCTAGCGTGCCTAGAAAATTGGACTTTCCGTGGGGATATTTTAATTAGTTCTGATGAACGTATTACTAAAATCTCAGATGTTTCTAGAGGGATCCCTCGAGAAGTTACTAATTCATAGTCTTGAAAAATAAAATCTGATGCTTTCCGATAATTTAAGAGTTGAAAAAGGTTTTATAAAATTTTCATACCGGTTACATAAAATATTTAATAGTAAGGTACTGTTTTTATTAATTTTAAATATAAATAACTTTCATCCGTAGGGATTGCTATAAATATAAATATACATATTTATCAAATTGTGAATGTGAATTGTGCAATGTGAACGCAACCATCCTGTTCAAAGTGTCACAAAACTTGATATATTGATTTTTTTAATGTCTTCTGATAATTTTTAGAAAAACAAATAATATTTGATGATACTTAATACAGTTATAACTATTGTAAAAAGAGGCTTAGTCATTAAAACTCTTGCCTAGATACCTGGTTGGTCATCTCGTATGATTTAAGTAAATTACAAGAGCTTCAAGGAAAAAAGGCCAAAAATATGGTTGAAGAATAACGGAACAGAACTTAAGGTTGAGTAAAAATTAATAAATTTCATCAAATTCGTCTATTTGAACTGCAACACTTCTATTTAAAAATTATAGATGGCAGCAATTATGTTTGTAGCTAGCACAATAGACCTTAGCAGCTCCTCGTGCAGCGGCTTTAGTATGTAGGGCAGACGTTAGGGTAATCAGGTAGATGTTAAGTAAATAAAAATAAATGAAAAATCTTGGATAGATTGAAGATGCAAAGTCTCACATGGAGGTAATGGTGTACGATGTGTGTTGTGTGTAATGTGGCTGTAGGTCATAATATCTTGGCTCTTAGCGCCGAATGCTCGCCGCCGTAGCAACTCAATTATGGCAATTAGCGACCACCCTTAGTGTATCAGTCTATGGCCTATCAATGTATTAGACCAGTGGTCTTCAAACTCCAAAAGCATGGTGGCTATTTTTGATATTAAGATTTTCGTAGAATTATTTTACAATAGAGGTGGGTGCAATATTAGACTATACTGAGATTCATAATAATATGAAGTAAGAGATCACATTAAGATGATTAGAATAACCTACATCAAGATTTTGAAACTCTTCTGTAACATCTTCTTTTTTTAATGTGAAACCACACATGAGTCCGAGTTACTCCGAACCGTCTGGAGCCAGTGAGACTATGGCATCCATGATGGCCATTCTCATGGTCACCAAAAACACTTCTAAAGACATTTCAAGCGACGCCGTTTCAATTCTGAATGGTGGTCTTACACCAAGGAGATTTTATTTATATATTTATTTATTTGTTAAGACATACAAAGTACAATAAGATACAGTTAGATATTTTTAGTTATTACATAGTTGTAGTACCTATTACGTATGTCCATAAAATATCATTACGTAATTTCGCCTGAGATTTTTATGAAAGGAAGGAAGTGTGTGGATAAATGAATTGAAAACAAGAATTATAATAAGCTCACGAATTGTAATTGACTGTTAATACATAGAAGTTTTGAAAAATTATGTGAAAATATTTTTGAAATATGTCATGCTAAGAAATTTAATAAGATAGTTTTGTATGTTAGAAAGGAATCACGAAAGATGTCTAAATGTAGTAATTTTTGGTAATTTTTTTTTATTTTTATAGTGTATACCTCACAAGAGTCCCAACTGCTCCCGTCTGGTAATGGGTGTATGTTGTGATTGCGCGAGTAATTACTGAGTTGTTTGCTTCATTGGTATTGTTGGCTTCAATATGAAATAGTGTGTGCCTGGTACGCCTCGTTGGAACGTTTAAACCAATGACGATTATTGAGAGTATCTTCCACTCTGGAACGTGCTGCAAATATAGTTCCAAAGTGGAAGACACTTTCACTAAGACCATAATTCAAAATTGAAATGCTGCTTCAAATGGCTTTAGTCGGGGTACTGACTAGTCATGTACATCTCATCCCAAGCATACATCATCACATCGACATATATATGTACTTGGTTTGACTGAGTATTGAACCTTCCTACCCAGGAACTGGAGTTGACAATTCTACAAACTTCGCAAAATGCCAATTGGGTACGACCGACATTTATTTCGTATACTAACTGCTGTAATAATTAATCTGTCATCCGATTACAGTTAAATGCGTATATGTCTGCGTGTATGCGCTTGATTGCCTTCATTGCATCACCATTATTTAAATTTATTCCAAAATAACTGCTCGGAAATCAACTTACCTACTCTAATTCATGTGTTTTAATTTTGATACACTAATTATAGATTGCTCAAACGCAAGTTATTTATTTAAAAGGTCGGGTCGCTGCGAAACATTTTAATGAAATCAAACGTGTAAGGTGGGGGGTTTTATTAAATTATTCTCTTTTGACTTTCTCTCCAAAATCCAACAAAATATTTGAGTTTAAAACAACACAGGCATTCAACAATAACTCGTTTAATCAGATGCTACAAAATCACTTACGTTAAACGGTCCAAAATTCGTACTGAGAAGTTTGCCCCCAAACCAATGTCGATCAAAGTTAGGAACCGATTCCCTACCGGAGTTTTGTAGAAGCACTACACGGAACAACGTTGTCTCTTCCGGGTAGGTTTTCCTGTCGGGTAAATAGGTAAATGGGTAACAACCCCACTCAGGCGACCCCGCCCCGGCTTGTTGGTTGCTTTTGGGAGGTACTCGCTACTCGCTAGAGGTAGGTACATAGGTTGACTGCGGCGCTCGCCCGGAATGCAATTAGTTGGCAATTTGGTGGTAATTGATATTGTGGCATCTTACTAGAGCGAAAATATTTTCACGGAGCAAAATTCGCAACGGAAAACCGCGTCCCTTAGCCCGATACACGATGAATTGTCGACGAGGAGTTCGCTCGACTCCTAATTGGGGAGGCAGTTGATTATTTGTGCACGACTTTCTATTCCCACAAAATTTAACTTTACGCTTTTTTCTCATTTCCTTTCCTCAAAAAACTCCTGACGACTTTTCAACATCATAGTTGTACTGGACGGGAGTCCGCACAAGACTGTAGATTTAGGCGCCGGGTCCAAACCGTGTCTTCAACCGATGAGAATGCTCCTTTACGGCCGATGATGATGATTGTAGTTGATATTGTGATGAAATCTGCCTCCCGCACCCAGGCTTGGTGAATGGTGGGCACTGGGTGTGCTTTCGTCTCTGCTCGCTTCTGGTGTTGGCGGTTTTCCAAAGGAGGGCCGGCTGGTCTCGAAGAGGTAACACCAGAAGATCTTGGAGCAGAAGACTCGGCGAGGTGAGGCAGATGTTGGGCAGGAGTCACTTGTAGATAATAAAACGCTTGGTTTTGGTGGTAAAGATGAACTGATTTATTTTGAATTATGTGGCTGCTTATATTTAATTAGCCTGACTCGCGCCCGACATTGGGCTAGGAGCCCAAAAGTGGTGGGGGGTTGTACCCGCGCCAACAATGAGTTTATAGCCTCCGACAAACTGTTGCATATTCATTTTGTCGGCAGCAATGGTGATAGTGGTCGCTTAAATTTGCGAGTTAGAAAAGATTTTGAACGCTTACATGAATGACAATTACATAGTTTAAAAGCATAGTAGTTATGAGAATGTGTATCTTGACAACTAGATTTTTTGTTTGCCAAGATACGACAAAAAATAAGAAATGTTTGTAAAATAAATGTGTAAAAATGATCTCAAGCGATCAAATTTGTAAAACATGTTAAGTTAGTATTTTTCCGTTAGTATGCGCTTGATTGCCTTCATTGCATCACCATTATTTAAATTTATTCCAAAATAACTGCTCGGAAATCAACTTACCTACTCTAATTCATGTGTTTTAATTTTGATACACTAATTATAGATTGCTCAAACGCAAGTTATTTATTTAAAAGGTCGGGTCGCTGCGAAACATTTTAATGAAATCAAACGTGTAAGGTGGGGGGTTTTATTAAATTATTCTCTTTTGACTTTCTCTCCAAAATCCAACAAAATATTTGAGTTTAAAACAACACAGGCATTCAACAATAACTCGTTTAATCAGATGCTACAAAATCACTTACGTTAAACGGTCCAAAATTCGTACTGAGAAGTTTGCCCCCAAACCAATGTCGATCAAAGTTAGGAACCGATTCCCTACCGGAGTTTTGTAGAAGCACTACACGGAACAACGTTGTCTCTTCCGGGTAGGTTTTCCTGTCGGGTAAATAGGTAAATGGGTAACAACCCCACTCAGGCGACCCCGCCCCGGCTTGTTGGTTGCTTTTGGGAGGTACTCGCTACTCGCTAGAGGTAGGTACATAGGTTGACTGCGGCGCTCGCCCGGAATGCAATTAGTTGGCAATTTGGTGGTAATTGATATTGTGGCATCTTACTAGAGCGAAAATATTTTCACGGAGCAAAATTCGCAACGGAAAACCGCGTCCCTTAGCCCGATACACGATGAATTGTCGACGAGGAGTTCGCTCGACTCCTAATTGGGGAGGCAGTTGATTATTTGTGCACGACTTTCTATTCCCACAAAATTTAACTTTACGCTTTTTTCTCATTTCCTTTCCTCAAAAAACTCCTGACGACTTTTCAACATCATAGTTGTACTGGACGGGAGTCCGCACAAGACTGTAGATTTAGGCGCCGGGTCCAAACCGTGTCTTCAACCGATGAGAATGCTCCTTTACGGCCGATGATGATGATTGTAGTTGATATTGTGATGAAATCTGCCTCCCGCACCCAGGCTTGGTGAATGGTGGGCACTGGGTGTGCTTTCGTCTCTGCTCGCTTCTGGTGTTGGCGGTTTTCCAAAGGAGGGCCGGCTGGTCTCGAAGAGGTAACACCAGAAGATCTTGGAGCAGAAGACTCGGCGAGGTGAGGCAGATGTTGGGCAGGAGTCACTTGTAGATAATAAAACGCTTGGTTTTGGTGGTAAAGATGAACTGATTTATTTTGAATTATGTGGCTGCTTATATTTAATTAGCCTGACTCGCGCCCGACATTGGGCTAGGAGCCCAAAAGTGGTGGGGGGTTGTACCCGCGCCAACAATGAGTTTATAGCCTCCGACAAACTGTTGCATATTCATTTTGTCGGCAGCAATGGTGATAGTGGTCGCTTAAATTTGCGAGTTAGAAAAGATTTTGAACGCTTACATGAATGACAATTACATAGTTTAAAAGCATAGTAGTTATGAGAATGTGTATCTTGACAACTAGATTTTTTGTTTGCCAAGATACGACAAAAAATAAGAAATGTTTGTAAAATAAATGTGTAAAAATGATCTCAAGCGATCAAATTTGTAAAACATGTTAAGTTAGTATTTTTCCGAGGTCCCCCGTAACATAGCGCTCAGAAAGAGATAAGATTCACTATGCTACGAGGTTCCTGGATTTTTGTACACGCAAAAAAGGTAAAAAATATTGTTCAAAAATGGGTTTACATATGGGTGAAAAACAGCTTTTTTAATATCTCCTCAGCGGTAGTATATCGAAAATAGTGTTTATTTGACTACCGCCGAGGGGATGAACAAGTAAAATATACATATTTGCAATGTTTAAAAATTGATTTTTCTATGTAAATTTTACATAGAAAAAATGCTGGACATTGATCCACGCGGCAGGTAAGCCGGCGACGCGGTATCGATGCCGTTCGTAGACAAAGTTTTCAAGCCGCTTGGGCCGAAAACTGGACAAAATGACCAGTGGCGGGGAGTGGTGATTTTGCCAGTGGCGTGGAGTAGGGACATTTTATAAAAGTAAACAATTTTTATGATATTAAATAATATGGTCCACTACGTCCGTTACACTCCCCCCGTTTAGCTATGCTGAACTAAAAAATAGGACGTTTGTTGGTACGGCGCAGTCCGCGGCGGCCAGTCCCTCTGGGATGGTGCTGGGCTGGTGGTACTGTTGAGGCTGCATCGGTAGGTGGGGCCGGCAAGATTACAGCGAGCTTCACAGCGGGGCGGACGTAAATTCCGGTGCTCGTCTGGATCCTGGCGGTCCTCACTTGGCCGTCTGCAGCAGGGGTGGCATCAAGGACTCGACCGCGTGGCCAGCTGTTGCGGGGCATAGCGGGGTCCATGATGATCACGAGGTCATCCTTCTTGATGGGGATGACTGGCTGTTGCCATTTTTGGCGAGCAGCCAGGGTGGGGAGATATTCGCGGAGCCACCGTCTCCAGAACATATCAGCAAGTTGTTGGCTGATACGCCACTGGCGACGGAGGCATACCTCCTCATCCTGCCTGTCGTATAGTGACAGATGAGGTCGGTTTCCGGCTCTTCCCAGTAAAAAGTGGTTGGGGGTGAGGGGCTCTTCGTCCCTGGGATCCACCGAGACGTGTGTGAGGGGGCGGTTGTTTACAGTCCACTCGGCCTCGGCAAACGCTGTCCTCAAGGTCTCTTCGCGTGGAGCTCGTTCCAGCAAGATGGCCTTCAGGGCGGTTTTTACAGAACGCACCAGGCGCTCCCAAGCTCCCCCCCATATGAGGAGACATTGGAGGGATGAAGTTCCATTCGATCCCCTTTGTTGACAAATGATCCCTCATCCGGGTATCATTTTTGAGTGATTCGATGGCATCCTTCAGCTCGTTGTCAGCACCATGGAAGTTCGTACCATTGTCTGAGTACAGAGCTTTTGGTTGGCCTCGGCGCGCCGTCATGCGTTGTAAAGCCATGATGGCGGAGTCCGTGGTCAGTGAAGTTGTCAGCTCAAGGTGAATGGCACGAGTAGACAGACATGTGAAGATTGCACCATATCTTTTCTCCCGATGTCTGCATACGGTGACTTCCATCGGCCCAAAGTAATCTAGTCCACAGTTTGTGAATGGAGGAACATGGTGGGCTAGCCTTGATGGCGGCAAGGGCCCCATAAGTGGGGGGGCTGGCTTGCTCCTGCGCATCTTGCAGGTGGGGCAGTTGTGGGCGATCATCCGAATATTTGTTCGCAGTCGCAGCACAAGGTAGCTGCCTCGCACCTCAGCCATGGTTCTCTCCGTACTTGGGTGATTGGCTTCCTGGTGATGATGTCTCACCAGAAGTCTTGTATAGGCGTGATCACCATCTAATATGATCGGTGTCCGCACTGCTTGAGGCACTTTACTGAGGGCTTGTAATCTGGAATTCATCCTCAGCAGGCCGTCAGGTCCAAGGAAGGGGCTCAAGGCTTTGAGCCGGCTGTCACTTGGTAGTGGATCTCCTTTCTGGAGCGCATTTATGTCATGATAAAATGTCTCTTCTTGACATATTCTTGCCCATCGGGCCTCTGCTTCTTTGATTTCATCGCTTCTTAAATATTTATCAGGTTGTTCGTGATGTTTTCCACGACACCTTTTAATAAAACGGTGTATCCAGCAGGTAGTTCGAATAAGTCGACGCCATGAAGAGAATCTGTTGATTTCGGGCAGTGTCTCTGCCACAGTTGTTGTGATGCCAACGTATTGAGGCCTCACTTCCAGGGTGCCATCGTCAGGCTGAGGCAGTTTGCACCGTTCGCGCGGCCATTCTGCCTCGTCTGAGGTCAGGAAGGCTGGTCCACTGAACCATCGTCCAGAGTGCGAGAGGTCAGGAGTGTTGACGTCTCGGGTGCCGATGTCTGCCGGGTTCAGTTTGGTAGGGACCCATCTCCAATCTGCAATGCGGGTGAGCTCGTCGATCTCGCCGAGTCTGTTGGCCACAAAGGCGGAGTATGTGCGTGGATCTGTGCGCAGCCAGCACAACACTGTTGTCGAGTCTGTCCAGAACACTGTTCGCGCAATGTTGCTGCGACATTCTTTCTTCAGGGTTGCTGCCAGTCTGGCCGCCATGAGCGCTGATTGTAGCTCAAGGCGGGGTATTGAAAGAGGTTTCAGAGGAGCCACTTTGCACTTGCTGGCCAAGAAGGTGGCTGTGGTGTTCCCATCAATCTCCTCGGTATGGTAGGCGACCGCACAGCATGCCTGCTCTGAGGCATCACAGAAGAGGTGGAGGGTGACGAAGCTCTCTTTGTTTTGTAAGCAGCGCCGAGGTATGGCAACTTTGCAGTCTTGCAGAAGTCCCAGCCAGTCCATCCACCTTTCGTTGTGTTCAGGTGTGATGATGTCGTCCCATCCGATGTTGGATCGCCAAACAGCTTGTAGTAGTATCTTCGCTCGGACTGTGAGGCAAGCGACGAAGCCCACAGGGTCGAAGATTTTCATAACAATGCTGAGCAGCTGGCGTTTGGTAGGCCTGCTGATCAGTTCAGGATCGGCAGCATCGCGAAATGCATATAAAAATCGATCTGTGACAGGATCCCACAGAAGTCCGAGGATTCTCTCGGTATCTGCTTCTCCGCTGTTTATGGTGATGGCTGACCTGGCTCGGTCTATAAGCGGGATAGTAGCCATCACTGAAGTGTCGTTAGAGGCCCAGTTTGTTAGGTGGAATCCTCCAGTTGACAGTACTTTGGCAACAGTAGTGATGAGTGCTGTCGCTTCAGTTTTGGTATCGACCGCATCCAAATAGTCATCCATATAAAACTTTGTTTGGATGGCGGCTGCGGCAGCAGGGAATAGTGCAGAATTCTCCTGGGCCACTTTGTTTCGCACGTACTGGGCGCTGCTTGGTGAACAGGTAGCGCCAAACATCATTGATGACATCATGTAAGTACGTGGTTCTTGTTGAGGTGTTGGTCTCCATAAAAACAATTGTGACTGTTGATCTTCACTTTTGATTTTCACTTGTAAAAACATCTCCTTGATGTCGGCGGCGAGAGCTATTTTTCCCTCTCGAAACCGGAGTATATTTCCTAACAATGAAGTCAGCAGGTCAGGCCCAGTCAGCAACTGATCATTGAGGGAGGTCCCTCGGCAGCGGCTGGCAGCATCAAACACCACACGGATCTTGTTTGGTTTGTTTTGGTTCACTACGGCAAAATGCGGTAGGTACCATTTGCGGGCAGAGGGTTTTTCTACCTCTCGATCCGTAAGTTCACGTGCGTGGCCTTGTGTTATAAGTCCGTTGATTTTAGCTGCATAGGCGGTTGCCAAGTCCTTTTCCTTCGATAATTTTCTCTCCAGAGACCACAGTCGTTTTAATGCACATTGCCGATTGTCAGGCAGTGTGATATTATTCTCCTTCCACAGAAGGCCGGTTTCCCATCGGCCAGATGTCAGTTGATGGGTTGTATCTTCCATCAGCTGATTTGCACGTACTATGTGCGCAGTTACACGAGAGGCGGACGTGATCCCCAATGAGTCAATCGCAAAATTGTGTTTGATGAGATCACTCATGAGGTCGTCTTTGTGGCTCTCCTCGCGCAGGGCCAGTGTTGTAGCCTCAGCTTCGTGTTCAGGGGGCCCTCCGCCATGGGTGATCCACCCCAACGCCGTCCGTGACAATATTCGCGTAGAGTCACGAACGTCGCGCACTTCCCTCGAGACAATAAGGTGTACATTGTCTTGCCCGATGAGAAGTGTGGGGGTGATGTAGCGGCCGTGGACCCTCTGTTCAGGAAGGCTGAGCTGCTGGACGGTGTTGGCCTTGATGACGTACTCATCAGAGATTCCGGCGCCGCGTAGAGTAATTGGCACGCGGCGGGACGTCAAGTCTGTTGAGCACATGTTTTTTGCTCCGTGTAGTCGTAGCTCACGGGTAGGTCCGGTTGTGCCGATTTTCTGTGCTGTGGTGGCATCAATAAGGGTGACAGTTGAGCCCTCGTCCAGAAGCGCAAAGGTTTTAATCTGTCGCTTGGGGCCCGACAATATGACCCCCACCACTTTTAACACGGCACTTTCGGTGTGGCGTCACATATTGTGAACGTTTGCCACTGTATTGTTATTTTCACGATAGTTCGGGTTGTGAAGAAGTCGGTGGTGGGGGTATCTGCACTCCCCCACTCCGCACCAGTCACTAACTTTGCAGAATTTGGTAAAATGTTTGCCATTGAGGCATACTCGGCACAATCCGGCACTTTTAACTGTCACAAAACGGGTTTTTATGTCTTTCGCGGCGAAAGTACGACATTCGCTAAGTTGGTGGCCATTTTCACCGCACTGAACACACCCGGCGCGGTTGTCGAACTCGCGAACTTCATCGTAACTGTTTTGCACTTTTTCCCCGCTTCGATTATTTTCTCGATTATTACCAGACAAAATTTGGGGCATTCGATTATTACCAGACAAAATTTGGGGCTTTCGATTATTTTTCGCGAACTGTTGTTTTTCACTAGAATTGTTGTTGTAAACATTGTTTTCCCGCGATAAAAACCGTTCTGACGCGGCAGACGTGTTTAAACTGTTGTCACAAGTGTCACTTTTGTTCGAATTGTTTTTTCGCGAAAACTTTTCTGACGCGGCAGACATATTTAAGAAACTTTCACAGGTATCACGTTTTTTAGCACCGTTTTTGCGCGAAAACTGTTCCGTTGTCGCGAGCGTGTGTTCACGGCGTGGGCGGGACCTCGCGGGGTCAACCAAACCGGACTTTGGGATGGCGTTCGCGACGGTTTTCAGGAAGGCGGCAAACTGGCAGATGGTAGCGGAGGCCTCGTAATGCCGCACTTCCATCAGCCACGCCAACCGCAAGGTGGGCGGCATCTTCCCCGCGATGTCACTGAGCAGCGCTGGATTCGTCAGATAGCCATCATTGTTGAGGGAGCGGAGTGATGCCACCAGGTTTTGAACTGTGCCAGAGAAGTCTGCGATGTCCTCCAGAGAGGCCTCAATTGTGAGGTGGGGCAGCTTCTTCACTTTGTCCAGCATCAGAGCAGCGAGTGAAGTAGTCCCTCCAAATCTCTGCTCCAGGACTGCCAGGATCTCCGGAACCTGGGCAGGGTCCATCAGAAGGGGGCCGACGGCTTCTCGGGCTTTCCCCTTGAGGGCCCGCTGTAGGCGGATCAAGTTTTCGCTGGAGGTCATCCGACATGTGGAGGTAGACTGGTTAAACTGTGCCCTCCAGGTGGGCCACTCCAGTGGATCTCCAGAGAATGGAGGCAGGTCCTTGGCCATAGATTGTCTGGCAATAAGGGCCGCCATTCGTGGATCGTCCTCGATTGTGGGACGGGGGCTGTCCTGAGCCCTTGAAGCTCTGATGGCTTCTGTCAGGGCGGAGGCCAGCTGAGCCATGGGACTGCCATCATGCTGAACCCAGGCTCTGGTATGTTGGGCCGTCTCATCCGCCGTAGGTTGGGGCGGGAATCTCGGCATGGAGCTGGTACTGGCTGTGGGCGGGCCATCTGGCCGTGCCGGCACGCCATACTCCTGTTCGCGCAGTGGTACGGGCGGCACATGTCCAGATGGTCCAGATGGTCCAGAGGGTCCAGGTGGTCCAGGCTGTGTCCATGGCACGTCCCACTGCTCCAGCAGTCCGGCAGGTGATCCTGGCGTCGGCGCTGGGTACCCCGGGTGGGGCAGAGGTACGGGCAGCACAGGGCCATGAGGTCCAGGCTGCACCAGTACTGGGCATCCCTGAATGGTCCAGGGTGCTGGTTGCGCAGGGCCTGCTGGCTCTTGCTGCGCTCGTGATGCGTACCTCTGGTCCACCAGAGGTACAGGTCCGGCTGGCACTTCAGGTACGGCTTGCCTCTGTTCTATCAGAGGGGCGGGCGGTACGGGGCCAGAGGGTCCAGGCTGCATCATGTTTGGCCACCCTGCATTGGGCCAGGGTGACGAGGGCGGGGGACCGGCTGGCCTTGGCTGCGCCGCTGCTGAGTACCTCTGGTCCACCAGAGGCACCGGGCTCGGTTGGCCGGGCTGCACCCATCCAGGGCTGTACCCTTGGAAGCGCCAGGGTCCTCCTTGGGCAGGATACCCTTCCAGGAGTACGGGTCCAGATCGGGCAGGCACTGCTGCTGCTGGTTCCTCGTACCCCTGGTCCACCAGAGGCACCGGGCTCGATTGGCCGGGCTGCGTCCATGATGGTGGTGACCTCTCCAGGAGCTTCGAAGGTCCAGGAGGGGCAGGGGCTGCTGCTGTTGGAGCTGATTGAAGAGCTGCTTTAAGTCTCTCAATGTGCTCGGTTTGACTGCGAAGCTGTTGTCGCAATGACTCCATCGCATCCTCTTGAGATGTGGAGGGCGGTGAGTCATGATGTGCAGGTGGTGCCATGTCAGGAGTAGTGCTGGGCGGGGGCATGGGGGTTACGTCAGGCGTGACGTGAACCGCAGCCGTGGCCTGAGACCCAGCATCCAGGGCATCTGCAGATGGTGTTGAGGATCCATCGTCTTGGATCCGGCTCGACCGTAAAGTTGGAGACATCCTGGTTGAAGGCGTGTGAGAATCCGGCTCGAAGGACCACTTGTACTGGACGGGAGTCCGCACAAGACTGTAGATTTAGGCGCCGGGTCCAAACCGTGTCTTCAACCGATGAGAATGCTCCTTTACGGCCGATGATGATGATTGTAGTTGATATTGTGATGAAATCTGCCTCCCGCACCCAGGCTTGGTGAATGGTGGGCACTGGGTGTGCTTTCGTCTCTGCTCGCTTCTGGTGTTGGCGGTTTTCCAAAGGAGGGCCGGCTGGTCTCGAAGAGGTAACACCAGAAGATCTTGGAGCAGAAGACTCGGCGAGGTGAGGCAGATGTTGGGCAGGAGTCACTTGTAGATAATAAAACGCTTGGTTTTGGTGGTAAAGATGAACTGATTTATTTTGAATTATGTGGCTGCTTATATTTAATTAGCCTGACTCGCGCCCGACATTGGGCTAGGAGCCCAAAAGTGGTGGGGGGTTGTACCCGCGCCAACAATGAGTTTATAGCCTCCGACAAACTGTTGCATATTCATTTTGTCGGCAGCAATGGTGATAGTGGTCGCTTAAATTTGCGAGTTAGAAAAGATTTTGAACGCTTACATGAATGACAATTACATAGTTTAAAAGCATAGTAGTTATGAGAATGTGTATCTTGACAACTAGATTTTTTGTTTGCCAAGATACGACAAAAAATAAGAAATGTTTGTAAAATAAATGTGTAAAAATGATCTCAAGCGATCAAATTTGTAAAACATGTTAAGTTAGTATTTTTCCGAGGTCCCCCGTAACATAGCGCTCAGAAAGAGATAAGATTCACTATGCTACGAGGTTCCTGGATTTTTGTACACGCAAAAAAGGTAAAAAATATTGTTCAAAAATGGGTTTACATATGGGTGAAAAACAGCTTTTTTAATATCTCCTCAGCGGTAGTATATCGAAAATAGTGTTTATTTGACTACCGCCGAGGGGATGAACAAGTAAAATATACATATTTGCAATGTTTAAAAATTGATTTTTCTATGTAAATTTTACATAGAAAAAATGCTGGACATTGATCCACGCGGCAGGTAAGCCGGCGACGCGGTATCGATGCCGTTCGTAGACAAAGTTTTCAAGCCGCTTGGGCCGAAAACTGGACAAAATGACCAGTGGCGGGGAGTGGTGATTTTGCCAGTGGCGTGGAGTAGGGACATTTTATAAAAGTAAACAATTTTTATGATATTAAATAATATGGTCCACTACGTCCGTTACAATAGTACTCTTTCGAGATTTTCAGAAATATTTTCTTATTTATTGCAGGATTTTTTAATTCAGGGTGACAAAGTTTTGATCAAGATGACTTTACAAAAAAAAACACAAGAATAACGTTACAGAGGCCACCATTCAATTTTTCCTGACAAACGAGTAATAATGTTAACTATGATCATCAATCATATTACTACGCAAATGCGTGAAAACTCATTGGATATTTTAATTGTAGGATTTTCGAAAACAACATATTTGCTTCAGGATCTTAGCCTTTTAAATGAAGATATTGATAAATTATTACATCTATCCAAATTTGTCAAACGTACAAAATAATTCCAAATAAATAAATATAAATAATAAAATAATTTTAATATCTCGTCTGTTACGATTTATACCCACGAATTCCAATTTTGGAAAATAAAATTTCACTAAACTTGAATAATTTAACGCATTACACAGAAATAAAATTTCAAATCACGCACCCATGCACGGACAACAAAAATTAATATTTGTTTATAATAATTTTTCCTACAAATCTCTCCTTTGGAATACGAGATTATTCCAAATGACTATTCGCTTGGAGAGCGATAATAACGTTTTTTGTCGTTGTTACTTTTGATCGAATTTCTAAAAACATTTACACATGTTTTGTCCACTCAGTCAATTGTAATCTATCGAGCCTATTAAAATAATATTATATTTGAATCTATGTTTTTTTATAAATTTATTGTTTGTAATCTACCTAGCCTATAAATATGTCAAAAAATGAAAATCCCATTGAATCAATGTTATTTGAAAGTGGTAGGGACGAATAGGTGATCTTTATTCGAGCGTGGATGCATGTGAACATTGAACACGGGTACATCTGAACATAATGCGATTTCCTTTCACAAAAAATACCTAATTTGTCCGGCAGGCCCCATGCATGATGGAGCAATGACAAAAACACACAATGACCGAATTTCCGGTCGTTTCAGTTCCTCGCCGTTAATTCCGGTCAGTGAATAAATAACATATCAGTGCGGCAGATGGATTGTGCGAGGAGGTCACTCCTTCGGTGCTCTGCGCTCCTGGTAGCTTATGGAAAATCAAATCAATTCAAAAATCTTCAGAAACAGATATATTTCGCTGATTTTAAAATCGTTACATCTCAAATAACTTAGAGATATTTTAAGGTGGCGTGAAATTAAAATGTTTTAAGAAGAAGGTACTGTTATCATTTTTAAGCTTTTTATCAAAGACGTAATTATACCGTGCCTAATAAAGTGATAAAATGGATGAATTTGAATTTTTCTGGGTAAGTTTTTGAAATTATCATTTTTTAAATGTTTAATCTTATAAATAGATGAATTTTTAACATTTCCGACCTCAAATTTATTTTTAAACAAGTCCGTCTTCAAATGTATTTTTAGACATGTCCGTCTTCAAATGTATTTTTTGACATGTCCGTCTTCATATGTATATTTGGACATGTCCGTCTTCAAATGTATTTTTGGACATGTCCGTCTTCATATGTATTTTTGGACATGTCCGTCTTCATATGTACGTATTTTTAGACATGTCCGTCTTGAAATTTATTTAAAAAAAAAATTAACAATAATTTTGATATTAATTTTACGTTATTTTATGTTTTCTGAATCGTTATAAATTATTAAAAAAAAAACTATGTTAATCTTGGATTTATGTGTTGTTTTCTTAAATAAATAAATAACATAACCTTAACATATACTAAAAAGTTGATGGTCAGTTGTTTTTCCCTAAGAATAAAATGAAATTGCTTAATTATAAAACTAAGCCGTTACTTATTTTGTACTTAACATGAACGCTGATTAAGTATTTAAATGAGATAAATGAATTTATATGTAATAATTTATACACATTGTTTTACTTTTAATATTCTACCACAGATACAGACAGACAGACAGCTATCACGAATTAAAATAAGTATTTTATTATTGAAGACAACATAGCGACTCTCCAACGAAAATTTGAAACCCAAAAATAAGAAATAGATTTGGTCGCATTTAGGAATGTAGAGGAAATCCAACATATTTTTCCGGTTCAAATTTTAGTTCGAGAGTCGATAATATTGCCTTTTAATTATTAAATATTACACTTTGAGGTTTTACTCATTAAGTTATTGCCAGAATAAAAAATATTCATCCTAATCTTCTATAAGAGTCAATAGATTTGTCACATTAAAATTAAAATTGGATATATTTATGCAAGACACTATCTAGATTGCACTTCCATTGCAGAATCTTGCAATCATACACAATGAAAGCTGCAAATACAAATATGCGTTAAGAAAATGATAATAATGTTGGTAGTTCTTAGTCGAAGCACGATACGGTTAATTATGACCAAAAGGGATAGTTTCGAATTAGCTTAATGGTAGAGCAAAGCTGAGGTCCTGGGTTCAATTCTTAGGTGCCACCAAATCTTTTTCTGTTTCAAATTTTCGTTAGATAATCGCTAATATTGTCTTCAATGGTAAAATATTATAATTTGAGGTTCCACTCATTAAGTTATTTAAAACAGTATTCCCTGTAGAACTACAAAAAACTCAATTCGAATCTTCGTCTTAAGTATTCGCATATCCATATAAATACGAGACAAAATGCATTCCTGACACATAAAACAACAATCATCCTTTTGTATGGATGTTTTAGAGGCTGTCGTAAAATAATTAATTATTCCTAACAGAAATTATTACTCGTATAACATTTTATAAAAGTTCGTAATTTTGGTTTGATAACTTTTTAACTTTTCCGATAATCGCCATATTGGTAACCTTGAAAAAGTGTTCATAATTGGTTTCATTTAATCTGGTCAAGCGGTTCAAAGCTGAACCGGAAGTGAAAGGATGAGAGCCTTCGGAGGCTGCGACTGTCCTGTCCTTGTGCCGACGGGGACCGGAAATTGGAGTAAACGTCGTTGAGGATCGCCGTTTACCAATTACCGATATCAATTTGTCTGAAGAATCTCTAATGGACTGGGACCTCTCCATACCATGGCGGTAGTTTTTTTTTTAACTGACGTAATTTTACCATCGAGACACAGTTGCATAGGAAAACATTGAAACAATCTTTCGTTACCATCTTATATGCAATTTTTAAAGATATTGGTTATTTGCAAGTCCCATGTTTTGTAAACTTATGTGGCAGAAGGGTATAGTATGGGATCTACTCATTTACCATAGCCGAAGTAATTCTGAAAACCTTTTCATTTTGAATGGTGAAATCCAACGGCCTCTTTCACTAAAAAAACTGAGCGACTGCTAAATTAAAATTTGTCCCAAACGCATGAACATGTGACTATACGTAATTTTCACTCAGTGAGTATTGATTATGGCTTTTTTATTTTAACTCCACACAGGAGGCCATGACGAAAATATTTTAATGTCCTCTTTGGGGATGCTGTGTGGAGGGTCTTTTAAGAAAATGTAGGAAAGGAAGTTCTAGGACGGATAAAAGTATGTTGTTTATCCAATAAATTGTTCCCCGGGCGGCGGTACCCAAATCCCAATTCAATTCGTTTGTGTGAAAGCACTATTAAACATGTCTATGGCTTTTATGTAAATAATCCATAATATTATGCACTCGGAAGACCAATTTGAAACAATCCGATATAAAATATTTTGAGGCTTCCCGATAAAATAACTGCATTATATATTATTAAAAAATATATAATTGATAAAAAAATACCGGGAGTATTTCATGTCCTTATCCTATATTCCTCTACCTCCTTCCTATACCTTCTTACTAATTTTAAGACAATCTCTAACCAACTTTAGCCCATTAAACTTTTTTTCCTTAACCTTATTTAACCTATTACATAATACTAAGTCGCTAATAACTTGCTAAACTAGTTATTAATTACGATATTCGTGTTTTGTTAATAGAAGCACACAATGAAGTCTTATAGACTCTGATAAATGGCATTCAAAGTACAACTAGTATTATTATTTATTTTTTATTTAAGTTTTAATCCAGCAGGACTGGGAGGATAGTGCAATCCCAGTTTGCCATATTACATGAAATGCAGTAAAACAGGGAAACAATAAAATAAAATAGAAAATTATAAAAATGGAAATAAGATAAAACAAAGAGAAAAAAATATTAGGCAGGTACCTAAACATAAAATTAAAATATAAATCAAAAATAAAATATTCATATAAATAGGTAATACAATAAAAACAATTAGATTAAATTAAATTAAACCGTCCATCAGTATGACAGTATAAGTATGACAGTTATAAAAGGAAAAAACTCATATTATATTAATAATAACTACACAATATATACACATCCAATCGTAAATAAAACGCATTGCAGACTCACGATTTGATCAATTCACATTTAATTTATGAAATCGCTTGTTTTTTAACTTTAACAGGGGGAAATACCTCCCATCCAAAGAATCAAACATCTTATAGATCCTTAATCGACGTGAAAGCAATTTTCCTCCCCTGACGAGGGTTGAGAGGCATTAGATTAGCCTGTAGATTGACATGTTTGTTAAGGGAATGTTTGCCCGCGCACTGTACCAAGGAGTTCCGCCAACACGACAAGACAAGACAAGAGAATGTTCACAGCTTGAGACATGTTGTGTAAATCAATTGTATAAGTCAATAAATCAAAGCAGAGTGGACTGAATCCACCGAAACGTATTTAGACATTGCCCATTGAAATGTACGCCAACTGACGGGCGTTTAATTTGATTGGAAAGCAACAATTTCATTGGACTTGATTCAAATTAAGGCGTCATTATTTTACGAATTTAATTTAATTTAATTTTAAGAATTTTCTTTCTCGATCACTATTTGATAATGTTTTATTTTGAATTAATTTTCACAAGTTAATAATGTATTATAAAGTTAAAAAATCATAATATCTTTTCCTCGTCGTAAGACAAGGTTCTTGAAACGGCTGCGCGGTATTTTTGATACAAAACTAAAATTGAGACGAAAATATCCAACGAAAGGGAATTTATTTTTTTATTGAAAAGGTATAATATTAAATATATATTATACATATGAGCAATTTTATTTATTTGGGTTTCAAATCATAAAATATAGGACACGATTTTTAATAATAATTTCATAATAAATTATTAATATAGATTTGAAATGTTGAATTGCTGTTCGAGCACATCATGTTTTTTTTTCTATTATTGAGTATTTTTAAAACCAAATTCAAGTAGAAGTGGCTAGTCTTAACTAGATCTTACTCAATTTAATAGAAAAGGTTAATTTATTTATATCGACTTTTATGAACATTTTGTAAATCCTCCCTTATTTGCACCGATGTGCAAACATGAATATTTCATAATATTAAAGACAAGTGTTCGTAATACCTCTAGGTGTAACAATCATTGTATAAAAAAATTATAATAAATATACTTTAAATCTTAAATCATTGACGGCATTCGTGGTCGAGGGGTAAGGCTCTCGACTGGAAAGCTGGAGGTCACGTGTTCAAATCCTGGCGTGCGCAAGTAAATTATACTACATCAATTTGTGTTATTTAACAAATTATTCATTTAAAATAATGTAAACAGTATATTTGCGGCATGTTCCAGATTTGATCATAGTTTCAGTTTTGCCCTAGTGTAAGACAAACATTTAGAACTAAAACGTTTCTTGGAATGGCTTGGTCGTGTTTGGTGACCAGATCTGAATAGTCATTTAGTTTTCTACCTTCCTCATTCCCATCTCCTTCCCCTACCCACCACCTTCTGCCTCATAAAACACCCCGATTGGAGATACCATAGTCCTACTGGCTCCAGACGGTTGGGGTCAGTCGGGACTGTTGTGCGGTTTCACATAAAAATAAATCATTATATTGATAAAATTACAACCACTTGACGAAAGAATTAAAATTATTAAAACTATCTGATTTTAATTTTTTAAATTATTAATTGAATTATTGACAGACCTGATTTATTGAGCCTAATCACCTGTAACATGCCAACTAGAATTACTCGACCAAAATTTCTATTAATTACAACAAAAATATTAGGTACGAGTCATTTAAATATTCACTTATACCTATATTACATGCAGTTGCCAATAATTTCGCAGAAACAGTAGATTTGTTCAACTGCACGGAATATAGTTACAAGAAGGCTATAGTAACATATCTCAATAACATTAGTAACTAAGCAAAGCATAATACTATTCTTCTGCATTGATTTTCTTTATAACTAATAGCAAACTTTTATTTCTTGATTACTATTGCAATAAACTGTTATATATATGAAATGTTTGTAGCCCGTATGGGCGTAAAATATATAAATAAATAAAAAGCAGAAAAAAGTGGCACCAAAGTTACCACCTCTTATGTGCACTGAACCCCATAGTCATAGCAAAAAAAATCACTATTTATTTTTCGGAATAACTTTATTGAGTAAAACCTCAAATTGTAATATTTAAATATTGAAGATAATATTAGTGATGTCCCAGATGTGACCGTTTCCTTTTCTGATTTTTCTGTTTCAGATTTTCGTTTAGAAATCACTAATATTATCTTCAATATTTAAAAAAAATCACCATGAACTACAGCTTTTTTTGTAAATATGTGTGCTACGGCTTTAATCAAACCAGAAAGTTTTGACTCACAGGTGAAAACCAACCATTACTATGTTACCGAAACCGTTCATTGAAATATTGCATTAATTTTTACGACGATGTTTTATTTAAATTTTTTATTATCATTTTTATCTGTGGCGAAGTTTGCACATGATGTAAGTACAAAGCAAAGTGAAAGAATAAATTCACTCATTAACTATTTTTTTCTGTTTATAAATTCTTTTAAGTTCTGTATTATTTCAGGGAGCTATTCGTAACGTGGCGCTGTCTGTTAACCACCTACGCACCAGGTACAGAACACACCCACATTCCGCGCTATTCCGCTACATTGCACATTGTTCATGTACCGGAAGAGTACTGCTCCCATCTGGATTCATTATACAACCAAAATTTTAGTCGATTATCACCGATGTGATTGGTATGATTTAACCTCTCGGTTCAGAATAAGCTCTGATGTGTCTGTGGGTTGGTTGTGGGTGAGGGCTGCTACGGTTCGGAAGATTTTTTGAAATATTTATTGGTTTAAATAAAGCCCCAGAATTCCGAAACTCTATAGATATATAACATATTTCATTATTAAAAAAAATTATGTTATTTTTTAAGATAATATTTAGCATTTGTAAAACCGAAACGGTAATTACATTTATGAAATTCCCTCGATAGAAAAAAAATCACATAGCTAGCTTTAAATGCAACTTAAGCATTTGTCGAGAGATTTTTATTCTATTTCAAATGAGTCGTTTTATTAAATATTTTCAACATTTTCGCATTATTATCGGTTTTTTTAATATGAGCACTCTCCCTCTAACGTTCGTATTTACATATACCCTTTCAAACTATTTTTGGACATTTACTAAGGAGCTTTAAATGGAAATAATCAAATATTTTTACAGTATTATCTATATAAATAAAAATGTAAATGTACGTTTATTATATTTTTTAATGATAAACTAATGTTTATAAGACAAGGTTTTTGTGCATAGCATAAAGGATAATAAATTATTGTAAGCAATAATTAGTCGCCTGTAATATCAATACAAATTGAGAATATCTCCAGAGTAAAAATAAATGCCGCTGACGGGAATTGAACCCATGCCTTCTGGTTTCACAGTCCTCCTAACTAGGGTATCCTGTTCTGAGGCGGTCTAAAAATGAATTGTCCCCGTTGAAGAGTGTAAAGAGGTAACACATGCATTTGTACTAACTTCTGTGTAGGCAAATATGAAAACGTTATCGACCTATGAACTGTCTGAAATAGAAATGACAATTCCTTTAAATTTCCATTTAATTGTTAAACAAACTTCTTTCTGATTAAATCTTGTCTGATTAACTAACCCCTTGCGGTTTGACAACGTTTTAAAGAAATCAGATTAACCGCTCAGGCTAATTTGTTTGCTTTTGAGAACATCTCATAAGGTCTCATAGAAATCTTGTCTCCCTTACTCTCATGGTGATAAATATGATCTAAACGGTGTTAGAAAGAGAAAACATCACGTTTTATATTAAAATTTAAAAGTTAACAAAAGAAAAATTAAAATGAGCACCTTTATGAAACCTAAGTTATGACCGCAATTCAAAAAAAATAAACCTTATGAATTATTTTTATATGAAACGATGAAAAAGTCATTTTTTTTTTTTTTCAATGTTTGCATTCAAATTTTAATATTTCAAAAATCATGTGCTTTTATTTGTTTCATCACCTTTCAAAATGAGTTTTTAGTTTTTGTTTACGTTCCGAAATATTCCATTTATATATGTTTTATTTGCAAAGCAAAAATACTCCAACCATGTGTTAGAATACGCCATATGCCTGATGGGTTAAATCTTTATATAAATAACTTATAACACACCAATAATTCTTTTGGTATTAGTTTGCATTTTTGGGCTGACTAATTTACTTATGTACGCGGTTCTATTTTCTACCTCACATGTAATGAACTTTGTATTGTGATATTTTAATAACCATAATTCACTTGAATAATGACCGTATTTGCCGTAGGTGTCTTTGACGTCTTTTAGAATGAATTGTTTCATTAAAAATTATTATAAGGTTGAATCTTTTTTTACTTCAAAGGATTTTCTTCTTTATTAATTTCAATGTTTCAACCAGTATTTATGAATGCGTTACGTTTTCACGCATATATAACAAAGGGGGTATTAATAAACCTGTAGCAAAGGAATACTCACCTTTGCACCCAACAATCCTCCCCCTTCAATTCTCCCCCTGCCCGCCCCGCTCCGCCCCGCCCCGCCTATCAGCACGTGAATATCTGATATAACAGATTACTACATTATTTCTCCATAATCTGATAATATTTTATTCCTACATATAACATCCCTTCGATCATATTCATTTGCATTCAATTACCCAGTATCAAACGGGCCCGTTCTAATCCCCGTACCAGGGAAGCAGAAACACGACTGTATCACCTATCGTAGCATTGTAGTACTGTAGAGACCGATTAGGTAAACATCTGTAAATGTGAGTTGTATGTGTGGCATTTGGTTAGATCGAAGCAAAAAGAGAACAGAAATAGAAGAGATCTTAGTAGATGAAGGTTTGTAGGTGTGAAGCGATCAGAGGACAGGATCAAAGGACGAACCATCCGAATGGAAAATTGAGCCGGCCCAGTGAATATTATGCAACCCTCGGATGGTTTACCTTCCTCCGTTAACTAAAGAGAGGCTGTGTTCATTTTGTCAAACATAAACCCATAATGTTATCAATGCGGCAACTACATTATATTCTCGTTCGACAGAGGGGTGGCTGTAGAATTCTAGGAGTGTGGGAGTTGGGGGGGTCTGTCGAAGGAGGCAGGGGCGGCTGGCGACTGAACACACGGCACACCTCCCCAACCATTGAAGTTGACTTTAAAAGGTATCGGGGGTGAACATGTACAAGTGGAAATATTTATTGGTCAAACCCTTTTAAAGATTAATCGAACAAAAACACACGTTATGTTTAGTTTTTAAGCTCGGTATGACTGATTCAAAATGAATAAACATTTTTAGGTATTTTATGTACCCATACGTAATTATTTTTCATCTGAATTATGATATATCTTCAGCAGCAAGTGCATGCCTCTCATTCGTAAAAACTGTACTCAATAAATGGTAGCAATTTCCTCCAACTGACTTATTTTGTTGTATATTTTACCTCAAAGTAATGGGGGAAAGAAAGAAGCTAATGTGGTTTGGAAGAGTACCACTTATTTGATAGAAAAAAGAAATTTCCTCATTGTTTTTACATAAATATGGCGTTTAAAGGCTCCTCATTTATTAAATGTACTTCGTGTACCGGTATCAGGAAGAAATTATAAAGGCATTTCATATACCTGTGTAACACTACCGAAACACACGTGGACGGAATTACACATGGACGAAATTACACATGAACGAAATTACACCTTATGAAAAATTACACGTCAAAAAAAATATTTATTGGTTAAAATTTGTGTAAATAAAAGTGTGCTAAATAAATTACACATGTGCGAAAAAATCTAAAAGTTAAGTGAGGTATGGTTTTTTTACGTGCGTAATTCCAGTAAGTGTAATTTTAGCCCGTATTACTCTCCACGTGTATTTCTGGAATATTACGAGAAATTAAATCAAAATCGTCGTGAAATTCGATTCCATATCAATATATCTTTTCGTGTGTTTGGTCTCATTGTCTTAAAATGAGTACGTAGGTAATAGAAAATTATTATAGTAGTTGTAGAATAGGTATATACTAGATATAAAATGCAAATTTTTTTAGGTAAATAAAATATACTTTTTTTAAATCAATTCAGGATAATGGTAATTCAACATAATTTTGAAAAGTAATATATAAACCTAACCTAACCTAACCTAGGCTATTTTTCAAGAGTGTGTTGAATTGAAATTGTCATGTTTTATCACGTAACCATATACTATGTTACAAGCTTATTTCAAAAATAAAAAAACCTTTAGCCACGGTTGCGGTATGAAGAAAGGTTATTCATGAAGAAGTGGAGGCAAGAACTTTGAGAGTTCTTTAATGATTGGTTCTAAGAGAGATAAAAGCTTTCAGTTAAGCAAGAATCGTTCCAATTATAATGGGTTTATATTATAGAACAAAAACCAGTACGTTTGTTTCGTCTTTTCGTGAAAAGCCGCTAAAACATATACCAACACGGAGACAACATACTGACATTAAATACTGTTAATTTATTTAAAATTTGGTCAAATTATTCGTTTGCCTGTTAAAAACGAGACTGGATGTCTATAACGAAAAAATTGACATATTTCATAAAAAAATAATAGTACAACACGAATATGTTATGAGGAAGTCGTAATACGTGTTCTTTAAAATAATAATAATTTCGCATCTCGTCCATTATATTTATACGGACAAGCCCACCTGCGTTGAACACGTGTACAGATATTTTCTGAATTACTAATATTTTAAAAGAAAATGATGATGCAGTCACATTGTTAACAGGATAGAGATAAAAAAAATACGTTTTCATTTTTCTCCGGGTACAATAAACAGAAAAGGCAACTTCTAGGTATATTTAATTTAACAACGGTTTTTTGACTTTCGATTTCAATTAGTATCGATTTACACGAATATATTACTCTTTTTGAGGTGAATTAATTATTGGAAAACCTGACCAGTTTCGGAACCACCGTTCCTTCATCAGAGTTCCTTTATCTTCCCTAACAAATTCATATTAATTTATTTTTACACTGAATATTTTGATGCCTTAGGTAAGTAGAAGTTACTAAAAAAACATTTTTAAACTATAATCTCGGTCAACAGAAGAAGTTGCAAGAATTGTTACAAAATGATTGTGGAAATTATCGTTTTTCTTACATTCTTCACCTATCTAGTTACCTACATAGTTCTTTAATGACGACGGAAAATTAGAAAGCATTTTTTAGCAATATATTAATACAGCCGATAACACTTTGACAACCAGGGAGCATGTCTGAAAAATCGTCTCGGAAAATGACAAAATAAAACCGTGAAAGAAATTTGTCGCCGACTAGGGAAAGATGAAGGGAATCGAAGTCGTTACCTCAAAGTTAATTAGTCGCTGCTTGCTGCACCACACCACCGTACACCTCACACCTCAGTACCTCAGTACCTATCCTGCCTGCCGGAGCAGTACCTACTCCTTCAGCTCTGAGATTCTCATATTATGCAGCGTGGATGAATACAGGAAAGATACATCCTGAAAAGCTAATAATAATAATAATTGGATAATTTGTAGAGCGCCGTTTTTGTGAAAAATCAACCCAAGGGCGCTGTATAATTTATTATTAACTAGGATAATATCTGGATTCTTCATGAAAGGAATGATTTCAATATATTTCTCTGAAACCATGTAATATGTTCTGAAATTAATTAATAATCGATTTATGTAAGAACCGTCAGTTGGGATTATTTTGCTTGTAATATAACATACCTACGTCATCTCTTTGACTTGCTTTAACCTATACGAGTATATAAATTAACACAGAAGGAATTCGATCCACAGAATTGCGTTGTCGGCCTATGGCTAATTAGAATTATTAGTTATAGTTATGTTTATTTCTGTAAATCAATATAAATAATAAATAAATAATAGTTATACAATTATAACGGAAAATCTAAATATATTTAACCTCGAAGTTGAAAAACGATTCGAAAAATTTTATCAAAAAATATAAATATAAACACATTTGAACTACTTTTTTACCACGAATTTTTGATGTTATACGAATTATGAGAATTCAAAATAACTTTTGTAGCATTATACTAAGTAAAGTTAAAATTAAGCTACAAAAAATTAACTCTTGTTTTTTTAAAGTTAATTTAAATTTAATTTCTATTTATTAAATTATCTTTGATTCAAAATCGTTTTAAATTTAAGTGTCATTTTCAAAATTGATAACGATCGTGTGAAGAATTCAGACAATTGATAAATACAGGGTTTTCCAATAAGATGTGTTATTTTAATATTCAATAGTAAAAGATGAATGGTTAGTTGCTTGTGTGGCACGTAGCGCCGTTTTGTTGAAAATAAACGTTGTCCATATCAATTTCATCCAATTCTGGCCATAAAAAATCATTAATCATCTCTCGCTAGCGCAATCCATGCACCGTAACTGTTGCTCCAGCCTCATTTTCGAAAAAGTAAAGTCCAATGACTCCGCTGGACCATAAACCGCACCAAACAGTCACACGTTGAAGATAGAGAGGCTTTTCAACAATAACTCTTGGATTTCCCGAGCCCCAGAGGCGACAATTTTGCTTGTTGACGAAACCACCGAGGTGGAAATGGGCCTCATCACTCAAGATGATTTGCATCTGATTCAGTCAAGTGAATTTTAATAATTTCAATGCGTTGTTCAAGCGTGTATCGTTCCATTTTTTATTTATGGCGTAGTTTCTACTTTTCAAATGTCAAAAAATGACAGCTTCAAAAGCAACATCTACCGAAATAGCTGGCTATTCAAAATAACACCTCTTATTGGAAAACCCTGTATTACCCACTTATTAAATTACTCTAATTGTCATTTTCAAAATTGGAACCATTTTTTTGAGAATTCAGACGATCGATTTTTCACGGGTCTATCATAAATATCATCAATTTTCCTAGAAAAATAATCCGTTTCATTTTGTTTCATAAATCTGTAAAAAACATGGTTTTATAATAACCGTTATAATTTATTTTATACAATTTGATTATTTTTTTGTCTTATTTGAAGTTTAAAGAAACCAAATAATGACATAACAAGGTACTCATTAAAAGTTTTTGTCGACAAACAGGTAGGAAACAAACTTTTCACTTAAAAAAGAAAGTTCGTGGAAATTTACATTTTTGATAATTATTTTTCTCAGTAACCTAACCGTCACATCGTACACACGTATAACGTTATAACGAACAGTTTTTTTTATTATTCCATAACGATCATTTTTAGAATCTGAAACAACGATTTACATATCTGAACACAAAAGTGATACTTTTGTTTTAATTAATGCAAGAATGCAAACATGGAAGCGGAAATTTACCCAGTTTCCGATATCCGGTCGAGTTGAAACTCTGCAGATAGAATGCGTTGTCTGTGACAACGCATTCTATTACACACACGCAGACATAATATACGCAAGTCGGATGACATTACAGCAGTTAATATACAAAATAAATTTCGGTCCTACCGGATCGACATCTGGCAATATCGGTAGTGTGGGCTTGACTCCGATCCCTGAGAAGAAAGGTACAATCCTCGACATTTTAAAATAGTTGTATTTTAATAAAAAATGTTTTTACCGGGTTGATTTTTTTTAAAGTTACGCCACTGCCGTATGAATTAGAAAAATTATTCAACTTATTCCAAGTATATTTTAGGTAATTTTATGTTTTTATTCTTAGATAATGGAGGTTTTTTGCTTAAACATAGCAAAAATATTTAAAATTACTATTTAGGTAGGTACACCATTCTATAGGTTTTTGGCAGCAATCAGGACAAGTAGAAAGTAGAATATAGTGAAGAAAAGGCATTTAAAAATAATTAAATGTGCACTACCTATCTTTCTTTTTAAATGAACTCCCTCAGGGCTTATGTCATCTTTGGGAATGCTGTGTGGAGGGTATTTTTATGTAAAAAAAAAAAAATTATAATAATAAGAAGAGGAATATGGGGGTAAGATTGTCCAGGGGTGACTTATGAATCCATTCCTCTCGCTGCGGCGCAAGTCGTTGGGTCGAGAGAGTCTGGCTGGAGAGGTCAAAGGCTATCCTGATCCTGCCCACCGCGCAGCTCGTGGGTAGGCATAGCCAACACCGAGAACTGGACAGATCCCACCATAGTCACCAAATGTTTCCCGGGGCAACGGTACCCATACCCACCCCTCGAATTAAATAAAATTTAAAATGTGCAATAATAAATAATAATAATAATACTTGGATGACTTGTATAGCGCCGTTTTTGTGCAAAAACACCTCAAGGGCGCTAACACCTCTAAAGTATTCCGGAATGCAGACTGAAGAGTGAAGATACCGCTGATGATAGCCAGCCAAAATTGGAGATATCTGAAGATGACGAATTAGACATGTCATTGACCACTGAAAGCGTAACATCATTATACATTAGTTTATCCTATATAGAAGAAATTAAGGTCTTTTTGGTGTTATTTTTATCAGATGAAACAGTTCTTTGTGTTGAGACTTTAATATTTAAAAATAATTTAAAAATACGCTATTCACAATAACTAAGTAGTGTTTACAAATTTATTGTTTTATTTGAAACTAAGAATATTTATGATTGGTTAAAATATAATTGCACTTATGGGATTACATGGTCAAGACTATCACACCCAGAAGTATTAAATTATTAAGGTTCTCCGAAATGTTGGCTAAAGTTTGTCGCACATATTACCCCGGCACCATTTCAGCATCGTTTCAGCTCGACCCGCTTAGAATTATTTGAACAAAATTCCATATTGCAAAGCACACTTATCAGCATCGGCTCGCTTCAAAACGACTAGTGAAATGGGACGAGGCGATGCCGTGCTTATATGTGTGAGATAACCTTGAAGGAAGATGGGACATAACACGGCTTATTCCCCCAAATATCATTCATGATAATAAAAGTATTATAAAGCATTAAGTGCTCAGGTGACAATAACAATCTATCGAGTTTAAATAATATGATCCCGCTAGTGTGAGAGGGAAGGAGCAGAGAGTGGAGAATAGAGAGAAGGGAGGAAGTCAAGCCGCCGATGAGCCGTGAAACGTCTTACGTATTGGTAGATCCTAACCGCTCTTCGGAGGGCGCGATGTGCGATGTGTCCTGTGTACAGAACGCAGCCACCCCCCTCCCCCACCCTCCCAACACAACCACCAATTCAGCCTCAGAACAGGGGTGCTATTTCGTGTACAAACATCTATATAAGATTGCTTGTGATTTTATTCATGCGTACTAAATTGTCGATTCACATCCAGTAAAGGTTCCAGCTATTTTTCAAATTTTTCTTTGATTTGCAACATGGGCGTGGTTGGTTATTCAAAAATTTGACTATAGTATTTGTATAGTTTATAATCAATCCAATACATATTGGGTTTATATAAATAGGCGACTTTTAATTAATTTAAGGCGATGCCGTACGTCGCAATGCAAAATCATGTGTTTTTTGTTTGAAAATTTGGTCACCTAGAAATGTTTCAGAGGCTTTAATTAAATACTGCGAGTAGAATACATCTTGGCCTTTGAAATAATCGAGTATTTTTTAGATAAGTCTTTTTATAAGCTCAGAAAAAAATAATGTATAAGTTATATGAAAACTGCTTTAAAGTTCAAAATCTCCCACTTACGAACCCAGAATTGAAAGTCACTTACACTGTACAGTTCTTTAGCAAGAAGACAGGTAGATTATAATTCGCCTGTTTAGTCCCCATTTTACATATTACATTTTAACAATTTAGAAAAAGTACCAAAAGCACAAATTACATAAATTTATTAACTTTATACTGAATATTATTTCAATTCAAAATATTAATTATTTAATTCTTATGAAAAACTAAATGTGATTACGCTGTCTGATAGACGGATTTTCCTGACCTTGTTCTTTTCAATAAAATTATTGATAGTGGTGTTCCCAACCATGAACTTTTCGTGAAAATAAAATTTACATGTGCCGACCAAAAATACGAGACAAAATACTAACATTTTCGAAACAAACCGACAGGTTCACACACCTTTAAATGTAATGCATAATGTTTTGGTAATTTAATATTTAATTTCTTAATTTATTCAATATTTTCCACTGGTTCCATATAAATCAATTTGATAATCTTATTTCTTATTTTAAAGAAGTGGGTTTCCTCTGTTATTGCTCGGTTGTGGAACGATTTGTCGGCCTTCGTGTTTCCTCCCTCCTACAACATGGGTCTCTTCAAGTACCACATTCACTTCTTCCTTTCCTTGAAAACACCCTCCACACAGCATCCCCATAGACGACAATGGCCCTGAGGTCTTCTGAGTAATGGTAAAAAATGCTATTACAATACAATTCTATATTCGCATTAAACATTTAAATAAGTAGGTTGGTACTGGCTGAAATATATCTATTTTCACAAAAGGATTTTGTCCATTGGTAAATAATTTGAAAATCTTTATTTTTATCGACGTTTTCCATAAAACATCGTTGTCCCTTGCATCCTTGCGTCGCAAAACCTCACCTGAGATGAGCCTGAGCGCCGGCTGACTATTAAGGGTTAAACAACCCTTATTTTCCCGTCGACGCGATAGATTTATGTTCTTGCTTCATTTCTCAGAAGCAATCAACTCTCGGAAAAGATAAACTTGCTGGATAGTTTCAATTTGTCGTTTTCTTTGATAAAATACTGGCAGACTTATTTTAGACACTTTTACAGAGCGGAAGATCGTGAAAATAATTAATATTGCCATCTTTTGTTTATCCTACTATTGAGTTTTTTTAAGTAAAATCAAGCCACGACTATGCATTTGTTTGGCAGGTATATTATTACTCATTACACACTGGTTTGAATAATAAAAACGTATTTGTACTGACGATCATGACATTCCATATTTTTGGAATATGTGTAATTGGAGGTTTATATTACCTTGCTTTAACTGATAAGAACGGCTGAAGTTTAAAATAGCTTTTCTCAACCTTTCACTGTCTCTTCCGCATTCCATTTCCTTCAGAAACAAAACAATCCTACAATTTCCTCTGAAGATGAACAATGCATTGGCTAAAAAATGAGGAAGCGCAAGATGGCATGATAATCTAAAAAATAATCGAGTATAATATAGTTCCAACTATAGAATAAAGAACGTCACAAGTGATGGGCGTGTATTGTGATCTAAATATTTGTCTAATCGAGGCTTAAATTTCCAATAAAAAATTGTGTTTACGAAATTCAAGTGGGATGGAGATTTCGATGTCAGGCAAGTGTAAATGAGACGGAGCGCCGGCTGTTGGGGTAGATGGAACATTTTTTTCCATTAAAATTTGTATGGAAGTTCCTTTTAGCGCTATTCCTAATTCCGTGATTCCAACTAACGGTCAATGAATTTAAATCATTAGAAAGGTATAATGTTGGTAGATAAATGTAGTTTCAATGCTGCTCAAAAGATGTCGTTAGAGTGTGTATATTTATGTTAGGTTAGTTTATTTAGTTTATGTAGTTTTAAGATGCCTCCATAGGTGGCGGAAGTAATACCAAATAACAGAGACAACATTCGGCCATTTGGTTTTAATACCCAAATGATTACGAGTACAGCCGATGCTAGCCGATCTACAGGCGAGCATCTCAATCAGAGTTTCCTCCTATTTTAGAGTAATTGTAACATCATATAGGACGTACGGAAGTCCATTGTAAATATCTCCCGATAGTAAACATACCCGTTATCTCATACAAACCGAACTAATTATTGAAATCTCATGATCACCAAGTATATTGCAAATTAAGACGAGAATTAGTAGTACACCACAAAGGGTAAAAATTATGATCTATGTACATTTATTATAAATGTATCAAATTAAGATAAATCATAAAATAAAATTGAGATATAAGATAAATCTGAAAACATGCGAATAATTTCACGAGTTGACAACCTCTGAACAGAGATAATGAAGATTTGAGGAAAATCGACAGAGCATTATTGCCTCGGGATAAATTTATGCGTTCGCGGGAAAAAAGGAAATTCAGACTACGATTTACTTTATTTAGGAAGATTCTGGCCTGGAATAAAGGTAACCGTGTTCTTACACTTCAAAGGAAACTAAACCAGTACATTTCTTACTGGTCGCATTTTCAAAGAGAATTATATTACATAATTAAGATGTTTATTTTTTATGCCCTACATTTTAAACACCGCCTTAAAATATTTATGAAGTGGGATCTTATTTCATGTATTCAATCTCTTCGATTACTTCCTTGTCAGTTTCTTTTAATAATTATTATTACTGTTCATATCCCAATTTATAATATCATAAATAACTATTATTCACGCGATTAGGCAAGATTCACGCTTCTTGCTGACCGAGAGTCGCAAAGTTTTGTTTTAACTTTTAACTCGACAGTTTTGCATTTCATCTATCAGTATATTTGTCTGTACCTTCCGTTTCCGCTAAAAAATGGTAGCCGATTTAATGTTTCAGCAAAGATTATTTTTTAAATGTGATATCGTCGTGTTTATTTTGACTTTCTTATTAACATTTTATTATTCAATATTATGGTACCTATCAGCCAGAAAACAATTTGAAAAAATAATTATCATTGAGATAGTGGCGTCTCTTTGAACAAATTATGTAATTCTTTGTTTGAATTTTTTTTAAATGGTACATTAAATATTTAGTTTTTAATTAAGTAGGTAGGTATTTAAGTACCTGTTTACAAATCTTATGATTTCAAAGGAAACATTGGTTTTGAATTTTTATATTAGAAAAATAAAGAAAAAAATTATTATAGACATCTGCTGTTTAATAATAATAATATTAATGATTGTATTATTTCTATAGTACCGTCTTTAAGAGAAAATCACCTTAAGGGCGCCTAACAACTTAAAATTCATCTTTTTTCCCTTCACTAATTTCAAGTTTCTCAATTTTTATTAAGTGTCAAAATAAATACTACGTAGATCTTTTTTTAAAATATTTTTTGATTTAAAATTGAAACGCATTCAATTATGAAGAAACATAGAACAATACATAGAAGCGTACCTCGATTTCAATAGATTTCATCTTTTCTTAACACCAAGTAGATGTTTTGTTTAACAGTTTGAAATTTCTATGTCAACACAAATATTAAAATTAAAACCTCAAATATTCAGTAATTTAATATAACTCATTTATTTTTTACTTATCTTGAAATTAAAGCAAATGCTTTAAAAAACGTACGCAATACAAACCATAAGGATGTAATGAATCATTTGAACACATATATGTGAGTAAATTTTACGCTTGTTTATCAAACATTCTGCAATTTTTTAATATTAATGTAAAAGCAATACCACGGGACTTGAAGTGGAGGCGTGTTCTAGCCGGAGGCGCCGAAGACAAAATTTTAAATTGCATCTTCCTTACTGCGAGCGGGTGGTGGAGTGAGAGGAGTGAGGGTGAGATGAAGTAGGGGTTGAAGGGAGTGAAGGGTGAAAGGGTGAATGGGGATGCGGGGGATTGTCTACTCCGCCTTCACCTCCTCAGCCAATCACCTCCATCAAGTGACTTCTCTGTCACCAATTTACAGGTGCACCCCTTGATTACAAAATTGGAGTGAAGATTTTATTTTATTTTTATTTTCAGATAATCTTTTTAAATCATTTACAAATCAAATATTTATGTTTCCTTATGACGTTTGTCATTTTTCTGGCATTATCAGCTTTGTTCTGCTCCCTCCAACCACAGAGCATGAATTCAAACTTTGTTCAAATTTTGTAGATGGAACAGGTACACACCGAGGAAAAAGTGCGGTAAGTAACAGTTCAACCGTCATCGACTAAAGACCGGAGAGAAAACCGACAGTTATTAGTTATTCGTAGCACATGCTCGCCGATTGTGTACATAGTTCATGTGAAAAAGAGTGACTTGTGGTTAATCAAACTTTCTCCCATGAGCGGGCCCCACTGAACATCAAACCAAAGAACCACCAAACCTGGTAAGTGAAGAAATCTGGCGATTACTTTATGTGTTGGTCAGGGTAGTGCAATCTCCATTTTAAATTACAAGCCTCCTGGAAAAGAGAAAGGATAACGCCTTTCTCTGCCCCAAATTATCGCATAGTTTATTTTATTTTTCTAATTTATGGACCTACGTGGTAAAGCGGTATTACTTTTGGCGTTTGACCAAAATAATATATAAAACTAATTTCCTAACAGTTTCATCAACCTATCCGTTCTTAAGTAAAATTTTAATAATTTAATTTTGTGCAAATATATACAAATGTATTTGGTATATATTTCCATTTATTTTGAGCAAAATACCAAAATGAATGCATCATTTGGACAACGTTTTCATACATTCCTAGCTCCTGAGATGTCATATGATCCGAGACCCACAAGAGAAATGGTGTAAAAATGTCACTGACTGGTATCCCAGAGATGGCAAGAGAAGTAGAGGACGTCAACACATGAGATGGGAAGACGACCTAAAACTCACGGCTGGACATCAATGGAGAAGAGTAGCGCGTGACAGGTCCCAATGGAAATTGTTAGAGGAGGCCTATGCCAAGAGGCAAACTGAGCTTCGGGATATATTATAATAAACAAAACATTTCTAATATTAATGTACCTAACAGAAGTTCAAAATAAAAGGCTTATTATTATTATTATAGCTCCTGAGGTGAGTAAAAAGCGGCAGAACAGAGTCAGAAAGCTTCCTGGATAAAATCACTGTCTGAATGACTTGAGAACTAGACTGGACAGGACTGGACCTCAGGACTGGAGAAGCAGATTGCAGAGTCTGCTGTTATTAAATTTTTGTTTTTTACATATGCCGCGAAGCTGCGACTCCACTATATATTTTAGAGGTGGTGTGATATGCCACACGCCCGAAGGACCAGTCCCAAACTACTCCGAATGATAGGTATGGGACGATATATGCATCCGACAAACCCGATGGACAGTGCAATAATCAAAGGTATAAATCTGGGCTTCTGGAGCACAAGATAAGCCCAGATTGGAATGCAGGAAAGATGGACTCACCCGTTGATGACTATCACACGTCTCCAGGAGTATTAGTTGATTTCACTTCACAAATTATATGTATATTCGCCCTGTCTGATATTAATTATCACTCCGAACTCTGATAAGCAACTGACACCACTTGTCAGATTTTACATGTGTCGCAACAATATTTTTAATATGGTGACATTTTGGGATGGGTAAAAAGGTAGGTAGGACATTTGCAGGATTTGGTATTGACATTACACTTGTCCTTTAAGCCTGTGGATGCATACCTAACAATCCCATATATATTGCGCGAACATTCTCCCGGCGTTGAAAGTACCTTCCGAAATTTTAAGTACTTTCAAATAAAGTAAAAAGTTAAATGTAAAACGAAAGATGAAATATAAATATTCTTATCAATACGCTATTAATATTGCAAAGTTAAAACGAAAATTTATAAAATAATGAAATAAAGAAATAATGAAATAAAGAAATAATAATTATTGTGTAGGCAAAGGACACAATTTTACGACTGGTCGTTTAAAGTTCCCGGAAGGGGTCCTTACGCGTGCGACACGAACCACTCCGTCCTTACCAGGGAACACCTCCTCAACAACACCCACCGGCCAATAAAGTGGAGGCGCATCCTCTTGATGCACCAATACTATGGTACCTACTAGAATGTTATTCGCGGGACTATTCCATTTTTTTTCTCATCTGCAGAGAGTGAAGATACTCTATATGCCACTTCTTCCAATAAGATTGAACGAGGTGGTCCAAAAGCTCTTTCCTTTTCAGTAGACTAATGCGTTCATTAGTCAAATCATAAGCAGGTAGATGCTGAATCGGGGTAGACATCAGAAAATGAGCCGGAGTAAGAGCTTCTGGATAATGAGAACTGCTTAATAAACATAATGGCCGTGAATTAAGTACAGCCTCTATTTGTGTCAGAACTGTGAGAAGCTCTTCATAACATAAAAGTTGAGTACCCACAACCCTATACAGATGCGATTTAATGCATTTAATATTTGACTCCCATAATCCTCCAAAGTGAGGAGCGCGGGGTGGAATCGTCTTCCATTCAATTCTAAGAATGTTAAATTCATTGCGAAGAACTTCTTTAGTTGAATTTGCCTCTAAAAAATTATATAAGTCATCCAGACAATTCTTTGCGCCTATGAAATTTGTCGCATTGTCACTGTACATACATGAAACCGGTCCGCGTCTGGATAGAAAACGCTTAAATGCGTTTAAAAAATTGTCCGTGCTTAGATCTGATACCACTTCCATATGTATAGCCTTCGTTGTTAAACAAATAAATAGACATATATATGCCTTTTGACTTTTTACCCCACGACGCCTAGAAAGGGTTATATTTATTGGTCCGGCAAAATCTACACCCGTATGTGTAAATGCCTTTGCTTCCTGAACTCTAGCTGTAGGTAAATCTGCCATTAGCGGTATAATATTAGAAGGTGCAGTTTTAAAACAGAAATTACAAGCATGTACTCTTTTGCGTATTAGATTTCTCCCCGATAAGATCCAATAACGCTGTCTAATTATTGACATAAGGAGATGTGCACCAGTATGACAATTCACACGATGGTGAAAGTCTATAATTATATCGACAATATGATCCTGTCTTGGCAAAAGTACTGGATGTTTGTTTTCAAAAGGTATATTCGCGTTTGTTAATCTACCACCTATACGTAACAAGCCATTATGATCTAAGAACGGGTTTAGTTTTCGGATTGAAGGTGAGCATAATTTATCCCTCTGTATTAATTGTATATCGGCACTAAAATACCTATTCTGTAAAGCTTTTAATACATTCATTTCAGCAATGTTTAATTCCGTGGAACTTATAACTGTTGAGCGTGATAACTTTCGCATAAATCGTAAAATATATACCACAATTCTCAGCAGTTTTGGCCATGAGGAAATTTTTAAAGCGAGATTATATATCGGAGAATTTTCCTCTATTGACGTTATCGTAAATGTATGCGATTTTTTCAATTCCAAAGTATTCTCCTCCTCTCGTGAGGGGGAAAATCTTTCGACAGGCCACTCGGATACTGGGTTCGCAGCCCAGGGCGGACCGTGCCACCAAAGAGAATGATCGACTAGCTGTGCAGGCAGTAGTCCTCGTGATAAACAATCACTAGGATTGGTAACGCCATCTATGTGATAAAAATGTTTCGCGGGTAAATTTTCCTGAATTTCACTAACTCGATTAGCTACAAAAGTTTGCCACCGGTGCGGGGACGAGTGAATCCAAGAAAGTGCTATTTTTGAATCTGAAAAAGCAAATATATCGTTTATCGAAACGCGATTTCTATAAGTATCTATAATAGATCTAACGAGTCTAGATAAAATAAGCGCAGCGCATAATTCCAATCGAGCGAGCGACACTGTTTTCAGAGGGGCCACCTTGGATTTAGAACATATCAAATTCATTGTAGTGTTGCCACCCTTATCCGTGACATGAAGATATATTACACAACCGTACGCTTTCAAACTCGCATCTGCGAAGGCGATAATATTTATCGTGCAGTCCTCCTTTACTCCCAAATATCGAGGTAAATTTAAATTAGAAAGCATCGGTAATTCTTCCTTGAATTTGACATATCTATTAACAATACTTTGGGGTAGTTCCTCGTCCCATCCTACTTTCTCTAACCACAGCTCTTGTAAAAGTAATTTGGCATATAAAATTACCGGAGCAACCAAACCTAATACATCGAATAAACGAGCTATTGTGGAAAGAATTGATCTTTTACATATAGTTTTTTCCTCCGTCGGACATATCATAAATCGAAAACAATCAGATATCGGATCCCATTTTAATCCTAAAATGCTACATTTATCCGAAAAATCCATTGTCGCGCGGTGCGACTCTGGTAATTGGGCCAGTAAATGAGGAGAATTACTCGACCATTTGACTAATTCAAATCCTCCACACTTGAACATCGCCATTAAATCTGTAGCCAAAGTGATGCCTTCACTTATAGTATTTACAGAATATACAAAATCGTCCATATATAAATCATTAATTGCAACTTCCGCCGCTTTCGGATAACGATTTCTTTCATCGCTCGCTAGCTGCCGTATAGTTCGCATTGCTAGAAATGGTGAACAGTTCAAACCAAACGCGAGTGAATTAAATTGATAAACTCCAATTTGTTCATCTTCGTGAAATCTATAAAGAATTTTTTGATATTTACGATGGCTTTCCGTTACCATTATACGTAGATACATTTGCTTAACATCTGCGGTTAATGCTACAGCGAATAAGCGAAATTTAATTAAAAGTGTAAATAAATTAGATTGCAAATTTGGACCTGTATACAAAGTATCATTAAGTGACAACCCTGAACTGGTCTTTGTACTTGCATCTAATACAACACGAGTTTTAGTTGTTGATTTATCTTTACGAATTACTGCGTGATGAGGAATGAAATATCCCTCATCAATATTAGATGAAGACGGAACTTCAACCCTCATATATCCCTTTTCCAGATATTCAGAAACTACTTCATTATAACTGCAATGCAATTCTGGCGACGTATTAAATTTCCGTTCTAAATATTCATATCGACGCTGCGCGACACGGCGCGAATCACCTAAATTATTAGGATCTATCTTAAACGGTAAAGATACAATATACCTTCCCGATTCATCCCGTTGGACTGACTCGAGGTACATTTTCTCACATTCTGCATCTTCAGCACTCATCAACGACTTAATAGGCATGTCTTCCATCGTCCAAAACTTGGATAACGCATTATATAAATCTACATTGGTTATGGGGCCGAACGTCCACGAAACCTCCGGCGTACACGTAGGTATTTCACCCATTACAATATACCCGAATACTGTCTGTATAGCCGGTGGTGCATTCGTATTATGTTTAGATAAAACCTTATTCCCCAGCAGAATATATGGAAATAACTGTGCACCTAATAAGATATCAACATCGGATGGAACGTTCCAGGATTCATCCGCTAAGTTTAAACCCACTAAATGCTCACATGACTTTGTGTCAACATGTTGTGTAGGAAGCTTATCAGTTATTTTATCGACAACTAATAGACTAATTTTATAAGTATCTTCTGAAACGCGGGATTTAATTTTTAACGCAACGTGTCCCAATATTGGTGTCTCTACTGAACCAACACTTTTAACTACTGAATTATTTAAAGGAATTATTTTAAGATTTAATTCATTACAAGTGTTTAAACTGATTAAATTTTGTTGCGAGGCGCAATCAATTAAACACCTTACGGTTACTTGATTATTTTTATTGTCATAAGCAAATAACTGCGCGGTTGACAGTAGTACATTCGTAGCTATATTACCCGCAGAAAAATTATTATAATGTTTATTATTACGCGCTATTAATGTAATGGCTTCGTTTTTCGATTGACTTTCAGTATTCACCGTGCTCTCAAAATGCAGAGCGGTGTGATGTCGTTTTTTACAAATTCTACAATCCGATTTAGATGGACATTTCACAGTTTTATGTTTATCGCTTAAGCAGTTTACACATAAATTATTTAATTTCACAAACTGAAAGCGAGCATTTGGTCTTAATTCGTTAAATTGTTCACATTTAAACAATTCAACATGATCAGAATGATTACATTTCCGGCACCTATTACGATTATTATTACTTGACTTCTGTTCGACCACAGCGAATGAATGCGTAACTTTGTTTTTATTATTAACAACTTTATTATCATTTTGCCCAGTTCGTTCTAGGATTTTGACATGCGACCGAATGTATTCTATTAAATCGGTATATGTAGGTATAGCTTTCTCCCGTATAGACATTTCGAAATTTTGCACCAACTGTATATCTAATTTTTTCAGTGCAACATGTAATATTATAAAATCGGTTAGGTCATCAATACCTAATTCCTTGAGTGCAGCTATGGAAGACGCAAACCTTTCGATAAAATTATTTAACTCATTTGGGTTACTAGGTGCCAATAATTTTAAATTCAAAATATTGTTCAGATAAAAGGTACCTAGCACGCGTTTGTCCTGATATTTCTTTTCGAGAGCTTCCCAAATTAAAAAATAATTTTGTCCGTTCGGAAGTATTCCCGCAAAAACTGATAACGCCTTTCCTTGGAGTTTCCCTATCAGATATTGCATCTTTTGCGACGTATTCAAATTTTCATTTGAGTGAATGTTTAATTTAAAAGCTTCATAAAATATCGACCAATTCTCTTGATTACCATCGAACGATGGCATCTCGATCGGTGGGAGCTTAATTAATGGTGAATTATTTAACTTCTGTCGATCGCGTGATGAATCTTGCTTTGCTATAATGCTTTCGCGTATAGAAACTACAAAACAGTACTTATTTTCGAATTTACTCCATAAATCGAAATTCATATTGTAATTTGAATCCTTTTTCAACTGAAGTGTATGAAATTCATCACAAAATGTGTTAAATTGTGCATAATATGTAGCTATATTAACCGTTTGTTTAAGAAAATCCTCCGAACTTCTCGTCTCCCTGTCCGCAATACTTTTCGCTTTCTCGTATAATTCATTAACACGATTATGCATCAAATTAATCTTCGATTCTACTAACTTGATTTTAATATCCTGAGTACTATCGCTAGTCGCCATGATTAATTGTATGTAGGAATTTAAACACAACAATAATTACAAATGCAACCTAGTACATACAAATTAACAAAGTATAAAGAGGAAATAATATTTATTTATAACTTTAAATATGTTAATTTTAAATACCCCGTTGGTAATCCGGCTCGAAAGAACCAAAAATGGTGTCGCGAAGCTGCGACTCCACTATATATTTTAGAGGTGGTGTGATATGCCACACGCCCGAAGGACCAGTCCCAAACTACTCCGAATGATAGGTATGGGACGATATATGCATCCGACAAACCCGATGGACAGTGCAATAATCAAAGGTATAAATCTGGGCTTCTGGAGCACAAGATAAGCCCAGATTGGAATGCAGGAAAGATGGACTCACCCGTTGATGACTATCACACGTCTCCAGGAGTATTAGTTGATTTCACTTCACAAATTATATGTATATTCGCCCTGTCTGATATTAATTATCACTCCGAACTCTGATAAGCAACTGACACCACTTGTCAGATTTTACATGTGTCGCAACAATATTTTTAATATGGTGACATTTTGGGATGGGTAAAAAGGTAGGTAGGACATTTGCAGGATTTGGTATTGACATTACACTTGTCCTTTAAGCCTGTGGATGCATACCTAACAATCCCATATATATTGCGCGAACACATATTATGTTCGTTTTTAATTATTTTTATTAGTTTTACTACATATATGTATATCAAGTATTATTATATACGTTTTTATTTGTATAATGTTACCACCGTGATACGGGCAGTCACCTAGTTTGGGGTATTTAAAAAAAATTAAAATAACATAAAATTATTATAGTTAAGCAGAATTTCTACTAGAACTACTTCAATAACTGTAATATTATTGCAAATCCTGAAAGAACGTATAAAAATCATTCTACTAAGCATGAACACTCAAGGAACATAAATAAATGCACGTACCTTAGTATGAGATCATGAAAATGTATCTGAATTATAAATTTAACAAATTAAAAAGGATTTACACGAGAATAAATCTCTTAGCAATAAAACCCTTTCCTAGAGCTTTGGAAATCAGAAATTGTTCATAAAGTGAACTCTACAATGGACATGAGCTAAAAAATCAATCGAGCTCTATGATGGGTCTTTTACAAAAATAAATTGCAAAATGAAGCGCTTTTTCTACATGTTTCCGCAGTTTTTTAAGCTCAACTTCATTGGTGAAATTGCCCATTCAGAAATATACATAATATGTATGTGCAGCGTTCATACAATACGTATATCAATCAGAGGCGTACGGAAGAAATCACCAGCAAGGGAAATACAAATTTAGGATGCGATAATTAAGTTAGTTATAATTAATACATGATTCTAAGTTGGCTGGCAAAGAAATTGGCAGAAAAAGGGTATTCATTTTCAATTCATTTTTACTTTCCAATTCTCGACTAATTTCTTCATGCGTTGGGGTTAGGAAAATTAAATGGAAGGCCCTAAATCTTTTTTCTTGTCGACACCAATCCATTTTAATTGTATGATTTAAGCCTAGGTATACCTAATTTCTACCGATTTATAACAAGTTTCTCGTTAACTCTTTAAATTTTTAAGTTCCACAAAAAATATATCTTATTTTTGAAGATAGTATCTATACACTTGTCGTGCCAAAACGCTAATTATATAAAATTCCCTTGATATAAAAAAATCGCAAAGTAAGCTCCGAAAATTATTAAAAACACGTTTTTTCTGTTATTTAATAAGTTATAGACATGAAAAAATTCACCGTATATTTTTAAATGCACCTAAATCATTTGTCGAGAGATATTTGTTCTATTTCAAACGAGTTTGTTTTATAAAATATTTACAACATTTTCGCTTAATTATGTTAATCATTATTTTGACGCTTTGTAGGGACCAGTTCAACTAATTGATTCATTCTTCGTGCTCGATATGTCTTTCGGAGACGTATCAACTTAGTATCCATCTATCTCTTCATAGATATTTGGAACCGATATTTGGAAGGGTGTAACTTTATTTCCACTCTTTGATTATTATTTATTTTTTCGTTAATTACCGAAGATGTGTTTTTAATGTTTTTTTCTTTTAATATTACTTAAAAAAGGTAATATTTAAACACTAATTTGGAATTCATGTACGAACATTCTCACTGCAAACGGCACGCCACTATCGTAGAGCACAAAGGCGCAGCTAAGTGCGTGGTAGTGCATTCAGCCCGTCTACATTCAAAGTGCAGGCCATTCAATAAAGTCAATAGTCCAGTCCAATCATAATAATAATTGTAGTAGCTCTATTGCCCCTCGCAGGTGGGCGATATCCTCCCACACGTGTCCACTGCCACCGTCCACTGTCCACTTTCCATACCATCCGTGCCCATTTTCCATTGTGGTAGTGGTATCTAGTATAGACGATCATATTAAAACGCTGCTCTACTTTTATTTGATAAATATTAAATACAAATACTGTACAAATAATTAAATAGGGATGCTTGTAAGTGCCTTGTCGAAAAGATAGGTGCTCCATAAAATGAATAATTAACAATTTGAAGACATGTTTTTACATTGATGACTGTAACGATTTCTATTATTTTTTTACAAGCTTAAGAAACAAAAATACATTCATTTGTAAAATTTACAAGCAAAAATTAAATAATAACACGAACGAGTAAACTTAAAATTATTAAAGACATATGAATACAATATTGGATTGAATCAACGATACAACATTGAATTTTAAAACTTTTCTTGAAAGAATTGAGCTTTTATACGTATAAAATTATTTAATCATATTTATATTCCGTGTGAACAGACGCAAACTACTAAAGTGTTAGTAACTTCCTAAATTGTTATTACAGCAAACAAATAAATTAGCACCATCTCTGAAAGAGCTGATTATTAAATGTAGATTATATTTTCATATTATAAAATGAAGGCCTCAGCATGGGCAAGCCACCCAGTGAGGCCTACATTACTGGAAAAGTTAAAATGTAAAAAAATATAGTACCAAATTAAAAAAAAAAAAATCTTTTATGTTTGCCCTTAAGTAAAAACAAACAACATTAAAAACACGTATAAATTGAAAAATGGAAATAAATATCTTTGAGATAGAATTGCACTGTAAAGGCTAAGCATATCTGTAGCAAATCTTCCACTAACCAAGATTGTAGCCGCTACGATCACTGCCTGCAGTGGCGACTAGCGACTATCTCCGGCGTAGCATAATGTCGTAGAGGCGTAGCACCATCATGGTTAGCTCTACGGTCTACTAGTATATCTCAGCCTATGAACATGTCTGGCCACTGTTATTACAATACGTGCTCTGATTTTGAGAAGGAAACCTCTACAACAATTCTACCCTTGAATATCACGAAAAACTAGCAATCATAAATATAATTTATATCAACATGTTATATTCATATAATGGGATATTTTCAGAAATTATGAATACCGTCAAAAATTTGTGGAAGATTTTAAGATTATTTTTATGAACATTGTACTAAAAATATGTAATTTTATTATTTTAAATCATAATTATTATTGTATAAATAACGATTCCAACTGGCTACAACGTCATTTTGACATGGAAAACGCTGTTGGCTGGTAAAATAACTTTAACCAACGTCGCCCGGCGTGACTTCAACACCGCTGAATTCACGATGAAAACAAATATGTCGTTTTAGCGGCAAATCGAAAATGGCACATATTAAATTGTTACAGATAATTTATTCGTCAACATAAAATGAAATAAAAATACCTTCACTATCGTATTTTTTTAGTAGTTTCTCTCTCTTCGGTAGGTATATTTACAATTTCATTTGTAATATCCACAAATTTTACATTGACTTTACATACTTCGTTTTTTTTGGCTAGCCCGTCACAAGACGTTGTCGAAATCATCGATTCAATCCCTAAAAACCGTTGCAAGAAATCTGTTTCCCTTTTTCAAATTTGCCACTATTAAAAAAATAATAATAATAATGTTTCCTGGCTACACGTAGGGCTTGTACCATACTTCTTGGTCCAAAGTGAAATCATATAATACAAAAATTCAACATGAAAAGGGAAATAAATTAAATATTAAAATATCAACATAAGTGTAAAAATTACGATAAATATAAAATAAAAAACCACGTTTAATATTAAGCTGTGCTTCTTTAAAAATTGTTAATCTTCTATTACAAATATGAAATTGAATATTTCTTTATTTCCCCTATGGATTCCAAAACAACTGGACCGATTTTATTGAAAATTTCAAAATTTGTTCTTTGTCAGGAATGTTGGTAAAAGTTATCAAAGAGTTGGTAGAAGAATTTGGAGAAACCCGGGGTAGACTCATTATCTTAGCATTGGAATGAGATATAGAGCCGAATTAAACACTATACAATTAAGTTTTTTAACAATAACTTGTTAAATAAAAAAATTAAAAAAAATTAAATAAAAATAAAAAAAATAAAAAATAAATAATAAAAAATAAAAAAAAATATAAAAAAAACTAAATGGTATACTGTACTAAATCGTAGAAAAAACCAGAGACTTCATATGAAGACTTTAAGCTTTATCCTGCACTGGAATGAGATACAGTAGAATTAAAGTCGAAATAACGTAGTTTTTAACAGTTATAATGTGGATTTAATCATAGTACGCAAGGTTAATGGTAGAAAAAGTCGGGAACGCACAAGAAAGATAGTTGTGGTATTAAAAATAAGTATTTTGTTGAGGCGCATCTTCGGACCGGTTCTAGAAAATGGATTTTGGCGCAGACGTTATAACAATGAGCTCTATACTCTGTTTAAGGAGCTAAACGTCACAAAGTTCATAAAACTGGGAAGACTTCGGTGGTTAGGTCATGTGGAGAGAATGACCGAGCATCAAGAACCAAAGTCCCCGCTGAGTTCAAGACCGATAGGGAGAAGGAGCCTGGGAAGGCCAAGGTTAAGATGGAGCGACAACGTCCTCAAAGATTTGTCTGCCTTGGAGCTTCGAAACTGGAGAGAGCTGGCGCGGGACCGAGATGAGTGGAGGAAGACTCTTGAGGAGGCCAAGACCCACCAGGGGTTGTAGAGCCAAAAGTGATGATGATGATGATTTTTTAAAATATTATTTTTCATCTTCACCCCACTGCAAACCGTCGAATAATTAAATAGCAGGTCAGTGAGCAGAAAGCAAATGACCTTGCACACAGCCCTTCTACAAGTAGTATTTTCTACGGTAGTTGACTGTTGATATAAGAGTTAAAACAAAAAAAATTATTGCGAAAAGTTTTAGTTAGAAGTTTTGAATGTCATTTCCTTGTTAACCTAATTATACTATCAGTTTGTTTGGACGGTTTTCTATTCGGCGATGTTTGGTACTAAACCTCCTTACTACGCGAGTGAGCCTGCCGGCCTACAACGACGCGGGCGGATTAAGCCTTGAAATTAGGGCTTTGTTCGCTGTAAAGGGGTATCTGCTTTCAACGAGGCTTCACTAATCGTACGTCTTAAGCGGTTCATACAGACACGTACTACGTGCCGAGGATGATTTCAATTATAATACCGTGCGATTAATTTAGTCTGTGTATGCAGCGGATTTGCGCGGGTACCGCAAGATGGTTATTTACTAGTTACTTCATCAAACGTTATCGGATTTTGTATTAACATTAGCTATCTATAGGAGCTTTTCACACTCTGTTTCTTATTAAGCGATGAATCACATTTAGGAAGATATGTTCTAATCAAATCCATGCATTGTACCGCTCATCGTATACTTTACTTTTGGCCATCAAATTAACACGAAAATAAAAAAAATGGCAAAAAAATTTCACTGTTGGGAAGAATAAGGAGATTCCTGAACACAGTAAACATGTAAACAAGGCAATCATTGTACCACACGTTAATTACTGTAACAGCATTACATTCTAAGGACGTGTTGTTTCACAAAATTTGAACAATTCATCAATTTTCATTAAGTTAACATTCAACTTATGTGAAAGATTTATTAAAGTGATATTATTTACGTACTCTCAGAGAACCAGCACCTCAATATAATGTTCGTAATTTCATGACCCCGTATTCGCTGTGCCCTGTCCGTATTTACTGTTATATTTTGGAACAACCATGACTTCATTCTTCGTGAACCTAGAGTTGTATTCATGTTCCAATTTATTTTTATATTCAGAATCAGTAATGTTAAATCAATATTTTGTCCTTTGGGCCTGCACAGACAAGATATCTAAGTATCGATACAACAATGAAATGTTACATCTCTGTGAAAAAATATTTATTGAAAATAGTAACTTAACCAGAATTTTGTACTGATTGTGGGTAATTTAAGTAAGTTTTACAAGAATTTCCCCAAGCGGTTATTCCATACCGTAGAGTTGAGACAGATAAATGATTTTTTAAATATTCTTCAGCTTATATAATCTACCCACCGTCGCTCTCAGTCTTTTTCATATATTGTTTTTTTGAATGTCCTATTTAAAATGGCTATTTTAAATTAACAGTTTAAATATTTATTTATTTATTTATCAAATGAATTTAAAAAATAAATAATACCTACAGATCAAACACAAACATAAAACGAAGAAAAGAAATTAAATATGACTCCCATCCAGAAAAAAACCCATAGTCAAAAGTCGTTGATGTATGAAGCAACGAAGTTATTTGGCGAATTACCAGAAGAAATAAAATAAGAAGAAAACATAAACAAATCTTAACTTAAATAACGAAATGTTATTGATTTATTCTAAAAAAATAGTTTTTTGTTCATGTATTAAGACAAAGCTAACTATGTATCTATTTAAAATACCAAAAATAAATAAAATAACAATAAAAAACAAGAAACTTAAAATAAAATGAATATGACGATTATTACTGTACTTCTTCAATACACATTTTCCAGTATAATGTCTTCTCCGTGCAAAACTGTACGTAACATTCTCCAACAAACAATAAAAGTAATTAATGCTCTATTATATTATAACTTTATTTATTCGTGATCTCCATAAACCCGTTATGCACCAATATATTACTGAGAAGATCATCAATTTGAGGTGCATGTTAGTATAAAAGGTCATAGGGGCAGTTTTAATATTTTGTGACATATGTCAAAAGATAGTTGCAGAACTATCTGTAAGTGACGTTGAACATGTCGATAGTCAATGCAGAATCATTAAGCAATTTTGTCGCTCTGTCGATTGGCTCGTTCTGATAGGCAGATGTCCTCGCTTTCAGAGTACGTAAAATGCATGGAATTTCCCACGATTATACTTATTAGGCACATATAAGTTAACTTCTTTCAATATTAGTGGATTAAGTATAGTTCTATTGATTAATTTGAAAAATATTTGTCTAAAAATATATTTTGACGTGCTTCTAACTAAGGTGTTGAAAACAAGCAATCCTGTTAAGAACAATGGGCGATGTGGGAATTAATATTACATATATTCTCTCATAAGGCATAAACCTTTTTTCTACTTTTTCCATCTTATTTCTATATCCATGTTATCATGCTCGTCTCCTGCATGACCAGTGAATTAAAGATACGCGTATCGTAGGAGGGCAGACAATAGCCAAAATCGTACCATAATTGATAAATTAACTTTTGATAGTGAATAATTAACTTTTGGGCCCGAATGAGTAACCAAATCGACCCGTTATCATTCTTAATGAAAATGGTTAACATATGTTACGACATTTAAAAAAAATAATTATTGCTCTGATTTTCTATGTTATTATTGTTAACAATCATAAATAGAAATCTTATAATTAAATTTACTACCTGAAAAGCCAAAATGTTTTAATGTTTGCAAATAATTTCTATTCGAATTACCGTGGCCGTCTTTGCCCTTTCCTAATCTGCAACCCTGAACCACCCCCTGCCCTCAGCCCTTACCCCCAGCCCTAAGGGATGATCGGTGTGATCCCCACCTAATGAGTGACTGCCCGCGGTGTTGCGAGGGACTATAACGGGGTGAAGACAAAATAGTAAAAATGCAAACAGAATCCGGAAATTGGAGAAAATCTTTCAGAAATTTTACTGTCGGTAAATAAAACAATTTTTTATCGAATAACTTAGTTAAATAGATCAAAACTACTCGTAAGTCACAATTCCGTTTCAGAACTTTGGTGGCATGGTTTCTTTTTTTTTTAGAAAGATAAATATTATTGGTTTACGAAAAATCTGACAATATTTTAAAAACTCGTTCAACCATCATTATAAGCAAAAATTGTTATGCAGTGTCGGGGGACATTGCTGGAATAGCAGTGGAACTGAACCCACGATGTTTGGGTGGGAACCTGACGCATTTGTGCACTCAGCTGATTCAATCAATTCAATGATTTAGTGAAACTAATAATTAATTTTCAAAAACCTAAATTCTTTCTTAAAGAGGAAGGTGGAATAAGCTTAAGGAGGCTTTTATCCAGCAACGAATCTTCAAAACTTATAAATAGAGACCGATTTCGCATGAGGGATAGCGCTAATTTTTAGTAGAAATTCGTAATTTTACGCAAAAACCCAAATTTTATCATTTTCACTATAATAATGCGAAATACGCAATTTTCGAGCACAACGCGGATTTCGCTTATTTTTATTAAATTAAATTAGCGAGTATTGGACGCAGTTAACTTCACTTTAAAAACGCCGCATTCTTTCATTAAATTTTCAATTTTTTTTTCTATAGCAATCCGCCACTCTGTTCAATGGAAATACTAAAAAAAATTACATAACATCACTTTCATTGCAAAATACCATTGTTTCAATTGAAAAAACAAAGTTTTTCCGAAAAAAAATTCACCGAAAAGCAAAGCGAAATTTTCCGGTCCTTCTCAGAAATTGATAAAAACTAAAACAAATTTTACATCTTATTTCAGTAGCCTCTTTTTCATACTATCTTTACTACCTGGGTGCGCCCGTAAAATCCTGACACTACAAGCATATTTATATATTTATTGAAACACACCATACATGTATATGTTTTTTCTTTTATAATTTGTGGAAAATCGCTTGTAAAATGTACGTCACAAAACAGCCTATTGTAGGCTTAATTTTTAGCTATCCATAATGGCCAAACGTTATGCAAGGACTTGTGTGTTTGTGACTCGTGTACCCAACATATTTTTCATTCATCCCATATCAGTTTTGCAATCCTTTCGCCACGCCACGCTTTAAATTGAAGTCTTATTTAAAGACCCTGAAAATTCCAATTTGTCCACATAAATTGCGGCTCCCCAAAAAACCTCCTGACCCTAAGCGCGGAAACATTTAATCTTATTTAATAAATTAAGGCTAATTGAGTTGAAGCATTTTCTCTCTCTCCAAGTGAATGTGTACATGTTGTATATATATATATAGTATTGTAGTACGTACAAATAGATTAACATAACATATTATTTACTGGGATTCATCTACTAATTCCTACTAAATAGATAATATGCACAACTTCTGATAGAAATGCTTTCCATGTAGATTTGAATAGAAACCAAAATCGCCACTGACACAGTACCTGTTGATTATTAGATCGAGTTAGCCAATCAACATTGCATACTCGTTTTTGCCAACTCTAATGCATGGACGCAATATAGAAATGCTGAGTACGTTCTACAGGTATTTCAAAGGAGCCTGTTCTAAGCAGACAGCACCATTAATCCCTTATACACCGGCGCACATACGCGAAACTTGACAGACACGAGCGGCAACACCGTTCATACTAAATGTTGGCTTCATAAGTTCCTTTCTTTAGGTCGTTTCTTCGATGAATGTACAGACAGAGACGCTCTTGTGAGGTGTCACATAAAAAAATTAAATAAATGTAAAAAATTTAAGGGTTTGGCGCAATAATATAAGCCTGTTTAAGAGTTTTCGTTTACACAGTTTACACAGAACCTCACTGTTTTAGTTAGTGATTTACGGGAGAAATTCTACTCAAGTGTTGATCTCCAATTCGTCTGCCACTTCCTTAAGACAATAAATTAATTTATACAATAAACAAGCCATTCTCAAAATAGTAAAAGGGCTCAACAAAACAGTTGAAATTATCATTTACATCGATAAATCTAAATACAGGGTTACCACAAATATACAAAAAGAATGTTTTTTTCTTAAAATATTAAAGTTGTGTCTTACGTGAAATAGAGTCTATTTTCAGATATAACAAAATACGGATAGGTGAGTGATGGAATAATTGATGGAAAATTTTCCGTGTATTTTTATTTACGAGAAAACTGCGATTAATCTAAACGACGACAAAACTGCTTAAATGCTCGTTATGAAAAATTTAAAACCCCTTCAAAATGAGATACAGTAAGTTGGAAAAAGTGAAAAGTACTTGCCTCTTCAGATCTAGAAAAATAATTTTAGCCATTTCGAACAAAATTTCCCGTTATCGCGATTATTATGCCTTGTTACGCTTCCTTCATCTATAACCAAGGTTCCGGACAGCGAGGAATTACAGTTACTATCATCAGGCCAAATAAAAACACTTGCCTTAGGATCTTGCTTTTCAAAAACAAACTTTATCAATTTTGGGGACGATGAATTCAAACTAGAATATTTAAATTTGTCAAAATTTAAAACAAAAGAAATACACATTCATTAATTAAAATAAAATAATTCTGTTACGTGTTCTGTCAGATGTCTGGATAGTTCCCCCAATCATTTACACAATTTAAAATGACACTTAAATTTAAGCAAATCTAGAGTTTATTCTTAAGAGTTGTAGAGTTCATTCAAATCTCATGTTCTAAAGATCATTGAACCGGAGTTGCAGACAGAATTACAACATAAATTAGTAATTTTAATTATTGAAGACAATATAAGCGTCCTGGCAAGACGGTTCCTGGGTTCAAGTCCTAGATGTGACATCTTTTTCTTATTTTTCTGTGTCAAAATTTCGTTTCAGAACCTCTAATATTGTCTTCAATAATTAAATATTACAATTTGAGGTTTTACTCATAAGGTTATTCCAAAAAACCAAAATTAGTATTCTTAATAATAATTGTGTACTTTTTCAACCGTTCTGAATATGCTGAAGAAATTTTTTTCCCTTGGAGAAGACTAAATATCAATTGCTCGCAGAATAAATATTGTTTGCAAATTAAATTAAATTCCATGAAATGTATAATTATTTATTTTGTTAACCCTGTATTTGAGTTCATTATCATTCGTCAAACAACCAATTAAATATAGTCAAATTTAAATACTGATTAAAGCGGATATTGTGATGGTTGTTGGTAGGCGCCTGGTATTATGAAGGCTGTGGGGAGGTTAATGGGGAAGGGCAGAGGAAGAGGGTGTGAAGGGAGCGCTGTGTGGAAAGGCTATAAACCTGGTTTGTTTATTGGTGACGTTAAATTTGACGCCCCATCCGGTGCGACGGTTGTCTAAGTGGTAAAAAGCGTTTATCATTTTTGTCATCGCGTATAAATATTGTAATGGATTTAAAGATGTGGAGAAGTTAATCAACTTAGTGTTTTTTTTTATCTTTCAGGCGTTTTTTTCACACTACCCCTTCATTTATATAGCATTTTATGCATGTGTGAATCATCTTGGGATTCATTTTTCTCAGGAAAACATCACAATACATTCATGTACCATTATAGATTGATAATCATTTGGGACTTGAATACTTTCATTTTATATTCCTTTTAGTATCAAACAGCCATCAAATAGTTTTTCAATTCTTTAGATTAAGTCCAATTCATCAGAAAATCAACCTTTCTTATTTTGATAATATTACGGGTTCTTATCCACCTTATCGGCAAACATGTTGATTCCAGATAATTAAGTCCTTGTAAATGAAATGACCCATTAAAGTGAAATGATCTCAATTAATCATAGAACGAACACCTGTCGTTTCGTCGGAGAAAATTTCGCTCGGCGAATATTCACTTTAGGCCACGTAACTTAATCACCTGAAATCAAATTGAAAACGAAACCCATTTCATAATTTAGGGCGGCCATTCTTTATTCAGGTGTCCTGGAACCTGCTGCTATTAAAGGAAGCAACAAAATAAACCAGCCGCATTTACAACACAGCGACATAAAAATAAAGAGGGGTATAAAAAATCCCCGAGATTGCTAAGGGGGTGAGTCTTATCTCCTTCCTTGTGCATTCGTTCCAGATTAAGAGATCCGGCTTCGGGCGGGTTCGGGTGGTTTCGGAGGCGCTCGGCCGCGCTTGCGTCCCGCCTGGGAATCCCAGGTCGGCAACTGGAGCAGGGGGTGGGAGCCAAGCCGGCAGACGTCGCGACGCCCGGCAGCCAGTTGAAGCCCCGGCGCCGAGGGAAGCTGACGTGTTGTGCCACAGCCTGACGAGCCCAGAACTTGACTTCCCGCACTCTCTCTTTGCGCTACGTGAGTTTTTACAACTTTTACTCTTTACAACTTCTCATTTCTGAAACTTTTCCAAACCTCATACAAATTTTTTTGAAATTTTACAGTTAACATAACACTAATGAGGATTGTTTAACCTACTTCTTAATTTCAAATAAGAACCCGTTCTTTTACATAAAAATCTCAACATAATCTCAACAGAAGTTTGTAGAAGAACTTTTAGTAAACATATTTTGATAACGTAAGGATTTTTTTAGATTGCTTTAATGCACCCATTATTTTTTTAAATTCAATTCAAAACGTTGACAAAAAAATTATTTACCAATTTTTTTTTAAAACTGAGGTATTAAAATCATTTATATTTAAAACGTATTTAATTTTTTAAGGCGTAACTATTAAGCGCGTCTTTCGGAGTGATTTTCAATTATTAATTATTTGTAAGCAAACTTTTTATCACAATTCAGTACAATTTGTGCTGTAAACATAAAATTGTTTGGATTGCAAAAAAGAAGTGTTCACGCAGTATCAAAAAATTTTACCGAAACAAAAAACGAATTAAAACATTTTTGATTGTTAGCTCAATGCTAAAATTATTGGTATTGTTTACTACTGAGGTATATTTCCTTAGATAATTATTAAAGTTGTTCATACTTCTCATGATTATTATTACATTTATTACGTGATCATGGCCTCGTAAATAAAATAAGTTACGCGTGTTACCTTGACGAAAACATCCCTTACCCACTAGCCGTGTCACCTACAGATATACCGTTCACATTTTAAATTCACTTCCAACGAAATCGATAAATTATGTAAACACCCCTTCAATAAACAAATAGGTATAAGCTTTTACGGGGAGTACATTTAATACGAACGATCCCCTTCAAAATATATTACGGTTAGAGCAACCTTTATAATTGCCATCTAAGCTAAACCAAGAGGATTAAATAACTGTAAGAGACTTTTACTGCGTTCGTTGATATTTGCGCTTGCAATAGGTAATCGTATTTAATTTCTTTGATTTTTTTATATTTATCGTTCATTTTCTAGTTATAGAAAAATTATATTGTTTATTTACATTTAAAGGAAATAATCTGAGATGTTGCATCGTTTCTAATCTAGTAAGTCTACGATATACTTCCTAAAATTCAATTTGTTATGTAAATTGTATTATCGTGTTTTTTTCGTATGTTGTGCCGTATTGCGTTTCTTCTTTGTTTAGCCGACGTTTCGGATAGCGTAACAGTGTCCATCAATAACCATAAGATCAAAATCACCTCAAGGGCGCTATACAAATATGACCTCTGATTCTGAACACTATAACGCTTTTCGGAATGTAGGAAAAAGAAGAAGGAAGCGCAACATGGCATAATAACCAAGAAAATATAAATTATATACCTCGGTACAAATAAATAAAACAAATGATATAGGGAACTTGCCGCTAAATGAATGTTTAAAATTATACACAAAACATAATTAATTAACATATTTAAAAAATAAATCTTTGGATTTCGTAATACTTTTTGTTTGTCTCACAATTTGCACGAAAATGCATAGTTCACTAAAAAATAATACATTAAATTTAAATGGGTTAAAATATAAGTGAAATAAATGAAAATTAAATCATAATTTAATTCCCTTTTGCAAACAGTTTACAGATCAATAAAAAATCAAATATTACTGTGATATTACATTTAGCAGTCCCGATATTTTCTTCGTAAAATAATGTAGGCATATGGTAAACCCCATTTGCGATAATATTTACTTTCTGAGCATGAGATCGGGGAGTTCGCGTAAATATTTTAAGGATTTCACGTTTTTTCTAACAGGCATTTGTATTTAATGTCTCTTATACGCGTTCTAAAACGAAAGAAAACCCTTTGAAAAGAAATTCTTCATGTATTATTTTTGTAATTTTTTTTAGACAGCAGTCACTTTGCGGTTTGACATTTTAACAAAATAAAGCCATAATATCTTTGTTTATAACCACGGATTTTAAAAAAATTATTACGACACTATGAAATTAAACTTATCAAAAAATACATGTGCATAAATAAATATAACATAGAATAAAGAAACATTACACTTATTACAGAGTGGAAGATACTACCAGTATCGCCCTGGTGTAAGACCACCATTCAGAATTGAAACGTTGCTCCAAATGGCTTTAGCCGTGTTTAGTGACTAGATCTGAATAGCCAGGTACTTCCCCACCTTCCTCTTTCCCTTCCCCACTTACCTTCAGCCTCACAACATCCCCCAATTGGGGATGCCATAGTCTCACTGGCTCCAGACGGGAGCAGTTGGGACTCTTGTGAGGTATTCACTATAAAAAAATAAAAAATATATTTTGTCTCACTCTGTTTGTATATATTTGTATATCCGGGGGTAAAATGAAGTAACTTCGGGAGGTGATTCTACAAGAAAGTACAATTTAAAAAGTTTTTTTTCCAAATTTCAACGTTTTAAGATAGCTTTTACTAAAAAAAAATTATGTGGACAAAATAATATTCTTATGTGAAAAAATATTTTTGTATAGGAAAAACAACGAAATATTGGTAAAAATATATTTATCTTTTTTATTTCTACCATCATCCTGAAGTTTGTGCATTTTACTCCCGGACACCTTGTCTAAGAAATGTAGTGTATGAACAAATTAAAAATATAACACATTATACAAAAATGTGTTAAATTATGTTATATCACTCAAGGTATATGTATATTATGTAAGTACACACCGTGAATTTTTTTGTTCAATTTTATACCCTGTTGATGATTGTGTTAAGCCAAACTGATCGGTCCAACTACAAAATTCGTGGTTATAAACATAATATTTTTGTTTTATTTTATACTAACTAGTGATAATCAACTTTTTTATTTGGCTTAAATTATGCCCCTCTTCAATCTTCTTTTTAATTGTATTACAACGAACACATGCACTATGTAAAACGCGGTTCCTAACAAAAGTTACCTTCAAGTAGAAACTTTCTGCTTCCGCCATCATAAATCACATATTATATTATCTAACCTTAAGGCTATCTTTCCGTAAGCCTTACCTACTTGTTGACATTTTTAATCCTTCAAACAATGTTATAAAGTGCGTCAAACGTTTCTTTCACTCCATGCCATTGAAAGAAACCGACGTCACCCGTTTTTGTTTTATTTATTTGTTCATTTCTTTTGTCTACCATACAGCCTACATACAAATGACCATTTACCTATTTTTTTATACGCCTTAAAAGGCTTTAACATAAAAGCGATACAAGATGCAGTGTACATAGGAGAATATCTGTATTATATAGGAAATAATAACGTGTGTAGATATAATCCATAGATGTACGAATACACAAATATAAAATTGTGATTGCAAGTGTAATTGCGAAAATAATTTACAAAATTAACTAAATATAAAACAATATTAAAAAAAACGATAAATAAACGACTTAACTTTTTTATTCAAGATTCCAAATTCGACTGTCGCGAACTTCTGCAACTCATAAACTTACGAATACGTACAATAACAACACGACAAAATACACTATTGCACTGCAACACACATAAGCGCAATTACATTGCGAATCCCCAATACAACGGTTTCACACTATGGGAAACCAATACTTAGGTGATGTCGATATATTTAATATTAACTTTGCGAATTTTTTGGATTACGTAAAAGACTTATTTCAACACTATTCCTAAATGGAAGTTATATTTTTGTAAACCAGTCAAATTTCTGTATTTTTTTAAATTTATTTTCTTGTTATTTTTAATTTTGTTTCTTGCATTTATTATTTTTTAATGTAATTATATTTTTATTATTTGTTTCTCGTGTTTCATAACTGTCTGTCATTAAAATTGTACCACCTGCATGTGAAAGCTCTCTGGGCGTTAAATAAATAAATAAATAAAATAAAATAATAATAAATAAATATTAGTAAAACGTAACAGTAACATAAAATAAAATAGAAACTAGAACTAAATACTATACAGTTATACAAAATATTTTAATAATCGGTACCTGAATGGGTTAAGTAGTGTTTTGTTAACACCTCACTAGAAAACCTGTGCTGAGGTGTTTGCACGTTTAAGGTAAAGTGTTATTTCACCATCATAAATAAAAACAAAACATCTTCCTTGATATTCTTAAGGAAGATTGGTTCTGTGATTCCACCCATGGAGGCAGTATTGTATACTTATTAGGTTAGTAGCAGTTAAAATACACCATAATATTATAATCATACAATGTAGTAACAGCTTAGCCAAAAGAAAAGGATACTACATGAAGTATACTTAATAATAATAATAAGTGTTTTATTATGTTATTTTTTTATGTAACAAATCGATATGATTATATCCTCACTGGGATCTTGCATGCTTAATTATCTTAATGATGCAGTTGAGACGAAAAGAGAATAAAATAAAACAAAGTTAATGATTATTAATACTAGTATTATCATCTACTATACACACTTAAACAACAATCATCTATTTAGTACTATCGAAATCAATATTTTTTTATATTAACTCCACACAGGAGGCCCTGAAGAAAATAATTTCCCTCAGGGCCTATGTCATCTTTGGGGATGCTGTGTGGAGGGTCTTTTTGTGAAGAGGAAAGAGTGAACATGGGTCTTGAAGAGTCCCATGTTGTAGGAGGGAGGAAACACAGAGGCCGGCAGTTCGTTCCACAGCCGAGCTGTTGAACTCAAGAACGAATCGTAGAAGCGACCCGTTCTCATGTGACAAATGTCAACCGTATACAAATGTTGGGCGCGCGTTTGGCGTGTATCCTGACTACGCACCGGTGCGGAAGGGATCAATGACGCTAGTTCCTCAGAGCATCTTCCATTGTAATACCGATAGAAAAAGGACAGCATACCTACCCGACGCCTGTGCTCTAAAGATTGCAGTCCGTTTGTTAAGATTGGGGAATCTATCAAACGGACCGCCCGTTTTTGCACAGAGTCAAGGGTTTTTTTCAGGTATTTAGGGGCTCCGGACCAGAGATGGCTGCCAAATTCGACAGTAGGGCGCACTTGTGATTTGTACAGGGTCAGCAGTTGTGTACTATTAAAGTATCTGCGGGCCCTGTACAGTACGCCCAGCTTCTGAGAGGCCAGCTTTACTCTGGCTTCGATGGAACCCCCATACCTGAGCTGGTCACTTATAGTTACACCAAGCATATCAATGGAAGGCCTGTTCGGAAGATTGCTTCCGTTGAAGGAGACTAGATTATCATTTAGATCCCTTTTAGACGTAATCAGACAGGATTGGGTCTTTGAAACATTAAATTCGACGAGATTATTTTTACCCAAGGAGGAAATACTCTCGAGATAACCGTCCATTCTCTGCTTCAAAGCCCTCCGAGCCGTTGGAGTTTGAGAATATATAAACATGATAATTAAATTGTGTTGGGGTGAATAGGTTTTGGAAAAATGCTGTACCTTTCGTTTGTGTCCATTCTGTGGTCTGTTTTTTTAGTTTGTGTATTAGTGAGTTATCACCAGGTTGTTTCAAAATAGGTTGCATGCAGTTATACAGTTTAATGGAATAATACTCGAAGAATCTTTGTCCGTGATTGGAGTGCTTTAGTGGAAAGTTTTAGGGTTAGGTTTTTTAAAGATCTGTTTATTTTTTTTAGGACTTAGGTTGTAAGGCCTACATCGGACATTTCTACTTTTCGGCCCCAGAGAGGCCACCTATTCAATTGATAATCTGTACTACAAATAATGATTTAGTTATTTTAACATATTTGATTAATTTTACAAGTAGTTATGAAAAATCCACTTTTACAATTTTAGCACGTGGCCAAGCCCACAACACATATCTATCGTTTTATCTCTTTAGTGCCACCAGGCAACAAACTCACCCCTTAAATGTTAACGAATTAAAATAACCTTCTTAACAAACCACGATTTAATTGAGTTTCTTTTAGTATACACAGCCCTGATTTACTCAGCCCAATTCTATGTGCCAACTAGAATTACTCGATTGAAAATTATTTTTTATTGCAATAACAATATCTAGATTGCATGCAGTTGGCAATACTTTCTCAGATATAGTAGATTTGTTCAACTGCACGGAATGTAGTTACAAAAAGGCTATAATAACATTCCTCAGTAATAATAATAATATTTAATGTTAGCATAATACAATTCAAATGGCAAATTTTACTTCGTGATTATTATTGATCTACTAAATTATTACGCATATCACGTGTTTGTAAAAGTATGGGCTTGTAATATAAATAAATAAAATTATTATTTTCTATACATAAGCTTTTTGTTTAAAAGTAACTTGGTAACGGATCCTTTAAATGCACTCAAACATTCATATCAAATCTGAAATCTCGAGAATATTTTCTCGGAAGCGTCGAAGTTTAATAATGCTAGTTTAACGTCTTCGGTTTTCAAGCCAACTTTGGCTTGAAGTTATGCTGCCGTTATGCATTAATTATTTTTGATAACAGCGGCGTAATTTGATCAACTTGCGAGTTAAGTTATGAAATCTAACTCAGCGTGAAGGGCGAGGAGTGAACAGTTAAACCAAATAAGTTTATGTCACAAGTTACCAATTTAATATTTAATAAGTAACAAGACTTATTTTTTCTGATTTTCGCAAAGTTTGTAAATTGAGAGTGGTAGATTTATCAAAATTTCTTTGTTGGAAGAAGACGGTATTTATTTGTTTACCTTACAAAATAAATTTGAATAAAAAATCAACCGGTGAAAAAAAAATTTTTTTTTCACACGTTCAAAAAACACATCTGTTTTTTATCAATTGTTCGTATTTAAAAATATATTTTTTGGTTTGACTAAGGATAGAACTTGGCTCACGGACTGAAGCCAACTACGCTAACACCTGAGCCAAATCTCGATTGGGTAGGACCGATATTTTTTTCGTATATTAACTGCTGTAATGTCATAAAATTTCAGAGAAATGAATATATGTCCGCGTTTGAAACAAAATCCAAAATCAAATAGATTTATTGAAAACCGTCTTCGCAACGATCTGTCCATTTGTTACCTATGAAGATTCGTTAGAATATATTATGTTCGTGATATTTATCTAATGAGATTCGTTAGAATATATGATGTTCGTGATATTTATCAAAGAACTTTATTTCTCAGATACATATAAAATTATAAAGTACTAGACATTTCTAGTACATTATAATTTTTTTAAGTCGGTACATTTACCTATTCACCTGATTTTATGGTTATATTTCTGAGGATCTTACATTGAAAACATAACAAAATAGAGAACTTCAAAGCGTGCAATATATTACACAAACACATTCGGTAGTAAACATAAATGTGTTCGCCTATAAAACGCCGTCGTTGAATGAAATAAATCGCAAGACATACAAAATCAATTGATACATTCTACTGCGGAGCTTACCTTACCTTTACCGCCACATTGTAGGGAAAAGGGGAGTAGGGAGGTGCTGTAAGAAAGGAAGGAACATTCTGGAACTTTGTAGCAGAACGCAGGGGAGGTGTAAGTGATTGTAGTATAAACTTATCACCGGATATATCGACCATATATCATCTCCCCGCTTATCCCGACAGGGCTGCCACCCGCTTCGTGCCACTGAAATATTGCCGTATCTCTTTAAAGTGTCTTGCTGTGAAAACAGTCCAGTCTCCTGAAATAATGCTGGGATTGTACTCGTATATCGCGGGGCGTTTAATGAAAACCCTGCATCATTCCTTGATACAAGATATGAATTAGGACGCCTTTGTTCCCTTCATTTACTATGTACGTATTATTCCGAGAACATGGTGTTTGAGAATAATTTGTTTTGAACGATGTGGAATTTGTATTCACGCTGTTTAATGGGATTTGTGCTAACAGAAACCAGGAACAATTCTTAGACGACGAAAATAGTCATATTATTTTATTAATTAAAACACTGCATCTTTGTGTGGGTATATCACTTCACCAGGCAGACTGAGTTAGTGATTTTGTTTTATTATGCCATAACGTCATTAATGTCTTAAATAACTTTATCGGTATAAATTAGAATAAAAAACTCAATAAATACATTTTACTATAATTATTTATTTCAATAAACATCTCAATAATTACATTTTAAAACACATATATTTTAATTTAGATTTCATTTTCTTGAATGAACGAATTGATAAATTAATGAAAGAATGAAATGGTATCTTGAAACTGGAAATGAACCCATTGTATTTATCTGAAATCGGATGACTTTACAGCAATTAATAAACGAAATAAATGTTGGTCTTACCGGATCGGCATTTGGCGAAATTAAAATATGTAAAGAAATTTAATTCATATTAATAATTTGCTTGTTGTTATAAATTTTTTTTACTGGTTGATTTTTTATAAATGATTTGAAATATCATCCGCCTCATATTTCTGCAAAATGAAGCAGGACAGCAAAATGAAAAAAAATTGTTTTCATCGCTCTTGCAGTTTATGAATCCTCTTATTTGACGGGCACTGTTTACAATTTACAAAATATACAGACGTCTTAAATCCACACTTCTATCAATTTTTCGATTTTAGGTATAAAAACAATTTTTATTTTTGAATCAGACAACCGCAGTAAAATGATTTTTTTTTTATAGTGAATACCTCACAAGAGTCCAAACTGCTCCCGTCTGGAGCCAGTGAGACTATGGCATCCCCAATTGGGGGATGTTGTGAGGCTTAAGGTAAGTGGGGAAGGGAAAGAGGAAGGTGGGGAAGTACCTGGCTATTCAGATCTAGTCACTAAACACGGCTAAAGCCATTTGGAGCAACGTTTCAATTCTGAATGGTGGTCTTACACCAGGGCGATACTGGTAGTATCTTCCACTCTGGAACGTGCCGCAAATATACTATATATTATTTTAATTAATTAATTGTGAAATAACATAAATTAATCAAATAAAATTTATTTGCGCACGCCGGGTTCGAACCCGCGACCTTCGGAATGGCAGTCCAATGCGTTACCACTGGACTACGCCGGCCGTCGATTTTTGAATCAGACAAAAGCAGTATAGTGATAAATTGAATCAGACAACCGCAGTATAATGATAAATTGTAGAAATCAAATGGGTTACCTCAACAAGGTTAAAATTATGATGTATATTTGAAACATTTTTATTGGAAAATACGCCATCTGAAATTGCATTTCGCAAAAAAAAATCTTCTTTAAATAACATTTCTCTTAAATCAAATATTTACCATTTAACTCGAATAAATGTTTATCATTTTTTATAAATAAACTACTTTAACCTAGACTCTGCTGGCACTTTTACAATATTTTTTAATCCATTTCTGGATAGTTAAAGAGATATTTACACGCTCCACAGCTCGTAGTGAAATCGGTGTAGCGAGCTAAAAAAATTTATCTGGAATATCCTGAAAGGAAAGCTGTTTGCATATAATTTGGTCTGCGATTTTTTTTTTCAAAAGAAATATAACTAAGAATAAAATTTTTTAAGGGAAACGTTACGTAAATGTTTGAGATTTTTCGCAACTTCAATAAATAAATTTTATATTAAGGTGACTGCATAAACACCCATTAGGCTTTAACATTCATAAATGCAAAAAAAAAGAATATAAGTATGTAATAGTTATCTTTAAATATTTAAAAATTTAATATTATAAAAGAAAAAAAAGTATAATATAAGCATGTAGTAGTTATACTAATCTTATAATTATTAAATATTCTAATAAAAACAGTTAAATAACTTACAATTTAACATGTCAGCAAAATAGCATGAAAATCCCAAAACTAAATTCCAAACATTCAAAACATTCACCTCTAACTAGGAACTACTTATTTTAACAACTTTCCTCTAAGGCAAAAAAATATTCGAAAATTTTCACGAATTTTAATTTTAATTACTTTTTGACATATGTGCCTAAATTGTAAAACTGCGCTCCCCCCCATGACCTTTTACACTTACATTTACCTCAAAATCAGTGATCTTCACCGTAATATATTGGTGCATTACCGTTTTATAGAAAAAAGATAAATTAATTTAATGGAGCATAGTGTTTAGTATTGGATTTATTGGTTTATTGGGCGATTTATTAATGATGCTCACCAGTTCTGGATTGTTTAAGTGTCCGGATTTCAATTAATAATATAATATCTAAAAAAAAATCTTCGCTGTGACAATTTAGTTTGTTTAAGTAATTGCATCAAATCGCTATAATTTTTATTATCAATGAAATACGTAATTTATAATTTATATACCTACTACACGTAATATCACAGTTCGAGTTATTGTTTGCATGTTACAACAGAACCTCAATTAATGACACAATAATTGAAAACTGTCTCTGTACATACATTCACATACACGTGACACATGACATTGCAATTAATTTAGTATGGGAGTCGTTTTAGAACACCTGATTTAATAATTGATTCCCAGACAGAGTATTGCAGTCGTAAGCAGACAGAGTGTATATTTTAGAATCCAACCTGCCTTCAAATGCTCATCTCTCCTTATCAGCGTTTGATCAAGGAGTATAGCGCTCGTTCTGCCAACTTTTAGATTTGGCGCATTGTTCGGCAGCGGAACATCCGGCAGTGCCAATCATGGCGGAGTTTCCGGTCAGGCATAACACAAATGAATGCCCCGGTAATGGCCGGCGAACTGAACAGTCCGGCCACGGCTGCAAGTCCCGGACACAGCCGAGTACTTACTACTTACTACTTACTACCTGGGCTAACTAGCTGCCGATTGTACGATGTTCGTATGAGCATTGGATATTATATGCGGGGGCCATAATCATCGCCCTGTGAGCTTTTAAACAGACCTCTCATTTTTGAAAGTGTTCTATTTATCGGGTTTCTGCTGCTAATTTGGGCTCTAGATTTTCCGGGGTCGGATTAACCGTTTTAAAAAATTCTTATTTTTTATTTGGAAAACTATTATCATACATTCTTAGTTCGGTCCGTGATTGTAACTCTGGTTCAGAGAACTCGAATTTTTAAATTAAGTAATTTTAAGAATTTGAACTGATTGTGTCAAGAATTCTGACTAGCCATAACTACTAATCATCTGATATTTCAATTGTAGTATTGAACATTGGAACTGACTTGTCTAGAATTCAGACAAGCGATAAAGTACATACCTTTTTATCCCGGTAAGACCAGAGATCCTGGGTTCGATTCCTAATTGTGACCGTTATTGTTTTATTTCCTGTATCTTATTCTATAACATTTTCGTTTAAATTTACTATAATTATCTTCTTCAATTTATAACCGTAAAAAATTAGGTCCCGAATTAACAAAATTTTTTTTTTGTTTTCAATTTCTCAAACAAATATTTATTTTCGAATATCAAATACGTAATGCTACGCAAAAATAAGTTTTTAAAGAAAATATTTCGCTCCATAGCTGCCCTAGTTTATTAAAAGGACGATTTTTTTTTTTCCAAGTTTTCATAGAAAAATCTCAGTCCCCTGAAAGGCTTAATTATAAAGTGAGTTAGTACAACAATAAGGAGCACCTAATAACATCTCGGATTTGCCCTGTAGGAACAGTAGCTCTGGCCCTGGACCATGAGACTGTAATCAATCAAGATAACCGTTCGTAACTTTGTTGGGAAAAATCTAATTTCTCTCGTAAAATCCGAACATAATGCTTTTTGCTCCTTTGTAAGTTTATTATTCAATTATAAGTAAAGATCGTATATTAATCCTGAGATCCTGTGAGAAAAACAATAAACTGTTTCATAACCTTCATCTTCTTTTAAATCTTTCTTAGAATAATTATTTTTATGGTCCAGAAAATAATTGCTTCATACTTGCATCTTTCCTTAATGTGTAAGAAAATAAGGTTTTCTCTTTTTTTAATTTATTTATGCTTGTATTAACGGCAGTAAAATTAGTTTTTCGATATCCCTAAAAACAACGAAGTTATGAGCTTTCAAAGTAAACATTGGCGAAATATATGCAACAATAGTATCTCTTGACGTCACACAAGACACGATTCAGTGTAATATATCGTCTGGAGCCAGTGAGACTGTGGCATACATAATCGGGGTATTTAGGTTGTGGCTAATTGGTATTGGATTGGGAGGCTGAAGTTAGTGGGGAGGGGAAGGAGATGGGGAATAGGAAGGTGGAGAAGCACTTGTCAATTCAGATCTGGTCATCAAACACGGCTATAACCATTTCAAGACACGTTTCACTTGTGAATGGTGGTCTTACACCAGAGAGATCCTGAGAGTATATCCCTCTTTGTAGCTTTCTACATATATATTATTTTAAATGAGTCATTTTGAAATAACACTTTTAATCAATCGGTCACAAATATCAACATTCTGACGGCTTGTCAGCAAAATTATGGTGGAAGCCATCGAGCGATCCAGTTGATATCACAAGCTATTTGGTCGGTCGCAAGTATCAACATTCTGACAGCTTGTCAGCATCATTAAGGCGAAAGCCATCGAGCGATCCAGTTGATATCACAAGCTATTTGGTCGGTCGCAAGTATCAACATTCTGACAGCTTGTCAGCATCATTAAGGCGAAAGCCATCGAGCGATCCAGTTGATATCACAAGCTATTTGGTCGGTCGCAAGTATCAACATTCTGACAGCTTGTCAGCATCATTAAGGCGAAAGCCATCGAGCGATCCAGTTGATATCACAAGCTATTTGGTCGGTCGCAAGTATCAACATTCTGACAGCTTGTCAGCATCATTAAGGCGAAAGCCATCGAGCGATCCAGTTGATATCACAAGCTATTCGGTCAGTCGCAAGTATCAACATTCTGACAGCTTGTCAGCATCATTAAGGCGCAAGCCATCGAGCGATCCAGTTGATATCACAAGCTATTCGGTCGGTCGCAAGTATCAACATTATGACAGCTTATCAGCATCATCAAGGCGGAAGCCATCGAGCGATCCAGTTGATATCACAAGCTATTCGGTCAGTCGCAATTATCAACATTTTGACAGCTTGTGTGCATCATTAAGGCGAAAGCCATCGAGCGATCCAGTTGATATCACAAGCTATTCGGTCGGTCGCAAATATCAACATTCTGTATCAGCAACATTATGGCGGTAGCCATCGAGCGCTGCAGTTGATGTCACAAGCTTTTCGGCCGATCGCAAATATCAACATTTTGACAGCTTGTGTGCATCATTAAGGCGAAAGCCATCGAGCGATCCAGTTGATATCACAAGCTATTCGGTCGGTCGCAAATATCAACATTCTGTATCAGCAACATTATGGCGGTAGCCATCGAGCGCTGCAGTTGATGTCACAAGCTTTTCGGCCGATCGCAAATATCAACATTTTGACAGCTTGTGTGCATCATTAAGGCGAAAGCCATCGAGCGATCCAGTTGATATCACAAGCTATTCGGTCGGTCGCAAATATCAACATTCTGTATCAGCAACATTATGGCGGTAGCCATCGAGCGCTGCAGTTGATGTCACAAGCTTTTCGGCCGATCGCAAATATCAACATTTTGACAGCTTGTGTGCATCATTAAGGCGAAAGCCATCGAGCGATCCAGTTGATATCACAAGCTATTCGGTCGGTCGCAAGTATCAACATTATGACAGCTTATCAGCATCATCAAGGCGGAAGCCATCGAGCGATCCAGTTGATATCACAAGCTATTCGGTCAGTCGCAATTATCAACATTCTGACAGCTTGTGTGCATCATTAAGGCGAAAGCCATCGAGCGATCCAGTTGATATCACAAGCTATTTGGTCGGTCGCAAGTATCAACATTCTGACAGCTTTTGTGCATCATTAAGGCGAAAGCCATCGAGCGATCCAGTTGATATCACAAGCTATTCGGTCGGTCGCAAATATCAACATTCTGTATCAGCAACATTATGGCGGTAGCCATCGAGTGCTGCAGTTGATGTGATAAGCTTTTCGGTATATCTACAACTAAATAAAAACAACGTTAAAAGTATTTCTTAACAGAAAAGACGCACTGAATAAATATGTTACTGTAAATAAGTTTTAATATATACACACTACATTGATAAATTATGAATATAACAAATCAAGATTTTAAAGTCAAACACTGATAGGTATATTGAATTATCAGATTTGCAAATAAAATAAAAGTTATTAACACGACCCATAAACCACCGGTAAAAAAAACTTCAACTAAAATTATCTTCTAAAAAATTAAACATGATAAAAATCAAAGCTGGTGAAATCAAATTTCTTTGTAATATTGATAAATGATATTTCCCACCGTGACGATGTGAATAAATTCAATATTTTATTTTTTTATAATAATTAAAAGCATAATGAACTTAAACTCCTTGAAGCATATGTAGTAAAAAAAAGGATTTTACAGTACAATTCATAAGGAATATCCAAAACACGGGTAATATCTAAACACCCTTTTTAAATAAGTATATACAGGATGTGGCACGGGAACTTATTATGAAAATATTGGAAAATATACAAGACAAAGAATAAAAATGATATCGCCAATGCTTTTTATTTTTTTTAAAAGAAAGCCATACAGCATACCCCAATTGAGAATGCCCCTACTCTCACTGGCTCCGGAAAGGTTGGGAGCAGTTGGTACTATTGTGCTGTTTCACATGAAACAAATAAAGAAATTAAAACATAAATTATATAAATCATAATTATACACAAAATATGTTTGGCTTAGCAGGATCAGCACCTTAGTATATGTTTCTTTCTAAATTAAAAATAGATTAGAAAAGAAATAAAAATTAGGTAAAAGATAAATTTCAAAATAAGTTTTCAAAGGAGCAAGGCAAAACATTTCCTGATCTATTTAATATCAAAATATTCTCAGATTTTTAAAACGAAATTCATAAAATCTTTCAGTAAATGGCATTTAACTGAGGTAAAAAATAGGATGCACTTTGAAGGGTCAATATCTAACTCCTAACTGTTTCTAGAACCCCAACAAATAAGAATCGTAACCCTTTAGTAAACAAAGTTCCGTACTTGCAACTTTCCTACGTGTTGTTCTCCGTATCGCCCGTCTGGTGAAGGCGATAACCGTATTGTAATACGGGGTCATCACGGGGTATCACCCAACCCCCTCCCTCGTGCGCCCCTAAAGCTGGAACTATTTTGCCAGGATTACACGAAGCGACGCTATTTGTGTAAACTTTTTCATAAATATGCGGTTGCGGCGTTTCACTAATAGGTACTTTCTGAGACGTTCTTTATCACCCATATTTATTTGTATTCAAAATATTTTCCTACTGGATAGTTAACTACGTACTGTGTATATACCTTTTACTAGCTATAACACACACATCTTTGTAAATTTTATTTCTACCGTAAACCATTTTGTCTGGTGGGGTGGGATCCAAACAAATTTACCTTCAAGTACCACTGCACATTCAAAATTTATTTAAGTGATTAATTCTGGGTATAGATTCTCCAATCCAAGCCGCTCCCAATCCCCGTCGAAAGTGCACACATTGATCGACATTCTTATCCTTGAGTCTCGTTGAAGTTACATACATACTTACATACGCAAAACGTCAAAAGTGATTCCACTCGAACTACGAGTGGGTCAAACCACTCGTTGTTCGAGTGGAATGACTTCGTCGAGAATCAAAACCCTGGTTGGTTACGTTAGAAATGCTTCGTATTAAATTCGCTTATAAATTTGGCGTCGTAAACAAATACAGTGTCGATTATCTCAGGGAATGAAATCAAATGTGTTTTAATAAGTTTTAGTAAATATTATTATCCTAGGTAGAAAAAACGAACAAATAAATTTTAATTTATTTATATAATACGCCTATATGGACTTGAGATAAAACTTGTGATATTCATAATGATTTACTGGAACATTAATAATGAAGTAAAATTTCCTATTGAAATGCTGAAAATCTATGCAGAAGAAAAGTATTATATTAGTTATTACGATTTAAGATGTATTTTATTATAGCCTTCTTGTTACTTTATACCGTGCAGTTGAATACATCTACTGTTTCTACGAAAGTATTGCCAAATGCAGGCAATCTCGTTACAAGCGAATATCTAAACGACTCAGTCCTGATATTTTCGTTGCATTTGAAAAAAAAATTAAATCGAGAAGTTCTGGTTGGTATGGGAAAAGATGAAAGGCAGAGTAAATCAGGGCTGTTTATAAATCCATGAATAAATTACCATAATAAATAATTTAAAAAATATTTTTTATCAACTTGTAAGAGTTATACGTAACTAACGTTCACATGAAAACAGACTTGAATAGCTAATAAATCTGCGTCTTGTATTTTTATCACTTTATTTTATTTCAAGTCTTTGCAAATTGTATTGAAAGTTTAAGGTATTAACTACTATCCTAGATGCGAAAAATGTTAACGTTTATATCAGAATTTGTACGAGTATCTAAGGCCTACTGCGAGTGTAATAAGCATATCTAAATAGCACTATTATTAAGACAAACGTATACTTCCCATATCTCCGCCGTTAGTGGTATCGGCGGGGGCCACCCGACTAGGTGGTAGGTGGACACCCTCCCTTACCATCCGCACGGGGTGGGGGGGCAGCAGCCGAGGGGAGCGGAGGTGGGGGTCAATTAGTCGGTACTAGTCACAGCCGAATGCAAATCCCCAAGGCTAATGGTGTTCTCGAACCAGGACCAATCACAAGCAGGAAATGCAACCAACGGTTCTCCACCACTAATGATAACAATCTCACGTCAGAATTATTCTTCTTTTCTGCTGTAAAATATCAAATAATTGCTTAAATCCTTGAGACATCTTACTGCGTTTGACATTTTTCTTCAGTTATATTTTATGGAAATTTCAACCAATAATTTCTTTATTATTATAATTTTGTCTTCGTGTACTCCCATGCTTGATTATGTCGATAAGTCTGCAGCTAAAATGAGAAGAAATTTTACAAAACTAGCCACTAGTGTGGATTAAGTGTTCAAAGCATCTTGTATTAAAAAAGCAGTGAATGCAATGTTAACCCTTTGGCCCCAGAGTAAATTCAAATTAACACGAACTTTTCGTTAATTTTTTCCGTAAATGCATTTTATTTTTAATTGGTGTCTATTTTTTCGGCTAGGTTGGAATATTGCAATCCTTATTCCATCGACAAATACCGCAAAAGTAGAGACATGTTCCATTTCGGCGGTGTTACTTGGTCTGAAATTCAATATTATTTTAATTTCGTTTTAATGTTATTTTTACTTTCTGTTACTCTGTAAATGATATTTTTTCAATAAAACAATTTTTGTGTTTTTTTTTTCTTACTGATAAAAAATAACTCTGTGAAACCTAAACATAATGAGTGTAACGATCTTCATCTTAATAAATTAAATATAATAAATTATTTAGTAAAAATCTTAATAAATTAAATATAAAAAAATATTTTATAAAATTTATCGCAAATACTTATTTACCCGACTTGTGAAATTAGAAAAAAACTAAACAATTAACCGAACTAAAAGAAAATTCCACGAATATTTATGTAAGATGTTATTAATATTATCTTTAATCTATGCGTGGAATAATAGTGCGGGATGAAGGGGTTACGTTTTTAAATTAACTTTCAATGATAGATCAACAATCGCTCAAAGAAAAAAATATCCCAACGTCAAATTCTGGTCGAAGTGTTTCAAAGAGCAATTGATTCTAAGACAGGTAAATCAACTAACATAAGCATGATGTAAGTTGTTCCAAGTTATTGTTTCCCGAAGGAAAACGTGAGGACAGTTAACGACCTATCGTTATATTTAATGCGATATTTTTATTATTTATTACAACGTTATCTAAAGCTAATAGAAGGTTTATCGCGAGCTTACGTTCAATTACGCCATTCTGAAGTTTCAGTGTGTTCCATAAACCTGACTATATTTTCAACAGACAAAGCCACAAAAACATTTATTTTTTAATCAGAAACATCTCTTTTCTTTATGTAAAAATTCCCATGAGATATTAATTCTTTTGAATAAGAACATACTCAACATTTTGTTCAGCTGTATAATAACCGTAGCCATAAAAAGCAACGTTAACAAATTGAAATATTTGGTTTCCAATTATTTCGGTCGCAAAAGAATGTTGTTCTGTAATATCGAAGAGAAACTATTTTCCAATAAATTAGAATAGCTGCATTTGAATTGTTCTGCAAAAATATATTATTATATTTATCGTACAGAAACTCCACTGATATTCTACCAGGACTGGACTGGACCGCGAACAGCATTCTGTTCGCGGGAAACGGACTTTTATTGTTTTGATTGTCAGTATACAATATATATTTGGTGTAAACGCACTGGATAAAATTATATTCGAGAATCCGCTCTTCTCATGAGCGTATTATCAGAATACATTTTGTAAGAAAAATAATATGTCACCACAAACATTTGTGGGTAAGGCAATCGGTCTTAATTAACTGGCTATTAATTTCATTATTATGTATACATTATTTAACTCCTCAGGTTAATGTGTTCGGTTTTGGGAACAAACAGCTATTAGTCGTAGTCATTTTGTTCGCTTTTCGGAACAACTCATATGGTATCATAGAAATCATTGTTTCTCCTTTACCGTCATAGTTAGAAAAAGAAACTAAACGGTGTTAGAAACAAAACACCAAGCTTTACTTTAAAATATAGAAGTTTACCACAGAATATTTAAACACCTCTACAAAACCAAAGGTTCCGACCGCAATTTGAGAAAAAAATATATAAATATTGTGAAATTGAAAGCATTCTCCATCACCTTTCAAAAACAGTGTCTAGTTCTCGGATGCGTTCAGAAATATCTGATTTATTTGGATTTTATTGAGAAATGAAATTAACACAAATTCTCTCACTTTCTGACAACATCTTTAAGAAATATAATGTCAATATGGCAGAGGCTTGAAGGTTTCTTTTTCATATGTTTCTGGCTTTCACCTGCAATGGTATTCTAGGCCATCATTTTAATTATGGAGAGAGTGAAGGTGAATTTTTATAAAAAGAAAACATCCGATATATGCGCCATTTAAATGAACCAAAACTTAACAAAAAATGCAAGAATTTAGAAAATAAATGGAAAATGTTGAATTGTACAACATAATAATTAATTTCTTTTTATAAATATCAAAGGTTTCTTTAGCTCTGTATTTTTTAAAAAGATCTTTCGAATGTGGTAAAGCTGCGGATTGAGAATCTGTCAGATTTTCAATCACAATTTTAATTTCATGGTGATTGTCATTTATCGCGAGGAGCTGCCTTTTCTAGCGGAAAAAATGCATGCAATGAAAAATTTATTGCTTTTTTTGTCACTTTATCAATTGATTTTATCAAATTTACTCAGTTCCTAATGTTTCATTAATAAAAAAGACTGGACTGGTACACCAGTACCGGAACAAAATAATACAAGCAATTTACTACGCTTTAAACATTATTCACAAAAAAGAGTTACTAATTACACATTAAGTGCATTCTATTTACCACTGACGACACGATGTATTATAAGCTATTGGGAAATCCCGTACCTACCGGACCTGACTTTATTGGAGACGTACTCAGGTATATCTAGGGACAATTTTTGAAAACCTTTAAAAAATTTTGCTCGATAATTAAAAAATATTTTGTAAGAATTATTAATTTCTTATTTGTAGATTTCATTTTCTATGTAATCAAGAACATTTTGTTTGCTACGATTTAACGAACTCGTCTTATAATTCACTAACTAACCTGTCAACATTTTTTGGCATCCTGAGAACGACTTGAAATGTTTTTGTTGTTTGTAATCATTACATCCGTAAGCTGCACATACAGAACCAACTTTTTGGGACTTGTTAAATTTTTATCAATAATTATTTTACAAGCAATAATTATTCGCCTGAAACACTCATCCACATTGAAAAATCTCCTGATAAAAGATACATGACGCCAACGGGACTCGAACCCGTGTCCCTTCGATTTCCGGTCGACAGCTCTGACCACTGAGCTATGGCGGCTTATCTCTTACCCGCGAAATTATTCAATATATACTAGTGTTTCATTCAACAATTACTGCTTGTTACATTTTTCACCTGAAAACAACCAACTTTATTTTATTATCTGAGTGTTTCAGGCGAATAATTATTGCTTGTAAAATAATTGTTACCCTTTGTGCTATGCATTAAAAAATCTTGTCTTAAAAACATTAGTTTACCAAAAAAATAATAATTTTATCAATAGATCAAAATACCAATCAGAAAGCGCAAAACACCGCCACCAAGTACCGAATAATTATATTTACTTAATTATTGAAGACAATATTAGCGATTTCTAAAAGAAAATCTGAAACAGAAAAATCAGAAAAGAATACGGTCACATCTAGGACTTGATTAAATCTAGATTGCATTTAGTTCGGGTTAAATCTAGCGATCGTACATAAAGATAGTTGCCAATAAAAAATGTGCGGTGAAAAAATGAAGACAATGTTGGTAGTTCTTATTCGAAGTATGATACAGTTAAATGTGACCGAAGGGGATAGAGTCCCATTAGCTCAGTGGTAGAGCGATACCCCGGCAAGGCAAGGGTCCTGGGTTCGAGTCCTAGATATGACCGTATCCTTTTCTGATTTTTTTGTTTCGGATTTTCATTTAGAAATTGCTAATATTGTCTTCAATAATTAAATATTACTATTTGAGGTTTTACTCAATAAAGTTATTCCAAAAAATAAATTATATTACACTAGCGCATCTAGCGGCCAGCGTTGTTGATATTGCCACTATTTGTGGACGTATTATTAATATTATAGGGTATTTGCTTTAATGCAAATATCATTTTATGAATATATTCCCAATATTCGAGATGAAACACATTTTTTAAATTCAGCAAAAATGAAATCCAAAAGTTCGCAGAATACATTATTCGGAGCTAACCAATTTATATTTAGCTTTTTGGATTACGTTGCCAAATCCCTTAACAAAACGCAAAAATTCTCTTGGCAAAATATTACCTAAATTTATTTCATCAATATGGAATATATATCGCAATCAGGTCCGCCTTTGAAAAACTAAAAGCAAGCTTATTACCTCCAACGTGTATTTTCGATAAACACGAAAATCTCATTTTTTCTCAAATCATAAATTTCTTCGAAAAACACAGAATGCAAAATAGCATGAACACAAAACCCATAAAAATATTCTATGAAGGTATTTATTTAAAAAAAAGCGATGGGATGAATGCGTTTGCTGATTTTAAAAAAACAAGAAATAATAAGTACCTAGTAGGTAGGTAGTGCGTAGGTAAGTTTTTAGATTTTCATGGCCAAAAGTATTTTTGTTGTTTGTTTTTGGGGTGTTATGCCGTGTTGCGCTAACTCCTTCTTTAGCCGACGTTTCGGACAGCGTTGCAGTGTCCATCATCAGGGCAGATCCGGTAGATCCACATCCACATCTTCTGTCCGAAACGTCGGCTAAAGAAGGAGTTAGCGCAACACGGCATAACACCCCAAAAACAAACAACAAAAAAGGTAGTGCGTAGTAAGTATTTTACGTTCGTTCTTCCATGGGAGTAATATTTAAAATAGACTTATGTTTTTTTGCAAGCCTCATAATATTTCATTTTCAAAACCAAATATTGCATTTCTCCGTGTCTATTCCTAGGAATAATATTATTAGTGTGGTAATACATTAAATAGTTTACAGAGAACAATTTGGCCAAATTCAACCCATTATAGATTGTATAATGTGATTGTAAAGATGTTATTATTATATTATTATTCAAACAATAAATTATAACCATTCAAACTATAATTTTTTACTATTCAAACACTAAATTATAACAATTTTAACAATAAATTATAACCATTCAAACGATAAATTTTTGTAGAGAGTTTGTAGAGAAATGAAAATTTACCTTAAATAGATCGAATCTATATTAGCAAGGCTTACCATAAACCGTCAATATTATCTCCTGAAATATGTACCAGTAGCTTATTAAACATGAAAAACGGGTTCCTTCACCCAAAACAGTCCGATTGACAACGAACTGATTTATAAAGACGTCTTGTCAAATATTAACTGTCATGTTTATTATGTTGAAATTTGTAAAAAAACTCCTTTAAATTTCGCTAAACTCTTACTGATAAAAATGAATATTTCCTTAAGATATTGAACCAACCACTGGACTCTTACGTTAGGTACTCGTGCCTTTACGAGAAAGTACTTATTTTAGTATCGCATCGGAGATAAAACCAGCAAGTAGATAAATTTCTAATAAATCAGATTCATTGCTCTGGGGTTCCTTAAAAGCCCTGTCGTACTCCATTTTCCGTAGACACAGACAACTGTATTAGATGTGCAAACATCTAAAAGTCATATCTCTCTCACAGCCACCGTATCTAGTATCTACTTCATGGAGTTGGCTCACCTGTGTTATGTGTGCAGCCTACGTACATTACCAGGATATATAATATTAGATAGGAGATTTCACGTAAAACTTTTATAAGAATATGAAACGTTCGCTGGGGAACATTTCAAACATTACTCGATTGTACAGTATGTGTGATTGATTTGAAGCGTTGTCTAAAAAATCAGCTTTCAAAGATAAAACGTGCTCACAGCATCTTAAGTTTAAGCCAAATATACGTATATGATGAATACACTGCAAATGAAAAAGACACTAAGGGCCATAAAATTAAATTTAAAAAAAACTAAATATACCACAAAAAATTAATACTCGAAAGATGACTCTGTGCGCAAGAGTTTTTAAAATAGGCACCAATAATTATGATTGGATGATTTGTTTAGCGCCGTTTTCGTGAGAAAATTACCTCAGAGGCAAATACCATTAATTTCAAGTGCCATTTGTATGTAAATGACTGACAGCGGAGGTGTTCTTAAACTAATATTTATCTATTGATAAAATATGTCGTAAAACTTTTAGATTTATTGTGCAAGATGCGTTTTGAATCTTCCTAGATTTCAGGATCAAATCCAAAGTTATGGCCGGTTTTAAACAAATTCAAATTTTAGTTTAGTTACTTCAAACAGGTGTTCGCCGCTACCTGTGTTTTTAAAGCTGTAACTCTGTTCGTTACACTTGCAAGCAAGTTGTCATCTTAAACCGTTGCAGGTGCATGCCTCGCCTAGCATCCTTAGCAGCTTGCTGGAAATTAACTGCCTCTACTTGCTGCTTCTAGTTAGTTGCATTATTTGAAAACTCAACACGCGGTGTGTATGTGGTGTAAGGTGATCAACCTTGGAATGTAGATTTATTTTTTAGTAAAACATTTGAGAATTATTTCAATTGTCTTTTGCAAAATTGACATTATTATATGCCGTGATTTTTCATGGGTCTGCGCTAGTCATCAAGTAATAACGAACAGCCGCACAAAAATTATTATTATAAATCAGAACAAACATTTCAATATTTTCCACACTTTTAATCATACACTCTTTCTTCTTCAATGAACAGAATCTGCAACAAATCCGTCACACTCAATATTGGCAACTCTAGAAGGTCTAGGAAAGAAGACAAAATGTATATTTTTTATCAGAAATTAAGTGCATACGGTGAATGTCCTAGCTAGTTCCCTGTGAAAGCACTCCTCGCAAGTGCCACGCGAAGTTTTACAGTAGACGCGCCGACACTTTACACTGAAGTTAATCAGATTCAGATATTACAGAGCATCTCGTGTGCACCTTTCTGATATAATTCCTGCATCCACAGTGGCTAAGCGGGATGGGGAGTGTTTACTCGGGAAACTTGCACAACTCTAATTAAAGTTGGGAACATTAACCGAAACCTTACCTGAATTAGAAAATTAACATTATGGTCAGAGTTAATAGAATGAATTTATAAGAAAGTAGGCAAGACAACTTTACATAATGCAATCGGTAGTTTCTTAAGAATCGCGCGAAACAGGGATATGTTGGATTGAGAGGACACATAATCGAATCCTTAAAGATTGACAGAACTAAAACCCAAGAAAAGAGGTGGTGGAAAATGGTGTTGTGGATTTGTTGGATAACTTACTGATATAAAATATTGCTAATTTATTAAAAATCTCTTCGGATTATTCGTATCCCCGTTAAAAACGGGACTGCTAACGAATAAATTGACAAACTTCTTAATAAACTGCCAGTAAAATACGCATGTGTTATGGCGATGTCAGAATACGTATTCATAAAATTTCTAAAATTTTGGCATTTCGTAATTATATAATAACAGGATAAACGCAGATGCATGAACACATGTTCCAATATATTATGACAGTACTTCGGTCCATTGAGGGGTTATAACAATATTTAAAAATAATTTGATAAGAGATTAAATACAATATTTAAAAAAGATAAAATGAAGTATTGGTGGAGTGAAGTTAAGCTAAAGAGATTTGGGAATATTGGTAAAGTTCTGGGGGATATCGCAAAATATGTACGGAATCTTGCCACTATAGAAGATGTTCAAATCTCGGCCTTTATGATTTTTTTTCGTGCGGATTTTATGTTTTGACTCGTATCAGTATTAATCAATGTTTCCGTCCACACGAGGCCCTCACAAAGTGCCGAGCCGCTCCGAACCAGCAAAGGGGCAAATAAAGTGTACGGGCCTTCCCAACAAATCTCAAGTATTTATTAACGTACTTGCTAGTTCTCGCGAACATCCTATGGACGAAACCAACTGAATGTTATATCGTTTCCATGTGTTTATAGAAATTATGTAAAAAGTGTGAAAACCAATATATTGGTGCATTGCGAAATGGACACAAAACTCCACTCAATCAGTTTGGGAGGCGGGTTTGGATTCCGCCGCCCCGGGAACCATTTATTGAATAACCAACACCTCTGCCAAATATCACCTCAAGTGGTTCTATACGTTTGGTGACCTAGCACGCCTGCCCAGGAGATTCTGGTTGAGGAAAACCCTTTATCCTCTACAGTCGGACTTTTTCAACCCATCGCCTTACACATGGAAGAAATGGATTTATACGTCCGTCACTTATGGATATACTGACTCCCTGATTCTTACCTACCCCTCAAACCTTTTTTTCCTGTACAGAACATAATCTCTTTCCCTTTCTTAAAATCATCCTACACACATCATCCCCAAAGATGACATCTTTTGTGGAATTAATGCAAAAAAAAAGAATCAAGTATATTTTATTTATGATATAAATCTATCAATCACGTTTTACATCATCTATTCTATAATGCTGAACCAAAATATAATATTATTCGCTGAATTTTACTCCACTTGCATTTCGTACGTACGTCGTACACCTTCATTGTTTTCCCGAAGCTTTCATTCCAATAAAGCCTTCTTACGTCAAACCGACTGAAACACGCGGGAACATGAAATTGATTTCGTTTTTGTATCCACCGGGAACCCCAACCGCCTGAGTACTTCACGTTCAGACAGCCTCACCGAGATGATATCTCCGGGAGAGCTTTCTCGCATTGGCTTGTGTCTGCATAGGTACACTTATACACCTATTACCTTACCTGCTATACTGATATTCCAAATGCGAGTACTCCAAACTCCCAAAGACAATTCGAAGCACTAAGGATATTTGCGTGTTGTGTTTTTTAAAATATTCCAAGTCGGTTTTATATCAATATCACATAAGATACTTGAATACAATGACTCGTTTGCTAGAATAAATAAATACGATTCTAAATTATGAATATATGAGATTAAGAATTAGACAACAAAAAAATAATTAAGATTATTTTTCCACACTTAATTCTAACTTCCTTTCGATTTACTAGATACCTGTAATGGAAAATCCATCGTAAATATATATTGAATAGTTTTTGATGCCCGAATCGCAGTTTGAACTAGACAATACCTTTAAATAAACCCAGCATCGTAACGTCTTAAGTGAATTAACCGTGCACAAAAATATGCGACGCGCGGACCTGCATTATTGTACAGACCTGCGGTTGAGTTTTCACCATCAAATTTCTAAATTAGGAATCTTAGAGTCATAAGTGACGAAGTCGTGTAAAAACAATATTCAGCGTGCGGCCTAGCGCAGTGGACAGACCCACAGTCGACTTTGCCCTGGCAGGCCTAGAAAATCGATCTTTCCGTGGAGTTATTTTTAATTATTTCTAAAAACTCAAATGTTTCTAAAGGGATCCCTTGAAAAGTTACTAATCCATCGTCTAAAAAAATTAAATTTGGTGCTTACAGCTAATTGTATATTTGGAAAATGTTTTATAAAATTTTCAAGCCCACAACACTACTCTATTGAATTTGCTTATGCAATTTACACGATAAAATTAACGACGACAATATTACGAATAATCAAATGACATGTGCGTTACAATAACAATTGAATAGCATGGGGGGTATTTTTTTGTTTTTTTTTCTTATTTCTTCCTAGGTAAGACTTTAAGAAAGGAGATGAATAAATTAAATGACAGTTTGAACTGGACATTATAACATTAACATTATATAAGACTGCATAAACTTGAAATAAATTAACTACTTAGAATCAAGATATATTACGTTCAGTTTTTGAATTTTCTACTTAAATAATCACTATATTTTTTCCGACCCATCTATATCATAATCAAACATGCTAATTTCTGTTGTTTGTCTGTTTGGCTATTTATGTGTGATTGTAACTGTGGTTTAATGGACTCGGATTTGTTTTGAATGTACACTTAATCTTCAAAATTGGAACTAATTGTGTCAATATTTCAGATGAGTGATAAAAAATCATTTTTCAACTACGTGCAATAATCGATCCTACAATTATAATATCCCGTTGTTACGTAAAGTTATGCGCTCGTAATAGATATTATAAGATGAGGTTGAAAGAAAGAGGAATTGAATTAAGAATAACTTCTTTTGGCGTTTGACGGTGAAATCATCAAAAAACAAATTATATAAAATACTTTATCTATGTCATCATTTTCAAGTTCACTTTTCACCTTTCAAACAATGAAAGTTTATCATGAATTGTTGTGATAGTATGTAGTTAGATTCTGCGTATAAATCAATATCATATGATGTCCCCAATATCGTTTCAATCCTCATAATAATGAATATATTTTTATGGCAAATCATTTTCAGTGGGAATTCAGTACAGTTTGACAAACTTCTGATTGAGAGTTAATATCTCAATTCATAAATATCTCATCTCCCCTCAAAGGACCAATACAATGAGCAGGATTCTTTTCTTCCCAATCACAAATCTTTTCCAACACTTGTCCCTAATGAAAGCCAATGTCTCAATTATTGTATAGCCGAGTATTTCCTATAAAGTCTTTATTCCGCCAGCAGATATTCATCTCACTATATTAGGTACTGTATTATGGAGAAGAGAAGGGAAAAGAAAGAATGAACAAACATAAATACTGCTTATCTCCCATTTCTTTCTTGTTAACCAATCCGTAATGTATCTTGAATGGGTATTTTCTTTCTTCAGGGCTGTCCAACATCCAATTTACCTATGTATTCAATTGTTGGCATATTTATTTACTTTCATAATTTCCTCAAGTTTTTTATTACAATAACTCTATACAGAAGGTCCTGAGGAAAATAACTTCCCTCTCATGTTTGGGGATGCTGTGCGGAGGGCTTTTTTGAGGAGAGGAAGGAGTGAACAGGGGTCTTGAAGAGACCCATACAAATCGATCTCAAGAACGAATCGTAGAAATGTCAACCGTGTGCAAATGTTGGGCACGAGTTTGGCGTGTTTCCCGACTATGCACCGGTTCCGAAGGGATAAATGATGCAAGTTTTTCTATTGAAATACCTGTAGAACAAATATAGCATTTTAAACTGACACCCGCAGGGAGAAAAATGATTATTATTAATTTATTAAAAACCTCTTCCAATTATTAGTAATCCAGTTAAAACCTGGAATGCAAGAATTATGATTGAATTAACGGGTTTCCTAATAAACTTTTAGTAAATTACGTATATACTATCACGATGTCGGAACACGTGCATTTGCCTTGATGACGAAATCATAATTCCTGAAATCCCATTTTCAACCGAATTACCAATAATTTGAAGAGATTCTTAATACTCATTTTTCTCCGTGTATGTTCTAAATGTTGCATCCAGAAAGTTAAAAAAACGGACTGCCCGTTTCTGAAAAGAACCAAGGTTTTTTTCCATTCATTTTGGGATTTCAGATTGGTGGCCAAATTCAAGGGTGTATCGCACATTTCATTTGTATTTGATCAGCAGTTGCGTACTATTTGTGTAGGTTTTCATTTCATTTGAATTTTAAGCATGTTTGAGTGTTGTTTATGATTGAAAACACTACACAATATTATGAAAGTGAATAAAATTAATTATTACTAACACAAGAATTGAACTATTTCAATTATTTTATTTTGATAATTAGAGTAGTTAGAGTTAAGAATATTTTTTTTCTGTTTTTCGCGATATTAGCAATTTCAATAAATTTATACAGAATTTAGCATAATTACAGTAGATATTGAAATTACATTGTTTTTCTAAGGTAAAAGTAGAAGTAATTAATATACCTTACAAAAATAATATAATTTATTTTTACCTTAGAAAAACAAATTACATTGTTTTTCTAAGGTAAAAGTAGAAGTAATTAATATAAATATATATTTTTTAAGTGTATCCAGTATAATTATTTCGTTCGCTTTTTTGGGAAAATACACTCTTTTATCTTCGAAATATTTAAAAGCCCTTGAGTTTTATAATGACGGTCTAGTGGTAAATCCAAGTATAAAACATTAATAGTACTACAAAACCCAAGTTTATCATACATTAAACTCTTTCAAGTCTATTGAATCAACAAACAATATTACTATTGCAGAAAAAAAAAACAAATTGATATTGCCGACTTAAAAAGCAATGATCTGAAACAGATAAAAAGTAACAGACGCCTATTTTGCACCTCAAATCCAATTGTTTTGCAATCCACAGACACTTTACACATTTCGCCCTTATCCAATCTAAAAGTCAACCCTTTGATTCACCTGTGAAACCTCCCCAGCCCACCCCACACCTCCCCACCCTTAGCGTCCCGGGGTGGGCCTAATGAGCCGTGTAACGCGATCTACTGGAGAAAATAATACTGTGGCTGCCTCGATGGTATACCTTCCCTACTGTTCGCTTTTACTTCCCACTCCACCTCATCCCACCATCCTTGAATGGAACAATTGTCAACGTATCGCACATCACTAAACTAGGGATGTCATATCTATATTTCAATAAAACTCATCATTCGATACGTTCAAACGGTGACCGGATATCTGTTCAAAATAACAATTCAACACACTTATTTTTCAATTTTCAATTCAATTAGTTTATTCCTTTAAAAACATTACTAAATTACATTTTATATAGTTTTTAAGTACATTTGTAAAATGGTATTACATAATAAGTAAGCGGTGTATAAACTATACCAGCATCAATAGAGCTTACCTTTTAAAGGCAGTTTCACCTTCAGCTAAATATGTCGATATCCGAATTGATTCTGTTCAACAGCAAGACTGCTCTCCCCACCGCCATGATCATTGGCAAGTTAGTTCTGCAGGCCGGGAGATAAAACAGTCTGCTGTCGGTGACGGAGATAACCATCAGGAACATAGAGACTAATACTCTCCATGATTTGGATGGATTTTCAAATTAATTATTAATTATTAAAAGTGCTATAAAGTTATGAAAAGTGATGAAACAAAAACCAGGTTACATATGTTACTATTTTTTACCTAGTTTTTGTGTTTTTACACTTTTCATACGTGACTTCATAGCACTTTTTATAGGATTTTATTAGGATAAATGTTGAATTATCATTTTGAGGAGTTATCATAGAATCGTAGATACTTTCAGTATCGCCCTTGTCAAGTCTTAACCCGTGTTTGGTGACGAGATTTGGATAAACACTACCTTCAGCCTCACAACATATCTCAATTGGGGGCGACATAGTATCACTACCTACCCACCCATAGTTAGTCTCAAAATAAAATCAAAAATCATGCATCGTACACATTTCTTGAAAAAAAAATATGCCAACTAGAAAGGCTCAAGTATCAAGTTGATGGTTCCATAACTAAAAGTCAGAATTTGGGTTTCAAAATCATAATATTCATTTATCATCAACATCATTAATTAATTTCACAGGAGAGTTATTATGATATTTCCTCAGAAAAAAAAACTAACTTAAATTATTTTCATAATTTTTCGCTTAACAATTTTAACCTTATAAACTCAACAACAGGTTTAAAATGAAAATTTGGAAACACGGCGGATTTGTTTAAGTTGGTAATTTTTGTTGAGGCTCTATGGTAAATTATTTTCCTCGAGGCCTTTGCCATCTTTCGAATTGCTGTGTGGGGGTCTTTTTAAGTGAAGGAAGGAGACTAAGTGTTGGGAAGGTAAAATAAATGAGGGATGGGTAGGAATCTAGTGTGAATCAATGTGTACAGGAGTGACGGACATATGAATCCATCCCTCCATGTAAAGAATCTCTTAAACTTGCTTCTCCCGATCTGGCCCGCTACGCAGCTGGTACGAAGGCGCATCCGCCGCCAAGTCCACTTGATGTGACCTATAGCAGAGGTGTTGGTTATGCAATGAATGATTCCGGGGCGGCGGTACCAATACCAACCATCCAAATGTTGATGAAGAATAATTGACATATTGAGAAGTTAAATATTTTTTTATAAATTGTTTTTGTTGCAACCCTGGTCGTGCCGCCCCTGCGCGCTCAACTACCCTCCGATAGGGTGGAATTTTTTATTTATATGCGTTCAGTTCATGTTCCTTTTAAGAGTTTGATGGTAATGTAATGCCCTGGGTAATGACTCATCATTAAAGATATCTTAATATTGCCAATAGATGACGTCTAATTTGAATTAAATTTTAATAAAAAATTTTAAAAGCTATTAGCTAATTTTATTTTTAATTAACAGTACCCACACGTGCTATTTCAATTAAATGCTTTTTAGAGACCTTTGCAATTCCAAATTATAAAAAAAATATTTTAAAATACATTAATATTGAATGGAAGAAAAATTTGTAAATATGTCAAAAAAATCACAAAACCTTTTTTAATGTCCTTTGATTTGAACCCAATATCCATAACTCAGATTGCTTCGCAAAATGTCATCTTTTTTTAAATAGATCTATGTATTTGAATTTAAATTTTGTTTTCTTCCAAGAAAACAAAATTTTTAAGATTCAAATTCATTCATTTATGACTTGGAAGTGAAAATTAACCCACTTCCCGACTTTCAATCGCACTGAAATTAGACAGATAGACTCATTGATGATAACACTACATTTTATTTATTAGTGGCACTCGACTGCAGTCCCTGAGGACGAATTTTTGATCCCCAGTCAAACCAATAAAATAATTATTTTTAAGTTTACAATGGTTAAGAGTCAGTCCCTGGAAAGTAAGGTTCAATCCTGTCAAACCAAAAAAATATATATAACCAACGTAGTGTTAAATGACAGTTCTTTAAAAATCGCAAATTCAAATTGTGGTGTCATTTTAATTTAACTAAAATAAAACACTCGTATTCACCGCTATTTAATCAAAATAATTGACATCTTTCGAAATCAATGGTTTCTTCGTCATTTAAATAATTTAATGTTTTTTGCTCACATAGTGATGTACAAAATATTTTATTTCAAAATAATTAATAACGTTTAATTAATAGTGAGTAGTTGATTACATATGACATCCTCGGTGGTAGGGGTAAGGCTCACGACTAGCAAGCCAAAGGTGGCGGGTTCAAATCCCGGCGTGCGATTATTTCATTATTTGTGTTATTTCACATTTTTTTCATTTTAATAAAATATAACATATTTGCGGCACGTTCCAGAGTGGAAGACACTCTCAGTATCGCCCTGATGTAAGACTGCCATTCAGAATTGAAACGTTGCTTGAAACGGTTTTGGCCGTGTTTGGTGACTTAGCCAAGTACTTCCCCACCTTCCTCTTCCCATCTCCTTTACCTCCCTACTACCTTCTGCCTTACAACATACCCTAATTGGGGATGCCATAGTCTCACTGGCTCCAGACGGTTGGGACCAGTTGGGACTCTTGTACTGTATCACATTTAAAAAAATTAAAAAATAGCAGCTTAACCCATCGGCTGCCGAAATATTAAACTAAAAATGGATTTCTGAATTTTTTTTAATAAATAAGTGGGTGAAGAAATATATCTAATAATATTTCTTTGTTGAGATTAATAACAAATTTTGGGGTGATTTTTTTACAAAAAAGGTGCTGTAGAAGTTATTAGACGTGTATGACTGCTGAATGGTTTTTTTATAATTGTTTTGTTCATAGTATATCAGTTTTGGTTAGGACGGGTTGTTTCTGAGAACTTGAACAATTCTTCAAATTTCAAAGTTAATTTTCAAGTTCTGTGAAGAACCCTTAAATGAACGTTGAAATTTGATGAATTGTTCAAATTTCAACGTTAATTTGCGAGTTCGGTGAAAGTCCTATTCAAGATCTGATATTATATCATTATAGGCTAGTTGCTTGACAGAACTGAAATAATAACAGAACTAGAAAATATCTTTCACAGAACTCGCAAATTAACGTTGAAATTTGATGAATTGTTCAGATTCTCCGAAACAACCCGTCCAGTAATTTGTTGATGATTATGAATTTGAAAAAGCTATGTTCTACATTTTGAATAATTAATGACGTTGTTATTATGATAACGTTGATTTTTTTATCAAGTGTCGGCCATTATTAAAAATAACGAGTTTAATTGAAAAAGTTAGTAGCGGACTTGGGTAATCCACTTATATGAGCGGGCTCCTGATTAGGGCTCTCCTTTTGTCCTCCATCGCTCAGGCACCTACCTGCTTACCTGCTACCTGCCTACCTACTACCTGCCTGTCAAATCTGGCGCTGGCTCCATCCATTTCCGGATGCTGTCCTCCCTCCCCTCCGCCATCTACCACCCGCTCCTCCTCACGTGATCACCGGAAGGGACCGGCGGGTGTATCCTGCAAGAGCCTTATTGTATCAGCTTTAATGATCAAATTCATAAATTCTGTTTTTATACGCTTCCCTTAATTTATGAAATGCTATCGGTCAGTGAGTGAAATCTATAATAGTTATTATTTTCTAGTTCATAACTACTCAAATTTTACGTACATCATTAAGGGTTCTTCCCATAAAAAATTAGGAGGTGAATTATTCCAGTAGAAACTTGTGGTTTTGCTTGGTATGCGACATTCATAAATCTCGCAAGATTTACGAATTTGCAGTGTAAGGTAATATTTTTGACGTAACATATGATTGGGGATGTTTATACATCACTATTTATTAACGTTCATGCCTAATAGCCAAGTTCATGGAGCAACCGAATGAAAGAACTTCGCTAAAGACGACTTGTTTCGGAGAATTTTTTTATTTAATTAACGCTCTTTTTCGGGGTTTTTAAATGAGAATATTATGAAATATACATTATTTTATTTATTGTACATTACTGAATTGCTTCATTAACAATATTTTATATTTGTTTAAAGATAAATTTAAGATGTCCAATGACTTGGTATAATTGTTTCCCTCCTTTAGTATTCTGGGCAAAGAGGAATACATATGGTAGTTAGTCCCAGAATTTCTGCACTGAAATAAATCCTGACTTCTAATATTACGTTGTGGAATCCAAAAGTTTACCAATTCTAGCAATACCGGACTATCAACTAAATCATTAAGAATTTTATACAGAAATACCAAGTCAGTGCAAATTCTTCTGTCTGACAATTTGAGCATATTCATATAATTTAACAGTGTTTTAGTTCAACATAATTGCTGGAATACCCATTTTAAAATTTATATAATGTAAGAATTTGTTTTATATTCTTTCAACAGCTTGTACGTTTATATTATAATGTGGGTTCCAGACAGGAGAGTTGTACTTAAGTTGACTTCTTACATAGGCAAAATATAATTCAAAACATTACATCAAATTTCAACTTTCATTTTCAAGTTCTGTTTTATTTCAGTTCTGTCAAGCAACTAGCCTAATCACAACTGATCTAATAACAGAACTTGAATAGAACTTTCACAGAAACTTAAAATGAACTTTAATAATAATTTTTGGAAGATTTTTGTAACACTGTTTTTGTGAAAAATCACCTCATGGGCTCACCTGCGTATATTAAATTATGTGCTTTTAATCAAACTATCTAAAGTTTAACAGTAGTTTTACCCGGTTACTCTCGAGATTTAATTTAATTCCTTATTATGTTATTTAAAAATCAAGCCGAAAAAACCAAAAAAAAAGTTTTTACAATTTTTTCCATCAAAAAAAAAATTATTTGACTGAAGATTGAACCTTCCTCCTCAGGGACTGAAGTCAACACTGCTAACAAGTAAGCCAAATCCTATTTGGATAGTATTTCAGTAAAATGCGTATGTGCATGGGTTGATAGAATGCATTGTCGAGTATCTGCCGAGTTTCACCTCAATCGGATTTAGAGAAGTCGGTTAATTTCCATTTCATTAATTCATTTAATCAAGAAAACTAAATTGAAATTCAAATAGATATTTTTAAACAGGGGAAAATAATAGGGCGACTTGTCTTATTAATTACAGCTGATACGTATTTCAAAGGTCTATAACTTTCAATAAAAAATAACGTATCCTAAAAAATAATAACATTGACACAGAAATTCTACACAAAAAATACTGTGCAAATTCCATGACGCCAGAGCAAATCGTTCGAAAGTTATTGCCGCTTCATAAAATCAAAAAGGTTGCTTCTTTACATGATACATATTATTATTAATTTTATTATTTATGAAATATTTTTTGTAGTGGAATAACTTAAGGCGATGCACTACGTCGTGTAATATTTTAAATTGAACCGTTATCGATAACAACCCTTACGTAGATGGCGATAAGGTTTAAATTCCCGCTTAACACCATCCGCCTGTTTTGATTTATGCAAGAAAAAAACGTGGCCAAAAAGTGCCTTTTATTTTATTTTATGGATGTTCAGGCATAAATATTTAATTTTTTTTGACCATTTTATAAATAACTTAACTTTCTACATCATACAATAAAATCATAATCAAAACTGGGTTCGTAAGTAGGAGATTTTGAACTTTAAAGCAATTTATCATAGACCTTATACATTATTTTTTTCTGGACTTAGATTTAAAGATTTATCTAAAGATTTATCTAAAAAATACTCGATTATTTCAAAGGTCAAGATGTATTCTACTCGCAGTATTTAATTAAAGCATCTGAAACATTTCTAGGCGACCAAATTTTCAAACCAAAAATACATGATTTTGCATTACTACGTATGGCATCGCCTTAACGAGCTAAACCTCAAATTGTGATATTTATCGAACCTTAGCCTTTTTCTGACTACTGAGCTAATCCGACCCTTGAATAAGAACTGCCATCATTATCTTCATTTTCTTATATCCATTTTTTGGCTGCTTTCTCTATACGTGATTGCAAAATTCTAGCCGAACTAAATGCAATGTAGGTAGTGACTTAGGCATATATATCTAAGATACTACATATATATTTACATATATACTATAAATATATATATTTATTTTTTAACTAGTAGATGTCTTTCTCGAGCGTCTCCGACTTTTTCCACCATTCACTACTGTATACTACAATGTTACTATTAAAAAACTACGTAACATCAACTTTAATTCGATTCCGTTTCTCATTCGGTGCGGATATAATACGTTAAGTATTCCTCGGATGTTCCCGACTTCTTCTAGGATTCAAACCACCCTTTAAAGACTTCGGGCACTATTAAAAACACACTTCTGAAATTCTCACGATATCGGTCGACTACTTTTCGAGTTTTGCAAGCACCAACGGTTGAATATTTATTTATTAAGAAGATATTCGACAACTACCGACGTTCTTTTCCCGATCTTTTTTTCTGATTATACTGTTTCTCACCTTCTGTTGAGAAAGAATTAAACGTGCACCTTCTGCACGAAACCAGTGTACTACGTAGGATTATTTTTAACCGCCAAATAATTCAATATATACTTGTATTTCATTCAACAATTATTACTTAATAAACATAAGTTTACCTTTAATAAAAAATAATGTTAATATTATCTTCAATTGTTAAACTAATTATGGGCCATACTTATAAACGGATTTTCAATTTTACACCATTATTAAACAACAATACGTGGCAAATGTTTGTTTATTGGTTGTGTTAAAACATATGTGTTAGTAATAGGTTAGATGTATTATATATAAATAATTAATTAATTATAAATGCATAATTTTTAACTCATCATAAAATTGCTAACTTTTCCCATCCCAATTTCCCGATAAGCTCGAGACTTCTCATCCAGGAAACTGTTCTACTGCCTTTTGTTCTTCCTTCGGATAAGTCAGGCATCCTTGTTTGTTTTCCATTATCTATTTACACGTGGAATTAGAGGCCTATTATACCAGGACCTATCGGTAGTATATCCACTATTCGTGGAGAATACCCCTTGTATTTCTACTGATCCGTTCTTTATTGACTTCATCACAAGGCGAATTATTTATATTTATGAGTTCTCAATATGACTATGTGAAGAGATGGCAAACGAATACCAACTTCAAAGAGTAGAATACATTATAAAGATATATATAAATATATACTCTCAGTGTAGGTGTGTTGATCAGTAAGGTACTATTGTTTTCTTTAAATGCGTGTATTGCTAAGTACAGAGAAAAGTTTGTATTTGTGATCCATTAATTAATTTTTAAAATTATTATTTCTTTAAATATATCAGCATTTTATTCAACTATCTTCAGCTTCGTGGTGCATACAATACATTTCTGACTAGGTAATATTTGTTTATTTCCGAGATACTCCGTTTTACAATTTGTTTATTTCCGAGATACTCCGTTTTACAATTAAATTTTATATGAATTTTCGGGGTAAAGGTGCATTACACCCAACAAGATTAGAATAATATTTTGTTTCTAGTATGAAAGTCTCTCCATAGTATTTCTTCTACCAGCATCCCATTATCTTATTTAAAGCAGCCTGCATACAGTTGTACACAAAGTGGCCTGACTGACATGATAGTGTCATGACACAATGTGCAAGCAATAAGATTTTAACTGAAACATTTCAAACTCTCCAGTTTATAATGTAAAATGTGAATGCTGATAAAGATAGTAGAGTTCTTCCCGTCAGGGTCACAATTTACATTGTGGCAATCTGTTGAATGATTGCGCCAGTGACCTAAAAGCTGTTTATTTAAATTGTTTTAAGTAAATCATATATAATTATGTCATTATCAAGTTCTTCTCGTATTTTAGTATTATTATTTTGACAGCTCTTTGGACGTTTAAAGCCATTATCAAAAAAAGTAGCGGTAAATAAAAGTATGTTATTAACGTGTCATTTTAGTGTGGCCTAACAGCAGCAACGCCGAAACAGCTTTCACAATCATTTAATTTATTGAATTTAATTTACTTTAAACTTCTACTGAAGATTGAGATATTTCTGCGAAATAAACATAACCGGTCTTAGTAATTAGATTATTTTACGCCCGTTTAACGTTAGCTTGCTAATGCCGGCCTTAAGCTAGGTTTAACCACACAAACGTCGCGGTAATAAAAGTTTTTCACTGTTTCCCATCTTTTCACCTTGCGTGCCGCCAATAATATTAAATATATTCATAAATATATATTTATGAATATTTGAAATTATCTAAACACTTAATTTTATTTCATTTTTTAATCAACACAGGCAATTCACACCTAGTGAGATGGACAGTATGTCATTATTGTAATTAATGTAAAATAAAAATGTAAATAACGCTCAAGATTTCCAACTGTCAAGTAGACTATAGGGAATTTTCAATTTTGTCTCCCTCTTTCAAAAGTCATATTAATTACATTGAGTGAATACAAAGAAAAACCTGTTTTTCACGAATTTTAAATTAAATATTAAACTAGAATACATAAATAATCTTTTCCTAAATTATTAAATACTCTAAAAATGCATGTATTAGAAGTCAGAATGAAAAAAAAATTTAAATACTGAACTCTAAATTAGACTAGTTCTTCCTTCCGAACTCCTGCAACTCATAAACTTAAACATACCCACAAGACCGACAAGACCTCTATTCCACAGCAATGTAAATTTGCTGACATTTTGAATGTATTTAATCTTATTTTCAATATTTAGATTTTTTTCTATTTTCTTCAAAATATCTTTTTATCAATCAGTGTAATCTTTATTTTTATTTCTAATATGGTTTCTATAGTAATATTATACATTTTTTACGATAACATATCTTTTTTCCTTATGTTTTATTATTTATTCCACAAAATTGTATTTTGTTATTCTTATGTACGACTACCATATTACGGGCATGAGTGGTTGAGAAAATCACCAAAATTATGACAAAAAATAAATTATAATAAAAAATAAATTGAAAATACTAGTACTTTTATGCATCGGTGGTGTTAGGTCGAGTACTCAAAATAAAAACACTATATCTCGCGATCAAGGACTGCCGAATTTTCACTGTAAACGCCATTGTCAATTAAATATTATTAACCAAATATTTGTTTAAAATTGCCATCTGACATTAATGCCTATATTGAAAATAATTTATTTTTACGTTAAAGACTTTATTGATAATAATTTATTTTTTATATTAATGCCTATGTTGATAATAATTTATTTTTACATTAATGCCTATATTGATAATAATTTATTTTTATATTAATGCCTATATTGATAATAATTTATTTTTCCGTTAAAGACTGTATTGATAATAAATTATTTTTACATTGATGCCCTATATTGATAGTAATTTATTTTTAAATTAATGCCTCTATTAATAATAACTTATTTTTACATGCCTATATTGATAATAATTTATTTTTCCGTTAAAGACTGTACTGATAATAAATTATTTTTACATTGATGCCCTTTATTGATAGTAATTTATTTTTTAATTAATGCCTCTATTAATAATAACTTATTTTTACATGCCTATATTGATAATAATTTGTTTTTACGTTAAAAACTTTATGGATAACAATTTATTTTTAAATTGATGGTTAATTCTTATTTGTCTTTACCTGTTTACCTGACAAAGAAACCTTTGGTTTCGAAACACGTTAATTGTTTGAATAAATAATGTTGCTTACAAAATTAGATATTTTAATTAAATTTAAATGATGTCGCAAAGTGAATTTTCGATTATTGTCGAAATGATTATATTCTTTTTGGCACACTTGGCAGCGGAAACTGGTTATCTATATCTATAACTAAAAAATATTATTGTTCTATAGTTTTCTTTGCATCCAAAAAAAGTAAAAAAAATTGCATAGTTTTTACGAGTAGGTGAATTTTGAGAACGAATTCACAATTTTGTACCATGACGCTAATAAAAGCAGATATTAGGTAAGTACTAATCTTACAAGCTGGGATAGAAACACTATCGTTTTCAGTGAGTAGCGTTTTAAAGCAACTAATTATAATATCCCAGCGCTGAAAACGTTAAAATAAGTGACAACGCGATCCTGTCAACTATTTAAACCCTTTTCATCATCGCCTTTTTCGCTCGTACCTTGGCTTAGGGTCTACAAAGGGTCCGCCGCCCCCTCCCCGCCCTGAGTGACGTCAAAGGTACCGCCCTCCCGCCTGCCTGCCCTCACCACCCGCCCAACATGTGAAATGGGAATTTGTTTAAAGAAGCGAATATGGACAGTATTGTTTATAGTAGTGGTTTCAAAGCGAAACGGTTTGCAAATTAGAGGAACTGTTACAAGGGCGATGGTTACGATTTTATGTAAAAATGTGTCATATGCTAGGGGTTGTACATTAAAAGAACTGTTGATTTACCGTATGAACGAAACATTTATTACTATTTATATTTCATTCAATACATTTTACATTATGTATTAGTTATTTTTTAACGCCCCACACGAAAATTTATAAAATAATAATAAATTCTATTACACATAACTGCACTGAACTCCCCAGCAATAATCTGACTCGGTATAATTACTACATAAGGCTGGCCGCATACATACGTTTTTCGTATTCGATTTCCGAATTCGTTTTCCGTATTCGGACATCCGAATGCACGGAATCAGTAGAAAATACATTCCAACAAATACAAGAACAAATTCCTTACGCACGTTCCGAATGCCAGCCGGCGCGTTCGGAGAAAACGAATGGAAAAAACCTAATGACGTCATGTGGAACGCAGCTATTGCATACAGTTTGTTTGTGCCGACGCAAACGTACGGAAATTTCCATTCGTAATTCAGTGTTGCCAACGGATCTTGACCTAATATCGCCGTTTCTCATACATAAGGTAGATTAAAGTAGCCGAATTTGCTGTTAGGTGGGACATGTTTAAAATTGATGTTTTTACGTGAAAATAAAAAAAATTTCGTGGGGGGGTGGCTAGAGAATTTCAAAAAAATAAAATTTGTCCCCAGAAAATAAAAAAAATTCATGGGGAGGGTGGCTAGAGAATTTCAAGAAAATATAAAATTTGTCCCCAGAAAAATAAATTTCATGGGGGGGGGTGGCTAGAGAATTTCGGAACATGTTTAAAATTGATGTTTTTGAAGTAGCTTAATTGGCGACCAGTCGCCTTTTAGATTTTTTCGGCGCCGATTCTCGCTCTGAGTAGCCTAAATGGCGATATATCGCCCTTGTTGGCAACACTGGTTCTGACGTTTATACATTCCGAATGAAGAAAAACGAACGTTTGCGCTAGTCTCACGGAATTCCGAATACGGAAAACGAATTCGGAAATCGAATACGGAAAACGTATGTATGCGGCCAGCCTAAATGGTAGTAAGTTCAAAAGTTTCTGCAATTAAATATATTCCGACTTTATCAACGCTAGCAATTCTGTACTCTCAAAAAATGCATTATTTTGAATTTTTGAAGAAATATGAACTCAAGTCAGCAAAAATCATTCTGTTTGACATTTTAAGCATTTTCATATAATTTAAAAGAGTGTAAGACATCCCCTAGACGAGAGACTTTAGTTGCGGTGACAGTTACCTTGCAACTGTTGCGGATGTGAAAATCCATTATGGTATATATAAGTGCGCACACGAGCAATGTGACACTAGGGAGACTTTTTTTTAATTTATACTAATTTTGGAATAGTTTCTGTCGCGCCGCAACTAAAGACTTTCGTCTGCCTTATATAGGGTTTTCCAATAAGATGTGTTATTTTGAATAGCCCGCTATTTCGGTAGATGTTACTTTTGAGGCTGTCATTTTTTAATATTTGACAAGTAAAAACTACGTCATTAATAAAAATGGAACGATACACGCTTCAACAACGTATTGAAATTATTAAAATTCACTTGAGTGAATCAAATGCAAATCATCTTGAGTAATGAGGCCCATTTCCACCTCGGTGGCTTCGTCAACAAGCAAAATTTTCGCACCCGGGGCTCGGAAAACCTGAGAATTATTGTTGAAAAGCCTCTCTATTCTCAACGTGTGACTGTTTGGTGCGGTGGTTTATAGTCCGACGGAGTCATTGGACCTTATTTTTTCGAAAATGAGGCTGGAGCAACAGTTACGGTGAATGGATTGCGCTATCGAGAGATGATTAATGATTTTTTTATGGCCGGAATTGGATGATATTAATCTGGACAACGTTTACTTTCAACGAGACGGCACTACTTGCCACACAAGCAAAGAAACCATTGATCTTTTACGATTGTATATCAAAATAACACCTCTTATTGGAAAACCCTGTAGTTCAACAAAATTGCTTGATACACCCATTTTAAAACTGTAAAGCTTTTGTATTATTTTAATAGCTTATACATTAACAGTGTAATGTGGATTCCAGACTGGAAAATTGTACTCAAGTTGACTTCTCGCATAACTAAAAAATAACAGATTTGTATGGGACAAGTGGAGTCCGCACAAATACTATAAATTCGACAGGACATCGGCACTCAGGACACCTTGATCCCTAAGTTGTTAAAGTAGAGTCCTGCTTCTAATGGCAGTAGAAGCTTTGTAAAAGCTGTATGAATAAATTTAGTAAAACAAAGTATTACAATTCCAGAGTACTGCCGGATGAAGAGTGGCTGCTTGTACCAGTCACTTCTCTATTTACTGGGCACAACAGTACATATAAAACATGTGTAGCAAATTTTCTCAGATGTTTTAAATATTGGTAATTATTTTAATAGGGTGTAATCATCCTTCTCTTCTCAATTCATGAGAGAGTAAAGTTGAACAAAAGACATTATTTTTAAATGCCTGATAAGACCAAAAAGCCATTAAATGAATGTCATTGGTCTCACACTTGAAAAATGTGCGATAAGGATTGATAGTGTGATGTGATAAGAAAATATCTCAATTTCAGTGTACAAATATTTTCAGGATTTTATAAAACATGTGTCATAGTAAAAAAATGTTAAAACTTGCTAACTTAATGATACCAACACACATGACTCATCACGTCCGATATAAGATTAATAAACTTAGTACTGTTGAAATCCCTAGATAACCTAGTTTAAAATCTTTTTTTAAGTTATAGCTAAAGTTAGAAACTATATGTATTTATTATATAAAATATTCAAAGCCCAAAAATACGAAAAAAATATTAGACAACTGGATGAAAAATGATTACTATTTCATTTCAGTTCGTTTGTAAATTACCAACCATTTTTAATAGTTGTCCATAACTTTCCGTGAAAAATGAATTTGTAATCAGTGCAAGAAAATTATTTCTAAATTCCGATTAGCGTTGGATGAATAAAACTGCGTCTTTTTCTCGAAAATATTAGAATCTGTTGGCCGCGCTACACGCGTAGTCCCATTTTATTGCAAAGGCTATGATATTCATTTTGTCTATACTGAGGCGCAACCACGGGGGGATGGTTTGGGGTTAACACTCCCCACCCCTCCCCGGCCAGAATTTAGGCGAGTCTGGAAAAAGACAAGAGAGGCTTTAAGCTCTCAGAACCATTGTAGAGATGACTTGTTACCATCATATCAAAACAATGCTGCATGTATTAGCAATATATATATATATATATATATATATATATATTACCTGTGTCTTTTTCATCATTTTTTTTTGGTCGAAAACAAAATGTGTAATTAATTCTACATCGGAGATATAATGTTGTTGCATTTGTATGGAAACATGATTCCATCAGTTTAACTACACAATTACTACGATATAAACAAGATATAGATACAGTTTACATTTAATGTTGGTAACAAAAGCCCCTATTCTTTTCTGGGTACGCTCCTGATACTATAAAAGCTAAGTTAGATGTTTTCGGTAGAAATTCCACAAATCTCAACAACAAGAGAAGAAGAAAAAAGTGTGACGCAAGAAAGTGATAAATTCAAATAACAAGAACGAAATTTAAAGAAAAACCCTACAGAACTATTTGTCGGGAAGTTCTAAACTTCTGCGGCTTTTGCTATTGCATAATTATTCCGCTTTTCCGCGCCAATCGTCCTCTCAGTGAAAACTTTACGAAAGCTTCACTCAAATGTTTATCTCGGATAATTGTAAACGTTTTGCTTAGAAATACTGTTTTTTAAGACTTCTAAAACCACCCAGACACCTTAGAGCAGTTATGGTTTATCCGCGGTCTGACCACAATAATCAATATATGTTTTAAATGTTGCCAATTACTTGTTTTTGAAAACAATTTGATTGTGACAAACACAATTAAATAAGGACAAACATTCCCGGGTTACGAATAACACGATATTTTTATCAAATCTCCTACTACCACTACAGTAAGCGGAAAATGTTGGTTGTGTAGTAATGGAGGACTGACATGGGGGAGAGACAGACGATGAATCGAACTCACGATGCCTGAGTGGAACCCAGACGCGTCTTCAACCCAGCAACGGCACACAAACTCCAACGGCTCGGAGGGCTTTGAAGCAGAGAATGTACGATTATCTCGAGAGTATTTCCTCCTGGGGTAAAAATAATCTCGTTGAATTTAATGTTTCAAAGACCCAATCCTGTCTGATTACGTCTAAAAGGGATCCAAATAATAATCTAGTCTCCTTCAACGGAAGCAATCTTCCGAACAGGCCTTCCATTGATATGCTTGGTGTAACTATAAGTGACCAGCTTAGGTACGGGGGCTCCATCGAAGCCAGAGTAAAGTTGGCCTCTCAGAAGCTGGGCGTACTGTACAGGGCCCGCAGATACTTTAATAGTACACAACTGCTGACCCTGTACAAATCGCAAGTGCGCCCTACTGTCAAATTTGGCAGCCATCTCTGGTCCGGAGCCCCTAAATACCCGAAAAAAACCCTTGACTCTGTGCAGAAACGGGCGGTCCGTTTGATAGATTCCCCAATCTTAACAAACGGACTGCAATCTTTAGAGCACAGGCGTCAGGTAGGTATGCTGTCCTTGTTCTATCGGTATTACAATGGAAGATACTCTGAGGAAGTAGCGTCATTGATCCCTTCGGCACCGGTGCGTAGTCGGGATACACGCCAAACGCGCGCCCAACATTTTTACACGGTTGACATTTGTCACATGAGAACGGGTCGCTTCTACGATTTGTTCTTAAGTTCAACAGCTCGGCTGTGGAACGAACTGCCGGCCTCTGTGTTTCCTCCCTCCTACAACATGGGACTCTTCAAGACCCACGTTCACTCCTTCCTCTGCACCAAAAAACCCTCCACACAGCATCCCCAAAGATGATATAGGCCCTGAAGGAAATTATTTTCTTTAGGGCCTCCTGTGTGGAGTTAATATATTAAAAAAAGTAGGGTAGTTTTATAATGCAAACGGCAGGATTGTGGTCTATTTATGGATAATGGTTTCATTATTACATGCGTTAATGTAAGGTTTCCCAAGCAAGCTCGTCATAGCGCATTTTATCCAAATTAATATACACTTTACATCTACTGTTTCGTAACCAATAATTGTTAAATATTAACATCATATCTTTTAATGTTGTTCATCACTGCACTAAAGTATCCCTTTTTTTTCTGTTCAATCGTAATTTCAATTTTCCAGTTTATTCGCTCCGGAACATTAGATAATTTTCTTATAGTATAATAATAATCTAATGAAATTAAGTTAGATTTGCCCACCATTAATAATAATACATTACCATTGCATATGGTCTGAGATAATTTTGGTCATATTTATGAATTAACTAACATAATGAAACCAGTATTTGAATTATTTATCGCATTGTTCAAAGCAAAATTATTATTCATTCCCATGAACATTGTTTTTACCGGATATAATTATTGTTTGCCGAGTGAAGATTAATCTATGCTTCCTGAATCTTCTTGAAGGCGAATGGCCATGAAAATATTATTTGCGTTTGATAAATATGATTTTTTTAAGAAAGACAAATATATTCGGGTTATGAACAACTTGACAATATTTGAAAATATCCTACTCCTACCATAGTAAACCTAAAATTTGCTTGTGTTGAGATGAAAGAATTCTCTTCGGATTCTTCAAGCCAGATGAGGAATTGCACACACGATGCCTGGGTGGGACCCAAACGCGATTATAACTTACTTGTAGCTACCGACCGGTCATATAGGTACCTTCTGAAATTCTAGACTCTGTAGTCTGTGCGCAGAGTCAAAGGTGCGGCATTAGACAAAATCAAACGCGCTCACCTCAAACACACATGTGTAGTTATGTAAAAACAATTAGGAACTTGAATGAAAAATATTATGGCTTAAAAATACATCTTTATGTATATCATGTAAGTTTTATTACGTATACGTACATAATGATACGTAGAATGAAATCGTCATTTGAATGCGACTAAAACTATGTAAGACTAACGTCCTGTGATTGGTCGGCGCATTCTAAAAGGACGGGTTGTTTCACAGAATTTGAACAATTCGTCAAATTTCTGAGTTTATTTTCAAGTATTGTACAGGTTCTATTCAAGTTCTGTTTGGTTTTCAGTTTTATAATAATAATTTACAATAATTATATAATAATAGAACTAGAATAGGACCTTCACAGAACTTGCATATCATTTTTTGATTTGATGAATTTCTCAAATTCAATGACACAACCCGTCCTTAGACTGCACAAACTCGTACAATGGTCACAGCCGCAGTGCACACATAATTTTAAAAGTATTATTTTTCTTAATTCATGCTTATTATTTTATTAAATTTTGGGATGTGTTGATTTTATACCAACCAATGTAGGAATGACCTAACTGTTAACCGACAAATCCAATGTACGTATGACGTCACGCCTACCTGCCAGATTTCGATTGTTTTGAAGGGTTTTGAAAAATTTTAACTTTGAAAATTGATTTCAATATGAACACATCATTTATATATAAATAAATAAATAAAAAACTACTATTTAGGTAAGAAGGTAAAACATTCACAAAAAATCTTAATGGCTCAAATTCTAGAATTTTTTTCAAAGCGTCCTCGGGGTAATGTTTCACAAAAATGATGAAATAGGAATAAGCCAAATTATTACTCATTCAAAAGAGTAAGTAGAGAATACACCACATTAAAACAAGTTACTTAGTTCTCTACGATTCATTACTATTAAATTACTTCAAGCTCAATTGGCTTCCTACAATCATTTTCCTTTCCCGTATAGTTTTCTAAAGCCGCCTCTTCGTTCGCCCGCCATCGACCAACTATTAACGTCTAAGCCAGATTACGGCTTATTCCACAAAACTTATCCCTTAAATACTGTGGAAATATTCTAGATTACATAATTGAATATTACTTATTACATACCTGGTTTTGTCTCTTTGAAAATTGTATTTTCAATCATCATTGGTATTACGATGGCCATATATATTTATATTTCTTGATGATCTACGTGGTAGCAGAAACCACTTAAGCTCTCAAACCACACTCCACAGGATTAAAATCTGGTACATAAAAATAAAATTATAAATTATAATATTTAATAAATCTTTTTTTCAAGCATATTACTTCAAGAGGGCGAATAATGAAATGTCTTCTCGAGAATAATGCCCATGATGCATAGCTTTCACCAAGTCATAAAAAAAAAATTTCAGACAAGGAACTTGAAAGTCTTCATTATGTAGTTGTGAATGTGTATCTGCAGATACGTAGAAATCATGTTGAACGCAATTTTGTGAAAAATCACGTGAACATTAAAACCTAATACATCTCAAACAATATGTTGCAATTACCTACTAATTAAAAAAATTCCTTGGAAAGAAACAACTTATTGAGAATTCAACACACTTTTAAAAAGTGATATAAAGTTATTAGAAACGATGAAAAAAATTAAACCTAACCTAACCTACTTAACCCAGTTAATAAAGTTTTTGTTTCATCACTTTCCATGACTTTATAAAAATGTGATGAATTATCATTTTGATGATTTATCCGGTCACGATACATTTATATTAATTATAAAAAAATCGTAAAATAGCGCATTCTATAAGAAAAAAATGGAATTACTAAAATAGTTCAACTGGATTGGATTTCTTGGTTTAAATCGCGTCTCTATGTCAAAACTGGTAAGGAAACACTTTCTTGTGTGAGACTTTTGATAATTTCGGACGTGCTTTAAAGTGACATTATTTCCTGCAAAGATTAGTTCCAGACTTAATAAAGGAAGAAGAATGTATTGTGCGCCTCAAAGGAACATAAGGCGTATTGTGAGGCGAGAACAAAAAGAGGCTGTACTATAAAGGCGCAGTTTCCACAAACAGGGAATGGGGGGATTCTTACTTAAATGCGTCTCTAAAATTTTATTTCAGGATCGTTTCAGGAATTTATTTCAGCAATGTTTTTTTGAAATGACAATGCCTTTGAATGGTCAAATAGCTGTCTATATGTTTCTTTTTTATTGGTGTGTTACATAATTATAGTGTATTTATTGTGAATGGAAGGATTTTTCATAGGTGAGAGGATATTGCGTCAAAGCGTAGGTAAATCTCTTTGCTGTTTCGATGAATTAATAATTTTTGAAAATATGTTTTCGGGAATATTGGGATGTTTAGCTATTAATGATTAATTATTTATGCTTGTATTAAGGTGATATTTTTTTCTGTAAATTTGTTTTCTAAAACTTTGTATTTTATTAAACTGTACACTTTGCAAAACAAACCTGTTGAAATCGAATAGCGATATTAATAAAATTGTACAAATAGGAATTGTCTAAAATTAGGATAAAATTAATAGAGCTCATTTTCATGCTAGTGGGAAAGCCTGGTAGAATGGCCTCTTTTGCAGTAACGGTTAGGTTATTATTAAATTACATGTCCAATAAATGTATGCTTTTGTTGAAGACCTGTAAAATACACGAGATACAAAATTAATAATAACAAAAAGTAAAAATACAAAAATTAGGCAACTATACTGATACCACAAACCATTGCGAGAACGGCTGCAAAAATCATTGTATTACGTACTGTAAATTTTAGAGTTATACCTTTTTTTAACTTTAGAATGTTACGTACACCACAACCGAAATTTATTGTATAATCGCTTGGTTTTATGTCAATATCGCCCTGCTCAAGGATCACAACTCAAATCAAAATCAAAACTGTGCTTCAGTTTGAAAAGAGTTATTTTGATTTGGAAATCAACTACAGTAGCTATAATATGCTGCAGTTAAACCGTATACGAATAATCCAAAATAAGTTTAATAAAAACGTGTAATGGATTCGCACTCAATTATCTCACCACGCCAGCTTTCGCGATTCTCTACCCCGTTTTACCACAACCCCCGTTTGTCACAGCCCCTAACTAGTGTGGGCATTTGTCATTTTTCAGGAGACGTAGACATCTTACTTGTAGGCCAACACATCTGCTGGCTTACTTTTTTGGTACAAAATAAAATAATTACCGTTACTTTTTTGTACTTCATGAATGATGGAAAGATTTGGTGACAGATAAAATTTTCAACCCCTAATGCCGTGTCATTTTTATCTTAATTGACGATAGCGCCCTTGAAATGATTTTTCACAAAAACGGCACCATATAAATTAGGGATTATTATTATTATTCTATAACTGTTGGTTTTTGTTTGGCGTATAATATGTGCACGTGTAACAACGTTGATCATTATTATTACTGAAATAGCGCAGACCCATGAGAAATTACGGGATATATTAAGTGTACGATTGATAATTATATGTGAACTAAAAAGGAACACAAACAACAAATTACTTGTCAAAAGTAACCCTGAGAAATTTAATCAAAAGAAATGCACGCTTCAAATAAAGAATTTTTTAATAATAATTTTCTAGTGAAAACAAAATTACTGTATAAGAAGGTTTTTAAAACTTTTCAAAGTACTAAAGAAATTTATGCAAAATCTGGTATAAAAATATCTTATTATAGATAATTACTTAATTTATTTGTTGCTTTATTACAATCTTATTTTTTCGCGGTGTTGCGCTACCTCTTTCTTGAGCCTACTTTTCGGACAGAGTCACATTGTCCATCATCTGATCATGATAATGGGTGCTTGCCTAAACTTTTGCTACAGAACACTGCATTAAACCCTAAAAATAAATCACGATAGTCATTTTTGCCCACAAAATCTCAAATCATTTCATATTACAATCTGTTGAGTTTAGAGTTCATTGAACTAGAGTAAGAGACAGACACACAACTGAAATTTCAACTATATGTTTATTCAAATATAGGAATGGTGTATTCTTCATTCGTTTGTATTTTAAGCATTATTACGAAAGTATTTTTGAAATCGTTGTTCCTATTTTCGTTACAGTATTTTCAGAAACCGTTTTCATAATAATGATTGAAAATTAACTAAGCTACAGTAAGAACAATTCAACTTGCAATTTAACAAGTAAAATTCTTAGAAAATAGCTTACAAAACCGGTTAAGCGAATTTTCATTCGTTCTGTTGTAAATTCAGATATTTTTTTGTTACTCAAATTGTTAAAGTTGTAAATGTCTTAAAATAGGTACATCTTAATAACGATACATTTATTTTGACGGGTATTTCCAGGATGGCCGTGGATCATCTCCACTGAAAGGGTAGAGAACCCTCGCTGACGCAACCTGAGCCGGCCGACCTCCCCCCGGTATCTGCTATCCTGGTACCTGGACCTCCCAGCCTCCACTCCCGCTGTGGGGCGGTTACCGGCCCCGCTCGGTGCGAGATGAATCTGTTGCGGACAGGTGTACACTGCTTGTACCTATATAATTCAGGTGATGACAAGATATTGGTGAGTGAATGTTTACACTGTCTAACGATCCGAATTATTTTGATGCAAATTGACGGAGATTCCGTTCATATCGATTCATTCTCAGATTACATAATTTCATTCGAAAATAACTTTATTTGGGCACTTTAATATTAACAGTCTAACTAAAAACCTTGATGAAAATTTTATTTATTTGAAAAACGACCGTATATGTGAAAAAATTACTGTAGAAACTGACATAAAATAGCCAGGTCTTGTACGGGCGAAATAAAATTGTATTTTTATTTTACATACATAGATATTCTGACATTTTCAGTACCGTTTCAAAGTATGACCACAAAATTATATATCTTAAATGTAAAGGTAGATTTGTTTCAATATAAACTATTGTTATTTGAAGTTATATTTACTTCAGCGTGGTCAAATAAAGGCGCCAACATAAAAATATATGACATTAAATAACCCAGACATAAAATGAATAATACAAACATTCAATCCGTGCAACGGATCCCGACAGATCCGCGGACCCGGAGAGAGAGTACGGCAGGTCTACAGTAGCACTGGACGCAGTGTAGTGGTGGATATGGAGCAGGAAGATTTATTGTGGGGGCACAAAGCTCTGAGGGGGCGCAAGTGGTTGACTTACGTAAGCTTTGAGCAGCACTGAAGGAGCTTTTATAGCCAAAGCTTAAATTGCTCTTACTTAGGAAATTACACATATGGCTTTGGAACGATTCGAATGAATTCACTGAATGCCAAACCGTTTAAATGGTTTGCTAGTATGGCCAGTCTTTTAAATATTTTTTTTTATTTAATGATCAATAACTATTAAAAAAAAGAATAACTATATCGCCTGACAAAAAATTTTCCCTGCGATAATAAAATCATCACGTATTACAAAAAAATTAGGAACAAATTAACCTCTTTAATTTTTTAACAACTAAAAAATACTTTTACAAAAATGAAATTTACCTGGCCAAACAAGGTCTAAAACATATTTGGAAAACAATTAATGAAATAAATAATACAAAAACAAAAAAAATCTGATTGAAAAAAAAAAGTGTGCTAATAATGTCTTTAATAAATATTTCGTTAAAGTCAGACAAAACTTAGCCACATGGATCGATGAAAATTATAAAATAAATCATTTCGAAAAGACTGTCTTAAACAAAATAATCTCTCTTTTCCAACCGGTAACTATAAATGATAATGAAAATATTATAAATGAATTAAAAGGTGGATCTGCACCAGGATTTGATGGAGTCACGGTAAAAATATTGAAACGATACAACAATTTATTAAGTTCTCCAATTACATACATCATAAATATAATTTTGAATAGAGGAATATTCCCATCAGTTTATAAATAATCTATCGTAACATGGGGTACCTTAAGAAATCTCATGTTTCAAACATTGCAATTTTTTTATAGACTGTAAAAATACAACTTATGTATTATATTAAAAATAATGAAATACTTAGTCCTAGCTAATTTGGATTTAGAGAAAAACTAGGGACTAGAGATGCCATGGCAGAACTAACTTCAACATACAAGGCATTGGATTTTTAAAAAATGCCAAGGATTTTTCATACATTTACAAAGGAATTAGGAATTTGACAGTATCTCACATACAAAACTAATTAATAAATTAAATTTTATCGGCATTATTGGCAAAATTAGGTATTGGTCACAAAGTTATCTAACTCAAAGAGGTCAAAAGGTAAAATTAAATAACACGCTAAGTGAAAAGGAATCTTTGGAATTTGAAATTCCGCAGTTATCAGTAGACCAATTTTGTTTATAATTTAGGTCAATCAAAGTTAACACTATCGCTACATAGTAAACTAATATCTTTTGCTGACGACACGGCAATAAATACATGGGACGAGATTACCAATGCAGCCAATCATGACATGAAGGTTATCAAAAAATGGTTCGATAAAAATCTTTTATCACTCAACACAGAAAAAACGTATATTCTTTCTCTCTACACGAAGATGTGCCAACATTTTTTTGACATAACCATTGATTCAAAAAATTGTATAATTGACATTACATATAATACGGACTGTGCTAAACTTTAAGAACACTGTGAGGTTAATATGGAAAAACCATATGAACCTCACAGTGGAAAACATAATAAAACTTATCTATTATTTTATAACATACGTAACATAGTCGTAATAAACAAAAAAAACTATCAAAATTATTTATTTTGCATTAATACAGTCTCTATTGCAGTATGAAATTATAGGTTGTGGACTAGGGAGAGGCATTAAATTACAATTCAAAAAATAATTATTAAAATTATCCTTAGGAAACGATACGACTTCCCAACTTAAGAGATATTTTGGGAAATTTATGTACCAACTATTACAAAATAATTCGTCGTAAAATTCACCCCTTAGATAGCAAAGTCTAGGTCTAATACCCATCTCAATGCTAAGAACGACCAGGGGTCATGACCACCACTTGTATTTAGGTGTAAAATGGTGCAATGTATTTTTTTTTCAAAAACAAAATAAAGGTAACCGAAACATTGAAATATGAACAGTTCAAAAAGCAAATTAACCCCCTGAAATTGGATAGTGATATACGACCAATATACGAATTCTTAATGTAGACTATCTAGTTTTTTTTTTAAATGAAAAAAAATTTGGCAATTTTTATAATACTAATTCTTTAAACTTTGTGTACTAAATTATATTGGAAGTTAATTTGAAGATTGATTTATGTTAATTTGTATTTTGAATTACGTTTGTAGTTATTTAATAAAACTTTGAACATTGTTTACACATCGCCTTTAATCATTATTTTCTTTTATATATACTTACTCTTCTCATAAACATGAGTTCTTGGAGCTCACATTAAGGAAGTAGTAAAATAATTAGAAAAATCATTTTGATTACTGTTATAATTTGAAATCTTGTATTATTTTGTAATAAATAAAATGTTTACTTCAAAATATTATAATTGAATTTATTTTAAGTACAACGAATAAACCATCATTTAAATTATTAAAAAATATGTCTACTAGAACTACCTATATTATAGTTATAGAATTTGTGAAGTTGAAAGTGTAAAATAATATTTACTTAGAAATTGCCAATTTTCTTACCAAATTACCAAACCTGTCGAAAAAAATTCACATTTCAAATACAAAATTATTAATTGATGAATTGATTTTTTTGTATGGGTAGCTGCCTACTTAATCGCTTGTCTAAATTTTTATTTAATGAATCAGTTCCAATGTTGAAAAATACGGGTAAATTTAAGTTCATTGAACGTAAATATTCACATCGCAGACAACCGAAATTAAAAGGTGTACTATACGTGGGCTAGGCACCCACTTTATCGTTGTCTGAATCTTTACTGACATTTTAACGCACATAACAGACAACGGAAAAGTTTAATTTTTTTTAATATCAAAATGTAATAATTTACACCACACTTTTATTTGCCTTAAATTTGAAGAGATTGTTATGATCAGCATGCATTTTCTGACGCAATTAAAATCCCTATCCGATAATATTTCCAACCACGGGACCATTTCTCTCTTGATCTAATAGGCTATGAGTTAAATTCAATGGGGAAGATTATTTGAATTGGTCTTCGAGAATTCCTACCAGCCCTATTGACCTTCTAAGCTTCCTGGGATGCAAATAAATCTTTGGTAAGGTCGATTTGGTAGAATTAATGTATCTCGTGAAATAACTTCATGAATGGAAACAGACTGCAAGATTACAAATGAAAATTTTGCTTTCCATTTTTTGGTATTTTCAAATAGATCTATTTGATTTTCAATTTTGTTTTCGGGAATGAATGAATGCAAATCTTGAAAGCGGAAATTTACCCACTTCCCGACATCCGATCAAGTTGAAAACTGGCAGAAAAACTCGTTGTCGATGACAATGCAATCTTTTGGTGGCAATCACTTACATACACGCGGACAAATATGAATTTGTCTGAAATTGGCTAATATTACAAAATATATACATGGAGAGAAATAGAATTCGGCCTTCATGATAAATTAACAGACCTTTTTAATAACACATCAATTTAAGAATACTATATCGATTTACCTTGATAATCTATCATAACGGTACATATTCAGTTTTTTATGAACACGTGTTCCGACATCACGATAATATATTCATAATTTACTAAAGTTTATCAAGAAATCTGTTAATTCATTTGTAAAGCCTTCAATCCCGTTTTTAACCGCAAATACCAATAATTTGAAGAGATTCTTAGTAACATAGCAATAGTCATTTTTCTCCGCATAGGAAGAAGACATTTTAAAATAGATAAAAAATGTTTTTTTTACGGTCGTTTTTTTAGTATAAATAAACTTAAATATCTCGAAATATTTCCATAGCAAAATCCTTAAGGTAATTATTTTTAGTAGCCTTTAAGACTAATTCTGGAAAAACGAATAAAAATAAATCCTTTTAATGGAAAATTGTATTAAATATGCATCATAAAATTTATATTTATTTAACGCCTAAAGGGCTTTTACACGTAGGTGGTACAATTTTATACATGGAAACATAAGACTTTATCCTTTTCTGACTTTTAATACTGAATGTATTAAAAGTTCTTATTATTACTTTTAATAATAATAAATAATTTATATTTTAGTAATCGAGATTTACGAGATTTTGAAGATTTACTTTTTGCACCAAAAATATCGGTCTTTGTCAAACATTTTAATTTCTGTCGTCGGTGTATAGGTGCATGCGTGAAATTAAATTAAATTTTTCACATTCCTTGAACTGTTAATTTTCATAAATGGAAATGAATGCGGGGACGAAGCGATAAAGTATCAAAGTGATTTTATTTAAATAATAATTCGTGACGTTTGAAATGTGTATTACTTTTGTTTAAAATTTTTGACAGATGACGTTATTTATTTATCGTTATACAGTGTTTCTTAGAAAGGTTAATTTCTAACGTTGCTTCAATTTTTCAACAAAAAAACTATAATTACGCCATACAAAAAATTGATTGTTTTTCAAAGGCAAAAATTATCCTTGGGCAAATATTCTACAAATTCTTTCAGCTTCACAAATCCTACAATTATAATATCCCCTGATTTTTAAGGGGTCTGCGCAAGTTATTTAATATTAACTCATCGGGATAGATGTGGGGCAATATACAATTTATTTTATTTTTCCGTAATGATGTATCTGACACTTTACGTAATTTTAGGATATAAAATAATTCACCCGTCAAAAACAGTCAGTCAGTTTTATAATTATTTAATATACTTCAAAACTTTAAAAAAAGTCGTTTGATGAGGACTGTACCTACCTTCCTTCCGAGGGACTGGAATCAACCGCGCTAACAACTTTGCCTTATGCCGATCGTATTATTTAATTGCCACCAAAAGTTGATAGTATGCATTGTCATCAACAACGCGTCCATTTGCTGAGTTTTGATCGGATGTTGAGAAAAGTTTTAAGTGTTAATTTCGTCTTTCAAGATTATCATTCACTCATTACCGATAACAAAAGTTTCATTCAAATAGATGAATTTAAAAATAGTCGACAATCGTTTCAATATATATAGAAAAAAGCTACTATGAATATTGTGAAAAACGTATTTTATTCTGATTCATGATTGATTGTTGGCATGTTCAGCTATGTTGTGATACTTCCTCTGTCAATAGAACTATTCCAATGGTCTTGCAATGCCCATCAGGAGGTTTATCAGCGGGTGTATCGATCTAATTGATAACTTAAGAATATCGGATTGATAGGCTCAATTACCGACATCCCTAGCACGGTTGCGCTGTCGATAGCATAACAGATACTCGAAATAAATAAGAAACCGTTGGCAAAACTGGCAGATCTGTTAACGGATTGGCATTCCTAAACGTCAAACGGATACGTAAAGATTATAAAGACGAATATAATGATAGTTAAAAAACTTTCTTTTCACCAAACTGGAATCGAATCAATTGATATCGTCTTGATGGATAAATCAAGTATATGGGCGCGTTTACGATTTCTTTCAATTTTTAAAGATTCGTTAGTTCCTAAATAAGCCAGTTATTTTGCATAAAGAATTACAATATTAAAAAAAGTGTTGTCATTTAACAGTTGACCACAGTTTCCCTGTTACCTTGGAGGCAGCTTTAAAAGCGGCGGCTTTGGTCTACCAACTGTCCGACATGCTGACCGTGCTCGCAAATATCACTTATTGAGCATAGATGGCTGATTTATCGTATTTATTAGATATTCAGGCATCACCAAAAAATCTTTCAACATTTACGTAAAATCTTTTGTGATAAATTTATCTTCAATACAGTATTAATTTGTAAATTCGCCGTAGAAACGGAAAAACCAGCATAAGCATTTATTGAAATACCATAAACGGCTCATATTCCCATTAGCATTAAGAAAAGCAGCCTTGGCTGCAGCGCGGGGTACGTCTGAAAGTTCTCGAGCTTAATTGGCGACCTGAACGCATCGCCCCGCTCACACGGCCCCTCTCCACCGCCCTCACCACCCCTAATGCTCGCATGGCTCGCATGGGGAACTAAACACATTTGCATTTCCTTGGAAAATCTAACGTTATTGTATTTCATACATAAATTTCTCTCAAAGACTCTGAGGTATGTTGGTCCATTTTCAACTAAAGAAAAATAATCGCGTTATTTCAATAATTTTAATCTTATTTGAAACAGAAAATCTGTTACCTGGAACAGTGAACTCTTAAGCGGTGTGCTGTAGCATTATGATATTTTCTCTGATTTTTTTTCTAGAATTTTAAAGTAAACGCATCTATTTTATAACCTTATTTTCAACTCGTATTTAACCTTAGTTTTAGAAGTATCGAGGATTATGGTAGAGGTATGTCTCTCGACTAGGAAGCTGGAGGTCGCAGGTTGAAATCCGGAGTGAATTCTAATTGATAAATTAGTGTTTTTTTCGCATTTTACTCATTTAAAATAATTTGTAGTAGAGTTGCGACGCGTTCCAAAGTGGAAGGTACTCTAATTATCGCCCTCGTGTAAGACCACCATTCAGAATTGTAACGTTGGTTGAAATGGCTTTGACCGTGTTTGGTGACCAGATCTGAATAGCCAGGTACTTCCCCACCTTCCTGCTTTCCATCTCTTTCCCCTTCTTACTATCTCCATCCTCACAATATACCATAGTCTCACTGGCTCCAGATGGTTGGGAACAGTTGGGGCTCCCTTACACATCTCTTACAAATTGGTTCGGAGCACACAAAGCAGCTAAAGGCCGAAACAAAGTAGGTAAAAAGGCTTTGTCTTCAATGTTCAAGTATTTATTAACATGTTAGCCAGTTGTGCGGGAGTCATCGTGTGGATGGAACCATAGATTTTTATTGATGTTCTGGTACTGCATTAAGGCCCCGTAGTAAGCGTTCAAAGATGGTCTGAAAAGGAGATATGTAAATACGAATGTTAGAGGAAGCGCGCTAATACTAAAAAAAAGCGAAAATGGGGAAAATATTTCATAAAACAAGACTCGTTCGAAATAGAGCAAAAATCTCTCGTCAAATACTTAAGTCGTATTTAAAGATATACTATGAATTTCTTCATGCCCATAACGTATTAAATAACAGAAAAAAACGTGTTTTAAATAATTTTCGGAACGTACTGTGCTATTTTTTTTAATTAAATTAAATTTCATATGGTTAACGTATAAATGTATAAATATTGTCTTCAAAAATAATTAATTTTTTTTAGAACTTAAAAAGTTCCTAGAAACGAGGAAGCTGTTATAAATCTGTAGGAATTGGGTATGCGGGGCTTAACCGTTTGGTTTAAAAGGCTATCATTTTGGGCGCCCACATCGAAGAACCTGGAAATAAGATAAGTAGTGTTTGTGTCTAATTACTTGCAAAACTTCTAACAGATTATTTTTTCCTTTCCAAAAACTAAACTCACAGTAAAAAAACAGTAAAGTAAACTCACCTTTGTATGTCATATTAATAATATTATCAACAAGGCCCTAAAGATTCTTGGCTTTGTTTTGAGAGCGGCAAAAGATTTCAATAATTTAGGAACATTTATTATGTTATATAAAACCCTTGTCAGATGCCAACTTGAGTATAACTCTACGTTATGGTCTCCATTTTTCAATATTCATTCAGATAACATTGAAAAGATTCAACGGAAGTTTATAAATTATAAATTGCATATTCCTATACAAAACATAAATTACAATTACCTCTTGGATAAAATGTCTCTATTGAAACTTTCAGAAAGAAGAATAAGCACAGATTTAATACTGTTACAAAGAATACTACATTTTAAAATTGACTGTCCCGAATTACTTCAATGTATCAATATCCATGTTCCCAAAAAATCATGCCGACATTTCTTACCTTTTTACTTCAATAACACCAGGACACTAGCTTACCAAAATTCTCTGATTCCGAGACTTCACAATCTCGGAAACAAATATTCTGATCTGGGTGATATATTTCATTTGAAAACTAATCAGTATAAATGTTGTATATTCTATCACTTTTATTCTTCCAGACACAAATAGACTTATGTACCCATATAACTTCTCCGATTCTACTATTTTGTTTGGTTGAATCTTTTAAATTCAATTATATGCGTGAGGATTCATTTTTGCCATTATGTTTACATTCTTCTTTATTGTATTAATATGTAAGTGTTTACTCTGATACAAAATGATTGTATTTTTTTTTAAAGAAAAGCCCACTAGGGCGTGTAATAAATAAATAAAACCAATAACGAGGTTCCTAAATGGGGGGAAAACAACTATTACAATTTGAAATCATTATCATCTCGTTCGGTACAAAAATGACTGCACAAACCGTCGCAAGAAACTTTTATAAATTTAGTATGATCAAGCCACATATCACATCCCAGTCAAATATAATAATATATGCATGACATTACATTTTCCTGAGATGTACAAAAGAGAAAACATAAATTTAAAAACAAATCAAACTGATAAAAGAATCGTGTATCTGAGTATCGAGCACATATGTAGATAGGAATCCACTTAAGGTAACCCCAATTTTCTTTTTCGCGAAAAAATTGGCGATGTTTTTATTTGCAAATATTAGCTGCCTTCCAAAGCGCCCTTTGAACGTCCCCGAGTAAATGTCCCGTCGATACAGCCAGCTACGGCGTATTAGGTTTTAGGGGAGGATTTTGAATGTTACACACTTTTTACCGAAGAAATCACCAAGTTGTTTTACCGGCGAAGGAGTTCGCACGTTTCAAGAATTTTCTTTTATTGAAGAAGAAGATAATACTATAGACGGAAAAATAAAAGTATAACGACCTGGGAATCTGGGAATCTAACTCTTTGTCTCTGTCGTACCAGGATAGCGAATTTACCCACTCGACCGTTGGGACCTCATATTTCAAATTCAGAATTAACAATATTATCTTGCAACTCAAATCTCCCATATTTTTGATTGCTCACTTTTTGAATGTTTACAAAGTTTTAAAAATTTGGTTTGATTTTTATTTATATTCTTCCGCTTCATGTTTCGTTTACATTTATTAGTATTAACTTCTGTTTCAATGATAAATTACATTGTTGGGTATAACATTCAAAAGATATTGCATTAAAAAATAATAATCATAAAAAGGTAATATTTGCACGGCCAAAAATAAACCGATAACTTTATTACGACTATTTCAATAATTTTAATTTTTCAAAAATACCGATTGCAGTTGTCTTTGTTTGGTTGTTTAACTTCGTGAAATCTAGTTCAATGAACTAAAAATTTACATTGAATTTAAGTGTTATTTTCAAAATGACACGATAATCTAATATTCTAACAGAAAATTATTTTAACTGTCGTTTTCAAAATTAGAATCATAATGTCCCGTAATTTTTACTCTTCGCTAGTTTTTTATATTTTTCACTTATTTTCTGTTTTTATTGTACGTTTTATTACTTTTATATTTTGTTTATTTCATTACTCTGGAATACTTTGCATTGCACTTAACCACCCCTGCGTACATTCTGGAATAAATTATTATTATTAAATAATCCAACTAAATTCATAAAAATGTAATTCCTTAATTGCCATTAAGACAGAAAAAATAACTCAGTCTGAAAATTTTCACAGAATTTGAACAATTCGTCGAATTTCAACATTATTTTTCAAGTTCTGTAAAATTCTTATTCGAGTTATGTTATTATATCGTTATGGGCCAGTTGCTTCACAGCACTGCAATAATAACATAACTTGAATAGAAGTTTCAGAAACTTGAAATACACTTTTAAATTTGATGAATCGTTCAAATTCTGTGAAACCATCTTAAAAATTTTGAGATCACTTAAAGAAGTGTTGGGGTTCTTAAACATTGCTGGAATACACATTAAAAAAAAAACGACTCGGCGTAATAATGTGTAATACAAATGAATAAAGTAGCACATATCCGTACTAGATATTGGCTACACTTTACATTTTGGACTCAAATTCAAAATTATGTTTTATGTATGAAAAAGGCCGTGCAGACGTTCCGCTCAATTCACCTTCATTCCTTTAGCGTTCTTACAACGATTCCCAACAATTTTCGAATCCGTAATTAATATAATCATACCTATTATAAGCAATAATTAGTCGCTTGAAAATATCCATACAAATTTAAAATATCTCCCGAGTAAAAATAAATGCCGCCGACGGGAATTGAACCCGTGCCTTCTGACGTCCGGTCAGGTGCTATGAGACCACTGAGCTACGTCGGCTTATTTGCAACACGCCAAATAATTCAATATGTACTAGTACTTAATAGTAAAAAATATATAATAACCAGTCCTTATTGAGTATTGCTAATAATAATTTGTTTACCTTTGTGCTATGCACAAAAATCCATGTCTTATAAACATTAGTTTATAATTAAAAATAATAATAATCATACCTGGTGATTTCGGGCCTTGTGGAATCAACATATAGAAGTAAATGATCCATTCGCGTTCAAAAATTCGTAAAAAAAATTCAACGCTTGAGGGAAGGGTGGGGTATCTCGAATGCTTTAATATTTACCTTGGGGAGGAGGGTGCAAAGCGGAGGAAGGAAATAAACTTCCCGAATTCCATTCGCGCGGATTTAGAAAGGAGTAAGTGACGGGAAATTCTACCGTATTAGCTCTCAGAACGGGCGACAAATTTTATGGCTATATTCAAATTAGATTTAACTTTCACATACGTACACACACACTTACAAACATACAAAAATACACCGAGGACTAGAATTCATGACACACTAAAATTATCATATAATGATCAAAGAAAAATAAAACATCATGTATATAATTCAATTCTACAGTACTCAAAAGACACTTACTACATAGAACGGGTTGTTCGCAAAATTTGAACAATTGATCAAATTTAAAAAATAAAATTTAACTTTTGTGAAAGTTCTTAATAATAATAATAAGGACTGGTTGTTTCGGAGAATTTGATAAATTCATCAAATTTTAACGTTAATTTTTGGGTTCTGTGAAAAGCCCATTCAAGTTTTGTTTTTATAATGTTATAGGCTAGTTGCTTGAAAGAACTGAAATAATAACAGAACTTGAAAATATCTTTCACAGAACTTGAAATTCATTAACTATGAAATTTAAAGAATTCTTGAAATTCTCTGAAACAACCCGTCCTAAGTGTTTTATTATCTTCTTTTTTTTGTTACAAATAGATATAATGATATCCTCATTGGGATCCGTGGTGAGAATTTCATTTACATATAATTTAGTGGCAAATAACCAATTACTAAAGTAATTGTAAATATATTCAAATGTGTTTTTTCTGAAATAATTTTAAATATTTTACATGGTGGTTTTTTGTCTTTTGAGAGGTTCGAGTTTCAGATTGTATTTGGTGTCTGTATATTATCTATTTCTGATCTCTCTATGTTTTATATCCAGCTTTTTATTTAAGATTTAAATGTTCAATTATTATTGTAAGTTTTGAATGAGAGTGGGATTTTATTATAGAGTTTAGTACTATAATTTAGGGAGCTTTTCTGCCCAAATATTGTATTCTATTCAAGTTCTGTTATTATTTCACTATTGGCCGGTTGTTTCACAGTATGTGGATTGTTTATTGTTTTTATTTCTATTATTAACTTTACTAAGACTAGCCTCTCTTGAAGTTAATCATTTAACCTCACTAGGACTAGCCTGTCTTGAGGCTAATCATTTAACCTCACTAGGGCTAGCCTGTGTTGAGATTAATCACTTAACCTCACTAGTACTAGCCTGTTTTGAGGCTAATCATTTAACCTCACTAGGACTAGCCTGTCTTGAGGTTAATCATTTAACCTCACTAGGACTAGCCTGTCTTAAAGCTAATCATTTAACTACACAAGGGCTAGCCAGTGTTGAGGTTAATCATTTAACCTCAATAGGACTAGCCTGTCTTGAAGTTAATCATTTAACCACACTAGGGCTAGCCATGGTTGAGGTTAATCATTTAACCTCACTAGGACTAGCCTGTCTTGAGGCTTATCATTTAACCACACTAGGGCTAGCCAATGTTGAGGTTAATCATTTTACCTCACTAGTAGCCTGTTTTGAGGTTAATTATTTAATAAAACAACAAACAAAGATTCTTATAAATAATGGGTAACTACTACATATGCTGAAGAAAGCTACTTCATTATAATGTAGTAAGCGTGCAGGATTAAAAATAAACATAAACATATTATGCTTCATTTTAAAAAGTCAAAGATAACAAGGAAAAAATGTTATGTGTTAATTTTAATTAAATTAAATTAAAAAGTACATATTATTTTAAAAAGCACAGGGATGAAATATATATTCTTACCATCCCATTAATTTAAAAAGGACAATCATGGAAAAAATATTGGGGATTCTTGGCTATCACAAATAATTTAACATTTTTTTCAAATTACACAATAATAGGACACACAATAATAATAATAACAGAACTTGAATAGGACTTTAACAGAACTTGAATTTTAACTTTGAAATTTGATGAACTGTTAAAATTCTTTGAAACAATCCGTCAGTCTCACGAAAGCTGATAATTTAGACAATTCTAGCTACAGGTTATTGAAATCGGTTTATTATTAAAAAATCTCCTTCAAATTTGTGTTAGGCCAGAACTTCAAACCTCATTGAGAGAGTATGAAACCAGATCCAATTTTTGAGTAAAAAGATTACCCCTGAATAGGTCTTATAGTTACTGACAGATATCGAGATAATATGCCTAATATTTTAGGTAAGGTACTTTTATAGAGAGAATGTCACAAAATGAACATGTAATAAACGTAGGTCGGAGTTTGTATAATGAACGTGAACGTATGTCTTTGCGGACGAAGTGTTAAAAGTTTTGTAAGCGTGTCCAGAGCTCTCTTCCTTTGTAACTGCCATTTATAATAATATGTAAATTAAATCTTCAGCATGGGAGATCCCAGTAAGAATATCATGATCACTTTTTGTTACGAAAAAGGAAGATACTAAATATTTTATTATTTTTGTTATTAATGTAATTATTTTTATTTTATACTTCATACATAAATATATGGAATTTATAATATAACATTGTTTCTCATATTATTTTACAAATAACAAACAATAAGTTTACTATATACTTATCTATATATTTATTCAACTTTGGGAAATCGACAGCTCATATTTCATCAGTTCGTACATTTGTAGTACATAGCCAAAATAAACCATTTATTGATATCTTCCGATGACTTTATCTCTAATACGATAACATACAAAAATGATAAAATTTATAAGAAGCTTATGTAAGGCAAATAATTGCTCACGAAAAGAAAGAAAAACATTTATTTCTTGGAGCTTATTCTGGTGGTAATTGAAGATGTCATATTAAGACAAGATATCATGTTATGAATATAAGGCAGGATATAAAATTAATTCTGTTTGATACAGAATTATATAAAACAATAACAAAAGCTTACTCGTGACAGTCATAATCCAAAAAAACTTTATTTCAGTAAACGACTAAATACCTATAGTCTCGGTTGTCGTTTATTGGTAAACATGAGAAGACACGATATATATAAAAGAAATTCAATCCATAATTCATTTTAACATTAATCATTATGACTATAAGTACAAAAATGCCCATCACCGGATGTTAACTTAACTTTTTGCATACAAAACATCTATTTTTAAACCACGCAGAAAATGCATTATTTCCTTGAAAAATCAAGAAAGAAACGCCAAACCTAGCAGCGTGAAAATGTTCATACCTATACAAAGCGCCTCTAAACTTTTCTCAGTTTTAAATGAAGAAGAAAAAGTATTTTCTTCCTAAATAACTATACAAACACATCCTTGCTCTCAGCGATGCCAACAGTAACAAGGCTAGGGAAAAGGACTCAGAATGGGGAAAGTTCTTTAACATATTTCTTGTAGGCAGATACTTAGTACGCGCTGGAGTGCAACAAAAGCATTTACATAAAGACTCTTTCACCGCTTTTGAGACCCTGGTGGTGTTTTAAAAGCACAAATAATCTTTACTTATTTTTTACTTATTTTAGAATTTCCTCGGTTTTTCTTTTCTTTTGTGGAACATCACGTTTTATTTCTTTCTAAGAGCATATTATAGACTTTTAATTTTGTTAAGAGGTATATTTTTTCTTGGATCTTTATAGAATATAGGAATTGACAAATAAATATTTTCTTCCATGAAAGTCTCGTTATAATGCATAATACAAACTGAATGTAGGAAATATATATATTTTTTAAGTTACTTATATATTCGAAGTCGCGGATTCACATTCAAAAAATTATTTTAATTAATTTACGTTGTTTTGTAGAGCTATACAATTAAAGGCACTATTGTACACTAATATATCTAAATGGTGCCTGTAGACCAAATTCGTTAGTTTTAGTTCGAGCGTTAGGATCATGGAGGTCAATTGGAGGTAAAGAAGTGGAACCTATATTATCGCTTCACATCCATCTAAATATAACGTGTCGATGGTTTTTAAACAATGAAATTAAAATAATATATGGTATATTTGCGGCGTGATACCGATTGGAAAATACTCTTGGAAAACCACCATTCCTTCAACCATTTAACTTCAATGGAAGAAAAATTATCTATCGATCCCAAACAGTTTTGGAAGTACATTAAGGATCTAAAAAAATCCAACAACTCATTTGAGTCTATGATTCTTGACGGAGAGGAATTGACTACTGATGATAAAATCGCAAATAGTTTTGCGACCTTTTTTTCATCTGTTTACAAAAATGTCCAACCAACTCTCAATATTGACTCTACCCTTCACACTGTACAGATTGGGCCCTCATTCGACCTGGTCAGTATTTCAGAAAAAGATGTTAAGGAGGCACTCTCAAGTTTAAAGAAACCTCACTCCATCGGTCCTGACAATATTCCAACATTTATACTAAAGGGTTGTTCCGACCTTTTAATACCACCATTATGTCATCTCTTCAATGTTTGCCTAAAAAACGGGATTCTCCCAGACATCTGGAGATTAACTAAAATAACCCCTATCTACAAGAAGGGAGATAAACGCGATATCCGGAATTATCGACCAGTTGCCGTTCTATGTTCCATCATGAAAATATTCGAGAAAATTCTACATAAATATATACTTAATCACGTTAATCCAATTCTTGATGACCGTCAATATGGTTTTAGACCCCAGATGTCAGTAACATCAAACCTCTTATGCATCTCAGATTTCTTATCACAAACTCTCGACAATCGGGGACAGGTGGATGTTGCTTATTTCGACCTGGAAAAAGCATTCGACAAGGTTGACATCGACATTCTTCTAAATAAGCTAGCTTCACTTGGTTTTTCCAAAAGACTACTCTGTTTTTTTGCTTCATATTTTCGAAATCGTAGACAGTTTGTTTATTATAAGGGTTCCAGTTCTTTGGAATTCACAGTTTTTTCTGGAGTTCCTCAGGGGTCTATCCTTGGACCACTTCTGTTTCTGATTTTTATCAACGATATTGGTTCAGTCATCACACATTCGCTGTATTTACTATTTGCAGATGACTTGAAACTATATCGTTCAATAAAAAACCATCTTGACTGTATTCTCCTTCAACGTGACATTGACTGCGTCTCAAACTGGGCCAAAATAAATGGCTTGAACTTCAGTACACCCAAGTGCAATATCGTCTCGTATACAAGATCAAAGAAACCGCATGTATTTGAATATACAATCAATGAAATTATTCTCCAACACCTAAATCAAATCAAAGATCTAGGAGTTATTTACGACAGCAAACTAACCTTTCACCAACACATCGATGATTTAATAAGCAAAGGATACAGGCTTCTCGGCTTCGTAATTAGAAACTCATATCCGTTTCGTAACACAAAAACACTGACGTTATTATATAACACACTAGTCCTAAGTGTACTTGAATCAAACTCGATCATCTGGGCTCCACATGAATTAACATACACTTTACGCATTGAAAGAGTCCATAAAAAAATTTTAAGGTTTTTATTCTCGCGGCTCTATGGACGTTACCCTTGGCTTTACCCATCGATTTATATATTAGGCATGACCAATTACCACTCCCTAGAGACACGTAGAGGTATTGCTTTGCTTAAATATTTTTTCCAACTAATAAACGGTCACTTATCTAATAATGAGATACTGGCCCAATTAAATTTTTTTGTACCAGAGTCTCACTCTCGAGGACGTCATCACAATCTTCTATATAGTAGAGCAAGCCGCACTAATTTATTAATGAACTCACCTGTGGGGAGAGCTACGTGCTTTTTGAATGCGGTAGATAAGAAATTAGATTTATTTTTTGTGTCCTATAGCGCATTTACGAGATTTTTGGCATTGCATATACACTGCATAAATGGTACAATTATAACGTCTTAGGCTTTATTACCTGTAATTGTTATAAATAAATGTACAAATTATATATATAAATAAATAAATAAATAAATTCCGACTTTTACGCTAAAAACATTTCTTGAAATGGTTTTAGCGGTGTTTTGTGACTAGATCTAAATAACCAAGTACTTTAACTCCTTCCTCCACGCTATCTCTTTCCCTTTTCCAGAAACTTCAGTCTCACAGCATAGCCCAATTGGGAATGTGATAGTCTCACAGGAAAATAACAATTTTCATAAAATTCTAACAGAGCGGAAGAAACCCTCAGCAACGCTCGAGTTAAAGATTGAATAATTATCAATTATGAATAGCCAGGTATTTCCTAAAATACTTCATAAAATACGATACATATTGAACATAATATCAATGAAATTCTGTTATGAGCCACTTCTGCACAAAAAACAGGAGAAAATTAAAATAAAATCATTTTTAGTCTCCTTTTTATTCCACTTTTGTTTTCGGTAAGGAATGAATGCAAATCTTGGAAGCGGAAATTAGCTCACTTCCTGACATTCGATCGAGCTGCAACTTGGCAGATAGACTTGTTGTCGATGACAATGCATTCTATCAACTGGGTGGCAATCACGTTCACACACGTGTGTACATATATGCATTTCTGTGAAATCGGGTGAAATTACGGCAAAATAATTAATACACAAAATAAATGTATTTTGGCATCTGGCAAAGTCGGTATCGCGGGTGATTCCGGATCCTGGAAAGGAAGGTACAATTCTCAACCAAAATAAAATCTTTAAAAAAACTTTAAAGTCATTTTAAAATGCATATTTTTTCATTTCAAAATGATTCATTCACACTGAAAACACAATACTTGCAACAATGATAAAGATAGCATGCATCTCCTACACTCCTACCAGGTGAGCATAAATGTCAGTAGGTATTTCCGTCTTCAAACAAGCTGTTGAAAGCCCAACGTGCCCGTTATCCAGAATCTCCCGCCGTAAATCACACCACCGATAAGTTTAAGCATAAACATTTACACCTCCCACACACCTCGCCGCTCTGCGCTCCTGATCCCTCGACGAAGGATTTACATTTCATTTTGTTTGGTGTCCAATGCAACAGCTACCTACAAACCTTTTGAAAATTGTTTTATAACAACGTGGAATATTCGTTGCAAGGTTTGATTACTTTTAAATTATAATACCTAACTTTTTACACTTAAACATACCTGTGGGAGTTATTTTAAACTAGTAGTTCTATAAACAGTAAGCCTCGAGTCTAAAAAAGTAAATTTCTAGTTTTCCTATATTTAAAAAAATCACAATCAAAATTTCCTTTGGAATCATAAGATTTGTAAATATTAAAAGATATTTAAGTACTTACTTACTTAAAGATTAACCGTATATTTTACGAAAAAAAATACTTACATTAATTATACAATTTGTCAAAAAAGGTCACTATCGTAATGACAATTCTTTTTTTAACTTTGTTTTTGGCAGGTAGGTAAGATTATATAGAAAAAAAGCCAATTAGAAAGTCCTAATTAAACACGAAAATTTTACAAAAAAGAATTTTAACTTATATATTCTTATTAAGTTTAATTTGTAGAACTCCATTTTAATTTTTTATATATTTAATAATATTGTTATTGGGTTTATAAAAACAGTTTATTTTTAAACAAATTCTGCTGTGTAATTATTATTACGCGTGACAGCTGTTTCGCCCTCTGAAGGCACTTTGACAGTTTGATAATGCCTTCAGAGGGCGAAACAGCTGTCGCGCGTAAAAATAATTACACAGCAGAACTTGTTGAAAAATAAACTGTTTTTATAAACCCAATAACGATATTATTGAATATATAAAAAATAAAATAAATTAAAAATGAAAAATTTAAAAATAAAAAATAAAATAAAAAAATTTAACTTAATCTTTAAAACTGCCACAATCTTAAAAACGGAAAAGGAACGAATAAACACATTAACAGTCTGAGGAAATGCAAAACAGTCGAGTTAAGGCAGGAAGATAAGGTAATAAGAACAACAACGTAATTAATTTATGCCCTTATGAATTGTTATTGACATTATGGTGTTTTAAAATAGGTAAGTAAAGTTCTTATATGATGTTACTTCGTAGAGCAATATTAATATTCAGTATTTTGTGATAAAATAAAAGTATAATAGTTTTGGAAATATGTTTTTCAAAGACGTTTTTCATTAGCTTTTATAAATTCAACCTCAAAAATACATATGTGTGTATTATAAATAAATAGAAGAAAAAAAAAATATATATATATATATATATATTTATATAAATGGAAACAATTTTACGAAGTAGTTTTATAAACGCATACTTTATTACGGTCATACCTTGTTACCATTGTTTTGAATTTTTTTAATTTAGAATCGTGAAAATTTGTAATGCTTTCGCAGTGGTTATTCAATAACATCATCAAAAAATTAATTAAAAAACTATTAATTTTTCAATGTTAACATTATTCAACCACCCAATTTCAATTTACACAGTAACATTTATCGCGAACAAATCGTTAGTATGTAATTAGAATTAAATATTTTTTGTCTCACTACTATTAAAAAAAATAGCAGATTGAAACGTAAAATATCTCTTATAAAACAACGGACAAGAATGGTGTTAAGTCAGAAATTCCTGGAGAAGGGAAAATTCTTAAAATAAATCATCCGAAAGTATTTGTAAAATACTTCCAAGCATTATTAAATGTTTGTGTTCCGTGTCTGCAGCGAGGGTAGGCAACACTAGGGGTAGAACCGGACACTAGGCAGTACGGGAGTGGGGTAGGTGTGCCAGTAGGTAGGGGATGATACTGCTCCGGCCCACCCCTGCGATATTAAAAAGTGAACAAAAAAAACCTCCGTTGCAGGCCGCAATATTGCGCGCGTATGAAATACGAATGAAATTTATGGCCAGATTGATAGCGGCGAGTACAATGTTCCCAAATAACCATCCCATTGTCTGTCCTCTGCAGGAAAAGATTTTACAAATTTGCAACTCGTTCAAAGAGATAATAAAACATTTTTCTTAATAGGTTACGTAGGAAATACAATAATTAATTAACTGTTAATAATTACATTCATATTTAGAAAAACAAATCGTGATAATTTGTATTATAGCCCAAATACAAACGTCCTTTGGCGAGAAAATCAAAAAAAAAATATTGAATGGAACCCTCTTTTCGATATACTTGTACACTAAAGCAACTTCTGATAAAATACACATATTCAATAAGATTTGTGTTATTTTACCCAAAGTTGTCTTATTTTCTCCCAATAGAAGGCACATTCTGGAATAATCTCTCTGAAAAGTAAATAAATAATTTTAAGATTATCCTCTTAATATTTGGTTTTCTATCTTCGCCGAAAAACTTTAACAATTTTTTCGCAACAGATTTCATTTTCAGTTTTTTTTTCATTTTATAACGAGTGATTCAACGAAAAAGCATAGTACCTCCTTACATTGGAAGAGGTGTACACCCTAGCTCCACTCACCCACCGCCCCTGGTCTAAGGACAATAGAAGTTACAAAAGTAGGGGGGGGGCTTTATCTCGGTTTTAATAATTTTTTCAAATGAAAAATAATTTGCGTTGTTCTTTCAAATTTCTTATTTGGCGTTTTAGTTGTTCTATTTCATTATTGTTCCTTCGCTGTACATCCGCAATACTCCCGTAATGAATTCGGCTTATTAAATTGAGATTCTTTTCCAGATTTTATTTGACATGAAACTTAATATGGTGAAATGGGCAGGAAACGCTTGTGAAACTTGAGAAATGGAGTATTCTTTTCAGTTCAAGTTATGAAAAGATTTCTTAGCATTAACAAACATGAAATATATGCACTTTTGATACAATATAATACATAATTATATATTCAGAGAAAGATGCCGGAGTTCAAATTACACGGCAATCTCTTTTAAAGTATTTTTAATAGGCAGTCAAACGTTCTAGTTTATCATGGTGCGTTGTGTATAAAAAAATTTAGTTCAATAAACAAGTTTAGTAAAATTAAACTGTTAAAATAAAACATGTTAATAATTTTAAAAGTCATTACCTGCATTAAGTTGAGAAATGATATCGCACTTGTGAACTGCATTATTAAAATATTTTTTTTAAATGTACAATCCATACCGTAACCTCTGTTATTTGAGAATAATATCTTCACTCTGGGTTAGGTCAGGTTAGGTTAGTTACCTCGCGTCCAAAATGGATCTTTCCAATTTTCTCTCATTTAATAAATCAAAACCAATTTTTTCTCTAAAATTGTAAGATTTGTAAGTAGGTACTTAAATGCATACCCACTTCATTATAAGTCATCAAAATTTTACTTAACAGTTTTTTGTTTCATTTCAACTAGGAACTATACAATTTCTCCAAAGAAATGCAACCATCTCAATGTAAATTCTTAATGGTGATTTTTTTTTGTAATAATTTAATGAGTAAAATTCCAAATTAAGATTATTTAAATATTGAAGAAAATATTAGAGGTTCTTGGAAGAAAATTTGAAACAGAAAAATCAGAAATAGATTTGAACACAGGACCCTCTTTTTTTGCCCTCGCCCCAGAATTTTCTTTTAAGAAACGCTCATATTGTCTTCAATAATTAAAATAATTACTCTTATTTGTATTTATACTATAAAGCTTATAATCATTTAGTTAATTGTAAAATGAATGAAATTATAAATACAAAAATCTAAATTTCTTCAGGCCAGTAGGTACCATTGTAATAACAACGATCATGCAAACTCTGGCAAGATAAAAAGGTAATATTCAATACGGCGACCATCTTAAACCGGAACTGGAACGTAGAAAAGAAAAATCAACTAACATTATTTTATAAACCTTCGTCTATGTAATGATACGAGTTTCTCGAGAATTCCCATTAAATAATTCACGTGCTTTCCAGAAAAATTGCGCTGTCTTTGGATTTTTAAAATATAGGAATTTTCTCAGTGAGGTTCATAATATCCCAGATATTTTTATTTATTTCTCTGAATGTAAAAGAAATGGAAGCGAGCCTTGTCAATTATTGTGGAAAAGGGGCAAAAAATCCCATCGAATGCTGTCACTTTGAATTCTCCTCACGTGCAATAAACTGCCGGACACGTGACAAAATATCTCTCCTCTGATTGGTCCAGCCGGTGAACGGTGCCAATGTTATATTTTAATGAATATTTCAAATAACTTGGAACTTTTCTACACTTTTTTCGTGAAATAAATGTGATTTCTTATTATTATTTATTTGTAGAACCCAATTTAATTTTTTGGTTTTTTTATGTATTCAAAACTTTTATTTTTCAGCTGTGCACACAGCAGAACTTTTTTATGAATAATTTTTTTTTTCATAAAATTTTTTAATTTAAAATAGTATTGTTGAATAAATAAAAGAAAAAACCTTTAAATAAATAAAATTAAAATTGAATGTGATTTTATATTTTCTCTGGGATTTTTTTTTCCTTTTGTAACTATCTAAGATTTCATAAAAAAACATTTTTGATGAGTGTCGCGAATTCGTGGTTCAACTCGACCGTTTTGCATTTAGTCTTCTTATGAATTTGATTGTATGATCCGTTTCCATTTCGAGATAGTTCAATAATTAAATTGATTTTCTTTTTTTTGTTTTTACAATATTAAGATACCTAATTGCCTGAAGATATGTTTGAAAAAAGGATCATCGTTGAATTAGTTACGTTTCATTGGACAAATTTTAAATTACTTACTTAAAAATTTAAAAAACATGTATATATTCTTTAAAATTAAAAACTTTTGAAATTTTGGTTTTGATTTATTAAATTCAAAAGTTAATCAAATGAAAGAAGACCTAAATTGGATCCCAATAGAAAAAAGGCTGCTATAATTATAATGTTTTAATTTTTATATATAAAATTATGAAAAACCAAATGCTAAAATACTTTAAGGGTGAAAGTAATTATGAAACTGAAAATGTATATAGAAATAGAATTTATTCTAGTTGGACAATGTATATATAAATAGAATTTGAGAATTTCTCCTAGTTGGACAATGTATGTATACATATAATTTGAGAATTTCTCCTAGTTGGACAATGTATAAATAAATAGAATTTGAGAATTTCTCCTAGTTGGACAATGTATATATAAATAGAATTTGAGAATTTCTCCTAGTTGGACGATGCAAATATAAATAGAATTTGAGAAGAGACAACGTATATATAAATAGAATTTGAGAATTTCTCCTGGTTGGACAATGTATATTTAAATAGAATTTGAGAATTTCTCCTAGCTGGACAATGTATATATATAAATAGAATTTGAGATTTTTTCCTATTTGGAAAATGTATATATATATAAATAGAATTTGAGAATTTCTCCTAGTTGGCATATAAAACATTTTTCAAATGAATATAATAACCTGTACTGAATAAAATAAATAAATTTAAAAAACAGATTTCAGCATTTGAGAAAAACGTAGTCACAGAACTACTAATACGAGTACCTATATAAAGTACTAAAAATGTAAGATGAAATGCTTGAAAGTCTGAATCAAGAACTTATTTTTAAAAAATGTTATGTTTACTGCAAAAAAAATAGTTTTATAAATAATGACATGTAAATGTGTACATATTAGTTTAGATATATGTATGTTATATGAACTAACTCAACATACAATAAAAATATTAAAAATTAAAGAAGTTAATAAAATTTATAAAAATCTTTTAAGGTTTGTTATCTATTATTTAAATAAATAATAAAATAATTATAACTCCTCTCGAATTGTATACTGTAGACATGAATGTAAACCAACGGAAAAGTCTTTTGGTGCTTATATTCCCCTCCTTTGTGTGCGGTTATAAAAGTTGACTATGATTTGAGTAAACGGAAAAGATGAAAAATCGAAAGAGCTTTGAATATATGTGAAAGGGGATTCTAGCTCCTTTCACTAAACATCTTGCAAGTACGAGTAGTACCACATCTATGGCGCGCACATAAGTACAACCAAACATACGTGCGAAGGATATATACTGCATTTTGCACATGCTATTTTATGAATGTAATTTGTTTTATTAATAAAATGGAGATGGTTTACATAGTTCCAGTGAGCAATTAGGCCATAGGCCCATTGTGCTACCTCCCATTTTACTTCATTTATTTATCAGTCGCTCGGAATATCTCGGAAGTCCTTTTATAAAGTTTACGAAGGTTGTCATTGGATATTCGGCCGTCGCCTGGTTTCACGATGTCTCTTCACAGAATGCTGAACCTTGTTCTCATCAAGGCGGGATATTGGCACCACAGGTGAATTAGAGTCTCTTCTTCTTATTCTTCTTAGTCTCATTAGTAGTCCGACAAGTTTCCTCAGTTAGTTTCTGTCCATATTGAATAATTGCCTGGTTCGTCTAGCTCTAGGGGATGGTCCATTTATGAGTAGGAGTACTTTGGATTGTATCATTTCGATTAAGTACGCGTTAAGTTGGCATAGATAAAACGTTCCCTTACAATGATATAAAAAAAAGTTTTAAAAAAATTTACCTATAATATAATTATTCCTTAGGCTTAGAAAAAAGGGCACATTTTTTACAACCGCCCCTGCTGATTAAATTGATTGTCTTCATTATGTGAACAAAAAACACAGGAAATTATATGTGGACGTCCAAGTCTGGCCATTATTTGCTAAAATGCCATAAATGCTGAAGTGTATTTCACATCATTATTAAATTCAATTGGGATGACGATACATGTTGTCAGGGAAGCGTAAGAGAGACAGAGCTAGTGCAAAATGGGATAGAACCAAAATTTCTAAGTCGGTGATGGCATTGGTATCTGTTCAAATCTTCATCGAAGGCAATTCTATCATTATTCTTTATGCACGTAGAAAAATGAGTATGGCTGATTTATCAAAATCCTATTAAAAACGTGATGGCAAGCCATTATTTGTCCATTCAGAATATATCGGAACACGTGTTTATGCAGCTCCGCTGTTCCTGATAAATATAACGACGAAATGCGACATATTAAAATTTTTAAGAACATTTATTTCGACATCCTCACAACACTTGTGTTTTACTGGTAATTTGTTAGGTAATCTGCCAAAAACGCATTTGAATGGAGTCCTTAAACGCAAACGATTTACCATTCAAATTTGATGAAATTCCTGGACTCTTAAATATCTTCATTATACCTTTTTTTTTTTTTTTTTTTTTTTTTTATATTTATTGAAACATATAAACAAGGTTACAATTTTTTTAACAATATAAACAAAAATATATCAATCACTCTCCTAATAAAGCAGCTGCTTGTGTTTAGGAGAGGACAACAAAAATATTTTTACATTTGTTTAAATTAAACAAAAAATATTAGTAATAAAACAAAAAATAACACAAAAAATAACAATAAAAGTAATAAAAATATAGGTTAGTTAATAAATGATTCAAAGAATTTAAAAGGCAAAAACATATTTCTAAACAATAAGTAAAGTTATGAGGTGGTACAAGAGTATTTTAATTTAATTTTTTTTTTATATTTTTCGTAGTTTTCTTCCGATCGTATATCAAGGGGTAATTTATTAAATAATTTTACACCCTTGAATATATAGTGATGTTGTGCTGTTGTGGTTCGTGCTAGTGGCACGGTTAGTCCTCCAACAGATATTATTCTTTTGCTAATATTCAATTGTGGTAAATTATTTTTACTAAAGAAATCTTTATGTATTTGTAGAAGTGCAATTTTGTCATAAATTTTTGTAAGTGGGGGAACCGGGAAATCTTGAAAAACATTTATAGTTGGGTAGTAATATGGCTTTTTTAAGATGATTTTTATTAGTATTTTTTGAATAGTTTCCAGTGGGAGTAGGGATGATTTATATGCACCCCCCCAAGCCACGATTCCATATTGTAGGACAGAGTGCGCCAATGCATAATAAATATCTTTTAGTATTTTTAATGATACAATATTTCTTAGTCTAAAAAATATATAGATTAGTTTTCTCATTCTGTCTACTGTGGAATTTATTTGACTTTTCCATTTAATGTTATTATCAATAATTATTCCAAGATATTTTATTTCTTTTTTACTACTAATGTTTATACAGTTTGAATTACAGGGTGCGAATTTAAGGAGGCAATTTCTTTCGTGAATTTTTATGTTTAGATTTACATTTGAGTTATTCCCTGTTAGGCTATAAGGTATAAAATGGGTTTTTTCGACATTCAGTGTCAATAAATTTTCGTCAAACCATAGTTTAACGATATTTATTGCATTATTAGCTGATACTACGACCTCATTCCATGAATTTCCTTCAATAGTTATAACTGTATCATCTGCGTAAGATATGATGTTTCCAATGATTGGGAGTTGAAAAAGTTCATTAACATATATTATAAAAAGTAAAGGTCCCAAAACAGTTCCTTGTGGAATTCCAAAATCTATATTTTCTATTTCACTTAATTCGTTGTTTACTTTAACCTGTTGAGTTCTTTGATAGAGATAACTTTTTAACCATGTTTTAGCTTTGCCAGTAATTCCTATATTATTTACTTTATTAATTAATTTTGAATGTGAGACACTATCAAAAGCTTTACTGAGGTCAATGAATATACTTAAGCATTTTTTGCCTCTATCTAATGTTTTGTAAATAATCTTAGTTAATTCTGCAATTGCGTCTTGTGTGCTAAGTTTATCTCTAAAACCGTATTGACTAGGGTTAATACTTTTTTGGTTATCTGTATAATCAGTAATTTGTTTTTTTATTACTTTTTCGTGTATTTTTGCAATGTTGGATAATAAGGATATTGGGCGGTAATTGTTTACTTCTTTTGGATCTCCGGATTTATATACTGGGATTATAATGGCTTTTTTGTAGTTAGACGGGAATATTCCGTATTTAGTACTTACATTAATTATATGCGTAATCGGTTTGGTTAGAAAATTGCAGTATTTTTTCAAGATTTCTGTAGTTATACCGTCGTATCCTGGCGCACTACCATTTTTAAGTGATTGTATTATGTTTTCAATATTTTTTTCTGAAGTCGGTTTAAAATTTGAAAGATTGCTATTTGTTATTTTATCTTCATGTATGTCATCAGGTTGATAATTTTGGTCAATTTTATATGCAAGTTTTTGACCGACGGTAGCGAAAAATTTGTTGAAAATATTTGCGCACATTTTTGGTTCACGGGTAGCATTTATGTTAGTTCCATTATTGTTTATGACATTTATTGTAGACTTATTTTTATTATTTTTATTCATTATTTCATTTATAGTGTTCCATGTTTTTTAGGGTTTTCTTTTGTGAGGATTATTTTCTCCCTGTAATATTTTTCTTTTGTGTCTTTGATAATTTTAATGAGTTTGTTCCGGAATATTTTGTATTCGTTTTTTACTTGGCTACTGGTAGGGTTTTTTTTTGTGTCTATGAAAAGTTTTTCTTTTTTCCGGATAGATATGAGTAATCCTTGCGTAATCCATGGTTTGATTTGCCTTAATTTAGAACTTGGTTGATTATTTATAAAGGTTGTACAGTCTGCGATATGAGCATTTAAAGTTTCTTCAAAGAAGTTTGCGCACATGTCTGGGTTTTGGCAATTTAGTATTGAGGACCAAGATTCGTTACTTAATTTATTGTTTAATTTTACATTGTTCAATTTGGAAATTATGTTAATATTTTTTCTAGAGTCATTTAATCCTAAGTTTTTATTGAAATCATAAATAAAAATATTTGTATGGTGATCTGTTATATCATTTTTCCATATAATAGATTTAATTTTTTCTGTGTGTTTAATATTGCTCCATATGTGGTCCAGGCATGATGGCGATTGGTTTGCAAATTCTCTTGTGAAATTATTTACACATGATATAAAGTTCATTTCATTCATAGCATTTATATAATCTAATTTATTTTTACAGTGGTTATTAGGACCAATATTAATATTTAAATCACCTATTACGATACAATTTAGATGGTTTTTGTTACATAGTATTTTTTTTAATTCTTCTATAAATAAAGGTACATCAGAACTGTGTGTTCGATATATTGCGATTATATTGAATGGCATATTATTTAAAACAAAATTTAATGACAAACAGTTTGCTTTGCATATGTGTATTTCGGTAATATTGATATCAGTAAATTTTTCTTTAGCGTATACTACAATTCCACTATTTTTATTAATCTGATAATTTGTATTGTAATTTTTGTAGTTTGGGATGATTGGTATATTTATGTTTGCATGTATGTGCGCCTCGGATAGTATTATGAAATCTGGCTGTGAACATAATGTATTTAGGGATACCAAAAGTTCATCCATGTTTTTATTTATACTTCTAATGTTTAGGTGCAAGATTGTTAGTCTATTTATTATATTGTCATAGATCTTATTGCATTCACTGGCTGCTTCACATACGTATTCTTCTATATTTAGATTTTTATCAATTTCGCTTAAGTTAAAATTTTCCATTGTATTTATTTAGGTGTGATAAAATATGTATATAAAATTCTACGAGTAAATGAATAAGTAATAATGCTCATAATTAGTGTAACACTATTCTTGCTCGATTTCAGTTCATATCTAAAATTGTAGGTTTTGATTTTTTCTATAAGATTTATTTTATGTTTAGATAATACTCGGAGACATAGTGAGTGTTTGTTTAATTGACAGCAATAATTAATTTGATTCGTTCTTCTTTTTATAATAATTACAATAAAAAAAAGCGTTTGTAAGAATATATCAATAGTACAAGTGAACATATAGTGTAGAGATTTATTGCATATAGAATATTGGCAGCATGATATATGGATTAGTAATGTATATAATAATAATTTTGACAAATTAATATATCTATAATTAGACTTTAGTATTCTGTAATTTACTAGCATTCGATAAATGCAGTTGTGGATTGTTATTGTATTTTCTATTTTCTGGTAGGAATATACAAATGTAGAACGTAGATGTAATGAATTGTAAAAATAAACATAAAAGTGTAGTAAGTAGAGATGTGTTATCATGAAGAAAATATTTAGGTTTTTTATCTTATATATAGTGAATGATTTAAATTTTTTGGTTTTAAATACATATATCCTGACTTTAAAGTATGTAGAATGATGAAAGATTTGTCGGTTTTTTAATGTATAGACTATATTATTATTATTTTTTATAGCTTGTGGATATTCAAAAGTACATGCGTATTTGTAAGACATTGAGAATAGATATGAAATATTTTTATAGACATCTTTAAAATTTATAACAATATTCCAGTTTTTGTTCCGTGAGAGCAAGTATTTTTTTGTAATATTGACAGTTCGTTTGATTATGGACATTTTTTTTTTAATTGTTAGTATCATTTTTGAATATTTCTTAGAATTTTCAGTTTTAATAGTAAGTATACTTGTTTTATATACTGGAGATTGATAGGGAACATCATGTTTTTTTAAAGAATATGTCATAGCATTATTAATTTTGTTAGTTTTTAAAATTTTGAAAGTGCAGGTACATGCATAATATATTGACAATAAACATGAGTTACTATGAAAAATATACCTTGAATCCAAATTAGTATTCAATTTTCTGTTGTGCGAATGCCAGCATTTTTTTATAATATAAACAGTTGGTTTTATCATTCGCATTATGATTGGTAGGAAATGACAGTTGAAATCTCTCATTTTGAAAAGTGCAGTTTACACACCTCGGTTGATTTGTTGAGGCACATTCTTTGAACAAGTGAGCCGCTCCACAGTGCGAGCAGGAAGGCGAATTGTTTTTCTCTTTCTGGTTGCAGTTTCTTGATGTATGTCCGTAACGTAGACAGAAGTAGCATTGTATTACTGGGCAGGCGTCGCCAACCGTAACTCGCTGGTAGCCAATGTTTATTTTTTCTTTATTTAATAGAATCTTCCTGGTTGTGCTGTCTACTTCTACTATGTAGTTAGCGGTGTCATTGTATTTGTTTTTAATTATTGCTTTTATGTTAAAAATAGAATTTTTTTCTGTTTCTTGCGTTACAATTTTGATATCCTCATTTTTGTTCAAGATATCGTCAGTAAAATCTTCTTTGATAAAGTCGTTGAAAATTCCCTTGAATATCATTGTTGGTTTTTTCTTTGTTAATTCTTTGCAGTCAATATCATGTAGATCTTTAGTAATTAAAGTTTGTAGTTTTTTAGCGTCTTCTTTATTAACACAATCGATTACAATTCGATTTTGGGAGATTTTTTTAATGCCTTCAATGCATATTCCTAATTGGCTGGTTTTAAAGTGCCTTTGAATTTTATTTTGTATTTCTGTTGATGTATCTTTATTTTTTGGAGTAATTAAGATACTGTACTTGTTTTTTATATTTTTTTGTTTTTTTATATCAGCAGGTTGATTATTCTCCAGAAAGCCCATTTTGGTAGCAACAAGGCTTATATTCCCTAGCAGTTCTGTGAGTTTTGGTGACAATTTCCCCATTTGTTCTTTTGTAAACTTATTGCTTGGGTCCATTATAGTATTTTGTAAGGAATTTATAATTTGGTTTGCCGCAGAGATGAAAGAAAAGGTGTCACTGGTGTCCATGGTACTGCTTCGAAATGTAGAGCGGTAAAAGGTTTAGCGGCCCTGCGTGGACGATGTTGGTCGGCGGTCGAACGTCGTAGCACGTACACACACACACACACAAACTGAGTTCAACACTGGCCTATTACCGAGTAAATCGCTGTTTATCAAATGTTTTGAGAGCAAACTTTTTTTTCAAAAATTCGGATTTAGGTTATTACAGAATGTACTAGTACAGCTTGACACTTCTTTACTACACTGCTACTGCAATTCCGTATATATTAGTGCACTATTTTTTGTCAAATACGTTTAGAATATTTACTTGTTTGATTTTAAACAGGAACGAAATTCACAGCGTGTTTCTGTACAGCGGTATTATTGTTGTCTTATCTTATTGGATAATATTAATAAAGAGACCCTTTTTCCTATTTTAGCAAGTCATTAGGGTGATTCTCTGTCTTCTTCCTTAATGATCACGCCCCCCTCTTTCCTCCTAAACAATAACTTATCAATTGGTTAAAATTAAATTAAAAAGGTACCCACTTGACGCTGCGGCGCGGACCGTTAAGATATTTCCTTCCTCACAATTAGGTGTATTTATCTCTAACTTTATTTTATGGACGTTGCGACGTTACCGCCAAATTAATTCATTCCTGGTCAGCGCCACTCAAACTTTCGGTTAGTATAAAACAATACAATTTCGATTATGATAATATATGATGTGAGTGACATTCAAAATATCAATTTTTGAAATCAGAAATTCAAATTTTAGAATAAAAAATTCAATTTTTAAAATCATAATTTAATTTTTTAAATCAAAAATTACATTTTTAATATAAAAATTCAATTTTTAAAATCAAAAATTCATATCTGATATTTTATATTTTTTAGTACATGAAATGAATGCCGTCGTTCTAACGGTAGATAGTGGTATAAAAATGGTCAGCATAGTTGCCTTCCAAACAATAGATCGTGGTTCGATTTTCAGCCTTAGCATTTTTATTTTTTTTTGTGATTTTTCATGTGTAAGCGCTGTTTTAAAAATAAATACACCGTTAGTTGACAGTACATCTCGAAAAATATTGCGTCAAGTATCCCTCGGGCGTCCCCGGCTTCTTCTACCTTTCAAAAAACTTTCTAAACACTCCTGGCAAAAGAAGCTTTGTAATTTTCAGCGTAATCGGTCCAGTAGTTTTTGAGTCTATTTTGCACAAATATATGAACTTTTCTACTAATATATTAGATGTGTATTATAACTTCAGCGCAAAGGTGTAAAGTCTATTCCAGATGAACGGACTAGTAGCATTAAATTATTTTTTATAATAAAATACAACTATGCAGGTTGTAAAAATTACACAGTTTGAGCCTTACTGTGAACGTGATTTTAATTTTATGCAACTGATAAACATCCATAAATATAGGATAAAAGATTTTTTTTATCATTTGTGCAAACTTTAAAACATTTTTATCAGTTAGAAGTTTATGTACATCATTGTTTTATCGTAGTTATGAGCGCTGAATCATGAATCATCATTCTCACAAATTGGACTTTGCGAAAAGTGTTTCTCAAAATTCTTTTACGCATTTCTTCCCTCATGCAGAGGATGAACGACGTAATTTGTGAGGAGGAAATATGGTAAAGGAAGTCAGTGACATTCCAAAAAACGTGGCACGATGAAGCTAATTCAATCAAAATGAGGAGGTTCTGTGTTATCAGGAAACCACTGTTTTGTTGCGTTCGAGTTTGTCGCATGATACACGGAGAAATTGCATGATACACGGAGAAAACTTACTGATATAAAATACTGTTAATTTATTAAAAATCTAGTCAAATTATTATATACAGGCTTTTAACAATTTAATTGACATATTTCCTAACAGTTTTATGAAGAAGGCGGAACACGTGCTCATATAAATACTGATATTGTCGCATTCCGTCGTGATATTTATTAGGAAAGAACACGTGCGTGAACACGTGCTTCGATATATTCTGAATGACTAACTTTTCATGAAGAAATTTTTATGCATTTTTAACAGGATCATTTTTCTCCGTGTAGTTGTTTATAAATACGTTTGTTAATAACCAATTTGTACCACAATAATCATTTGTGTATTGTTGTGCTGCAGTCATTAATTATTTATCAAAGATATAAATTGTTGTATATAGGTACACAGTAGAAATTTTAATTTATTCATTCAACATTTGGGAGTCTCTGTCGTACATTGGGTATAACCTTTCTTAATACAATTTCGACCTAATTATGGATGGTGAAAAATCTAAACGGAAAAGTTTACCAAGCGCAGGTACTGAATATTAAATCGTAAATTCATTAGGCTCAAACAAGATTCTAAAGTCGTCGTTTTGTGTTTAAAATGTTCCTTCCTTTGTGGGGAATATTTAACATTTTCAGTGCATCTTTCTTTACTTTAATAAACAGTTACATTCTAAATGAATAGCTTTAAACTGTTTTCTGCGATTTTATTTCACTTGGTAAACAAGTTCCTGGCTAATATAATAACCCTTTCACAAAGCAACGAGGTTTACCTACTGATTATTATTACTTAGTGCCTGTTGACTTTTATGTACATAGTGTTTACTTTCAATCCTACTTATGACAGCTGGGAACTCAATTATGTAATATCCATCATTCTTCATAGTAAGGATTTTTAAAAAGTTATAGCGGCCAACTACTGGAATAATTTGCAGTGTACCTACGACTGCTGGAACCTTCCCGGCTTTACAAGACGTACGCGAAGACTGTACTTGAAGGTCATGCGCAATGCCACAAATCAACAATAATATAATTGGGCACCGTGACGTCACTTTCATTTGTCTCTACCTACCGACACCCACAACTCAAACCCGAATAAAAAACACTAAAGATGGGTTGTTTAAGAGAATTCGAACAATTCGTCAAATTTCAAAGTTAATTTCCAAGTTCTGTGAAATTCCCATTGAATTTCTGTTACTATATCAATATTGGCCAGTTGCATCACAGAACTGAAATAATAATAGGTTTTACAGAATTTTAACAATTCATCAAATTTCACACAATTCAAAAATTTGAACAATTCATCAAGTTTAAAAGTTGATTTTCAAGTTCTGTGATGGTTCTACTCAAGTTCTGTTATTATGTAAGTTTATTTAAACATTTGGACAGTTATAATATAATAACAGAATATGAATAGAACCTTCACAGAACTTGAAAATCAACTTTTAAACTTGATGAATTGTTCAATTTTTTTGAACAACCCGTCCTTAGTTACTGAACTTCAGCGAGAATTGATCTCGCAACCCGCTAATTCAAAGCAGGTGATCGTACCCTTAAGCATAAAATAATATTAACTAACTATCCATCATGTCGTTTTCAGGTAGGTCGGGAGGATGGACCGACAAATAACTCGGTCTTGCCACAAACTCTTTGCTTCATTCACATTCATACATCGTCTTAACCCTTCGGTTATTCTAACTCTTGAAAAAATCCGACTTAAATATTTGTTTCACTTAATTACTCCATGTCTTCCTGGGGCGACCTCGGTTTCTACCATTCTCATCACCTCTAATATTCTTCTTACTTACACTTTTTTCTTCGTTTATTCACTCAATGCGTCCAAACCATATAAGCGTCCCTTTCTTAATCTAACTCATTACGCTTACATCAGTTTTGCGTGCTGTGCGAAACTCCACATTTTACGCACAGTCATACTTATGGTTTTACTAGATATATGCTTCAGCAATCTCATTTCTTAGTAATATTAACTAAAGCCGACAAAACTCAACGCAATTCCATCCAGATAGAAACATCATCTCCATCATGATCTTTGAAGTTTTGAAATAAATATGTCGATGCTAAAATATGCATTTTGTTTGTTCTACATGTTTCGACTTAAATCTCTGATGAAAGGGAATAAATGACCTTTCCGTTCCAACAAGCAACAGAGCGGCTTATCAAAAAATATGCTCATATCTCGGTCCAAAAATATATAATAAAATCCCCTCTCAGCTGAAACTGTGCGAATTGTCATCCTTCGGTCCAAGAGTGACAAAATGGTTGTTGGATCTAGGCAGGACTGATTCCGAAATGTTACTAAAAATGTTATTTGATAATTATTTTTCACGAACACCTTTTATGTATGTATCTTCGTTTTATAATACTTATTTTATCTGGTCTTAAACCCTTATTCGTCTAGGATAACTTGAAATCTGTAAATTTGACTGTCCAAAAACGGGAATCCTTCCTAGTTGGACAGTAAAAAGCATAAAATGTAACCAATATTTTATAAAAAAAATTCAGGTAGCAAAATAATAAAGTAGAATCCAAAATATTGTGTACAAAATATTTTTTTCTCGCATCATTCTTCACATTGAACATTTTCTTCTTTGGTTAATGCTCTGATCAGATCAGTTTCAGATCGATGTAATCTCAGCAGCTTTCTTCTGTGGCGCTCAAAAGCCTTCCTCACACTTTCCTGTGGGTGGTTATACTATTCATGTATGGGGAGGACTCGGCTCCCGCTGGGCGCAATATCTGACCGTCTGGCCGTGACAATATTTCAGCGTCGCGACGCCTCGGTTGCCACGCCTCACTGTATTTGTCAATAGTGACAACTACATAAGAGACGCTGTTACTTGATCTACGCAGTAAAAGAACATGCAAATAAATAAAGAATCGAAAAGATATGAAATAAAACGAGTAAGATTCAATTCTAATACTTGAATCTTCATCTGTTCGATAGTTGAATCGAAATAAAAAACAAAGGCAACACTTTTGATCAAACAGAATTTTACGCCAAATTGATGCCAAAATTGGAAGAATTTTCTAATATTTTAATGCCATCTCTTTTTGTGGGTTGTAGTTGAGTATCATCAGTATAACTTTCACTTTCAAAACTAACTCTGCTGAATAACACGTTAGTGACCAACTGAAGATTCTGTTTCAATTTCGGCCAATAAACGAGATTCGGCCGCAGTTTCGGTTGCGCCAAAGAAACCGAAACCGAAACTGCGGCCTATTTTAAAAGAACCTCTTCGATGAAAGTTGTCTTAAAATTCAAAATTTTAAAATAGTATTTAATGTTGTCAAAGTTTATTGTATAAATAAAAATTATTCTAGTTGGCTAGAGTCTAACATAAAGACTTGACTGATTATTTTAGCGCAGTAAATAGTTAAGATTTTTGAATTGTTATAATTTCTTTAAAGTAAAAATAGGTACATATAGCGTACATAGAATAACTGTAACACAACAGCTAACCAAAAGTAGACATATTTTATTTTTGAACTGACGTATTTTACTTTCTTAACATTAGTTACATAAATAAGTTGCCGTAACTAGAACGGGAGCTGAAATTCTGTTTCGGTTTTATTTTCGGCTGAAAATCTAGTTTTGATCGGTTACCAATGCACGTGTACCACGTAGATTTTGAAGCCGTTAAGTACGGAGTCTTTTTATGCAACACTTTACGTCATTCTTCCCTGAATTATAGGTCTTAAAAACTTATGTTCCTAATAATATTTTATTTGTTTGATTAGTTTGTGTTATTTCAAAATCTATTTATTTAAAAAAAAAACTAAATAGTATTTTAACTGCACTTTACAGAATGGAAGATAATCTCTGATATAAGTACAGCATTCAGACTTGAATGGTTGCATCAAATGGCTTTATCAATCTCCTTCCTCTCACCACTTCCTTCAGTCTCACAACATACTTCAATTGGGGATGCCATAGTCTCACTATGGTTCACGTTTCGGTTGGCAAATGTATACGTAACCTTAGAAGTAATTTTACATTGAAAACTTCCTCTGTCTTCGCTCTGTTCAATCAGTTTTCTAGCAGGATCGAATATGCATGTGCGTATTTATGATGGTAAAAAAGAAGACCAAAAGGGAGGTAATTTTTTTCCCAGATTGAACTCTGATTAATCTGTTAGAACGTATCTCGCATATAAGTCTTCTATGATCCTTTCTAAGCCATCTTTGCCTTTCCCGGCGCCCCCCTCCCCACACATCCGCTTACACTACGGCCTCACTTCCTCCCCGGCGAGGAAGCATTTCCGTATCCAGAAATCTTTAATCCTGAAAGAACCCCTTCTCTACTTCGGCTGCCAGCAATGGAGTCACTGGTGCTCTGAGCCCCAAGCCAGCCAAAAGGGACGAATACTTGTTTGTATGGGCGGGATCTGATGTGGTGATTTTAGGTTCATTCTTTGTGGGACTTTCCCGTCTGAAGAAAAGAGTCTCTTTTTCGTCAAGGAAAATCTGAGGTACGAAGACTTGAATGACTTCGAAATGGTTTTAAAGCGAGTTTATTTAAAGCATATTTACGACTTACATTTGACTTACGTTGGTACCTTAAGATATTATAAGCTACTTAAGTTTTTTCAATGGCATTTTTTTACAACGTTTGTAAAATAAACTGATTTGAACACAATCTCGTTGATCATATCAATCTCGCGATGTCATATGTAGTAATGCAAAATCATGTGTTTTTGGTTTGACAATTTGGTCGCCTAGAAATGTTTCAGGTGCTTTAATTAAATACTGCGAGTAGAATACATCTTGGTCTTTAAAATATTCGATTATTTTTTAGATAAATCTTTTTTAAGCCCGGAAAAAGATAATGTATAAGTCCTCTGAAAACTGCTTTAAAGTTCAAAATCTCTTACTTACGAATTTATTTTGGATTATGATTTTATTGTATAATGTGGCAAATTAAATTATTTATAAAATGACGAAAAAAAAATTAATATTTATGCCTGAACATTCACAAAATAAAATAAAAGGCACTTTTTAGCCATGTTTTTTTCTTGCACAAATCAAAACAGGCGGTTGGTGTTAAGCGGGAATTTAAACCTAATCGCCATCTACGTAAGGGTTGTTATTGATAGCGACTCAATTTAAAATATTACACGACGTAGTGCATCGCCTTAATTAGCCGTAATCAAAAATATTTATTTCGGTTGTCTCTGTATCATGTGTAACTCTGGTTATCTACAATTTGCTCTGAATTTAAGCGTGATTTTCAAAGTTGGAACTGATTTTGTGAAGAATTAGTATTAGATAAAGTAAGTACCTTATACTTTATATTTTAAAAATTGGGACTGATTCGTCAATAATCAATACCATCCTGCGATTTATCACGGGTCTGCGATTTTCTATCTATCTATATATATTATTTGTCTATTTAATATATATATCTATACATTATTTGTTTGTTTGTCCCGTAAATACTCGACTACTGGACCGATATCGCTGAAAATTTCAAAGTTTGTTCTTATCATTGCCAAAAGTGCTTAACAAGTTCTTTGAATGGTAGAGGAAGTCTGGGATGTCCGGGGAAGACTTCGCATTATCTTTGCAATAGAGTCGAATAAAAATCCACCAAATAGCCGGGGTTCAGATTGCTGTTTAACTAGGCTATTTGCAGGCAATAAATATGAGTACATTCATGTCATCAACTTGATTACGTTGCGTCCGACAGTCGTTAATCTAGGATCATATGCATTGTCAAGCGCATCATATGCACTGTCAAGCGCATCATATGCACTGTCCCATTTCAAGTACCTGCCTGCCCGCAAATGTATGGCATTCATAATTAACCTAATATTCGGCCCTCCAGAAGCATATTTAATCATATTAACCTACAAAATAATGACCATTTCTGAATTACGATTAAGGACAACCTAATTAAGCGTTATATTTGATCGGATATACCATTTCTATTTATTTTATCATCAAACTGCTACTGATTTCGGTAATGAGACCTCCTGAAGAGATTGTAACTCTGGTTCAATAATCTCGCATTGTTTTGATTTTACGTGTCATTTTCAAAATTGGAACTGATTTTGTCAAGAATTGAAACAACCGATAAAGCACCTACATATAATGTTATTTATTTATTAACGGACATCGTCCAAATTACAAAATAATAACACGAATACAGTAAAATGAAAAATACAGGAGTAGACAAAGGTACATGAAAGCAAAGACATAAAGAAGATATAATATAAGAAAATAAAGTGACAAGTCGAATCAAGTCAAAACTACGCACGTGCGTGAATTTTGACGTACACGAACGGAACAACCGTTCACGGTTGATGTTAACTTTATAAGAACAAGCTGCTTATTTGACACGTTTTTGTGTAAGACGGCTCGTATCTGGAATGAGCTACCGGCATCTGTTTTTCCTCCTTCATTTTATCTGGGGCACTTCAAAACCTGCATTAACAAATTTCTGTCTACAGCCCCTACCTTTACCCGTCTCACAAGGCTACCCAACCGGGTGGCGACACACATCTGCCTTTACACCGTACAGACAAGAGCGCTCTTGTGAATAATCACATTAAAAATATATATATTTATATACTTTTCAAGGATCTTCGCTTTTTCCATTTTCATGAAAGCATTATTTACTATCTCATTAACTAATATAATATCCCGTGATGTTTCACGCAGATAAGAGCTAAGCTTAGATAAGCTAGTTTCAATAATTATTATTGAGAATAAAGGTGGGCTTCTGTCAAGTGACAGTTTCAAGTGAGTTTTCCGCATCCTATGAAAGTAATAAACGTAGTTAAGTACTACGTGGACAAAGTAGAGCATTTGGTTTTAAAGATCAAAAACAAACTGTTATAATAATACAAAACAAATGGGTGACTGTAAAGCAAATGAATAGATGATGCAAAACGATTAATGAATTGAATATATTTATAGTGGGATTAGATATAGCTATTATATTTTAGTTGCAATTAGGTTGTATTTGAAAGATCACCCTTTTTAATGAAAAAGGCATGACGGACTCTTTTGTCGAAGAGTAGGGCTTGTGACCACGAATCCGGAGGTCACGAGTTCAAATCCCAACGTGTGTAAGTTAATTTTATTTTATTAATTTATATTGCTTCACAATTAATTTATTTAAAATAATAATAACCATATTTGCAGCTTTTTCCAGAGTGGTAGATACTTTCTATATCGCCCTGGTGAAAAATCACCATTCCAAATTTAAATGCTATTTGAAATGCTTTAGCCGTCTTTGGTGACCAGATCAAAATAGCCGCCCACCACCTCCAGTCTCACAAACCCCAATAGGGGATGCCATAGTCTCACTGTCTCCAGATGGTTGGGAGCAGTTGAGGCTATACTACGATATTCATATTAAAAATTTAGTTTTAAATCAATTTGATAAAATAATAATGATTCGAGGTTCTTGTAAAATCAATCCATCGATTTTAAACTCGAAGCGTCGAAACCTGGAAAGTATGAAAAGATTTTCACCCTAATATCTTAAATTCTTGATCCAATCTGCTTCAAGTGTTTATTAATTTCCCCATCCCCTCTTCCCCACAGCATCCTAATATCATCCCCAATCCCCCCCTCCCCCTCCCCTCAACAACAACCCAACCCCCCCCCCTGAACCCCACAAACCCTTCTTTTCTCTTTATAATCCATTCTTGCTTCATTTGTGCTGCATCACTTAAAAGCTTTTTGAGAAACTTTGAAAGAAACAAAAAACCTGCTGTTTCCTCATAACCAACAAACAAAAAAGTATCATTGGCTTTCTATGCAAAATATACTCGCATGTAATGTTTATAGAATACTATAAACAATACAGTAAATATTATCACTTCATTTTCAAACCACCGCCTGCTACAAACTAATGAAAGCTGTGGCTTGACGCTTAAGGCGATGCACTACGTCGTGTTATATTTTAAATCGAGCCGCTATCTAAAATTTCAACGTTTAACGTAGGAATTTTCATGGAAAATGTTGAAATGCGTTCAAAACTTGTAAAACCTAGCTCTAAACACTGCACCTGAAGGTAGTCATGATTTCACTTAACTGCTATTGTAGTTAAGTCATATCCTAAGGGTTAAATAACACATGGTTTCATCTTTAGGCGATGCACTACGTCCTGTAATATTTTAAATTGAGCCGCTATCAATAAAAACCCTTACGTAGATGGCGATAAGGTTTAAATTCCCGCTTAACACCATCCGCCTGTTTTGATTTATGCAAGAAAAAAACATGGCCAAAAAGTGCCTTTTATTTTATTTTGTGAATGTTCAGGCATAAATATTTAATTTTTTTCAGATCATTTTATAAATAACTTAATTTGCCACATTATAAAATAAAATCATAACCGAAAATGGGTTCGTAAGTAGGAGATTTTTAGCTTTAAAGTAGTTTTTATAGGCCTTATACATTATTTTTTTCTGAGCTTATAAAAAGACTAACCTAAAAAATACTCTATTATTTCAAAGGCTGAGATGTATTCTACTCGCAGTATTTAATTAAAGCTTCTAAAACTTTTCTAGGCGACCAAATTTTCAAACCAAAAACACATGATTTTGCATTACTACGTAGTGCATCGCCTTAAATCGTAATACATTCGGAAGGCCTTTATCTAGCAATGAATTGAGGATAGACAATAAAAAAATAAATACAATTTTATACCAAGTATAATCTTTCAAAATCACTACGGTAACGTTCCGTAACGTATCCAAATCAAGTATTTGAACTGTGTCCAAAAGCTTCGCATAATCCAGCAATATAGCAACTCGAGCAATTTCGAATAATTCGTGTTCAGTAAGTTTATTCGTTAGTTTAAGATTTATTATTTGTAGACATCTTTGCACTTGCACTTGCACTATTAGCATTTACACAAAAAACACTTGTGGGTTTATCTCGCTCTTACCTTAATTTTAAGTTAAAAAAGCTTGTTTCCTCATAGAAGCAACTTTTTTTCAACGAAACAATATTCCTAGCCTGTAAAGCAGCACAAAACTCTTATTTATGGTACTGATTTTCTTAATGGTGGTACTCATTCAAGATTTTTAAACTACTAAATTTAAAAAAAAAAATACGAAATTCAGCATTCAATTTATGCAGATTCAATGCCTTTGACAGTTGAAACCACACCATACATATATATATACCGAAACAAAATGATACCATATGACTAAACTGTCAAAACTGATATTCAGATAATGAAATACATTGATGAACAGGCATAATATTAACAATAAACAATGACAAACACGCAACAATAAAATCATAAAATACTGAATCCTGTACAATACCGCTTATTCATCAAACAAGGTCAAATCACAATAACATAAAAAAATATTCCAGGTAATAAAACCAAATTCGGACAAAGAAATTATATTTATTTTGCGACGAAACTCCACAACATCATTCCCCCAGATTTAATGAAAATTTGAATGATTACAAATCAAGAATAAAAATCTGGCTGAAAGAGATTTATGAAAAAGCATTAAAAACGACATAGAACACTAATAAAACAGAAATGAATAACTTTAGTTCGTCATAGCACAGGTCACCCTAGTGAGGAGGACTAAGAAATAAAAATGATTATACATATAGTTAATATCATATTTTGTATGTACAATGTTTAAATAGTCGCTTTAATAAAAAATAAATAAAAATTTAAAAATCATGCGTCAATAACAAAAATACTTCAATATAATCCAGAAGTCGCAATGCACATTTACAAGTAAATTTTTACCCAACCACGATGAGCAGCCAAAATGTTATATTAAGTATAAGCTAAACACGTAGGGTGCTGAAATTTTAGTGTAAATATAGTGAATTTTTTAAAAATAAACAATAAATCTTTTAGCAATCTTACCTCAGGTTGTGTGCCTAAGATTAGGTAACTTCTGTAAATGGTACTGCAACTTAGGATCATGTTAAAACACGAATTTTGCAATAAGCCAACATATATACATACACTTTTCACAATATATATTACAACATACGACCTATCCCGTACCATGACTTAATTCACTACACCAATCAGCAAACGGGATAAACACTTCTGGCTCATTCTTGAATGCCACATCTGGTGGTAAAAAGTTCTTGGCGGTCCTTGTTCTAAGATTAAAGGCAGTGAATTGCCTTGGTTCAGGCCAGAACCTCTTAAAATATATTTCTGTATGTACATAGCAGCATGGAAATTGATAGAATCAGTGTTGGAAAAGGACATAAAAATACTACTTTTATTCGTATGGTTGGTTATTATCATCATTCTGGATATAAATTTATCTGGCCAGGCTAAAATATATTCAGTTTTCTTCGGATAAATATGATTCTACTTTTTAAAAAAATTCTTGTCGTTTGATCTTCGGTCGTCAGAAACACTCCAGGGAGAGCTCCTGTTTCATCTGGTGACTTGATAGAGAATGATCTTTTCTTCCAAAATATCATAAACAAATATCGGGATATCGGGATCAGTGCATAAAAGCATCAAAGGCTAATTAATGACTGTGAATGTAGGACCCTTTATGGTTGCACATTTTATATGTAACAACATGCTCCCAAACAAAATAACACACATAACAAGTAATGATGTAAGCAATAGAAGAAGATGATTACAACACATATTTTTTTAAAGATTTAATATAAATTTTTTTAAATTTAAACATGATGAGATCTTTAAAACTTTCAACATTCTCTGTTTTACATGGTTAGTAACGGTTCATAAAGGGCGAAAATTTCATACCCATATGAAAAATCGTTGATTAACATCTAGAAGTGCTTTTCTTACAAATAATTAAATGGAAACAAATATTCCACTTACTCCAATAGCCCAAGGCTTCGTCTCACTTACATGGATCTTCATCCCATTTGAATTTCGTAAACACAGTTTTGTTGAGCGGTCAGTAACTGAGTTGGCATAACGTTTGGGTTCTGCCCAGGCGTCGTGAATTCAATTCTTCGGCTGGCTAAGTCCTCCATCATGATACAAGCAATATTTTTCGCTTAGTGTGGTGATAGAGACTTTCAAAGTATTATCAGGTTTTTCGTAGCCCGGGAATGTTCTATTTCTGTATAGTGTATATGTATATACATAGGAAATTTAAGCCTCGATTAGGCAAATATTTGGTTCACGAAACACCCACACAGGGAACTTCTTATGTTATTCGTTTATGTTTTACATTTACGCGTTAATTAAAATTTAATTTAACTTTCGTACTATATTTCTTTTACTTGTTTCAAACAGTTCGTTGTCATTAGAGAAAAAATAATATTTTGGGATGTTACAAAAATTCAAAAAATGGCAACACCTTGAACTAAACCATAGATGACATAAAAGCATCTGTCAATTGCTTTTTGCCCATGTTTGTCATTGCCGTCAACAAATCATTAAAAATAAACGCGAATTTCGCAACACCGAACAGTAATGGGCATATCAATCAATAATAAACACACCTATGGTATTTTTATCAATGTTTCAGTGAAAAACGGAATAAACATACAAGTTAACTAATATCATATAAATTATGAATAAGTTAGCTTTTATAATAATAATATGTATATACTCTGTTTATAGATATTACTTGTAAATAATTTATATGATAGTTAAGTTGTACAAAATTAGTGTATTTATGTACAACTTAACTAATATTTATATGATATTAGTTAAGTTGTACATAAATACACTAACATTTTGTACAACTTAACTAATATCGTATAAATTATGTATAAGTTAGCTTTTATAATAATAATATGGATATACTATGTTTATAGATATTACTTGTACGGAGGCAGATTATCTTTTCTTCCATGTAATTTCAATTCACACTAGGAAGCTTATTGGCGTATATCGCCTTATAAAATCTCCTCCCGTGAATTGAATTCATATAAAAGCACGTAAATCAAATCAAATAATATGCATGCTCTCAGTGCGGATGTGGAGTGTAGGAGAGTGTTTATTGTGGTTGGTTGGTATACAAAATAGGTTCCGTATTTCATTTGATGTTTACGGCACCGACATATTGGATCTCTTCATGATTAAATCAAGACGTATAAATTAATAACAGGCATTTCTGACTATTTCGACTGAAAGTTTATAAAGCGTATAGTTATTGAATAATTTCTATGGCTCTCTTTGTGTGATGTATCACCAACCCAACAGTAGTAAAAATAACTGAAATACAGACCTTATTTAATCGATTATTTATTTGATATAGAAGAGAAGGGCTTCTACGAATTTTATAAATTAGAAATTTAGCATACATATTATTTAAATATTTTTAAATGAATCCTAAAAGATGAAAGCATTCAAAACTAAGGTGTTATTTTGATATTCAAAGAAAAATGCCATGTTTTAATATAAATGATCGAATGTTTATTTCATTATAAAGAGGAAGGTATGCCGTTAATAATGAAAAATAACATCAGTCAAATGACCACCAAGACCACGCCTACAGGACCATATCCTTTTCATGAAATTTTCCATAACCAAATCACAAAGTGGCTGCCTTATGTCCTCGGTAGCCTCACGAATTCCATCTTTGAGGTCTTGAATCGACGCTGGGCTGTTGGCGTAGACCTTCTCTTTCACGTGGCCCCAAAGGAATAAGTCGCAAGGTGTTAGATCACAAGATCTCGGTTGCCAATTGTGATCACCTCTTCGAGAGATAACACGGTCCGGAAACTTTCCCCATAAAAGATCAATGGTTTCTTTGCTTGTGTGGCACGTAGCGCCGTCTTGTTGAAAGTAAACGTGGTCCAGATCAATACCATCCCATTCCGGCCATAAAAAATACTTTTATGGCCGGAATTAAATACACATAACACCTCTTATTGGAAAACCCTATATCATGTATCATCTATTGACAATCATTATAAATTTAAACTTAGTTTTTTGGTATTTCTTTGGAGTTCTACAAATTAAACTAGATTACAATTAATAAAATAAATGTTTACATTCACTACTTGATCACTCCTTAGTGTGATTTCAACATGTTCATTCTGATTTTAAACAATTTTTGTTTATGCCAATCGGGTCTAGCACAATGAAATCGATAACTTCAAAATATCGGATTGATACCGATGAGTTTATACCGATTTCCCGAGCACGGTCTCGCTGTTGATACCCAGACCGATGTTGATAATTAATTAGAATTTGGCACACACTGGTAACACTAAACGTCAGACGGCTACGTAAAAGAAAAAAAATACAATAAAATTGACAATGTCGAATTGAAATAATAACTTTAATATACCTACATGCAGTTCGCGTGTACTTTTGACACTAAAAAGGGGTCGAAGGTAAAAACTTTTTTTTCTCGAAGTTGGAACGGAATCATTTGATCACATAGATTTGAAGAACTAATTTGATCTATGGATCGTGTATACGATTTTTTAAGAACTCAGTTAGTTTTATTCATTAATAAGCCAGTTATTTTGCACAACCTACGACATTTTCAAAAAGATGCATAGACAGCTTATCCAACACCTTAAGTACACAAAAGTAGCGACTTTTGTCCACCGATTTTCTGAATCATATTCTGACCCCGCTCGCAAATATTTTTAACTGACCTTAGATGATTACATCAATATCGTATTGATATAGGGCGTTATCGATCGTCCGTTCCAGACCTCCTGAGAATATCACGATTTGATTTTATAGAGAATAAATCAAAACATAGGTGAAATGATGTTAAAATTCACAAATAACCAATATTCTTACCCGCCCTGAAATTACTAGCAAAAGGTTTATTGGGTATCCAAAATAGTCAAGTACTTCCCCGACCCATCTACTTCCCGCTTCTCAATCTCCATTATTTAATTAATACACAATACATTATCATTACAATTGGATATAAATATATACATACATATTCAACTGATTATTCATCCAAGATTAATCCTGATTCTATATTTGAAATAATTTTTTGAAAGTTTTCGTGATTTTTCACGTTTACTAACACTGTTCATTCGAAAGATAATTTTTTGGAAAATAAAAGTGATTGAAATGTCCCGTGATTTTTCGCGGGTCGCTGCTAGGAATTTAAGTAATTGAACTACCGCGACATTTCCACATCACGTTACTTCCACGTGCAAAGTATAATGTATTAACCCGAACCTTAGAATAAACTTCCCATCATTAAGCGAGTTTAAAAGCACATAAAAATGTCTCCCTCCAATGAAACCAAACCAGTCCTTAATTTAATCTGCGCCTGAATATTAAATTTCATGTAAACCTGAAATGTTGTCACCGGCGTTTAATATAACACGCAAAAAGTAGTGGAGTCATGGAGCTTTTGTTCCGAGGAGGTCGCTACTACACACAATGTAGGCCAGAGCAAAAATGGAACATAACTACAGGGTTTTCCAATAAGAGGTGTTATTTTGAATAGCCCACTATTTCGGTAGATGTTACTTTTAAAGCTGTCATTTATTGACATTTGACAAGTAGAAACTACGCCATTAATAAAAATGGAACGATACACTCTTCAACAACGCATTGAAATTATGCATCACATAGAGTGATGAGGCCCATTTCCACCTCGGTGGCTTCGTCAATAAGCAAAATTGTCGCATCTGGGGCTCGGAAAACCCAAGAATTATTGTTGAAAAGCCTCTCTATCCTCAACGTGTGACTGCTTGGTGTGGTTTATGGTCCGGCGGAGTCATTGGACCTTACTTTTTTCGAAAATGAGGCTGGAGCAACAGTTACGGTGAATGGATCGCTATCGAGAGATGATTAAAAAAAATTATGGCCGGAATTGGATGGTATTGATCTGGACAACGTTTACTTTCAACAAAACGGCGCTACGTGCCACACAAGCAACGAAACCATTGATCTTTTACGATTGAATATCAAAATAACACCTCTTATTGGAAAACCGTGTAAAATACACATTCTGTGTAGGTACTGAATATACCTTTAACGTTTCATTAAACTCACTCGTATTAACAACACAAGTGATTTTCATAATGCGGTTCAAGAATGAATTGCTAGTAAGTAGCGCAATTTGAATTATTGCGAATTCCTAAAAATACCGAATCACGAACAATAATAAAATATTTGATATATATAGGTTACAAATCTTTTTTGTTCGTTTCAACTAGGTACTACTCCAATAACGAATCTAGGGTCATTAAATGACAACATTCTTAATACGGATTGTTGCAGAGAATTTGAACAATTCTTCAAATTTAAAAGTTAATTTTCAAGTTCTGTTAATATTTCAATTCTATTAAGTAACTGGTTTTTAATTAAATAATAACAGAACTTGAATAGTACATTCACAGAAATTTGATGAATTGTTCAAATTCTATGAAACAACCCAATCTCAGATTATTTTTTCACATTTCTTTGTACATGCTGTAAACAGTAATGCTCTTTTGCTATCTGTACATATTATGTCATTTTTTGGTTACAACTAAATTATGTGTCCAATTTTCTCCTATTTTATAAATAAAATATTTTTTTTCCAAATAAATGTCACTGTCACAATGACAATACTTCATTCAAACATTATTCAGGAAGGTGAGGAGGTAGGTACCATAAAATTTAAAAGCTCAAAGTTAGCCACCTAGTCATATTTAGCCATATAGAAAGAAGACTCGCTTGAATAATGAAGTGTATTTAGTAGATTTTAATTAAACTTACAGACAGATGAAATTCCAAACGGTTGAAAAAAAATTCCACATTGCACCTCGCACATTGATACTACTTATATAACCTAGGCACACGGCGTACCTACCTACGTAGTAAATGTTTGACTATGTTTATCCTTTCACTTTCTCAATTCCTCATGGAAGAGTGAAAGACTCCAGCTGCGTCGGAAAACGCGGGAAATTAATCCGCAGAAATTGGAAGGAAGACGACGCATGAGAGAAATTATATTTCTAAATAGGAGGAATATCACTGCTAAAGACATATTATTTCACCTAAATAAATTTACGGGGTGGTTGTTGTAGAAAAAAAATAATACTTTCTGTAATTCTTCTTCTTCTTTCGTGTGGTGGGGGGGTCAGAAGGGAACATCTAGGTCTGCGAACCAGTCTAGGGCCTCAGGCTTCGCCATGTGGACCTCATCAATCCCGCCGGGGAATGAATGGAGCGGGTATTCGTTGATCACATGTTCGGTGGTCTGCACCGCACCACATTCACACATCGCCGACTCTTTAAGGCCCCATCTGTGCATCATGTGGGCACAGCGGCTATGGGAGCACCTTAACCTATTGATGGCGGACCAGGTTTTGCGCGGCAATGAGAACCCAGGCTGTCTCTCGGTGGGGTCCTGTATGAGGTGGGAATTTCCCACGTTGGCCGTTTGCCACTCAAGTTTCCGCCTATCTTCTGGGGTGAGAGGTAATCGGAGGAGCCTCTCTCTTTCCGCCCAGAAGGGACTTCAAGCGACATGCCGGGTGGGAGACGACATCTTCGTGCAAAGGTATTGCGCTTTTTTGCAGCGCCTTTTTGTATTCCCTCAGTGTTGCGATTTCTCGCCTGATGTGTAATAAATACCAGTTTGTGCACCAAGTTTGATGGTCTTGAGACCCAGTAATGTTAATCCAAATTTTGAATGAATAAAGAAGGTAAAAATGTTTTAATACAGATTGCGATACCAGTGCCCATATATTTTCCAATGGAAATCTTCGCCACGATATTCTCAGACTCAAAACTAATTAAATGGTTATTGACTTTTATTTTAACGAAGAAGGAACAGCGACTAAGCTTGACTGTACCCAAGATATACTTCTGTCGTTGGTTTTTTTGCTTGGAGTACACTATAATATATAATAAACTTTTTTTTCAAATTTACACTGAGGATCAAACATTTCTCCCCCGCAGACACTTATCACCAACATGGGTTGTGAATGGTGCTTGCAAAATAAAAACGACTTCCTTACTTAAAACACTATCTTTATTTAGACCAGAAACTCTTATAATTGAGAACGAGTGTGTAGGAAAGCCTGGAGGCCAGCGTCCTCTCATCCGCTCTCAAAATCTCTCTACGGCTAGAAACCTAATTGCTGGCACACCTTGGATCTTAAACTGGAGGGGCGAACCCATACACTAGAGACATCTCTTGGATAACTCACAACATTTATCCACTCTATGATTCTTTGCTAACCTACAAAACTAATTTATAAGCAATGTAATAACATAATTACGAAATTCTAAAATATTGTGATTTTTATTGACACGTATTCCAACATTGCGATAATACATTCGTCTTTTACTAAAAGTTTAACAGGAAACCTATCAATTCATTCGTTAAGGGTATGCAGTCCCGTTTTAAACGAATTACGAATAATTTGAAGAGATTCTTAGTAAATAAGCAATAGTTTATATTTGTAAGTTTTCTTCTTGCGAGTTTACAATTATTCATTAAAATATTTGTTTTACTCTCCTCACACTTTCTTCCTTTTTTATTATTACTCATGCATACATTAGTTGAGATTAAAAAGCGTTCTCACGTGTCAATCCCAGGCGAAATTACTAAGGTCAATTGTATGAACACACAAAATAGGTACTTTAACCATGAATAATTTAATATGCCCCATCACTTGTATATCGTGTTATATACTTTCTATGTTTAAGGCGAGCCATACTTAGTAATGCAAAATCATGTGTTTTTGGTTTGAAAATTTGGTCGCCTAGAAATGTTTTAGATGCTTTAATTAAATACTGCGAGTAGAATACATCATGGCCTTTGAAATAATCGAGTATTTTTTAGACAAGTCCTTTTATAAGCCCAGTAAAAAAATAATGTAAAGGCCTATGAAAACTGCTTTAAGGTTCAAAATCTCCTACTTACGAACCCATTTTCGGTTATGATGTTATTGAATAATGTGGAAAATTAAATTATTTATAAAATGATCGAATAAAATTAAATATTTATGCCTGAACATCCACAAAATAAAATAAAAGGCACTTTTTGGACATGTTTTTTTCTTGCATAAATCAAAACAGGCGGATGGTGTTAAGCGCGAATTTAAACCTTATCGCGTAGTGCATCGCCTTAAATAAGATAATAAAATTAAAATTAGTGTGCTTAGTGTGTATTTAGTGTGCTCGAACACCAGCGATTAAATAGTGTATAAAAAGACCTGCACCCACTAGAAAATATGCTCTCCACAGTGTTGCTCCCTGCATAAGCCGACAAAAAGAGACGCCTGGAATTCTAGCTGGTTTTTACACAATTCACTGAAAAGAGACGCTTAACGTCCTCCACTCATCGATATAGGTTGTACCAGATTGGCTACTCGATTTTTTGACGTCTGGAGGTCCTGCCAACATATTTTTACTTCCCATAAAGCTTTCAGTGCAAACGTCAGGCTGTATATTGCGTGTTTCATTACTTATCTCTCTTGGCCTCTGAGTTCCGAGCTATCGGTGCACTTAGCCTGCACTAAAATCCTCTCCACTCAAACACAATAAACAAAGAATCATTTTTAATAAAATATTTTCTTTTGATAAACCTTTTTCTTAAGAATTTCGAAATTTCAATGATAAATAGCTTAAATAGTTTTTTTAGGACAGGAAAACTATATCGCTGCCATTGTGACAGCATTGTGATACGGAATGGGATTAACATAAAAATATTCAATTAACAGCGTTTATATTAACAGAATAAAAACAATATTCTTGAAAAAATATATTATATAATTTTTAGTTACAATTTCAGAAGAGCAACATCATGAATGTCGTATTTATTGTCGCAGTGGACCGCCACTCATAGGTAGATTTTGTCTAAATTCTTGACACATCAGTTCCAATTTTTAAAATGACATTTAAATTCAAAACAAATCCAAGTTCATTGAATCAGGGTTACAATCACAGACCTACTACAGAAATTGGTATGTTTTAGATTGCGTTTACTAAAATGGTGGTCAAAACTTTTCACTATTTAGTTCTGTCTTAAATATTACTACGATAGTTATATCGGAGGGCCTGTCTAGTACTGTTTATATCAATTATTGAGTTTTTCCTAATTAAAGCAAAAGAGACGGGATGCTTGTATCGCTCGTGCTGATTATCGGATGGGTTGATGGAAATATTGCCTATTTATTTTGATTTAGCGGCCGGGGGGAGTGTGAACGAGACAAAGGATGTTCAAGGAATAGGCCCGAGGTGGGGGTACGCACTTAATTAATTTATACGTGATTATCTCCTGGCGCTGGTTTTAATCCCGGCTAACCCGGCTGTGCCACCGGGATATTTAGCGACCTAATGTGCCCGCTTATCGCCTTACCCCGGGATACTCCTTGCTCCCAGTTTATGCTCCCTCACTCGGCGTGGAGGGTTGACTGATCTATGCTGCAAAACATTTTTAAGGCGATGCCATACGTAGTAATGCAAAATCATGTGTTTTTGGTTCGAAAATTTGGTCGCCTAGAAATGTTTCAGATGCTTTAATTAAAAACTGCGAGTAGAATACTACTTGGCCTTTGAAATAATCAAGTATTTTTTATATAAGTCTTTTTATAAGAACAGAAAAAAATAATGTATAAAGCCTATGAAAAGTGCTTTAAGGTTCAAAATCTCCTACTTACGAACCCATTTTTGGTTATGATTTTATTGTATAGTGTGGCAAATTAAGGTATTTATAAAATGATCGAAAAATAATTAAATATTTATGCCTGAACATCCACAAAATAAAATAAAAGGCACTTTTTGGCCATGTTTTTTTCTTGCATAAATCAAAATAGGCGGATGGTGTTAAGCGGGAATTTAAACCTTATCGCCATCTACGTAAGGGGTGTTATTGATAGCGGCACAATTTAAAATATTACACGACGTAGTGCATCGCCTTAAATTCTTAGTTTTAAGTATTTTTATTTTTCATTATTGTGACAGCTGCTTCGGCGTTCAAGGCCATTTTCAAACTGTGGTTAGACATTTTGAGACTACTTATTTATACGATTAAATTTACCCATTCCATTTTCAATTTTTACGATTTCTAAAGTTATTTTTTTATTTTTGATAGCGGCTCAATTTAAAATATCTCACGACGTAGTGTATTGCCTTAAAGAAACACTGTCCGTGGAATTGTGTTTTGGACTATTAATTATTATTTTTAGTTTTATCACCACAGCGTCCACCTATTAAACCATTTTACACAGTAAATTTCTTTCAAATTTGTCTACAAAGGAAACGTACGTAACAAAATGAAATGTAGGTACCTCCTAGTAATACTTTTACAGTCGGAGATAAATGGCCAGTTTGTTTTGTATTTTACATAATTTAAAATTTCTATGAAATCGAATAAGTTTGTTTTCAAATTTAACAAGGACAAATGAAAGCTTTGTTTTTATTTCACTTAATAGGTATTAAAAATGTATGAACCATAACACTTATTTTCTGATTTTTATTGAGAATTAATTTTTTATTGTTAAAAATTCGAAGTAATAGGTTAACATATCATTTTAACTTTTTTACAGTATAAACGTTAATAAATTTAATATTACTTCGACAATAAAAATAATTATTGCGCCATAAATTTCGCGTTGAAGCTAATTTCTTTTAGCCAAATCCTTTATTAAATATTACTATATAATTTGAGGTAAAAAATAATTTAAGAAGACATGGTTCAAGTAAGTTATTCGTGAAATATTATTGTGTATAAAAACGTGCACTATTGCTAGTATCGGACAGCCGTCTAAATCATGTCTCGCTCGCTCTAACGCAATCGGAATATTTATTTTTTACAACAATTCCTTGCGGGAAATATTGGATATATGAGAAAATACACAAGATAATGCATAAATTAAAGTATGGATAAAAATCACTCCATGTGTTTTAGGTAGGTCTTTCTGTATTCTATCACCGCTGCTTGTGTTTAGGTGGGTCTATCTGTACCAATCACCTCCGTTTGTGTTTTAGGTGGGTCTATCTGTACCCATTACCACTGATTTTGTTTTAGGTGGGTCTATGTGTACCCATCACCGCAGCTTGTGTTTTTTTTGTCCCACTGAGGTGTTCGCAACAGCATTCGAAAAGTTTCTTCATGGTTTTACTAGAGAGTATTAACGTTACGCAGTGTAAAAACGTTGTTTGCTCGAACAAATATATATTTTTAATGACTGTATAAAAATTGCACTCGAAATATTATGGTGAATTTAAATACATTAATGGTATTTCTTAGTCCTCCTCACTGGGGTAATCTGTGAGGACTAAAGTAATTTAATTCTATTTTATTTGTTTTCTCTGTCTTTTATACTGTTTTTTTTGTCCTTTCATTGATCTATTTCAGCCAGATTTTATACTTAATTTGTACTTATTATGCTTTTCTATTCTTTTTATATCTGGGGGAACAATGTTGTGGAATTTTTCTAATGTTTTGCATGTTATCTTATATCAATATAGTGTAATAGATACACGGTCTAGTATAGGATTCCGTATTTTTTTAAAGTTCCAATATTATGTTTTTGGCATATATTTGCTGTGTATTTGGTAGGTACAAAAAACTATTATAAATTTTAATCGAAGGCGTTCTTATCCACTTAAGCGATGGGTGTTTGGTTTCAAATTTGCCCATTATCATTCCTCAAAATATTAATATGGAAACATTTGAACTGCTTAAAAACCAGTGAATCCACCCAGATTTCACCATTTATTTTTAGGATCTATATAGATTTGGCACATTATGGCAAGCGATTGCGCAACACTTTTTGTAAACTTGATAATTTTTTTTTACTAATTATTATTTTTTTTAAAGAAAGACAAATATTACCGGGTTACGAATAACCTGACAATATTTGAAAATCTCCTACTACCACCACAGTAAGCTGAAAATGTTTCTTGCGTTGTGATGGAGGACTTAGCCAGCCGAGGAATCAAACACAATATGCCTGGGTGGGACCCAAACACGATGTCAACTCGGCCACCGACCGGTAATACAAACAAATAATACGCCAAAATCATTCGAACGGTTGTGGGTACTTTCAGTATGGTCTCTATGATTCCTTTTTGAATTCTATTCAGGTTATGTATCTACTTAGATGAAGCAGATCCTCATCCATTCCATATTTGAATTGTATTCAGGTTATGTATCTACTTAGATGTAGCAGATCCTCATCCATTCCATATTTGAATTGTATTCAGGTTATGTATCTACTTAGATGTAGCAGATCCTCATCCATTCCATATTTGAATTGTATTACTTAGATGTAGCAGATTTCCATCCGTTCCATATTTAAATTGAATCAAGGTTATGTATGTACTTAGATGAAGTAGATCCCTATCCATTCCATATTTGAATTGTATTAATTAGATGTAGCAATATCCATTCCATATTTGAATTGTATTACTTAGATGTAGCAATATCCATTCCATATTTGAATTGTATTACTTAGATGTATTTCCACAATACATTTTGTAATACAAAAATGTATTACATTCTCAAAAAGCTAAAATTTTATGTTTAATATACAACCATCAATAAATCATTCAAGAAAACTTGATTAAAATTAATATTCGTTGTAAATATAAAAATTAAATGTTGGTTTTCTTTCCAGTTACACATAAATACGTCAAACTCATTTAAGTCGGACGCCATCAACACTAATTTAAAATTAACTGAAATATTCAAGAATCTTTGCTTTTATAGCTTCGGGGATCGTGATATTACATTCAAAATGTATTAACGCCTCCCCTCCTCGTCCACGCCGCGGAGAGGGCGGTAAACACCCCAGTGACACCCCACCCTTCAATGAACAGGAGAGGAGCAACGCCTCCTCACCCAGCCACTGCTGGACGTTGAAACTGAAATCTTGGAATTTAGAAGAAAGCGGATGACAAAACTTTAAAAACACATTAAACTGGCTTTACTGCCGGCCTCACTAGAGATTTAAAAAAAAAAACTAATTTTATCCGTTACTTTGATTGAAATGACGATTCAATCATTAAAATGGGCGCAATTTACTGTACCAATTTCGGTTACCTGTAAATGAGTGCGTGATTTGAAATTGTATTCCTGCGTAGTACGCAAAATATTTCAAATGCAACGATCTTTTAATTTTCAAAAATAGAACTGATCATGTCAGACTAGCGATAAAAGAGTACCAAAATTATATAATTAATCAAAACTGTCTGTATCTATTGAAGCGGGTTAAGACAACCATGTAATTTAAAAAAATCACAATAAAATAAATGGCTCAGTTGCCTGCTCTAAAATTGAACTGAATTAATAATAATCCTTTATTTTTAATATATATCTATTACTTTTAATAGAGATACGTTACTGAGACAATGCGCGTGGTTTGACTGATCTAGTTACTTAGTTCTCTTAGGATAGCCATGAACTGTACTATTAATACTAACACTTTTTGACGTACAATCTGGTAACATAAAATTTTATTTTATAGACCAAACGTAATCACATACTTAAAATATTGAGTTGGAATTGCATTGTTTTTATCCTAGTTTATCTGCTACAGTACAATATAAACCTCATACCTCTGTATATACATATAATTAATTAATTATGAAACAACACCAATTAAATCAAAGTATACAAAAAATAGAGAAGTCTCACCCCTCAATAATGATTATCTGTAGCACAATAGTCACACATCTGGCTTTGAGATGGAAGTTAGTTCGATTACCGACGCGGTGCAAAAAATTATAAATTTCGTTTCATTCACGGGCGCTGCAGGTCAAATTTTTTTATCGTTGATTAAAAAATTATGATAAATTACCTTAATTAATTTTATTTTCTCCTTTCATACGTCCATGGGGCTTTTACATTGGGTACATTGAAATGTTGACAATTTTGTACATAAGGATTATAAACAATTGGTTTAAAAAATAATAATAATTATGACCTGACCTTATCAGAAATAATATATTGACATTTAAAAAATTGTTTAAGGCGATGCACTACGTAGTAATTCAAAATCATGTGTTTTTGGTTTGAAAATTTGGTCGCCTAGAAAAGTTTCAGATACTTTAATTAAATACTGCGAGTAGAATACATCTTGGCCTTTGAAATAATCGAGTGTTTTTGGATAAGTCTTTTTATAAGCCCAGAAAAAAATAATGTATAAGGTTTATGTAAACTGCTTTAAAGTTCAAAATCTCGTACTTACGAACATATTTTCGATTATTATTTTATTGTATAGTGGCAAATTAATTTATTTATAAAATGATCGGAAAAAAATTAAATATTTTTGTCTGAGCATCCACAAAATAAAATAAAAGGCACTTTTTGGCCATTTTTTTTTCTTGCATAAATCAAAACAGGCGGATGGTGTTAAACGGGAATTTAAACCTTATCACCATCTACGTAAGGGGTGTTGTTGATAGCGGCTCAATTTAAAATACTACACGACGTAGTGCATCGCCTTAAGTTCTTAGTTTTAAGTATTTTTATTTTTCATTATTGTGACAGCTGCTTCGGCGTTTTTTCAAACTGTTGTTAGAACATTTTGAGACGACTTATTTATACGATTAAATTTACCCATTCCATTTTCAATTTTTACGATTTCTAAAGTAATTTTTTTACCCGCTAAACGGATTTGCTGAGAAAGTTATTGTGACAATAGATTATTTTATTCTGGGGGTACTTTAAAATCTGTTTTCCCCACATTAAAGGGATTTTTTTAATATTTAGTTATGACATGAACTGTATTAGCTTATTTAATTATGTTATATTGTGTACGTCTTAAGAACATACTGAGAAGTGGGGAAAAAAGAATTTTCCTTACTTTTTATATAGTAAAAACTTTCACTTGAATTCTTAATTTAAACATTTTTTAATGCGAATTTGATGGTGAGGTGTCCAAATAACGGAATTATACTCTAATTGACCACGAACTAATCAAATTGATTAATGTTAAAAAAACGAATATTTTACTTTAAAAGTGTTTAATTAATCCTTCTGAAAAAGAAAGCAGTTTTGTATTTTTTTTACAAATCCTCTTATAGCGTTCAGGAATTGCACGTTTCATGTAACTGTGGCCCGTTGCCAGATATAAAAGGGATTTTCTACAAAAAACAAAGCGTCGGAAAAATCATGGCTCACCGTCTGAAATTCGTGGGAAAAGACGTGGTTGATCCTCAAAATAAATAAAAGAACGCGAAACCCGGCGTTACTAAGACATTTCGGTCCCACAAGTGAAACACGACGTAACGACCACTGAGCTTACGGAAGATACCTCTCGTAAACATTATATAGGTGTGCATATATTTTAATAGTCCGACTCTTTTGTTTCTCTACTCCACTGCAATCAATTAGTTGACAAATTTTTCATTTTTATAAATTCAAATTCATATCTGGCAAAAAAGTGTCAAAAATTTTAGATTTATTTATTGTTATAATTTGTACAATCTATGTTTTATTATTATTATTTTTTAATTAACTAATAATATTAATAAATATGAAAAACTTAAAATTTAAAGAAAATAAGAATAGCGTTCACGGGACGCCTGGCAGATGTGAAACATTGAAGTTGATTTTTATTGAATGAAGTAAAAATGAAAGTAAACAAGTGTTTATATTTTTAATAATAAATTATTATTATTACAAATTGAAAATTCATCGTTATTGAGAATAGATTCATTGCCAATTTAAGTGAGAATATCAGTAAATATGCCGAACAGGAAAGAGCCGGCGAGTCACGAGGCTGGCCAATTTAATGCAAGAGCGTCATCCCGTCTTGCCACGCTTGCTACGCATAAGTCGGTTTTATCTGCATAGGCGCGCCAAAAGATGGTTCACATAAAAAAATAAAATTTGATATCACTTCCTTACGAGTCTCGTTTATCATAGGACTTCATTAATGCGTGGTTACTGTTACATGCTTCAGAAAGGAAGTAAAGGTTAATTCGATAGTTGAATAAAAAAAATATTAAATATGGCTACTGTGAATGAGGAATAGAGCAGGTGGATGAGTTTTTGTATTTGGGAAAGGTGTTTATTATAGATCGAAAGACTGATAAAGGTATTGAAAGTAGGGTAAATGGAGGAAACTTTATTAACGGAGGACTGAACTCGGTTGGAGCTAACGAAAAATTGTCTAAAGAAGCGAAACCAGCAGTCCACAATGGAATACTAGTACCTCCTAGTATCCATATCCTGATGCATGTAACTGGCAGAGGAAGGATGAAAGTAGACTGAAAGCTGTAGAAATGAGATCTTTCAGGCGTATTTGTGGTAAAACTACGAATGTGAGAAATGTGGAGATTCGAAAAGGATGCAAGTCATGTAAGCCCAGTGATTATGATTAAGAATGGGACGCTTAGATGATTTGGGCATGAAGAGCGAATTAACGAAGAAAGGAGTGTAAGGAGATTATATGACGCAAATGTGAATGGTAGAATAATCGGGGACGCCCGAGGAAGACATGGCACGATCAAGTGAACCAAATACTTGAGTCAGGCATGTCATGAGTCAGAATAACAGAAGAGTATGTATTATTGTGAATGAGGCCATGAGCGTGTGCTGAGGCTAAGTAGTTTGACTTTCCACTCGCTCTGCCTACCCCTGGGGGAAACGATGAGATGGTTATTTAGTTATTTATTTTAGTTGCAAAATTCCAAAGGGTAGTTCCAGAACCTCTCTTCTTTTGCCCATACTGTAATTGTATTTATTTACTGCAACATTAGCACTCATTGGCAAATTGGCAACTTTGTTCGCAGGCAAATAAATTCGATTAGGCCACCCTAGCAGTATTTTGCGACAGATTTATATGCAAATAATTTTTTACGTATGCCCGGGGAAGATAGCTCGATATTCAGTAGTCGCTACAGACTTCGAGTCTCATAGACGGAAGAGCAGGGGACACTCGATTATTTTCAAGGTCTGGTGAGCCCACCGAGACAACCTTCTGATCGGTAATGTAGAATAATTAGTCTTCCTGGCCTGACCTGACCTTAAATTATACCTGCCATTTTTGCCATCACAAGCAAAAAGGCTGCTGAAAATTTTCAATAGTCATATTCTAATATATTCTTACAATAATAGGTTGATATACATGAAGTACATCAGAATGTGACCATTTAAAATTTACAACTGCCTTTTTGCTTATGACGGCAGTTTAGCGTTCAACTATAATTAAACGACCTTCAAAGAACAGTATATAATCATTCAAAATTCTACTTTAGATTGTCTGTGATGATGTGCGTGATGGGAAATATTCCTGTGTAATGTAGGTAATGCGTAAAATTATTCGAACCAAGCGATAAAATAGCAAAATTATTTTCTTAAATAATAATTCTATATTTCAAATGTTTACTTTTTTGTTTCAATTTTTAAAAGTTTCAAATCTGAATCTCGAATGATTTTCAAAGTTAACAGGTGTACATTTGATTTTTTCAAAGTTTACAGGATGACATTTGTATATTTGATATTTCCAAAGTTAACAGGTTGACATTAGTATTTGTGATATTTTCAAAGTTTACAGGTTGACATTTGTATGTTTGATATTTTCAAAGTTAACAGGTGTACATTTGTATATTTGATATTTTCAAAGTTAACAGGTTGACATTTTTATTTGTGATATTTTCAAAATTTACAGGTTTACATTTGTATTTTTGATATTTTCAAAGTTTACAGGTTGACATTTGTTTGTTTGATATTTTCAAATTTTACAAAAAATATATATTTAAACCTAACGAAAATATAGACCTTAACTCGGAGGAATATAAAGATAAGAATTCTTTGAATTCATAAATTACATTTCAAATTTCCACTTTAGAAACTCTTAAATCAGTCAAAGAAAACTCTCTTTACATTATTTGCATTTTTTCTATCTACAATAATAATTATAACGTTGAGAAAACGTTGGAATTATGAAATAAGCTTGAAGATAAAAGTTAAAATTATGAAAATATCAACACTCGGACGGAGTTCATAAATTCGTTAGAGATTTCCTTGTAAAATAAACAAAGTCAGCCAATTAAGATGATTTCAAAGGGGTTCTTTGGACACAAATCGAATTACATTGTCGGTAAAGACGAATGCTTCCCGAGTCACTCGTTTGTGTAATACACCCCTCGCTCCGTACAGGATTTCACCACAACACCGTCATTTTCTGTTACTAACAAACAAATAACAACAATGCCTGAACACTTTTTGTCAGCCACCTCTGGGCTGAAGCCCCACAATACTTCATAAACCTACTTGATTCTGTGCGAAGGGGTGCGGTCCGTCTGCATGCAATATGGGCATGCTGAGTCTGTTCTACAAGTATTTTAATGGAACTGCACTAGAGTCGCTCTTGTGTCACATTAAAACCTTTTTTTAAATTACATTATTTTAAATGAAATTATTTTATGATTAAAACTCTCAGATACGAGACTTGTTTCCGACTTAATTTTTATTTTTCAATCAATGAATTATAGACAGCCCTGATTTTCTGTGCTTAATTACTTTCAACATACCAACTAGAATACCCGATTGAAAAATTATTTTTAATTGCAACAACAATATCAGAACTGAGTAACTTTAGACATTCGCTTGTTCCTAGATTGCTTGCAGTTGGCCATTCTTTCGCATAAATTGTAGATGTATTAAACCGCATGGAATTTAGTTACAAGAAGGCTATAATATCATTCCTCAATAATGATGATAATTAATTTTCATTTTTATGTAAATACCGCATACGCTATTCATCCCCGATTAGGGTATGTAAAAAAATAATGATAACGTAATACTATTCTTCTCAGTGGGTTCTGTATAATATAAATTGCAAATTTTACTTCACGATTTGCTGTTCCACTAAAATATTATGTTAATCGCATGTTTGAAAAAGCCCGTATGGGTGTATAATATGAAGAAAAAAAAATATTTTTGTTTATCCTGCTTTGAAGAAGACGAATAAAGTCTAGCCATGTGTTTGCGATGATTCGTCTCCAAGAATTGCGTTGAATCAATTTACGCAGTTAAATTGCTTCGGTACCTCGCACCACCATGAACTCAGATTATGAGAGTTGGGCCTGAACAATCAGATGATCATGATTACCTCTTTTAGATGCAATACACAACCGTATTACACAAGCAGATATCGCATCGAATCATGTTTTAAGGTACTAAATTGACGCGGAAACATTTAAAAACTCAATTTGATGGATAGTAGAATTAAAAGAATTTCCTAGAATAAGGCGTTTGCTCGCGATTCCCCCGCGATATTTACTTTACTTTTAGCCGCGGTAAAACGTGAAACTGGATTTCCCCAAAAAGATTCTGAGAGTCGCGCCATAAATTGCTTTTGCCGGATTCAAATCACGTTTAGGGCCCGGCGGGGCAGGGCTCTTGGCGGTGTTTTCGCGCCTTTTGGAAATCATATTCGCCTTGTCGATATTTCGGGGGCCCTATTGAGTTACGCCCCTGCCCTGGCAGGGACCCGGGATTTTGCTTTGATTGAATTTGATACAACGATTTTGGCGCGTGCCGTCAACAAAAACATCGCGGAGATATTTTATCTCGTGTCTTGACAACGGTTAGGCGGTTCCTTCATAATTTCTGATTTGTATGGCCTCATGAATATAAAGCAGTTTTAAACATCACTTTGGACTTAAGCACGCTTAAATTTAAATACTTTACTTACCTTCTTACTGATTAAGGAGTTTGTTGACGAATAAGTTCTTATTTTTAGTCACATATTAGTTGCCATCTTTGGAAAATTTTACGTTATTAAATTGGTAAGAACACAAAGCAAAATACAAAACATATCACTACCACCATCACCATGACATATTAATAATCAGTGTAAATAATGAGGTTCATTTCATTTCATTTGGCAAATCATGCCGATTTATGCATCAAGTCCCGAAGATGACGTCACAAAGATGATGGCCCCCATCAGCAATACATTTATGAAGGCTGTTTCTTTTTTTATAGTTTTCGGCCGCATTTTGGCACAGGGTTAAGCGGTAATTTCGTCAAGCATTCAATCCTTAAGTTCTTCCAAGGTGTGAGGCCGATGTTTAAAAGCATTTTCCTTCAGGTAGTCCGACGAGAAGAAGTGCAAATTGCAGCCGGAAGACCACTGGGTAACGACGATACAACGGCCATTTTCAAGAAACGTGCGGATGGCGAAGCCCCGGTGTTGTCCGGACCAAACCATGGTAATGACTAAAAACGGCACAACCCTCCCAATACAATGAGACCCTTCCCAAGTTCCTACGCCAACTACACGGGATATACCAGCCCTTTAAAACGGCACTGTCTGTTTTGCTGTACCTTAAGCTCGGTCCAGACATGTTCTTTTGTCCGTACCGTACCTCCGTTTCGTACCAGCGTCGCGATCAAGAACGCTAGTTTGGACGCCCGTTCGGTACGGTACGGTGGTACGGCATCTCGATACGGATAGAGGTACGCTCCGATCCATCGCGAGTCGGTTTTTCGGCCCGTTCAAAGGCGATACGGTACGGGTCTGCGCCAGTCTGGACGTGTTCGCGGCGTCTTAAGCTGGGTCCAGACATGTTCTTTTCTCCGTACCGTACCTCCGTTTCGTATCAGCGTCGCGATCAAAAACGCTAGTTTGGACGCCCGTTCGGTACGGTACGGTGGTACGGCGCCTCGATACGGATAGAGGTACGCTCCGATCCATCGCGAGTCGGTTTTTCGACCCGTTCAAAGGCGATACGGTACGGGTCTGCGCCAGTCTGGACGTGTTCGCGGCGTGCGACATCTTTCTCTGTTTTTGAACAATTCTAACTCCCACCAACGTCGCCTTTTTTGTTTTTTTTTCGCTATATTATTGTGAATAACAATGAAGGACGCGCAAGCAATCGTCAAATTCTCAAACACTTCCGCAGTCGACGACATGGTGGGGGAAATGAACACGCGATGATCGCAGCGACGTTACGGAGATACGGGCTCTTGATCGCGACGCGGATACGAAACGGAGGTACGGTACGGACAAAAGATGATGCGTCCAGAGTTTTTGGATCGCGACGCTGGTACGAAACGGAGGTACGGTACGGAAAAAAGAACATGTCTGGACCCAGCTTTACATCTTTCTCTGTTTTTGAACAATTCTAACTCCCACCAACGTCGCCTTTTTTGTTTTTTTTTCGTTATATTATTGTGAATAACAATGAAGGACGCGCAAGCAATCGTCAAATTCTCAAACACTTCCGCAGTCGACGACATGGTGGGAGGAAATGGACACGCGATGATCGCAGCGACGTTACGGAGATACGGGCTCTTGATCGCGACGCGGATACGAAACGGAGGTACGGTACGGACAAAAGATGATGCGTCCAGAGTTTTTGGATCGCGACGCTGGTACGAAACGGAGGTACGGTACGGACAAAAGAACATGTCTGGACCCAGCTCTATAGTTTTTTACTTTCGCTAGACTAAGGACATCTGTGAAGTTTCTATTCAAGTTATGTTGTTATATTATTACTGGCCAGTTATTAAACAAAACTGAAATATTTACAGAACTTTAATAGAATCTTCACAAAACTTGAAAATCAACTTTGAAATTTGATGAATTGTTCAAATTCTGTGAAACAACCCATCCTAAGATTATTATACATTTGAAATTATGTACATTATAGGATAATAATAGCTTTAACAGAATACTAAAAGAAAATTTTGCGGATAAAATACTTCACAATCGAATAAGTCATTATATCTTGAAATTAAAAATAGATACAGCCTCCTTCAATTAGTTATCTCTATTCTTCATTCACTTAATCGGAAAGTAGTTTTTTTCATGGCTAGAGTATGATGTGATGCGATTTCTAATAAGATAATATTTTTAATTAGATTAGATTCCATGCACTTTTTTCTGCTCCGAAAGCTAGGACCTCTCCCTTTTAGAACGTTCCAATCAATATATTTATTTCAAACCTTACAATAAATAAAATTTCTATCATTTGATTTTTTTGGCACTACGTATTACACGATGCGCATGAACGATTTGTCAATAATACAGACGCAACGCCTCTGAATGAATTAAGCGAATTATTTGACAGGTCTTTTATGGAAGACTGATTGATGGCTGGAACCAGCATCGAGCCGTACAGCTGTACGTGTAGGTACTTTACCACGTATACCCTGCAAGTACACCGTACCGCATGTTTCATAATAAATTATCCTGTGATAAAATGCCGTATGACTGGCAGAAAGCTTAATGCTTGTCTAATTTGGAATCATTCAATTCATTTTGTGATTTAAACACCATTTTTGACGAACTTAAGACGGGTGGAATGAATGAAATATTGTGATAAATGACAATGCATTAACTAAAAAAATCTTTTCTCTGTTTTCAAACTTACTGAAATTATCATTGAAGAAGAAGATTATATTAATAAATCAAAACGAAACGTGAAACAGAACAAGACACAGAAAAATAATGTCACAACTGGGTATCGAACCCTGGAACTCTTACGGGGACAGGCGTCTTAAACCACTCAACCATTGGGATATATTTATTAAACGTCATAAATATAGTCGATTACATATTTCAAATTCAGAATTTACAATATCAACTAATTTTATCCGTATTTTTGGCAGCTGTCATTTTTAATTAATTTAAAATTATTAGCAAGATAATATTATTATTTCTGACTTTGAAATATAACATCAAAATATTTTACGTTTAATAAATAGATCCCAATAGTCAAGTGATTTAAGACGCCTGTTCCAGTAAGTCAAGAGATTCTGGGTTCGATGCCTAGTTGTGACCGTTATTTTTTCTGTGATTTGTTCTATTTGGATATATTGGTATTATCTTCTTCTGCAATGATATATTACATTTGTGGGTATAACCTTCATAATAAGAGTTGTTCCCAACTGAAATTAATTTCCGCCAAATTAGAAAGTAAAAATGAGAGAAATTTGTGTCTGTTTAACGGTACCTAATTGAATGCATCTTTGAATGAATCATGAATCTTTCAACATTTCACTTCAGTCGGAAAACCAGTTCTTCGGGTTGATTTTATTACTCTTTCCTGTTTTATTTTTTGAGCTGTTGAGCATTTTGTAAAATGCTCAACAGCTCGGTTCTGAAACAACTTTTTTTCCAGCTTATGTGTTTTTTCTAAAGACTGAATTTTCGTTGTTTCATGTCGTAAAAATATCTTCCATACAGCGTCCCTAGTATAATATATTAACAGAGCTTTTGATCTGCTTGAAGCAAAACTATATAAATAAAAGACAATTTTCGTCTGGGTGTGGTCTATAGACTCAAAAACTACCGATTTCTTGCCACCTTCATCAAAATATATGTTCCAAATAATTTTTAATTATTATTGATAATGCAAACGTCTGGGCAATCCTAACATCAAACCACTTGTATGAAAATCAATTTGAAAACTTGCGCTTACAGCTCATTACAATGCCTTCTGCTGACGTTATTTCAGTGTAAACATTTTCATTATGATTTCATTCCCTCCGTAGCCCGTCTCGTTGTCACCCTACAAAGGTTTTGTTCCACCGGTATTGTTTCAGAGCTTCCTCTGTAGCCGCTACCACCGCCCGGCAGCGTCCCGACGCGCGACGCCGGCGCCAGGCGAAGAAGCGTCTCGACGCTGCAGCAGATAAGACGCCCGGAAGTGGGCCATTGTGGCTCGGCGCTGCGTCGTGCTTCGCGCCGAGGTTTGTATTCATGTATTAAACACCTGCTGAAGTCGGAAATATTTGACGGGCCATGTTTATACAGCGATAATGTATTGTCTTCTGATGTTTTGTTCATTTCGACGTTTTCTAAAATCATTAATATTGTTGACGAACAGTTTTTAGTAGTTTAAATTAGTTGTGTGTTTATTGCTTTAACTTATTTATAGTTATTCTATCGCCTGGTTGGTAGTGCAAACACTGGGTTGTAGAAGAATGATTATCTCAAATGAGTTCAGTTTCAACAGGGTCAACTAGGGTTGCGCTAATTACTAAGCGATAATTATTTTATCATCTATCTTTTCTACTAAATCAGAAAAAAAAATGCTATTTGGACGTGTTTCTTGATTTAAAAGACTTTTTTGAAGAGACGGATTTGAGGGGAGAGGGATATAAATTGGTTATTTCCAAAAAGTCAGTGGCGAAATTGGTTTCCATTCAAATCTATATGAAAGGTGTTTTTAGTGTTCTTTATTTTATGTCTGTAAAAATCTTAAGAAAGAATTTTATCCGATCATTTATTTGTATTGTGGCGATAACTGCAATTTCTTGACTTTTTCAAGGCAACTAATAAAAAATATATATTTTTACTATTTTTTCCTTTCAGATTGTTAGTATATAACATCCTTGACTATTTTTTAAAGAAACCCTTAAGAATATTTTCCTCACATGTAACGGGTTTCGGGGCAGCCGAACCGTGATTTAAACTGGTTCGTTGTCGACGAAACCTGCAAAATGTGAGGAGCCTATTTTCATCAAAAACTTTGAAGACAACCTGAACATCAATGGTTCCGTCTATACGACGCCCGCGCGACGCACTGAGCCGCTCCCAACCACCAAGTAAGTCAATTCATGCATGAAAATTGATGGGAAAACCCTTTCACTTTATTTTTTTCCATTTTGCCATCTGGAAGAGAATCAGCACATTGTGCGGGATTGAAAATGTTCTTAAACACTAAAAAGATCTCGGGAAATAAAAAAAAACTGTCAAAGCTACAATGCTGATTTCATGGATTTCATTATAATTTTTTTTTAACTTTGAGTTTTAACTTGAGTTTTTACAGATATCTAGTGGTTCCAGACCTGAGGTGGCTGCTAAACTTCTTCAGCAAATTCTACATAAAATAAAATTACATTTTTACGTATAGAAATAACCAATACATTACATAACAATATTATTAACTTTCAGTTGATTGAGCATAAAAGTAAACTATTATTTTTGAACATATATTTTTTTAATTTTGTCTCGAAGGAAAATTATATATGTTGCCCCCCTCGTAACCAATGGATTGCTTGCCATAGTGAGTATGTATGGTGTTTAAATGTATGTTATCATGTTGCCGTGTATGTGTACTTGGGACGTTTTAATGAGTTCTGTCTTTGTATGTACCAGTTTATTATTTATTTTGTATATAAGGCGACATCATATAATTTTCTTAATGTTAACAGTTTTGTTTCCATATATATTTTTTTGTGGATTTGGATTATGGTTTGATATGAAATAGCTTTTTGATTCTTTGTTTTGTGTTACCTGTAGTTCATTTATATATGTTACATATGCGTTTCCCCAGATTTCAGTGTAGTAGTTAAAATGTGACTGTACGAGGCTATAATATAGACCTTTTTAAATTTTATTTGGTAACAGATATGATAACCGGCTAAATACGCTAATCAAGGGTGCGATTTTATCTTTAATATCTTGAATACGCTGTAACGATTAGTAAAGCATACTATTGTAACATTTGCGAGTTTCGTACAACACTTATGGCTCCTGAGAAGCCAACGTATCTCTGACTTCGATGAAGCACCCAGTTGCTAGAGATGATTATTTTTTTAACAGAGTAAAAGGCTTCGTACGAAGATAGTTTTCTCTAAAGAAGACCAGATTTCCATTTCGGTTCATTTTTATGAACTTAAATTTTCTTTATGTGGAACCGAACAATATTCCCAACAGCTCTCAAACATCTGGAGCTATTGAGACTATGGCATCCCCAATTAGAGTATGTTGTGAGGCTGGAGGTAGCAGTAGAGGAAGGAGATGGAGGAAAAGAAGGTGGGGGAGTACCAGTCTATTCAGATCTGGTCACAAAATATGGCTAAAGCCATTTCAAGCAACGTTTCAATTCGTACTGATGGTCTTACACCAGGGCGATACTGGGAGTATCTTCCACTCTGAAACGTGCCAAAAACATACTTTATATTAGTTTAATGAGTAATTTTTGAAATAATACAAATGAATCAAATAAAATTTACTTGAGCACGCCGGGATTTGAACTCGCGACCTCCAGCTTGCTAGTCGGAGAGCCTTACTCTTGATTACGAAGACCGTCAAAATATACCACATTTATATATTGTTTGAGTCTACATAAAAATTATTCTGTCATAAATTATTTTCATACCTTGGAGATTATTACTCAAACGTCATACATTTTGCTGTATTGCATTACACCGGTTATCTCTTCTGATGCATTGTTAAAAAGTCCTTCGTTGTGCAGTCGATTTTTATTATATTATAGCATAATTTCCAACTTTATATACGGGTTAAATCTTCCCCACAGGAAAAACTAAACGCTTCCACACACTTTTCAACAAATGATCATCTAGTCAATCCACATTATGCAAGTGGATTATATAAGCATAATAAATACAAAACAATACAAGAACAAAACGTCAACCCACCAGATATTAAATAGGAAAATAATTCACCGACTCAGATATTTTCATATCAGGGTGTTCGGCTCGGTAAAACACCTAACTGGACCTATAAATCCTACTGATCCATCAATATAAATATTTTAAAAATCTTTCGTAATCTTGTATGTATTTAAATGTCTGATATTAGAATTTTTATAAATAAATTCTTTGACAGATCTAATACGCCTAAATTTTGAATGAGAGAGCTAGGTATAATGCCAGTAGCCGAAATAACAAATGGTAATATTTTTATAGTCCAAGAATGCCAAATTCTTTTAGTCTCATTTCCTAAATCTGTGTATTTTCTTATTTTTTCAGAAACAGATTTTTTAATAATACCTACAGGAATTTGGAATAGCGACATCAATGATATAAGTTATTTTTTTTAATTTTGTCATGTAAAGCTACATCGGGTCTATTATGACTAATCGTTTGGTCTGTTAGTATAGTTTTATCATAGTATATTTTTAAAAAAAATCTAAAAATGAATTTGGTACGTATTCATAATATGGTACTATATTACGGCAGTCAATCAAGTTATGTTTAGTTACCAAATTATTTTTAAAACTTGATTATGCATAAATGTATACTCGGACGGCGCTAATACAGAACATCCTGATATAATATGTTCTATAGTTTCCGGAAAAGCCAAACATTTTCTACATGAATCATCAATTTGATTTGTATCTTTGATTATATGCTTCCTATAATTTAAATGCTTCCTACAATTTGATTATACGCTTCCTATAATTATTTTATTATTAATTTTACTTATTATTTTATTTATTTATTAATTTATATTATCTTACATACAGTTTACATAAAGAACCAGTCATACAAAAAATGTTAATAATCAGCATCTCTATGGGTTGATAGTAGTGTTTTGTGAACACTTCACTAGGAGAACCTGTGCTGAGGTGTTCGCATGTTTTAGGTAAAGGGTTATTATGCGGTCATAAATAAATAAAATACAGCATCTTCCTTGAGATTCTCAAATAAAATACTGTGGCTAATATGAATTGTATGTATATTAGGTTAGTAGGAGTTAAAAGACATCATAATATTAAATGGAAACAATGTAGTAATAATTAAGTGAAAACAAAGGAAAAGGAAGTGTACCGAAAAATGCAGTTTAAACGAAAATAGAATAAAACAAAACAGAAGTAGAGTATTATGAATGTAATTATTTTAAAACATTACCAAATAATTAGTCCACTAAAATCTATTTATTACAACTTAAAAATAATATTCATGCTAATTAATTTTTTTGTGTTTGATTTAATTTTTATCCATTCTGAGAACTGTTTTTTTCTTGTTCTGTATTGGTGAATTATCAGCAGGTTGTTTCCAATTAGTTGGCATGCAGTTATACAGTTTAATGGAATAGTACCTAAAGAGAAAGCATTTTTTACTGCATGGTTATATAAGGATTATGTTCTGCATCATCTAATCTAATATATATTATAAAAAGAAACCCCTGTTCCCCCACCTGCCTCATTTTATTCACAACCAGCCACCTGTGGTTATGGTGGTAGATAGCCCTTGGTGTCACATCGAAAGTAAGAGAGTTTGGTGGGGGTGGCTGAGCGTGAATGTGAGTGGATAACGAAAATATGCGTTGCTATGGAAGGCCGCGAATGTTTCAGATTATTTTATAAAGTTCATGGAGGTTCTCGAACGCTCTAGAAGGTTCTGGAAGGAGAAAGTTTAAGATGGTTCTATAAGGTTCAAAACTGAGTGGCGGAGTGTGTCGGCGAGTCTAGAAGGTTCCGGAAATTTCAAGAATGCTCTTGAAAATTCTGGAAGGAGCCACAGCAACACGTGGCGGGATACAGCTAGTAATCCTTAAGTATTTAATAAACCGAATTGTCATTATATTCTAACTTAGAGAATTAATTTTACTCGGGGCAGTTTATTATTAACTCACATGTCTATGAAATATGTTCATTCTATTATTTTAAATCTTAATGCTAAAAATTATATCATAAACTTAACAAATTTTTTTTGTTAACAAATAAATATGAAAAATTGTAGTTTTTTTTTCACAATCAAACTGATTTGATCAGTTTTGTAAGATTTATGTAAAATACAAGAAAATAACAATTGAATTAACGAATTTAAAACACACGATGATCTTCCATATTCACTGATTTGAACTAAAAAGTCATCGTGAAAATTATACTGAAGGTACCTGTACTGGCGACGTCTTCAACAATCTTTAAATTGTGTCAATTAAACAACTCTACTCTGAAGCAATACTCATTTACATTCATAAATAAATTAAACACAACAAACACGCGTATTAGAAATACTATACCTAATCTCAGGGTCAACAAAGTACTAAACACGCAACTACAAATACAACATTTAGATGAAAAGCTTCTTATTTTATACATTTAAAACTCAAATAGAAAGTTGGATACGAAACATAGTGAAATCTGAAATAGAAAACCTACTGATCACACAACTGCTCTTAAACCACCATTTCATTTATAATAACACTTAATATCTCTCTCTGTTTATATTATTCATAAGATTCAATTTTAATATATAAATTAAATCCTCCGCACAGAAGATCTTATAAAAAATATCGTTACTCCACTTGAAACGAAAAAGGAAGATAGTAAAACATATATTTATGTTGAAGATATTAACGGAATGGGAAGCAAAAAAGTATGTGCAAATTTTTATAGGAAGTGTTCAATTTTATAAAACACAAAAATAAACATATTTTGCTTACAGAAAAATCTGTTTAAGCTACAAAATGTTAAATTATTACATCAATTCCTAAAAAGCAATTTAGTTACGCCAAAATTTCTAGTGCTCAATTTTTTTGATTCACTTATATTCACTCGTATTTTTTTAATAAACATCTACTTTAAAAACACCAATTTACACCATACGATAAACCGAACTGAAAAAATAATCGCCATCTGATAATATAATTATGATTTCGCCTCCGGCGGACAGAGGGAGCGAGGGTTGTAAGGGCGGCAGGAGGTGAGAGGGGGGATGAGGTCTTCTGTCACCGGATATGGAAATTACCGACCAATCTCGCTACGGGAACACAGCCTCCCAACCATCCCCTTTCGCCCTCTTCTCTCCCACCCGCCACGCAACCCCTTGTAGACAGTTAACCGCACATCACTTGGTTGCCAAACCTGCCAAATGACAGCCAATAGTGAATATGCAAAAATTCGACACTTCTTTAGCACATTCGCATGTTGCAAATTTTCAACATCGAACAAATGTACATAATGACATCAATTTTTTAATATCACACATACCCTTTCAAAAAAGGGTGCCATTGTTAAAAATAGGATTTTCAGTCATTAAATTTTAGTACAACAAGAGTCCCAACTGTTCCCAGCAGTCTGGAGCCAATAGGGCTATGGCATCCCCATTTCAGGTATGTTGTGAGGCTGAAATTATTGGGAAGGGGTAAGATGTGGGTAAGAGGAAGGTGGAGAGGTACCTAGGTTTCCGATCTGGTCGCCAAACATGACTAAAGCCATTTCAATACTGAATGGTGGTCTATATTGAGAGTATCTTCAACTCTGGAACGTGTGGCAAATATATCTTGTAATATTGCAAATGATTTAATCCTGAAACAACACAAATTGACGAAATTAAATTTACTTGCGCGCGCCGGGATTTGAACTAAAGATCTCCGGATTGCCAGTGGAAAACTTTACCCCTCGACCACGAGGCCAGTTCCTGGGTAAGAAGGTTCAAACCAAATTCAGTTTTTTGTTTTTAGTTTTAAGAGACATTAGAAAATAAATATACTATGATAAAAAAACGGACGGGTTGCTTCACAGAATTCGAATAATTCATCAAATTACAAAGTTGATTTTCAAGTTCTGTGAAGGTTCTATTATTGTATCATTATTGGCCAGTTACTTCATAAAACTGAAATAATAACAGAACTTGGATAGAACCTTCAGAGAACGTTAAAATCAACTTGGAAATTTGATGAATTGTTCAAATTCTCTGAACCAACCTTAGTTTTTTACGGGTTGATTTTTTCTGTACACCGTTAAAAAGTTTAGAATTTGAAGAAAACACGTTTTAAAATATTCATTTAAAACGTTTTTCTTACTCCAGATGAAAATCAAAAATATTTTCGTCTCCTAAAAACAAATATTTTAACCGCGAACAAATGGGTTCCAATATCCAATGTATTTGAATTATCATTTAAATAATTATGAACAGTAATTTCATAAATGAAAATACATAACTTAACATGCAATACTTATTTTTTTTAAAAGTGTAACAAACTTATAAACTGCTCCTAAAAATTGTAAATATCTTACAAAAAATCAGAAATCGGCAGTATATCAATTCCTGGTAGCTTTTATTAAAAACTACACGAAATTTGCACTTTTTGTTGCTACCTGAAGTGCCCCTCCGGCCCCTACCCTCCCGAACCCTCCCCTCTCCGTAGTACCTACTTCCCGCTGCACCCCCTTCCCGCCCATAACCGATCACCAGGAGCCGGATATGAGCATCCGTTATGAACAATTTGGCGGGCGGAACTGAATAGCAATGAACATTTGAATTGAAACGGTGGAACATTGGAACGGTGAAATATTCACAGTTCGTGGACTCCAGTCTGTTCTGGTCTGCCTTTTTCTCGGCTTTTTCCAAGTCTACCAATTAACCACCGTTTTGTAGAAAAAATCACATCCTTTCAATATGAGCATATTTTGTTGCGCCCGGCAAAAACGAAATCGTGGCTGCATTTATGGGCAATTATGGCGCCATAAAAGAAACGTTTACGATTCTACGTTAATGGAAGTCTAAAATTAAATAAAATAAAAATGTATATACCACCTCATATTCTAGTAACATTGGTATTTTCAGGAAAGAAGTCATTAAACTGTAAAAATGTATGTACATAATTAATAGATTATCGATTACATTAAAAATAATATATAAGTTTTCCGAATGACAGTTATAGAGCCAATTAAGCTTAATAATCCACATTACAACATTACAAGGTGTCCGGAAAATCGTGGTACAAACTGGTGAAACTACATCACATTCGGATTCGATTTAGTGGCAAAACTTTTTGGCTATTTTGGAGTAAATCAAGTCCAAAGTTGCAATAAACACAATAAGTTTAATTCGATTCTCTCCGCGATGTAGATTCAGTAGTTTACGGCTTATACTATGAAACACCATGTATAATTACTATTAGACTTATGATATATAATAATAATATATATATATAATTACCTCACCATACATATATGGTGAGGGAAGGAGATGGGCAAGAGTAAGGTGGGGGGTATTCTTTTATAATTTTTTTTGTAATAATTCCTTTTTTGATCTTTAATCTATCTTTTCCGTCCTTTTTTTATATCGATTGAAAAAATGTTGAATTATTGCCTAGTATTTTTGGTGTCTTTGTTCAAAGCTTGTGTTTACCGTCGGAGTTTTTATATTTTTTTGTACGCTTGTCTAATTGTTTTATTGGATAATTTGGGTTTGTTGAAATTTGTTTTTTTGTTCAAAAATGTAGTTAGGTAGTGTTTTTGTGTATATCTAGTACTTCAAACATGTTGAATATATGGTAGGTGTCAGTCATTCTATGTTTTTTTAGCATTACCTTTTAGATGGTTTGCTGCGCGAAAACGTTAAGGGTTACTTTCAAAATATTTGTTGATTAGATAAGATAACCGATATGTGATATATGACCGTATATATGACCGATAATTGAGTTTGTTGCTCTTCCACAAACATTGAGAACATATTCTATTATGGATTGATAAAGTGCAAATATATTTATTTTTTACATAAGTTTCTTTTGTTTCGGAAAATGTGTATTGTTTTGAGGATGCTTTTGTGATTTTTTCGAAAAGTACTCATCTGCGGTTATGATCAATTATGATTCCTAGATATTTAATTTTGTCTGTTTTTTTTCAAGAAAAGGGCAATCGTGTTTTACATTCTTTTGCTTTTCATTGGTTGATAGAATATCACTCATTTAACAACATTTTCACTGAGTTTATTCTTAAAATAAAAATAAAACTCGCAGCCATTTTGGCATTGTGGAAAGGCAACAATACATTCTCCACCCCACTCGGGTTAACACTACCTTTTTCATAATTCTTTTTTTAGGTCAAATCCCCACTTTGTGCCATCATTACAAACGAGTCCCAACTCCTCCGGAGAGTGACGGAACTGGAAGTGTGTATATAATAATAATATAATGCCGCAGAAGAAGAAGACGAGGCTAGGGGGGTGGGTGGTTTGGTGGTGATGAGTGATGACCTCCGCCCCACGTGACAAACCTCACGCGGTAAATAAAACCCCATTGGGAGGCGTTGTTACTTGTTACAATTTTTCAACGTGAAATAGGATTTCCTCTCACAAATTGAATTATGAATTATTATTATCATAACTATTCAGGTCTCTTTTTGATAGGAGTGGATTTACTCTGCGAGAGTTCAAAGGGGGTTTTTTGTATTATGGCATTTTGTTAAATGTTAACAGCCTTACAAAAAAACGTGATTACGCGGCGCGTAACTTCAAAACAAACTTGACTTATTACCGTGATATTTATTTGGTTAAAACGGTCTTAAACCAGGCTCAAGGGCGGACGGAATTTTAACGGAAGCGAGCGGATAACTACGGTTTTATACACAAGTCAAAGTTCTAAATGCATTTAAAATAAATTTAAATAATCTATGTATCCTACAAGAGCCACGAAAGAGAGAAAGGCGGCATTATTGGTTTTCCAACCATAAATGTTCCCTCGACTTTTTGACACAACTAGTGATGAACATAATCAAGATGACTATTTCGGAATTTTCAAACACTTAAGAAAACGGAAAATATCTAAAACATCGAAAAGATTAAATTTCATTATATAAATTGAATGAATTGCTTCATGAGAGAAATTTAAAAACATATGTTATAATGAAATCGAAAAATTAATTCAAATTCGTGTAAAGAAGAATAATTTTAAAGAGGTTATTTTTGTGTAGTTGGGTACTGTATCGTATGACTACTGCGAGGTAAGAGTGAAGAGCGGGCGGTTGTTCCAAACTGTTTCGAACCAGTTTGAACCACGCTCAGCGTACTCAAAAACATTCTGATTTACCTGTACCTTTGTATTATTAACTACCTATAAATCGATATGTTAAAATTATTTTCAATTAGTTTTTTTTTTCAAATTTTTTTTGTATGTTTGTAAATAGCGTGTAAAACTATAGTCTTAAGTTTCTAATTGGCATAAGTAAGTATTTTTATAATTATACTAGCTGTACCCCGTCACGCATTGCTGTAGCTCAGTCGGTCTGTGCAGATGTCGCACATTAAAATTAAAATTAAATATATATTTATCTAAAGACATTGTCTAGATTGCATTTAGGTCGGGTTGACTCTGGCGATGATACTTATAGATAGCTGCCAATAAAAATTTGCGGTGAGAAAAATGAAGGCAATATTGGTAGTTCTTATTCGAAATATAACACAGTTAAATATGGCCGAAGGGGACAGGGTCCCACGTACCAATGCAAGGGTCCTGGGTTCAAGTCCTAGATGTGACCGTATCTTTTTCCGATTTTTCTGTTTCAAATTTTGGTTTAGGAATCTCTAATATTGTCTTCAATAATTACTTTTTAAATAACATTAAATTCATTACATTGTGGAAATTACTTTCATGTTTACAATATAAGAGATAAATTATTTTAGCAATTTAATTTTTTCTATTGTTTCTATGATTTGTAATAATTTAGATAATTTAGAATAGGACATATTATTTGAGTTTGTGAAGTTTGTGAGGCAAAAAATACTTAATACTAGATAATTATATAAACGTACTAAACATTTGTTATTTATCTGTAAGTTAGCACATAGACATTTCCAATTATCGGGTACGAGGTTTAACAATTTTGGCCCTTACTCGAATTACTCTAGTACTATCCTTTTCAGTGATTATTCTTGGTCTAAAAATTTTCGACTAGCAATTATTATAATCGATTTTTCACGAAACTCTGTGTTCAACTGTATAACTCCGGGTAAGTAGGGCTGCACGGAACACGTGAACATCTCATACGATCAAAGAAAAGAGAAAAATAAAACAAACACGGGTCAAGTAATACGATTAGTTGTTGGAAGGTTTATCCCACGGGTCTTGATCTGCTCTTCGCTCTTTGCTCTTCAACCTCCGCCCCGGAACAGACCAGCTGACCGGAGGATACGCGGGTGGGAAGTGCCTGCAGATGAAGGTAAGAAAATAATTTACAAGGACGAGTAAAGGAATAGTAAGCTTTTTATCATGATTTGATTACGCAAGAATTGCTTCGACATCCTGTGATCCTGTGAAGTTTGAAAGAAAGAAAAATCAACCCGATCTATTTGAATTAATAGTTTATTTAAAAACATCTTTTGGTTTGACTGAAGATTGAACCTTCCTCCTGAGAGACTGGAGTTAACTGCACTAACAACTGAGCCAAATCCCGATTGGGTAGGACCGACATTTTTTTGTCGTATGTTAACTGCTGTAACGTCATCCAATTTCAGAGGATTAGGTATATGTCCGCGTGTATATACGTGATTGTTACCAACAGTGGATAGAATGCATTGTCACTGAAAACGAGTCTATCTGCCGAGCTCAGCTCAGCTTCAGCTCAGCTTCAGCTCTATCGGATGTTGGAAATCCGGTTTTTTTTTATGTGACACCTCACAAGAGTGTCCCTGCCTGTGCAGTGTACAGACAGGGGAACTATGTCACCACCCGGTTAGGCGGCGTTGTGAGGCGGAATAAGGTAGGGGCTGTAAGAAGGGATTTTCTAATGCGGGCCTTGAAGAGGCTCGGATTATAGGAGGGAGGAAAAACAGATGCCGGTAGCTCGTTCAACATACGAGCCGACTTACACAAAAACGAGTCGTAAAAACGGCCCGTTCTCATGAAACCAATGTCAACCGTGAACGGGTGTTCAGTTCGTGTCGGTCGAGTTTCGAGCACGTGCACCGGTGCATCAGGAATCAATGCTGCTAGCTCCTTGGAGCAGGCTCCATTGAAATACCTGTAGAACAGACACAGCATGCCTACATTGCGTCTATGCATTAGAGAAGGCAATCGGTCTGTTAACAACGGATTGTCAATCAGACGGATCGCTCTCCTTTGCACAGATTCAAGCAGGTTTATTAAGTATTTTGGGGCACCAGCCCAAAGGTGGCTCCCAAATTCAATAGTTGGGCGGACTTGAGACTTGTACAGGGTCAGCAGCTGGTCACTGTTGAAGAATCTCCTAGCCCTGTACAAGACGCCCAACTTCTTGGAGGCCTGATTTACTCGGGCTTCTATGGATCCCCGATACTTGAGCCGGTCTGATATACTAACTCCAAGCATTTCAATGGAGTCTTTATTGGGGAGAGTGCTACCATCAAATTGCACCAGTTAACGATTAGTTTCCACATCCAAGATTTAACTCACGAAAAAAATATTTTCGTGTTTGGTAAAGGTTACCTGACGTAATTAAATTATAATTATTCCTACCAAAATCGTTTTTATTTATTTCTTACATTTGTTTAAGGACACAATAAAAACACCGCTTCAAACTAAAAAAACTATAGAAATGAAAAAAGAGAATGGTAGGTACCTATCTAAATACAAACTAACTGCACCTGAAAATAGCATTGATAAATTGCACAAATATCAGGAAGATGATTCCTGAACAAGATTCTGATGAAACACAAGATTTAAGCAATATCATCAGAGAAATATGTACATATGATCGTTTAGATTTTTTTATGTTATCTTCTTCGTCAATGAAATATCATATTTTTATAGTCATATTGTAGACCTGATAATGGTAAGGTTATATCCAAAAGTAGTTAAATAAATGTTTCAATATGCGTTTTATTTTATTTTAATAAAATGTGTAGATACGGGTGCTATTATGTTTTGTGGGGTCGATATTAGTTGCTCGCCAGGCAGTTTCATGTTCTAAGAAACCAAATACACCGCATGTATAAATTATTCTGTAATTATTATTATTTTAAATTAGCGAAGAGTCGTTCATGAGCGAGCCGTACAATTGAGCTCGCTCTTTTTAAGGAGCCGTATTCGTAACGGTTACTCAAATAGCAATAGAACAAATGTTCTTGGCCCAATAACTATCCCGTGCTGTAACTTCACCACCATCAAACAATTTTATAAATGTATTGGAGCGAAATGGTTCAACATTGGATAAACTAACTAACTAACTAACCATCACGCCGTTTCCCCGCAGGGGTAGGCAGAGAGGACGGACCGCCAAACAACTCGGTCTTGGCACACACTCCTTGCCTCATTCACATTCATACATCGTCTCATACATACTCTTCTATTATTCTGACTCTTGACATGGCCCGACTCGAGTATCTGATTCACTTGATCGTGCCATGTCTTCCTCGGGCGTCCCCGACTTCTGCTACCATTCACATTTGCATCATATATCCTCCTTACACTCCTATCTTCGCTCATTCGCTCTACATGCCCAAACCATCTAAGCGTCCCTTTCTTAATCTTACTCATTACGCTTACATCAGCCTTGCACTCTTTGCGGATCTCCACATTCCTCACACGATCAAACATGGTTTTACCACACATACGCCTCAGGGATCTCATTTCAACAGCATTTAATCTACTTTCATCCTTTCTTTGCCAGTTCCATGCCTCACTTCCATACATCAAGGTAGGTACCAGCACTCCGTTGTGGACTGCTAACTTCGCTTCTTTGGACAATTTTTTGTTAGCGCCTACGGCGTTTAGTCCTCCATTAACGGAATTACCTGCATTTACCCTTCTTTCGATATCTCTGTCAGCCTTCCCATCTCTCGTAAACATACTTCCTAAATACACAAACTCATCCACCTGCTCCAAGTATTCCCCATTCACAATTATATTGCACACTGTTTTCGTACTCTCTCTTTCAAACACCATTACTTTAGACTTACTTACATTCATCATTAACTCATTCTTCATGCATACTTCGTTCATCCTAGACACGAGAGACTGTAGATCATCTATACTATTAGCAATCAGCACCGCATCATCAGCATACAACAGGCAACATACTTTCAAATTATTCAAATTCGCGCCCAATCCCACCTCTTTCAATTCTTGCATACAATTATCCATGTATAGATTGAATAACCACGGTGACATTACGCAGCCTTGTTTAACACCTTTTGTGATATCAAACCACCCCGTAAAACCACCGTTTACCCTAACACATGCAACGCTTCCCTCATACAGAGACGCAATTGCCTGAATCAGATTCGTATTCACTCCATACTTGGACAACACCTTCCATAGCTTTTTCCTGTCGACTCGGTCGTATGCTTTTTGTAAATCTACAAAGGCACAGAAAAGTTTCTGGTTTTTTGCCAGAAACTTCTCAGTGAGCATACGCAATGAGAATATCTGGTCCATGCACCCCCTTCCACTCATGAAAGCACCTTGCACATCCCATATTTTATCCTTTGTTTCCTTTCTTACTCTTTCAATCAAAATTCTACCATACAGCTTGCCAACTGAACTAAGCAGGCTAATAGCCCTATGATTCCCACATTCCATACGTGACCCTTTACCTTTGTATAATGGCATGATCACAGCCCTTCTCCAATCTAAAGGCGTGTAACCTTCCTTTAAACATTGGTTAAAAAGATTGCACAACCATGTGAGAATTACACGGCTACCTCCTTTAAAATATTCAGCAGCAATATTGTCAAACCCAACAGCCTTACCATTCTTCATACATTTAATCGAGCTTTCTATCTCATCCATGCTAATTTCGGTAACATTCACTCCATCGTCATTCATATCTGATTCGCCACTGGAATCACTGTCATTCACTTCGCTTTCGAAGACTTCCTCGAAATAATTCATCCATCTCTCTTTTATTTTTTCCTCATTCGTCAACATTTTTCCATCTTTTGATTTTATCACTTTCATGCTTCCGTTTTCTGGGCCACTCCGGGACCTTTTGACTTCTTTCCAAAACAACTTAATGTTTTCTTGGAAATGGTTTGTCATTTTCATTCCTTCTTCCTCTTCCAGGCGTTTCTTTCGTTCTTTCACTCCAACTCTTACTTTTTTCTTACATTCCTTATATACTTCTTTCGCTCGATACTTCTCTTCGCTGGAAGCACTGCCAGCCGCAATCAGACACAACCATGCTTTCTTCTTTTCTGAGACCAGTGCTTTAATCTCATCATCCCACCATGCATCACCTTTCTTCCTACCTTGCGTACTTATTCCACAAACCTCCCTAGCAGATTCACAAAGACACACTTTTATGTGGTTCCATGTTTCGTCTATGCTTAGACCATCCATTTCCTTCGCATTCAATCTTATCTCTGCACAATTCACATACTTACTTCTCACATTATCGTTTTGCAGTTTTTCTATTTTGACTCTTGTCGGAGCTGGTACCGTTTTCACTTTAGAGCGCCAACCGCGAAAGAGGTTTACTCTCGACACTACAAGAAAGTGGTCAGTTTCGACCTCAGCCCCTCTGAAAACTCTTGTGTCCTCGGTAACAGCTCTCAACCTAGAGTCAATTACTACAAAATCAATAATTGACCTCTCATTTCCTCTTTCCCACGTATATTGGTGGATACCTTTATGATCGAAGAAAGTATTCGACACAAACAGGTTCCACTCTAAACATACTTCAAGCATTCTGTTCCCGTTGTCATTCGTTCTTTTATCCCCAAACATACCTAAGACCGAATCAAATCCGTCACGTCTAATTCCCACCCACCCATTCAAATCGCCTGCCATTATAATCCTTTCGTTCATATTTTTTAGTCTCATTACAACATTCACACCAGTCCAAAAATCATCTTTCACTTCATCGCTTTCAGAATGAACAGGGGCGTAGCAAATAACAAGAAACACCCTTGTCAAACCGATTTTAAATCTGATCCACATTATTCTCGGACTTACACATTCATACTGCAACATACATTCAATCATTCTGGGAGACAGTAGCGCTGCAACACCTTGACAAGCCCTCTCCGTATCTGGTCTCCCAGACCAAATGACGAGCCTATCATTATGCTGCATTGTACCGCTACCTTTTTTCATACTCTCTGTTATACAAAGTACGTCCAAACATTTGCTCACCATAGTATCACACAGTTCGTTCATCTTTCTTTCCATTCCTCCTCTAATGTTCCATGTACCAATTCGACATTGATCACGTTCCGTCCTCCTCTTTGCGCCACCGAAGGGTTGGCGATGTGATGGATAGCGAACCTCATCGACAAATTCGTAAAAACTCTTTCAATAGTATTTCTTAACTATCGTACTTTGTAAAATTGATATAATATTTTCTAGTAATAACATTAGATATCGTTTTTTATATTCTCTTCTATGTATTATTTTCATATCTAATGTTTGTTATTTTTCTAAAAAAAGAGTAAGAGCTCTTTCTGAAAATTTTCTGAAAAATGTATATGAAAACAATATTTACCTACCATTCTCCGTCTTTTTAACACAAGCATTTGCACTAAAAAATGTGTAATCGCGATTATATTACGTAAAAACTTAATGTTATTTTTATCATTAAGATTTATAAAGAAAATATATCATTGACCAATAAAATAACGACATTCAAACCAAAATATTGAGTGAATAAATATATTACAATATAATGTAAAAATCAAAGATATTAGAAGAACGAGATGTGCTATGAGCAGTTGTCGCTGGTTTTGTTCACCAATACTACTGCACACCTTCGCTTACGCTAAGGTATCCGCACTAATACATAGAACAGATTTCTGTGCGTACACGTCCTGATAGTATTCAAAGTACCCTAATTAGGTAGTACTCCGCCTACGGTCCGGCGGACAACATAGCATATTTCGTTCTTCTAATATCTTTGGTAAAAATAGTTGCATCAGCAAAGCTGCAAACAGTATTGTTTTTTTTAATATTTCCTAGTTTTATATTTAAATATGGAATAAGTATCAATAATAACAATAAAAGGACGTGATGTGATTCAATTCAAATTGCTGGAAGAAAAAAAGGAAATGTGATAAAAATTCGATAAATTAATAGTTTTTGATTAGACATATTCATTCGATCGAATGTTATGAATTTAGTAAGGTTTGTGTTAAACACATCGATATCTGTGCATAAACTATTAATTGTGCTAAAGTCTCTTTGTATTGCCCTTAGAAATATAAAACACAATACAGCAAAGAATACAGCATCAAGACGCACACATTTTTATGCATTTATTATATCTGTATTTAATATTTCTATTTTTGACAATTCATTATAATTTATTATAACAAAACAAAAATCATATTTTTCCACTTATTTAAAGTGGAAAAAAGTTTTATATTTGTTTTATTATAATATATCTGTATTTATCTATAAAGGTAACTTTATAGAGAAAATTACCTTTATAGATAAATACAGATATCTATAATTGCCTTTATAGATATATGTATTTATCTATAAAGGCAACTTTAGAGAGAAAATTGGTTCTAATAACTGATTTTTCGTTATTATCGGAGATACACAACCTTTGTTGATAAACAAAATGATTTTTTTTAATGTTAGATATTAAAATATATACGTCGATTAAGACCATGGAAAGAGAAAATAAAAAAATACTATCTCGAATCCCTATTTTAACCATGTGAAAACCATATTATAATCAAAATTTAAAAAACTGAACGAAAATAATCACATGAAAACCTACCGTGGAAAATAACAGTAAAAGATCACTCACCCCTAAAATCCAGCCCATCGGTTGTTTTCAGCCCAAATGGCGCTTCACATTTAAACATTGTATGGGTTATGGCATAGCCTGGTGCGCTGCACAAAGGGCGCCTCACCTCCGCCCTAACTCTCTTCCCCACCGTACTACTCCCGCCACCGCCTCCGCCCACTATGCATTTCACTCCTGACAACAATGTTAACGAACAACAACAAGCTTCAAAGAAAACAGTAGTGGTCCTCTTTAGTCCAATCTCCTTTGAGAACCGACAGAACCCGGATTGACACAACAGAGGACGTTATGTATACATCGACATGATTTACCGATTTAACCCTACAAGCTTTGAAATATTTTTATCTACAAGTCCCAACGATGGAGAAATTTCTCGTGGAATTTCGAAATGCTTCCAGGTATGCTAAACGTGATATATATTTATCATTTTTGAAGTTGTTGTACAAACAAATAATAAAATTTTACAAACTATAAATAATATTTTAGAAACTTGATTAACCTTCCAGCGGGCGCGCTGTCGTAAAATTTACGACAGATGCGCCATATCGCTTCCCCCACTCTTACCACTTAGTCGTAATCATCGAGCTTCGAGCTATGCTAGAGTCAAATCAAATCAAATGTCAAACATTTACCGCAAGATATAAGTGCTTTTCTCAAAGTTAATTACGGTCGGGCAGTTGAACCGATAACAGAAGAAGAATACAGAAGCTTTCCAAAATGCGGTGTTTGTCGGTTATATGCACTGGATAAGAAAAAATCCTCAGCATCAATGAAGTGTTGCCGCTGTCAGTCCTTTACATGCAAGAACCATTCTTCAGTTGAGGTGGTTTGTAACAATTGTAAGGATGGGAATATTGATTTTGACTAAATAAGTTGTTTTGAAATACTAACACGTTTAGAATTTTGCTTCGTTTTTTTTAAAGTATCTACTGCTTATTATCATTTTTCATAACCTTAAATAAATTCCATAACATTTGTACAAAGAAAACACCACTTACATGAAGAAAACTCGATGACGTAAAATTTACGACAAGCGCCCGCTCAAGGGAAATTTCTCAACGCGCCCGCTGGAAGGTTAATTTTTGTATTTGTAACGGTAAAAAAAAATAATGTCAACAATGAAAATATTAACCATAAAAATATGGCGAAACATTTTTACTCGAATCGTCCATAATATTTAAAAAATTCGATACTAAGAAATTACATTCATTTTGTGTAAGCAAATAACTGTCACTTCACTTTTGTTTGCCTTTTATAAAATAATATATTTAATTTTCAACTGTCATCGAAAGAATCCCCTCAATTTTTAATCATGTACCTTGACAATTTTTAGAAATTTATCCACGGAATCAAGTATAAATATTTGGACAAACAATAATTATTTCTCTTTCCAACGACGAACAAATCACATATCTCCACATTATAGAAAAAATATTGACGCCCGGTCAGGTTTGTTCTTCAGATGCCCTTATGGAATATGACTTGAAGGGTTAAAAATGGCTCAATTATTTTAGGTCACTAAATACAATGCACAATACAATGCTAAAAGCCTTCATTCACCTGACAAACAATCTCAAACAAAAGATCATTACTTGGGTGATTGTTATAGGAAAGAAAAAAAAGAAAGCAAAACAAATTACATACAAGAACACACTCCTTGCCTCATTCACATTCATACATCTTCTCATACAAACTTTTATATTATTGTGACTCTTACATGGCCCGAATCAAGTACTTGATTTGCATATGATTTTACCACACATACTTCTCATGGATCTTATTTCAACAGCTTTCAGTTCACTTTAATCCTTCCTCTGCCAGTTATATGTATCATTGCCATACATCAGGGTAGATACGAGCACTCCATTGTGGACTGCTAGCTTCGCTACTTTAAACAATTTTTTATTTCCTCCATTAATAGAGTTACCTGCATTAACCCTTCTTTCAACATCTCTAACATCCTTCCTATATCTCGTTATTTAAATAATTTATCCGAATATTGAAGCGGAACCTTTTGACAAACGACACATCATACTAATTAGATCAAGTGGTACGCATTTTTTTGTGTTTTACTGAAAAGGGAAGGCTGTTAAATGGTGTGAAAAAGTTTAATAATTGAATCTGGTAGTCTCCTTGCACAAGCATACACGGAGAAAAATGATCCTGTTAAAAAAGTGATAGCATGCCAATTTCCTATTGAACACGTATTCTTTTCCTAATAAATATCATGACTGAATGCAACAATACCGGTTTGTCAAAATCAATATCAATATTTGTATGAACACGTTTTCCGCCGTCCTCATAAAACATTCGCTCTTAACTGATACTTTGTTAGGTCAATTTATTCGTCAGGCCTGCATTCCATTTTTAACAGGAAAGCGAATAATTTAACCAGATTTTTAATAAATTAACGTATTTCATAGCAGTAAGTTTTCTCTGGGTACACTTTTAGTATAGCTTAGGTATACATTTTAAAATGTGATGATGGTGTAGCATGTTTTTTTTGTCATAGCCATATTTTAGATATTTCCGACATAGGTTTGCACAAATACGTGTAACGAATCAAACTATGAAATGTTGAACTGTCCTCACTGGAAATATGCAATTGCGAATTGAATGGAACTGGAAAACAGCGACCGACACCTAAGACGGTGGCAAACAAAATGAACCAAAGCATCGCATAGTCAAATTATATTACCTATCCGTCAAAACTTTTACTAACTCCAATAATTAACCATTTATACTTTACAAGAAATAAATAATGTAAGTATTATATTCTCTTCTCCTCCCCGTAGCTTTCAGCCTCAGAACATACCCCAATTGGGGATGCCATAGTCCCATGAAGCCAGTGAGACTCTCAAATAAAATCCTTATACCTATTGTAATGTCCTTATATAGGGTTTTCCTATAAGAGGTGTTATTTTGAATAGCCCGCTATTTCGGTAGATGTTACTTTTGAAGCTGTCATTTTTTTGACATTTAAAAGTAAAAACTACGCCATTGATAAAAATGGAACGATACACGCTTTAACAATGCATTGTAATTATTAAAATCCACTTGAGTGAATCAAATGCAAATCTTCATGTCGCATCTGGGGCTCGGAAAACCCAAGAGTTATTGTTGAAAAGCCTCTCTATCCTCAACGTGTGACTGTTTGGTGCGGTTTATGGTCTGGCGGAGTCATTGGACCTTACTTTTTTGAACTTTTGCTGGAGCAACAGTTATGGTGAATGGATTGCGCTATCGAGAGATGATTAATGATTTTTTATGGCTGGAATTGGATGATATTGATCTGGACAGCGTTTACTTTCAACAAGACGGTGCTACGTGCCACACAAGCAACGAAACCATTGATATTTTACGGTTGAATATCAAAATAACACCTCTTATTGGAAAACCCGTTATTACATATGGCCAGTAATGGGGTGCTATTAACAGCCTAGAATAATTGGAAGAAGAAGAACGATTTCTTTTTGAAAAGGCGGGAATGATTTCCAGGCATTTCCGCATACCCATTGATGAAGAAAACATATAATAACCGAACTGTTACTTTATAATTTATTCATTTACATAGTAAATATTGTACCGCTTTTTTTTCTTTTTATGCATAACAGAACTGCCCTAGCAATAATCTTATGAATTTAAATAGTGATAAATTGAAAATGTCCAATGAGTCGACATTATTATTTCCCTTCATTAAAATTCTGGGCAATGAGGAGTACATATAATAGTTAGTCCCAGAATTTCTGCACTGAAATAAATCCCAACTTCTGGTATTACGTAGTGGAATTTGAAAGCTTATAAATGCAAGCAATTCTGTACTATGAAATGCATTATTTTTAATTTTATTCGAAATTATTTTGTTCGACAATTTAGGCATATTCAATATTCATATCATAAAAGCGTGTTGTAGTTCAACAAAATTGCTGGAATGCCTATTTTTTCTAATAAAACAGTTATGATAACTTGTACTTATGTCATTTGGGTATGTACAAATATACAGACTGTAATTTTAAATTCTCCTACACAATAATTTGATTAACATTATATTAAAATGTAGCAGAATATCTTTTACGATTAAAAAATATATTAATCATTGAAGACAATATTAGCGACTCCTAAACGAAAATTTGAATCAACAAAATCAGAAAAAGATTCGGTGGCATCTAGGAATTGAACACAGGACCCGATCGTTGAGAAAATACGATATACGAGAAAAGTCGAGCAAGTCGGTACACTTCAGCTAATTAATAATAAAAGTCGAGCAACTTCGGGTACACTTCAGCTAATTAATAATAAAAGTCGAGCAACTTCGGGTACACTTCAGCTAATTAATAATAAAAGTCGAGAAACGCCGGGTACACTTCAGCTAATTAATAATAAAATTCGAGCAACGCCGGGTACACTTCAGCTAATTAATAATAAAAGTCGAGCAACGCCGGGTACACTTCAGCTAATTAATAATAAAAGTCGAGCAACGCCGGGTACACTTCAGCTAATTAATAATAAAAGTCGAGCAACGCCGGGTACACTTCAGCTAATTAATAATAAAAGTCGAGCAACGCCGGGTACACTTCAGCTAATTAATAATAAAAGTCGAGCAACGCCGGGTACACTTCAGCTAATTAATAATAAAAGTCGAGCAACGCCGGGTACACTTCAGCTAATTAATAATAAAAGTCGAGCAACGCCGGGTACACTTCAGCTAATTAATAATAAAAGTCGAGCAACGCCGGGTACACTTCAGCTAATTAATAATAAAAGTCGAGAAACGCCGGGTACACTTCAGCTAATTGATAATAAAAATAAAAAATTCTCAAAGAATTGTGTTGAGATACTATTATTATGAACTCCTTATAAATGTTTTCATTATTATTCTTTAGGTAAATTGTCTTAGTTTGAATGGATCAGCACCAACGTCGCGACCTGTTGATGGCCACCGTACCATCATACGCATCACCAGTCTTTAATTTACTCGTGTATCCTCCTCGTCGTTTAACGAAATGTTTAAAATTCAATGCGATGTAATAATCACAATAAATTTTATTCGTATTTGGATAAAATAATAAATATTCCTTAAAACAAATAAAATTCCCCAAACTTTATAAGTTTTGACATTATTAATAAATTATTCTCAAATGTTAAACACATTATTCTGAGAATTAATTTAAAAAGAAAATTTCATTTCAGGAAAATATAAAAATTAATGTGTAAAGATTGAGCTTCTTTTTTGGAGTAGATACCCGCGTAAACAAATGATTACGTATTATTGTTTTTTATAGGGCGAAACTTTCCGGCACGTGCACTATTAATTATAAATACAATATTTTTATTTTTATTTGAACCACGTTCCTAAGAATCATCGATAATACTGATTTTAGTTGGGTGTCGGTCCGTGTAACTCTGGTTCAATGAACTCAAATTTGCTTTGAATTTAAGTGTCATTTTCAAAATTAGAACTGATTGTGTGAAGAATTCAGTAAAGTTTCTATCAACAATAAAAGGCGTTGAGGGACGTACCTACTTGACTTTAACCAATGGTTCCTGACATCATTTGAAGTTTAAAAATTTAATGATATTTTGGTCTCCGTTTTGTGATGGTTCTTTTAATTTAAAGATTAGTAATTTTTTATTCATTCATGTTGAATTTATTTTTCCAAAACTTCACATTACGAAATTGTTGTAATTTTAAATAAAATATAGTAGCTGTACTGTTTAATTATTAAATACATAATGTGTTAGTATAGTAATGAAATCTGTAATTAATTTCTCAGGTAAATTACACATATACATCTATAAACCAACAATATTATATACATATTAAGGTTAGATATATAATATAATATTAATATTAATGTTAGATCGGGAGAAAAAAAAAGATGTTTTGCTGTAGTATAGTATATAAATTTGGCAAATATGAAATAACCTGTCCCGAAAGCTGATATGATATAAGTACTAGTTAGGGTTGACACATTTTGGAGGTTGCAATGGACTACTCCCCTATCCATCAAGGCTAAGGGGCGAGGGATAAACAGAAAGACGGGAAGTGATGTGCAGGCCCCGTCCAGTTGGTCGCCCCTCCCCCGCCCGGACGAGTTGGGAAGTCGGCGGAACTTTTTCAGTCGGGTAATGTGCCGGAACTAAATGTGATTTGTCCAAAGTTGGAATACATTTTAACTTGGTTCAGATTAGTTTGGCGCGCGACAGGGCAACTCCAAAACGGGGCTTAATCAAATTCCTTGCCCATTTTCTGCCGGAAGGAAATCCGTGCCGGTGACGGGGAGCGAATGACAGTGTGAAATGTCTTTAAAATTAAATATGCGTTCTAAAATAATTTAAAAGCGTCTGCACATGAGATTGAATTTTAATTTAGAGGGTTCTATTAAGAAAGAGATTTCGCAGGAAAAAAAAAATTATTTGCTTTAAAATTGTCATGAAGCTTTATATATGAATATATTCAAATACCGTCAATAAAATATATATTTTATCAGATTGGTTTGTATTATTTAATTATTTATCATTATGAATTATTTATTTCACACATAATTTAAAAATACTTGGCTTCATTCTCCGTAATGGCAGAATCTTAAAAAATATTCTTCTTTAAATCGAAGTCAAGTTGAATATAATTCTTCTATCTGGTCCCCTCACTTTAAAATCCACTCATTGAAATTACATTGAAAATATTCAGCATAAATTTCTAAGATTTATTAACTTTAATCTCGGTCTACCAATAGAAATCATAAATTCCAACCACTTGATGAAAGAATTTAAAACTCTCAGATAAAAGGCTTGTCTCCGACTTGAATTTTATTTTAAAGACTGTTAATGTAATTATAGATAGCCCTGATTTGCATAGCCTTATTACGTTCAATATACCAATCAGAAATACTCGGTAAAAAAACTTTTTAATTGCAACAACAATATCAGGACTCATCATTTAGTTAAGATATTCGATTATACCTAGATTGCATGCAGTTGTATAAATATGTCACATGTTTGTAAAAGCCCGTATGGGCGTATAAATAAATAAATTTATTAAAAAGATGATGCCTAATTATTTGGTACCTACCTACAAAGTTAATGAAAAAAAATATATTAGTTATAAAAGAAGTCTAGGAAGGCCAGGAAAACATTGCATGATCAACTAATAATACCTACCTATATATTATCAAAAATAAATAATGATCTCTTCCAGTTTTGGGTTACAATATATTATTTGTAACCCGAATCTGAAAAATAAGCTCTTCCATGTTCGGGTTACAATATATTCTTTGTAACCCGAACCTGGAAAAATGAGTTCTTGCATGTTCGGGTTACAATATATACTCTGTAACCCGAACCTGGAATAATGAGCGCTTTCAGGTTCGGGTTAAAATATATTCTTTGACGTTTTACTACAATAGCTTTACAGTTTCCATAAAGGACATTGATTAACTAAATACATACCATAAATGAAAACAAAATCTCCACCATGAATTGTTTCCAACTTATTAAAAACATTTTAGCATAGTATATGCATATACCTAATATTCCTTTCTATAGTCATAGTGTGGATAATAATTTTTTTAAATGTAAGGCCATTCGTACACGGAGATACTTAAAGCGACTCGAGTTTTGTGCGCGTAGCATACGCGTCGCTTTTCAGTATCCGCCATACTACTTTGGTAATGTTTGTACAATACGCGACGGGTTTGACATCGGTTACAGGCTACTGACAGTACTCGTGACGATTTGAATATTAACATTATTCTGGAGGTGGGAAAATATCTTTATATAACTATAATTTACTGGAATACGTTAGATAGAATTTAGCGGAGAAGGTGTGGATTGAAGTTGGAAAGAAAAGTTAATTTGACATCATTCTCATTTAGTTCCTTAGCGGTGACGAATGCCTCACAATTAAAATTTATTTCATTGTATGGATGAAACCAAAATTTTCTTTTAGATCGTTTTATGTTTTTAAATATAAAGAAGAACACAATTACTGTCTTTGTCGCTAGAGTCACTTGACTTCGTATCAATTCCACGACTGCACTTATAGTTGCATTGCAGTACAATTCGGGAAGCGCCAAACAGATTTAAAGAGTAGCATATCGGTAGGGTACTTATGGTTGCGTCACAATTTCATGGCTTGTGAGTATTTTTGTGTACGAAGAGCCTAACACTTTTACATAAATGTCATAAAAACCCCCCAACACCACAGTAGTGGGTGGACCTGGCGTAGAATAGGGTGAGCACTTAATATCAGTACACGAATTCGGAAAAACTTAATTATTACATCACGAAACGCATTATTTAATAACCCGCAACTCCATCGTGATGGCGGTAGGGGGAAGAGAGATGAGGGAAGTGCTCGAATAACTGGATGTTTTTGACTAAATGTGGGTTATTTTGATTAATGTGATTATTTTGCTAGCGTGGTGCCCAAAATCAAACAAAGGGTTCTGTTACACGGTCAAAATTTTTGATCTATCCTTTCGATTAATTTTAGTTTATACAAGCGCATAGCCGTGAAAAATCACGGGATATTACAACTGTAGAATTTGTTAAGCTGAAAATATTTTTTCAAACGATATTTGCTCTGGGATCATTGCCTTTCGAAAACAAACGTTTTCAATTTGAGAGACGATCAGAAATTTACCTTTCGAATGAACACCGCTAGCACACTTTAAAAAATACGACAGCTTTTTTTGACAGAAAAGAAAGACACATTTCAAATACAGTATTATTAAATTATTATAAATAATAATTTTCTAAACACCACCATTTAATCAAAATAATCGATATGTTTCAAAACCATTGGTTTCTTCGTCAGGGCGAAAATTAAGAACAGAAGAAATTAATTCATTTTCAACCCGTTAGTTTTGAAACACGTGGGTTAGTTTGAATAAATAGTGGTGTATACGGAGTAATTTGTTTTATTTAAATTAAAATGACGACACAAAGTGAATTTGAATTTATTGATTCATTTAAATGAAACGCTTTTGGTAACTCATTTACTTGTCGTCTGAATTGTTCCCACAATCAGTTCCAATTTTTAAAATGATATTTAAATATAAATTAAATGCAAGTTCTGTAGTTTATTGAACTAGAGTTACAGAAAAAGTCACAACTGAAATAGTATTTAATATGTTTTGCAGCTTACGAAAAATGTTATAAAATAACCAAATTGATTTTCATAACCTTCTATCTGGCCCCATTATTTTAAATTCCACTCCGATTCATTAAAAAATACTCAACGTACAATTCTAAGATGCAATAAACATACACTGGGTATCCCTATTGAAACCACACAATTACTCAATGAAAGAATTGAATGATTAAAACTTTCAAATACAAAACCACTTTTTTCGACCTGATTTTTATTTATTTAAGTTATCTTTGAATAATATAAGTCCTTAGGCCATCCGCTCACGGGGCAACTGAAATTAAACTGGAGCTGGTTTAATTTGAAGAATGAAGAATAATACCTCAGCTGTCATTGGCACTATCATACTGCGTTCAAAACGTCTGCAGAATAAAGTGATGATGAAGACATAATTATTTATTACTAGGCGGAGGCCTCTAAAAAGAAGATTTTGGGTTCACCTTTATATTGAAAGAGATATCAAGTGCAGATCATTCGTTGCTGACAAATATCAATTGTCCTGAAAACTGACATTTCTGTCTCACATGATTTATTTTCTTAAGTGTATAGATCACTTATTTCGCTTTAGGTAGGCGAAATTACGCTGTATACGCATCATGGCTTAGTCTATTTCAGCATATCGTTCGCCATTGAAACAGACGAAGCCACGAAAATATTGCGCGCTTATAGCGTGGTCTGTCACAGGCTTTATGGAAAATAAAGTAATATCCAAAAACATTTTCGTTAGTCTTTATAATATATTTCTCATAACATTGAAGAGAAAAAACATCTCTCTGGTTATAGAAGATTAAAAAACTATCCTGGGGAAACACATAAAGGAGAGATTTATTTATTTATTTTTACATAAGATACATAAAGCAGACATAACAGTAATAACATAGCATTATGAGAGCATATATTTAAAATGAGTAGGTACAAGTGTTATTACGTTTTGTTAGGTCGAATTTAGTTCCTAGCTAGGCAGATTGCCTGTTCTAAGGAACAAAATGTTTGTGAAATGCCAAATGTAATTTACTTTTTACTCTTTTTTTTAAAATTAAGTATACTTACATTAAGTTTTTACTAAATTTAATATTAATAGGTAAATATGTATAGTTTTAAGTGACATTATATAATAGTTTTTCAGTCTTATATTAAGTTTTTACTAAAATTGTCATTAATAATTAAACATGTATAGTTTTAAGTGACATTATATAATAGTTTTTCAGTCTTAGTTTTTACTAAATATGACATAGGTAAACATGTATAGTTTTAAGTGACATTATATAATAGTTTTTCAGACTCTTCCCTACCTAAGCCAACACAATGTTTTTTATAAATATGTTGTATGGTGGTACATTATGTGAAATGATTACTTGTACATTTTATCACACTTTCTGTTAATGATATAACATTATTTTTTAAACAATTAAAAAAAATAAAAATTAATGAAAATATTTTGTAAAAATTATCAAAAAATAAAAATTTGTAAAAGATAAGTAAATTATTAAGAAAATAGTGTTAGCCGGTATAAGGCGGGCGATCTGCATTTTACCCCTGGAACACTAAGGAGTACAAGATCGCAGGAGGTCGGTATTGCGAGGGTTAACTGCCTTTCAAATACCAGTAAAAATTTTACTAACCTATCCAAAATTATTTTGAACTATAGCAATAATATCACAAACGTTCTATTTAGACTCTCGCTTTTACCTAGATTGCATGCACTTGGCAATACTTTCACAGAAATAGTAAATATGTTGAATAACAGAATGTAATTACAAGAAGGCTACAATAGCACACCTCCTAAACAATTTTAAATATGAAAACATATTTATATTCCATATCATTCACTGGTGCTACATATTTGTATTAACTAAATTTACTCCTTTTACTCCTGTTGCACTATAAAATTATGCTAAAAGTATGTAAAAGCCCTTATGGACATATAATATAAGGAGGTGAAATATCATGAAATGCTCTATAAAAATTTTGTATGAATTTTTTTCTTTAATAAAACTATGTACGTCCCGGCGTTGCTCGAGCTGTACACAGAGTTTTTCAAAATTAAACTTAGACTGTGACCTTCCACTCGTTTTGAAGGTCATTTGTGAAAAAATTAGTTTCGTAATAAAACGTAGATTTTTATCAAATCACGCCGTTACAGACACTCTCCTGTATATAAATAGTACATTTATAACATCTTGTAAATATCCAGATAGGCTATAAATATTCACTGAAAGATAATGGTTTTGCATAGACGTCACCGGTTATTTGTTAGTAAAGTGCATTTACAGCCACCCAAACATTTAAAATAAAAACCAGTATCGATCAGTAACAAACAATAATAATTTATTCTGCAATCAAAAAAATCTTCGCCCCTATTTCCATCCGATGCCCAATAATCCAATAATGCAATTGTAGCCTCACGTGATGAGATTTAATGCCAACACTAATGCCTTATGACGTCGTTAGTCAGCACCTTACGACGTCAGCACTCAATACATTCCGACGTCATTGGGCAATAGCTCCACCTTAATGATCCCGACGAAGCCGTTTGCGCACTGTCGCAACGGCTGTAACACCTGAACACCTTCCTAGAGTCTTTAATATTGCTATTCAATGGAGGTACTGCACTTTAAAAGTAAACAGCATTACATGTATCAATGGCTTAGAGTTAAAATATTGTGTCTTTAATTTTGGTTGAAATGAACCAAAGATAGCATATATTTTTACGGGTTCAAATATTCTTCTGAAATATCTCCTGAACCTACCAAAGATTTAAACATATTAAAATGTTTTATAAATTCTCCAAACAACGTGTTTATGAGCACAGATATTATATATCCTTAACAATAAGGAACTGTAGTGAATAATATTATGGCTCTTAAAAAATATAGTCATGCTGATTCTGAATATATATGTAAGTTTTATTATGCGTAGAATTTATAACTCATCATTTGAAAACGAATAAAACACCATGTCATTAAAACACACCGTTTGGTTAGTGGGAATAATCTGCTGATTAATTACCAATCTATTTCAGTAATATATCTATGGTTTAAAACATCCACGTCAGAGTTGCCACATCGTGGAGTGTTTTCCGATAGTGGGAATTTCTAAAATTTTCAAGAATTTGCTTTTTTGCTGGGAGAAACTTTTTGTGGGGAAAATGTATGTATTAATGAAATTTTGAAAACTAATCTTTACAATAATTGTATACACTATAATTTGTTTTCGTTTGCAGCTAATTTTCAAAAAAAAAAATCAATTTAAGGAGGAAAGAGAAAATTCTTTAATTACTAGATAATGAAAAAAACAATTTTAATTTTAATAGAATTGTTTCTTTTTTTAGGTGAGGTAAAGGAACTTGTGGGATATTGTGGGGAATTTGAAAATCTCTTTATTTCTAGGGAGGAATTTCAGAACATGCGTTGGCAATTCTTGTCCACATTTGAACCGATGTTAATATTTTAGTGTGGGTTTTTAAGCACCGGTAATTTTTTTATCAAGTGCGGTCATGGATGCTTTTGTGCACTTGCGTTTTGCACTTGATTCAATACGATAACATTAGTGATGAGATGCTGTTATTTTACCAGGTGTTCTTTGATGTTTGAAGCGAGTTATCTTAAGAATAAAAAACGTCTGATTTTCATACAAAATACGGTTGAAAAAATTGCGTAGGCTTTTTGAGGCGGTTGACTGGACAAGTCGCTGGTCACCTTCACAGATTTGATGCGTTTTGGCAAACATTAAAAATTAAAACTTTGAAAATTATTTTAACTGATAACTATAAGAATAAAAAATATAGAGGCATTTAATTTTGAAGGTCATTATTGATAGAAAAAATGGACTTCAGTATTTCATTACATTTTTCTTTATGATAAACAAAAGTCTATTCAAAAATATATTATTTACATAAAATACATATATTGTAATATAATACTAAAATATTATATCACAAAATCTAATATTTCCAGGTTTGCAAATCGTCAAACTCATTTTTCTCAATATGAAATTTTTTGGAGATACAATATTTTAATTCTAAGCCATCAATATACTATCACCAGCAGGGTCGTTTTAATGTGATAACTTATTGGGATAAAAAATGTATTTAAAGAATTATCGTATAGATATGACCAGTTAGCGGTCGAGGAGTTTAGTCTTATGTTAGCTATATCCTCCATTATTACACGAGCAACATTTTCCCACTTTAATAGGAATTCAAATATTGCCAAGTTATAACGTGGGAATATACGTATTTTTTAAAAGAAAACATATGAAAGGGACTTCAAATTACATGCAATATGTTGCCGAAATATGGTTTTAACATTGTCAAATACATGCAACATATAACAGGTACAAATTCTTGTTAAAGTATAGGTACTTAAAATTTTATAAACAGGTAATTTATTGATGATTCTTGTTTTTTCAGTTCAGCTTTCAAAAACCTGTACCTATATCAGGAAAGAAGGCCGCAAATGGCAAGTGTTTTTCAATGATTGTTTACATTTGTCACATAAAAAAAGGGTCGTTTTCCCGTCTTCTGTGTTTCCTCCCTCCTAAAATATATGTTTCTTCAAGATCCATGTTCACTCTTTCACACAGCATCCCGAAATATGACATAGTCCCTAAGGGAAGTCATTTTTCTCAGAGCCTCTGGAGTAAATGCAAGAAAAATTAAATTAGCCGCAGCAAAATTGCTAAATATCATATTCTTTCGATAGATTAGCCTGCGAAGCCATCCAATAAGCACGTCAACGAAGAGGCCTTCATTAAAGTTTGAAAGTACATAAAAAAATGATGGAAGAACTCATGATATTTATTTTTATTTCAACTTATGTTGTTAGAATCAGTGAATAAAATTACTATTCAAGTTCAAAAGTCAAGTCTATTAAAAAAACCAAGCGTCCCGGCCGCCTATATAAAGAAATTCACTCGTCTCCCAAACATACGGTGCATGCCTCTACACAACCCAGCCACTTAGACATATGGTGTATGCCTCTACACAGGCCAGCCACTTAGACGTATGGTGTAAGCCTCTACACAGTCCAGGCACTTAAACATATGGTGTATGCCTCTACACAGTCCAGACACTTAAACATATGGTGTATGCCTCTACACAGTCCAGGCACTTAAACATATGGTGTATGCCTCTACACAGTCCAGGCACTTAAACATATGGTGTATGCCTCTACACAGTCCAGGCACTTAAACATATGGTGTATGCCTCTACACAGTCCAGCCACTCAGACACACGGAACATGCCTCTACACAGTCCAGCCACTCAGACACACGGAACATGCCTCTACACAGTCCAGCCACTCAACACTCAATTTTTGAATACTTACTATTAACAAAAAAATATTCTGAACTAGGGTGCAATCTCACGGAGTAATTTAAAGTTTCTAAAAAGAGCCCGGGTTCTAAAATTTTATCGCTACGACACTTCTAGTGTACAGAAATACGGACACGACCGTTTGATAAGAATATTCAATGAATTGCATGCGCATTTCGCATGGTATACAAAATAGGTTCCACGTGGTAACTACAAACACATTATTTACCTTCGTAATACATAAGATACACAACACACAGATATCGATATAAATACTGATGCGTATGTCGTCCTTAGCGTCCCCCTCCATATCCATGCAAAGTAAACAGCGCAGATTGAAATGACTCGAAGCCTTCTACAACCTCCATCGGAAGGCTTCTCGTATTTCAGTTACTTATTATCTTGATTCTAAAAGTCAACAGCCTTCATGATCGGTGTCGTTGAATAGCGTCACAAACGTGGAGTAATTATTTCAATAATAATAATAATAAATGTTTTTTCTTTGTTACGAATAGATATAATGGGATCTTACTGGGATCTCCCGTGCTGAGGATTATAATAGTATGATGAATAAAAAGTATCCGAAATTTAATATTTGTGCCATGCTAATAGTGATATAAGCCAACTATGCTAATTAAAGGCCGCTTTCTTCAGTGAAAATGAGTAACATTTGTAAAAAAATACTAAAACACACTCTGCCTCTTTTGGTCTACAGCTCAATGAAAATCATTCACAAACGAACGTGTATGGGTTTTAAGAAAACAATATGAGTTACCTACGTACGGTTACCCTTTATATGGTACACCAGGTTTGCCATTGGATTTGTGGCTAAGTCTCCTGGTTCCACGATGTATCTTCTCAGGTATTTGAGACTTGTTTTCAACACAGCGGGACATTGGCACCATAATCTTTTCATACTATTCACATTTCCTGCATATATTGGTGTTTTCCAATCCCAACAATTGCATGTGTCTCCTGAGATGGCAGTATCTTTTTATTAGTTCTACCAGTTCCCTCCGTGAGTTTCTGTCCATATTGAGTAGTTGCATAGTTCATCTAGGGTCTGGTCCGTTTATGAGTACTTTGGATTGCCTCAGCACCTGAAATAGAAAGGAATTGTCACGCATTCACGCTAGTTCTATTTCTATGACATTTATTTATTTGAAATAACCGTTAACATTACTGTACTGTAATGCAGTCTGCCGTTAACTCGGTTCTATTCCATATAGAATAGAAAGAACGTTGAAGTGGATTCAACATTGTATTTCTATTTCTATAGGGCACTTTTTGTATAGAAAGCCCGTTCTCACTGATCTATTTCGTGCATTCTATGAAATAGATCATTGAATAGTTTAGGTGGAAACGCGTCAATTCTGTTCGCTCAGTTATGTTAAATACGTAGCAATTACAAATATTCATGGACATAATTGACTATTTACAAGTAATCCTTGAAATTTCCTAACGTGATAGTCAAAGAAAAATCTTTTCCCCATTTTATAGTCTGAGCTGCTTCCATAAAATGTTATCTACCGGAAATTAATTAAAAAATGGAAATACAAAGACAATAAACACTTAACACTTGCGCAATGCATTTGTTTCAATTATTTTAAATTTCGAATAGGAAAGTGTAGTAGTCATTAGCTGAGTTAACTTGAAGAAAAAATTTGTTGAAAATCCCTTATTTAAATTAAAGAAAGCGTTACAACATAGGGCTGGAAATTTTCTAATAAATTGAACGAATTTTGAAATAAATGGCTCTGAAAAAAGGCGTAAAATATTTGTAACATTTTGTCGGTGTTTTTGCTGTTTGTTTTTGGGGTGTTATGCCGTGTTGCGCTAAGAAGGAGTTAGCGCAACACGGCATAACACCCCAAAAACAAACAACAAAAATGCTTTTGGCCGTGAGAATCTAAAAACTTACCTATTTTGTCGGTGGTTTAAATAAGTTTTCGTGCTTAGCTTATAAACTGAATGGATTTTGCAATAGTGTAAAGCAATATCGTTATGTAATGGCACCGTCAATATGCACGTGATTGTATTATGTCCGGAAAATTTCGATGGAGGATTTATGTTTTTTGGTAAAGCAAAGTATTGCGTACCGCGGAGTGAAGTGCTTTTTAAATATTGTTAGTATGAAATAAGTGTAAATCATATTTTTTTGGGTGTGCTTTTCACGACATTTTCACTCATTATGTTTTACGTTCTACCTTAAACAAAACATTAACTAAAGCGGAGTAAATAAGACAGATTTAAAAAAAAATCGTAGGTGTTTAAATTCCTTCATTCTACCCGTGCAAAAAACTGATTTGTTTCTAGTACAATTTAATTTATAATAAATGAGTAAATCCTTTCAAACTTTTGTTTTTAAAATGGTATTACTTTTCCTCACGACAACATTTTTTTTCCACTCAAATCCTGAAATGTTTTGGTTTATTGATTCAATAAAACGGGACCTGTTGCCGTTTCAGGAGTAAAATCAACAAAATATTTAAAAAATCGTATGCAAAATTTCATTATCCACGGTCGTAAAAACTTTTGGGAGACACGGATACAAATGAAAATGCTTCGAAACTTAAAAAAATGTATTTATAATTTTATAGTAAACACTTGATGGTAATCTCGGGATGAGAAAAGTTTCTAGCGTCTAATTCAAAAACTTCGGCTTCGCGCTCACAGATGGGGTTAGGTGGCTGGCGGTGTCAAGGGTGGAAGGGGTGGTAGGAGGAGGAGAGGAGGAAGAGGCGTTCAGGGGCTGTTTTGCATTCTTCTTCATATCATATCAATTTACATTGCGCCGATCTGCGGGGTTATTCGATAAGGCTTTAATCCTGATAATAAATAGCACGAATGAGGGACGTAATTTCCAAATATAATGCAGGCTGGAAATTTAAATAAAATACGTATAGGTATAGGTGACTTTCATTCGGAGTTGTTTTTTAAATATCATTTTGAATCAAATCCCGACTTCTCATTTAAATTTTGATTTTGAAATGAGTCTTCAGTTCTTAGGAGTCGTAGTATTAAGGCATTAATTACTCAAATAAAGAATTGCGCTCACGTTACAAAGCAGAGCATTTTTTAGTTAGTTACTTTTAATTATGTTTTTTTTTTTAAATTAGCATTAATATATTCTGTGTCATACATATCGGTGGCCTAGCATACACACGTATTAAGTGCAATTTTAAATTCAATTTATAACAATACTCCAGGTTAATTAGAATATTTATATATCGATGGCCTAGCGTACACAGACATTAAGTGCAATTTAAAATTCAATTTATAACAATACTCCAGGTTAATTACAATATGTATATATAAATGGCCTGGCGTACACAGACATTAAGTACAATTTAAAATTCAATTTATAAAAATACTCCCGTTAAATTTTAACATGTTAAGCAACAAATTTAATGTAAATTATTAATTAATTAATGATATAAGAAATGTATGTATAAATGTAATTTCTTTCGAAATATCTATTTACAAAGTAAGTAATCTAGATACATGCTTTTTAAAATACGTAATTGTTTTACTTAAAACTGCACTTACCACATGTGTACGCTAGGGCATCGACATTATCTTTCAATTGCCGTCAAAATTCATTTTAAACTTCATCTCGAAACTATAAAACAAATACTTTTTTTGATGAAAGTTAAAAATTTTAGAGTAATGTGAAAATCAATAAAAAATATATATATTTGTGCCGCGTTATCACGTAACGGTCTGCGTCTGCACATTTGACTTTAAGTAAGAAATAATTGATATTTATTGAAATTTGTTCAAATTATTTGTTTACTGTTAAAAACGGGACTGCAAGCCTTTAACTAATAAATTGACAGGTTTCATAACAAACTATCAGTAAAGCACAAATATGTTATGGGGAGGTACGAAGTTTCCTCCATTATATTTATTAGGACAAGGCCATCTGCTTGAACACGTGTTCAGATATATTCTGAATGACTAAAATTTTACTAAAAAATGGGAATTAAGTCACATTTGTAACAGTATTCAAAATTCATTCGTATTCATTTTCCTCCGTGTGGACTCACGGAAGGCAAAAATATATAAACATAGTTTTTTTTATTAAAAAAATAGCAGCCTTGCTGTTATGAAATTCATTTAAAAGTTCGTTAGACCTTACAAAGTAAACAATATATTATTTCTCAAAACTAATTAAACCATATTTCCGTATCTTTATTCCAAATTTGTAAGTGAGTAATCTTTATACGAAAAAATATTCATAATAGTCGGGGCTGTGAAATTAATGATAAAATTAATGGAAGTAGTTGGGTGTAATTGAAATTAATGCTTCCGTTCGCAAAATACTTACCAATAGACTAATTCTATTTTTATTTTTTAGCGTATCATCTATATACGGTTTTAATTTCAAATAAACATAGATACAGGGTGATTATTTAATAATTGTTGAAACGATTCACAATGCTCAAAATAATTTAATGCTGATTGACCATGGATACCGTCGAAGAAGAACCAGTTGGGTAAGAGAGCTTTTGCATTTTGTTTATTTTGTATTGATTTGGTTGATATCCCGGTGGGTAGGACACTCGACTACCTGTCGGTAGAATCGAGTTCCATACCCACAGCGGGCAATGACTTACTCCCTTTACGACACATGTTATGCCTAAGGCGATGCACTACGTAGGAATGCAAAATAATGTGATTTTGGTTTGAAAATTTGGTCGCTTAGAAATGTTTCAGATGCTTTAATTAAATACTGCGAGTAGAATACATCTTGGCCTTTGAAATAATCGAGTATTTTTTAGATAAGTCTTTTTATAAGTCCAGATAAAAATAATGTAAATGCCTATGAAAGCTGATTTAAAGTTCAAAATCTCCTACTTATGAACCCGTTTTTGGTTATGGTTTTATTGTATAATATGGAAAATTAAGTTATTTATATAATTATCGAAAAACATTTAAATATTTGTGCCAAAATAAAATAAAAGGCACTTCTTGGCCATGTTTTTTTCTTGCATAAATCAAAACAGGTGGATGGTGTGAAGCGGGAATTTAAGCCTTATCGCCATCTACGTAAGGTGTGTTATTAAAAGCGGCTCGATTGAAAATATTACACGACGTAGTGCATCGCCTTAATGGAAATGTACATATATGTACTATAAATCTTAGGATTTATGTATCGTGACCGTACGTCCCGTCTTAAACGAAACTGTCCCGTTTCTGGGAACCCTGTCCCATTGTCCCAAAGGAATGCATCAAAACGTGGAAATGTCCCATTTTCAAAAAGCGGGCCGCTCGCGACATCAAATTGAGATAATCTTAACGGTAATAGTGCGTATACAATTGCAAGCCGAGACACGAATCATTGAAAAGGAACGAATCAATCGCAAACGACACGAACTGACTCGCAAGGGCATACGCGCTATTGGATATCGTAATAAAAAACTAATAGTGGTAGAAGATTGATATACACCGGTGTGAAAGAAAACTAAAGTCGCCAATTAGATAATTAGATAAAAATTAAATTTGTATATCTGTTCAAATAATACTTTCGATATTTATCAATGTTGGATCGATTTCACTCGGAGTTTGATAAAATTTACGTTTTACTTTTGGCACACAATTTACAATACACTTCCGTTCTTCAGTTGATCGTTTTATGGTTAAAAAAAATCTTGTCACCTTTTTTTATGGCTTCTTTAGTAAGTCAAAAACTCAGTAAGTAAACACGTCTTTAAAAATTGCAATATATACACGAATTTGAATATCTGAATAATCTTAGCTTCTAAGCTTATGCACATCAGATCTCCTCATAATAACATCACCATAACTCCTAAAATTATTTCTCATGATTTTAATTGCATCCATAACTTTGTAATACAACCATGCTTATGTAAAAATATTGAACTTGTTTCAAAATACGTATATCTAGGCTTAACATTTGATTGTAATTTTAAATGGGATATACATATACAAAAAGTCTGCACACGGCTTAGAGCTATAGTGAGCAAACTTTATAGATTGAAGTTTTTTGTTCCACCAAATACCCTTAGAATAGTATACCTGTCATTGGCGGAATCCCTAATAAGATATGGAATAACTTCATGGGGACATTCAACTAAAAAAAATCTTCTTTCAGTCCAAAATGTACAATATTCTTTGGTAAAATTATTATTAAACAAAACTAAATACGAAAAAAGAAATGACGTACCAAAGTCATTACTATACAATTCTGTAAATATATTATCTGTTCGTGCTATATTATGGCTTAAAATTGCGAGTCAGCATACATCTCAATCTGAACATAATAAAATAGTGACACATGTTCATAATACAAGACTAATTGCAAACGATGGACTTGTAGTTCCCAGATACCTGAATAAATACGGTCAAAGAACTCTAGAATACCTCGTTCCAATAATTTACAACATGTTACCAAACTCATTAAAAAGCTGTGAATTGACTCACAGTGATGTGAAAGAATTTTTTTGTACTAATGTAATTATTTGTATATTTTATGTACTTGTTAAAATTGTATATGTATTTAAAAAGTAATTGTTAAAAGAACCCGTTGACAAACTGATATCAATCAGTTTAACGGGACTTAATAGTAAAAAAATGTATTTTTGAAAGTTAATAAATGATTAAATTATATTGAAAAAAATTACATTCTTTGACATATCTACTTTAAGAAAAGTTTAGAAAAACAGTTAGCTATGGGCCACTAGTTGTATTTAACTTATTTTTTTCTATTAGAGCATAAAGAATATCTACATGCATTTATTTGTATTGGACTCTTGTTTTCGGGAACTAATAAATGCAAATCTTCTCAGATAGACTCGTTGTCGATGATAATGCGTTATTTTAACTAACAACTTCGTTGTTTGTAGCAATCACGCATACACACACGGGGACATGTACGCATTTCTCTAAAATTGGATTACTATTTGGGAGGCAGGTTTAGGTACCGTCTCCCTTGGAACCATTTATTGTATAACCAACATCAACCTGCCATAGGTCACCACAAGTGGTTCGCTACGTTTCGTGATTTAGCGGGGGTGCCCGGGTTCATCAGGTGAGGTGTATTCAGGATCACGACCTATTGCCTTGCGCCGTTGTGGAAGAGATATATTCATATGTCCGTCACTCCCGGACACACTGATCCCTAGATTCCTACCCAACCCTCTTACATTTTACCGTCCCAAAACTTCCTCTCCTTCCGTCCGTTAAAAAAGACCCTCCACACAGCATCGAAAAACAAAAGATGCATAGGCAATGAGAGAAATAATTTTCTTCATAGCCTCCTGTGTAAAAAAAATTATAGCTGTTAATAAACGAAATAAATGTCGGTCCTTCCCGAACAGCAATTGGCGAGGTTATTAGCACTGTTAGCTGTAGTCCCTGGGAAGGAAGTAACAATCCTCAGTAAAAATAAATAAAAAATATTATTTTATTTTATTTATTATTTTTTTATTTATTAATCTTGAGTTAGCTCACATCTTCGTGTGTGCTAATAGTTTTATAAATATAGGTATAAACATGTACATTGTTTGGCAAACATAATCTTTCTTAAACATAATGTTTTAAAACACATTGTTTTTTTTCCATATTTTATACATATCAGATATTATTTGAGATTTTCACGGCCAAAAGTATTATAGTGATTTGTTTTTGGGGTATTATGCCGTGTTGCGCTACCTCCTTCTTTTGCCAACGTTTCGAAAATCATGGACACTGTAATGTAAAAAAAAAAAAAATTATACTACATGATATATGGGAATCCTTCCCAGTTGGACAGACAAAGGTTCATTTTGTTATGTATTATTTGTAATTTATATATATAAAATAAATAAATATGTTTATAATTAAATTCATATGTTACTTTGTTGTAATATTAATTTCTTATAATTAAATTATAATATGTAAATGACATCCTCAGCACGGGAGATCTCAGTGAGGATATCATTATCTCTATATGTTACCAATGAAAAGAAGACAATAAATCATCATCGATTTTATGTCCGGGCTAAATCTTCCCCATAGGAAAAACTAAACCCTTCCACACACTTTTCCACAAATGATCATCTAGTCAATCAACATTATGCAAGTGCATTATATAAGCAAAATAAATATAAAACAATACAAGAACAACACGTCAACTCACGAGAGATCAAATGGGAAAATAATTCACCGACTCCAGATATTTTCATATCAGAGGGTTCGGCTCGGTAGAACTCCTAACAGGGTCTTTAAATCCTACTGATCCCTCAACATAAATATTTAAAAAATCTTTGGTTATCCTACATGTATTCAAAATGACCGACTTTTGCATCTTTTTATATAAATTTTTTGATAGATCTAATACGCCTAAATTTTTAATGAGAGAGCTAGGTATAATGCAAGTAGCCGAAATAACAAATGGTGTGAAAATCTCCTACTACCACAACAGAAAGCGGAAAATGTTGCTTGTGTTGTGATGGAGGACTTAGCCAGCCGAGGAATTGAACACGCTACGCCTGGGTGGGACCCAAGCGCGATGTCAACTCGGCCACCGACCGGTCAAATTCTTTTTATCTCATTTATTATTATTATTATTTGCTGTCCGAAACGTTGGCTAAAAAAGGGAGGTAGCGCAATACCCTAAAAACAAATCAACATAATAACTTATTAATGTCGTTTAACGTCCATATTTGAGGTTACTACCCATTAATATTGAGGCCACGTCAGAGCTGTTGATACTTTTATTATTATTATTATTAAAATAGGTAATTATTGTAGCTTTATTTCTGCGAAGTCGTGCATTTTCGTTTTTTTTATGTACAGTATTGGTGCAATCTTACCCAGGTCAGGTCTTTGCTAAAGCTAAAGCAATGCATTATTTGCAATGACTGACTCTGCCTAATATTGAAATAAATGTGAGCGCATTTATAACTGATTTTTAAAGCGAGTGGAGCGAGTTCCACTCGGGAATAAAACGTCCACGCACTATTTAAATTCTAATATAAATATGAAATAACCCACCGCATTTTAACATATTTTTCGAGTCAATGTATTTACAATGCAGGGAAAGTACAACTTATTTTGTTATTTAGCAATTTTTGTTTAACATTTTAACCTTTCCGTGCCGGTGCTGTCAACTTATTTGACACGTCTATAATTATTTATATTTTAGGTGCTCCGCGGCAATACACTTATGTAAGTATTTAACGAACGCAATAGAAAAATAGTTTTGGTAAAAAATTCTTTAATATACATTTACAGGGTGTTGGGGGTAGTGTGCACAAACTTCGGGGGGTAATTCTACGTGATGGTAGAAGTACAAAATTTAATATTTTTTTTTGAAATTCCATTATTTTTTTTCATGCAATAATATTTTTATATAGAAGGATATTATTTTTCCATACAAACAGTTCAACTTTTTTACGTAAAAACTACCTTAAAAGGTTAGAATTTTTTTATTTTTTATATGACACTTCACAAGAGTGTCCCTGCCTGTGCAGTGTACAGACAGGGGAACTATGTCACCACCCGGTTGGGCGGCGTTGTGAAGCGGAATAAGGTAGGGGCTGTAGGAAGGGATTTGTTAGTGCGGGCCTTGAAGAGACTCGGATTATAGGAGGGAGGAAAAACAGATGCCGGTAGCTCGTTCCACATACGAGCTGACTTACACAAAAACGAGTCGTAAAAACGGCCCGTTCTCATGAAGCCAACGTCAACCGTGAACGGTGTTCAGTTCGTGTCCGTCGAGTTTCGCGCACGTGCACCGGTGCATCAGGAATCAATGCTGCAGCTCCTTGGAGCAGGCTCTATTGAAATACCTGTAGAACAGACACAGCATGCCTACATTGCGTCTATGCATTAGAGAAGGCAATCAGTCTGTTAACAACGGATTGTCAATCAGACGGATCGCTCTCCTTTGCACAGATTCAAGCAGGTTTATCAAGTATTTTGGGGCACCATCCCAAAGGTGGCTCCCAAATTCAAGAGTTGGGCGGACTTAGACTTGTACAGGGTCAGCAGCTGGTCACTGTTGAATAATCTCCTAGCCCTGTACAAGACGCCCAACTTTTTGGAGGCCTGATTTACTCGGGCTTCTATGGATCCCCGATACTTGAGCTGGTCTGATATAGTAACTCCATGCATTTCAATAGAGTCTTTATTGGGGAGAGTGCTCCCATCAAATTGCACCAGACAGTCATTGATCTCCCTCTTTGCCGAAATCAGACACGCTTGGGTTTTTGAGACGTTGAAACTGACCAAGTTGGCCTTACCCCAGGCACAAACCATCTCGAGGTGTTGGTCATTTTTTGCTTCAAAACTTCCCGAGCTGTTCAGACATCATAGGTGGAAGGGAGCCTGTCAAAAAGATAACCCTCGTGAACGGTGCTGTCATCATCGTAGCAGTGAATTGGTGCACATTCAACGAGATCGTTGATGTGCAATAAAAACAGCGTCGGAGACAGCACAGATCCTTGTGGCACCCCCGCATTGATTTGGTGCGGTGAGGAAGAAGAGCCGTCAACCACGGTTTGAATTGTTCTTCCCCTCAGAAAGTCCGATATCCAACTATGCAGGGTTGGGTGGATCCCATACGATGGTAACTTCCCAATAAGCGCCCGGTGCCAGACTCTGTCAAAGGCTTTGGAGATATCCAACCCAACGGTTTAAGTTTCACCAAAACGTTCCATGTACCGCCCCCAAATATGCGTTACATATCCGAGTAGATCGCCACACGATCGGTTTCGACGAAATCCATATTGCCGATCGCTTGGGATATTGTTATTCTCGAGATATGTGAGCAATTTGTTGTTAACCACCCTTTCTAATACCTTCGAGAGTATGGAAGTGATGGCTATGGGGCGGTAGTTAGAAGGGTCGGAGTGGTCCCCCTTTTTTGGGATTGGGTGGACGATTGCTTTTTTCACCTTTCCACCTTTGAGAGAGAGCCTAAATAATTTCGCGAGCACTGGAGTCATTTCTGCAGAACACCTCTTGAGGACCAAGGCAGGTATTCCGTCCGGCCCACTGGCTTTGTCGACTTTCAGCTCGTTCAAGACTCGGAGAACCTCTCTGTTCCGGATCTTCGGTTCCTCCATTTGAAAACCGCTGTGCGGAATGGAAGGGGGAGTCTCTCCGTTATCTTGAAGAGTTGAGTTTTCCGCGAAAATTTTGCCCAATAATTCAGCTATCTCGCGGGCCGAGTTAGCCAGCTGACAATCAGGCTTGGTCAGAGGTAGGAAAGTAGTTCTGCAGAAATTTCTTCCGATTGAGCTAGCGAGTGACCAGAAATCACGGCTACCTGTGGGGCAATCAGCCAGCTAAAGATTATGTTTCTTTTTTACTTGTACTATCATGTGGAATATAAAATCATATTCCGAAGTTAACACAATTTAACCCCGTACACCTTATGTATATATGTCTGGATGCATTGATAATTTGCAGTGGTGTGATAGTAAGCGAGAGGGATACAGGGTTTTGTTCACCACTCCACGAGTCACTTTTGTTCACCATTCTTACGGTTATCAATAGCAGCCAGCAGTTTGCCGGCTGTAATGGACGTACCATGCGTTTTATGCGTGGTCGATCTATTTTCCTCGTTATCAGAACGAATACATCATATTTTACTTTTATCAATATGTTCATAACTACATAATAAAATTATATATATTTGTAATGAATCTAAACTATTCATCTTTATCCAACGTAAAAATTACAAAATTCTTCGGGCCATAGTAATAAATAAAAAAATAAAAGTGTTTTAAATTTTATGCATCTGCTAAATAATCAATAATATATGGTAAATGGTTGTTTATCATATGTATAAAATTAAAAACACGTTTATTACGAAGGGGGTTAATGTATACCCCGTGCATTGAGTACACAGCACCGGAGCTCGAGGGATTTACTAGCACCGTAGGGGAAGGGTTAAAGTTGGAAAAGTTGCTCCGTCACTATAAATGTCCCCCTCAGTAGCTCCTTGTCTACCAACTGACGGAATCATATTCTGACCGTGCTCGCAAATATCGCTAATTGGCCTTAGATGACGGATTTCGTCAACATTTTATTGATATCGATTTACAGTGCTAGATACCCTGAAAATTTCTAAAATAATTTAAATTTATGTCCATTCTTTCGGGTAACAAAACTTGCTCATATCGCATTGATTGTGTTCTTCTCTTTACCTACCCATTTCAGTTGAAGTCATGCGTATCCTCGGCGTTTAAAAGTAAAGTTTCTGCGAATTCACATAAATAGAAAATGTTCTTTCACTCTATCACTGGAAATTGTTCAATGCATTCAAAGGGCTGAGATTATGTCTCTGTGATTGAATTGAAAATTTCTCAAAATTGTATCTGCTATTGCTTTGATAACATAACCCTCAATTAAAATTAGTTGTTTTTGATCAATTTTAATTTTCGAGGTCCCATTGGAATATGGATATGATGAAAACATTTTAATATTATTGTTTTTTACATTAGCTCCACACAGGTGGCACTGAGGAAAATGATAACCTCACTGCCTTAGTCATCTTTGGGGATGTTGTGTGGAAGGTATTTTTAGGGAAGTAAGGAGAGGAAGTCTTCGGAAGAAATAAGGTACAAGGAGTGGATAGGAACCTGGGGACAGTGTGTCCATAAAATAATAAATAATAAATAAATATTGGACTATTTTTATAGCGCCGCTTTTGTGAGTTATCACCTCAGGGGCGCTTTACAGTTGATGCAGGTATTAAAAAAATATAAAAATATTACCAAAATAAAGTGAAGTTAAGTAAAGTAAAATGAAGAACAGGAACAGGTGAGTGACTAGTCCATCCATCCCTCTACTGAGAGGACAAAAGGTCCTTTTCAACCAATCTCTCCCGAATCAGCATGCCACGCAGTAGGTGGACAGATACATCCGCCACCAAGACCCGGACAAACGTTACAATTGAAATTGAAATTAAAACAAGAGTAAAATAAATTATTGTTACTTATAAGTTACAAAAAAGTATTGTTTGGGTAAAATTATAATATTTTTCTTTTTCATGTGAAAATCCTACAAGAGTCCCAATAGCTCCCAACCTTCTGGAGCCAGTAAGAATGTGTCATCCCCAATTGGGGTGGAGCTAAAAACAGTGGTAATGGGAAGGAGATGGGAAACAAGAAGAAGAGGACTACGGGAGAGGAAAAAGTCATTTAGCGATTTAACCCGAAAAATTTTATTTGAATGTATTGAAAAATATTTTTTGCGAAGCCATAACATTAGTTTGAGATATTTTACACATCTTGCTTCTAGCGCATTTAAAAAATGGAAAAGACTTGTACGGTTCAACCATTAATTTTCCCAGTATTTCTGATTACCGCAACAATTTAAGGTGGTAGAGGATGCAATACAAAGATGAATTCCAATTTTCGCGAGGCGATATGAATTCATTATTTGAGAATTTTCAAACGGTTCCATATTTTTCAGTGTGCATGTACTGGATTTTGAATTTTTTACAGTTTATTTTATTTTAGTTTAGTTTATCAATGTACACAATGGACAGAGGGTCAAGATTTAAAAGAATACAAAGATATAACAAAGAACAAACACAAACCGTCCAATAACAGTGAACAATAATATTTAAACATATAACCTAACCTAACCTAACCTAGCCCATAAAATGTTATTGATTACGTAAAACGTGGATTTAACCATGAAAATATAATTTTAAGGTTAATTCAGTAAAGCTGTGCTAGTTCCATGTAGCATTATGTGTTCAAGTTGATGTTCCGGAATATATGAAGGAGGAAAAACAGAAATTTCCATGTGTTTTAAATTATCGAATTTATTGAATATATTGATATATAATATTAAAAATTACAATTTTTTAACACTTTCATATTATCAAAAATATTGACATCTTTTTGTAAAATTTCTTTAGTATTTTATTACCTTTCTAAACCATCAAAGACAGAGTTAATAGCCGCTTTAATATTGTTTTACGTGAAAAAACAGTTAGGTCGAATGTGGGATATCTAATTTTTTAGTTGTAAGTTCGATTTCTACGATTTATTAAAGTGAAATAAAGAATTTAATTTCAAATAAAACCCAATGAAATGTATGAGAAAAAACAAAGGCGCACAATTCATGCCGCTATGCCGGGGGCGCTAGTGTATCGAAACGTGAGAAGTTGGAAGTATTATTAATATTATAAGATATTTGATTCAACACATCTTTAAAAAGTGATAATAAAAATGTGCTAATAAAAACGATGAAGAAAAGTAATATTTAAAATTAACCAGCGTAACTTATTTAATCTATTTTCTATTTAATCACTTTTCATGACTTTTTATCTATTTTTAAAAGTGTGTTGATTTACCATTTTGAGTTATCCGGTCACCATTTATATTTACATTTAACATAACTTTTTTGAATTTTATTATTTTTTTCTAATGCGTTTGATTTAATTTGTTCATGACGCTCGATGTGTTTCCATAACTATTTCTGAAATATCACGATACCATCATAAATATTCATTGTTATTAAGTTTGTTGGCAATTTTATAATGCCTCTAACGGACGAAAGGAAAAAAAATAATAGGTACAAATTTGGTTTGTGTGTATTTAAATAATAGGATGCGTTTTCCGCTCTTTCTATCTGCCAAATTTGTTTCCTTATCAAAGAGTTGGTCCAAAAGATTTCTGATTCCCAAAAAGATTGACAAAAAAAGGCCAAGAAAAAACTTGTCACTTTTTAAAATCTGTATTTTTTAATTCAAACTTTTAAGAACAATTTATTTAGTAAACAAATATTGTAATCACACATAAAATCATATTTACATTTGGTTTTTACATATTATATTTGAATACTACTCTTTCAAAGAGGCGTTAGCTTGTGTTTGGAATAAGAGTGCTCAGTACATTATTGTAGTTATTTATAAGTAATTAACAATATGATATCAATTACGTGTTGTATTAAGTACATTACAGTGAGAAAGTAAAAAATAATTACATTATCTGTTTGCTAGATATTATTTTCACAATTTCCGCTGAAACCTATCCTCCCTAGTAATTTAACCGTTGTCTGTTTCTGAATACTTGTACCAGTTGCCTGTTGCCTGTTGCCTCTCCTTGCATTTCTAATAATTAATACGGTTGGGAAACTTTAATTAAATGATACGAAATCTCTTTCTGGAACCAGACGAATAAAGTAACTCGCTGCAACTTCAAATTATGGGCAAAGCTGGAACTTAGTAGATATTCATCTGTTTTGTTTCAGCGTCATAAACTTACCCAACCAAACATTTTAAGGAAAAAAAAGTTTTTTAATTAGTTCGATTGTCATTTTTAAACTTAGGAGTTTTCATTCTAAGAAAACGTTAAAAATTAATCATTTTCAGGTGTAAGCTATGAGAAGTATTGTATAGTGATTATATAACCCAGCTTTGTGTTTGACGTAACGGACCTTTTTGGTAGGAAAATTTATTTGAAAACGAAACCTTTAAATTGCATTGGAGTAACCAAGCAGCCAATTCCATTGAAATACAATACATTGAAATTTAGCTTCTAGGTTAAACAACGCTTTCTCTATAGGGAAAATATTCAGAAAATTGACTCTTGTAGCTCTACGATTGATCAACAAAATATTATTTCTAAATTTTCCAGCAGTATTGCTGTCCACGTCGATAATTTTTGTTTGTGACAAGATGGGCTAACCCTAGTTCAAAAATTTTTCAAAAACTCTTTTAATACGTGGTGTTTATAACCAAATTGTTTGCATTGTAGAATCTATGTAATCTACACAATGAAAAGTTTTTCAATTAAGCACTAAATACCAGAAAATTTCGGATATGTTCACAAAATCCTCGTTTATTTATATTCTCCTGCGCATGGACATTTTTGTCTCTTCCGATAATGAGTGGATCATGACTTACATTAGTACGGTGTGTGCAAGCTGGTTAGAATAATATAATATATCAGCTGTATTCCGCATATGTTTAGTGTTCGTATTGATTCCTTTCATTAAATGCTTTTCTGCAAAGAGTCATGTCCTCGTGCTTGATATTAATCAGTGTTGCCATCCAACAGGTTTCCAGCGGATTCCGGAAATTCTTTGTTAAAATGTTAAAGTTTCCAGAAACCTAATTATTTAAGTTTAAACTTGAGCTCATCAACAAAGAATTTTCTAATAAAAGCATTTAAAATACTGCTGTTTTGTTCAGTTCACGAACCAAAGGTGTTGGCATATTGAATATTCAACTGTTTATTTATCACCTCCGAAACAGTTTTGTTTTTTTTCTTTTTCTATATAGCCATATATATATATATAAATTGCAACCCATCTGAATCAGCCACCTACGTATTTTAAGTTTTTTTAAGAAACGTGATGTTACGAAAATTGGATGACATTGATATATTATTTCGATAAACTTACGATGCACACCCGTAGACAGCCATAGGATTCTAGCTGCTTGTATATCAAATAATAACCATTTATAGTTTCCGCGATGTTTTATTCAAACAATATGAATATTATATTACATCATCGTGAAGTGTTATATCTGTCTTATTAGGATTAGGAAAGCCCCCTCAAAGATTTCATTTGATCTTCAGTTTGTGACCTGAGTGAAGTTACTTTGTTATAGACCATCAAATAGAACAGATTACAATACATTTATATACTGGTATATATTTAGTATGCCAAGAATAATACCAACAATAACTATTGAACAACATGGAGCCATATTAGATATTCTCGATGTAGTTGCAAGGACGCCGTACGTAAAAAAAATAGAAAACAATGTGTTTTTTTTATTTTAATTTTAATTTTGACAAGATATTTCATTCCGCTTTTCATATTAATAAATATTTTAAGAAAGTGTTTAATCTGTTTTTTGTTTTGTTTTCTATTTCCAAGAAAACCTTGTCAAATATTGGAATTAACTCACTGGTTAACACTTAGCTTTATTAAGAAAGCATTTGTGTAGTTGAAATTAATCTGATCAATTTCACATTTCCCATTCAGGGCGTTTTAATGGCGTTCATAATCGAGATTTTAAAAATCGTTTCTAGATTTTGTTTTATTAATCTATAATACCATAGTAGTGAGTATATAACTATATGAGACACTTAGCGAAAAGGTGGTTCCACTGTGTTGGATATAGTGAACATTACTGAACGTCGAAACCACCACTTTAGTTGACCTACAGCCATCGACCGAGGTGGTCTATGATGAATCGAAATATATGTGCGCTGTGTGTTACATAAATGCAATAACAACTCCAAAAAGTTTTAAAAGATCGACGGAATTACTTTCCAGAGGAAAGTGCATTTCTTACAAAAATTGGAATATGCCGTTGTTGCACAATGTTTCGTAGGGACCGTCTATTTTATTTGTGATTGCTCTTTGGATTATGCTCATTATTTTTATTTATGTTAATTATTGTTTACTTGGTTCTAGTGAAATTAAAGAAGCGGAGTCTTACGAGGTGCTACCACACAACCCCTCCAGGAGAATGACTGGCGACTCACTAGATGTGGAAGGAATGAGACATATCAACAATTCCAGGTATCTTAAATAATAAACAAAAAATACTTTATCGGGCTCTAATGTCAATCCTTGGGGAACACCAGTCACAATAGGAAATCGTGTGGAAAGTAATGCATGTTTTCTGTATTCATCGAAACAAAAAGAAATTCTGCGTCTTTCTAACTTAATATTATTGAGAAATTACGCAATAATTATTTTAGTTTGCATTTTAGCATTATTTGAACATATATGTCCAAACCCTAAAAGTAATATATATAGTATAAATAATGCCAAGCATCACATGAAAAGTTTTAAAAAGCAAACAAATGTACAGGGTTTTCCAATAAGGGGTGTTATTTTGATATTCAATCGTAAAAGATCAATAGTTTCGTTGCTTGTGTGGCACGTAGCGCCGTTTTGTTGAAAACAAACGTTGTTCAAATCAATACCATTTAATTCCGGCCATAAAAAATCATTAATCATCTCTCGATAGCTCAATCCATTCACCGTAACTGTTGCTCCAGTCTCATTTTCGAAAAAGTAAGGTTTAATGACTCCACCGGACCATAAACCGCACCAAAGAGTCACACGTTGAGGATAGAGAGGTTTTTCAACAATAACTCTTGGGTTTTCCGAGCCCCAGATGCGACAATTTTGCCTGTTGACGAAGCCACCGAGGTGGAAATGGGCCTAATCACTCCAGATCAGTCTTCGGTGGCATTCCGGATCATTTTCACGCATTTCAAGGACCCAATCAAAGTGTCTATCGTTCCATTTTTATTAATGACGTAGTTTCTACTTGTGAAATATTAAAAAAATGACAGCTTCAAAAGTAACATCTACCGAAATAGCGGGCTATTCAAAATAACACCTCTCATTGGAAAACTCTGTATTAGGAAGCAAAACATATTCCTTGGTATAGTCGATTGAAAATAGTATGAAGGTATTTCACACGATTTGGGAGGCGGGTTCGGGTACCGCCGCCCCGGAAACCATTTATTGGATAACCAACACCTCTGCCATAGGTCAGCCAAAGTGGTTCGCTACGTTTGGTGATTTAGTAGGGGCACCCGGGTTCATCGGGTGAGGTGTGTTCAGGATGCGCATGCCCACTAGCTGTGTGGTGTGCCAGATCAGGAGAGGCTGGTTTGGGGAGACCATTTGACCTCTCCAAATGGTCTTTCGACCCATCGCCTTGCGTTGCAGTGGGAGGGATATAAACAGTCATCCCTAGATTGGCCTGGACTGGACAGTCTGGACACACTGATTGACAGAAGTTCTTCTCCTTCTAATATAATAAGAATATAATAATAATAATATTTGGATGATTTGTCCAGCGCTGTTTTTATTTGCATCACCTCAAGGGCGCTGTACAAATATATAATACATTTCTACTATGATCTATGTTATTACTAACATATGCAGTACAATACTTACCTAGTAGGTCACTTGAGATTAACACTTAATTAACTTTAACTAACTGTTTGTTGGCGAAATTTAGATACAGGATTTAGGACATAATTGGAAAATTGAATATAACTGGACTTTCTCTCAGAAATTTTATATTTAATTTAAGGGTAACTACAAATCATACCTACTGGAATGAAGGGCTTCAATAAATCTGTTTAACAGGTTTAAATTTTTTAGCGTTTAAGTGGCTAATAATTCCAGAATAGGAATAAAAAATTTAGGTTATGTTAGGTTTTTTTTTCAATTTAATACAAGTTGGTGTAAATTATCTAGGTGTATTTTGCGTTTCGGTAGAAGTTTCCTGTTTAATTCGGTAGGTAGTGGTAGGCAGTCCCTTAGACCTATTATTGTCGTTGCACGTAATATTTTTTTAAAATTACATACGTCCTTGCATTTGATAGAATTAATAAATGTAAAATATTTGTCAGCGGCACGGTATCTGAAATATTTGGGGTCTAGGTCATAGGATCTCATGGGTAATAATTTTTTCCAAGAAAGATAAGAAAATACAAGGCCATATGAGGTAAAAATTGTGAGGCGTAATGACGCCGTTCTATTTGTATAAAGAACAGTTACTTTAAATTTACTAAATTTAAATGATTCACCATTTCATTGCAAATAAGAATATAAAAAATGAAAAAAAAACGATCTCTCAAATTTCATGTGAATATGACTTTTATTCGAAATGTCGTCATGTAATTAAATCTTCGATACACGTTCGATATACTATTGTTTCGTGAAATTCACACATGCTTAATTTCTTCATGTAACCATCCAACACACAAGTTGCGTTTTTGGTGTAAGAAAAATATATGTAAAAAATATTTACATGAGATAAAAATTTCAGCAGGAGACCCTCAGCAATACTCGCCGCGCTGAGGCGTCCATCGCAGGCCTTAGCACTGTCGGCTGCCAGTACCATCATGCACCAACGTCGCCTTGTCATTGAGCTGCTGCAGAAGGACAATGAGGAAGATAGTGCGGAGAAAAAGGAAGTCACAGAGAAGGAGAGGAAAAAGCAGATGGAAAATAGGAAGCGTGGCCAGTGAGTACTACGACTGGAAATAGTACCAAGCGTACGCGTCACGTTGAAATGAATGGAGAGATGTAGTGCTACGCGCTGCGTACGAGGACCATCGGTCCAGCTCGTCAGCGCTACGTTGTCGGTCGACCGACGGTACGCGGCACTATTTCCAGATTAAATAACTTCGTTCTGAATGGTGGGCTTAATATGTTTTTTTTTTAAATAACACTTGATTTTTACTAAATTATTAATGAGATAACTATTTAAGTCAGAAGACACCGAAACCCATGCCCAAAATAGGTTATTAAGTTTTTAGCTTGGGCTAAAGTTAACTCAGACCATACAAAGATGATCAAAATTCCCGAGAATTTTTTAATCAAAAGGTCTAGTACGGATTTTAGCTATTTTATAATTTGTATTTTAGCTTATATAAAATATATACCTTGACCAATAAAATAATTGGTTTGTAAGAATTTTGTTTCCAGTTTGTTTTAAATTAACACATTTTTAATAGACACAAGAATGTGCAAGTACATTTAATTGGGTGACATCTTCTTTTCAAACAATTGATTTATCAACTAAGATTGAATTTTACATTTACGTAGGATATAAGTTGTAACATGGATTTGTATCTGATTGTCTGATTTAAACTATTTAGGTTGTACGTTTTAATTTGAACAAGAATACAACATCATTATCATGTTCTTCAAAAATATTTAATTGTAAAAATGTAACTGTTTTCTGTATTTCATTGTGGTGTAATTAAGAATATTATTTTAGGGATGCGCTGACCATAGCAGTTTCTGCGCTCTACGCCAAACTCATCGTTGTTCTGGGCATAGCTTTTCCAGTTACAGAAATCATTTCTTTGAGAATTCCGTCCACTTTTTACCAGGTACCAGATATTTAATCAATTTAATAACTACGTACATAATAATATATGCTATTGTGTAGGTCTACTTTGCATTTTTATCTGAAAGAAGATCACAATTATGTCATGATTTATACTATAATACATTAGTATTATTTTGTATCGTGCCATACCGGGCAGTAAAAGAAGTATATAAATATAACTTGTATGGTAATCCTTTTGCATTTTCTGAAATAAAATCTGTTAGACAACCTCCCTTACCTACAATGGAAGCCAAGTGATAATAGTTTCATCTCCTTTAGAGATTTTTTAAAATCTTTTCCAGCACAACTTTAAATACAACATAAATGATCGCATTATAGGTCTAGTTATATAAAACTTTTCAAAATCGTTTGTTCGCTAGGTTTTGTGATTTAGCAGGGGTTCCCGGGTTCATCGTGTGAGGTGTGTTCAGGATGCGCGTGGGCAGCTGGGTGGCGTGCCAGATCAGGAAAGGCTGGTTTAGGGAGACCTTTTTACCTCTCCAACTGATCTCTCGACCCATCGCCTTGTGCCGCAGTGGGAGTGATACATTCATGTGTTCGTCAATACTGGACATACTGATCCCTGGGTTCCTTCCCAACCATCATACATTTTACCTGCCCAGAACTTTTCTTATTCGTTTCCTTAATAAAGACCCTCTACACAGCATCCCAAAAGAATTTTTTTTCAGGGCCTACTGTGTGGGGTTAACGTAAAAAAATAGCTAATCAAATGATTGTTTTCAGGGCTTCTATTTATATCTCTACACTGGAAGCGTTCTCTTTGTGATCTTCATGTATGCAACGCTAATACGAGAGAAGGCTCTAACGTCTATATTGAACTCAGTTCGTAAGTTACTCATTTTGTATCTATTCAAATCATATTGAGACGTCGTATCCGAAAGTGCAAACGGCGCGCGGTATGATTCAGGGTTGAGAGCAGTTAAGAAATACAAATAGGTACCCACTTTTTGTTCATTTAACTGAAAAAAAATCGTATTTTATCGGAACAACCTTTGAAGGTTATACCTATCAATGTAAAAAACGATTATTTGTTTTTAAGATGATTTGAGTTTAATTGGAATGTCTAAAAATGGGACTTTTCTAGGTTATTAACTTATTTCAGCCAGTAGGCACCTTCAATTATGATATGCATTTGATTTTATTTTTTCCGTGTACCTTTTTTGAATATGTAATTAACGTAGATAGTAAACAGCAAATAGATAATAATAATTTTAAAAAAAACCGTAGTGATAAACAGTAAAGGTCCCTGGACTGTACCTTGAGGTATGCCGAAATTGCTTATTTTTGGTTGACTAAGCACATCTTTGTTTTTTACCACTTGAGGTCGATTGAAAATATAGCTTTTTACCCATTCTGGAGCTGTACTATTCAATCTTATATTACTTAATTTTATCATAAATTTGTCATGTGAAATGCTATCATTTTTAGGATCTATAAAAATTTCAATGCACTTATATGATTTATCTAATGAATTATAAACAAGGCAAGTTAATTTTGCAATTTCATCCTGTGTGCTTCTACTGTTATTATATGCTGTATTTTATGTTAGTTAAATATCACATATCGGCAATCGAATTTGCACTATTACATCTCCTCACCCTTAAAATGTATAACCGCTTCCTGCAACTCTGTTTCAGATCACAGAGATAAGCATACCTACAGTCCCAAGCGGGAAGTACGGCCGGTGATGAGGTATGGCAGCTTCTATCTGAGACTCGGCGCTATCGGTTAGTACTGAATATTAGTTAGTTCTTACTTGCGGCGAACATCACCTGCCTTATCTCTATTACAGTTAATGCAACCAATCCGTTGTATCATAATCAGTACGTTCGCTAGAGGAACACTAGAAGTTAAAAAATAATTTACCAACTACATAATAAGTAGACAAAGACCATGGAACTTCAGAAAACTCTTTCAAATTCACTATATGATGGCACAAACTCCTTTTTGTTTAGTGCCTTAACAGTTATTCTGATTCTAGTATTTGAATTTATTGCAATATCTTCCTGGTCATCTGCAACTTATATTTCATTCATTTGTGCGTCATATTTTACTGATCATTCCGCTCGACATTTCCGAATCTCATTTCTGCTGTATACACTTTTCTTTGGTTAGGCAGAAATTTACAGGGCCGGCCCTGATTCAAACGGCACCAACGGTAAGGTAATATCAGCGCCTTAGTTCCTTGGCGCCTTGGCAAGTCGGCGCCCGGAGTGAACTGCTCCTATTGCGCCTGCACAGTTGCACAGGGCTGGCTCTGGGTAGAAATGCAGCAACACTTGTAGAGCACAAAATAATGCTCACGCGCTCGACAAAAAGAGTTTACATCAAGAGAATTTTGCCGGAGTGCGTCAGTTTGGCATAAATTATTTTGAGTTATTAGGTGCATGATACTGTCGTAAGTTGTTAATCATTGTAGTTTACCCCCCGCATAGGTTTCCGTTTTCTAAATTCGTATTTCATAGTTCTAAAATAAGCCAATATTAAGTGTTATCAAAATAATAATTCGGTAATCCATATTTTGTTTATGCAATAGATAAAAAAAATTAACACTGAAATGAATGTTTTACAATTTTTATCATTTTGTTTAGCTTTCGGCATCGGTTCCATGGTTTACTCTGGCCTAGAGTTTGGCCAATACTTCGAGCTGAAGAAGGATTCCCACTGCCACAACGTCCTAATAGCGTTGACTCCATTAGCCAGGATGCTCCTCGCAATTGCGCAGATGCAGTTCATCTTCATCAACAGTAAAGTAAGTTGCTTCTGGTATACCAATGACTTTCCCAATTGTTTATCCTCGAACTCCTTCCTCGGACCCATTTCATCACCAAAATTTGTCCCAAAAAAAATAATCATTATTAGATATAAATCATTTTAAAAAGCTTGTACCTACACACCGTCGGTATTTCTAGGGTCTTAAATTATTATGAACACGATTAATACAAATTGTTATATTCAAGAAAACTTTATTACGCCTTATTTACACACAATTCATACTATTCCGGTGAAATTTGTTTCGCTTCATCATATTATAAGAAGATATTTGTCGTCAATTGACCATCAAAATAAGATTTGTCATCCTCGTCATTTTCCTTATCATTTATTTCAAGTTATTCATTCATTGAAAATGTTTTCTTACAACGTTTTGTATTTAAAACAGCAGAAACTTGCCTGTTTTTGCAAATAAATACTGTACCTTCAAATTTAAAGTTACATGTTTTTCCGAAATTCCATTTAATACTGCCAATTTAACAATTTCACACACTGTATTAATGCTGAAAACACTGCATGATTTACCACTTCTAAAATAATAGTATTGGCTAAAACATCGGTAGTACAATAATATGTACTTAAGAGCTGAACGTCCTGATGTCTAATAATTTACATACTTGTAGCTATGACTGGAACAAGATTTGAAAATATAAAAGTTTGGAAGTCCAGAAGAACTATTTGTAGAGTGACCTTAACGTCTGTAAGATTTATGAATTGCTTGCTTCGGAGCAAAACCAAGCTAATGTTCCAAAAAAACCTCTTTAAAATTTTATAAATATGTTGTTTTCATCATATATTCTAAATTACTTTTAATAGTGAAGTCCAACAAGGAGAAATTATTGTAAACCAGATAGGTTACATATTTTTATAAAAAGAATAATTCTCTACCTTCAATTCTCCTATTAACTTTCGGTATTATGTAGTTTAAAAAAAATTAACTTTTACTTCTAGAGGTACACTTGAAACATCTAATCCCTCTCCTCAACAATTTAGCAAATGTACTTTAAGTTTATATAGTATATCATCACATCGGACATCAGAAAGTATAAAATGAACAGATATTCTAGACGGATTTAAAAGTAAGAGACAAGTACAAGCAAAACTTATAAGTAAATTTAGGTTAAATTAATATTGATTGAAAGTATATTATATTACAGCCTTCTTGTACCTACATTATGTGCAGTTAAATAGATCCGCCAGTACTGCGTATCTATAACTAACTTCATGTAATCTAGGTACAAGCGAATGTTTGAAATGCTCAGACCTTGTGTTTTGTTACAAAAATGATCGAACATGATTTTAGAATGAGTTTTCTCGTTATGTGGAAATCAATAAGATTAAGTAAATCCGGGCTTTCTATACTACCATTTACAATTTTTCAAATATTTAGACGAATATAATTCTTCGATCTAAGAGTTTTTGTAGATTTAATTCTTTCATCAAATAATTATAGTTTATGCTTTCATGGGAATACAGAGTTTAAAAGTAATGTGTCTTGGGAATCTATGTTGATTTTTTCAATTTAATCTGATTGTATTTTAAAATGGGAGGACCAGATTAAGGAGTTATATTCGAATTGACTTCGAACTAAAGAAGTACATAAAATTTTAAAGGTTGAAATATTTTCCCTAGGAAATGGAAATGAATCGCTACAAGATGATAGCCAGGTTCGGCATGATGCACATGATAGCCACCAACATGTGCGAATGGATTTACATCCTGGTGGAAGAAACAAAACACGAAATTGTCCATCTTCAACACGAAATTTTGAGAGCTGACGCGCTGCGGCCGATCTGTAAGTTTGTTATCAAATACCTACGTCAATATTACCGTGTGTTTTTCTTATATATTATTATGTCCATTGTTGTGGAGTTTTAACAGTGGCACGGCCTTTTTCACGCAAAACTTAAATTTTGATTTGTGGCCAAAATACCAAACCAAACCGAAGAAATATTTTTGTAGTCAAAAGGTATATCAAATATGTGGTACGTTTATGTACTATTATATTTTTTGTGTTTCAAATTATGAAATACAGGTCATTTAAAATTTGATTTTTCGTGATTTTATAGGAAACTTTGGCAATTATTTGTGAGGTAATGATAATTATTTAAAAAGATAATGTTTTTTTATTAACTAGATAAATATGAAAAATCAAAAACTACAATTACCGCAAAACTGCCAATTTACGTCGGAAAAAAAATTATTTAAATGTAAATTAAAATTTCTACCCAAAAAAGATTATTTTTAGATATTTGCTACACTATTTAAAAAATATATTCTGTTTGGTCATGTATTTTGTGGTAAAATCCAAATTGCCATTCCGCTTGTGAAAGAATGACTTTAAGAATATCAATTTATGTTCGTATGCTTCGTTAACATCTTACGAGGATTTTACCTATTGTTCGAAATTTTTGAAAGATTAAGCAATTTTTATTCACTCCTTCAGCGGAAATATTGACGATCAACAACGACAGCCATCACGCTGGGAAAGAGAACTCCACCCGCCATGACATCTATGAGTGCATGAGAACTAACATCATGGGTTCTCTTGTGCAGAATGCTTCGCCATTCCTCTTCCCGTGTACCATTGAGTATTCACTCATATGCGCCGTCATATTATTCGAAATGTGGAAGAACATCAGTGTAAGTTAATTTTTCAGATTTCATACCTAAATAAACATTACACCTTTTGCCCTGCAGGGGTGGGCAGAGGGGACGGACTGCCATACAAATCGGTCTTGGCACACACACTCCTTGTTTGATTCACGTTCATAAATCAAGTAGGTACTTGGTTCACTTGATGGTGTCATGTCTTCCTCGGGCTTCCCTGACTTTTTACACCATTCACATTTCCGTTATATAATCTCCTTTCCTCGTTCATCTTCTCTACATGTACAAAACATCTTATCAAGTCATCTTGCACAAGTGTCTTTTTAATCTTACTCATAACACTTACATCAGCCTTGCATTCTTTGCGGATCACCACATTTTTCACACGGCCATACATGGTCATACTTTCATCATTCCTCTGGCAGTTCCATGCCTGCCCATGCCATACATCAGGGTTGGTATCAGCACTCTGTTGTGGACTGCTAGCTACGCTACTTTTGTAATTTTTTTGTTAGCGCCAACTGAAGTTTCCTACATTTACTCTTCTTTCAATATCCCAAATATCTACCCCTAGCAGCCTTTTCATCTCTCGTAAACATTCTTCTCAAATAAACAAACTCATCCACCTGCTTTAAGTAGTCATCATTCACAACTACATTACACTGGTTTAGCGCTCTCTTTCTTTTAAACACCATGCCTACAGAGTTACTACATTCAACATTAGTTAATTCTTCACACATACTTCATTCATCCTACATACGAGAGACTGTGTAGATCTACCATACTGTTATAAATCAACAATGCATCATCAGCATACAACAGGCAACCTACCTCTTTCAACTCTTGCATGCGATTATCTGTGCATATATTGAATAACCACGTTGACATCATGCATCTTGCTCAACACTTTTTGTGATGTCAACCCACCCTGTAAAATCATCGTTCACACTAACACATGCAACGCTGATTGAAATTCGTGTTCATACTTGTCCAGTATAATATTTATTGTTTATCATAATAATAAGAATCCTCTGTGAAACGCCTCCACTCCACGTTCACCCAACTATATTAAATGTTAGCCTCTTAAACTCTCGACACTTCTTCGTCCAGCAAACTTATTATGTAGAAGTCATTATGGTGGTCGGCTGATCGAATTAACTTTTATTCATTTCTAGACCAGGTCAGAAGAGAATATCAAAATAAAAAAGGCTGCCCTCTCAAGTTCAATACGCAGCAGGCCTTCAAAATCCAGAGAGAGCTCAATGACACAAGAAAAACTTGCTCAACATTTTACATATCGTAAGTATCCACATTAACATCTAGATCAACCTACACGGGGAAAGCTAGCTGATATGATATATTTTTAATTTATTAAAAATCTTATTAAATTATTCGTTTGTCTGTTAAAAACGAGACTAGAGGCCTATAACAAATGATTTGACAAACATAAAACAAACTATCAGTAAAGCACGATTATGTTATGATAAAGTCGGAATACGTGTTCTTTAAAATAATAATATTCCTGTATCTCATCCATTAAATTTATTCGGACAAGAGCACCTGCGTGAACACGTGTTCAGATATACAGATATATAGATGATTGATATTTTATTATGAAATGGTCATGTAGCCACCTTTTTATCTTATATCTTGATTTAAAAAAATCCTTACTCATTTTTCTCGGTGTATTTCAGTTTATCGGAATACCACAATGGCTTAGCGTGGGTCCTCTTTTATAAAACAAAGATTAAAGTTGAATCTACACGTCTCGTAGAATTATCTATTTCTATTCTTTCAGTTTTCTCCGGAGGTCGTGAACGTCGCTCAACCAACCAATTCTCAGTCGATTGTGCAAAAGCACACAGAGGATTATTTGCTGGAATCATTATCATTGTCATGACCATCATCTCTCTTATCATGTTCTTCGTGCTCAACAAAGATCCAACTCTGCACAGCGTAACATTTTGTTCGTTTACATCTTAAATCAATTTTCTATCCAGATGAGCATTGTTTCTACTAATTTTGTTTTCCTTTTCAGATGGCTATATTAGAAGTAAATGTATGTGAACTGGTGCTGTATATCGTGAGTCTTGTCGGAGTTCTCGTAGCCATGTATCAAATGAGAGACCTGAAATATTACAGGAAGAAAGGAAGTTAGTAGTTATATAAACAGACATTACAGATAAAGCAACTTTACTCAAAAACCCATTTAACAACCCGTTTAGAGAGGATCTTCTCAAAACGCTCAAATTATCAATTATTTCTAACATTTATTTCTATTTTAATAAATATGTAATATCTGATTTAATTTAACTTCCAGCTGCAGGTCAACATACTCTCGGCCTGGATACCACTTTGCTGGTGATGGCTCAGACTGGAGTTTTCATATACAGCATGTTCAGTATCATTGGCTGCTATTTCTCCATCACAGAACCTGAGGGTTCTGGGACCACAGGGCTAGTGGCTGAATTGTTTTCTCTTATCCAAGTTAGTGCCATTTTTTCTGTTAAAATTAAGACGTATTTTATTATGGAGCAAGATAAAGATTCACAAATTTTCGTAATGTTTCCACGAATGCCAGTTTTAGCGAATTTAATTCAACAAAATATGTTCTCCCGCTCTCAAAACTGTACTGTACAATACTCTGGAGATAGTGTGGTCCGTACCTCTCACTCTACGAGACATAATATTAGTGTTTGTATGAAATATTCCATTGAATAATTTGTCCGGAGGTGCGTTCTTGATTCCGCCCTTATGAATAGATTTTCGTACGGTACGTACCCCTCACTCTACGTGACATAATATTATTGTTCCTATGAAATATTCCATAGGAATTATCTGTTCATAGCTGGATTGTCGCACAGGCCAGGAACGTGGATTTTTTATAAAAAGGTGTAAGTGGCGCGCTGCACAAAAGCTCCTTAGAAAGAGTTGTTATGACGTGTGTTATTTTGCAGACTGTCATACAGACCATGTTCGTGCTGGACGCTTGGTGGCGCCGCTGCCGCTCCGAAGAGCAGGCCCGCGAGAAGCCAGGGCGCCAGGTGGTCACTTTCCTGATCGTGGCCAACATGGCCATGTGGACCGTCAACACGCTGGAGAAAAACCGCGCGCAGTTCCGCCCTACTCACCTCAAGTTCTTCGGGATCTGGGCCTGGACAATCATCACGCACGTCTCCATGCCCATGGCTATCTTCTACAGGTTCCATTCCACCATCTGCCTGTTTGAGATTTGGAAGACCGGATATAAGATGAAGCCCGAGTACTTACCGAGCCGTTAAAAACACATTGGATCATCCAACGTGAAATTATGGGTACAGGGTCAATGTTTTTTCGGTACCCTATCTTATCAAGTCATGTGGGCACATCATCTTGTGATGGTGACATTTACATCTTCCAGCACGGGTGTAGAAAGTATCACCTAAAGTATTTTTCATCTTCTGACGTCATCTCCAGTCGAATGTTGAATTACATCGCAATTATCTTCACCCTGCTGCCTGGTATCATAATCGTAATGTTCATGTAGTTGTCAATATTAGAGACGTAGATTTTTTTTGTATTATTTCATCTTGATTTAGGTATATACTTACCTACATGAATCTTACAATTTATTTTTACAATGTCGTACTATATGTTTAATCAAATAAGAATAAAAATTAATATTAACGTTTTTCATATATCAGATTAAAAAAGATATTCTCAATTCACTTTCCAAATGTTATTTTTCATATCCCAACTAAAACGTCTGTAAAAATTATTTCACAATACCTGGCTATCACTGGATTGATTTTTGTTCAAGTTAACACTGAACTCAAAATGAACCTTTTTCTTAATTATTTAAGTAGAATAGTTATTTTACAGGAAATAAGAACAATGAACGTTTCATCAGTTTTAGAAAAAACGTCTTCCCGAATATTACAAAATAGATAAATTCATAACATACGTTTAAATCTTTTCAAAAATAAAGAAATTCAAGAGTTTAATTCTCTTTTTCAACCAAAACTATCTCCACAGTCCAAAATACTAAATTTTCGTCCCATTCCATTCCGAAATGCAGTGGTATTTTAAAACTACCCAACCGAATACTTTTACAGTAGTAACCCTTCCCAGCCCCCACCCTCTCCTAATCCGGTCCAGTTGAGGGTGACAATTCCATCAAAGCCTTCTCTCATATGTTAATAATGTGTTCACAAAGAAGTACCCCACCTCCTACCCCATCCGCCCCTTCCCCGTTACCCACTGGACAGTAGATGCGGATGCGGAACACGAACGGGGATGCGGGACTTTGAATCGGGAGTCGGGACTTCGGCTCGGGACTCGGGACTTTGGACAAAGTGAAGACCTTTGAACGGCATCAAAGACTGGGAACGAGAACGGACTGTTTGGAGTGCATCATTTTCCACATGGATATAAAAGGGATTGCCGGAATATTATTAAAACTTTTTTTAGTTTTTAAGTACAGGGCGTGTTTAGAATGAAAGTAAGTGCATTATTTGGTCCCTTTTGAATAACAAATTCAATCTAATAATATAGAACCAGTTTGGCACAAATTTCTTAGGTACATAAATCTTAAGCTCAAAATTCCAATGGAATTATTGTCTGCAACAAATTAATTGACAGCCCTGCCATCTTCGCCACTAATAAATTCCAAATACCGACTAGGAACACAAGGCTAAATGTAACATTCGTCTGCAATACATACACAGCCAACTATCAGACATACTCATTAACCAATAGGAATGATCTAGGCAACAAGTATGGGTGTATTATTGATATATTTACTGACGTCATTCATAGAATTATTAGTTTTAGTGACTTGTCTTATATGTAGTATTATTATATTTTTTTATTATTTTATGTTCCTTTTATGCTTCACTAATACTCTTTCATATTGAGTTAATCATTTCAATATTATTATATGCTTTAAAAACATTGTGTATAACTTTCGATAGCTCACTAGGTATATTCTGTTCTTATAATTCGTGTAAACGCCCAGATGGGCGAAAAAAAAAAAGTTAAAATTATGCTTAAGGCGATGCACTACGTCGTGTAATATTTTAAATTGAGCCGTTATCAATAACAACCCTTACGTAGATGGCGATAAGGTCCCACTTAAAACCATCCGCCTGTTTTGATTTATGCAAGAAAAAAACGTGGCCAAAAAGTGCCTTTCATTTTATTTTATGGATGTTCAGGCATAAATATTTAATTTTTTTCGATCATTTTATAAATAAATTAACTTTTCACATGAATAAATTAACTTTCCATCCTTTGAAGAATTTTAGAAAAAACTATTTTTGCTAGTTATGCTTTGAAATATATTGAGATGAATAATTGTTTCTTTGCACCTGTACACACGGACTGTATGAATGAAAAACGCAATTGTTTGAAGAAAGGCATACGAATATAATATTGGATCGAATCACCAAGATTGTTTTTGTATCATACCATACTGTATTTGTGTGCTTCTTGAAAGAATTTTATAATGAGGACCAAATTATTTATTCATATTCCGTATGTAATGGCGCAAAACACACCACTCTCAACGATAACTAGTATTGTACTTGTTTATATTGTCTGCACTCGGCCTATTATGTTATTTAATATAATACATTATTGTACTCCTGATTAGATTACCTTAAGGCGATGCACTACGTCATGTAATATTTTAAATTAAGCTGCGGCGATAAGGTTTAAATTCCCGCTTAACACCATCCGCCGGCTTTGATTTATGCAAGAAAAAAACATGACCAAAAAGTGCATTTTATTTTATTTTGTGCATGTTTTTTTTTCGATCATTTTATAAATTACATAATTTGCCACATTATACAATAAAAGTATAAACAAAAATGGTTTCGTAAGTAGGAGATTTTGAACTTTAAAGCAATTTTCATAGACCTTATACATTATTTTTTTCTGGGCTTATAAAAAGGTTTATCTAAAAAATACTCGATTATTTCAAAGGCCAAGATGTATTCTACTCGCAGTATTTAATTAAAGCATCTGAAACATTTCTAGGCGACAAAATTTTCAAACCAAAAACACATGATTATGCATTACTACGTATGGCATCGCCTTAACTAATAATTACGGTGTGTTGACATAATATTATTTCCTGAATGAGGTTGCCTACAACAACGAAAATTCATGTTTTTAGAAATGTATCACATTAATTAGGCCGAATATAATCCTTCACGTTGATATTTGCGTCTGGCCGAACAGCTTGTGGCATCACGATACGTACGCCGCAGTACTACAGCATTGCCACTCGAATTAATAATAGTATTGAATCGTATATCGTGTGACGTCACCAGACACTATTTCGTACGTTTTACCTAAATTCACATTGAAAGCTCATAACTTCGTCATTTTTTGAAATATAGAAAAACTATTCTTTCTGTCTATTAGCTCTTTAAATGTTTTTTTATCTTTTTACATCCTGAAAATTAACTAACAAATATGTATTTTCACTGCACGGGAACGAGAAGATTCAACTCATTCTTCGCATACATTCTAACTTCAATCACTTTTATTAATTGTCCCAAAACATGTTGCAATACTCGACATGACCCAACTCATGACAAAAGTATTTGGTTCAGTTGATCGTGCCATTTCTCCCTGGAACATTCCCGACTTCTTATTCCATTCCATGGCATTTATTCATCTGTTACTGCTTTCTCTGTCCATCTACTCAACATATCGCTTCTTTATCCTATTTATTAAATATTTTCATTTTCGCAGGTTAATCGTGGAACGTACTTATCTAGAAATGTACCTATTTACGGTCAAATTGTAACATATGAATTTAGCGATACAAAAATATAACAAATAAAAAAAAAATTATTCCATTTAATGTTGTTTTTCTTAATGTGGCGTAAGTGATGGACGAATAAAGGGTTGCAATTATAATGTATGACGTGGAAGAAAATGATAGAAGAAGTCGAAGACGCCCGAGGAAGACATGGCACGATCAAGTATAACAAATACGTTAAAAAACCAAATTTTTCAATTCTTTATCCACCTTAAAAATGCACCCAGTTCTCAAGTACACTAGAATTCAGAACCTCAAAATTTTACTGCAAATCATTCATAACCCAGAGTAACGCCAAGTACATTTTAGTTAGTTATTAAATTAATCAAAGGTAAGTTGTCTTCTCCGATACGTAAGCATTTCGTAAACCCCGATAAAAACGTGTGAGTTTCAGTGAACACAGAAATAATCAAATGCTTTTTTAACTAAATATTTATTGAATAATTAATCAATTTAACAGAGTATAATCAATATTGTTAACTAAAATAATTCATACAATTAGTTTTCACTGCTTTTGATTTTTTAATGTTTCATCTTCTATAGAAAGTGGCTCTTGTGAAGAGTGGTCAGCATCAAGATGAAGAATATTTAGTGTTTGTAATTATGAATATTAAAATTTATAATTAATAAAAAGATAGTTTCATCATTTTGGTATTTTTACATTGAACTTCTCTTTAATTGCTTTTAGTAGGTGTTTATCGTTTTCTATTGTTTTGTTATTTTCTGGTAGGCTGTTGAAGTATTTTTTCCCTAGATATATTTAATGATGTTGAGCAAAAGTGGTGTTACATTTTTGTGTTGGTAATATATGTTTTTGACGAGTATGACTTTCAGTTAAAAAGCAGTCATTTTCTTTTTCTTTTACTATTTGAGTTATTATGTTTTTTGGACAAGATCATTAAATTTTAATAATTTTAATTCTTAAAAAATTACGTGTGTTGGATAATCTCTTTTTTTCAGTTTTATAATTAAACGTTGAACAATTTCAACAGGGAGTAGATTTGTTTTGTATGCAGCTCCCCAGCTGATTACAGCGTATTGGAGATTTGATTGTACTAAAGCGTGGTAGACTGATGTTAGAATTTCCAAAGAGAGAAAATTTCTAATTTTCAAAAATATATAAATTAATTTTCTTCTTTTGTTGACGGTTTGGTTGATTTGATCTTTCCAGTTTAGGTTTTTGTCTATTATTATTCCTAAGTATATAATTTTATTTGAAATTTTCAATTTGGAACAGTTTTTTATTATGTTTTTTTTTTTTTTAATTGTCATGTATAATTAATTATGTAGTTAGTTTTTTTTTAACTATCCCGCAGCCAAGTGGGGGAATAGGTAGTAACCAAAATTAATATCCTCCTTATATTAGCTTAAATACTTGACATATCATTTTGGTGTTTTACGTATTTCTGCGCAAGTACATAAGTTACAATCAATAATTGGTATTTCTATATTTTAAAAGTCCACGAGACAGAAAAATGCATGGTTTCGTCAGAAGACCCACTTGGTTACGGATGTTTTGTTTGGCATCTTGGTTTGTCAAGAGTTAACAAAGCAATATTACACTATAAACAAGAATTATGCTGAGTCACAAATTAAAGAAGCGTCAAGTTAATTGAAATGGTTTTAGCTATCTTAACTGACCAGCTCTGAACTTATAGGTAGGTACTTCCTAACCTTCTGCTTCTTCACATTAGTCCGCAATCGGGGATCCCATAGTCCTACAGGCTCCAGGCAGTTAGGATTTCTTCTGTGTGGCATTCTATAAAAAAATGAAGTTAGTGAAATTTGATGGCCTCCGTGATTGAGTGGTAACGGTGCTTGACTACGAATCCGGAATTCGCGCGTTCAAATCCCGGCAAGTGCAAATAAATTATAAAAGGTTTGTTTGTATTATTTTACAACTTATTAATTTAAAATAAATTACTAATCTTTCGCCGTTTTTTCGCAAAGGTAAACGACTCTGTCATGGCAGACACTCCCTGCTTCGTTCTCATTCATACATCGTCTCATATGAGTATTTGGTTCACTTGATCGTGTCTTGTCTTCTCCGGGCGTCCAACCACCTATGCATCCCTTTCTTGATCCTACTCACTACGCTTACATCAACCTTGCATTCTTTGCAATTCTTTTCTCAAATCATTTGTTCACATATTTCATACATGGTTAAAATAATATTATAAGCTATATTTGCGGCATGTTCCATATTAGTGGATTCTTTCAGTATCGCCCTGTTCAAATACCACCATTCACAATCGAAACATTGCTTGAAATGGCTTTTGCCGTGTTTGGTAACCAGATTTGACTAGCCAGATTCTTTTCCATCTTTCTCTTCCCCTTCTCATTCCCCTTTCCACTACCTTCGCCTCACAACATAACCCAATTGGGGAGGCCATGGTGTCATTGGCTCCAGACGGTTGGGTGTAGTTGGAACTCTTGTGCAGTACTCATATAAAAAAAGAACGGTGGCAAAAATCTCCTCGTTCAGACATTAAAAAAAGCCATGAAGATGAAATTTCATTTTAAGATTTTTGGCCATTTAACAATAAACCGGACATCCTGTCCCTCCCCTCCCTCCTCTCCCGTGGAGGGATACCTGGCCACCCGTCCTAATCGGGAGTGTTTACGGATGGGCGGACTCGATTTCCTAAATAAAATTTATGTGACCGCTTATTGCCATATCACCCACCAATCTTCTTCCCCTCGAATAAAGGACAGAATTATATTAACATACGTGGCTACTACATATTATATCTGTGGCTGTATGCAGATAGATTTGGTTGTGATATGACGTCTCTTGGCGCTCGGATAGGAAAAGGCCGAACCAAATTTTGTTTTCACGTTTGACGTCATTCTCGAGTGCCAATATAGGATGCCAGCGATTCTAAAACTGTTTTTGTTCTTCCACCTCTTAAAAATAATTTTATATAATATTTTTAGGTAAAATTTCCAATAATAACAATAAATAACACATCGTTTCAAATTAATTACTACTAGAAACAGCAGCCATTTACGTCAGGGAAGATTGAAAAGGATGCATTAATGTTCCTTTCTAAGACTTTTTTTTAAATGTGTGTTTTTTTTAAGAGGAAGCTACAAGCCAAAAATGTGTATGTTCTTGGTATACCTTATATTGTAGGTAATAGGCATTAAAATCGCTTGACAAACGGAGTCTAAAAACGTTCGATTTTAAGCACGAAACTGGTTTTTATTTATTTTGTAAATAATTTTAAAAGAAAGCAAAAAAGTTAATCAAGTGAAACTGTCACAGATAATCTTAGCTATAATACTGTAGTTTTTAAAGTTGTTTTCTTTACTCGTTCATACATTTCTATATATATATTTTAATTAAGTCATTTATTTTTTTATTTGTATTCTGCTCAAGTGAAACGATAGGAAAACCTTTAATTTATCGTAATCATATTTTTAGGTATTCATAATGTACACTAATTCGTTATAAAGATTAATAAAAATAGTGTTTTAGCATTAAGCTCCGCCTTAAGATTCGATTCTTTAGTCCTGCTAAGCCAAACATAAGGCTTGCTAACAGGTGCATATAAATTATTATTACACATCGCTCGTTTACTGCAATAGCGACATAAATCAAACATAAAAATATGTATATACATAATTACTTGTTTGGTCAAAACTAACAATTTCCACTTTCCATTTACTTGTAGGACGACGTGCCTGAACTAACAAAAGTTGACGCGAGACAGCAGTAAGTGTCAGTATTGCTTCACAATAACTAAAAACATTCAAAACACGTTTCCGGAAACTTTGTTTATTTTGAATTGTGTCATTATTGCAGCAAACCAGCGGTATATTTGTGTTCTTTATTACATTCTTTTAAATTTATAACGCCCTTTAAATGATTTCTACTTTTTAACTATTCGGGCTTTTAAATATTTTTTTTTCCTCTAAGTAAGCTTCAGAGGTATATTTCTTTTATTTAATTGCCGTAAAAACAAAAACAATTTTAGAAACTGGGTCTTTCAGATAAAGTAAATAAACATGAAATTATAAAATAACAAAAAAGTCCCCAACATTGTTTCTCAAAAGCCCATAATTTTAGAGAATTTGATATTTATAAAACAGCATTCGATATTAAAAACAGTATTTAGGGAATAATTAATTAAACTGTCACATCATTTTTATGCCAATAAAAATTAATTAATTTTATTATTTATCTTAATATCTTAGATAAACATAGAACATAATTATTTCTCTATCTAAAGGTGAACAAATTATATATCCCATTATAAAAAATAAAAAAATCAAATACTTTTATAATGTGGACGCCCGGGGTCAGATCTGTCCCTGGAAAGCTCTAATGTTTTGTGGCTAGTAATATTCCGAAGCTTTTTCATACAAAGATATTCTATATTGTCGTCCAATCTACGAGTTCAGTTGTGTTGCGGGGGACTTTTTTCAGTGGTTAATTACTTTGATACCGTATAACAAAATCATATATAATTTATATTTTTAAATAAACTTGAACTATGAAACTGATAACTTATTTTGTTTTAAAGTTCCAAGATTCTTAGTTTGGTTTATTTCAATAGTGTGTGCGTATTTATATAGAAGCGATACTACCGGCAACGTCACATCATACTAACAAGATTAAACATAGCGACAATTCTAACGACAAAATTATTCGCCCTTGAAAGTTTTTAGCAAATATGAATTTAAGCGCATGTTTTTTCCATCTCCCCGTAAGTAATTGTTTCTCGTATTGTCATTTGAATAATTTGGGCAGATTTAGAAGGAAGTGGAATACGGAATTTTTTTATCTTTTTAAAGCTGCTTCACGATGATATTTAAATATTCAAACAATATTAATAAAAAAACAAACAACCTGAAACAGAAAAATTCACAGAAAATTTAAAAAAAAGATCGTTAGACTGATAAATACTGGCAGGTTATTAAAAACCAAGAAATGTATCGATTTATTCCTTCTTTTTTTTATTTCTTATATTTTGAATATGTAGTTATTTTCAACCTCATGTTCAACCTCATTATGTTTAATTTAAAAAATGTATTTTATTATGTGAACGCCTTCTTGGCGTTAAATAAAATAAAATAAATATAACAAATCTATTTACATTACATATATGTGCGTAGCAACGAACTCCGTCAGCTGCACACGCAACAAAAGAATTGACACCGAAATACTGATCACCATATTATAACGGGATTATTTAGCAGGTGACAACATATGTAACGAGGAAAACATATCAATTATTTTCAATCCCTCCTCACTGACTCTTTTATTTACACGTCAGACAGAAGGTTAACATAAAAAAATGACAACGCAATAAAAAAGAATAAATACCAAACGTCCAATAACTGTGTACGACAACATCTAAACATAAAAGAATTAATTTTTTGAAGTCCATGTTTTAGTACATAGGTAATAGAATATTATTAGTAGTTTTAGAATAGATATTCTATATGTAAATAGCAAAAAAATAAACAATAAGTATGTATGTAAAACAAAAACAAAACAAGAGACAGTAAAGTTTGAGTTGTGAAGTCAAGTTAAAACAAAACATTCAAGAAATGTAAAGTTCTGAGGGCTATCGCTACATAAATATGTCCGGAATCTTGCAACTACAGTGGATGTTACTTATTTCACAAAATATATTTTGTCTTTACTTCGGTAAAATCTTTCCAGCCCATAGACATATGAATATTAGTAGACCTGCCCTAAGTGATTAAAAGCGTATTATCCCCACTCCCCATACCGGTTCCATTGGAGCCGGCTGTGCTCGCGTATGGCCTCAAGTGAAATTTGAAAAAGTGACGTCATCATTCTTGTGCGAACTATGGTCGAGGCATCATCGGTTCATTTTACGAAATGACACGGCAAAATGTTGACTTGTACTATGAAAACTTGTAAAAATAGATGTGAAAAAGAGAATAAACCCAATTGTCGTATTACATTCCATATATAAGCATTATTTTACTTTATTTTAAGCATATTCACATCGTATAATATAGATCAGTTTTAGAAACATATACTACCACACCGAGAAACGTCTGGACGCGAAACACAAAGCTGGTTGGTTGCTGGGAAGTAAATTATGAACATTTATAAAAGTGTCTTAACTAAATACTTAAACGAAATATTCGACTCTGAAAATAGAACCGAATTTTTTTGCCGAATTTGGACTTCGCAAATTTGTTCATAACGTGGCGAGTAATTTGCGCTCCCATGTAAAAATGTCTATTCATTCAAAAGCAGATTTTACTTTTAAGAAGTAAATGGTGATATTATAATGCGAGATGCCTATTTACTGTCAGATTGATTTATTGACGAATCACAGTCTGCCTTACCCCCTTCGTTCTTCAACATTTGATTTTACCCCTCGCCATTATCTTCTCGTCTATTAATTCCTATGTCTGTGTTCCAGCCTCATTTTTTTGGAATTGTTACTTTTTAGGTTTTTTGTTACTGAGGGCAGGAGAAGGGGTCAGGACAATTTACATAGCGCTATTAAAGCGTAGCGTGTCACACCAACTTATAATACGTAAATGCCACGACCAAATTATGCGCGCATTATATATCGTAATGTGTCTATGACTTAAATCGAAAGAAAATATACTGGTTAAAGGAGTGATTGAAACAACGCATTAGACATACGCAAAGATAACACCCACGTACTAGGTATTCATGTCTGAATTACATCCTTCTAATTACCAAAATTGTTAGAATGTGGCTAGCTTACTCGATATAACATACTCACCATTGAGCCCCTTGAGAAATTAGGAGTTCCAAATATCTGCGAGCCGTCTCGAAGCGGGTCAGTGTGACGAGATACTCGTAAGTTCACGTGAGCGTAGTGCGTTTTAGCGTGAAAAGTATGTTTATGTTTACCTAATTACATTACTTTCGTTCCTCCTCCTTTCGTTTTACCACACGTACGACTCGTGGATTTCATTTCTACTGCATTCTGACTACTCTCGCCCTTCCTCTGTCCGCTCCACACATCATTCGTTATTGTGGGAATCGGCAATTCATTATTGGCTGCTACATGACTGCTTCCAATTCACAATCCAGGGGAAGTGATGCCGCAGTTCATGCATTCGAAACGTAACTGGTACTAGTGCAGTTCCATAATGTGTTGTATAGGCTACAGCCTGCAGGGTAAATACTGCCCTGATGGAAAATGGCGCCAGAAGATGATCAATGTGTATCCCACAACTTCAATTTGTGAAATAAAAAATACGATTAAAGCAATATATTATTTAGGCTGTGTGACAGCACAGTTTGATTTCTGTGTACAGAATAATATTGGCATATCGATTTGAAATCCTGACTATGCAATGACCACTCCACACAAGTGTCGCGGTTGGCCTACGGTTAATTAATTAGTCAGGAGTTCACTGATATTCCCTATGTTCTCCATCGATTCCCTGTGCAGGATTTCCCATTTACCACCATGGCGGGTCATGGGATGCGGGAATGATCCCCATTTTCAATCCTGACTTATATCTGCGCATGACAAATAATAATAAGAGAATGTCCCCCACATCATAGAAAAATGACTCCCGCCAGAGTAAAAAAAACTTCTAGCTCCTCGTTTTCTGAAGTGGAAAATACGATATTTCACGTTGACATGTTCAGCGTTTGAAATTAAGTTCTCTTATCAAGCGTCTGAAATTTTCCAATTATTTTTGATTGGTGCATTTATGAAAATTGGTTTGGGTTTACCTGGTTTTACTAAATATGCTGGGTTCTCACCTTAAGCTGGGATCCCACTCGATCTATTCTATGATCGATAAATTTCACGATTATATAAAATTACAATACATTGAACAAACAATAAACTTGTCTATTCGTTTTATATCTGGGGGGATGATATTGTGATGTTTTGTTGCAAAATAAATTTAGTTTCTTTGTCCGAATGTGGTTTATAAGTTTGAATGTATTTTATGTCGTTTTGATTCGATCTAGTGTGAAGGATAGGAGATCTAGTAGAAGGGTTCTGTATTTTTGAATATTATATTTTTGGCACACATTTGTTGTACATTTGGTACATCAAAACTATTGAAAATTTCAATCGAAGGCGTTCTTACGGGCACCTTCAGTATGGTCTTTATGATTTTTTTAAAACTATTCACGTTATGTGTGTACTTAGATGTAACAGATTTTAAAATGGAAAGAAGTTGTCACGCGGTCACACTTTCTCTATTATAATTCGTTCACACATGCTCTATTCTATACAGCATAGAATGAAAGTTGAATTAGATTCAACATTGGGTTTTCTATTTCTATAGAAATTCTTTTCTTACTGATATTTTTCATAGATTCTAAGAAATAGATGATAGAATAGATGCAAGTGGAAATTCTGCGGTCACCGATCGATTTCATAGACTCTATGAAATAGATCAAAGAATAGATGGATGGGATCCCAGCTTAAGAAATATTCCAGAGCGGGACACAGGTAGGTATGAGTCTGAGTCTGTTCTACTGTATTTTAATGCAACCTCATCTAAGGAGCCAGACACGAGCGGAAGTCCCGATCACAGTTGATGTTAGCTTAGAACGGGCCTTTTCTTCAAGTTGGCTCGTATGTGGAACGAGCTAGCAGCATCTTTTTTTCCTCCTTCCTATAATCCGGGCCTCTTCAAGAACGGCATTAATAAATCCCCTCCTACAGCCACTATATCAACCCGCCTCACAACGCTGTCCAACCGGGTGGCGACATGGTTCCCCTGCATTTATACTGTACACACACGGGGGATTTTCCGAGAGGTTACATAAAAATAAAATAAATTCTTAATCTTACTTGTTCAAACTAATCTGTACAGTTAGAAGGTGTTGCTACTGTAAATAAAGTGTTGCCCGCGGCAATAAAAATACATAGTCTGATTCATCGATTTATGAGAATGGGAAATCATCTGAACATTTCCCCATTGTAGGCAAAACGAACAGTCCGAATCATCCAGATACCATTTTTTTTAATTCATATAGTTTTTAATTTATAAGTTAATGTTGTGTATTTATATATTATATTTTTGTCATTTTAGGTTGTGATGGGCTTAGTAGGTTTATGACTTCGTTAAAATTCAAAATATTGAAACGCGTCACTGATTCCGAACAATGAAAGGCAATTTCCTCGTAATTTTAGTAACCAAATTTAACGTTGATTGCAGCAGGACCATGCCACCGATAATGCCGCTTCCTATGCTAAAATGTCGGTACCTACCTACCTAAATCTACTCTATACTGGTGTGTGGTGAACATAATATTATTATAATGGAAGCTGTAGGTAGGTACTTTTGCTGTAGAGGTAATTGTAGTATCGTCGATATTTCCCTGCAGTATCTACCTACATATATGTGACATAAACCTAAATATATGTGGCATTATGTGTGCAGGTACCTAGTAGGAACCTACGTAGGCACCTGCCTGTAGTGGTGGCATAAATTCAATATTGGATCATTGTAGTGTGTAAATTACGGTAATCAACGTCTAGATTTGATCGTTAAAAAAAGATCGTATGCAAAACATCGTCTGTAAAAGTATGTTAATTATCAATTTGTTTTTTTTAATCTATGTTTTTTTTGTTATTACAAATTTTTTTTATGTTAAGACCACCAAGCTAGGCACATGCCCGTGTTTTGGTGGTTGATTATATATACAGTAGGTGAGTATTTCTCAAAAAAAGTGTACATTTTGGAAAAATAAAGTGTGCCTACAAACAGTTCAAAAATTTCACATGTTTTTAATTAATCATACAAAAAAAATATGCACCATTTTGTAGAATAAATATTAGGCTTTAAAATATCGAAAAATAAACATTACAATCGTATTAATTCACAAATATTTTAATTTTTTAAAAAATATCGATTTTTACCTTCCATACAAAATAAAATTGCCACCCTACCCACCTCATTTGTTTATACTTCATAAAATGCGATAATAACGTTATAATATGTGATTTTTTGTATGTTTTAGGGTCTTGATTAAATGTAGTTTCTGTAAAAGGGTAATTTTCTATGGGGTTTCATAATAAATTAATAATTTATGCACAAAAAACAAAGTGAGACATCACCATTTACTTTTTAGTAACTACTCTTTAGTTACGTTTTATTAGTACTTCCACCGTAATTTTTTAACCCATTTGTAAAATTTAACATGGGAAACACTAGCCTCTTTCTGATTAATTGTTGGTCTGACTTCTCCGCCATAACATTAATTGTTAAAATCAGTAATAACGTGTTTCTTTAGTGGGACCACTATTTCGTAACAGAAAATATTTTAGCCTTTTTTCACAAAACGGTAAGTCTTTTTCTACTTATCTTTTTGTAACATGTGCGGTACGAACATTGCTAAGCTTACATATTAACACTTTTAAATTTTATCAAACCATTGACTTTTTATAACATAAATTCTTATTACAATTTCGTAACGTTTGTTATGAATTTCGTAACGTAACGAAAAAGTTCAATGTAAAGCTGAGTGTACACAGTTACAACGTGATTAAGAAAAGTAAGTATATTGTAAGTGTGTCTAGCATTTTTATGAAAGTCTTATGTAAGTTTAGTAATAATGTAATATATTATGCACAATGCACAAATATACATATGTATTTAGATATAATAGGAAAAAAATAAAATTTATTATACCATAGAGCAGATCTGTTGATGGCGCTGGAAAGTAGGTAGGTTGTAATACATAGGATGCTGGAAATTCCTGATGGTCAATGGCAGAACAGGTGTCGTCGGACTTGTATGTTTTATCATCGCGATTATATGGCATTATACATAATGACAAGTACTTGAAGATCAAGCTGAGCCGTCCAATACTGGTTTTATTTTAAATAAGCTTGAGGCACTCATACACACTATCCGTTCTACAGGCGATCTATACAATATTTATAAGTGCCTTAAGTTTTTTATAAAAGCTTATTTAAATATAAGTTTATTTTTATTTACTCTGATAAAACCATAACTACAGCATAATTTTTTTTAGGAATGCCCCCAAAAACCAATGCCAAAAGGCAAAACGCTTACAGAGAAAGACTGAAAAAGGAAAATACAAATAAATATGAGGAAATCCGAATTAAACATTTAACAAAAGTTATAGAAAATATCAAAAATAAAAAAAGAAATTCTTACAGAAGAAGAAAAAGAAGAGCTACGGGCAAAGTGGAGACAAGCCAATGATAAAAGAGCTGAAAGAAAGAAAAAGGCTAATCCTACGACACAAGACAATAATACATTTGAACGTAGAAAAAATAATAAAAAAATCCTAAAGGAAAGACTACAAAAGCTGACTGAAGAAAATACTCGATTAAAAAGTCGAAATAAGAATTTAAGACAGTGCTGTAATCGGATGAAAAGGCAAGTGAATATTCTGAAAATATTATTGCATAAACAAACTAAGACTAATAATGATGCTATTCCCATTGAAACTGGATTATATAATAAATCGAAGATGTTATAATAGTAAATAATAATGCCATAGAAAATAACGCTGATATTGAAAATATGAATAGTGAAAATGAAGATTCTAACAAAATCAAAGATAAACCATGTGGAGTGACTATCTTAAAAACGAAAAACTGGAAAATATACATACAAAAAAGAAAGTGGTTTGTAAGGGCCTTATCTCTAAATCTCTATCACTAAATGACTATATTCATGCGCCAAAGCAGAGTGATAAACCAAAGACTGAAAAACTGACCAAATTTGTCTCGGAAAGATTTCAATTATTATAAAGATGAGGAAGAAATTTATAAAACGCTAATGGATAGTGATTCAAACTAAATAATTGTATGTTATTAAATTTTTAATAGTTTAAACAGTGCCTGTTCTTTAATTTCTTAAGATTTGTTGTATATTGTGTTAGGTACTTCAATTTGGGAGCTGATAATTTGATTAAAAACATTTATTTATACTCCCTTGTTTTTTTTTAAACCCCTTTGGTTTAACAAAATACAAATATTTGGGTCGTGAGTTTATGTATGTTTGTAGTATGTACAATAAATAAAAAGTAAAGGATAATTACTTACATTTAAAAAAGACGACAACTAATTAAATTGAATAAATAATAAAAAAAGTAAAATAAAATTTGCCATTGTGTAAACAAGCCTTATGTTTACTATTTAGTTACGTCTTATGACTATTTCGTAACACTATTTCGTAACTACATTTTCGTTACGTACATTTATTTTGAGAAATACTCAGGTACATTAAAATAATAAATCAATATGAAATACAGAAGAAATTAAAATAAGTATAAAAAGTATATAATTTAAAAGAAAATAAGGAGTATAGAGTTTAAGATAATACATGTAGTACACAATTAAAATATATACATAAATTCAATTTACGAAATATGAAAAACACAATACAGTACAAATATGAAAAAAAATTTACTGTCGATAATTTATATGTGCGAGGTAGTGTTCATGAAAACATTAAAATAATTTGAAAGAATATAGAAAAGGATTGAAATATAATAGAATTTAAAAAAGAATAAAAAAATTATAGAATATATATTACAGTTATAACCTTACGCTCGTAACGGCAGCCCGTCCCACGGTACTGTCTTCGCGCTCTCGTTACACCGCAACGTAACACTTTCATGACGGTAGAAGAGTTGTTAAGTACGCTAAAAAATGAAGTTCAAAAAATACAAACCGTTAAAGACTCGAAAACCAAAACTAATATCTAAAAAATTATCATTGATCTTGACAATGAAGTGAAATCTGAAATATTAAAAATGCAACAACAAATAATTCAACTACAAGACAAACTTATCGAAAAAAACGACCAACTGGTGGGAAACTTTGAAAAAATAATGAAAAGCGCATCAACACCATCCTATGCACAGGTATTATCAACAACCAAAGTCACTCCTCGAGAAGAAGAGAGATTCTCAATCATCATTTCGTCGACCAAAAATAATGCTAAAGCAGAAGAAATTGAAAAGATAATAAAAAAGAAATAAATTTAAGTAACATAAAAATAGGAATAAATGGTTTGAGAAAAACAAAAGAAGAAAAAATAATAATATCATGCCCAAAAAAGGAATATGCAAATACCTTAACTTTCGAAATAAAAAAACTGAATACCGATTTGGTGGTAAATGAAATTCAAAAGAAAAGACCAAAAATAATAATAAAATGATTAAAATCCAATCTTACTGAAGACGAAATAGTTTGCGGAATAATTACCCAGAACGAAGGAATTGAAGATGTTTACAAGGAAAGTGAAGACAACAAAATCACACTTATAACGGAGATAAAAAACACAAACATAAGCGAAAAGCAGCGCCAATTCACTAGCTACATCATGGAAACCAGTGGCAAAATGCGAAAAAGTCTCCTTGCACTCGGTAAACTAAATATACAGTTTCAACGAGTAAAAATTGAAGATTGTGATCCATTAACTCAATGTTTTCATTGCTGTATGTTCATGCATACGGCCAAAAGATGCCTACACCGAACCAGCCCTCCAATTTGCCCACACTGCATGGGCGATCACATCCTTTCAAAATGTCCGGGAAGAGAAAAAACAGTACCAGCATGTGTAAACTGCACCAGACAAAATTCAAAATATGGAGAAAAAAACACCACGGACCACGCAGTTAACAGTATTAGGTGCAACTATACAAACAAAATGCTGAAAATTGCGAGGGATCGCATCGATTACGACTAATGATGCATATTATTAATCACAAATCTAACGAAAACCTAAATAATATGCACAATATTTCAAAAAAATATTACGAAAAGCCCGCCCGCAAAGTGTTAACACGCAGTGAAAATATACAAGCCAACACATGTAATATTATAATTGCAAATGTGAAGTGTATTCCCATCGCCAACATTATTGTTAATTTTATTACTACCTCAAAATGAACGACTTTATAATAAACGCAATAGATAATTCATATAAAATAGACGAAAGGATTTTTGTCACGGTAAATAATACAAACGATTTTATAGATATAAAACCTACAGCCAGCCTAATAATAATACACATGAACATGGGACTTGGACACGGTCAAGCGGCTTGATCGCAAGCACGTAGTTTTTTTGTCTATTGTTGTCTATTGTTGTCTATTATTGTCTATGCTTAGCGGCTTGACAGCCCGCATCAAGCCTCTCCGTCAAGCATGGCCACGCCTTCCTGTGATTTCGTGGTGGTCTATGTATATGTACTTCTATGCCTTCCTGTCATTTCGTGACTCGCGGCAAAATGGAATCTGTCAAAGACAAAGCGTTCTTGGCTCTTACGTTAGCTTTATGTTTGAATAAAATAATAAAAAGAAACGAATTTGGTGTCAAGAATGGTACAAGTTAAGGTACCGCTTTACCCATGAGCATTTGCAAAGTGTATTACAGGCTACAGCTATTTTTTGTATGAATATCTTGTGCGGTATTCATACAAAAAATATGTTTTCTCCATTGAAAATTCAGAAAATTATTTATTCTACAGTTTGATTATTAATGACCTTAAAAACCGCTGTCATAATTATTAAAAAATACTAAAATACTTCCAAAATTTTTAAATTAGATGGATTTCTACAAATTGAACACAAAAACAATAACTAAGTACCTATTTTACAACAATTTTATTCAATTTATATCATTGTTTATGATACGTGATATTTATTTGTCTATTGTCGTTTGTCTATTCCCACAAAAATATGGGACTTGGACACGGTCAAGCGGCTTGATCGCAAGCACGTAGTTTATTGTCTATGGCACTTTGTGTCAAGCATTTTGACCGTGTACCGAAGCTGGCTTGCAAGCATTGCGCAATTCTACGTGCTTGCGGCGAGGCTTGATGCGAATTTATATTTTTGTGGGAATAGACAAACGACAATAGACAAATAAATATCACGTATCATAAACAATGATATAAATTGAATAAAATTGTTATAAAATAGGTACTTAGTTATTGTTTTTGTGTTCAATTTGTAGAAATCCATCTAATTTAAAAATTCTGGAAGTATTTTAGTATTTTTTAATAATTATGACAGCGGTTTTCAAGGTCATTAATAATCAAACTGTAGAATAAATAATTTTCTGAATTTTCAATGGAGAAAACATATTTTTTGTATGAATACCGCACAAGATATTCATACAAAAATAGCTGTAGCCTGTAATACACTTTGCAATTGCTCATGGGTAAAGCGGTACCTTAACTTGTACCATTCTTGACACCAAATTCGTTTCTTTTTATTATTTTATTCAAACATAAAGCTAACGTAAGAGCCAAGAACGCTTTGTCTTTGACAGATTCCATTTTGCCGCCAGTCACGAAATGACAGGAAGGCATAGAAGTACATATACATAGACCACCACGAAATCACAGGAAGGCGTGGCCATGCTTGACGGAGAGGCTTGATGCGGGCTGTCAAGCCGCTAAGCATAGACAATAATAGACAACAATAGACAACAATAGACAAAAAAACTACGTGCTTGCGATCAAGCCGCTTGACCGTGTCCACGTCCCTTTAATTCGCATCAAGCCTCGCCGCAAGCACGTAGAATTGCGCAATGCTTGCAAGCCAGCTTCGGTACACGGTCAAAATGCTTGACACAAAGTGCCATAGACAATAAACTACGTGCTTGCGATCAAGCCGCTTGACCGTGTCCACGTCCCATTAGATCCTTGGAAAAAAATTTCGAAGAATTTCTAATAACTATTAAACAATTAAATAGACTTGACTGTATAATATTATCAGAAACGCATTCATCGAGTGAAATTAATTATAATATACCGGGTTACTCGTACTATGCAACAAAATATAAAATTAACAGAAATAACGGCGTCGCCATATTTGTATCAAATATTTACGCTGTCACAAGTGTTAATGAAATAATGGTGAGTAATGTCAATTTATTAAACTTGGAGATAAATTTTATGAATTATTCATTTAATATCATTGCTATTTATCGGACACACTCTTCTGCTATAACCACATACATAGAAGAATTAAAAAATATATTACAACATCATAGAAACAAAAAAACAATACTCATCGGAGATATTAACTTAAATATCGCTAATGACTACTCCTCTAACGATAAAGATAACTATTTAAATATGTTAGCAGAATTAAATTACATTTCATGTATAAATTCATACACCAGAAACATTATCGGACAACGACCATCTTGTATCGATCACATATTCACAAACACCAAAGATATACAAAATATATCATCTGCGGTAATTAAAACAGCTGTAACGGATCATTTTGCATGTATATTTAAATATGACTACAAACATCAAAACCTCTCATTACCAACCACAACAGCCGTTTAATACTGATAAATACAACTATAGTATTAATATAAATTCTCTCACTAAAATATTAAGTAACGAAAAAGAATGGCAAGAAATATATCAATGTAACGATGTAGAAGAATGCTGCAAAATATTTGATAAAAAAACTGAGTTTTCACATAAATGCTTGTAGAAATATTACATCTAACAAAACATCTTCAAAACTAAAGCCAATCAAACCATGAATAACTCACGGATTAATCATCTCAATTAGACACAAAGAAACACTCTACAAACAATATACAAAACAACCGGAAAATATAACATTACAAAAACATTTCAAAGCTTATAAAAAAAAACTTACATATCTAATAAAAAAACACAAAAGATGACTACTACAAACAAAAACTTGAATTATCTGGAAATGACAGTAAATGGATTTGGTCCATCATAAATGAAATTGTCGATAAAAAACATTTAAAAAATAAAACAATCAACAATGTAAACCCTAATGATTCAAAAATCTGCTGTAAAGATAAACCTCTAGAAGCCGCAAATGTATTTAACAATTTTTTTGCTAATGTAGGAAAAAACCTCGCTAAAAAATCCAACAAGGCCTTACCCAAATGACCCAAATACTACAGTAAATAATGAGCATAAATTTGAATTATTTCAACCGACAACACCAGAAGAAATTGAACAAATTATTTCAGGTATGAAAGGAGGTTCTGCCCCTGGTTTTGATGGGGTCACAGTCACAATACAAACACTGAAATGTATAAAATCACAAGTATCAAAACCATTAACTCATATAATCAATACAAGTTTTCAAAGCGGAGTTTTTCCATCCATGTACAAACAATCTGTAATTATATCAATATTTAAAACCGGCAATCCGGAAGAACCAACCAATTACCGCCCTATTTCTTTACTATCAAACATTGCAAAAATATTTGAAAAAATTGCCAAAAAAAGAATAACTCAGTTCATAAAGATTAATAATATAATTCACGAAAACCAGTTTGGATTTATGGAAAACAAAAGCATAAAAGACGCCATTGCTAAATTATCTAGTACCATACAAGACGCTTTAGACAAATCCTTAAAATGTGTTGGTATTTTTGTTGATCTCCAAAAAGCCTTCGACAGCATATCTCATGTCAAACTAATACAAAAATTAAAGATCGTGGGTTTTAATGACACAGCATTAAGTTGGCTAAAAGGTTATCTTCACCAAATAACACAAGTTGTAAAAATTAATCACGCATCTAGTCTACCACTCACAAGTGATTTTGGGATACCACAAGGTACTGTTTTGGGTCCATTACTTTTTATCATGTACGTAAACGATATTTTTAAACAAAACCTCAGTGGAACAGTTATATCTTACGCGGATGATACAATTATCATAATTAAGGGTAATGACTGGAAAATTGTAAATGAAAATGCAAATAATGACATCCAAATCCTAAAAAACTGGTTCGATACAAATCTACTTACAATTAACGCAAAAAAAAACAGTTTATATACCATTCACAATAAATAAATTCAAAACCTACCCCAACATTCATATAATAATACACAACAAAAAATGTAACAAAGATGTTTGTAATAAATTATGTACCATACTAAACCAAACAACTGAAATAAAGTACCTCGGTGTAATCATAGACCAACATATGAAATGGAACAGACACATATGTGAACTTGTTAAGCGCATTAGAAAATGTATCTATATATTAATTAGATTAAGAAATGTTCTCAAGCTAAACAACCTGAAAAAAGTCTATTACGCACTAGTCCAATCATTACTTCAGTATGGAATCATTGGGTGGGGAGGTGCATATGAAAAATTTTTAAGCTCTGTAAAAGTGGTACAAAAACTAATTATTAAAGTAATTTTGAAAAAACAACCAACATTCTCTTCAGCATCATTGTTCAAAATTTTCGAAGTACCAAAAATTGAAGACCTCTATAAAAAAGATGCAATATTACAAATATATAAAGAAACTGTAATAAAAAAACTTAAATTTAACTCATCCTTAAGGCATAATTTTAACATCCAAATTCCTCTATTTTCAACTCAACAAATGCACAATAATTACATTTACAAAGGCATAAGATATTTTAATAGTCTTCCCGAAGAAGTGAAAAAAATACCAGATTTTATTTTATTAAAAAAAAAGGTCAAATTTATCTTTAAAAAAAATTAATATCACCTTTCAAATGTTATAACTTCAATTCATGTTACAACCAAAATTAATGTCGCAATCCTCTTTTAAGTTTATATTTATTGTACTGTATTTATGTTAATTACTGATATAAACATGAAATAATTGTGAAATAACTCCTACGCCAAGCTCAAGAGCTAGCACTCTTCATTGGAGTAGAATTTCAATAACATATGTTTTTCACTATTACCTATTATTACCTAATTTTATGTACAACGTAACAATGTTATAAGTTAAACAATAAAAAAAAAATATATATATATATTTATATGTAGTTACACTCAATAGAATTGTAAAGACGACACATTCTAAACAATGGATTGAAATCTTCACCACCACTTTCCCAAGATGATTTGTGAATTGTTATTATTTTTTTATTGACTGCTGCTAATACCCCCCCACCTTTTCTAGATGTAGAGTTAGTGGATTCCCGATCTCTCCGAAAAACCAGGTAACGCTCGTCAAACAATTCATTATTGAATATTGATGAATTTAACCAAGTTTCAGTGAAGCAGATTACATCGTAATTATTGATTTTAACTTCATCTTTTACGTCATTTGTTTTGGTTTTAACTCCCCTTTCGTTTTGGTAGAAAATTTTCAGATCCATTATGTATTTTATAAGACATATGTATAAAATCAGTTTTAAGCACGGAGGATTACTGAGATAGTTTAAGGAGTGAATCCTTGTTTTTTACTAGCCCTGAAGCAGAAATGTCATCTTTTCTTAAGTAAATGCGCCCATGCTTGACCCACACATACTTGTAGCGAAGATCTTTGGCGGCGCGCTGAGGCTGAAAGGATGAGGAAGGGCAGCAGATAAGGAAGATGAGGGAAGATCTGGTCAACAAATACGAGAAAAGCCAATTAGAGTAAATTAAAGATATTCAACGGACTGTGATTACCGCAGAAGGTCCTTACCGCCCAGAGCCAGTGGGACTATGTCATCCCCAATCGGGGTATATCGTGAGGCTGAAGAAGTGGGAAAGGGCAGCAGATGAGGAAGAGGGAAGGGAAGTGCCTGGCTCTTTACCAAATATGACAAAATCCAATTAGAAGAAGTTTGAAAATATTTTAGAAGCCCCCAGCTTATGACCGATCTCTAGAGATTCGCATCCAAAAACATTGCGCCCTAGGCTTTAGCATAGTAAGCATAAGGTTCCAAAAATAGCCGGTTCCTCAGAAGATCCTCCAAAGTGACTGCACTAATGGTATGCCCAACATTTAGATGCCAGATTGTAGATCAAAATTTCCCTAGATTCCAGAATGAGTTTGTATGAGGTGCTCAGTACCAAATATTTTCAATTCTGGGGGGGTTAAATTTCAGACATTAATATCCCTAGAATTTTTGTTTTTTTTTCCTAGACATTACACCACTTACTGGGTATATCAATATGCGGTTAGTCCACGTTGGCCCAACGTGTACACTGTACAGTGTCTCGAGCAATAAGAAGTTTTAAAACGTTTTTTTAGACTAATCGAAAAAAAAAATATTTCTTCTTAAAATTCTTGGCGAACCTTATTTTTGCAGATTTTGTTATTGATTTCACTTCGGACCACAATTGGATGGATTGTTTGTTCTTACAGAAGATCACTAGATTTTAAGTCCTTAGATTGTATGAGAACCCGTGAGTGGTTTATTTATGGTCTTGGAGGTACCGGTACAGGACGACTTAGACGTTGCTATTGTCGGTTTTCGTGCACACGTCAAAGGATCCTCTCGCCAATCCGCTAACAGCGTTCACACGTTGGCCCAGTCCGCAGTTCGCAATACACGTTCAGCAGAGACGGTCGTGTTGATTATTGCGTGAGAGATTATTAACGTTTACGAATTAAGATTATTAATAATTAAACATGCTATGCAAATATATTGTTGCGGCTGCGATAATTTCCACATCTATCTAGATTTAAGGGGCCTCTGTGGTCGAGGGGTGAGGCTTTCCACAAGCAACCCGAAGGTCAACGGGTTCAAATCCCGGCATGCGAAAATAAATTTTATTTGGTGAATTTTATTAATTTAAAAATAATATATAGTATACTTGCGGCACGTTCCGGAATGGAAGATTCTCTCAGTATCGCCCTGATGTGAGACCACCATGCAGAAACGTTGCTTGAAATGGCTTAGCCGTGTTTGGTGATCAGATCTGAATAGCCAGGTACTCCTCTTACCTTCCTCTTCCCCATCTCCTTCCCCTCTCTGCTACTCACAACATATCCCAATTAAGGGTGCCATAGTCTCACTGGCTCCAGACGGTTAGAAGCAGTTGTGCGGTATTCACATTAAAAAATATATCGAATGGCCAACGCAGCATAGGGCATTTTTTTGTTTTTTTTACACTAAAAAAAAAATAAAGATTTAGTTTATTTTATGTTGACGAATAAATTTTGTATGACGATTTAAAATTTGCCATTTTCGGTTTGCCACCTAAAGGACGACGTGACCGTTTTCAACCGACCAACTTTGGCGACGGCGTTCACACTTTGGCAAGTTGGCCTAATGCAAAAAACACTTTTGCTAGTTAGACTTCAAAATAAGATGAATTTATTTATTTTTTCACGCCATGGAGGCTTTTACATGTTTACAATATTTAAGGTAAACTGATCAGGAGTATGGCCGAGTACGGACAATATAAGCAGGTACAATACTAATTATCGTTAACAGTTTGTTTGCGCCTTTATATACGGAATATGAATAAATAATTTTGTCTGTTTAATAAAATTCTTTCAAGAAGCATACAAATACAGTATGGTATGATACAAATACAATCTTGATGATTCGATTCAATATTATATTCGTATGCCTTTCTTGAAAGAATTGAGTTTTTATTCCGTGTGTACAGGTGCGAAGAAACAATTATTTTTCATATATTTTAAAGGGTAACCGGATAAATCATCACAATGATAATTCATCACATCTTTAAAAAGTTATATAAAGTCATGGAAAGTGATGAAACAAAAACTTTATTAACTGGGTTATGTAGGTTAGGTTAGGTTAGGTTAAAAAAAAAAATTTTTCATCGTTTCTAATGACTTTATATCACTTTTTAAAAGTGTGTTGAATTGTCACTGTGTTGAGTTATCGAAGGTTAAACGCAACGCTCGTTGTATTCTACGTGTTCAAAGATGGCGTTAATTAATTAATTTTGTTTAAATACGCTTTTGCAAGGTATTGCTTTACAGTATTAAGACAAATTATTTGTTTGCGCCCTCATATACGCAATATGAATGTGAATAAATAGTTTTGTCCATATAAAAACTCAATTCTATCGAGAAAGGCATACAAATACAATATTGGATTGAATCATCGGTAAAATATTGTATTTGTGTGCCTTTCTCGAAAGAATTAACTATTGATTCATATTCATATTGCGTATATACGGGCGCAAACAAATAATTTGTCTTAATACTGTAAAGCAATACCTTGCAAAAGCGTATTTAAACAAAATTAATTAATTAACGCCATCTGTGAACACGTAGAATACAACGAGCGTTGCGTTTAACCTTAATGTGAGTCCCAACTGCTACGAACCGTCAGGAGCCAGTGAGACTATGGCACCCCCAATTAGGGTATGTTGTGAGGCTGGAGGTAGTGGGGAGGGGAAGAAGATGGAGAAGAGGAAGGTAGGGAAGTACTTGGCTATTCAGATCTGGTCACCAAACATGGCTAAAGACATTTCAAGCACATTTTCGATACCAAATGATGGTCTTCACCAGGGCGATACTGAGAGTATCTTCTACTCAGGAACGTGCCATAAATATACCTTATAGTATTTCAAATGATTTATTTGTGAAATAACACATCAATCAAATGAAATTTAACTGCGCATCCGAGATTTGAACCCGCAACCTCAGGATTAAATCATCTGTCACTCTTATTATATATTTTTAATCCATTGTATAATATTCTAAGTACACAATAACAATGGATAAATGGAGTGTGTGCAATACACTGAGTTGCAAAGAAGAAAGTGTTTTGCTACGTATACATATGCGAGCCGAACTGCCGAATTGAACCTCAACTTATGGGAAAGGAACAAAGCAACCGCAAAGGGCGCGAAACGCCGCTTCCAGTTGCTTCGTTCCTTTCCCGTAACTCATGGCTCGGTTCGCAAATGTATACTTACCATTAGTCTCAAATGCGTTTTAACCGACTACAAGTAACAAATACAATTTTTAAACCCCCATTAAAATATGAATATAAAATTTTGACATTGAGTCACGAATGAATAAAACAAGGTTTAGGGAGTAACTCATTTATTTTTATAGGATGGATAAATGGCCTTTAAATAAACTGTAAGTTTACAGCGAGCCAGTCACATTTACTAGCTACACAATTCATACACTCCATTACTATTTGCACACGTAAAAAAATAAAATTGAAATTCATCATTATTCTACCAACACGAGGTTCAATTCTCCACATACATCAATCATCATTTCATATTGTAAAACATAACTATAAATTATTACAATTACAAAAAACTTATCAAACAAATAGTGAAATATCTTATGGCAGGGCAAGAATTTGCATTGCAAGATATTTCTAAAAACAAAATTAACAAAATGATGTGATAAGCAAAATAAATAACAGCATAATTTATATCACAAAACTTTCAATAGAAATATTCACACTCTTCTTTTCTTCGGCAGTCTTTGGAATCTTTGTCAATCCACGTCTTATCATAGAACGTTTATTATACCAATGTCTCAAAATAGCAACTTACATACTTCGCAAAAAGTATTATCACATACCGATATTAACACGGAAAATGTACCCTTGATAACTCAAGCACTGATTTATCCATTGCAATATTATACAGACCCATGAATTATCATAAGAAATGGGTTAACAATCAATGTTTACGTAAATAAAATTAATATAAGCATAATTTTAAAAATAAAACATGTGGAAATAACACTTGTCTCAACAATTTGAAGGTTATTTATTAAAACCACACCTATTAATGTTCTAATGACAAATTAATGATCTGATTTAGTTCAGATTCTGAAGAGATTTGCATTCACTAACATAATATAAGTAGTTGTTTTTTCTCATTTTTCTATTAATTCGATATTACTGAAACTGGAGTGAAAAATAAACTTTATAAACCCCAAGATTTATTAAAAAAATGATATTATTAAATGTATCAATAAATCAGTGTTTCGTTTATTGTAACTGTGTATTGTTATTATTATTTAACCTTTGAAACGCCCAGCTTAATCCCACCGTAGTGCACCGAGGGTAAAAATCCCACAAACGTGGATATGTCGGTGCTCAACGGATACAAATTTTTCGTAACTCATCATAATGGGTACTTTTGGCGCTTGAGAAGTTAATAGGTTTCTTCATAAATAATTAAAAAAAGGAAATTGAAGAACAACATTATATTAATCAAATGTCTAACAACACTAAATCTAACATCAATAATAATTAATATACAATAATCATCGATATATTTCGTTATTGTCGATGACAATAACGAAATTTGCGACTTTGGGAGAAAGCTCCTGAACCTAAATATTCGCTTGATTATTTCTTATTGATTTTATATATTATCCAGCTTATGAAATTACCCGTGGCTTAACGCACACATGTGTTAAGTGTAATTTGTAAATTCATTTTATCAGAATACTTTAAGTTAATTATAAGATTGAAAGTAACAAAATTACTGTAACCATTCTAGATGAAATAAGTAAGGTAAATTTCTCACGAAACACAAGTAAGTAATTTTGACAGCTGCTTTACAAACCACCTAATTGTTTTTACTTAAAACTGCACTTAACACCTGTGTGCGCTAGGCCAACGTTATGTATATTCTGAAAACAATTGAAGAGAACAGCTTCAACATACAGAAAAGCTTAAACATAGAATAGCTATAAGAAAATGCATAGAAGAAATATTTTGTCTGAAGGTACACTTGCGTAACTTATTAAAATTACTATCACATTATCCAAGGATACATCAAAAGCATTTAGCTTCTCATATCAGTCTAATTCGTGGTAGTAATGTGGTCCGGTTCCTGGCCTTGGGAGAAGCGCTCCCACATGCGCGCAAACAGCCCCTCTAGTCCGCGCGCATACTCACGGCAGTCAAAGAGCGGACTCTCTTCCCGCCGCGCCCACACCTTAGCCCGAATCATCTTCAGGTACTCCTTGTCGTTACCGAGGCGTATGGCTATATCCTTGTACTCTTGGGGAGTTTTGGCTATCAATTCCGGGCAGCCTAAAGTGGAGAGTTGGGAAGCGGCTACTCTGGAAGCCAACGTCACACCAGGAAGGGTGACCACGGGGGTACCGGTCCACAGAATGTCCATGCAGGTGGTGTGACCATTGCACAAGAGAGTATCGAGGCAAATGTCTGCCAACTGTCCTCTCCTCACGTGCTCCTCCTTGGCAGCCACATCGGAGAAGACTATCCTACCGAGTGGCAGCCCTTGTTGATTGGCCGCAACTAACAAGTTGTTCTCTCCCATGGCCGGGAACCGGAGCAGCCAAAGAACAGAGTTCTCCACATTCAGCAGGATGTTCACCCACATGGAGAATGTATCAGGGTCCAACTTGTAGAGCTGGTTGAAATTACAGAACACAACAGCATTATCGGGCAAGCCATACTGCTGACGAGTCGTTACGAGAATGTTCCGAGGAACCTCTTCTCCCATTGCCGCTTTAATACCCGAATGATTGGTCACCTGGCCATTCTGAACCACAATTCCATTCAGAGAGGTCTGAGCTTGTCCGCAGGAGATCATGGAGACTATGGTGGATGTATTTGGAAGCTCAGCAACTTTGTGAGAGACCATTCCAGCTTCTGCAGTGCCCAACACTGTCCCCACTTCACTCACTGATAATTTCTCCTCCAGGTGAGACAGATCGGCTGCATTGATAACAGCGACATTATCTGCAAGAGAAGAGATGGACTGAGTACTGTCACTAACAATTACCCTCTGGCGCAGGTGTGGAAACATCTGTTGGTGATCTCCTACAAAGAAAGTATTTGGCATGTAGGCCAACTTCTCGGAATATTGTTTTGACAGTTCCAGAGGGCTGGTTACGGAATCTGTAACAATATAATCCATATATTGAGCACCACTTGTCCCTGGGTATCCCAGCCACATGACTTGTATGGGGGCAGGTCGCAAGGCAAATATCTCATTCCGCGCACCCTTAGTGTAACCATTCATGTTGACAAGGATGTGGATTCCGTCTTCATAGATGAGATCGGCCGCCTTGCCGTTGCAGGAAATGACCGATAAGTCTACAAAATGTTCCGACTCTCGAGCCACTTTAGCCCGGAAGGCCGTGCCATCATCGGCATTTAAGGCGTAACAGAAAATCTCAACTTTAGACTTGTCATGCATACCAGGAATAGACTGCATGAGATGGGAGGTTGGATGATTTCCAAAGTCGCTGCTTACATATCCAATACGCAATCGTCCTTGTAGCTGTTTACTGAACTGATAGGGGGACTTCTCGAGCATCTTTATTCTCTCCAGGCACAAGTTGGCAAAGCGTGATGCAATCTGCTTCCTGGTTTCCTGCCTAAGTGGATAGAGCATTGTATGGTGGGGGTGAATAGACACCAGCCCGCTGAGTTTCAACTGTTCCTCGATTATGCCAAGGATTTTTGACATCCTCGCATCGTAATCTGTCCAATCGCAAGTTGTCTGTAAACAGTGGGCAAGGTTGCAAAAGGCATCAGGAAAATGCGGCTTATATTTTAAAGCTGTCTTGTATGACTCAATAGCTTCCGAAATGTTCCCAAGATCCTTATGCATGCTGGCAAGGTTGGAGTGAGCATCAGCGTAAGCGGGATTTATTTCAATGGCACGGTGGTAGCACTGCATAGCTCCGCTCACATCGTGCATTTCCTTCAAGGTGGCCCCCATGTTGTTATACGCCTCCACATAGGTGGGCTGGATACGTATAGCTTCTTTATAATGCATCAAGGCTTCATCAAGCTTCCCGCGCTGCTGCAGGACAACTGCCAGGTTGCTATGGGCAGAGGCGTAGTCAGGAAACACTTCTAAGGCCTTCAAGTAAAGCCTGATGGCCTCATCCACTAACCCCTGTTCTATTTTAATAATGGCGAGGTTGTTTAGAGAATCAGGGTGGGATGGGAACAGTCGAAGGGCAATGTTATAGCACTCCATGGCTTCATTTACCAAGCCCTTCATCTTGAGAGCATTAGCGAGGTTGCAGTAAGCATCGGGAAAGTTGGGCTGCAGCTCGATGGCCCTGCGGTTGCTGTCCACTGAGAGGTCCACCAGTCCCTGCTCCCAATAGACGAAAGCGAGGTTGGCGTGGACAATGGCATTTTCAGGATCAATTTGCAAGGCATTCAAGTAAGCCATGACAGCCCTCTCGAAAATTTTAGCTTCCTTCAACACATTTCCAAGGTTGATGTGTGCATCGAGGAATTTGGGATCCATAGCGATGGCTTTCTCAAAATGATGTATAGCGAGCCAAAGTTCTCCTTGGGAGTTAAATACGCAACCAAGATTACTCCAAGCCACAGCGAAGCATGGCTGGGTGTCAATTGATTTTAAGTAACATGCCTTAGCTTCCTCCAGCCTGCCTAAAGATTTTAGAAGATTCCCTAGGTCACTTCGGACATCATACAAGTTGGGATTATAATGTAAGGCTGTGACATAAGCTTCAACAGCTTGTTCCATTTGTCCGGCAGTCACGAGGGCAGCAGCGAGGTTGACATATCCATCTTTGAAGTCAGGTTTCAGGCGAATAGCGTGCCGGTAGTGCTCCAGGGCCTCCTGAAGCTGCCCGCGCTCTTTGAAAACATTACCCAAGTTGCTGTAAGCTTCGGCCAGAAGGGGATTTTGCTTTATTGCCATTGTTGAAAAATATGCGGATCTGTCGTAACGCCGACATCTAAAGTGGATGGATGACAACAGAAGCAGCACTCCGGTGTTTGAAGAGTCCTCGCGCAATAGCTGCATACAATAGAGTTCCGACGCATCATAGCGACCGTGTTGGTATTCGCTGTGAGCCAACTCAATAAGGTTTGCTACGGGGAGATCATCCACCGGCACTACAACCATCTGTATTTTGAAATCCATTTTATATTTAATTTGGCATCAGAACATAAGAACACACGTACGAAGAAAAACATTAAAAATAAATCAACACTGAACGACTACTGTCAAATACAAATCCGGGGGAAACAGTTCACGATTGTCGATTAATGATTTAAAGAATACTGTTGTTCATTAGGTCGATCCATAAATAGCGTGGGTCGATCGTTGATTAAATGTCAAATTTGCTGCATGACATCAGTCAGCATTCAGCAATCACAAATCTCTAGAAACTCGTTCAAATAACACCATCGACAATACGCATAGACAACATGCACTGAGAAATACGCATATATAAAAAAACATGAAAATACATGAAAATCTTATTATTTTTAATAAAAATGTAAATGTTCGTTTATACAAAATCTTAAATCTCCGAAAGTTATTCACCGATTGCTTTGAAATTGTGACACAACTTTGTATTCGAATTCTCGAATGTTTTTATGTACCTATATTTTAACAGATGTCAGTTGTGAGAGGTAAAAAACAAGCTTTAAGAAAAAAATAGCGCCATCTGAAGGACGTATAAGCAACACGCGCTACTATTTCTCTATCTGCGCCGACAAACTGAGCCACAGCAACGCGTGGCGGGGTACCGCTAGTAAATTATAACAATCTTGTAAAGCTGGTTCAGACATTTCGATTAAAGTTGATTAACTCGACACTTTTTTTAAGTTAGTGTAACCTCTTTCATAAAAGTTGATTGGGTTTTTTGATAGAAATCTTGTGGTTCAATTTAATTTAGTTGATCGACTAAAATTGAAAGGTCTCAACACGATATTAGTTAACAGCAGAATAATATTCCATTCGAAAATGAACTGTTTGTTTTATTAATGGGGAGACAATTTATTTAATTTGATCTAATTTGAAGCTTATTTATTTCATGTGTAGCTAGTTCTCATTGGTAAGAGCTTCGGTTGGCTTCGGTCCACGAACAACTGCAACACCACGGAATGAGTTGTATATCTATGACCACAGACAAATTTAATAAACTTCAAAACTCCAACTCGCAAAATTGTTCGATCCTTGAGAAAACGGATTCTCATTAGTTTTCGTCATTCATATTTATTAAAACTCAAGTTAAATAATATAATGGCAGCCGCAATGGATGTCGATGAAGAAGAAATTGAGATGCCCTCATCCAGCAGCGGCAAAGGCGAAAAGAAACGTTTTGAAGTGAAAAAGGTACACGAAAAATATTTATAACCCCCATCAAACGTTTTGCATTGTAAAAATGTCGGCTATAATAATATGTTTTTTCCTTTGTTTCAGTGGAACGCCGTTGCTCTTTGGGCCTGGGGTTTGTGCAAAATCCATTATTTTTATTAATTAAATTTGGTTATTTAGATTTTCATCCAATCATTCGTTTTCGGAAAATTTCGTGTTTAGTGGAAAAATTGTTTTTAATTTTGTATAAAACCAGGAAGTATTTAGATACAGAGTTAGCTCGCACTTTCAAGCATTGGTAATTAAGTATATTTTGCTTATAGAATAAATAAGAACAAATTATGTAGTATCCAAAAGTTCTAAAACAATTTATTAGTGTATATTTCGCGTGTTTATAATTTGTTTGATATTTCAGATATCGTTGTGGACAATTGCGCTATTTGTAGGAATCACATAATGGACCTGTGCATTGAATGCCAGGCTAACCAGGCTTCTGCCACCAGCGAGGAATGCACCGTGGCCTGGGGAGTGTGTAATGTAAGCAAGGCTCTTCCTTCATTCTTTGTTTGCTTATTTCGGGTGAAAGTAACTTTGATTTAGGCCGTTTTCCCATGGGTCAGTAAGGAATCGACATAAACGGAGTGCTGTAAGACCTTGCGCAGTGCCTGACAATGGACTGCAGCACTCGGTTTATGTTAATTTCTTACCCATTCATAGGACGACGACCTTAATGTCAGATTTACCGGTTTGTTTATTTATTTTTATCAATAACTCTTACTAACTTTATAAATTAAAATATTTAAGTGCATCTGCCTACTATCAGACAACGATACATCAATGGTGTTATATCAAGTTTTGGTAAACTTTTAGAACAGTTGGCTATGCTTTACAAAATGCAGTATTTTCCATTCCCCCAAAGGCAAATAGTTGCCTTTTATAGTAATTAAGTTGTCTCAAAGAGTTTTTTTTTCATAAAAATACTTGTATAAAGCGGGGCCAGCTGTTCTATAAGTCTATGGGTTTTTTGTTACAGTATGTAAATAAATAAATGCCTACAATACCATCCAATATTATAAAGTGACTTTGGTTGAATCTTGAAAAGCAATCTACAACCCAAGATTAATTTAAATAGGGGTTGTAATTGCCCCAGATGCAGATTAAAGCGGTGATGCACAACCAATGAGCACATTCATTTTACAAAATTGTTATCAGATCAAATTTTATTTAAAAACCCTGATTTATAACTTATGCATGATTTATTAAAATTCATTTTGATGTGGCATCTAAAGATTTTGTATTAAGTTCTTATGAATTGAGATATTTTAGGTAGGGGGTAACTAGTTAAATTTTTAGTTTATAATAGGTATATACCCACTGGCTTCGGAAAGTTCTGACATAACTAACTAACCATGACGCAGGGGTAAGCAGACAGGACGGACCGCCAAACAACTCGATCTTGGCACACACCCCTTGCCTCATTCACATTCATAAATCGTCTAATACATACTCTTCTATTATTCTGACTCTCGACATGGCCCGACTCACTCGACTTGATCGTGCTATGTCTTCTTCAGGCATCCCCGACTTCTGCTACTATTCACATTTGCGTTATATATTCTCCTTACACTCCTTTCTTCGCTCATTCGCTCTACATGCCCAAACCATCAAAGCGTTCCTTTCTTAATCTTACTCATTACGCTTACGTTAGCCTTGTACTCTTTGCGGATCTCCACGTTACTCACACAATCATACATGGTTTTACCACACATACGCCTCAGGGATCTCATTTCTACAGCATTCAGTCTACTTGCATCCTTTCTCTGCCAGTTCCATGCCTCACTTTCATACATCAGGGTAGGTACCAGCACTCCATTTTAGACTGCTAGCTTCGCTTCTTTGGAAAATTATTTGTTAATGCCAACTGCGTTCAGTCCTCCATTAATGGAGTCACCTGCATTTACCCTTTTTTCAATATCTCTGTCTGCCAAGTTTTGACATTTTCACAGTATTCACAAAAACTACACTAGCGTTGTCAATGACTGCAAAGTCAACCATGTCGTCAATATATTAAAAATGGATAAATTGTCCCTCTGGCTAAAAAGGCTGTGCATCACTGGTTTAAACTAGATAAACAATATAATATCAATGAGACTCTTCTGTTAATTTTCTTGCTCACTAAAAAATTTATGTAATGACGATCTTCTGCTCAAGTTTTTTTTTTATTGATTTAAATTTTATCTATTAATGTCTTGTACAACAGCCATTAAGCCATTTTCTAGGTCTATCAAAGTTAACTATCAACATCGTTACACCCAGAACTGGGGGTTCTAGCAAAGTGAAATCGATAACTTTACATTATCAGATTGAGAGACCTAATTTACCAACGATTTTATACCGATTTCCCGAGTACAGTTGCGCTGGCAATAGCCAAACCAATATTGATAATGCAATAACTAAGAAATTGATATAAGATGGGAACACTTGAGTCAATTCATTGTCTATAAATTGACATTCCGAAACGTCAACAGCTACAAAAAATATTAAGAAAATTTGAAAGGACTATGTTGAATTGAAATCCAATCTAAATATGCATTTGAAGTCCGCATTTACTTTTTGACACTAAAAAGGTAGTTAATTAGTTAATGATGTCTTTATTCACAACTTGTCATGTGAACAGCTTTCGTTTCTCCAAGCCCGAACCAATGTAGCGTCATTGCCCCATTACTCAACGCTTATACGACTTCTTTCAATTCAGAGTTAATTCTTATTCTAAGTTCCTTAATAAGCCGGTAATTTCGCATAACTAATGACATTATTCAAAAAGATATGTACATTGACAGTTAACCGAAGATTATCAGATACTTTGGAAACCCGCGCTAAAATTTGTCTATTTGGCCGTCGGAACATTTCTTATTAATTGTTGACCGTGTTCGCAAATATCACTAACTGACCATAGATGACGAATTAGTCAATATCGTATTGACTGACCGTGCTGAACCTCCTGCAAGCACCCATGCATAGATTTTTTTTTAAATGTATTGAATGGAGACTCATTCACAATTGAATTTAGTCAATTGTGAATTTGATACCAAAATCTTTGTTACTTAATTAATGTATATAAGTTGTTTTTTTTTTGTTCACAGCACGCTTTCCACTTCCACTGTATCTCACGTTGGCTAAAAACTCGACAAGTTTGTCCTCTGGATAATAGAGAGTGGGAATTCCAAAAGTAAGTTAAATCTGGCCTTTCTACATATCATCAATACTTGCTTCTCAAACTTATACTACACCTTTACTGCCTCTCTTTACAGCCAATATATGCACATTAGAAATAAGCCACATAATTTAATATAGGATTTTTAATAAGTACCTGTACAGGGTGTCCGGGGGTAAAGTGCGCTAACTACATGATTGTAGAGGTGAGGCGTATTTATCGTACCCAGTAAAAGTACCGGGTATTTTCATGCGATACTTTTTACTTCTGACAAATCTCCAAAATACCTGGTTCCAAAATACTCACAAGTATTTTATACTGAGACTAAATATTTTTAATACAGGGTTTTCCAATAAGAGGTGTTATTTTGAATAGCCCGCTATTTCGTAAGATGTTAAGGTAAAGGTGAGGTAAAATTAAGTTCTTATGGCATAGACTAGAAATTCTTATGGGGCAGATCGCCTTCAATTATTTTCATACCCAATGTCCCACAACTGAGTATACGAGTCATCTGCGAGTTGCAATTGTAACCGTTGCAGACCCAGTAACCATGGGCAGGGGTTCCCAACCCCGTGCCAATTTTTTTGAGTAGATATTGTATGTATGAGTGGTTCCTTTGATGACAGTACTTGTTGCAACCTATGTTCGGGTTTTCGGCGTGTACAAGGAGTGATAAAATAGCATTCCCTGCCTGGAACCGCGTTGTTGTCATTTTGATTGTGATTGCTGCCCCGAGTTTGTCGATTAAAAATAGGTGGTGCCCGCCACCCTACTGATATTTAAGGCTGGGTTTACACTTGTAAGTAAAATTTACGACTTTCGTAAATTTTTGATAAGTTACTCACAGGAGCGATTACATATGCATCCAACTTATCGTAAATAATGCTCACGGAAGTTGTTTGGAAGTTTAACTTACGAACTTCTCACAGAGACCGCTACACCAGTAATTCTATTTTTCGTAAGATGGCTTCCTGACAACATGCAACAACGCGTTGCCGCCGACTTTGACAGCTGTCAGTTAGTAATATTTGATAAGGGATTAAATTTGTTTATGTACGGTTAGATCATGGATCCCCATATAATACCCATTTCCGCACACAACGGATTGCCGCTGCGATAATATGCACAATTTTGTCAAACAAAAACGTAAGGGCCCGCAGAGTGCGTTGGATTAGGAGTTGGCTTCAAAGAAAAAGTACTGATGGGGATTTCGTTCGTTTAACGGCAGAATTAATAATTGAGGAACAACGAAAATTCTTTAATTTTTTCCAAATTAGAGAAACTGACTTCTAATACATATTGGAAATGGTTGGACCGCTAATTAAAAAGAATGATACTCGTTTTCGGAATGCTATTTCACCAGCTGAAAAATTAATGAGATTCCTGAGGCGTATGTGTGTAACACCATGTACGATCGTGTGAGAAATGCGGAGATCAGCAAAGAGTACAAGGCTGATGTAAGCGTAATGAGTAAGATCAAGAAAGGGACGCTTAGATGGTTTGGGCATGTAGAGCGAATGAGCAAAGAAAGGAGTGTAAGGAGAATATACGATGCAAATGTGAATGGTAGCAGAAGTCGGGGACGCCCGAGGAAGACATGGCACGACCAAGTGAATCAGATACTCGAGTCGGGCCATGTCAAGAGTCAGAATAATAGAAGAGTACCTATGTATTAGACGATGTATGAATGTGAATGAGGCAAGAAGTGTGTGCCAAGACCGAGTTGTTTGGCGGTCCGTCCTCTCAGCCTACCCCTGCGGGGAAACGGCGTGATGGTTAGTTGGTTGCTTAAATGTTCATAGGCAGAGGCATAAAAATTACTAATATTGAATCTTACTAATTTTTGGCGTCAGGTAATGTTTTCTATGTATTCTTGTATTGCATTTTTGTATGCATTCATTGGAGATATTAATTTGTTGTGAAGTTTGATAGCTGATCCGTCAGTTCGTGAAGTCGAATACTAGAATCATTATCACACATTTACGCAGGCATTTTTTAAAGATGACATTGTGTTAATGATAAATAATGTTATGTTAGTCTCCATAGATTATTGCAGTGTATTATTTCATAAAGCTGTTCATGGCGACAAATAAACAAGTCCCGAGGAGCAACGGCAGAAAGACCTGTCAGTGTTGCAGATTTCTGTTTTACCATCCCGACAGTGACGTCAAAACTTACTGTAAGCGTCTCAACTTATCAATCTGTTTTGATAAGCTGTGAGAGAGCTGTAAATTCCCGCGTGAGCGATTAGACCTGTCAAAAACTTACGTAAAAAAAACTTCCGTAACTTGGTATAAATTACGGTAAGTGACTTATGGTGTCGTTTACATTGGTAAATTTGTCGTAAGTCGCTTACGTGAGCAACTTACAGTAAAAAACTTACAAGTGTAAAGGTAGCCTAAGAATGTGCTCTAGAGTACAAAAAGGTTGGGAACCCCTGCTCTAGGGTGTACGCCGTGTCCACACCGGCAAGTCGGCATAAGCTTGCTGAACCACGTCCACACTATGATTTTTGGTAGTGGTCACAGCTTGCAGATGAGTAAGTGACTTAACTCTCGATGGGTTTATTGTAAAAAAATCTTCTTTTCCAGGTATGGCCACTAGAGGATTAGTAGAAGATTGGAAATAATTTTATAAGTTATGAATCACCGCAGGATACTACTCTTACCGTATTGAATACTTAAGCTGCTTCCAAGCAGTTCTTTAAATAAATAATAACTGTTTTTCATCTGCTATAAAATGTATTATTTTGTAACCAAAATTAATAATCTCAAATAAAAAAGCTTTTTATACAGAAATGTTTTGTTTAATTATAAATTGCAACAAGGTTTAAAGAGTACATAATCGAATATATCTAGGTTCTGAAATGAATATGAGAAATAATTAATAATATTGGAAATGTCATTATTAACCCTATAAATATATCATATATAACACCCCCATACTGCTTAATGAAGTCACCAGAGGGATCAACCCTTCCGTGCATATGCTGTTTCCACATTTCTGTGCTTGCAATATTATGCGTACACTAAAAAATCAGCCAAAAGAATATTGATACAGGACCATTTTGTTTACTAGATTACAAGAGCTCAGTTTCGAATACATATTATATAAAGTAAGCAGAGAAAATGGGAAAAAGCATTTTGCAAGGCCAATTTTTTTCTAAACTTGTCTGTATTTTTCCACAATTTGAACATTAAGACTTACACATTATGCTATATTATGCGCGCATAATTTCAGCAAGGCATATATGTGCTATATGTTGGGGTAACACACTAAGCTATAATCTTCCTCGGGAGAGGGGGTCACATCAATTGGGGGACTGCCGAGGAATATCATTTCTTTGTATGGGATCTGTCACTTGACAGATGACAGCCGCGTAATTAATTGTACCGTCCCCTTCTCTTGCCGTAGGTAGGATAGGGGGTCGCATAATTTTCAAATACAGCCTGGCTAGAAGATCACAGCGCATATCGTCGCCACGCCCACACTTATAACAAATCATCTTTTTAGGTGTGACAGGTCTGTATGGGATTGTGTGGCGAGCATTATGGAGTTATATAAAACGCTTTGAACTTATAGCGTAATCTGTCACCCCCTTTACCTGCATTTGCATGTATCAGACCTTGCCATGTAAGTTATATGTTCAGTTGGGTTTACCAAAGACATGGCAATGCAGAATGGGCCATCAAAAAAAGCATTAATCAAACCATGGAAAAATGCAGAAATGTTTCTTTCTTAAATAATATTTTACTCATTAAATATTAGATTTTCATTAAAATTTGATCATCAGAATAAATTTTCAGTTTATCAATCATAGAAATAGTCATTATATTAAGAATAATTTTAATATTACATTCAATACCTACAATATAGTGGCAGTAACAATTTAAGGACACATTAATTATTTCTTACATTCTCCAATGATGCAAAATTCAAACAAATTTAGAATACAATAAAGAGAAAAATAATTTTTTAATCGATAACCCATAGAAGTGTTCAAACAAAATTGATAGGATTACTTATTGTGAGTTTTGATAGTGTGAGCAAAAAAAACAAGACCATTATCTTTAACCAGTGTAAATACATTATTCTAGAGTTTGTTTGGTGGTCAATCACTGTGCCAAATTCTGGTTTAGAAAACAGTGAGCAGAATTAAACTCAATTCAAAGGTGTTTCTTTGTGCATTCTCATACAAAGGATTAAGGAAGCTGTTAAAATAATGTTGTGAAACGGAGAATACAAAATGGTTTTCCTTTGAAAATATTTTTTAATCCGGAAAGGGAAATTTCATCAGAAATAGATAATATAATATGTAAATTATGATTATTTTATATGAATCAAAAAAATTTTGAAATTAAAGTAGATTTTCCAAATTGGTAATTTTCTAAGTCTACACTTTGCACAATATGAGTTACACGTGGATTAACTAAGAAATTTGGGTTTGTTTAAGGATTAAGCAGATAAAAGTGAGAGAGGTTTTAATTGGATTTTTTTGCATTAAATGGAACTACATTAATAAGTCAAGATCTGGATACTTTACTGTCTATATCACAATATATTGTGATAAGAAGGAGTTGTGGTTTATTCACATGAGATTCGAGTATGATTTCCTTCCATGATAAATAAATGATAGATTTGGTTTGAACTTAGAAATGCTTAACCAGTTCAGTGCAAATCACTCCCATGGGCAGATCAAGCATGTGTAATTTGAAAGGTAACAAAAACTAAGCCCTGTTCATATTGGGAGTCTAAAAGTTCCCTGCATTTTGTTCTAGTCAATTGCAACTGCCCAAACAATGGTGACACTTTTTTGAAGGTGTCTTAAAAAAATTCATTGGAAGCTTTTTGATTACAAAATGAACAGAGCATCACAAGGGTCAATAAACAGATTAGATAATCCCAAGAATTGTGATCTGTAACAATTTGCAAGAAACAACTGATGATACCAAATTACAAAAGACCTTTTGACTCTGAAATTGATAATCTGTTCAAGAAATCATTTTAATACAGTGAAATCTCAATCGATTGTTCTTCGAATAATCATTTTACCGCTTGTCTCCTTCATTTATTCCAGTCCCAAATCAATTTCGTACAAAACTCACAAAAATAGATTGTATCGATCATTGCTCAATGCATCGTTTTACCGTTTAATTGTTTAAATCATACAGTTTTTGTACTATTTTACCATATCTATAGCTGCCAGCGGTCGCTTCTGACATTAGACATTCAAACGCAGCGGTGGTTATTTTTTTACTTTTGAGCGTTTCAACATTAAAAATGAAAGGTCCGTTGAAAAAAGTGCGTACTCTTCAAGAAAGAAATTTGGACTGAAAAGAGCATTGATGTAATAATGATTGGATTATTTGTATAGTGCCGTTTTCGTGAGAAAATCACCTCAAGGATGCAGGAATCACCAAGCGTTTAGGAATCACAGCATTAATTTTATATGTATTTTTTTCTATATTCCTGCATCCAGTAGTTTCCTACATTCATATATTATTTCAATAGGACCCTTCAAAAGCGGTAGATAGAGATTTCACTGCATTTGAATATTCAATTTCATCAGAAACAGGGAACAATAGTTATTGTTGAGCTCACTTCCGGCACACAAAGTATTTCTTTCAATTTTTCTCTTCAATGGTTCAACATCAATTTTCCACAAGTGTTTTGTAATAATTATTTTTCTAGGTACAGAAATAGGTATGTTTCACAAGAACAATTCAATTATAAATAATTATTATGATAATGGAGATATCAACTATTTATTTTAACTTCGTCACATGTCTTGATTCTATGCACTTTAGCTCTAGCAATAGTAATATTATACAAAATCTGCAACCTTTCAATACTGTTAAATAGAATGTACATATATAATATATACATGCATATACAAAATAGCCAAAATGTGTGATGTAAATTAGAATATTATTCTATTTTGATAGAAATACAATCTTTTGAATCAATTTGATGGAATAAAAATTATATACAATTATTTTATCACATTGTTTCATGTGATGATAATAAATAGAAATACAAATAGGAAAGTAATTATACTAAAAGAAAGTAATCTTTATTTACATCCGTTTTCCTTCCTTGTAAAAGATGCTTTTGTCGTAGTCAAAATGACTGAAAACTGAAATAACTAAAATTCAATAAGAACTGATGACAAAATATGTATTGTTTTTTTTTTTCATAGCAGTGATAGGTGGATAAATAATTATGTAGCAATATAAGCTTGGATGGTAGATTACATTTTACATAATTTCATGATACAGTTCTGTCCTTGGAACAATCTATGGCCAGTGAGATTTTATAAATATTTCAATAATAATGTTAAAAATGGCAGAAAACCATTTTTTTTTATTTTATTAATCAAAATCATATCTATTTTATATTGTTACAGAAATAAATGGTCATTACAGATAGACACCTAAATAGTGATTGAAGATGCACTTTGATAAGTTAATTAATGTTTTTAATTAAGTTTCCAAACGTAACAAGCTGATTATAATATTGTATAAGAACAAAAAAACTGGGTTGTTAAAGCAGTTTTGAACTTGATTTTTAGCATCAAATACATACAATTTATTACCAAGTTAATTCAATAACTTATTAAAAAATTCATTAAAATAAAATTAACTGTAAATTGTATGCACAAAGATTTACGTAAAATCTTATTGCATAATACAAATGCTACCAATTGGTATAGAATACGGAAGAAGCCTTTTGTAAAAAAAAATTCAATGGTGTTTGGTGGCTATTTTTTTGTCCTCGGTGATAAAAATTCTTGCAAGGGAAATTTGAAAATGCTTGTCTATTTTTCTTCCGGGCACCGCGGCCTGTCCCCTTGGATGGATGGATATTAACACACATTGTAAGCATGAAAACAAAAACAATAATTGCACTATGCTGGGGATATTAAAGGATTGCTTACTGATTGTAAAATCAGTAATGGAATGATTATTCAAACATTGTAATGATTATTTAAAGGTTCTTAAATAACTGAATATTTTTTGTTTAATCAGATTCTTACAATTGTTTAAAAACTATTATGTAGATGAATAAACAAGAATGCTGGGGAAAAGTAAACGCAGTCAATTCTTTGAGGAATTTCCGATAAAGGATTAACCGTAATCTGAGTTTAAGTATCAGGGGTTGCGGCGTCACTTATGTTATCCAGCCTCCCGTAATTCTGATAGGTGCGGAAGAATAATAGTCTTGCATTTGCAATTTGATTACAATTTCAAATAATCATTTTGACGTTTCAAATTTTAGATTGTACCTATCCATATTATCAATAATAAAAATAGCAATAAATTGATGAATGACATACTTGTGGGCTCTGTTAGATAAATGAAAAGGTGAATCTGGCGTATTCTAAACGTATACCAACATAACCAATAGATGATAGTGCCTAACTATTATAAACTACGCATATCACATCCCACCATACTTTATACTAGTTATAAACGAAAATGTACACTTGCGATAGCACGGAACAATTCCAACCATCCTTCCTACTCTGATGAACACGGGCGAAAGAATACCAACTAATAAAGTATACTGTTTATTATTTTACAAGTGGAAGAAGAAAAGCCAATTGTTCAAACCCCAAAAGTTATAACACTTTATTATAAATGGCGCAAATTTACATTAAACTGTAAAAATTAAATACAGTCAATAAATTTAGAAAGAAATAGTTTTTTTTTTCATAAATGTTTATTAAATAAATTGTGTAGATAAAACAATAAAAAAAAGTTTTGACATAATTTGATAAAAATCGCATAAATATCATTGAGAAAGTTCAGTCATTTTGTCATTTGTAGTAAAAAAAAAATAAATATACAACTCAAAATCAAGGAAATACAAATAATTCACTGATTCAACTAAATGACTTAGTGAGGGCAAAGGGTAGATTATGTTACTTCGTGTTCAATAAAAATATAAATTACAGCCATTTTACTATTTACAAATTATCTTCTAATACTGACTTGTCTAAATATATTTCCGTAACTAAAAATTATGTTCAGTTACAAGTTCAATTTCAACTACGCTTCTTCAGTTACTTCTATATTATGTATTAGAAACCACAATCTCTCTTCCAGCTTGGTTCCCCGACATATTCTACTTCGTATGAAACACACGGCTCATTCGCATTCGCATTGGTCAACCCCGCTCAATTGCTTCACGCCCTCAAATCAATAATCACCTTACAATCGCTCTTCCTAACCCAATATTCATTCATTTTGTACAATGCTAACCTAAAAAGCGTAAAAAGTTTCTCGATCAACCAAACCAAATATTTTAACGATTCAAATTGAAAAATTTACCAACAGTTGGGCAAATGAAAGAATTTGAGAAATTGACCAACTGTGAAAATAACGTCGAAGTGATGTAAATGTTAATAATGCGGACACCTCACATAATGGAGCAGACTTTATTCAGGAGTGGGGTGAATTGTCAGTTGGCACTGGAGGGGGGGATGTCGATGGTCCGGCTCTCGTTTCCGAAGATAAGGCGGAGTCTCTTCATGGGCGGGAGCGGCATGTCTGGGGTGGGGGGGCGCGCACGGCGGTGCTGCTTGGCTTTGTGCCTCTTACGCCGTCGGGGGCCATCCAGCCCTTCCACCCGCAGCACCTCGTACTCGGGCTCGTAGGAATCCTCGCTGAGACTAGTGCCCGACTCGATCAACTCGTCCAACATGGGGCTTCGCTTCATGCGCAGGGTCAGCTTAAGGCGGCCCCTCCCGGGCGGAGTGCACGGACATCTGTCCGCCCCGTTCTCCCAGCTGGGGGTCTTGTTCTCCCACGAAGAGCTGCTCTCACTCTTCACTGACTCGCTGCATTTGGACGCTTTCCGTAGGCGAGGTTCGTCCGAAACAAATTCTTCCACCTCGTTGAACTCGTAAATATCCTTTCTTATACGGTGGTTGACTTCAGCGGTATCCATGGGCTCGGTAGCTAGGCTGGGAACATCAGGAAGAGAATGGTGTCCAGAGTCTTGGGCTTCCGTAGTGTTATGGTTAACTTCAGACGTACAATGGTCTGTAGTGGCTTCCATATTACACTGAATGTTTTCCGAATTTCCCTCATCGGGCTTAACTTTTTTCTTGACTTTGGTTTTTTTCCGAAAAGAATCGATTTTATTATTTGAAATGTCAGTTTTATCGTCAATTTTTTCTACAAAATTATTATCTAATTGCTCTATAGCGACTTCTAATTTAGGGAAAACAACATCGTTAAACGGTTTTTGCTCCTTGCTAACACACTCTTCATTATTTTCATCATTCAATCTCTTATGGTTACGGAGAACTATACCTTGGGTGGGTCCACTGTCCACACTATCACTGGGGAGGAAGGGCTTGTCCGGCTCGGGCTGGCAGTGGTTGTCGGTGGTGCTGTTGGTGGTAGTGTTGGTAGTGTTAGTAGTGGTGGTGGCGGTGGTGGTGGAGGCCGGCGGTGGCGTGGGTGAGGCTCGCGCCCTCCTCCGCTGCAGGCGACAGGCGCGTTCGCTGACAGCTTCAGCCATCTCAGGCGGCGGCACGGGAGGATCCAAAGCCTCCACCACGGGGACGGGGGACTCCCGGCCGCTGGCTCCTTGCATCATCTTTTCCTTCATGTCTTCATCACCGACATCGGAGAACTTACAGCCCTGCGCTATCAGCAGCTCCGCATCATATTTAGTGAGACCCTTCTGTTTCAATTCCTTCATACTTAACGGACTAATAATCTTGCTCTCCCTTCGTGTTTGAGTGCAATTATTTTCTGGGAGTGAAGCTTTATCTATAATGTTATCTTTTTGTGTTTTGTTAGACTTGGTCCTGTTAATCCTATTATCCGTTTCGCGCAGTCTGTACCTGGTGGCGTGGTCTTCCGTGTCGGATTTCTGGACCGTGTAAGCCCCGGTGCTCCGTCTCTCGCAGGTCTCACACTCGCAGTAGCAATTACCATCTCCAAAGAAGTCCTCACCGTAAAAGCAAGTGATTTCTTCTCCCACCTGAATGTCCCGCAGGACCTTGACGCAGGCGGTGTCCCGGCCGGTGGCGACGAACTTGCAGTTGGCTCTGCAGTCGTGGTTGATATAGGCGGCTGGGCCAAGCCAGAGTTGGGCGCAGTTCTTCCGGCAGCTGTACATAACGGAGAAATCATTTTTCCCCGGGTGCAAGAGCTGTGACTCTTCCTCCTCCGTGAGCTCCGCGATGCATCCAACCAGGCATTCTATTTTTTCGTGTTTAAACCATTTTTTCGTGGCCGCTATTTTAGCTCCCACCTGACCCTCCAAAGAATATCTAAAGCAAGGCTGAATCTCAAACCCAGAATCCTTATCAAAAACTCGCAGATAACGGTACACCTAGAAAAAATAATTCAGTATTAGAGAATGGCAATGGAGGAAACTAAAAAAAGTACACAAATAATTATGATTATTCACATTTGACAGCTGAAAAAAAGTGACAGTTGAAACTATTATATATATTAATATAATATTTTCAGATAAAAGCTAACCTCTAAACCACAACCAAAAATTGCATAAGGACTACCGAGCAGACAAAGAAATCATAATTTGAATAGAATTAAAATAAACTATTAGATTTCTAAAATATATATATATTGAAAATGTCATATTCACACTATTCCATTAAAAATTTCCAATATTCCGAAAGAAAAAAAAAGAAAATTTTTTTGACAGAAGAAAAAATGGTAATATGTATACAGAAAATAGGAACACGGTTAATAAGCACTTTTAATAGAAAAACCACTGTGCATCAGTTAGATAACAATGAGAAGTATTTCATTTGCTGCAAATGGAAAATAATGCATTTTAGTAGCTATTTTGTAAAAAAAAAAATTAAATTTGACGACTTTTCTTCACGCCACGTTTTGATTTTTAATAATTTTGAATTGTTTTTTTTTGGGCTTGTTTTTTACTTATGTTTTAATTAAATCCAAACTGACAACCTATTTTAGGGTCATAGGTTCATATTTTGGTGCAAATAATGGAAGAAAAACATTTGACATCAATAACAAAGGCCGCCAAGTAACAATCGGTTTTAACGAAATAGCTATTAAAATGCATCATTTTCCATTTCCGAAAACTGAAATACTTACTCCTCACTATTATCTAACTACTAAAAAGAATTTTTTAAATAAAATATTGATACTAAGCGTGTTCTTATTTTCTGTATATTTTCTAATAAAATATATAAATAAGTTATACAGACAAGGAGTATTATTGAATAATGAACATAAGCGCTAAAATAATTAATAACAGCAAACAAATAAGTAAAAACAAATCAAAACTAACATGTTCTCGCAGCCGACTTGTTTGTTGTTTATTTTTGTGCAGGGTCCTCGGCATCCATTCGCCACACAATATCTTCATGTAAGCTTTCTCATAGGCCTGTGTCCGCACAAAGTCCTCCACGATGGTCTTGAGTTCCTCCTTGTTGGCTTTGAGAGGGCGATAGCGGATGTTCATCTTGTGCGTGGTGAAACCGAGGAAAGGGTCCAGGACGAGGGATGTGGCCAGGTCATCGTTCTCCGACAGCTCGCGGGGCGTCATGCCCGTGGGCTGCATCTTGCTAGTCGCGTTTCTAGGGGGCGCGCTAGCCGAGCCCACAACCATCCTGATTTACTAAAACCAAACAAACAAACAATCCGCTCTTAGACCACTTGCTCTGCTCTTCCACCTGTTTCTATCGAAATGAATTGTTACCTAAATTGATCAATTGTTATTCTACTGTTTAAGTTTTGGTATACCAGTATCAATGCGTCCATCAATGAGTGGTGGAAGTTTGACTAAAATAATAACAAAAATCTGGCGAAAAGAGCCCCGACATTGAAACTATATAACACACTCAATACAATATCTTGCATAAAAATTTCAGACGGTTGATGAAATTAATGACCGTGGATGTCGAATAATGTGTGTCCGGGCAGTAAAAAGTCAGTTTTAGTTTTCCAGGGATGATTTTCAGGGAATATGTCAAAGAACGGCATTGTAAAAATGGCTGCCGATGAAAATCGCCATTACCAGACACGTCAAAATTAAATGAATTAATGAGAACACTCAGACGCTCTTTTAGACCTTATAGAGGTTAACGTTTACAGAAAAAATATTAATCATTTACCACTAGACCATCAGCAAGCTTCCAAATACAACACATAATAATAATTAGTAAATCTTTTCAACAGACAGAAGAGACGCCTGAAATCAATCATGGCAGCACTTTACGGAGTTGAACAATGTTCTTTATGTATCCATTGGATAGCTTGCACTTAGAAACACTGAAATTACACATAATAATGTAGCTTAAAATACTAAACTGAATTGTTTAAACATTTTATAACACATAATTGTTTTAATTCTAAATGTAATCACAAAGAGGCACTCTCATCCGCCAGCCTCACAAGTATAAAGTTATGTTCCCGAGATTTTGAAGTTTTTCAAATGAATATTTCTTCCCAGACACGGAAGAAAATTAAAAAAATTGAAATTATTTAATTAACTAAACTAACGACGCGACTTTTTGAAAAAAATATTTTATTTTGATTTTTTTATATCCAGCATTCAACAACTTTGAAGCAGGTACGGGACGAACATGCTGTCAGTAGGTATGGTTTTGCTTTTGTTTGGATCTCAGTACCAGCTGATACGGTTCATAAACGGTTATTTTTTTAATTTTATATAAATAGATGAATTTTGCCATATTTTTTTATGTTCAGTGGAATTTTGGAAGTATCTTATAAGTTTTTACAACCTTTTAAAAATGTTGGTTTTAAATGATTACATATTTCAAGCATTCCATTCAAGTTTTGGTCTATTTTCGCCATCTAGCGGCCGCCAATCGAAGGAAATATTAAGTTCTTTAGAGATTACACCGAATTTATTTTATATACATGCAAAAGTAGCTCTTATTGTAAAGTCATGAAAGGCGTATATTTCATACTAAATATTTTCAGAGATGTGAATAATTATTTTACGGCGTTAAACGGAGTACGAACTTTTTTCCATTGTTCATCCATTTTTATATATTTCAATATCATGTTTCTGCAAACTGGGGAGATTGTTTATACATAGGTATTCAATATATATTTTATTCTGAATTTTTGTTCTAGTTGTATGGTAAAATCAGTAAAAGAAAAAAAATGGGGTAAAATTGAAAACTTGGGTTTTCATTGGAGTGCTTAAAGATTGTTAAAATATCTGATAGCAAAGATTCATAAGTGCTTTAATTAATTTGAGTCAGTATCTCTAAACCAGTCAGCTGGCACTCGGATGAGTCGATATAATTATTAAGTGATTCCCGACTCATTCACTTTGCGGAACGATTTTTATTTTTCTTTCATTTTCAAAATTTTGTAAGTAATCAACAAGTAACAATTTTAACAAATTTTTTTTCATGTTTTCCATTTTATGAATTTTTGTAAAATTGTTTTATGATTTTTCCTAAAAACACGTAAGTAGGCTCCAAAATGTCGGAAAAAGGACATCATAATAGCGATTTATAAAAACGCAGCCCTAGCTTTGATTTTGACATTTGTGTTTATAAAACTGTCTTTATCTTTTATTCTTTTGCCATAGAAACAAAACGTAATTTTCTGACTGCACGTGCCTTCTGCTCCCGGCGGTGTTTTGAAAATAAATTGTTTAAATTCGTCGAAATATTCACGTATTAACTAATCAAAAGTTTTGTTTATCGCAGTAAAATATCACAACATAATTTTTAGGTATTATTTAAGTTATATAAAATATATTTGCAATCTAAATTAATTTTACATCACTGTTTTTTTGTTGTTTTTGTTTTGATTACTGATTATGGTGCAATAAGGACTAACCAAAAATTACAAATCATATTCTTATGATTTTTTCTAAATAACCAAACTTTCTGTTTATTTCAATACGTCTTAAGTTTTATTCGTTGCATTATTTACAATAAATTGGTTTAATACAATTTTAGATTTGTAAAGACCTTCATGTATTTTTTCTCTGATATTTTAATAACGCAACTTTGCGTCAAATTTTCAACAGATATATTTAAAAACACCTCGAACAATAAATTATAATGGCTCACGGTGGCGGAGAGGGAAAGCAAAGCTTCAAGAGTGGTTTCATTGACTTCACCGCAGGTTCTCTGGGTATGAAAATGTTTTACTTTACTATAATTACACATTTACATCAATAAACTTCATTGTATATAACACGGTAAATATTTGCCTAACTGCCACACTTTTAAAAGACACAGGTTATGGAATTTCGTTTCAACTTATTTATATGAGAAACAGCTATTTATGTCGGGAGAGATGGTAAAAGATGCATTGAAATTCGATTTTTATTCAATCAATGTTTAAAATTTCCCTTACAAAACAATCTTATGTCACCATTTTGAATTTTTTTAGTATTGGGTGACATTTGCGAAAGGTTTCGTTTTTATCTAAATTATTTCCATTTGAATTATTTGTCTAAAGATTAAAATCCGCTTTTAATACGTTAAAGTACGGTATTTTGCCTTCATATAAGTTGTGTCGTGATCAAGTTTAAAAAAAAAAAACCCAATTTTAATTATTTTTACAAAATTTTACACATGAAATATTGTTCTATGGTATGACGATAGAGCTGTTTTGTTTATTCACTTTGTGACACAAAGTGGAATGCTTGTACCGGCTAGTATCAAAATCAAGGTCTATCCATCAACTTGTCAAGTCTTATCTCAAATGGACTGTCCGTTTTTGCACAGAGCCAAGTGTTTATTTTTCAGGTATTTTGGGGCTTTAGAACAGAGGGGACTGAATAATTCAAAATGTGGCACGCTTGTGATTTGTACAGGGTCAGTAGTTGTGTATTAAAGTATCCCTGGGCAGAAAACCCAACTTCTGAGGGGCTAACTTAACTGATTTCGATGGAGCCTCCATGCCTGAGTCGATCACTTAAAGTTACACCGACTATATCAATGGAAGGCATGTTGGGAAGTTTTCCTCCGATGATCCTTCATCGGAGGATTAGGCTAGATTGTCATTTTGTTCCCTTTTAGTTTTAGTTTAGACATGATTGCCGATTGGGTCTTTCAAACATTAAATTCCAAAAAGTTATTCTTACCCTAATAAGAAATCCACTTAACTCCTCATGTCTCTGGCATATTCTGTCAGAAGGTCGGAGTATTTCTACTTTGCAATCGAATCCAAATAAATGGAATATTTCTGAATGTATCTGAAAATTGTTTTTTAAAGGTGATGAAATATGCTTTCAAATTTTATAATTAGAAATTAACATATATTTTTTTAAATATTAAAATATTTTTTTTTATTACTAAAATTAGTGATAACGAAAAATATATCAACACATACTTATTTTATTAGACAAATGTATAACAAACGTTAACGTCACCTGACTTTTTTCATTTCATATAAAAATAATTAATACAAAATTCACAAAGTTCCAAAGTTTGCTGTTGGAATCTTTGGTTTCATAAAGCTGCACATTTTAATCCTTCTGTGATTAACTGCTAGATTTGAATATAAAGTGTGGTGTTTTCTCTTTCTAACACCGTTTAGATCATATTTCTTTAGATTGTGTTATTTCATCACTGGTCGTCATTTTCCTTTACAAAATGTGACCCTTATCTGCATAATATTTTTCATGCAATTTGTTTAGAGACATTGTATTGTTTCCAAGATTTTTGTGCTACACTTTTTTCTCTGTTTTTTGTAGGTACTTACATTAATTTCTTTCTGATTCTATATTCATTTTTTGTTTTGTTTTTTTTTTTTTTTTTTAATTTCTATAAATATCCTATGTCTATGATTAATCCCTCAGGCTTATTTGTTCAGTTTTGTGAAAAAAACAGCTATTATCATAGAAATCGTTGTATCTCTGTCATGGTGAGAAAATGAACTAAACGGTGTTAGAAAGAAAAAAACACCACTCTTTATATTCAAATCCAGAAGTTCAGCACAGAAGAATTAAAATGTTCACCTCTATGAAACCAAAGGTTCCGTTTGGTTGCAAAGGTTGAGAGCCATTTTAAAACTTTTTGATGTTTGGTTTCTAAATTTTAACATTTATACCATGTTTCAAAAGCTGTTTTTAGTTTTCGGATAAGTTCAAAAATATTCCATTTATTTGGATTTTTTGTAAAGCGGTAGTAATACACACAAATTCTCAAACTTTCTGACAGCGTCTTTAAGAACGAGCAATATGCCAGAGAACAGGGTTAAATAATATGTACCAATCCTAAATTAAAAAAAATATACATTGTTTTAAGTTCCCGTCGACAAACTGCTTTCTAGACAAAGAATAAAGAATATCATATGATGTGCGTGCCTTATGTGTTTCGTGATTCAAATATTTGCCTAATTGGCTAAAATTAAATTAAAGTACAAAACTGTAGTATCCTGTAGATTCACCTTAAAAGGGACTTGGGTTCAGGATTGATTATAAATACGTAAGGCTGGTTGAATATTTACAGAGATCGTTTATTGCTTGTTAACTGTGAGACTACAGAATACCGAATGGCAATACAGACTACCGCCGAAGTGCTCCCCGCACCTCGCGGCCCGTAGGTAGGTACCGAGTACCACATTCTCCCCCACTTAAGAGGAGAACTCCTACCAGGTTTACATCTTACCTGAGCCTGTTTACAACATATTTATAGAGTTATCATATGTAGCAAAATTATAATAATAGTAATACATTATCTATAGGTTGTTAGACATTAGTTTTTTCTATGCCGCAGCCTTCCAGTCCAAGGAGACTGCCACGGTGGTTCCTGAAACAGAGGAGAAGACCCATTAGCCCCTTTCCGAAAATAATGGGAAAGGTCTAGGTCTGATACTCTCATATCAGAGCCTAGATCGTCACTATACACTTTTTCACGCTCTTTAGGATTCCACCTTACACTCATTGGTGTCAGTTGATCCTCATGTCTTTTCCAGATTTGCCCTGTGTCTTTTATGTAAATTAAGTAGGTATTAAATCCAATTCTTTTTTTAATGATACCTACCACCCAACCTTTTTTTCCTCTAAAATCCTTAGTCATCACCTTTTTCCCCACCACAAATATATTCATATTTCTTTTCTTAGATTTATAACTCTTTTTCTGATTTTCTCTACTAACTAATATTTTACTCTTTACTTTATCCGACATACACCTCTCCCTCCTCCTTTCCGCAATCACTGGAGAAATGAAATCAAACACGGACCTTAATCGTCGTCCTAACATAGCCACCGCTGGTTCTACACCAGTCGTGATATTTGGGGTATTCCTATAATCAATTAGGAATTTGGTTAACCTATCATCGACGTCTCTCGGTAACCCCCCATTATGTAAAATCTTTTTTAAAAAATTTTTACACGTTTTAACTCCGTTTTCAGCTAACCCATTACTCTGCGGATGATTCACAGGAGAAGTGATGTGCTGGATTTTTCTATCTTTACAAAAACGCTTAAATTCTTCTGAACAGAAAACAGACCCGTTATCCGATACAATAGTTTCTACAGTACCAAATTGAGCAAAGATCCTCTTTAATTCCCTTAAAGTATTATCCGTATTAGCTTGTTTTAAATTAATGCATTCTATCCACTTGGTACTTGCATCTACTATAATTAAAAAATTTGTATTAGCCATCGGACCAAAAAAATCAATATGTATCCTTGTCCACGGCTTTTCCTCAATTGGCCAATGTTGTAAAGGAGTTTTTGGTGGATTCGCCTGATTTTCCAAACACTCTTTACATGATCTAACTAAATTTTCTATATCTTTGCCCATTTTTGGCCACCAGAAATAACCTCTTGCTAACCCTTTAGTTTTAGCTATACCTAAATGTGAACGATGTAACATATTTAACAAATCCCCTCTCATAGTATTTGGAATGATGGCTTTATGTCCCCAAAAAATACAATCTTCTACTAAAGACAACTCATCTCTAATTTTCCAAAAAGCCCATAACTCACTATCTTTTGGAATTTTCCTTGGCCAACCCTGCCTTAAATATAGTTTTACCAATGATAATACGTCATCTTTAATAGTGGTTTCCTTTAAATTATCAACATTTAATGGAACCTGAGAGTTATCACTAACATAAAATAACAACTCTTTTTCAATATCCTGAAAATTAATGGAACTCAGCTTCTCAATATATAAATCCTCCGATTTATTTGTCTCTTCTATTGGTAATCTTGATAAAAAATCTGAAAATTTTTTTTCTGATGCTACATATTCAATTTCATAGTTAAACCCCGCCAAAATTAAACTGTAACGTTGCAATCTATTAGCACTCAATACAGGAATGCCCTTCTTTTCTGACAAAATTCGTACTAACGCTTGATTGTCGCATTCTAATTTGAATTTCCTACCGTATAAATATACAAAGAATTTTTTTAATGCAAACACTATCGCTGTTGCTTCTAAATCTAAAATACTATATTTACTCTCTGTGTCTGTCAATTTCCTTGATGCAAACGCTATAGGTCTACTACTACCATTTGAATAAGTATGTAAAATTGTCGCACCCAATCCCTCTAAGGATGCATCCGTTACTAATTTTACTGGTAAACGTGGATCAAAATGTACTAACACGCAATCAGAAGAAATTTCTTTTTTAAGTTCTAAAACTGCATTTTCACAGTCCTTTGACCAAATCCACTCCGAATCTTTTTTTAATAATTTATATAGAGGTCCTAACAAACTAGATATATTCGGAATAAAATTTCTATAATAGTTAACTAAACCTAAGAAACTTCTTAACTGATTAATATTACATGGGCTACTAGACTCCATTATTGCTTTAACTTTACTTTCTAATGGTCTAAAACCTTCCTTCGAAATAAAGTACCCCAAGTATTCAATACTTGTTTTGAAAAATTCACACTTTTCTTCATTTACCGTGAGACCACAAAGTTTCAATCTATTCAAAACTGCTAATAAATTTTTATTATGTTCCGCAACTGATTTGCCCGTAATCAAAATATCATCGTAAAATATAATTGTTCCGTTTAAACCTTGCAATGAATTAAACATAACCCGCATAAATATACCTGGTGCTGCATTCAAACCATACACCAGTCGAGTATATCTATATAAACCTATATGTGTAGCTATTGTAGTTATATCTCTACTACCTTCACTTAACTGTAATTGTGAATATGCCATTTTTAAATCTAATTTAGAAAACATTACCGCTCCACTGATTTGTGTCAATAAATCCGTAATTACGGGTACTGGAAATTTATTTACAACCAAACCTGGATTAACTGTTAATTTATAATCTCCACAGATCCTAACTGATCCATCTTTTTTAATTATTGGAACAATGGGAGATGCATATCTACTCGTTTCTACTGATTGTAATATTCCCTCTGAAACTAGTCTATTAATTTCATGTTCGACTTTATCTTTAATAGCTAAAGGTATTTGCCTTGCATTGCACATTTTTGACTGAAATCCCTCTATTAATTCCAGCTCAACGCTATATTTATTAAATTTCCCTAATTTATTCGTTAATACGTCTCCAAATTGTGTTTTCAACTTATCGACATCTAAATTGCTTTCTTCATTAGCACCAAAATTATTTACTACCGTGCAATTATTCAAAAAACTAATGCTAATCCCAAATAATTCCATAAAATCCCTACCTAAAATTAAATCCGATCCATTTTCAATAACCACAAATTCAAAATTTTGTTGATTATTATTACATGTAACCAATAAATTTATTTTACCGCTCGCTTTTAGCGGCTTGTTATCGTAACTCGCTAAGTGTAAATTAAATTGTATTAAATTAACATGATTAAAATATAATTTATAGATACGTTCGGGTATGGCACTAATTCCCGCTCCTGAATCTATCATTGCCTCGAATGAAATATCGTTTATTTTCAATTTAATTATATACGGTTCAATCCTCTTATTAATACTTGATACAAAAATCTTTTTTTTAATGCAAGAAATATTTCTACAAAATTTAGCAATGTGACCTTTTTGACCGCATTCAAAACACTTCGAAAATTTATTATTCACAACCTTGCACTCTGATTTAAAGTGCCCGAATTTATTACAATTAAAACACTTTTTCTGTTCCGAATCTAGATGCTTCAATTTCGGTTTAAAATTATTACTATCGCGCGATGAACTTCTACTATGCCTCGAATTTAAATAAACACTTCGATGTTTCGATGCTGATGGATTATTTTTCGGACTTTTTGAACGTGAACGTGAACTAGCTACTTGATAACACACTTTTTCATCTTTAAAATTTGCTTCAGAAGCCTCTAAACACGCTGCGATTGAAATTAATTTCTCAAACGAATTTTTTTCGCCCTCAATGAATAACCGTTCTCTAATTTTAGGGTTTCTTACTTTACAAATGAATAAATCTTTTAAATTATCTTCAAATCTAGTACCGAATTTACAATTTATGGATAAACTTTTTAACCGTGCCGCAAATTCTTTTACACTTTCTCCTGATTCATTAACTACATTATAAAATTTTGATCTTTCTTCAAACAACGAAGTAACATTTTCACAATAATTACCCAAAAATTCACACAAAATTTCTACTGTGACATCATTTATTTTTTTAGGAGTAACCAACTCAATCAATAATTTAAAAGTTTCCTCCTCCAAAGCGTTCAAGAATATAGCTCGTTTCTTTTCGGCAGAAATTTTCTCATCATATAATATGAAGTAATTCTCCAATCTTGCTTTGAACACCCCGAAACAATCTGACTTGTGACTGAATGTCTCTAATGGTTTGATTTGAGCCATGATTTTACAACAAAATTACAACAAAATTACAACAATATTATTAAAAAAAAAAATTATCAACACAAAACTTAAACTATGGACTTAACTTAAGGCTAATGATGTTGAAGCTCTGGTTCTGGTCATCTACTCCCTCCTGTTGCAGATCTTCCTTCTTAACCTCTGGTTCTGGTCATCTACTCCCTCCTGTTGCAGATCTTCCTTCTTAACCTCGGCTGTACTCCAAGAATAGCTCTCGACCGATAGTTCCCAAGGATCCGCTCTCAGCTGCTCCTTGCTCCAATACAGCTCCCAGCTGTGCTGCTGTTGTTCAGCCCCCGGCTTCTTATGGTTTGAAATATATATATATACAGCTCCCCGCTGAATATTTATCCTCTTCACGATAACTCCGCTCCCGCGTGATTATCTGGAACTATTTTTTTTTTTTTTGATTCTGGTTTCGTAATTCAGCTCCCCGCTGAATTATTTTCAATCTTATCTTACAAAGATTCAACGATCCTGTTCTATTAATGTAGCGAGACTCCCCGTCCGTCACATTTAAAAAAGCACCGCCATTACGTGAATACTCTCCGAATTTCTTGAATTTTAACAACACGTTTGCCGCGTAAATTCTTTTAAACTTCGCCACTGTTTTGATAATGACTTAGTTTCCTCGTCGCCACTGTAGTATCCTGTAGATTCACCTTAAAAGGGACTTGGGTTCAGGATTGATTATAAATACGTAAGGCTGGTTGAATATTTACAGAGATCGTTTATTGCTTGTTAACTGTGAGACTACAGAATACCGAATGGCAATACAGACTACCGCCGAAGTGCTCCCCGCACCTCGCGGCCCGTAGGTAGGTACCGAGTACCACAGTTTACGAAATTCAAATGGGTTGGGATCTACGATGCTAGGCAAGTGCTATTGGGCGAGTGCTATTGGGCTATACGGAACATTTGTTTCTATTCAAATTTGTATAGGAAGCACTTCTTTATTCTATGTATCTATGTAGCAGTTTAACGGAAATTTAATTTAATTATGTAACATAGAAAAATAAAAGGTATGTATAAAAAAAGTCTAATAACATCCAGCTTTGAAGATAGTCCTCCCTCAATTATTATTGTATCCAGTTTTGCTGCACACTCTTCCATCTAGAGTCATCATTTTTCTCATGTCATCAGGCTACGAAGGGCAAATTTATTTTGTGGTAACTTTTTTTCATACCATTGAATTTATGAAATGCTTATTGTTGTTGTCTCTCTTTTCAATGTCACATATTTATTTTTTCATTTTCGGGAAATCGACAGTTTACATTTAATCAGTTTGTACATGAGTATTATATAGTAAAATAAAACCAATTATGGATTTCCTCCTTGTGATTTTACCTCTACTGAGACAGCATAATATGGAATAAGTAAATTAAATTAAAATTTGTGAGAAAGGAATATGAATTAAACAATTATATAAAACAAAAGATTATATAAAATGAAAAATTTACCAAACAATACATTTATAGCCATGGAGAGAGGTTGTAGATATAAATCAAATCATAATAGAGATATAAACAATAGAGAAATAAACATTATTCACAAACCACCAGAGAAATATTCTTTTATGGACATCTTCTATTTGGTAAGTTCGCAACTGAAAATATCAACCTTGGATAATACGCTATTGTAATTATTGCATAATCTGTTCAGGCAAGAATTCTGCTTATATTATTTGATTCATGAAGTGCCACTAAAACACATACATTGTGTCAAATCGTGCCCTGTGATGAGATAGATTGCGTAAATCACTTTAAAGGTTGAAAAGCGGCTGCTCCAAATAATAAAGTTTTTTTTTCCTTATTTTTATTTGTTATCTTCCAGGTGGCATAGCCTTGGTCTATGTAGGCCAACCTCTGGACACCGTGAAGGTGAAGATGCAGACCTTCCCGCACATGTACACGGGGATGTACAGCTGCATCAAGAGCACTCTCCGCAGTGACGGCTTCGTAAGGGGGCTGTACGCTGGCACGACGCCGGCCATTGCCGCAAACGTGGCGGAAAACTCTGTCCTCTTCGCCGCGTATGGAGTTTGCCAGAAGGTGGTCATGGGCGTGACTGGTACGCAGGTATTTAAATGAATTGGCTAAAGCGTGAACATATTTAAAAGATAAAGATGACTAAACCTCTTGTGTACCGCCGTCGCCGGTAGGCACAGTTAAAAAAATCATGTCTAAGTTGTTCTGGGGAAACTCCTTATGGTAGATTATATGCAATTTTTATAAATACATATATAACACATTATCTGGTAAGACAGTACAATTTACTAGGTATAATATTGCGAAAAAACAAATAAGCTATTACAAAAATACAAACACCGGGCTGGCGGCAAAAATTTTGCGTCGGCACACCATGAGTACAAACAGGATTTGTCATATATTGTAGAGTGAAAAAAAATGTGTTGTAGAAGGATAGAAGGAAGTTGGTATGTAGATATGCGGACATAGAAACATTAAAAAAATAAGATAGTGAGGTGCATGGCGTAGATTTAGTGCTTTACGAGAAGTAAGTCAACATATAATAATAATACTGCTGTGCTAAGTAAAAACACAGCATCTTCCCTAATAATAATAATAATTGGATAATTTGTAGAGCGCCGTTTTTGTGAAAAATCACCTCAAGGGGGCTGTACAATTTATTTCCTAGGATCTACATTTGTTATTTAGAAAAGATACCAAAACATACTTACCTGGCAAGTCACTTCCGACAAACACACTTATATTAAAAAGTTTATGCTTATAAAAGATAAAACTGCGACATGAGACATTTAAGGAGGACACTGTGTTTTTACTTAAGTACCAATATATATATATACAGGATTTTTATTACAAATATATATACAGAGGATGCTCGGAGGTATAGTCCACAAACTTCGGAAAGTGATTCTACATGATGGTAGAAGTAAAAAATTAAATTTTTTTTTTCGAAATTCCGCCTTTTTTTCATACAAGAATATTTTTCCAAAGAACAATATTATTTTCTCCGTAGAAAAAAATCAACTTTTGTATCTTAAAACGTTGAAATTCAAAAATGATTTTTATTCTATATCAAATACAAAGTGTTTGCTGCAAGTGAAAATTTGATAAATTATTTGTTCAATTTACCAATGCATTAGAATTCAATATTTTTATATAGCACGATTTTAATTGAAATTCATGCCAGCTGGTTAGTGAATCATTCATTCATTGAAAGTTTGATAAATAGTATTAACAATAATAACAATAAACTTGTTTTTGATTTGTAACTGTTTTCTTGTGAATTTCATTATCTATAATTATAACTTACTACATACATATTTTATTTATAATCCTGATGTTACTTTTATTACTGTACTTTGTTGTGCACTAGTGCAGACCCGTGAAAAATCACAGGATGGTCTGAATTCTTGAAAGTCAGTTTCAATTTAGAAAAGAGCAATTAGAATAATTTTCTGTTAAAAATATTGTACACTGTGTTCCCAATCACACCGTGAAACTATGTAAAAAAATTTATAACTTAGTAAAAAAAACTTTATTGGGATTTTTTTCTTAGATTATCATGAATAACCACCCTGCAAAGTTTCGCAGTATGAGCACGGAACACGGTGTATAATATGTAGGCACTTTATCGCTTGGCAGAATTCTTCACTCAATTGGTTCCAATTTTGAAAATTACACTTAAATTCAAAGCAAATTTGAGTTAATTGAACCAGTGTTACGCAGGACACACATACAACCGAAATTAATATTTTTGATTAGATTATGTGTTAATTTGTTTTTAACCCATTTCCATGTCATTCACTACCGTTTTCAAAACTAACTTAAAATTATTCAAGTACAGAAATAATAAATTGTTAGGTGGGTGTCGAAACTGGTAGCTAATTATATAAAATAAGAAACGATGTGTTCATTGTCAAATATAACTCTTCAACGACAAAATGTTTACAAATTGTTACATAGTTAATGCAGAAGAGATACAAGAGACATTGATTCTTAGATAACAGGATTGAGTTTCATAACAACATTAGATATCGGCCAATTTTATGATTTTGTTTGACCTATGGTAAATATAATAAATATCTTCTTCTTTTTCCAGCGTGTGAATGATCTGTCCACCTTGGAGAATGCAACGGCTGGATTCCTGGCCGCTTTCTTCAGTTCCTTCACGCTGTGCCCCACCGAACTGGTCAAGTGCCAGCTGCAGGCCATGAGGGAGGTCTCCGTCGGCAATGGACAAACCGTAAGTCAACAGAGGCTAAGTAAATTAACCTTGTGAAAGTATTTATTGACCTACGAATACTGAAGTAAATAAGACAGATACATAGATGGACAAGCAACAAACAATAATGAAATGTATTTTATATCACAGATCAATCCTGCCTTGAAACTTCTCATTTAGCCTTGTAGTAACATAATTTATTTCTACAACAAAGCATTTGTTTTGGTGATCTTTCAAAATACCTCTAAACTATATAGATACATTTTCCTATCAGTTTTTCACTGTTTACATAATGATAGCCTATCTTTTTCAAATAATGTTTTCTAAAAGGAGCTGGTTAATAAATCTCTGAGAAATATTTTATAGTAAACAATGTTATACAACGCACACACCTCCCTACGTAATTTGAAAACAAAACATTCAAAATAGATTATCGTCATCACGTCCCAAGGTGGGATTTGGCTTCCTCCACAAATCAATCAGTTCTAGTCCATGGTCATTCGTATCCTGTCCTCGGACCTTCCCAACCTGTTTCAGACCATCTCTCTTCTTCCTCTTGCTTGCTTAAACTGGTGCACTCACATGATCAGCCCATTTCTGTCTTTGACACATGCAGAATCTTACTATAGTTTCATTCACAATTAGATCTTGAGTTCTTCGTTCATTTTAATTCTGTAGGACCCATTGTCTGGCGTAGATCCAAATTTTTTTTGCTGTTTTTTTTTCTTTCAAAGGCAGCTAATTTGGTTATTATAAAAATACAAAATGTACTAATGAAAAAAAAAAAACTTTTTACCTTGAAAAACATATTTTTATCAATGAATTCAATAAAAGTAAATTATTTTGGGTTAATACATAATATGTATAATATTGTTGTTATTTGTATTGTTGTTGGCTGCGGGTAATTTCTTCAATTAATAATGATCATTAGTTGATACTAATTTGATTTTATTTAACTTACACACTAAAATTATTTATTTTCTCGCCATCTTTGATTTCTGTCATTAAATATAAATTAAGATCTGTTGTAATAATGTGTTTAATTATCGATAAACTTTTGATTATACAATCAATATGTCGTAATCAATACTTTTCTCACGCTGTATTTGAGTGTGAGAACTATGTATATTATTATGGTTCTTAATGTCTTTTTAATTTTCAATCTATTTCATAACATTTTTTTCTTTTTAATTAGTTTTATAATTTATACTGGCTGTACACCGCCACACATTGCTGTAGCTCAGTCTGTCTGTGCTGATAGAGAAACAATAACGAGTTTTGCTTTTATGTCCATCAGACGGCACTGTTTTTCAAAAAGTGCATGTTTTTACGTGTTACAGGTGACAACTATACAATATATGTATATAAAAACACGCATATTCAAATGTAAAGTTGTGTCAAAATTTCAAAGCAATTGGTGATGAACTTTCGGAGATTTAAGATTTTGAACAAACGAACATTTAAATTTTTATTTGTATAGATAATATGTATGTAATAGTTTTAGTGCTTCAAACAATTAATTTTCTGTTTGTTAGTTAAGTTTTTATTTTATAAACTACCTGACATGTACCCGATGTTGTTGGGGGTTATCCTATGAGATAGACATATGCCATTGCGGACAAAAGTCCGTTTAATATATACAATTCCGTAGGTAACCGGATAACTCATCACAATGATAATTCATCACATCTTTAAAAAGTTATATAAAGTCATGGAAAGTGATGAAACAAAAACTTTATTCTGGGTTATGTAGGTTAGGTTAAAAAAAAATATATATTTTCATTGTTCCTAATGACTTTATATCACCTTTTAAAAGTGTGTTGAATTGTCACTGTGTTGAGTTATCATGGAACCAATTCCGTAGTACATGTATGGTGTATCCACAGACATAGGAATTAATAGACGAGAAGATAATGGCGAGGGGTAAAATCAACTGTTGAAGAACGAAGGGCGTAAGGCTGACTGTGATTCGTCAATAAATCAATCTGACAGTAAATAGGCATCTCGCATTATAATATCACCATTTACTTCTTAAAAGTAAAATCTGCTTTTGAATGAATAGACATTTTTACATGGGAGCGCAAATTACTCGCCACGTTATGAACAAATTTGCGAAGTCCAAATTCGGCAAAAAAATTCGGTTCTATTTTCAGAGTCGAATATTTCGTTTAAGTATTTAGTTAAGACACTTTTATAAAAGTTCATAATTTACTTCCCAGCAACCAACCAGCTTTGTGTTTCGCGTCCAGACGTTTCTCGATGTGATAGTATATGTTTCTAAAACTGATCTATATTATACGATGTGAATATGCTTAAAATAAAGTAAAATAATGCTTATATATGGAATGTAATACGACAATTGGGTTTATTCTCTTTTTCACATCTATTTTTACAAGTTTTCATAGTACAAGTCAACATTTTGCCGTGTTATTTCGTAAAATGAACCGATGATGCCTCGACCATAGTTCGCACAAGAATGATGACGTCACGTTTTCAAATTTCACTTGAGGCCATACGCGAGCCCAGCCGGCTCCAATGGAACCGGTATGGGGAGTGGGGATAATACGCTTTTAATCACTTAGGGCAGGTCTACTAATATTCATATGTCTATGGGTGTATCTCATAAAGTTTAGCCAGCGTTAGCAATGTAAGTGCTAGAAAATACTTTTTTTTATGACAGGATTACAAAACATTTTAAATAAAAATAATGTGCATGTATTATATATTTAACCGTTTGAGTGCCAAAAAATTCATACATTTGCTTTTAAAATGCCACCAAAAAAACATTATTTTTTATGAAACTATATATTTTTTTAAAACCCCATAAATTCTTTGAATTTTCAAGGATTTCGATAAATCAAAATATGATATTGGTTTAGAATCACGCGGAGGAGGATCCTGAAGTCCAGGCGTTTCGAAAAAATGAGAATTTTCTGTAGAAAAATTGGTTCCGGGAGGTACATTTGAAAATAAGTAATTTCCGGTGTTACTCTCCATTTCTTGGTCACGATCCGAAGAATTACTGGAAATTCGCATCCTGCGGTTGGGAAACACAGGTATGACATCACTCTCATCAGAGCTACTCTTACTCGAACTTGAATTAGAGGAGTGGAAATCGTCGCTCCCGCTGTCAGACATTTCAGAGGACGCCCTCGACGTTATATTTTTTCAATTAACTAAAATAAAAAAATAATAAATGAATCTGAAATTTAAACGGTTTACTACGATCTTACAACTATTAAGATAATATTAGAATAATATTTACCAACGCCGCAGCACCACAACCCGACGTACGCGCAAATCAGAACACGACTGACGCAATCGACGGAAATCGACGATCGGCAATCTTCGTTAAAACACGAATCGACGAAAGTCGACGATTGGCAATCAAACGATTAAACCTTCCGGAAGAAAATTCTCTAAATGATAGTGAAAACCCTAACAAAATCCGTTGCTTAGTTTAGAAGAAATAAGTTGTAATCATCTAATTAAAATACTATTTAAATTAGATGTCAATAACTAAAATTTGTAATAACTAAATTTTATGGTATGTGCTTTATTTTTGAAAACTTCCTTTTATATGAACCATAAGAATTTAGCCTCCCAATCTTTTATGATGATTTCTTACGAACATTACGCTTTGCCTTTGATAAATGTGTGTATTTCTCCCTTGATCCTAAAATAAGAGAAGCCAATAAAATGCAGGAACGATAAACACTATTGGTTGGAGTGTTTCACTGTTTGTAATTATAAATATGCTGGTCCCAGGGCAATTATCATGTATTTGAGTGATGGCAGGCTCTGATAACAAAACACCAGTGACGCAAGGGGGATTTCATTATTCACAAGACAACATGTTATCTACAAACGCTCCATTCATTTTCCTGAAAATACTAATTTATTTTAAAAATTCTACACTTTATCTGCTACGTAATATTATTCAATAAAATAAAAATATAGTTAAGTCAATGTCCGTACTCTTAAATAGTAATAGAAATGTTATCATAAAGGTCAGATATATTTTTTTCTTAATAATGCTCACATGTATTTTCGATATTATATACTGTAATTTTACATATTTATCAATTGCATTATATAAAATATATTTAGATAATTTAAAGACTGCAAATTTATCAAATTTTAGTCCAAGTTACCAACTGGTAATTGTGGCCGTGAACAAATCAAAGAGATTTATTTATTTATTTATTATTAATTTTTATTTATTATTAATTTCAACGCCCTGGTGGGCTTTTACATAACAAGTTTTTTTACATAACAAGCTTTTACATAACAAAACATACAGAAACATTTTTAAATGGAAAAAGATAGACTATAAAAATAAATATAAAAGTTAACATAATATGAAAGGTAAGTAGGTGAATAGATAAGTTAAGGTAGAGTTAATTCATTGCAATAAAAAAGAGATAAACTAGTAGGTATGTTAACAATTACAAAATTGCATGTGAATGGCTAAATGTGATACATGACAAAATTTATTTATTTGTTTGTTCTCGCCTTGACGGCTTTTACATGAAAGGTAAAGCATACAGGAGCATTATAACAAGTATATAGCATCATAAGAAATATAACATAGTAAATAGAATAATAAGCTGAGCATGAAAGACGTAAGTAGGCACAACACAGGTAGGCATTAGTATACGATAAGTAAATTGTATATTGTATAAAGGAGTTCAACCAGCAAATACTTATTTGGGCTCAGGCTACAGTGCATTCAGCAATTATAGTTGTCACAATAATACACAAAACATAATTACAAACATACTCGAAGCATACCGGTTGGCAGTGGTGTAAAACATTTTCTAGCGATTTATAAAAGTAGGTAATATTCTTGTTATTTAAAATATATAATTTGTTTTTTTTTTTTTTTTTGCAATTATAAATGTACGTAAGTTTGTTATTATTATGACAAAAATAAAAGGTACACAACAATTACATACAAAAAGAAGTAGGTATTATGAAAATAGTTACAGAGTATTAAGTTTGTTATTGTTAACAATCAACAGGATTTTTGCTTAATATCTGCATACATATACGCTTTTTAAAGGAAGCGATGTTTTTATTAAAAAATATATCAATTTAAATTTCATATACAAATATATCATTTGTATGTGAAATTTCCCTGTTTATTTTCGGATCAACTATATTTGTGTAAGATAAATTTATTTAAGTAGCCTTAAGCACTATGCCCCCCCCCAAGTCAGTTCATAAAGTCTATTTTAATTTTGTTATCATATTTCGTTATCCGAGTTCTGGACCTTTTGATGTGATAGGTGCACAGCTGTACGGCAAAAAATTATCCGTTTAGCTTACCCATAATCTTTTATTTATATTCCAGGTGCGTATAGGTCCCATCCAGTTGACGCAGCAGATCTTGAGGGAGCGAGGGGTGAGGGGAATGTTCAAAGGTCTCACTTCTACATTCATGAGGGAGATGCCTGGATACTTCTTCTTCTTTGGAGGATATGAAGGTACTTAATACATTTACCTTGCTGCCAACCATCTGGAGCGAATGAGACGGCATCCCCAATTGGGGTATATTATGAGGCTGGAGGAAGTGGGGAAGGGAAAAGCCGTTGGGTAAGAGGAAGGTGGGGGAAGTACCTGGCTATTTAGATCTGGTCACCAAACACGACTAAAGCCATTTCAAGCAATCTTTCAATTCTGAATGGTGGTCTTTCACCAGGGTGATACCGAGAGTATCTTCTACTCTGCAACGTGTAGCAAATACACTTATTATTTTGAATGGATTCATTGTGAAACAAAACATATTAATTAAATAAATTTACTGGCCCACGCCGGGATTTGAACCCGCGACCTCCAGATTCATAGTTGAGGAGAGCCTTACCCCTCGACCACAGAGGTCGTCAAAAATGTGCAATGTAAAGAGTTTAATACATATTCTAACGCTGAGTTCACACCTTATCCATTCTACGCTCTATTTCACAGACCGAAAGTTTAAGTTGATTAAACTTTCGATTTCTATCGCATAGAAAACCTGTTCTCACTGATCTATTTCATAGGTTCTATGAAATAAATAATAGAACAGTTGATAGATAACATTGCCATCAACATATTTTTATTTGTATGCCTAGATCTTTCACACCGTTGACTCTTCAGTGTCACCCAAATCATGACCTAATTCTGTTATCTTACCAAGTTCACTTTTCAACATTTTAAGATAACATAATTTTAGGCTAATCGATACTATGGAATCTAGTCAGAAGCTTTACTATTTAAGAAGTCTTGGACATAGGACAAAAACGAAACATTTCAATCCTATTTATAAGCTATAAGATGCAAAATAAGAGAAAGGGGATAAAAAATTTACTAGAGATTCATAAAAAGTTACACTTAAAAGCTTGAAGTCGGCGAATCGTACTTGACTCAATTTGGAACCTTAAATGTTTCTAGCATGTTAAAATATATTTTATTCACTTGGCAAGTAAGTAATACATATATCTTTATATTATTCTAGCTTGTCATTTCGTCATTTGCAAATATGTTTATTTTATCTGTGAAAAAGTGCATTGCAATAATGGAAATTTCATCGAACTTGCAACAGACTTCTTGCGTTTGTTTGTCGTCTATCTTAAATCTTCAAAAGTTCTTTACAGATTGCTTTAAAATTTTGACACAAAGTTGCATTCTATTTTTTTTTTTGTATTAGGCAATTCACCCTAAAAAGAGTGCTATGTTGCATTCTATTTTATATATCTATATTACATAGATGTCACCTGTGACAGGTAAAAACATGCTTTTTGTCAATTGTGACAGAAAAAACTTTGGCTTTTTTGAAAAACAGTGCCATCTGTTAGACAAACATTATTTTTTTTTAATAACAGTGCAATCTGTTGGACGTAAAAGCAACACGCACTATTGTTTTTCTATCTGCACAGACCGACTGAGCCACCGCAACGCGGGGTACAGCTAGTATTGCTATATTTATTTAGATTCATTGTGAAGGACACTTATTTAGCTTTATGAAAATATTATAAAATAATAATAATAATAATAATACTAGTATTAAAAATGATATTAGGATTAAATTTCAAACTAAGATCAGGAAAATTTTAAAATGCAATCTATCTGCTAAAAATTTAGTAAAAGCAATAAATACTTGGGCAATACCTCTATTAACGTACTCATTTGGCATAATTAAATGGTCTAATACAGATTTAGATAACTTAGAAAGATTAATTAGAACTACGCTAACAAAGTTTGATTGCCATCATCCAAATTCAGCTATAGAACGAGTTAATTTACCTAGAAATTTAGGAGGTAGAGGTATAGTCAAAATAACTTCTTTAAAACATAATCAGGTAGAAATGCTAAGAACTTTTTTCCATAGGAAAGCTCATAGCTCAGAAATGCACAAAATAATTTGCAAGGCAGATAGAAATATTACACCTTTAAATTTATACGATGAGAATGCCAACATTTTTATAAATCCCAACCAGGAATTATTAGATTCCTGGTCAAATAAAATTTTACACGTAAAACACTTCAATTATCTCAACCAAACATATGTTGACAAATTTTCGTCAAACAAATGGTTGAGTATTGGAGAGTTGAGCGCAGAAATAGAAGGATTTATGCTTGCCATTCAGGATAGAGTCATTAATACTAAAAATTATAGAAAGCATATAATCAAAGATACAAATCAAATTGATGATTTGTGTAGAAAATGTTTGGCTTTTCCGGAAACTATAGAACATAATATTATATCTGGATGTTCTATATTAGCACCGTCCGAGTATACATTTAGGCACAATCAAGTTTTAAAAATAATTCACCAAAATTTGGTAATTAAACATAACTTGATTGACTGCCGTAATATAGTACCATACTATGAATACGAACCAAATTCATTTTTAGAAAACGAATTTTATAAAATATATTATGATAAAACTATACTAACAGACCGAACGATTAGTCATAATAGACCCGATATAGTTTTACATGACAAAATTAAAAAAAAAACTTATATCATTGATGTCGCTATTCCAAATTCCTGTAACATTCAAAAATCTGTTAATGAAAAAATTAGAAAATACACAGATTTAGGAAACGAAATAAAAAGAATTTGGCATTCTCAGACTATAAAAATATTACCATTCGTTATTTCGGCTACTGGCATTATACCTAGCTCTCTCATTAAAAATTTGGGCGTATTAGATCTATCAAAAAATTTATATATAAAGATGCAAAAGTCGGTCATTTTGAATACATGTAGGATAACGAAAGATTTTTTAAATATTTATGTTGAGGGATCAGTAGGATTTATAGGCCCTGTTAGAAGTACTACCGAGCCGAACCCTCTGATATGAAAATATCTGGAGTTGGTGAATTTTTTTTTTTCCCATTTGATCTCTGGTGAGTTGACGTGTTGTTGTTCTTGTATTTATTTTACTTATATAATGCACTTGCATAGTGTTGATTGACTAGCTGATCATTTGTGGAAAAGTGAGTGGAAGGGTTTAGTTTTTCCTATGGGGAAGATTTAACCCGGACAACAAAATCGGAAGCATAAAAAAATAATTGGATAATTTGTAAAGCGCCGTTTTTGTGAAAAATCACCTCAAGGGCGCTGTACAATTTATTTCCTAGGATCTACATTTGTTATTTAGAAAAGTATCCACCATAAAAATATCTTTGGATTTCTATATTTAACTTTTTAATATAAAATCAGGGAGAAAAAATCACTTTGAACATAAGTAGCTATTCTATGGAAACTACTTATAATAATATTTGGCTAATATATATAGCGCCATTTTTGTGAAAAATTACCTCAAGGGCGCTGCAATAAACATAAAATTTTAATAAATAGATAAAAACATTGTCTGGTAAGACTCTGGTAGTACAATTTACAAAAACATAATAATAATAACATAGCATTTATATAGCGCAGTTTTGTGTTGTTTCACTTCTAGTGCGCTTAATGTTGCATAATCACAAAAAGACTGTCAGCTGGTACACGAGGCGAGGGGGTCTGTACTTTTGGGAGCTTGGCATCCCAGTGGTTAAAAGCTATTGTGGAAGTGCAAAATGCTCCTTTCCAAAAAAAATTTTCAGTAAAATGATCAAAAATTTACATAAAATATATTCATATAATTTTAATATTACAGGGGCAAGATCATTGCTAGCAAAACCCGGTCAAAACAAGGATGATATCGGTTTAGTCCGAACCATGATAGCCGGTGCAGCTGGTGGTCTGATTCTCTGGACCGTCATATTCCCCGCTGACGTGGTGAAGTCCAGGATCCAAGTTGCCAATCTCAACGACTCATTCACAGCCATCACCCTGAAGATCTGCAGGACTGAAGGTAAACAAACTAAATAAAAACTTTTTGATGAGAGTAAATACACCCTTTTGTTGATTTAACCCTTAGCACTCGAGTGCCGCTACAAGGGTGGCATGCATGGTTTGCCGTATTACTCGAGTGCCGCTATGGCGATGGAAAATAAAGTCTTATTTCTCAATATTTTTAAAATATTGGTTTTTTTACTTCTCAATATAATTTAACCAGATTCATATTTTTTTTAATTTTTTTTTATAGTGAATACCTCACAAGAGTCCCAACTGCTCCCGTCTGGAGCCAGTGAGACTATGGCATCCCCAATTGGGGGATGTTGTGAGGCTGAAGGTAAGTGGGGAAGGGAAAGAGGAAGGTGGGGAAGTACCTGGCTATTCAGATCTAGTCACTAAACACGGCTAAAGCCATTTGGAGCAACATTTCAATTCTGAATGGTGGTCTTACACCAGGGCGATACTGGTAGTATCTTCCACTCTGGAACGTGCCGCAAATATACTATATATTATGTACTATACAGGGTGTCCGGAAACTCGTAGTACAAGCGGGAAACTGGTGAATCTACATCACATTTGGAGTCGATTTTGTAGTATATATTTTTTTTTATTTGAGCTTTCGTTATCGAGTAAATCGAGTTTGAAGTTGATTTTTTTTTTTTTAATTTTTTTTTTTTTTAATCAAATTCTTATAAATTATTACTGAAGATCAAAGTACCCAACTAATTAAAACTATTTGAAAGTAAAACAAATGAAGAAACTCGGATTTGAAGCATTATTTTGAAATCACCCTTCATTTAACCCGGTGTAATCATAAAATATTTCTGCTCTGCAGGGTTAAAACATCTGTTATTCAACCCTAAACACCAGAAAAAACTTTAACCCTAAAATAGCCGAAAAATATTTTTTTTTGGTTTTTTTTTTTTTTTTTTGAAAATGCTCAAATCAAAAAACTTTATGTTTTTTTGGGTTCCCCATGTGGTGTAGATTCTCCAGTTTCCCGCTTGTACTACGAGTTTCCGGACACCGTGTATATTATTTTAATTAATTAATTGTGAAATAACACAAATTAATTAAATCAAATAAAATTTATTTGCGCACGCCGGGTTCGAACCCGCGACCTTCGGAATGGCAGTCCAATGCGTTACCACTGGACTATGCCGGCCGTCAATTACTATATTACTACAATTAACCTTTCGAACGCGTTAATTTGCTCCATTTTATCTATACCCGTACGCGGTACATATTTTCAAATACCTATGCACGCAATTAAATGTCAAATTATAGCATTATGGCATGATTTATTGGACTATATAGACAGAACAGATTATTCTCCACAATATGAAAACAAATCCCCGTGTGTCAACACTCTTAGATGTTTATAAAAACAAAAACATAAAATTTCATACAAAGACGTACCTTTTGAATGTGGTCCCGCCATTCACTCGGCGTGTGTACTTAGGTGATAGACACAAGTGGGACACCATGATCACTTATCATTTTTAGTTATGAAAAGTTGTGAATGACATACTAGTACTAATGCCATCCGTTGACAAAAATGTAAACTAAAGGACTAAAAGGCGCGAAGAGGCGCACTTGATTATCGATCTTTTTTTATGAAATACAATTTTATTTATGAGAAATTCTTGTAGATGTCAGCATCGTTATAGTTCTACGAATGTCCAAGTGAGCAAGAAATACATTTATGACGAAAGAGCGCTGGAATATTGGCCGTCAAAGTTTCCGTATCAACTGTTGATACAGCCGCGTGTGAGTATAGACTTTTTGCCGTAACAACAGTTGATACAGCCGCGTGCAAAGATTTAAATATCAATAAGTTACGGAATTCTATTTTACCAAAACAAATTAAAAAAAAAAAATTAATACATATTTGTATTTTTATGTATTTAATTATATTTCAATTTAAATGATTTATTTTCTTAAAAAATGCTTTGAGTTAAAAAAGGGTTAAAAAAAAAATTTCCAAATACTTATGATCTTCACTAGACAGGTGACTGCTCTTAACCAGAGCTTTGAATTATGTATCAATAAATGGAAATACAACTCCAATTTAGGAGGCTTGTATGGGTACCGCCACCCCGGGAACCATTTATTGGATAACCAACACCCTTGCCATAGGTCACCCCAAATGGTTAGTTGCGTTTAGTGACTTAGCAGGAGTGCCCGGGTTCATAGGGAGAGGTTGTCTAGGTCTTGGCAGTACTACGTAGCGGGCCGGATCGGGAGAGACTGGTTGAGGGAGACCTTTTACGTCTCCAGCCGGACTCTCTCGACCCATCGCCTTGCACCGCAGTGGGAGGGATGGATCCATACGTCCATCACTCCTGGGCACATTGACCCAAGATTCCTCCACCCCTCCACTTTTTTTGCTATTATCCCCAATATTATTTACAAATTTCAACAATATCTCCAAACCTTAATCATGACAAAACAATCACTACATACTGTTATTTTATTAATTCAATTTTATTTTAAATTCTAGGTCCTCTGGCCTTGTACAACGGTCTGAAGCCAACTCTAGTTCGAACCATCCCCGCCACTGCAGTATTATTTGTAGTCTACGAATACTCAAAAAAATTGATGAAGGGGATGTTTGGAGACGATTGATGCAAGAAAATGTACAAGAATTGTTGCATTTAACCACATTGTAAAGTACTTCCTAACATATTGTTAAATAGTTTTATTTGTAGTGTTACCAAATAATGTATATTTATGACTAAGGATTATTTTATTTACAGGTATGTTGTTGGGTTTTTTTTACATATTATTTAATAATAAAAATATTTTTATACAGATAATTTATTTGAGTATATATATTGTGTTTGTATAAATTGATTTACCTAGGCAGAATTTATAATATATTGTAGATAATGCACTTTGTTTTCTTGGCGTTTCAAATTCCTCCATTCCACCCATGAAACCTGTAAAAGAATTTTTTTACTTAAATAGCAGTTCAGCATAAAAAATTGCCATGCTTTTTGTATCTCATTTTTCAATTCAATAAGAAAAAATATCCAGAAATCAACAGAGGAACAAAATAAATTATATACATGTACCAATTTTTTAAGATTTTAAAGATTTTGACTGCCGCAACAACTTCATTCAAATACAAAATAAAATAATATTACAACAACATGTATAATCAATCACCTCCTAAAGTTTCTGTACTTTATTACCGAACAAATTGTATAAATAAATACATTTATTCAATATTAGCGCTAATAGTTCTGCTGACAGTAGGCCTCACGCCGGAAAGAGTGTTTCTATTGATTAATCTAAATCAAAATTTCCTCGGAAATTATACAATTTGTAAGTAGGTACCGGCTTAATTATAAACCATATATTTTATGGAACATTTTTTTTTATTTCAAATAAGTTGATCCGCTCACGGGACAACTGAAACTGGTTGGCAATTACCGGTTGCAAACTGGTTGGCAATCGAGCTTCTCTCATGGCCCAACTATAGTTTACGATTTCACAAATTATCTAAGCTTGTTTAACCATAGAATTAAGAAGAATACTTCAGCTGTCACTATCATACGTCAAAAAATGTATACAGAATCAAGTGATGATGAAGCCGCCATAATTTTTTTCTTTTCTTGCATAATCAGGAAGCCTATAGTCATAAATACACTTGAATTTTTAACCTTCTTAACAAATTTAATGTTTTCCTGCTCGAACATATCGTAATCTGACAACTCTTGAGGCACGGACAAATTGCAAATTTCTTGAAAACTAACATATGTATGTGCAATTGGCAACTGAAAACATGAAGGCGATAAGCACGGCGAGTTACGAGTGACTGGTTGTGTCATTTTTTGGTAGGTTGTGCCGTGTGCGGACCACCATTGAAATAATAAGAGCAACTAAAGTTGCCAACTGGTTTTTTTTCAGTTGCCCCGTGAGTGGATGGACTAAGCAGTTACACAATTGTTTAAAGAATAGTCACTATTAAATGACAATTCTTTTTTCAAAAATTTTTTCAGGCTGATTAGTACCTAAAATAATATTGAAAAAAAATGCGAATAAGAGAGTCCAAATAAATAAGACGTATTCACATTAGAAAAATTAATCCTTACTGAAGCATTAAAACGGCCACCATCTTGAATCGAAACGTAAAAACAAATCTACAGACAGACGAAATGCAAAATGGATGAATTAAAACAGGACTTCGCTACACTCAGCCAACTATAGCAAGAAAAAAGTCACCGGCCAACACTGCCCACAAATAAATATTTTATGCATTTTTAAGATATGCTCAAAAGTTTTTTCAATTTGCTACAAAAAATACTTCAGCCTCCTGAAAGATCATCGCTTACCACAACCGGTGTGTAGCCAATCTTTCTCAGTTGCCTTATCTTCATCTGCGGTCCTGCCAGGAGTTCCCGCGAATTGCAGGTGAAGCAATGTCTGCCGGCTATCACAATTGCCACCCATTTATGTTCATTGGTGGGTGGTCGCAAAATTGAACCGATATCCTGATTCCGGAAATACTTTGCTGTTTCAATTGGCTTTCCGCTAGCGTCATTTGCTATGACTATATCTGTAAATTAAATGATGAGAAACATGTTTTTATTTCAATTGCACATGTTGTGTTATTCTGCTGAAATAGTGAAAAGGTTCCCAAGGCCTGTGACAAGTTACAAAAAAGACAGCAGGTGCCTCTCGCAGGTTTGGACTCTCAATATGGACATTGAATGAATTTAAAAATAATTGTTCTGATTTATATATCGTTGGTTCTTGACCAGAGAACTGTAAAGTCATACCGAGACGTACAAGGCCCACATGTATAAAGAAAAAATATTTTTGCGCTAAGCTGTTCCCAGTCCTAGAAAATTTAGACAATGTACCTAAGTCAATTATTGTAAAATGAAGATACTAATGTAAAATGTATTTACCTGCTCTGATGAAGTGTGGTAGTAAATGTCCAGTGAATAGATAATTTTTACCGCCTCTTAATTGCTCTATGATACACATTACTTCAAACATATATTTTTGATTGAAATTGAGTCTTTGCATATTTTGAACATCTGGTATTTGTTCTTTGTATTCGGCAATCAACATGTTTTTAGTCTTGGTATTCAAACGGTTTCCTTTGTAATTTTCACATTCAATTTCAACAGACAAATCAATAACTTTTAGAGCCCTTCCACTGGAGAGAGAATCTCTATATGCTTCTTTGACAAAGTCTTCATGAAGAACGTTACTTATCAAGTCCTCAGGAAATGTTCCGTTGATAACTAAGTAAGACAAACAGCTAGCGAGGCAACTTCCATATATAGCTATTTCTTCAGATTTGCTAGGACTTCTCAACTCGTGTACGATTACTCTGAACAATGATGGGTCTGTTTCAGTCACAAATGTAGAGAAAACAAAGGCCAATCTTTCCAAGTCTTTCAACCTCGCTGAAGATGCTGATTCAATAACCTTCTTCTGTAGAGCAGCCAGAGTTTGTCTGTGGACCAATAGGCTGGTTGTTCCCACTAAGGCAACATGAACGCATGCTAAGAATGACAGTCGGGGAATTTCTTTAACTAGTGAGTCGAGCAGGAAAGGAAGTTTTTTATTGTACTTTTGATTTGAATAACGTATTAACTTTAGAATAGCTGCCAGTGTTATATCACTGACTGTATCAGCTTCAGCTATTATTTTATCAATAAGTTTTTCAACTATGATGTCATCCGTAAGCCGAGTTTTACTTTTGAAAAAGCCCATACAGCAAATGGCAATTTCGTCTATTGTTAATGTATTTAAATAATTTTTAAAGCTTCGTTCTAGACCCAGTATATTATTTGGCTGTCCCCTCCAAGTGCTCACGTAAAACAGGGTCTGCACGAGTTGCTGAGATGTTAACTTGCTGCATGCGAGCTTATCTAGAGCTAGACTCGTATATTTTAGATGTTTTTTTGGCACAGTTGCATTATATATGTAATCTGAGAATAGGAGTAATTTATTAGAGTTCCAATCATTCATCTTACTTATCATTGCATTGTCTAACTCACGGTACAAGTTATTGATAATGTTTCTATTTTCCATGTCCTGAGCTCTTGGCAGATTATTGAGGCTAGTTAATACAATTACTAATTCGTCTTCATTTAAGTCTTTTATGATTTTTTCTAATTTCATAAAGAATGAACTAAATGTTTTTGAACATAAGTCAACGCTGTCATTAGCAGCATAGTTACAGAGCGATTTTAAGTACTCGACAATTTCTGTGGAGGTTTTACTATTCCATTGAGAAAGATCTTGGTCAGATTTCAAAACGTCGCTTCTTGATATCGCTTTTAAAGGGACCACATGCTTTTTAGCAATGACATATTTATCAGAAAATTCGGACATAATATTGTGAGCAAAACCACTTTCATTGGCTTCGTACTGTATCCAAGTTGATTCTGAGTTTGAGTTGAGATTTGTAGTATTCTGTTTGTCATTAAATACATCTTTGACATTAAAAATACTTGATTTATATTTGTTTAATGCCAAATTAGAGCCTTTAACTCTGGCTGTGTTAAAAATACTAGTACATGGCCTCAGAAACATAGCCATCAAACTAATAGTTTCAAGTCTGTATATACAGATAGGTTAATAAAATATCAGATTCAAGGAAACTAAAATAAATGATCTGTCGAAAACTTTATATTGTTGGTTATGTTATGACTTATTACTTATGACCACTGACCAGAGACGGCAGTGCTTATGACAGATCATCGACCATAAATATATGTCATCGACAGACGAAAGAGATATCACATGTACTACCATAGACATTCCGTATACCCATTGTGCCATTGCCCATAGATACACCTAAAAAGCATTTTCTACCATGGAGCTAAAAAGCCCTGGACATAGCATTAATGCGATTTTTTATGATTGGCATTGAAGCCAAATCTAGGGTGAGGGGAAATTGCCCGGCAGCCATCTTGTATGACTACTTTTGAATTGATTTGTGTGTAAAGTGGTGCACAATGAACTATTATTATTTTATTTTTGTGTTGTTAATGCAGTTATATGAATTTTGATGAGACAAGAAATAAGGTACGTCATTAAAGTTTTTTAGTAGATTGTATCAATTTAAATACTGAATGAAAAAATATTAAAATTACAGAAATTGGAAAAAAATGCATTTTTACAGTTCTAACGTTTGAAATACATACAATAAATGCTAAGCTTACTAATTGGACAGTTTAAACATTTTATTAAACTTTAAGAACAGCTGGCCTCACTTTATACTAATATTATTTGAAAAAAATTTTTGATTCAACTCAGTTACTATATAAGATAACTATCTACATTCGGGAGAATACTGCATTTAAAATTAAAGTTACATGAAATGAAAATTTTCTTTTATATGGGATCCCCGCCATGCCATACTGATGGTTTGCAATTATAAAATAACACGCGTTCTTTAAATTTCAAACTTAAATAAAAAAAATCCCTGAAAACTTATTTTATATTTAAAAAGAAATATCAGGACTAGAGATACATCAAATTGTTAATCCCATACTAAAGCAAATGTTCATTTCACGTCATTGTAATTTTAAATGCAATATTTTCCATTCCTCCCGATTGCAAATAGTTGTCTTTTACAGTAATTAAGTTGAATCCAACTGTTTTTTTTACATTAGTAATAAATGTGGCAAATTGTAATATAAGTTTACACAATTTTGTTTTCTGTACTAATGAATTAATAAAAATAACAAAAAAATGTTTAAAGTTACTACTTAACAGAAATATTGTTTCAATTTAGAAATTATTTAAAATATTACTTATGACGTATTCATTATTCTGGTGAAAATGCACTCTTTCTGGATAAAAAGAAAACACCACTACAGCTCACCATAAAACTCACCTACGCAGACCCACGCTGGCCCCACCTACGCCGCAGAACAGGAATCCTATACTGAAGAGGAAGTATAGAATACCCGTCACAACTATGTTCCTCACGAGGCTCTTCCCGTGGACCACGAAGACTCCCCGGCGCCCGACGCCCACCAGCTGGCACTCCGACAGAAGACAGGGACCGTACTATTCACGGTCCCCGCATCCCAGCATCCCCGCCCCGAGGACCCGAGGACCCGGAGGCTATCCAGCTCCATTGGAAGGTTGAAAGAGCCTAAGCGAAATCCGAACACTAAGTTTGGTGATCGTGCATTCGGAATATACGGCCCTAAGGCTTGAAATAAACTACCCATGAAATTGACATGTGTAACCAGCCGAACAGAATTTAGATCCAAACTAAAAACATACTTTTTCAGACACTCATTTTCATAAATCCGTCATTGTATACAACATTTTTAATTTTTCCTTTTTGTTATACTTTAATAGTTGATGAACACACATAAATTCTCTAACGATTCCGTTCAACTACTTATGAAAAAGTCAAAATGCTATTGACTTGCCTACCATTGGACAATATCAGTGGAAACATAACACGTCAACCGGCTTAATTGTTGGCAGATGAATCATCTAAATGCGGTAAAGATCGACGATTTATTTCATTAAATCATTTAAGATATATTTGTAAACTTTTCTATAAATCCAGCTAAACCATGGGCGAGTTTTGCACCCGTGTTCTAAACATCCTAATATTATAGAACTATCTTCTTCTTCTGGCGCTAAAAAAATTAGAAAGAGTATTTATCGATGTATTTTTAAATGTAATTATGTTAGTTTTAAGTCTGTGCATATGTATGTACATACACATAGCAGTAGTTATAGGCCTTAGTCTTATGACACTTAATATATAAGTCTTAGATGTAAGTAGTTATTATGAATCCTAGTTGTAAGCCAGCTGTATTTAAAAATAAATTAGTCAAATATTATTATTATTATTATTATCTATAACTCTAAGCAAATTCGCTCTGTAGCAAAAAGCACAAGGCCTGCCGTGAGAGTGGTATATTTATGCCTGCCGTTCATCTAGCCTCTAGTCTCAATTCCAAATTACATAGATAGATAATTATTATGTAAAGATTTCGCTGCCGCTGCTAGCGCCAGTACGATTTTTGTCAAGTATCATCTTTTACCCGGCGATCGCCGCCAAATTAATAAAAAACAAAAAGTAATCTCAGATCATCTGCCCTTCAATCTCGTTTTTTAATCATTTTCTAAGGTAAATATACCTCTTTAAATGTTTACCGCTCTCCACTGTGTCCCTTTGCTATCCGGGATATAGAAAAATTATTTACCAAGCTATCTAAAATTTTGCAAACAAAGATGGACGCTTGACAGTTGAAATATAAACATTGTTATTTTTCAGATGCCGAATATAAAACTGCAATCTTCGGACAGTGAGGTGTTCGATGTCGATGTTGAAATAGCCAAGTGCTCCGTTACAATCAAAACCATGTTAGAAGATTTAGGAATGGACGATGACGAAGAGGAAATTGTTCCTCTACCAAACGTCAACTCAGCCATTCTAAAAAAAGTGATTCAGTGGGCGACTTATCACAAAGATGACCCACCCCTACCCGAAGACGATGAAAACAAGGAAAAGCGAACCGATGATATTTCTTCGTGGGATGCTGACTTCCTGAAAGTTGACCAGGGCACTCTATTCGAGCTAATTTTAGCAGCAAACTATCTTGACATTAAAGGACTCCTCGACGTCACATGCAAAACTGTCGCAAATATGATCAAAGGAAAGACCCCAGAAGAAATAAGAAAGACTTTTAACATTAAAAACGACTTCTCTGCCGCCGAAGAAGACCAGGTCCGCAAGGAAAATGAGTGGTGTGAAGAGAAGTGAAGACAGCTAGCTTAAGTATGCATTTAATTTAGATTCCTTTTTTATTTATACATTTGAATAATATATCATTTTGAAATGATTGGTTTCCTTAACACCGCTTTCGGCCTGTTACAGTATTTTATCTCTTTATTTCTATACTTACCACACATAATAAATAAAAATTGAAACCATAATTATTCGTTAATTTTTACCTTTGAAGGTTTTAATGTATTCTTTAGCCAATGTTTACCCGAGTGACTTAATCTCAATTCATGTATAAAAAAACATATTTCCCAATGTAACCATTGATTATTGTTGTGAGGAGTTGATTTCCTTCTTTATTGTGTAATAATAATTATGTTCAAACCTAAATGTTTCTTGATTATTTACTGTCTGTTTGTATTCACTTAAGATTATACATCAACAGTTTTATTGATTAAAATTACAAGTCTATTGTTTACGTTTTTAAATACGTTTACCAATCTTACGGAAACTCATGTGGATCTGTTTTTTTACTGCTCATCATAAAAAATGGACACCTAGATTAGCCTCACGTCTACCACTGTTTGCATTTAGGCTAGTTTCACATTGCAAGCGCAGCGCGCTTCAGCCGCTGTACATTGTTTAATATATAAATCAATCACGCGGCTAAGTAGCTAATGTGTATAGCCTTGCGATTACCGATCCCGCTGCTAAGTCGCCAGCGTGAAGCTAGCGTTATTATTAAGAATTACTTCACAAACATATGTAATTAAATAACCTGGTTATGTAATTATACAAAGACTATGTCATAATTTTTTTATACCATATTCATTTCTCTCTTTTGTAAACATGTTGATGTTAACCAGTGGAAAGCCGATATGTCTCTAGAGAACATGCGAGCATTCTAATATTATCCTTTTTAGAATAATTTGGGTTGCAATTTTGACCTTAATGCTTCGAAAAATGTATGAAAAACAAAATCGGTGTCGCTTTATAAAACTTTAGATTCCACTGAATTTTATTAATTTAATTTGCGCCAGTCTGAATGCTTGAAAAATATTTTTCTGTTTTATGCTCTGGCTCTCAACGGGTCTGCAGAATCAAGTAGATAAGTTATCCAATAAAAATTATTTTTCAAAACTTGACATACCAATTCAGGCATTTTTCAGGGCAAGCAAACTATTTCTAATAATTTATCACCAAAGACATATAAATGAAAAACTGACCATTTTAAAATGTTTATAATATTGATTACCGATGTAAAGTTTATATAAATAATATTGAAGGATGATCACTACAACCAGGTAACTCCGATATCCGCTTTCTGGAGTTACACCCAAAAGCATAATTTTTTTTCCTTGCTCATGTATATATGGTCTATTTGCATGTAACTCGAAAATGCCAATTCGGTAATTAAGGTGATTAACGATGTGTAGTTTTTCTTTGAAAAATGATCACAACTGAACATGCTCATTTCAGCGATTGCATCAAAACTAAACAAGATTGTGCCCATTAATTATAATAATGCCAAATTATCTTGTATATGTAAAATTGTTTAAAACAAATTTAGTTTTTTCTCATCAGGATTGCTTTATATTCGTCAACTTTGTAAGGTATAATTAAAAAAAGAAATTATTACATGGGTATCTAGCACGGTCGATCAATAAAGGTTTTGGGTTATTCCCCCGAGCAGGTCAAAATTTTTTGCGTGATTTTCATGTTAATTATTTACTATATTATTAGCATAAATGGCTTTAAGTTGTGGCATTATTAAAGAACTATGTTAAAAGTTTCATGTCCAAAAATAACTTCTGTGGATAACAAAATATTGATTATTTCGGAAAAATTTAAAGATTTTTATTTATTCTAAGAATTTAAAAAAAATATTTATTTAATGCTTAAAGTGAAACTTTAAACTTAATTATTTAGTAATGGCACAACTTGAAGCGACTTCTGCTCATAATATAGATTAAATATTTAACATGAAAACACGCACTAACACATTCGAGAAAGTGACCCTTTTATCGATAATGTCGGTAACTCTTCATTGTTCCGGAGAATGACTGCAGATCGCCAATGAACAAACAACAGTTCACAAATTCTTAAGCTGCTATTTCCAGCCTAAGGAAAAACTCTTTCTTTTTATTGGCTTCATCCCATAGGAGTGTTCAAGTCAGGGGTAGGGGGTGTAGGGGTGAATAAGGCAGAACTGTAATGTTGATAATTTCAACTTCATTTTAACACTGTACGTGTCGGGGAAATGTGGTGGGACTGAGGATTGATGTAAAAGCTCAGTGGTTATAGCAGCTACCCAGAGTGCCGAAGTTGAAATCGTGGTCGAAACAAAAAATTTTTTTTTGTGATTTTCTTATATGATTATGAAAAATTGTTTTTCAATATTTAATTTCAACACTCGTAAAGTTTTAATATTTTTCATTAGTAAACACCATGATAGTTATCACTCTTCTCGGAGTTTAGCAACATGTCAATAATGTTGATAATGCGGGGAATGCTCTGCATGTGGTTGGTGTCAGAACTGCAGGCCATGTTGCCGGCTTGGAGACACAGAACTACCGTGGTGATGAATCCCAGAATACTCATCCCAAATATGGGAAAGTAATGCCTGATTGCTTCTTTGTGATAGCTCCATCTGCAAATTAAATTATTTTAATAAACCAATCCAATTGTGGTTTTTTGTTACCACGTCATCTTTCTTGCATCGTCATGCAAATTCAGTAAAACAATAGCAAAAACTAAAAAAAGACGCACAGAGAGCTGAACACAGAACATTTGATAAAACAAAATTTTCTGTCTTGTGGATGGAGTCCAAATATTCATATTTACTCTGTGCACCTTATGCTAGCATTTTCTGCTTTTGACATTTTGCTTGGAGCTTTCGTGCGAGCTTTTATAAAATTAGCCAAATTTAGCTTTCGAATAATGTCATTGTGAGGGCCTTGGGGGAAAGTGAAAGTCAATTAGAAATTATTATTGGGTGCACAAAACATTGTTTGGGTTTTATCACTTTTCCTATATTTTTACATCTATTTACGTAAAAGACTCAAAACTACTCAACCGATTTTGCTGAAAATTTCAAAGTTTTTTCTCACTAGCACCAGGAGTTTTTAGAGAGTGGTTTAAATGGCAGAAGAAGTCGGAGGTGCCCGAGGAATACTTAATGCAATATCTCTCTGCACTGGAATGAGATACGGAGTCTAATTAACATTGATATAATGTAGTTATTTTAACAGTAACATTGTGGTATATATTAGTGAATAGTGGAAGAAGTCAGAGAAGCCGGGGGGAAATATTCGCAATAGCAAAGTGTTGCCGGGTCCGCTGGTTTTTAATAATTAAATATTAAATTTAAACATAGTAAAAATTTGATAGATTTTATGTGAATGGAGATTTAAAACAAATTATTTTTTCTCTTTAAACTCATTCTCGGTGACTATGAACTGTTACTTTTTACAATGGAGCTCTCAATGGCAGAGATCAACTAACGTGTTTTCAACTTAATTTTTCTTTCAAACATGATTATATTTATTACTAACTAACCATCTCGTTTTCTAAGGGATAGGCAGAGAGGATGGGCCGCCAATCAACTTTGTCTTGGCACTCCCTGTTTCATTCACATTCATATTCATACATACCCTTTTGTTATTCTGACTCTTGACATGGCCTTGACTATTCGCATACTTTCCAAAGTATTTGGTTCCCTTGACCGTGCTATATATTTATTATTATTAGCATTTTAATTTTTAATTACGTAAAATGAAAATTCGCTTTCGTTGTGATGACAGACCCAACCTATGACCAAACCTAACCTACTCCATAATAACCCAACCTAACCTAACCTATAATAACTCAACCTAACCTATAATAACCTAACCTATAACACCCTAACCTAAACTAAAATAACCTATATATATCTAACCTTTTAAAAAAAATATTTATTTATAAAACATGCCTAAATACCTTTATTTTATTTTTCGAGTTCAGCCAAAATAGTACCTACCAAGTATTTGCATAGAGTAAATGGTAAAAATTCTAGCCACTCATGGTATCAAGAATACCAACATAAGAAAATATCATCAACAGAAATTATTCTGGCTGCCATCACAACGAAAGTGAATTTCCATTTTACGTAATTAAAAATTAAAGTCAGTTTCCTTTTATAGTAATTAAGGTAAATCAAAAGGTTTCATTAACAAATATTTCATATTATCTATGGCCAGCAATCCCAAATAATTCCCAAAAAATATTTTTTTATAATATTTGGCTAATTTATATAGCGCCGTTTTCGTGAGAAATCACCTCAAGAGCGCTGTTATCCTTCATAAAAATCACAAGTGGAACCTAAAGTTTTACTAGCCCAAACGATGTTGATTTTGTTTTTCATATATTTTTCGAAGCATTAAGGTCAAAATCGCATCACAAATTATTTTAACAAGGATAATATTATAATGATTGCGGGTTCTCCAGAGACCCATCGGCAGTCCACTAATTAAGTTGAAACCAAGTGCTATTTATAATTTTTTTTGCATATTAAACGTGCAGTGGAATTCGACAAGTTTATCGAAACTGCTTACTGCGGTTTAAAGCCAATGAATCCACCGAGATTTCACCGTTTAACCCACATTTTAGGTTCTATAAATTTGGCACATTATGGCAGGCGATCGCTCAAAACGTTTTTGCAAACTTGGCAAATATGCCAAAAATCGCTTGAGAATCGCTCGCTCTTCACAGAATATACTTTTCTATTTACCCAGCACACTCAGGGACAACGAAATCGGCATCATTCATAAGATTTCTCATTTGAGTTTCTGCCAATTTTAGCACGGGTGATTTAATGTTCAAAATGAAGTCTATTTCATCTGAACAACCTCCTATCGAAGAACAACTGTTGAAATTACTGTCAGCCGTCATCATAACATTTTTGATGCTGGTGTATTAATTAGATCGAATCATAAATAAACCACTCACGATGGAACCGAAAAGTGACAACCATAAATAAGTGAACTATACCACTTGGTTTGAATTAAGTTGTTTTTTTCTGTTTAAATTTTAGAACCTCTTCTTACATTTTATGAGGTAGGTACCTTTAACTTAATTTAAGTACCTCCTTTGGGATGAAAAGTCATTTAAAGAAAAAAAGTTAGTACCTACTGCATTTCTTATCTTCTTCTTCAGGAGTCCTCTGGCATCCAGCTTCAAACATAGGCCTCCCTAAAATTTTTCTAGGTTTCATACGGCTCTCATAAATCCGAAGTCTGGAGGTCGCTTCAGATCGTCAGCCCATCTTATGCTCATTTCTTTGCTCCTCTTAATAAAAAAATAATAAGTATTTATATGTTTTCTTAATTATATATAATAAAATTTTATGTGAAATGGCACAAGAATCCCAACTGTTCCTAACCGTCTGGAGCCAGTATTGTGAGTTATTGGGGATGGCGAAGTACCTGGCTATTCAGATCTGGTTTTGAAGCACGGCCAGAGCCATTTTAAGCAGCGTTTGAATCGTTGTCTTACACCAGGGCGATATTATATAATATTAGTTTAAATGAGTAAATTGTGAAACAACACAAATTAATTGAATATCATTTACTTGTGTGCGCAGGCATTTGAACCCATGACCTCCGGCTTGCTAGTCGAGAGCTTTACCCCTCGACCACTGAGGCTGTCAAATGATGTTGTACCAAAGGTCGTCTATTTGTTAAGTCACATCTTGTGGTGGTAACATAAATAATATTTCTCGACTGTGGTGGTTTTGTTGGCCACCTTAGACAATCACAATGCCCTGACCAAATTTATAAAATATTGCTAGAAACGAGGGTTGTCCTAGTATTGAAGACGTTTATCATTTAAAATATCCGGAACATGTTATTTTTACAAAAAAAACATCAATTTTTAGGCACATAATATTTTTTTGATTGATGCACTTGGTGAGACAACCAACTTGGTGGATAACCCTCTTATTACATTAAATGTTTATTTAAGTAGACATATTTTTGCCTTGGGAGTAAATACATATTATTTAAGAGGGACCTTTTAATATTATGAGCTCATCTTTACGGATAAGCAGATTCCAAGTCGAGGACACCTGAGGAAGACATGGCACGATCAAGTGAATCAAATACTTGAGTCGGGCCATGTCCGAATAATAGACGAGCATGTATGAGACGATGTATGAATGTGAGTGTGGCATGGGGCGTATCCATAAATATGTTAGTCCCAGAGAGAGATTGTACATGCATATTTAATACAGGCTTTTATGTGCTGGCTGCCAAAAGAGTATGCATTGGCAGATCTACAACTTTTCAAATTAATTGCATGTACAAATTAAATTATTTGAAACTAATAGGATTTAATAGCTTTATTTTGGGTACAATCAATTTGCAAGTATTCCATGTGTTTATAGCAGGTCAACAACAGTAATACAGTGTAATAAACTTTTAATCCCTCTATGGATTCATTGAGGAAACAGGTTACACCCGTATCTTTCCCCCGACGGAAAGTAATATGTTCCCCTAACCCAGGGGTGTCAAAGATACGGCCCGCGGGCCGCATGCGGCCCTCGGACCCTATCAATACGGCCCGCGAGCCGTATGCGGCACTCAGGTCCCATCATTACGGCTCGCTACCACGTGACAATATTATGTCGCGGAGGACAGAACCGCACTCTTTCATTGTAGATTTTAGATATTCAGAGGACAGTCGATGCCTACGCGTGTTTAAAATTGCAAGCGATTGATTTACAGTGTAATTTCAAGAAACGCGCGCATCGGACGCGGTGCGCCGTGCACCGAGCGTGAGCGTAACCTTTTCTCTTACGCCGGCTGGTGGCGCTGGTCTGGTGCACGACTCGTACTCACGACACCCCCTCCCCCCGACCCCGCACCACAAGGGTCGCAGTTGCCGGTCGCCGGCGCAGTCTGATTTAAGCCTTAGCATCGAGCGGTCGCGTCGAGTGTTTATATTACTTACGTACTCATAGTTTGTTGTTCATTCAAGTTCTAATATTGGTACGTGGCATAATGTCGCAAAAACGTAAAGTTGATAGTAAGTGCAGAGTTTTTCAGACAAAACGGGAAATCGCATATTTTTTCATGGAATGGAAAGGTAAATCACTTTGTTTGATTTGCAATCAAACAATTGCTGTTTGTAAGGAGTTTAATTTAAAGAGACATTATGATTCGAATCATAAAGGAAAATTTGAAGGTTACACTGAAAAGATAAGAATGGACAAACTATTATCTTTAAAATCTAACCTTCACGGCCAACAGTCGATATTCACTAAAGCTAAAACTGAAAGCGAAGACGCCTTAAAATCCAGTTTCATTATTGCATTAGAAATCGCCAAGAGATCAAAACCTTTCACTGATGGTGATTTTATTAAAGAATGTATGTTAAAAGTGGCTGATGTTTCATTCCCATAACAAAAATCAACCATTCAAAATATTCCGCTTTCAAGAAACACTGTTGCTTCAAGAATAAGTGATTTATCTCAAAATTTGGATTCCCAGCTGAAGGAAAAAAATAAGGAATTTACACACTTTTGGCTGGCTATTGACGAGAGCACTGATATTATTGATACTGCTCAACTTGCTGTCTTTATACGAGGTATTAATAGTAACTTTGAAATATGTGAAGAACTATTGAAGTGCGTTCCATTGACAGGCACCACTACAGCAAATGATATTTATTCTGCTATTGAGCATTTAATAGTAGAATATGAACTCGGCTGGAATAAATTTTGCAGCATAACTACGGATGGCGCTCCTGCCATGGTTGGCAAACATTCGGGTGTTGTGACTAAATTAAAACAGAAAATATCAGAAAATTTTGTGGGAATTCACTGCATCATTCACCAGGCAATCCTCGCATCCAAATATTTAAAAATGGACCATGTCATGCAACCGGTAATTAAAATAGTAAATTTTATAAGGAGCAGAGGTCTAAATCACAGGCAGTTCAGGCAATTTTTACAAGATTTGGACGAAAAGTATTCCGATGTACCTTATTTCACGGAAGTTCGTTGGCTCAGTCGAGGGGCAGTTTTGGAAAGATTTTTTGAGTTACGTGACCCTATACAAGCTTTCATGTTAGAAAAAGGCAAGCCAATTGATTATGACAACGACTGGTGGCTTGATTGTGCATTTTGGTAGATATGACAAAACACATGAATGACCTCAATATAAAGTTACAGGGTAAAGACTTGATCGTCACTCAAATGTATTCGCATTTACAAGCCTTCGAAACAAAATTAAGACTGTGGTAAATTCACATAAAAAACCAAACACTCGATCATTTCCCTCACGTGAAATCATTTGGCACAGTGAACCAGACAAAATTGGATGAGTATTCTCAACTTTTGCTGAATCTGATCACAGAATTTAACAGTCGTTTTGAAGATTTTCGCAAAATGCATAAAATGGAATTCCCACTTTTCAACAAGCCATTTACTTTTGATGCTGCACTGGCACCAATTCATTTGCAAATGGAATTGATAGATCTCCAATGCGACAGCATTGTAAAGGATAAATTTAAGGAAGTTAATGTTACTACATTTTATACACAATATTTCAAGAGTTTGAATAACTATCCAAGTATAAGAAATCATGCGGCACGTATCCTGTGTATGTTTGGTAGTAGGTATTTATGCGAGCAGATGTTTTCCGTTATGAAAATAAATAAAAACAAACATCGCTCACGGCTTACGGATGAAAATCTCCAATCGATTCTAAAAGTAACTACGACGAATATGACACCCGACATCAATGAACTTGTCAAAAACAAGAGAAGTCAGGTGTCCGGCTCAAGATAATTTACCTTGTTACCCTTCTTTTTAACTTACTGAATTTATAATAAATAGGTATCTAACTAAATAAAGATTTTAACAGTTAAGTATGGGTTTTATTTTTTAAATATTGAGTCCGGCCCGCTTACACACGCCAAATATTATAAACGGCCCTTAAGAATATCCAGTTTGACACCCCTGCCCTAACCCTTTGTTTACAAAAAGGGTTTCAACAAATATTTTCTCTCTGGGTTCAAAGTGTGGCTTGAGTTAATCCTGCCAGAGGTAACCGAAGTTAGGTAACTTAACTTTCTAGAGCAATAAATAACCTTTTATCTGTCATCACAGCTGTTATATCCCTTCCAGGGATCACATCTGTAAGCCAGAGCGGCGGGGTGCAAAACTAACCAATAGCATCCCTCGCCCTAATTAATAACGGACAAAGTGATGCGGGAATGGAAAAGTATTCCATCGAAGAACCAATCAATATACGCTCCGAATCAGCATAAAAATTATAGTTTTTACAAAACAAAATTTTTAGTGCGTAAATTTTCCGTCAACGGCATCGCTAATGCAGATTTTATAAATTCCACAAAATAAAGGTATTTAAAAAGTTTGTCTGTTAGTTCCCCTTATGGCCGCTGGCAAAGTGTGTCAAGTTCACTCGCATTTGTCAGTATAAAATGGACATCCCAGTGTATATTTTTTTTGTGAAAACAATTTTTATGATATTGTAAATTAATAATTATATAAATCTTTAATAAAAGAATAATTTTCTTAGCACATGTTACATCAGAAACAGACATATGTACATGAACTCCAGTGAAACATATTATGGCTTGTTTTTTTTTTGTTTATTATGTATTATTTGACACAGATTTTATAATTTGTAATTTAAAAAAAGATTAAAACACCATCATGTTAAAACGCACTCTTTGTTTATAAGACTTATAATCGCTTCTACGATTCGTTCTTAAGTTCAACAGCTCGGCTGTGGAACGAACTGCCGGCCTCTGTGTTTCCTCCCTCCTACAACATGGGACTCTTCAAGACCCATGTTCACTCCTTCCTCTCCACAAAACGACCCTGCACACAGCATCCCCAAAGATGACATAGGCCCTGAGGGAAATTATTTTCTTCAGGGCCTCCTGTGTGAAGTTAATATAAAAAAAAAAATAAAAAAAAAGACTGAACAGTGAACAGTCACGGAACTCGGTCCACGAGTGAATATTTAATTCTGGTTTTGTATTGATGCCAGCCAGTGAAACTCGGGTTACAAACAATTGTATTTAAAAGATTTCTTTGTTGTCTGATAATTAAAACCCGGATTGAAAATGACGGATTTCGGTTACATTCGAGGACATTCGGATAATCGTCCCGTAGTTGATACAGAGATGATTATTTTATTCTTTTAAGTATAATGCTGACTATATAACTGCACAATTTCATGGAAGAAAAGCTTTTGCAAGAACATGATCTTATTACCTACTTGTGTTTAGAAGTCATAATTTGCTATAAAAAATACATTTTTAAGTATGTAATTTTAAACATCACCAAATTTCCGATTTTTCCAAGTATCCCCTAATTTTTTTTTCAGACAAAATAAAAATTTCAAAACTTCATATAATATCAAAAAGATAAATGGGTTGATATAATTTTCCCGATCTATTTTCCGACCAATTTTTCAAAATGAAAAATCTCCTAACTTCGAGTAACAAAATCAAAAAAGTTTTTAAAATGAAATTTTACATGTAAATGGTAATCATGTAATTTTGGAGCTCTAACCGATTTGGTAAAAAAATTACCACAATCTTACCCATGTCAAAATCCGTAATTTCGTCACTAATACGTTCTTTAATTTCTTGACAGGCAGTAAATTTTTTAGAAGAATTTCTTAAAAGAATTCATAATCTGCTCTTTCATAGATGGCGCTAATTCAATTATTTCACTTAACCCCTTTTGCAGGTTAATAAATTAGTTAACGCCATCTATGAATACGTAGAATATAACGAGCGTCGCGTTTAACTCATACAATATTGTACCGATGATTCAATCCGAAATTGTATTTGTGTGCGTTTCTCGATAGAATTGAGTTTTTTTACGGACAAAACTGTTTATTCATAATCATATTGCATATGTAAAGGCGCAAACAAATAATTTATCTTAATATCGTAAAGCAATACCTTGCAAAAGGCGTATTAATAAAATAAATCGATTAACGCCATCTATGAACACGTAGAGTTTCCCGCTTCTCACGGGTGGGAGCCAGGTTCTGGTTTTGACGCGGGGTTCAAGAAATTGGCAGGAGGGGTAAGGGAGGGGGTACCACTAGTTCAGGGTCTTTTTGATGAAAGAAAGTTGTGACACCTGCGTCTCGAAGAGCCCCGTGTTGTAGGTGGAAGGAAGCACAGAGGCCCGGTGTATCAGGACGCACAAACTTTTAACTACTGATTCTTGAGCTTATTTGCAGTATAAATGTAGGTGGCATTCTGTAAGTAGGTACTCAGGTGTACTTAGCACGGGTAAAGCACCCAATGGACGGAGATAAATGAGAATTGCTGATTTATTAAAATCGTGTTAAAAACGAGACAGCAGGCCGTTTCTCAATAAAATGTTAGAACTTTCCAAATATATCGGAATACGTGTTCATGCACCTGCGTTTGCCCCGTTAATATATAATGACGAAATGCAAAAACATAATGATGTGTTCAATACATTATTTTGACGCATATCAATTATCAATTCATTCGTTAAGGGCCTGCAGGCCTGCAGGGCCTGCGGGCCTGACGGCCGGCATAGTCCAGTGGTAACGCATTGGACTGCCATTCCGAAGGTCGCGGGTTCGAACCCGGCGTGCGCAAATAAATTTTATTTGATTAATTTGTGTTATTTCACAATTAATTAATAAAAATAATATATAGTATATTTGCGGCACGTTCCAGAGTGGAAGATACTACCAGTATCGCCCTGGTGTAAGACCACCATTCAGAATTGAAACGTTGCTCCAAATGGCTTTAGCCGTGTTTAGTGACTAGATCTGAATAGCCAGGTACTTCCCCACCTTCCTCTTTCCCTTCCCCACTTACCTTCAGCCTCACAACATCCCCCAATTGGGGATGCCATAGTCTCACTTGCTCCAGACGGGAGCAGTTGGGACTCTTGTGAGGTATTCACTATAAAAAAAAAAGTCCCTTTTATTTAATTCTTCATAAAAAATGTTTCTCATGTCGCTATTAGTCACCCAAAAAAAAGTCACCGGAGACCAAAATACATATAAGTATGAAGCAGGAAGCAGGCAGTAGGCAGTAGGCAGTGGGCAAAGGGGAGTGGGCAGTGGGCAGTGGGGAGTGGGCAGTGGGCAGTGGGCAGTTGGCAGTGGGCAGTGGGCAGTGGGCAGTGGGCAGTGGGCAGTTGACAGTTGGCAGTGGGCAGTGGGCAGTGGGCAGTGGGCAGTTGGCAGTGGGCAGTGGGCAGTGGGCAGTGGGAAGTTGGCAGTGGGCAGTGGGAAGTTGGGAGTGGGCAGTGGGCAGTGGGCAGTTGGGAGTGGGCAGTAGGCAGTGGGTAGTAAGTAGTTGGCAGTGGGCAATGGGCAGTGGGCAGTGGGCAGTGGGCAGTTGGCAGTGGGCAGTGGGCAGTGGGCAATGGGCAGTGGGCAGTGGGCAGTGGGCAGTGGGAAGTTGGCAGTGGGCAGTTGGGAGTGGGCAGTAGGCAGTGGGTAGTAAGTAGTTGGCAGTGGGCAATGGGCAGTGGGCAGTGGGCAATGGGCAGTAGGCAGTAGGTAGATAATATTCAGATGATTTGTATTTTCCTGTAGCGCCGTTTTTATGAAAAATAATCTCAAGGGTGATGTGTTAGGACTCTTGGTGTTATCAGCGCCTTGGCAATTCGGCGCCCGGAGCGGACTGCACCAATTGCGTTGAACCTGAGAATTGCCTGCATAGAATCAGCCCTGTCTGTAATAGTACATATAAAACTACTAAATATTTCATTTCAAATATAGATTGTACCTTCCGAAAACTGTATTCACTTACATACCTAGTTGGTCCAGGGGAGTCAAACTCTTTTTACGGATGCTTTTTAATAAAAATAATATTTTAATCGTAATTTATTACTGAGTACCGAAATATAATATCATAAAATACACAAAAACAAAATTCTCGTTATTTATTTACAATATTTTATTATAACTTACTTACAAGATTTTATTATTTAAGCTCGAATTCCCTAACCAAAAACCGAGAGCCCTGTATCATTATGAAGAGAAATGGGTATTATTATTTCCGTTATAACACTGTGTAACATGTAAAAAAGTGTTTATTTTTTGTAAAAATTATAAATTTAAAAAAATATATATTTCCAACTAATTTTATTAAAAAAGTGTACGGTTTGAGTAATATAATACATAGTTTAGTACTCTAATATTCATAAATATTCGTAAATGACCTTGGCCCAAAATTAAACTGTGATTTTGGTTTTTTACTTTGCTTTATCTTAAAATTTATCTAAAAATCTAGTTTGTTTTCGATCATCAACTACTTCAAAATGACGTCGACACACCCAATAACTGGTGTATTGTCAATGATATGCGCAAATGTTGAAAATGTTACACTTTAAACTTCACTCGAAACAGAATTTTAAAGGATTTACATAATTTATTTTGATATTTTAAAATTATATAGTCTTTTTAACGCCACACTAGACATTCTGTTCTGCTATACTATTGATAAAAATATTCTCAGTAAAGTGACTTCCATAAGGGATGTAGGAATCATTCTTGACTCTAAATTCGTATTTGATGTACACATTGATGAAGGATGAACTGTTTCAAAGAATTGAAGTAATTCGTCAAATTTTAAAGTAAAATTCTAGTTCTGTAAAAGTTCTATTTAAGTTATGTTGTTATTTAATCATTAGCCGGTTGTTTCACAGTACCAGGACAGTAACAGAACTTGAATGTTTAGGAAATATATTTTAGTACATAATTTGAACAATTTATAAAACTTTGATTTTCAAAAGTTGTTTTTAAAGTTCTATTCAAGTTCTGTTATTATTTAAGCTTAGTGAAATAACTGGCAATTAGTGACATAATATAACAGATCTTGATTAGAACCTTCACAGAACTTGAAAATCAATATTGAAATTTGATGAATTGTTCAAATTCTATGAAACAACCCGTCGTGTGCGTTTTTAAAAAAATGTTTATCTACATGGCAATTTAAAATTATTTTGAATAATTTTGTAGCATGTAATCAGGGTCAGCCCTGTGCATTCGAAATTGGAGCAGTCCGCGCCGGTCACCGACTTACCAAGGAGCCAAGGCGCTGATAATACTTAACACAGCGCCCTTGAAGATTTTACTAGCGCCAGGCGCCATTTGGCTCAGGGCCGGCCATGCATGAAATGAATGTTTTTTTCTGGCCAATAATAATATAGGCACGCGACATCGGTGTGTCGATAGGCTCGCCGGTCCGATCGGAACACTTAGAATGCTCATATTAATTTTTATCATTACCTCCTATTGTTTTTGAATATGAAAATCTAAGTTCTTAAAACAATAAAGAAAAAAAATAATACAAATAATTGATCGTAGGCTCTGGCCTTATTAGAATCATATAAGATTTTGCGTGATTCTCTTTGGATTCACTTCAGAATTTACTTTTCTGAAGTTGTAGGTCAAGTAACACAAATATCCAAAACTAAAAAAATTATATTGTAAACCCTCACCCAATAATTGCCATAATATACAATCTTAGGTAATGTTTTGTCCGTATTGTGTTTATTGTACGGCAGTATTTTAGTGATTATTGTAAAAATAAAATTCGAACTGGTGCATTATTAATTTGCGTAAGCAGATTTACAGCACCTGCCAGGAGTAGCCAACCGCGGATGGAGATTGGGCCCGCGCGGCACTAGCAGCTTTTGCTCTGTTACAATTAGCGTTGGCAATAAACACCCTATAGACCACTCAATTAGGTTGGTTCAACTGTTGAGTGTCAACCATTGAGTGTTGTGTACGGACGACGCGATGGTTGGTACGATTTCGTCTGTTGCTCTTCTGGGGAACAAACGAAGCATGCCTCCTACTTTATAAAAAATAACTAAATTTGAGATCGTCTTCAAACTTCCGATCATTAGTAATACTTATCAGTCTTATCACCAACGATCAGGAAGACTGATTTAAATCGGTTCAACCGGTCAACCACGCTAAAGACGATTGAACTTGGCTGGCGGTTGAGTGTTTGGATAGTGGTTGGACGCTCTGGCGGTAAAACCGTTCAACTCAATTTACAATTTGGCAGGCGGGTATGAGTACCGCCGCCCCGGGAACTATTTATTGAATAACCAACACCTCTGCCATAGGTCACCCCGAGTGGTTTGCTACGTTTGGTGACTAAGCAAGGGTGCCTTGTTGAGGTTCAAGGGTTAGGTTAGGTTAGGTCTTGGTGGCGGATGCGTCTGCCCACCTATTGTGTGCTGGGCCAGATTGGGATACTGGTTGAGAGAGGTCTTTTGGCCTCTCAAGCAGGACTGAATTCTTACGTTCGTCACTCTTGGACACACTGACCCCAGATTCCTACCCACCTCTCATACCTTTTTCCCCCCCAAAACTTCCTCTTATTCCTTTCCTTTAAGACCCTCCACACAACATACCCTAAAATGACATAGACCCTGAGGTAAATAGTGAAGCTTATTTAAAAAAAACTCAATCAGCTTGATGAATCAAATTGAATGGTCTGTATCGCCCATAACGTGCACCAGCTGAGCTGTATTTGGTAAACTCAACGGAGCAGCGCGACTAGAGCTGTGGCTGTGAGCTGTACGCCGAACCGGGAACAACAACAACAACAGACTGAGTGGTATATCTATGCTGCCGGTGCTGGTGCTGGTGCTAGTGAGCTAGTGTTGCTATCACTCTCTATCCTCTCAAGCCAGTTCGCTCAGTTCGATGTTCAGCGCGTTTGCTACTTGCCGCTTGCCGCCACTACTCGAGTTGGCTGTCAACTGTGTCGGTCGCTTCCGAAGCAATCCGCGGCGGAACTTTCAAATTATCCCGCGACGGACGACACTGAACCGCCGTATAGTTCTCATCCGGTCCGTTCTTTTAATGATTTAATTACACAATTCAATGATATGTGTACTACCCATCAGTGTTTTATTATTAACAATGCTTTGTTAAATGTATTCATAAACTAAAACCGTGTCATTTAAACATAAACATTCTTGTGGTTGAAAAGTTGGGATTCAGTGAACTATTTGGAGGAATTCGTACAAGCATTTTGCGTGTAAAGTATGTGCAATTCGTTTGATAATGTAATTTTTACTTGTGCAATTTGCGTGGAACAGATAGTTTCACAATATTTCTCAACGTGAATATTTAAAACAATAGATTTTATATGTATTTATTTGTAGCTCTGCTTAGTGCCGTGGTTATTTTTTGTACATAACGGAATATTTTTTCGTGGATTCTTGACTGACGGCTTTTTTTGACATAAGTGGATCTTATAAAATTATTATTATCTGTTTTGTAGGTAGTGCAGGTAGGTAGGCGTAATATAGCTACATAATAATTATTCGCATTACACAATTCTATTGCAATGTGCATTTGAAGATGATAATGTTTTTTATTGTTGTTAGATATTAGTCAATTTTATGCAGGTAGCGCCACTTACTGATTAAATAACTTTAGACCGCTTTACGTTAGATGAGTTGTTGAGATTTGCAGTTTATCGAAATAAATTTTATCATTGAAATACTGAATAAATTGTCATGGTAGATTAGTATACAACCTATTAGGTGTTACTTATGGCACAAGACACAACTTCAATAAGACATTACTACATAATATTATATTTTATATAAAAGTTGAGTTTCCTTGTAATTAGTTAGGAAAATATATTTATTTGACCACGTTCTTTACGATAAATCGACCGTAAAAGTTAACACAACACTCAGTCTTGCAGCTCCTATAAATAAATTAAGGCGAAGCTTAATGCCAAATCACTATTTTGATTAATCTTTATAACGAATTGGTGTACATTATGAATACCAAAAATATGCTTTAGATAAATTGAAAGTTTTCCTATCGTTTCGCTTGAGTAGAATACAAAAAATAAATTGCTCAATCTAAAATATAAATGTAAACTACTAAAAAAATATTTTTTCAATAGAAATGTACGAACGCATAAAGGAAACAACCTTTAAAAAATACAGTATTATAGCTATGATTATCTGTGACAGTTTTACTTGATTAACTTTTTTGTTTTCTTATAAAATTATTTACTAAATAAATAAAAAAAGAGTTTTTTTGCTTGAAATCGAACGTTTCTACACTCCGTTTGTCAAGCGATTTTAATGCCTATTACCTACAAAATAAGGTATACCAAGAATAAACACATTTTTGGCTTGTAGCTTCCGCTTAATAAAATCACTTAATAATTTTTTGCACTCTAGCGGGGAAATCGAACCCCAACGGCTAGACTCATAATCAAATGCGTGGACCATTTGGCTTCGGAGTACGTGAATAATTCGTTGAGTTTGCAGAGTACGTACCTATTATAATGAGTTAGGTAGGTACCGAAGGTATTGTAATAATTCAAATCTATATATTTAAAAAATATGTATCTTAAATTATACTCCTTCTATGGTTTTCTACAAATCTAGTGAAATAAATGTATTGGAAATAATGCGACCAACCATTTAGCTGATGAAACGGTGTGTTTTTAAATGGCGCTGTTTAAGAAATTAACTTAAACGAGAAAGAAAAAAACTCGTTCGGTGGCCAACTTTCTTCCGGCCGTCTCTACGACGGAATCAATACAAAACTAGTGTGATGTATGAGAAACTGTTTGCCTCCTTATAAACACCTGTTAATAATAATTATTGTTGATGAGAAATGCAGTGGATGTTGAATTGCTGAAGCCGTGTTCCTAAAGTTTTCTCTTCATCATTAGGCGATGACGAGAAAAGTAGCTTCCAGTTAGAAGTTAGAGAAATGAATTGACTCGTGTCTGTCAGACTAATGTATTGTATTTTTATTGTTTCTTCTGTTGTAAGTTGACAGATAGCAGATCACAGGTGATCGCGTGTGCGTGTTGTGTTGACAATTTGGACACCTGACATTGTATTGCATTGTGTTGTACACAATTAAGGAATTCAGTTCAGTTGCGGGCGACAGACTTCACTTTTATTTCAACTGGTAAGTTTTAAAACACGCTATTGTAACCATTTATAATAATTTAGTTTTAGTTAAAAAATCTAATCAAAAAATATTATTAATATTTTAAGGCGATGCGATACGTAGTAATGCAAAATCATGTGTTTTTGGTTTGAAAATTCGGTCGCCTAGAAATGTTTCAGATGCTTTAAATAAATATCGCGAGTATAATACATCTTGGCCTTTGAAATAATCGAATATTTTTCTTTTCTTTTATACCTAAGCCCAGAGTCTTTTTATACCTAAGCCCAGAAAAAAAAATTAATTAAAAAAGGCCTACGAAAACTGCTTTAAAGTTCAAAATTTCCTACTTACGAACCCATTTTCGGTTATGGTTTCATTGTATAATGTGGCAAATTAAGTTATTTATAAAATGATGATCGCGAAGTGCAATTTTATTAAACTTTGATCGGCTGTATCTCCCTCAATTTATTCTACCGCGCCTTAATTCTTTTTTTAATGAGTTTCTACACACTTTTCTCATCTAGAAAGTGCATTTTTATTCAATTCCCAGAGTTTGGCGTAATCTGCATTCCTCCCAACATTTAAATATTTATGCCTGAACATCCACAAAATATAATAAAAGGCACTTTTTGGCCATGTTTTTTTCTTGCCTAAATCGAAACAGCTGGATTGTGTTAAGCGGGAATTTAAGCCTTATCGCCATCTACGTAAGGAGTGTTATTGATGGCGGCTCAATTCAAAATATTACACGACTTATGGCATCGCATATAAATGGATAAAGTCAGTATTAAGTTTATTTTTATGTGATAACGCACGATGGTCACTGCTTGGAGCCAGTAAGACTATGGCAACTCCCATATTGAGACATGTTAAGATGGAAGAGGGTTGGGAAAATTTTCTATTTTCATCTCCTTCCCTCACCAGTCCCTTTAGAATGACCAAAATTAGAAAAGAAGCAATAATAAAGTTTTTAATATATTTTTAAAGGAATAATAAATAAGATATACTATTGGAATATAGAGGTATGCTGATATGCTGTGAGATATCTAATGATAGCTAAAGCATTTCCCTTTTGCGAGCAGAAAATAATCCTTTGTTTCCTTTTGCGAATGAAAATGTGCGCCTGTTGCCTAGGCAACTTCACACACGTGCAAGGAGCATTATTATTATAGTTGTTCCAAGAAAGCAACTTCGTTATCGTTTTTGTACTTCGCTTCAGTTCTTGTGTCAATTGGACTGTGTCGTCGCCATTGTCGATTACACGAGGAAACTCTGACTTCTATTACGTTTTTCATCAAATATTATCCAGGTTTTAATACGCATTTAATAAATAAAATGTTATATGTATTTGCATTGTATGTTATGTATTACCGGTGACATAAAATGTACAAATGGTAATATTATGCCGGTTGGTATTTTATAAATTCTGTCTACTTATTTACATGAGATTAGGTAGGATTTACATAATTTTATTTCAGAAATATAATATATTATTCTTGAATTGAATTTAATAAATGTTTCGTTATAAATAGATTCACAAAAATAACATTTTCTATGTCCTTCTAACAACAAAGATAAAAGTTACACACTGTGTCAATTTAGCGATGATTCACCGCCATGAAATTAATGATTTATTTATACCATAATATAATATATCGCCAAGTTATCTACCGCGATCAGGTGCCTACTTATCTTATTTCATGAATATTGATCTATTTTCCATCGTTACCATATGCCTAACGTTAAACCAATATATATTAATTTACCAAAGGCGGAACTAAATTAATAACTTACCCCCTTACTAAACGTCTTTTAAATTTTATACAACTGATAAATAACCATTTACGATACACATTTATTAGTAAGGCCCTAGGTGTCCACAATATTTATAGTAGCGACACCCTAGACCCAGACTGCACCGATATTAATTACGTGGAAACATATTAAAACACAATCAATTGACAAAACGATATAAGTAAAAACGAAAAGTTTTATATTACGCCCATATAATGTTAATTCTACAACAATTTTCTTCAAACATTTTTATATTCATTGTTTCCCCCACATATGGCGGTATCGCAAAAATATATTTTTATAATAGCTGTTAAAAGGATAAAACCTTTAGTGGAGAAACTACATTATGTTCTTAATTTCAAAACGGACTTTTTATAATTGTGCAAAAATTACTATCAAATACCTGGTTGCGACTAAAAGAATAAATTTATCAAAAAATAGTAAAAAATTATCAATGTTGAACCATCGCAAAACAAAAAAAAATCACAAATTTATGACAAAAATACATTTTGATTTGTTGCACTTTTTCTATTTTTTTTTCTTCTTTTATGGTTGGTTTTTAAGTAGATATTTCAGTCTTTGCTGCACGCCATTGGCTCTGCACCTTCCTAGGATTTTCACAATTCCTCAATGCTCCCCATCTTTCTTTATGTTTACTGTTTGATCGTTAAAAACAATTTGGAATTTGTTTACCTGCTGTTAGGGGAGAAAGTTAAACCAATTGACATGAATTTGGAAAGTTATGTTTGTTTTCGAAAATAAACATTTCTCCCAATTTCATAAGAAATCAATACAACCGAATATCTAAAAACCGTTGATGTTTGTTTTGGGGTAAAACCCGACCGGCTGAGTGCACTCTAAATAAATCATAATTCAACTTTACCATTTCTCCCAGTTTCTTAGACTAACACATTCCACGTCTGCCGACATGTATTTTTTACAATTTTCTACTTAGAATTGCTTTGTATATAATTTTACTACACTTTTACAACCAGAGTTTCCAATACTAATCCACTCAGTCAGCAAACTAAAGTGGTATCCCCAATACATATTTTGAAACGCATAATATATTCGTCCCGACTATATTTTATAAGGCTTAAGAGATGGGGTAGAGGAAGGTTGGGAAGTACTTGAATATTTAGAACTGATCACTCTGGTCAATTCAAGCAACGCAACGTTCCGATTCGGAATGGTGGTCTTTCACTCTATATTGAACGTCAACAATCGATAGTCAATATCTTATTTAAAATTAACAATTGATAATCAATACCATTTTAAATGTTAATAATTTATAGCCAATATCATATTGTACGTTAACAATTATTGATAGTCAATACCATTTTGAACGTTAATAATTGGTAGTCAATACCGTATTGTTCGTTAATAATCGATAGTCAGTACCACATTGTTCGTTAATAATCGATAGTCAGTACCACATTGCACGTTAACAATCGATAGTCAATACCATATTTTACCTTAATGGATATAATCAATACCATATTGTACGTTAACAATGGATAGTCAATACCATATTGTACGTCAACAGTTGATAGTAAATACCACGTTTTAATTTAAAAAAATATATTATTCATCTTTATTGATTGCATTTACATTGGTAATGTGCTGCGTCTGTCCCTCTGGGAATTCCTGTGTTCAGAGCAGGCGCAGTTTATAAAATAAACAGTTTACAACAATAATAAAAATGACAACACAATATTACATTTAAAATAAAAGACTATCAGCATCTTACCATAGAAATACACGCTTTAATAAAATCGTTGATGTTTGATCTGCCTTGGCTGATGATCAAAGACTTGGTGTCTGATTTATCTTTTAAATAATTTGTGTTCTGTCTAATAGCCAGTGGAAGTGCAGCTGTGTTGCAGAGTATATATATTTATATATTTTGGCCAGAAGTTGTTTTATCGAAAGGGATAAGTAATAAATTAAACATGATCAGTTTGGACATTGTTAAAAACATTTCTTTGTTTGATTTGAATAGGTATGCTAGTATGTTTTTGGCATAAAGTTGCCTAATGTCCAGAACATATATTCTCTTAAAGATTCAATACCATATTGTACGTTAACAATAATTGATAGTTTGTTATAAAATTATATCTAACTTTGCATATTCATAAAAATGTGACTTTAACTATATAATTTCATAGAGTACTTGCTAATTGATTGATTTGTCAGGTAGGTACCTAACTAATAAAATTCCACTCTACAAAATGTATATGAATGAAGAATAAAGAATGCAGCGTTCGATAGAGGTAAACATTACACATCTGCTTGGGTTTATACTGACCTACTTACGTAATTTTGTATCTATTTTATTTAATAGAAAACAACGCAGTGTAAATTTAGCGATTTTATCTAAAAAGGGAAATTTAATTATGAACGTGTCTGGTTTCCTTTAGACTGGTAAGGTACCTACTTATATTTTAAAATTAAAACTTGGCATTTTATTAGTTTTTCCATATCTTGGGCAAGGAACGAATGTTCTTAAATTTTATGTTGCAAGGGTTTTGCTAGTTTTTCGACGTCAACAAGTGTTTAAAACAATCAAAAAAACATCTTGTCAAATCGAATACCAATCTCACTGTATACGAGTTGGTAGAGAAGACAAAACGCCATAAATTAAGGGACATAGATACTTTTGATTTCCAACCTCTTGATATAGATATACAGGGTTTTCCAATAAGAGGTGTTATTTTGAATAGCCCGCTATTTCGGTAGATGTTACTTTTGAAGCTGTCGTTTTTAGACATTTGACAAGTAAGAACTACGCCATTAATAAAAATGGAACAACGCATTGAAATTATTAAAATTCACTTGAGTGAATCAAATGCAAATCATCTTGAGTGATGAGGCCCATTTCCACCTCGGTGGCTTCGTCAACAAGCAAAATTGTCGCATCTGGAGCTTGGAAAACCCAAGAGTCATTATTGAAAAGCCTCTATATCCTCAACGTGTGACTGTTTGGTGCGGTTTATGGTCCGGCTTAGTCATTGGACCTTACTTTTTCGAAAATGAGGCTGGAGCAACAGTTACGGTGAATGGATTGCGCTATCGAGAGATGATTGATGATTTTTTATGGCCGGAATTGGACGGTATTGATCTGGATAACGTTTATTTTCAACAAGACGGGGCTACGTGCCACACAATCAACGAAACCATTAATCTTTTACGATTGAATATCAAAATAACACCTCTTATTGGAAAACCCTGTAGATCTAAACAAAAGTGCGTAGAAATTTCATGTTTAGTAATAACTAGATGACATGTACCCGGTGTGGCTCGGAGACTTTTCTCTACTTTCTATAAATGTATTATATGTATATATACATATAAACCTCCCCGAAGAAATTCTCTAAATGATAGTGAAAACCCTATCAAAATCCGTTGCGTAGTTTAGAAGAACGAAGCGCACAAACAGATGCGGATAGCTACCTTGTTGTATACTATTTAGAGGTTTATTAAATATATAACCTAAGTGATCGATCATTTGAGCGCTACTAGTTCAAGTATATTATTTAGATTTTTTTAAATATCCCTCCCAACATCCCTAATTGGGGTATATTGTGACGCTGAAGGTAGTTGGATGGGAAGGAAGCAGGGAAGAGGTGTGAAAGTACCAGGCTATTGAGATCTGGTTACCAAATATATTTAAAGCTATTTTCAGCAACGTTTCGATTCTGGATGGTGCTCTTTCACCAGGGAGACACAGAAAGTATCTACTGCTCTGGAACATGCAACTATATATGGGTTTAAGTGAATAAATTGTGGTATAACACAATTAATAGCTCGCCAACGTGCGACTGAATGTAAATATAGGTACGTCTGGACGAAAGCAGGTCTAATCTACATGAAAAAAGATGACTCTTCTCGACCTATATTAATAGACTCAGAACAAGCTATACCGAAGCTCTGACTACCTGCTCTTTATTCTAATTATCGTGATAAAACTACTGACTACCCCTTTATATCGCCATTTCATACTCTATTACATAACAGCACTATATTATTAGAACACCTAGGTTTTTGCATAACTCCAATTTGTACTGGAATAATTTTAATCCTAATTTTAATTTTAACTTTAATTTTAATCTTTATTCTCTCTAGAATGGTAACTACACTTATTATAAGATTATTATTTGATTTATTAGTAATATTACTAATAATTCGGCAAAAGAGAACTCTAATCAACATATTTTATATAACCCAGATATTACTTATTTTTCATACTTATACTACTTTTTACTGTCTTTTGAAAGAGAAAATGCCACACACTAACTACATACGTTATTTATTTCCTGGATTTTATTTCAGATATTATTTCTTACTCGGATATATTTTATTTTTCCTAACTACATAATTTTGTTTACAGTTTTGTCGCTAAATATTTCGTACTACAAGTATTTATATGATAATAAAATACTGTTTTAAAACTTTACCCAGAAAACAACAATTAATTTTTGAATTCTAATGGTAATAAACGATCTTCAACATGAAATCGATAGTATCTTAGTGCCAAATACTGAAATAATTTTTGAAAACATTAACAAAATTATGCAATTTAATTGGGAATCTAATAGGATTAATATTGTTCATCAAAATATTAGAACGATGGGAAACTTGGATGATTTTCTTATATTTTTGGAAGAAATAAAAGCTGTGGTAAAGTTCCATGTAATAATTCTCACTGAATGCAGGTTAAATGATTCATATATAGCCAAACAAATTTCAGGCTATAACGAATACCATACAACATCGCATATTAACCAAAATAGCGGAGTAGTAGTATATATCGACAACACATTAAATTCCTTAGTACAAGAAATAAACATAAATCAGTGTAATTGTTTAAAAATCAACATTAATGAGAATTTAGGTATCCTAGCTATCTACCGATCACCATCGTTCAATGACATCCAAGATTTCCTGGAAAATCTTATTGGTGAGTTAAAAAAAACTAAGGATTATGTACAATATGTACTGATCGGGGACATGAATATAAATACTATAGGAGAAGTATTGCATAGGCAGTCCGACGACTACTTATGTGCTATGGCTGAAAGTAACTTTATTTCCAATATTAATTCTCCAACTAGGGTACAAGGTAGCTCAAGCACATTTTTGGATCATATATATACCAGAAATATAACAAATTCAAATGCATTTGTAATACATAATACAATCACTGATCATTACACCACTGCAATCAGTATCCCAAACTCAACACCCAAAAAACATAAAATTAATCACAAACAGATTATCGACTATGAGGCTTTATTAAATGATCTTAATAATAAAAATTGGGAATATGTTTATAAAGAGACTGAAGTTAACAATGCTCTAAACTATTTTATTAATGAAATCAATACATTCATAACAAAACACACAATAACTAAACGCATTCCATATAGTAAAATACATCTCACACCATGGATTACCAACGGCATTGTTAAATCTATACACAAAAGAAATCACCTTCATAAAATAGCTAAACGAGACCCATTGAACGATACTAAACAGCAAAACTATTACCGATACCGTAATATTTGCATAACCGTTATTCGCAAATGTAAAGAGCGTTATTATAAATTCTTACTTGATAAGGATAATTCCAGCAAAAACATGTGGAATGTTGTCAGAGACATAACTAAAAGTAAAAGAAATACCAATGCATCTGTAACTGAATTAAATACCGGAAATTTGATTATAACTGACAATCAATCAATTGCATGTCATACTAATCAATATTTTGCATCTGTTGGATCAAATCTAGCAAAAAAAATTTTATTAGAAACCCAGAAAACGGAAGACTCTTTAGCATCGACAATTGAAACAAAGGAACAATCTTTTTCATTTAATATTAAACCAACTACTGTAGAAGAGGTCTTAAAAAAATCAACAGCCTTAATACTACACATGCAAAGGGTCCAGATAGTCTAAATACACAAATACTAAAAAAAATTAAAAATCAGATTTCTGCTCCGCTATCATATATCTACAACTTAAGTTTTGCATCAGGAATATTTCCTGATCACTTCAAAAAATCAATAATTGTCCCAATTCACAAAAGTGGACCTAAATCTCTTGTAGAAAACTATAGGCCAATATCACTATTAAGCGCGATATCCAAAGTCATTGAAAAGCTTTTCAAAACTAGGTTAAACGAATATGTGGAGAAACATAACATTCTAAGTCCTAACCAATACGGCTTTCGGTCGGGTAAGGGAACGGATGATGCCATCGCATGTCTCACTGAAACTATTACAGGGAATATGAACCGTGGCAAGAAAACTATTGCCCTTTTCCTGGACCTGGCCAAGGCATTTGACACAATATCTCATAAAATTCTTTTACAGAGACTTAGAAATATAGGAATAAAGGGAAAAGCTTTTCAATGGATAGAATGTTATATATCTAATAGATTTCAACAAACCAGAATTAACGAGGCTATTAGCACTTCACTAAAATACACTTTTGGGGTACCACAAGGAAGTACACTTGGGCCCCTTCTCTTTATTATATACATAAACGAACTTTGTAACCAACACATTGGTGGCAAAATTATCACGTTCGCTGACGATACAGTTATTTTGTTTGAAGGAGATGATTGGAAAGAAACACACCACCTTGCGAACACAGGTATAAACAGAGTAAAACAGTGGCTGGACAGTAATTTGCTTACACTAAACATACAAAAAACAAAATATCTCACATTTAGCGCTACCCTTGCAGGTCAACCCAAAACACCTCATCACCTCACAATACATAATATTAAGTGTAGCCTTGGAAATAATAACCATACTTGTAAATGCGAAACCCTTGAATGTGTTAAATCTATTAAATATTTAGGTATAATAGTGGATAACCATCTTAAATGGAAACAACAAATTGAAAACATAGCTAATAAAGTGCGCAAGCTTATTTATGTATTTATAGCATTGCGGGAAATTATAAAAACTCAAGACATTAAAAAAATATACTACGGGCTCTGTAACTCCGTCATAACCTACGGTTGCATTGGATGGGGTGGAACAGGATTAACAATATTATACCCGCTACTGAAGGCACAGAAATCCATTCTACGCGTCATTATGAAGAAACCCTTCAGATATTCGAGCGACGCTCTCTTCAAGGAGTTTAATGTGCTTGATGTTCGACAGTGTTACATAAAAAAATAACAATCTGCGTCCACAAAAATAAAAACAAAACGATAACAGTCGATCATAATCATCAAACCAGAAGTAAGAGCAGAAACGACCTTTCTATTCCAACTAGCAATACTGCGGCTTATCAAAAAGTTTTCTCATACCTGGGACCAAAAATATACAACAAAATCCCCTCTCAATTTAAACTGTGTAAATTACCAGCCTTCGGTACTAAAATTACAAAATGGTTATTAGACTTAGGTAGGACAGATTCCGAAAAATTATTAAAAAACGTAGTCTGAGTTGATTTCTTCGATTTTGTATTTTGTATTTACCTAAAAAATATTTTTTTTATTTTTCTTTCTTACATTGATATATTATATTTTTATTTTATATTTTACATGTACCTATCTGGATTTTATTGTTTATTACTGCTAAATTGTATTTTCCTAAAAAAATATTTTCTTTCTATTTTTCTTTCTTACATTTATATGTTATATTTTAATTTTATTTTATATTTTACATGTACCTACTTGGAATTATGTACACGCAACCTGCCAATTTGACTGTCCTAAAACGGGAAACTTCCTAGTTGGACAGTCAAAGCTTCCTTTTATATATGTATATCTTGTATGTAATAAATTAATAATAATAATAATAAATTAAAATTAAATAAAATAATATTTTTTGCCAACACGGGTGTACAAAAGTACCTTTACACCAGTAGTAAAGACCAATCATTCCATACAATTATTATCAAGTTTAATCTGTAGACACTCCATTAATACCTTCAGAGGGCGAAACAGCTGTCACGCGTAATAATAATATTTTCACAGCAAAACTTTTTTGTAAATTGAATGATAATATTATTTAACTTACAAAAGGAAAACTTAAAATAATCAATTTCAAAACGAAAAAACTCGTAATTCATATAATTTTCAGTACTTTATTAGATTTTTGACAACACCTCCGTTCTTACAAATAAAAAAAATATCCCGTGACTTCTAACGTGTTCTACCATGGACACGTTATTTATTCATGTTCTCCATAAAACGTCTTTGCACCAATATATTATGGAGAAGATCACAAATTTGTGGCACATGTAAGTATAAAAGGTTATAGGGGCAGTTTTACTATTTTGTAACACACGTCAAAAGATAGTTGCTGAACTGTCTGTAAGTGACGTTGAAAATGTCGATGGTCAATGCAGAATCGACTCGCTTTGTTGATTGGCGCGTTCTGAACGCAGAAGTACTCTCTTTAGAAGTATAAAAAAGTACATTCGATCTCCCACGAGTAATCGCTCTCAAATTAATTATAAGAAACAGAAAATTTCACTAATAGATTTCAAAGTAATCGTTTGATTAAATAAAAAAATACGTAAAAGAAACAACCGGAGCGACGGGCCGGGTGATAGACAACCTTATAGGCCGGAACTTTGGCGGCGTCTGAAGCAATACGGAGTAACTCCTTGCCGACGTGCACACAAATATACAACGCACAATCCAGAGTTTTGTAGTAACAGGCGGTCGAGTTTGGTTTATCTGGCCAGAAATTGAATTTTTGCGAGTGTTATATTTTAATTAATTCTTATGAATACATTAATAAAATCTCTAATCTTTTTAGAGGTATTCGTCGGGAAGTTACTAATTCATCGTCTAGAAAAATAAAATCTGGTACTTGCCGCTTATCTTACAACATTTTACATTTAATTTTTTTTGTTTTTTTTTTTTTGATTTGAATACCTCACAAGAGTCCCAACTGCTCCCGTCTGGAGCCAGTGAGACTATGGCATCCCCAATTGGGGGATGTTGTGAGGCTGAAGGTAAGTGGGGAAGGGAAAGAGGAAGGTGGGGAAGTACCTGGCTATTCAGATCCAGTCACTAAACACGGCTAAAGCCATTTGGAGCAACGTTTCAATTCTGAATGGTGGTCTTACACCAGGGCGATACTGGTAGTATCTTCCACTCTGGAACGTGCCGCAAATATACTATATATTATTTGAATTAATTAATTGTGAAATAACACAAATTAATCAAATAAAATTTATTTGCGCACGCCGGGTTCGAACCCGCGACCTTCGGAATGGCAGTCCAATGCGTTACCACTGGACTATGCCGGCCGTATAAAATGTACATATCGTTTTACATAATATATTTAATGGTAAGGTCCTGTTTTTATTAATCTTAAATATAAATAACTTGCATCCCTTCGAATTCCTCTAGAAACATTTAAGATTTTAGTAATAAGCTCATCAGAAATAATTAAAATGTGAGCGTCGGGGCAAATCCCCGTTATCAGGGTATTGTGTCACCTTAAGCACAAATAAAATAAAATAACCTCTTTCAATAAAAAAAGTGGAATAGTAATAATAACATCCTTCGCTTCCCAATTCCTAATATTGTGTGCTTGCGACAACCTGTCTCACTGATGAATACTGTGTAAAATACCTATAAGAAGTACCTTTGATACTAGATACCGATATATATTTTTTAAATTTGTTTCCCATCTCTATCTTTTTTAATTATAAGTACTATATTTGCTCTATTGTCTACAGATACTAGTGGCGAGTTAATCTAATTCAAACCAAGATCTAAAATTACGTGGATGGAAGTCGTGTGTAATCAACGTTTCATGTTTCACCGTGCGAATTTAGTTCAGAACAAATAATTGTTCCGACGGAATTGCGACTTAAATTTATGTGAACTGCACGGATTTTGTCATTGTTGTTGTTATTATATATAATATTAATTATATAGCGCTATTTACTGTCAACAAAATGAATACAAGACCAAGAATATCTTAGCTGTGCATGGCTGCCAAATAGGCTTACCTACTTCTTGACATGAGAATAAAATAATTCTACTTCTTTCATACTTTGTAGGTATATTTGAGCTGAAGAACATTTTGTTGATTTCATTTCTTAAACTAGAAGAGGCAGTGGCGTAGTGAGGATTTTGTTTACTCAAATTTTTAAATCCATATAAAGTCATATAGGTTAATCATAGGTTTTACAAGTGATCTTAAGCTGCGGATACACATGCCAGTGAAAAAGCATGCTTTTGGCGAGTAGCAGGGAAGTTTGTAGGTCAGCATACTCAAGCTAGATACGGACATGCTGAAAAAATGAACTACAGTTTTATTTTTGTGGAATCTGTATTCCGCAAGCACTGATAGCTGTGATAGTGTGTAATGGAGTTCAGAGAATTTTGATTGCCCCACCGGGCCATTTTAATAGTGAAAATATCAACTTGCAAACCAGCAACAAAATAGCGCACGAACGTGTTCTAACCAGAGATGTGCTTTATTTCAAATAAATCCATTTCAAATGGAAATGCAAAATGGGTATTTTCCATTTTAAATGCTTTCTAAAAACCATTTTGCATTTTAAATGCTTTTCTCAATGCATTTTCCATTTTAAATGCTTTTTTGCAACATTCTTCCTACTATCTCCACTCATCTTTTTTTCATAAGCCCCAAATATCAGTCGGTCCTCAACCTCGCTATGAGAGATAATTTACATTTGTCAAGTTGCTCCCTGGTAGGAGCCCTGGCAATTTAGTGATACCATTACAAAAAATACTGATTCAAAAACTGAACGTGGGGCCATGACGCTGTAATATTAACTGCTAAGTTTTTATGTTTTTACGTTGGCAACATTAGTCCCGCGCAAATTTTTTGTGGTTTCATAATCTGTAGTCGTGGTGTTTTTGGATTTACCATCATGTAATATGCTTGTTCTACATTGATATCCATTATTAAATGACAAAAATGTTTAGAAATTCTATAATTATTTTATTGTTTGACCTGAGAAACCATTTTGCATTTTCAATGCATTTTGAAAATAGGTATTTTGCATTTTGCATTTGAAATGCTTTTCTAAAAACCATTTTGCATTTTGCAATTTCAAATGGAAAAATTTTGACCCATTTCCATTTTGCATTTCAAATGGTTTTGGGTACCCATTTTGCACATCTCTGGTTCTAACTACTGGCATGTTGCGCTTCCCCCTTAACTCACCCCACCTCATAATCGCGAAATGAGTGGCATTCAATACACACGCTGAAGATGGCTAATGGCATGCTTTGAGCGAGTTACTAGCACGTGTATTAAAATCATTTTTCTTCGGTTTTTTGAAAAACGTTTTAGAATAAATTATTTAAAAAATTACCCTCCCAAGGCGCAGCCTGTTTCCGTTTTTTTCCGCCTTGAGTTGTATTCTAATGACTTTTATTTTTATTTTTAACCAATCACTGGTGATACACATAAATAGATAAAATTCTTCAATTTTTTCATTATTTTCATAATGAAAAAGATTGCTCACGAATTACACAATAACTCCCATAATGCCTGTAGATGCATACAAGTTGAAGTAAATAAAAACCATTGCAATCTGCAAGAATTAAGCACGCCTAAAACATATACTTCTTCTTCTTGGAAAAACTTCTATAGGTATATTTTTTCTTCATTTTGGGTTGCGCCTCTGAAAAAAGGTACTTAGCTCGTCTTTTAGGTGTATCTACCCGTTTATAACGGTATGACTTGATTAATCTACCCGTTATAATGTACCTGTACCTAACAAAAAGGTATGAATTGCAAATTGTAGATAAGGATAGTGTGCCTAAGGCAAAATATTTGCCGACTTGTTAGATATAATAGTGTTATTGCGTCTTCTACAGAACATTCAATGAATTCAACAGAACGCAATGTTGTGTTTGTCTGTAATTAGTGATAGTATCAGCCAAGTTTAATTAATGTAATTGAATTTCGAGAGCTTTGATATGAATCATAGTTGACAAATCTAAGAAAAAAAAAAAAAAAAAAACATTAACGTTAGTTTTAATAAAACGTACCTATGCATCAGATAAACCTACCTACTGAGGAATTCAATATATTACTTGTTCGAGCAACAAAATCTTAACATTTAGATTTTACACGGTGACCGGAAGCTAGTGGTACAAGCAGGAGACTGGTGAATCTACATCATATTTGGGGTTGATTTTGTGGTATAACTTTTTTTGATTTGAGCTATGGTTTTCGAGTAAATCTAGTCCGAAGTTGGAGTTTTTTTTAGGTCGAATGTGAAAAAAAATCGGTCGCTACGGGGTTACTATCAACTGTATTGTCTTTCAAAATGCTTCGAAGCGTAGACCCGGCTACAAAAGATTTTCAAGAAAATAGTTCTTTTTTTTAAAAGGATCAGATGACTTTTTTTTGTGTGTACTTTATGGCCAAAATTAGAAGGCTGTCAAAAACTATAGGGATTAAAACAGAGGAATCAATTCGGTCAGTTTTAGCAGACATGTTAGAAACCAATAGTGAACGATATTATTGTGAAAGTAAGATATGAAAATATTGTTAAATTGTTACATTAGATAGGTAAGGAGAGTTTACCTTAAATTACAAATAAATGTTTCTTATAAATATATATCGCCATTGTACTAGTAAAGCACCCAGTGAGACCCACATTATACATTACTTTCTCAGTTTTAGGTGTGTGATCATTTATTGAATTAAATGGCTTCATGTATCGGCTAATCTGAACAGTAGCCATTTAATTTAAACGCTGTAACTTTCGGAGTCGGTTCACACGACCCAAGGGAGAGCGTATGCATCTGAGGACAGTGCTGCCTACCATGTCTGCTGCTTCCAATGCAGAACCACAAACGTAGATAAAATTTCCTCTCGCATACCTGGAAACAGTTTACCAAGACAGGTGACTAATTACTGTCCCGTGGTTAACTGCAGAATAGTGCACTGAGAAGTGCATGGAACAGTACGAGCAGGGCCGCCGCCTGTGCGAATTATATTCCGCCCTAAGAAAGATAAAGCTTACTAATAAAACATAATATTAAGCCCTGATTGATTCTGTATGCTGTGCGTTAGCCTAACACTTCTTGAATCGGCCGTATACGACACGTTTAAACGCGGTATTCAACAAGCGCTTTTGATTATCCTCATTGATAATTCCACATCGGGGATCTATTTATATTATTTCTATAAGACTACGCATTTACTTTTGAAAGCATGCGCTAAGAATTTATCTGAAAGTAAACGATTTAAATAGCAATGAAGAATGTGCTGAAAAGAGGCAACTAATAATTCTGTTGGTCGCCTTTTGATTACGGCCGCCCGTGTGTGCCGCGCAGAATCACGTGGGTACGTGGCGACCCTGACTGCAATATATCTGCGCAATCCACGAAGCAGATACAAGATCACAGCATTTCTGCACAAACTTTATTGCAGTGATCGGGAACATTAGCCTAGATTGCACTAATGTAGGGAAGTCAATGATTAAAAAGAAAATAAATTGTACATGAGAAAATCATCGGAACCTTTTGTCCGACCCGATGCTCATCAATTTTCTAATTTCGTTTAAACGGATGAACATATCGTCGTCTATCAAGTCGAATTTATTTTTTTCTCTAGTGTTACTCATACTGCCGATCTTTCTCTCCAGTGTTACTTAATTATGACAACTTATTTTTCTTCGATCATAGTCGTAAATTTCGATAAAATTCGCTGGACAAAGAACTAAGATTTTATTTAATAATTACTCTACATTATAATATTAACGCTTTTAATCATGTAACCTTTAGTGAAACTGATCAAATGTTTTCAAATTTTGATATTATTATTTTTTTATGTGAATACTGCACAGAAGACGGTTGGGAGTCTTGAGCCAGTGAGACTATGGCATCCCCAATTGGGGTTATGTTGTGAGGCTGAAAGTAGCAATGAAAGGAAGGAGATGGGGAAGGGAGATGGGAAAGTACCTGGTTATTCAGATCTGGACACCAAACATGGCTAAAGCCATTTCAAGCAAGGTTTCAAATCTGAATGGCGGTTTTCACCGGGGCGATATTGAGAGTATCTTCCAATTAACTGATTGACTCAATTTCATTGACCTAGCTGTCTTCTGAAAGGACTTATGTAAATTGGTGGCATCAGTTTTCTTTAAAATCTGCAGAGACCACATTTGTAGGGATTATTTTTGGTTCAGTGATTTGTATTAAAAATAATAATATAAATTATTTTGCACATTGCAATGTTCGAACTGACAACCTCTGAGACTACAAGGAGAAAAATAAGTATTGCTAATTTATTAAGAATATCTTTAAATTATTTATAATCCGGTTGAAAACGGGATTGCAAGCCTTAACGAATGAATTAATAGGTTTTCTGATAAACTTTTAGTAAATGACGAATTAATGTCGGAACATGTGTTCATGAAAATCCTAATATTCTCGCATTTTGTCATCATACATTAAAGCGAATGCACGTGCTTGAACACTTGTTCCGATATATTATAAATTTACTCAAATTTATTAGGAAACTGCTGCAATCTTGTTTTTTAACTAAATTACCAGCAATTTGAAGAGATTCGCAATATTTAATATATTCAACACACTCTGCATTTGTAAATAAAAAAATATATACTATATAAATACAGGTTTTCCAATAAGAGGTGTTATTTTGAATTGCCCGCTATTTCGGTAGATGTTACTTTTAAAGCTGTCATTTTTTGACATTTGACAAGAAGAAACTACGCCATTGATAAAAATGGAACGATACATGCTTCAACAACGCATTGAAGTTATTAAAATTCACTTGAGTGATGAGGCCCATTTCCACCTCGGTGGCTTCGTCAACAAGCAAAATTGTCGCATCTGGGGCCCAAGAAAACTCAAGAGTTATTGTTGAAAAGCCTCTCTATCCTCAACGTGTCACTGTTTGGTGTAGTTTATGGTCCGGCGGAGTCATTGGAACTTACTTTTTCGAAAATGAGGCTGGAGCAACAGTTACGGTGAATGGATTGCGCTATCGATAGATGATTAATGATTTTTTATGGCCGGAATTCGATGGTATTGATCTGGACAATGTTTACTTTCAACAAAACGGTGCTACGTGCCACACAAGCAACGAAACCATTGATCTTTTACAATTAATATCAAAATAACACCTCTTATTGGAAAACCCTGTACATACTCATTTATCTCCTTGTACCTACATAGAGCCAAAGTCCGTCACTCCGACATGTGTAGCTATTTAATAATATTATAATTTACTTAGTCAAATTTAACGTAGTTTGTCGAAGATTTAACGTAAATACATTTTTAATATATTGCTAACAATCTGAGACGGAAAACCACCATTAAAATTTGTTATCATAGTCCAATTGTCACGGTTTCACGGTCATAACACTAGCTTGATTATATGTCACGAAATATTATTGTTTGAAGGGCACGATTAATGCATTGGTAGAGTTGATATTTAATCTTGATTTTTTTAAAGTGCATTTCGAGTAAGTTAACAGTTATTTGTTGTGAGACATTTTAAATCATTGATTGAAAGTTAGAATTATTAGGTATTTTTTTTATTGATTATTTAGCAATATAATTTATTTTTTTACATTAAATATTTAAAAAAATAATTTACCACAGGGCCTATGTTATCTTTTGAGATGTTGCGTGGATGGTATTTTTTAAGGAAAGGAAGAAAAGAAAGTTCTGGGAAGAGGGTTGGGTAGGAATCCAGGGATGAGCGTGTCCAATATAAATATATTCCATCCACTGCGGCGCAAAGAGATGGGTCGAGAGATCTGTTGAAGAGGTCTCGCCAAACCAGCCTCTCTCGATCTGGCTCGCCACGCAGCTGCTGGGCAGGCGCATCCTGCACACACCTCAACCGATGAACCCGGGCACCCCTGCTAAATCAACAAACGTAGCGAATCACCCGTGGCAGGGGTGTTGGTTATCCAATAAATGGTTCCCGGAGCGGCGGTACCCATACCCGCCTCCCAAATTGTGACATTTTTAAAATTGGGAGCGATGACGTAGGTTCCCGCCTATCATCAAACATACTAATTTCATAAAATAAAATAAAATACTTTTTGTTTTAAAACCACGAGTTTTTAATAATTTTTATAACCGACCGGTTTCGCTTTACTCAAGCATCTTCAGGGTACAAATTATTACTAGACAAGAAGTACAAAGTGTGAGCTTATATATAAAAAAAAATTGAGGGAGACAACATGATATAAATATAACAAACACAGAGAAATCATACAATACATTTACACAAGTACAAAAGACATGGGCAAAACCGAAGTATTTTATTTTATTTTATTAAATATGTCGAACCACAAAGTGATTGCTTTCTACAATAATATCATACTAATTTCGTTTGTGAGTCTACCTTGGTGAGATTGTAACTCTGGCTCAATGAACTCAATGAATTTAATTGTCATTTTCAAAATTGGAACTCATTGTGTAAAAAAGTAGACAAGCGATAATGTACCTACCTATAATATGGCTAGTATTTTTTATTGTGTATTTCTTTTCTACAAATTTCTTATAGTTTGGGTCTGTGCTTTTTAGCTAACATACATTTATCAATCCTACAATTATAATATCCCGTAATTTTTCACTGGTCTTTGCTTGTAATTAATACTATTATATTTTACAAGACAATTATTTTTATTCTCTATTTGAAATTAGTAACATTTTAATAGTAATTTTTTCATTTCTAACGAGTCAAGTTAGCAATTATTATGTGCAATCATAATATGAATCCTTTCACCACAAATAAACCATTCACCTTTCACCGTATGCCTATTTTCTAAAAATACTCGATACAATTTCGCATTAGTACAAATGTGTGTTATTTGCACAGTTTTATCTTTGATTGTTAATCCTGATCATTACTAATATTGACACAAAATTAACAGCAACAGACACATTTACTCGGGAAACAAAATATTTTACAAAACCATCGCCATTTGCATTTTTATTCTTCTGTGAGTTATTAAAAAACCTGTCAAATGATTTAACAGTACCGTGTGGTGTTCACTCTGGTGTATACGTACCACACATAATGTCCATAATGATAATGGTTTTTATTATACTATGTACTACAGGCTAAAGACACCATGCTCCGTTGTTACTTCTCCTTCTGTCTCGTAAATGTCGCACGTAATGAAAAGAGAGGTTGCAGCGGAGCTCTCGACAGAAGGATTCCATGCACCATGCATTAGGCAGGTACTGTACTGAATATTTGATCAATACGCGCCGTGTTATTATTGTTGCTTATCGTTACAGCAGGTGACTCAGTTGGGGGAGATGGGGGACATGTCGATCAGATAATAACTTAACTGCGTAATTATTATCTAAATAATCGTCATACAGCATGGCCAATTGTAGATAGTTAAAGGGAATTTCGAAGCAATTCTCACTAAATCGAATCATGATGACAGCTACTTTAATACTTATTAGTTTCATGTAAAATGTAAACAACACCGTACTGCCTACTTCATCCGAACTTTTTGCTAGAGCTGCTCATGCATTGAGATTCTAAAACCCTTGATCGCCCCTGCCAGTTGATCCCTTGAATACTTCCTACACCCCCCTTATGGATGCCCTATCGGATTATTTCGGTTGTACTTCCTCTCTGGTAATAAATGCAAAGAGAATATACGTCCATAAAACAATGGTCGATGTAGGTACTTTTATTATCTGCAGGTTAGGTAGGTCTTTAGTGGAAATACGCTATACAAATATTTTTTTAACAATAATGCCGTTTCACCGAATAACAATAGTCGACATTTAAAATTTGCAGTCGGCTAAAAGAAAATACGCTGTACCTACCTACCTACATATATAACATCACTAAGTACAACAGAAATAATTCTTTCGGGGATCAACTGGTTGACGGATCAACTGCACGGGGAATCAACAGCCAAAGAAGGAACGAACTATTTTTTATATCCTTTTTTTCGTAACACAAAATTAACGCTTTTAATGTTAATTTTATCTCTAAAATAGCTTCTATCAAGCAGAAGTTTTTTACATTGACATAATACATTAAGGTCAGTGAGCTGCGTATTGATCTCGATAATGTCATTTCAAACTGTTTTACAGTGCCATCAACGTACCGACAAACGTAAATCCAATGCAAAATACACTTAGATAGGTATTCAAAAGCGATTTTTTATTTTATGTAATTTAAGCTATAAATTGAAAATAATAATACATATTTAAGTTCATTTTTCACTGCTTTGCAAACCGCTTTTCCAAACATAGAATAATCTCTAAACTTTGAGAGCATACCTTTTTATTTATTATTCTTAAAATAGATTTACTTCATGTTGTCTCATATAATCTTAGTTACAATATTCATTTAAAGTTTTTATTTTAGTTCTAATAATTTTCTAATTCACAGTTTTGGTTCTGGTTATTTTTTTAAATCGGAAGTTATCTTTCTGTTTTTTTATGTTGTGTGCGTACTTTATCGTATTTTAGTTTGACTCTAAAATAAGTTGGTAATAAATTGTTAAAATCTTTGTAAATAAAAACTTTATGAACGATAAATAATTATCACATGTTTATAATATTAAATTTTTGATTAAATTTCTTAATTTTAACTAAAGATCTAAAGAATATTTATAAGAGATTGTATATTTTGCTATCCACACTAGGAGTTCACCTTTATTATGTATGACAATTTCGCAAGTCTAAATAAATTGATTCCGTTTTGGCTTAGATATAAATCTTTCATCACAAAGTTTTATTTACAAAAACACAAAATCTAATCCGTGCCTTACGTTACCCCTAACTCCTCCAAAGCTTCACGGTTGCATGCCCGAATGAAACCCTTCACAGCCCAGCGCATAGCGGCTCGGTAGGTACTGTGTTCTCTTGCCCCTGTCTCCGCTGCCCCAGTGAATAGCTTCCTGCATTCAGCCAGACGGTTCCTGAATAATTTATGCAGTTCACCCTATGAACCCATAAACTCCTGGTAACCGGTGTGCTATATGCTGTATGGATGGGCACTGATGCGTGAGAAAACAACCGGTGCTTCCGAGTTCCTATGCGTAGATCCGCTTTGGATCTAAAATACGTTTAATTTAGAGTTTTAAAACTATTATGTAAGTGTGATTATCACAGAAGAGTCACAGCTGCTTCCGACCGTCTGAAGCCAGTGAGCCTATTTGTGATATAATTGGGACATGTTGATAGGATGGAGGTCGCGGGGAGGAGAAAAAGATGAGGAAGGTCGACAAACACGGCTAAAGCCATTTCAAACAACGTTTCAATTCTAAATTGAGGTCCTTCACCAGGGCGATACTGAAAGTCTCTATCACTTTGAAAAAATGCCATGTTGTACAAATGTATATATTCAATTTCTTTCTAAAGAGCATCGTTCTGTAATTTTTCTTCTCGTTTTACTTCCTGACCAGTTATTCTAAAAATATGGTTTAAAAATAAATCTATATTATATTAATAGTTAAATAGTGCATAGTTCTTAGTCAGAGTTCCATGATTCGTGATGAAAATTACACTGCGAACTGAAAATTGTCGGGAAATCTTGGACAGAAATGCAGTAAAATTTTCATAACGCCTTAGTTTAGCGGAGGGGTGCGTTATTTCCAAATTAAATTTCTTTGAGATAGCGTTTAATATAACATGTATCCCAATATTATTCTACACAATTTTAATATAAGATAAGGCGCGTAAGTTTATTGTATACGTACCAACAAATTTAAATGTATAAAAATGAATGTTTCTTTGTTTGTCCCGTTCGCGTTCATATACCATTTATCCGATTGCGATGAAATTTAAAAGTTTGTCTTATTAGTGCCAAGAGTGTATAGAGAACAGTCTGAATGGAAAGTGATAAGAAGTGATGTGTAGTTTGTGGCAAGTGTATGTTTATGTATATAAAATAAATATAAACTTAATTAATATACATAATAAAATAACACCTCTTATTGGAAAACCCTATATTATTTCCACAAAACAATGTACCCAGTTGTCAAAATCTCCGAGCGACGCTGGGTAGACGTCAGCTAGTACGTCTATGAATCTATGAATGTCTATGAATCTATGAACGTCTATGAATGTCTAGTAATCTATGAAGCTTTATTTTACACGTTTTAAACAATGAAGATAACAGGTGAATAAAAATGCATGAAAATTTTAATGACTTACGACGCAATAAAAACCAAGCCATGTACAATTGTACAAAAAGTGTCGATTAAATAAGCACGAAAAAACACAACAAAAGATCAAGATAAAGAAAATACTAATGGAAAATCACATGAATAAGAAAGAAACAGTTACTAATAGTAATGTCCAAAGTCAGTGTTGATCGGTCAATATCCTCTCAAACGTATCGTAACACACAAACTTATCAAGTGCAAAATAATCTATAAAAACTGTTGAGTTTTTTTTACGTTCTTTTGTTCACCATTTAGCTGTTTTGCGTTTGGTCAGATTTTGGTGGATTAGGCACAAGCTGTGAAGAAAATAACTCATTAAAATATATCCAACAGTGATTTTGATTGAAAACAGAGTTTAGTAAAATCAATTTACAATCTTTTGCCGATAGACTGAAAACGGAGAATCAAATAAACATATTTAAAAAAACGGTTCTATCGATAGGTGAACAAAATTAGAATGTTATGTAAATACGGAATAATTTTTAAATAACTGTGATGTGAGATAAGATATTAATATTATATATATGTTAATATTAATATAAACCATAAATATTATATAAGGTTCCTATACATTAGAAATGCAGATACTTGTAAAAGTGATGTACATAATTTTATTGGGATTTTCATATTTTTGGCGTAGTTTTTGTTTTGATTTATTTATGATTCACTATTTATAATTGGTGTAGTTACTTACTCGGCTTATTTTCAAAACTTTTTTTTCTCTTTTCGACAACATGACATCTTGTATTAAGATTAATTACATTTTGAACACTCAATAACTCACGATGGAGATTACATTGCAAGCTAAATATAGTTACATCGATCTGTATATTTTTGCTGTCCAATTTTCACGACGGCAGTGCTCAGTGTTTGAGTATTTTTGGGTTGACGGCTGTAGCCCCAGATTTATCTACTTTATGGTTACGATATCTATATACTTTATCGACTAAGGTTTAGCATTGACATACAAATTCATTGATAAAATCACTAAATACAGGGTTTTCCAATAAGAGGTGTTATTTTGATATTCAATCGTAAAAGATCAATGGTTTCGTTGCTTGTGTGGCACGTAGCGCCGTCTTGTTGAAAGTAAACGTTGTCCAGATTAATACCATCCAATTTCGACCATAAAAAATCATTAATCATCTCTCGATAGCGCAATCAATTCACCGTAACTGTTACTCCCGCCTCATTTTCGAAAAAGTAAAGTCCAATGACTCCGCCGGACCATAAACTGCACCAAAAAGTCACACGTTGAGAATAAAGAGGCATTTCAACAATAACTTTTGGGTTTTTCGAGCCCCAGATACGACGATTTTGCTTGTTGACGAAGCCACCTAGGTGGTAATGGGCCTCATCACTCAAGATGATTTGCATTTGATTCACTCAAGTGAATTTTAATAATTTAAATGCGTTGTTGAAGCGTGTATCGTTTTTTCGTATCCATTTTTATTAATGGCGTAGTTTTTACTTGTCAAATGCCAAAAAATAACAGCTTCAAAAGTAACATCTACCGATATAGCGGGCTATTCAAAATAACACCTCTTATTGGAAAACCCTGTAGTATAAAACAAACTCGCTATCCGCGTCTGTCTATTTGTGCGCTTAGTTCTCCTAAAATACGCAACGGATTTTAATGGCGTTTTTACTATCATTTAGAAAATTTATTCCGAAAGGTTTATAAATATAATACATGCAAATTATAATAATAGAAAGTAGAGAAAAGTCGATGTTTTGTAATCAAGTCGTTAAAAAAATATATTTTCGGTCGCTTACATTGCTAACGATGGCTAAACCTTATGAGATATATAAACATAATGTACTACGGAATTGTATATCTTAAAAAGGTCTAAAGAAAAATCGCTAATATTATATGTCTATCTCTTAAGGATAACTCCCAGCAACGCCGGGTATATCTCAGCTAGTTATTAATATTTTAGAGTCAAGCATATTAATGAAAGCGATTCGTGGTTTATTGCTTACTTTGAAGTCACCGTGCGATGATCTCTCATCCGTGCTATAAAGGGGATCATAGAAATTCTGCCCCGTTACCCTTGTCACGAATTACTGTCACCAGGTGGGCTTGGTGCCTATTTCTAGGAGTACCGCCGATAGCTCCGTTACAACCTCTCCCTCCGTCACATAAACGACGCAAGTTACAGAAGGAGAGATTACGACGTTGCTCTCAGTGGGAGGACGATACTCACTGACTCAATTCTGTATACCAGTCTGTCTTTCCAGCAATACTCGTGACAACCGATGACCGAGCGTTAAATATAATCGTTTGTTTAGTATTTGAAATCTCTCTGATTTAATGCGGGATTAGCTGAAGTATTCGTATTGGCTACGGTGATAAAACGATCAAGAGAAATTGAAAATAAATTAAACTAGAGTCGGAATTGGTTGATAATTATGAACTCGTATTTACCTCATAACAACGCGTTGCGGTATTTAAAGTAAGTTATTTTTAAAAAGATGCACGACTTGAATAGAAAACAGGCAATGAAGAAGTATGATTGGATGAGTATGAAATGGCAGGAGATGGTAACTTTATACAGAACACAGCTTTTGTATTCCCTCTCTCCTACAACACGGTTATAGATTAAGTCTGGCTCCTTTATCTCCATTACAATGTATTCTGTCGACAAATATACTTAGCTGAGCAGCCACAGGTGATCAGCATGTAGAACAAGATTGATCAGCAAATAATGTCAACCCCTAACTAGCCTATCCTAACCTAACCTATTTTGTATTATTTAAGTTTTTAATCCAGCAGGACTAGGAGGGTAGTGCAATCCCAATCTGCCATATTACACGAGAAATTACAAATAAAAATTAGATGAAAAAAATAAATTAGAAGGTACCTAATGATAACATAAAACAGCAATATTGAGCCTGATATTATTTTACTGCTGACAAAACATAGTGTGATATCATTTTGTATTACGGTGAGATTTATTAATTAAGCAGTGTCAGAAAGAGACGGCACTACAATTTGTATTTGCGTTTAAAAACTACCAAAATACACAGCTACAATATCGAAAATTGTAATTTTATAATTCGAAAAGTCATCGACCGTCATTGGTTGCACGTTTGTGAAAGATGTGTCAAAGCTGTGTGAATTTTTTATATGAAATGAAAAAAAAACAAAGCCCACAAAAGTTTTACAGCTTACAAGAAAAAAATAATAAACTATTTAAAAAAAAATCAATTTTTAATATTTTTAATAACATGTGCAGTTGTGCACATGCCATTTATAATAGATCCGAAATAGTCAGCTACACGGAGAAAAATAATCCTGTTAAAAAGTGATAGCAAGCCAATTTCCTAATTAGTCATTCAGAATATAATATCGAGAACGCGTGTTCTTTTCCTAATAAACACACACCGGAATGCGGTAATGTAAAACGAATAGTTTGACCAGATTTTTAATAAATTAACAGTTTTTTTATATCAGTTTTCTACGTTGGAGTAATCCGAAGGGTTTAAAATATCCTTTAAAATATAATCCCGAAAGAGCACAATATAAGTAAAACGTTGGACTCTCATATTATAATACTTGGAGTGTATAAAATTATTAGTACATTCTCTTTTAGCCGGTCTTCGTAGACGCAAAATTAAGATAATTTACGAAAAATCTTACAAAAGAATGCTTTACAAGAATTACTATCATTAAATTGCATGTTATTATGCAGCTTCAAAAAGTGAAACCTTCGACAGTCAATTCTCCAAACCGCATTATTTACCTGCGAACATTTAAAGGAAGGCGTCTGTACGATTTGAGAGTAAACACAATATGAGGTAGTGCGCTCTTCCGACTTCCGACCTCGTGACCCACTTCCGTGTGCAGAATTCCATCCAAACCACCGCCGGCACTGCCTTCAATACAGCCTGCGTGCCGGGTTTATCGAACTTTGCTTCGTGGAGCCCAAACTCATGATAAAAATCGAAAAAAAAAGAAATCGAATCATCAATTGGTCGTGGGTAAGAAAAAGGAAGGTTGGGAAGTACCTGGCTATTCAAATCTGATCACCAAACACGGCTAAATCCATTTCTAGCTACTTTTGGTTGCTTAATGGTTGTCTTACACCAGAACCATACTGAGAGTATCTTCCACTCTGGAACATGCAGCAAATATATAATATTTTTGTTTTATTGAATAAATTGTGATATTGAACCCACGACTTCCGGATTACTTGTCGAGAGTCTTAATCCTCGACCACGGAGTAAAGACTGAGAAATTTCTTCAATTATAACGATTTTAAGTAGATTTTAACAACTAACAATGCAAAATTGTTAGGTACCTAGTTGTTTATCTTAGTAAAATAAATAAAAAATTAAAGTTAACTTAACCAAGCTCACCTTTATAACAGGATGTAAGGGATGTGAAGTCACTTTTGTCAATTTAACGTTTTTTAAGAAATCTTGATGACAAAAATTGATGTTAATTAAATTGAGAAATTTTTATTAAGCGGACTACTTTATAAAAGTTTTCAGTGCTCGGAAAATGCTATGCACCTATTAAACAATTAATAATTTTTAAATTTACATAATATTCATTTCCTGTTGTATTTTTATCTATGTGAAATCATTGACCTATTATAATGATAATGGTTAGGCAACGCTTTTTACATGAACCTTGGCCGTAGGAATTAATATATTTTTATCAATTTTAAGTAAAAGTGTTGTCATAATTTTTTTCAAACAATTGAAAAATATACAGTGCTATTCCACACGCTAAATTATAAAACAGATGCAGTATATAATTCGACAATTAACCGAGCTTTTCTTACTCTAAATAATATTTGTCTTAACTCTAACATTGACATTTTTTCGTATTCACTGCCCAAATTCAAACGTGGCATCATGTCAATAATTTAAACTATTCAATGCGCATACATACAGTCACACACACACAAACACTCACATACATTACACACGTTACACACACACCTATAAACTACATAAGTCACCAACATGAAATCTTATTACTGTATATTGTTTCATCTCTGTAAATCATGTACTGTTTGTTTCTAAATATAAAATAAAATAAAAAATAAAATAAAATAAAAAATTACGTTTTTTTTATTGGTGCCCTTTTTTACTCATTTAAAGTACGATCTAGCGTGTTTAAATCGCACTTTATGGAACGCGCGTTTTTTAAAGTTACCATGGCAACATCAACAAATCAACAAAATGTGAAATCTAAATGTCAACTTTTAACTATAAATCTGACAGGAATATTTTAAACGTCAAATAAAACATTACAAAAACAATAACACAAATTAATGTTTGTGTTTTTTATTTCCATGACAACAAGATATTGTGATGTAACATCACGAATTCATTAATAGTTCTTATTTCCAAATTTTTAATAATAATATCAATATTTATGTTTTCAAAGTGTACAAATAAAAAAAATAGCGTAAAGTATTCGTGGATAACTGGTCTTTAAAACACTTGCTTTATTTCGAGCACGACGGCGTAGCCGAGTGCTCGAAATAAATCGAAATCGAAATCGAAAAAAATCGCGCGTGTTTTAAAGACCTGTTTATCCACTTATACTTTAATATACTATTTTATTTCCTGAAAAAAAATTTTTCTTCCATTTTTGCTGGCACATCATGCACCCGTGTTCAATTTATTTTTTCATCTATTTGAATTTAACTTTTGTTTACCATAATCCAAATCTTGGAAGCGGAAATTAACCCATTTCCCGACATCAGTTGTAGCTGAAACTCGGCAGATGGACTCGTTGTGGTTGACAGTGCTTTCTATCGTCTGTGGCAATCACGTACACCCGTGGACTTATACGCATTTCCTTGAATTCGGACGAAATTGCAGCATTGAAAATTCGAAATAAATGTCAGTCCTATAAGATTGGTATCAACGCGGTTGACTGCGGTCACTGAGACGGAATGTTCAATCCTAAACCAAACCATTTTTTAAACTTTTATTTGATGGCCCGAACACTCTTGAAGAGCGAAAGCAAGCGAAAATTGATCGATGTATTAAAGTTGTTTTTTTTTATTTTTAGGACGGATTGTTGCGAAGAATTTGAACAATTCATCAAATTTCAACGTTCATTTTCGGGTTCTGTGAAATTCCTATTCAAATTCTGTTATTATATCATTAAAGGCTAGTTGCTCGACAGAACTGAAATAATAACAGAAAAATCTTTCACAGAACTTGAAAATTAACTTTGAAATTTGAAGAATTGTTCAAATTCTCCGAAACAACCCGTCCTAAATCTTGCTTTACACGGGTTTATTTTTTAAAGTAAATGTTTTGTAAAACGTGCTTTAAAAGCCCCGCCCGAGAGTGACAGTTATCCAATCTAATCTGTTTAATATGCGAAGTTCTTCACATGAGCTGAACATTTACCTACCGGTGTTATTGTTGTGTATTCACCGAGCACTAACGTACTTCCCTAGCTTCTGCCCGCCTGGCACGGTGAGCGGATAATTGGGTTAATCAAAGTAGAAAAGCAAAGCCTTGTTTAAATTAATATACAGGGTGTATCGGCACTAACCCGACAAACTTTAACCAGCTATTCCTTAGCACATTTGGAGTAAAAAATGTTATGTACACTTTGCTGTCCGGTAACATTTTTTTTCTTTTAAAAACAAAAAATAAATAAAATTTCCACACTCCGCTACTGCCCACAGTATAGGGGTAAAATAATTGGCAACGCCGCGCTACTGTCATCTCTTTCACACATATTCTGTCTCAAGTCCCGTGTGGTTCCCGCCACCCCGTCTCGTATCAGTGGTCAGTGCTGTTTTGGGAGTTCGCATGTCATCAAGTTTCTAGTTTCGTTTTTGTTTTGTTATCTAAGTTTTTACTGTTGAAATATGCCCCTCAATTATCCACCTGCCGAGCAAGCAGATATTGTTTTTGTTTATGGATTTTGCAATGGAAATTCACGAGCAGCCGTAAGGGAGTATCGCATGAGGTTTCCTGGAAGACGCGTCCCACACCATGCTACCTTTGTCCAGGTTTGTACCCTATCAATTGTTTATTGAAACTATTTACATTCATTGATAATGCCAAAAAGCGCTTTTGAAATTTAAACTGGGAACATTAAAAACATAACAAGGGGCCACCAACTTTAAAAATGTAAATTGTACTTTAGGTGATTTGTGTTCAGTGGTCACTAAACGGCGTTTTAAAAAGTTAATTAATTTTAATCTCTAATAAATGCATCATTCACTGCAATTGAATTCACTCCCTTTCTCACCATGGGATTATTTAAATTACTTGAATTCAATTTCACCCCTGTGAATCCAAGATATCAACCGTACCTAGTTAAGAAAATTATAATTTAAAACACTTTGTTATACATTTTACTATAAAAAAATGAAATAAATGAAGAGAAAACGTAAGTTTTCTGATATGTGCCTAAAATAAGTGTTCTTTAAAAATAAAATGAGTGAAAAAGCCCGCGATTGTTTATTTGACATTATTACTGAGCTGAATAATAAAAGCAGTTGTTATTTGTTGTTTTGTTTCAGATGTATCAACAATTGCGTGACTGTGGCATCGGACGGATTGAAGGCGCCGGCGGAGGACACAACATCGTTCCTGTGGCAGTTGAGGAGAGAATCCTGAACTTAATTACCGAAGACCCCACGCTGTCCGTGCGTCGGGTCGCTCTGATGATAGGACACAGGGAACACATGGCGGTATGGAGAGTTCTGAAGAAGCACGGGCTCAAACCTTTTCACTATAGGCGCTGCCAAGGCCTCATGGAGAATGACCACTTTTCCAGAGTCGTGTACTGCAGAAGAATGCTGCATAATGTCATAAGAGATGCAGACTTCATGAAAAACATATTGTTTACCGACGAAGCACAGTTCACTAAAACAGGAGTGCTAAATGTGCACAACTTGCACCATTGGGCTGAACAAAACCCCAAGCTTGTTCGGGAGTCGTCGAGCCAGGACAGATTTTCCATCAACATGTGGGCAGGAATCCTGGGAAATCAAATACTCGGTCCAATCGAGTTGCCTCCCAGACTAAATGGACCGATGTATTTGGAGTTCTTACAAGTGCAACTGGGCGAGATTCTGGAAGATGTGAACCTCGAATTACTACGGAGAATGTGGTTCCAGCACGATGGAGCCCCACCACACTATTCGATTGCCGTGCGGAACTACTTGGATGTCGAGTTTCCTGGTCGTTGGATAGGCCGTGGAAGTCCGGCCATTGCTTGGCCACCAAGATCACCCGACCTGACCCCCCTGGATTACTACCTGTGGGGGGCTCTCAAGGAAAAAGTGTATGCTAAGCCAATAGCCTCAAGAGAGCAACTGCTCGAACGAGTGATGGAAGCCGCTGCAGAAATTAAAGCAAATCCTGCAAACTTAAATAATCAAAATATAACAAGACTACACGCTTGCATCGAAAATAATGGTAGTCACTTCGAACAAATGCTCCAATAAAAAAATTAACATAAACTACATGTCCGCATTTTCATTTATTATTTATTGGTAAAATTCTCACAATGTCATTCATTTACACATCAATATTACCTACATATCAATATTTAATAAAATCTGTAGAAGAGTATGCCCGTCGGCATTCAACAAGTTTTTCGACAAGTGTGTCGAAAAGCGTCTTCTCTCTTTCCTACACACTAAATATTAATGGTTAAAAATGAGACGACTGATGCTTGTAAATTTCCGAGTAAATTGTCGTAAATTATTATTTGCTAATCCCAATATTATTTGCTAATGCTAATAATTAAGTGAAATTTTAAACAATGCAATAATAGGATTATTGCATTGTTAATTTCACTTAATGTCGTTGGTATTTCCAACTGATGACTCAGGGGTTTATTTCCCTGAATAATTAAGTATTTTGGGGTCTAATTATTATGCATTTCATTACATCCGATAATTTAAACAATTTTTATGTTGAATTGGGGTAAGTTTTATGGCTAAGGGAAGGAGTGGAAGGTGAGGAAGTACCTGGATATTCAGATCTGGTCACCAAATACGGCTAGTCATTTCAAGCAACGTTTAAATTCTAAACCTGGATATTCAGATCTGGTCACCAAATACGGCTAGTCATTTCAAGCAACGTTTAAATTCTGAACCTGGATATTCAGATCTGGTCACCAAATACGGCTAGTCATTTCAAGTAACGTTTAAATTCTAAACCTGGATATTCAGATCTGGTCACCAAATACGGCTAGTCATTTCAAGCAACGTTTAAATTCTGAACCTGGATATTCAGATCTGGTCACCAAATACGGCTAGTCATTTCAAGCAACGTTTAAATTCTAAACCTGGATATTCAGATCTGGTCACCAAATACGGCTAGTCATTTCAAGCAACGTTTAAATTCTGAACCTGGATATTCAGATCTGGTCACCAAATACGGCTAGTCATTTCAAGCAACGTTTAAATTCTAAACCTGGATATTCAGATCTGGTCACCAAATACGGCTAGTCATTTCAAGCAACGTTTAAATTCTGAACCTGGATATTCAGATCTGGTCACCAAATACGGCTAGTCATTTCAAGCAACGTTTAAATTCTGAATTAATTAATCAATTACGAAAAAGCGTGGGGTTAAGAATATTTTTTTTAAATTATAGTTGTAATTTATTGTCGATTTTTTAAAAAAATTGCGATATTTTAAATAAAATTTAATAATTATTGTTTAAATAAATTAGCAATCTGGCAGCATTCATTTGCAGGTGGTCAATCCAATGCAGTCATGACGTTTGTGTGAGTGCTTTCCTTTGTCTCAGTGTGTTGCGCAGCAGTTTTATATGAACCGTTTTTTGATTCATCGGGATTGTTTTTAAAACTATACATTCTTTGTACCTTCAAATTAGTGGAAATAAACTTAAGTGTGTCAAGCTGCTCGTTATATTCCGGTAATTCTGGAAGGCTTTTAACATAAGCAATAATATTCATAAATCACATTCCGCGAAGTTGTAAATAACTAAATTTATTAAAAAATATACGTTGTAGGATAGCCTAGCAAGTAACATTTTGACAGAGCACTTACGGTGATTTAAAAAACAACGGCGCTGTTCAAATAATCCAATTATTATTATTGATAAGTACCTAAGTGAGGAAAATTGTTTTTAAAAGTGCTCAGAATTATTGGACTTCGATTATAAATTCAGGAAATCTACTAATTAGTTTCTTAGTTTCAAAATTAGACTATTTAATACGTGAAACGCGTAAGAGGTGAAACCAAAGCATTCCAGAGGTGAAACAATTTAGATACAAAAATAAAACTGATGTGTACAATACAAGAAGACAATCAGTGATTCGCATACGAAAAATGTGAATAATCATTATTGTTAAATAAAATATTTCTTTTCTGGTACTGGATTATGTAATACGGGCTTCGTTCGCAGCAACACGCGAGAGTTGCGATGTTGCTTTCAAATTTTGACAAAGGATAAAACAGTGGTGACATGTGGTGAAAATATGTTTAATTAATTTTTTATTAAAAAAAAACGTTACCGGACAGCAAAGTGCACATAACATTTTTTACTCCAAATGTGCTAAGGAATAGCTGGTTAAAGTTTGTCGGGTTAGTGCCGATACACCCTGTATAATGTAATTCACACGCTCAATAATACAAAGCCAAGTATTTATTCAATGAGCTTGTAATGGTTTCACATGGTTTCTGGTTGATTATCATCAATCTGCTTAGGTTTCTTTTGCTTCGTCATCCAGTTTTGGACAAATGTCTCGATCAGCCGATTCTTGGAGAGTCACACCCATACAAAGCCGGAACTACGTTATTCCTACTTCCCCAATATGAATATGAAAACATTGGTACACTTCCTGTGAAATTGAACAGAAAGGGAATCTACGCTGTGAGGGGGAATATTATTAATTCATTTGTTTTATTTTAAGAATATCAACTGTTTACAATATGGTTGGTTTATACATGTGCAATTTACTTAACTGAGAAACCAATTATAGATTTTCTCATTACCCTAATACATTATCAGCCTTGCTAAAAAAACTTGATGTAAAGATTACGAGGCTCGTAAGGTCAGAACAGTGTAAAACTTGACGTATTACCATGGCGTTTGTTTGGTTAAAACAGTCTTAAACTAGGCTCAAGATCAGCTTCACTGCACCAACGTCAAACGGGCGTGTAAGAATCTAATTAGTAAGGCGGTTTGTATTTAACAATTAAATAGTATAGGTATTAAATATACATATATTTTAATACAAGAGATACTCCATAGTATACATCATCACATATTATTTGGCGTCTTGTTTATTATAGGGCTGGCAGATTCGTCAATAGTGACCAGCTGCTAACCTTATACAAATCTCATGTACGCCCAACAATTGAATTTGGAAGCCACCTCTGGGTTGGAGCCCCACAATACTTGATAAACTATTTTGATTCTGTGCAAAGGTGTGCGGTCCGTACGATTGACAATCCGTTGTTAACAGACCGTTTGCTATTTCTATTGCACAGACGCAATGTGGGCATGCTGAGTCTGTTCTACAGGAATTTTAACGGAGCCTGCTTTAAGCAGCTACCAGCATTATAACTTGGTGCACCGGTACACGTGCGTGTTTTTTTGTAAGGCGGCTACCGGCATCTGTTTTTACTCCTTCAAAACCCGCATTAATAAATTCCTTTCTATAGCCCTACTTTAACCCGCCTCACAACTATGCCTAACCGGATGGCGACATAGTTCCCCTGCCTTTACAGTGTACAGACAGGGGTGCTCTTGTGAGGTGTCACATAAAAAATCATTCCATTCTATGTAATTTTGTTTTGTTGGAATACATTAATACAATACATTTTTAATAACACTCGATAAAATTTTGAAACTCAAAGATTCGTGCTGTATTTCACCGTACCATTTTCCTGCATTTATTTATGAGAACATCTGTCTAAAAGTACTCGCAAAGTACTTAATGTTGACATAGAATAATGTGGACCACAACCTAAGAACACAACAAACTCTTTACATAGTCAACATGCATGTAGATATACACTGGTAGCAATGTTACGTGCTTCGTGCTACGAAGCTCCATCATTTATGTGCGTCCATAAACGTGAATGTAGGTACAGTTTCGACGTTTATTTATTGATGTAAACAATTAATAAAGCACGTCGTCAACAATGTCAACAACATAACACATAGCAAGGTGTGTTCGCGGTTTTAAAGATCATAACTCAAAACTTAACATCTTAAACCGGAGAAGATGAGTTGGAAAGAGAACAAATATTAATTGCGTAATGCAGATGAGCACCGCTTTCTTTTGCGTTTCATCTACGCTTTATCACCGGTTTATTTACTATTGATTATTGACCTATCAAACAAGAACTGCGAGGAACATAACTTAGCATTTTAATGTTAAACGTACAGCATCACTAAAACTGAAACAGAGAGTCTGGGAAGAGGAGTGTCGAGCCGTTGACCCCAAATTGGGAAAGAGCAAGTGAAAGATAAAAAAGAAGATTCACGTATCTGTATTCTGTGACTGATTTTAAGAAATTAATAATCGAATTAGACGTGTAGTGTCATCATCAACGTCGAGTAGCATAAACTGACTTAAATGGTGTTATTTCTTTCACGGGTTCCAACAATATCATTTTTTTTCTTTCGTCTGGAATCTATAATTACTTGTGTCCGAAACTAGTTTTGTATTATATATAATTCTTTTTTATTGTTCGTTTATTTTTTTCTTCCTTATCTTATAACTTTAAACATCTACTTTCTTCCTGGTTTATTTTGTACTCAACATCTAAAATGCAAAATTAATTTACACGAATAACTGTGAATAATAAAATAACTGTGTTTATAAAATATACTCAAATAAAAAAGAATAATAGTAGCGCAGACCCGCAAAAATCACGGGATATTTAATTGTTGGATTTGTGAAGCTGAAAGAATTAAAAAAAAAATCCCAGGATCCTTGTGCCTTTCAAAAGAAGATTAGAATTTTACATTTCATAGGAACACCGTTAGTAAACTTGTTTAAATTACGATATCTGTTCAAAAAATTAACAATAAGTGCACATTAAAAAAAATTAAGTACTTAAAATTTATAAAATAATTTTATTAACTACATTTTCGCTTGTCTAAACCGTTTCCACATTCTATTTCATTTTGATAAACTAAAGCAAATCCCTGTTCTTGAGTTCATTGAACCCGAGTTACACCGAAACACACTTGTAGGTTGTACATTTATTTATTAAGTTTTGTTCATACATAAAATAAATGATATTTTTTAGTCAAAAAACCTATTTCTTAAATTTTTTTAAAAGTATTATTGTTTTTTATTATTGTGAGGTGCGTGTACGTTATCGTTCCATTGGTGGTAAAAAAACGTAACCAACTATTGCTCGATAGTGTAAATTCATACCTTTGACAGGATCCAATTTCTTAATATAGTTTTAATTGTGTTTTTAATAGCCGCTTGCCAATAGCTGCAATAATTGAGGTAAATATTGTAACGTCGTCACGCCATATTACTACGGCGGTGAGAAGCAATGGAGGAACATGGTAATAACAACTTCGAATCTTTCATCACCGAATCACATCGTTTCGATTGCCCTGGGAGGTAGCTAAAACATGAACCAAAAATAAGCAGCAAGAATTACAACAAGGCTGAGCAGCAAGATAATGCTGCAATAAAAAACAAGAAATATAAGCAAGACACAAGACCAGCAAAATAAGCAATTAGACTAAGCTGAAAGAAAATATCACATACATAATCATCAAAAATAAGCTGCAAGACCACACGGAGAAAATGAGGATTACTTATTAATTTCCTGATAAACTTCTAGTAAATTACGAATGTATTATCACGATGTCGATTGATAATACATGACCAAATGCGAAAATATTCGGATTTTCATGAACACATGTTCTGACATCGTTATAATATATTCGTAATTTATAAAAGTTTATCAGGAATACTCATGTTTCTCTGGCCGCAAGACATAACATCAACATTGAGCTGAAATAAAACGTTGCAAAAATAAGCAGCAATAACGAGAAGCAATAATTAGCTGCATGAATAAATAAAAGAGAAGCATTAAGAAAAATAAGCAGACATAAACACTTAGAACAAGAAGCAATGATAAACAGCAATACTAAGCAGCAACAAAATAGGACTAGAATAAACGACGATAATAAAAAACAAGGATAATCAGCAAGACTCAGTAAGAAAATGTAGGGAAAATAAGTAGCAAAAATAATTGGCAAGAATGTGCAGCAATAATTAGCAACACGCATGTGGTATTCTGGTTGCGGAAAGCTTTGATGGAGAATGGAAACAAATGAGATGAGATGTGAAAAAGATCGAATAATTATTCAACAATCATCTTTAGTTCACTGCGCCCCCATATGATCTGCACTCTCATTTTTTATATTCCCAATAATTACAGGGCCAATTACCAGCATTTTGTTGGTTAAGTAATTATATCATAATCGTGCCGGGTATTCGAAAGGCGAGAAAGAAAGGATGCAAAATGGAACACCAAGATCATTTATCTTGGAACACAACTTACGCAAGACTGTTTTAAAACACTTTTTTCTGACAGTCTGTGTCTGAAATTTAAACATTTAAAAGAAGAGATACCACTCAACCAGGAGAACTACTCGTATATCACCATCAAGTCGGGTTATCTGATGTTGGTCTTTCCTGCAAAATAAATCATTTTAAATTTACACGTTTTTTTTTGATAATTTAATGGAAATAAATTATTTTACATCTCGCCATAGAGTAGGAAAGGAAACGGTTGGTAGAAAACGTTACTCATAATCACGCGCATCCGTACTGCGTATACCCGCCGTAGTACTCCAGTATAAGTAGTTGTCAGATATTTAAACCGCCCGTCCACCAGGCGTAGAAACGTATCAGGATCGTACTAAGACGGACATGGTGGACTTCAGCTTTCTGGTTGATTTGACAAATATCGATCGGTCGCGCAATGAATTTAAAAAGCAGTAGGTAATACCCACTAACAGCGCGGTCAGAGGAATATTTTAAATCGGCGATATACCAAAGCAAATACGGAACGCGTAATCGTATTGGCCGGATTTCGGTGCAATTAAAAACAGACCGCGTCAATGACATTACAAATATGATAATGACATTACTGACGTCAATGACATTACTGAAGAAACGCGGAGTTAGCAACAAAATGCGAAAATAACCGTTTTTTGGGGGGTTCGGAACAGTGGTGCCAGTCTGAAAAAAACTTGCATGCACATTATTACGAGTAAAGATTTTAACCCGAGCATAATACGGCCCTCTTCACCGTACAGCTATACCAACGGTGCAGCTGCGTATTAGGTAATTATTATACGTAAGACTGTCAGTGTTAACATAAAAATTTTCCTCAACTTACATACATTTTACTACCCATATTTAAATCTTTATACAGATGGGTATACTTCCGCTTTCATTAACCTAAAAAAACACCAAAAACATCTCACAGCAGTGCAACATTTTCTTAAGCAATTTTAACGGTTGATTTTACATTCATTACTGTATTACATAATAGAACAAACTACCTAAATAATGGTCCAATTAGCTGTACCCCTGCTATGTGCATTAGCAGGGTTATTATTTGACGATAGCGTAGTTTTACTACGAGTAAGCACCAATCCACGCTCCCTGACCTGAACGGTGTTCTCCGTGTAAGAAATGTAATTGCTTCACCGTAATGAATTCGTAATGGCGGTAACCAGCGGTGCTCTATTAAGCGTTATGCAAAGCTTGAAACGGTGGCAATTATTTTCAATAAAATCATTTAGAACAAATTATGAATAACAATTATGTATACAGTCTTCTCCGAAAACATTGTCAAACTGTCATTGATGAATAATGACATTTTCTCTGACTTGGCAAACGTTCGAGAGTAAGCTTAAGGTAGGTACATAACTATCTATATCTTATTTTGTATGTATAATACTCAAAATGTATGATTCCATTACAATTGATCCCTTGACAGTTGGCCCCCCGACAGCTAGCCCACCGGTTGTTGATGTCGGACAGTTGAACCCCTGGACAGTTAATCCCTCTGCCAGTTGATCTCTTGGACAGATGATCCCCTAAGTTATTATTTCTTCTGTAAGTCCTCATCGGTAAAGTAAATGTGGTGGATTTCTATGCAAGACACCTGCAGATATATGTACATATATCGACTTTTGATATATGGCTGTATATCTACTGCATACTTACTTTACCAATGACGACGTAAAGAAGAATTCTCTAGAATAATTATTTAGGGGATCAACCGTCCGAGGGATCAATTGTATGGTCACCAAAATATATTCTTGCTTTTAACAATTAACATATTTAATTATACCAACCAAAATTCATGGATATTTTAGGGTTGTAAAAAATATAGTTTGTCTATGTTGTTAAGGAGTCTAAGGCAGACATCCGTGAGGTTATTGAAATGGATGTGTTAAATGTCAGGAAAATGCCATCACATTCACCCAGACCGGCCTTTAGGAGAGCTAAATCGTAGTAGCTAAGAGCCTCCAATGAATAGGAGAAACAAGGAAGACCAAGTTTTTTTTAAATAGCAAAGTGGCTTGTATTTCATCAGCCTTCTTTATTTTAATAATTCTTCGCGTTTCTTCTCAGAAATTTGAACCTTTTCACAGTCCGCGACATTTGTAAAAAAGTAAATACCTGTTTATATCTTCGTGATTTATTTTTGGGATTGATGAGCTTCCTCCTTCTTTAATCAACGTTTCGGATAGTGTTACAGTGACAATATTTATTCTGGTAAAAGTAGACAAATGTAATTTAATTATGCTTTCTGCTGGGTTTATCAACGTGTACATGTATTGTTTAGAGTGTTTGCATTCCATTATAATGATCCTGATACCCATTTCAACTAATCTCATTAACTTATTACTAAAGGGGTCATTATTCGTATACTTCGATCGCGTGTTTTATTGCTTAGGTACTAAAACTGTCACCCATGCAAGTTCTAATCAGGTGCTGAATTCGTGCATAAAATTTCTGATGGCAATTTAGTGAAAACGTACAATTATTCATCGTACAATGGCTGCGAAGACTCGTGGTATTGAACTCAATTATCACAGCACCTGTGTTAGGAAATGTATTGCAATATGCAGTCACATCTGTGCTTTTAATAGTGAAGCATGTCGGTTAGATAAATGATGGAGATTACCTATAATAGTCCTCGTAACTCAAGGCCTTAGGCGCTTGACCCGGCCGATCCTTAGACATCTTTTTGCGATATTTGTAATGGTACCTACTTAATATCAATAAAATGCTTTTTATTTGATTTCTGCGGTTTACTTAATATTGTATATTGTGAGTTTTATAGGCAGAACATGTTTTTTCTCCGTCTCTAATTTCAGTTGGGTTAAAAAGGTGTCTCAAAGTTACAAAAGAAATATACCATCCACTTACCACATATTTATGATATCTTTAAGATCATCTGCGTTGCTTCAATAAGGATATCTCTGTAGGTATACCTTTCGTACAGATCTACATGAGTAGCCACTTCCAGACGTATTATAGGTGGGCACCACACTGGTTGAGATTGAATTTAATAAATAGCACGATACATCTCGTAGTATAAATGCAGTAGGTAGCAGGCAGGAGGCTGTGATCTCGCGATGTTCCTCACGCCCAGGAATGCCACAAGGTACTCTCATTGGGCCTAGCTAGAAAATGCTATGAGATGCCACAGTTACTTTATAATGGCCGCGCTGTTTCTTCACCTTCAGATTAACATTCTCTTTGTTTTCCGATGGGCTTGCCTTCACTTATTCATATATTATCTACGTTTAGTTAGGTGTATATTTGCTAACACTTTCTCGTGCTCTGATAAGTTCTTTTTTACAAAATGATGCCAAACCATCAAAATAAACGCCCTTAATTAACCTATGCATTTTTAAGCATAGCAAAAGTGAAACTGGGATATATGTTCTTTCCCACTAAAACATCAAACACTGCAAATTAAGAAATGAAAGTTTGTTCCATCAGTTTTGTATTTGCAATTGTGAATACCACCAACCTATAACGAAATTTTGTTTAGGTCTATATTTATTTACACTGTCAATCAGTCAAAGAAGCATCATAATTTCGTACGCCGAGAGGAATGTGAAATGTTATATTACGTAATAAGTTTTGGAGTGGTTAGCAGCTCAATGAGAAGAGATATGTATATGGTATGAAGCTGAGCGGTTTACCGAGAACATATATTAAGAATTTTTTTAACTGCTTCTTGAAAATAATAAATTCTGTGAAACAATAGAACATTTGTAACTACGTCAGAAAAGGTTTGGGTTCATAACGCAAGAGACAATGTTGAGATTTGTCCAAGTGCTGATCTTTGCCATTCTTTTACCCAGCGACTGTGTGGACCGACACTTCATGCCCTTCAAAGTAAAAAGTTAGACGACCCATAAAATAAAAAAAAATCTAGGTTTACCTATATTAAATTTATTTGGTTGTCGATTTATACTATAACTAGTGCAGACACGTGATATATCACGGGATATTATAATAAAAAAGGATTTGTGAAACTAGAGACGGTTAGAAATTTACCATTAGAAAACATTGACATGTTCAAAAAATACAAACAAAAGAAATACGCATTTCAAATACAGAACGATTAATTAAGAATATAATTTTGGAACCTTTATCGGTTGTCTGAATAGTTCACACAATCAGTTCCTATTTTGAAAACCGAGGATTTCAAGAACATAACTATGAAGATTGTGTATTATCACGAATCTTTTTGAAAGTGCTTTAATTTGTTCATAAAATTTTATCTAGGAACTCCGCGCCCAATTTTTCCGCCATATTCATTGGCGAAATTCAAGTTTTTTTTACAGTAAAATAGCAATATCTTTTTTTCTATAACACGGGAAATGTTATAAATGTTATACCATTTAAAAAACACAAAATAAGCATTTTTTTAAAATAACTTACAGTATGATTAGTCGAAGTTTTAAATAACTCGTCATGGAACCAAAATGTTTTTTTATTACAGGCACTGATAGTTTCATTTTGGACTGTAATCAATAGCAGGGATATTGAGGGTAACGTAATAAAAATTAGAATTTTACGAATTTTTAATTTTCGCACTCAAAAACTAATCTAAGTTGTTTGCCAATATCTCGAAAACTAACTTACTAAAGTTATTTGAATTACACCTATATGAGAATTTAAAATCATTTAAAAATATATGTTATGTGTAGCGTTTTTTCTCACTAGGAGAACCTGTTCTAAGGTGTTCACATAAAATTTTGTATGTGTATTCCAGCAAATTAGTTATAGGATTAGGAGAATGATATGTTTCTAATACTTACTATTACAAAAAAACCTGACCATAAATATATGTAAGTGGCATCGCTTTATGTTTGATTTGGTGTTATTAAATTTGGGAAATTTGCGTACCTTTTGTTTTGCTCCAGACCAAAATATTTTGTTTAAATATTTATTATATTATAAGGTGGTGTGTTCTCTATGGATTATTTCAATTATGTAGGCATGTGGTTATCGAGTTTAATTAGCCACTAGACTTTATTTGACTAAATTTTGGTCAATTTGACGCTGTCGATAATGTGAGCAATTTGAAGAGATATTTTGAAACATTTATTGGAATTATTTCGTAAACTCCAGCGCCTTGGAATCTTCGATTAATCATAAAACTAACATAGTAGTTTTACACTCTAATAAAAGATATCTCGCATCTCTTCTGACTTATTTGTTATGGACATTCCATTAACAAAATTATTGAAATTTTTTTCCTACAAATCATTGATAATGTGTTTACGTATTAAAAAATGTATGTTATAATTTAAATTTATAGTAATGCTTATCAACTAGGCCATAGAAAACACACAGTCATAATATTTAATATTGCTCGTAGTAGATACTACAAAACGGCATTTTTTATATAAATAATGTAGGTGTATTCAATGGCTCTGTAGCACTATAAACACTTAATGTGTCTCCATATTAAAATTCGGAGATGTATTTTTATGAAGGAGGGCGGGAAATTTCCAAACCAAATACTTAAAAAATTCAGAGCGCTCAAGGCTGAAATTGATTTTATAGCAGAACGCTCTAGTGGATAAGATAAATTAAGAAATTTGTGCTCACTTTCAATTTTGGTGGTCTATTTTACAGCCCTTAATACACGTATATAGTGCGCCTGGGGGTAGTGTCCGTTTTCCCCACCTTTATCTCTGCTTTGACGCTATCCAACTAAATTATATCGTGCCTGTTGCGAGATGTTAACTCCTCGTATATCTTCGCAGTTTATGGGTCCAACGGCATCGCTATTTTCTGTTAGCCTTCGCCGGAGATTCTAGTTTTAGTGCGAGTGGAAATACCTCAGAAGATGCTGCGATCTGCTCTTCGATTGGCCGGAGATGAGAGGTATATTACAACGTATCCGCTACAGCTTTGATTGCTTCTTATTCATTATGTATTTGGATTCTGCAGTTTCCGCTCGTTGAAAAAGTATACGATTGATTACACCGCCGATTATTAATAATGAACATCCTCCTGGATTGAAACTAGGATTGAATATTCACATGGGAAAATTAATTAAAACAATATTTTAATTAGCAAGCTGTTACATAATGTTCAAGCATGTGCATATTAATTAAAATCCCCTTCGATATCGTGTAAACTAAATATCTTTCTTTTTAACAAATTATTATAAGCAATAATTAGTCGCCTGAAATATCAACACAAATTGAAAATATAAAATAAATGCCACCGACGGGAATTGAACCCGCACCTTCTGATGTCTGGTCAGATGCTCTGGACCACTGAGCCACGTCGGCTTATTTCCAACAGGCCAAATAATTGAATGGTATTAATTAAATAATTTGATAAATGTATAAATATGACACAAATCCCTCGAGTTAATCAATCACTAACACCAATCGCTGGATCGTGTTATTGTTAAGGTGAGAACATAGCTTTTATCTCCCTTTTTGTTTTCAACCCCAATAATTAAACTTATTTTATCATTTCAACTACACGTTACTTCGAACTTATCTCAATAATTTTCCTTGTTACGACTTTCTTTCCGAAAATTCTATTATACCTTTAATAATCCGTCCGTTAATTACCATTTTTAAATTAGGCACATGTAAATATGAAAACAATCAAGAACTGATTTGTATCTCATAATATTACGTCTCAATGGCTTAGTGGTAACAGAGTTCTCCCAATAAGACAATGGTCTTGGGTTCGATCCACAGTTGCGACCTTTACCTTTTTTTATTTTCTGCGTATTGTTCTATTTAATGTTTCGTTTATATTAATTAAGATTATCTTATTTAATACAGTACCTCACGTTTTCAAATCTAAAATCAATAAATAACATACTCATAACGCGTATTACTCAACACAAACTTGGTCTCCCTCCATTTTATTCCATTTTCCTACCTCCTACCATCCCATCCCTATAGACTAGTGTAAATCTTTCGTATATATCACAAAAAATTAAGATACACCAGTGAAAATATATTATTGGTTAATAAATAATTAGACATATTTCACTTCACATTGTAAATGCTAAAAATTTTGGTTTTCAAAGTAAAATCAAAATTTAAATTATTAAATATTACGTTGATGTGCATAACCTTCTAAAATTAACTATTATAATATTATTACAAATAACCATGGCTTTACAAAAAAAATCTCATGTATTAGATTTCAAAAGCATACCATTGAAACAGCACTTACGAACTAGGAAATAGCTAAACGAAGTTTCCTCCAATTATTTCGCAATGCAAAAGTCAAAAGGTACCTCTTCCAATTATTATAATAGATAGGTACGTACTTACGTATGTTTCGTAGATTCTATAGTTGCATAATAACACACAGTTATAGAATTAAACGTTTCCCCATAAATCATTTTTGTAAATATGTTCATTTTGATCTACCATCAAGTGAAATACAACCTGCTAAACTAAATTTGTAATTCAAAGTCTTTCCATTCAAACCGAAATTTTGTAACAATTTGTTTTGGTATTGCCATCGACATAAAGATTATTCGTGATTTGCAATATTTTGTTGAACCTCGCTTTACCTTGGCGGAGATTATGAAACTCCTTGCTTTATTTGAATACGATGCTTTAAATGTGTTAACATTCCATTGTCATTTCGTATGGAAATAAGATTGTTTTTTCATCTCATTTTGCGAAGGTGAAAATGTTGATTGATTTTTAATACAAAATCGTTTTTTTTAACCGGTTTTAAGCATTTCGTTTACAAGATTAAAAAACTTTGGTCCCTTTTTACACTAACCCCACACCATAGAACCACAGAAGGCACTGAGGAAAAAAATTCCTTCAAGGCCTATGACATCTCTGGGGATGCTGTATAGAGGATCTTTTTTAGGAGTGAACATGAGTCTTTAAGAGACCCATGTTGTAGGAGGGTGGAAACACAGGCCGATAAATCTTTCCACAGCCGAGCTGTTGAACTCAAGAACGAGTCGTAGAAGGGACCCGTTCTCGTGTACAACAAATGTCAACCGTATACAGGGCATCAATGACGCTAGTTCCTTGGAGCATCCTCCATTGTAATACCGGTAGAATAAGGAAATCATACCTATCTCACGCTAGAGATATAGAATATTTAGAGAAATTTAATAAAAAAACTCTTAACCCTTTCATACCCGCATTATTGTTACCAAATAAATAAATATGTAACGCTTGTAATTTTTAAAAATATGTAATTTTTGGTATTTAATTTTTTTTTTTTAGAAATTATTCTATGTCATTTTGGATAAACATTGGACGTCCGAGGGTATTTTTTTACATATTAAGGTAAAATAAACATAACACAAAAGTAATACAAAGAACTGTTTCGTGTCAAAAATGCACATTTACAATGTAGCGATAATCTCTAAGGTACAAACAAATGACATTTTAAGTAAAATTCATTCAGAAATAAAGAAATAATCAAGGATTATAAATCTTTAAAAATTCACCATACTAGTCGAAAACATGTCCGTCACTACCAGTGTTAATTTGAATGAAAATTGAAATTCATTTTCAATATTCTGGCAAATGACTGTGAACAGTGAATTGAACTGATGTTATTATTATATAACGCACCTTAATGCGTTAAATAATTGTAATTCAAGTAGAAAATATTGATATCTCACCTTAAATTAAATAAACAATGACGGCAAAAATTTGATGAAACTCACAAATAGCAGATGTCAAAATATTTATCGTTGTTGTGGCGGGAATAAGGATTTCAACCGAGCGGAAAAAATAGACGCCACAGAAAAGATTATAAGCTATAAGAAAACAAAAACTTTTCTAAATCGCTACCGTTACGGTAAAAAAATGCACAAAGTTCATGTCAATTTGAATTAACACTGGGGATGAAAGGGCTAATGTTATATTAAGTATAAATAATATAATTGTGTATTGAAATTATAGCAATGGTTCAATAAATCGCCGATCCGATGCGGATATTTCAGTTGATTTGCAATTGATTGAATCTAATCTGAAAATACAGGAAGACTGATAACTATTGCATCATAATCTCATCGATTAGATGTTCATACACCAAGGAAATCGAAATATAACCTCAATTTCCGACGTATTTTTTATCAATTAACATTTTTATTTATATATTTGCGATGGGCATCACCGAGAAATGTTATAATGAAAGCGATACAAGAATTACTTTTCAGACATCATCAGAACAAATCAGTACCTAATTAAAACAATGTTACGGGGGTAGCGTAAATATGTTTCTAATATTTAAACCGTTAATTAATTCTAAATATCGATCAGAATACCTATCGCATTTAGGTTATGTACACCGGTCGAATTTTAGTCCAAACATTCATAGATCCAAAAAAAACTATAATATTGATTGCATCCTGTTTTGATTGGGTTCTTCAAACTGTATAACCTCTACACATCTATTTCGATGTTATGAGACATTGAATTATGTCCACTATTTTATAGATGTCCAATAATGGGGCTTAATTTTACCGTAAGTTCAGATAAAGGTTCAATTTCTAGAAATAAGTACGCGGTGAATTTCTTATTCACGGACAATCGGAACAATGACAACAAGGCTCGTCAACAGCCAACAAAGGTAGTCACGTTCAGAATAATGATTTGAGAAATTGTTTCTGACCTGCACAACTTAGCAACCTACCAACCAACTTATCTACTAGTGGTAACTATCGATACCATATTATGGAATGAGTCCTCCATCGCTAGTAGCTAGAGGTAGGTTTTACAGAATGAGTTCGCTATCGCGAGTATGTAGTTGATATGTATTGCAGAATGAGTCCTTTATCGCTAGTTGGTAGATAGTTGTTGGCGTATAGTAGGTATTACAGAATGAGTCCTCTATCGAGTACTTCTCGTTCATCGGGAGTGGTCATTTATCTCCCGCCGAAGCAGTGTGGGTACAGAGTAAGTAGGTAATGGGTAGGTCCTGGGTAGGTACTGGTCTGGGTCTGAGTACTGTGGGTAGGTACCTACTCCACGGGGCATGTCGGAGTGCCGGGGAAGTGACCCGAGGTGATTGTACTGTTGGTCAGTATCAGTAGCGAGAGATATTTATGGTATTTGAACTGAAACTACAAAAGCAAGCGATCCGGCGCCGCGCCATCCGAGTGCCTACTTGGAAATCTAACAAACGATTTCAAGCATGATGATTCGAATTTTGCGATTCAAATTATATCTATCTCAATTTTCAATCTAAACGTACCTAAAACTTGACACGAATAACTTTGTAGTCGGTGGCATCGCGTATCGGAGATACCGGTGTAAAATAAATCCTCATAATTATTGTATAAAGTATTTTTCAGTATGAAAAATAATACGAATTATTTAGAAAACATTAAAATTCACAAATTTGTGCATTACACGACATTAGTATAAATATTAAAAAAATAATTCAAAACGTGTAAACCTCACCTAACACTTGTTTTAATAGTACTTAAGTTGATTTTTCACATAAACGGCTCAAGATAAATTATGCAATTATTAGTATAGTTCAAAGATATTAGAAGAACGAGATATGCTATGTTGGCCGCCGGACCGTAGCCGGAGTACTACCTAATTAGGGTACTTTGAACGGTATCGGGACGTGTACGCACAGAAATCTGTTCTATGTATTAGTGCGGATTCCTTAGCGCAAGCGAAGGTGTGCAGTAGTATTGGTGAACAAAACCGGCGACACTCGGCAAAACAATTCCACTCAGTACGAACTGCGCATAGCACATCTCGTTCTTCTAATATCTTTGGTATAGTTAAAACCCAACAAAAACAATTATCCTCTCTGACAATTATTTTCCGCAAAGCTGAAAACGGTAACCGGATAACACAATAACAATTTAACACACCCTTAAAAATTGACATAAAGTCATGAAAAGTGATTAACCAAAACTAAGTTAAATAGGTTACGTAGGTGGGATTTACAGGATAGTTTTTTTCATCGCTTTTAATGACTTTATATCACTTTAAAAATGTTTATTGAATTGTCATTGTGTTGAGTTATCATGTAACCGCTGAAAACATAGCCTTATCTGGCGGTACCCAGACTAATGCTGGAAATACCATAGGGAATGCCAAAACCTTAAGAAAACTCATCATTCGTGCATCACTTTTCACAGTATTTCTATTTTTTAACACTTTATATCATATAGAAAAACAATGGTTTGAAGCGTTTTCATGATAATTCAAGACAGTGGTAATATATTTTTTTTTGAATAGTGGTATAAAGTCATTACTTAACGTAACATATTTAACCTAGTTTTTTCATCACTTTTCATGGCTTTATATAACTTTTCATGGAGATTCTCTTTTTTAACGCTTATTCCATAAAAATAATAGTTTGATGCGGTTCCACGACAAATCAGGACAGTGGCAATTCAATAAACTTTTTAAAATTGATATGAAGTCATAAAAGTTATGAAAAAACTGGCCTATAAACCTAACTTAACGTAAATCATTTAACCTAGTTTTTGCATCACTTTTCCTGACTTTATATCTCTTTTCATAGAGATTCTCTTTTTTAACACTTTATACCATAAAATAGAATAGATGCGGTTCCACGACAACTTACGACAGTGGCAATTCAACACACTTTTGAAAAGTGATATAAAGTCATTAAAAGTAATGAAAAAAACTGGTCCTTGTATCAAACCCAACGTAACCTAGTATTTTTTCATCACTTTTCATGACTTGCGTGGCATCTTCAGTTCCTCTAATTCCCCTAATTCCACCAACCTTTCATTGAAATTCCAATTATTATAACAGTTCTACTTTATTCATTCCCTCATTGTGTTTAGGATGGTGACCCCGTATGATCCAGGAACGGATCGTGAGTCATATTCCTTCGTTCCTCGCCGTTGTACACTGCATGAAGAGTTGTGGATACCGATGTTCTGGATGCTTGTGAAATATTATGATCAGTCGAGCATCCTACAAGTATGTATATAGTAGTACCAGAGAAACTTCGTACGTGACAGCATCGTTTTAGTATCATCTATTTTTTTTTCATTTAGGACGTTATGTGAAAAGGAAGATTTTTCGTCGATGATGTACGTACGACCTCTCTCTGGGACTACTATGTTATTATTTGCTCGTGATCATAAGTTTCTCAAAATTTGTTGTTGATTAAGAGTATAGAAGATAAAGAGTATAGAAGTACAAGTTTGCCAATCACATATGGCGTGCCCCAAGGCAGTGTGTTGGGCCCACTCCTGTTTCTAATATACATTAACTCGTTATGCAATTTGGATACTGGTGGCACTGTAAATATATTTTGCCGATGATACGGTTATCATATTTGCAGATGAAAATTTGAATTCAACATTTGAAAAAGCAAATCATGGTATAAATGAAATAAAACACTGGTTAGATTCCAACCTCCTCACTCTAAATATTGAGAAAACTAAATACTTACTTTTTTCCATACGCAAACCTAATCTCCCTCAAAACTATCATAAACTTACCATACATTCATGTTCACAGAACTTCAACATGGCTACATCACCTCACAAAAATTGTTCATGCGATAACCTTATAATATCAAACGAAATTAAGTACTTGGGAGTCATTATAGACAATCAACTGCGATGGGAGGCCCATATAAATTCTACAACAAAAAGGCTTCGCAAATTATGCTACATTTTCTACTCTCTCAGATCTATCCTTAACCTACAAACACTAAGATGTGTATACTTTGCACTTTTTCAATCAATTACTACATATGGTATAGTGGGATGGGGAGGTTGTGCAAAAACGATTCTTCATCCCATGGTTTTAATTCAAAAACTGTTACTAAGGATAATATTCAAATGTAAGCCAACAAACCCATCAGAACCACTTTTTAGAAAACTCAGAATATTAGATATTCGACAATTATATGTTAAGACCATTCTCATATACATACGGAAAAATGACTTGGTGAATAAAACACAACAAAAAATTAACACCCGTTACTCGACACACCTAAAATGTAAAATTCCCCAAACGAAAACAGCTTTCGCCCAGCGGCAGTTTTCTTATATTGCTCCCAAAATATTCAACTCGCTGAGTATTGATATCAGAAAATCAAAAACTCACAATTTGTATGTCATAAGTGTTCAAAATTGGTTATTTATAAAGGGAAGGAACTTTTTCAAGGAATGCCTGCCATCATTAAATTAAGCTCATTTTCTTTATTAGTCATTTTTGTTTTTCATTCAATTCTGTAAAGAAAAAAGTTTAATAATTAATTAATTAATCTTTATTTTCATTATTTCAACAAGTTCATTTTCATAATTTCTACTTTATTTTCATTATTTTAACAAGTAAAGTAACCTATTTATTTGCTGATTGTGTTCATTTTATCTCATTAATATCAACAGTTTAAAATACGGTTGATGTACACTTGAGCAATCTACTGAACTGGGAACCAGTAAAAGTGTCACCTATTATACACATACATTGCATGTAAGAAAAAAAATACTTAGATTAACAAGTTATCAAATATTAAATTTATATAATTATATAAACCTATGTATATAAATTTCGACTACCATAATACGGGCGTGTGTCTAGTGTGGTAGTCGAAAAGCATGTAAAAACTGTACACATTAATATTTCATGAATAAAGAAAAAAAAAAAAAAAAAAAAAAAAAAAAGATTCGTTAGCATAGCTGTCCGTGGTATTATTAGTATTTTTTGTAAACATCACAAGTGGTTCGCTACGTTTGGTTACTTAGCAGGGGTGCCCGGGTGAGGTGAGGTTTGTTCAGGAATTGGCGGTGGATGCGACTGCCTATCAGCTGTGTGGCTGCCGGATCGTGAGTGCCGGTTGAGAGACACCCTTCGACCTCTCTAGCTGAACTCTTTCGACCGATCGCCTTGAACATGTGAATCCATCCCTCCTAGACACACTGACCCCTAGTTTCTACCCACTTCTTATATAATTTTCCTCTCTAGAAATTTCTCTCCTTTCTTTCCTTAAAAATACCCTCGACAGTCTCGACACAGCATCCACAAATATTATGCAGGCCCTTAAGGAAATTGTTTTCCTTAAAGACTTCTGTGTGGAATTAATGTAAAAAATATCAACACTTGAAAAACGAAGTTTTTTTTAAACTATGAACACATTTATTTTCAAATGTCTTATAAAACATGAAAGATTTTTAGATTTGGAATCGTATAGTACCTAAATAATTATCAAAAAAATGAATATTTTTCTGATATCACACATTTTACGATGCCGACTCCTTTGAGACTTTTCTCGCACGATGATAAGATTTTAAATCACCTCACACGTGTCATATCGCCAGTTAATGGATGAATTACTCGCACGACAAAACTGTGGGATCTTAGTAATTAATCAACAACGAGTCTATATGCCGAGTAATAGATCGATGGGATGTCGGGAAGTGGGTTAATTTCCACCTCCAAGATTTGCATTAATTCACGGAAACAAAAGTGAAAATCGAATAGACGTAATTAAAAAAATTAATATCCTGAACGTTTATCCTTATGTTTCCACACTTCTTTACAAAGCGCCCGTGAAGTGATTGAATCTGCAATGGGCGGTATGCACATTATAATGTAAAGTTGACCATTTCTATATTATATCTAATATTTCCGGGCAAGTTCATTTACCAGAGAACGATAAATTCCTAATCCGATCTGGCAGTAACTTAGCGCAACATGTTAAATTGCAATAAGCAATATCGGCGTTAGAAATGTGAGCGCGGTGCATCACTGCGCCTACGTACTTTACCGGCTGACAAATACCCACTTATCGTTCCGACTCCAACTGAGATTGGTCATAATATCTGCATTGGGAGAATAAGCCATTCATTGTCCTTAGATGTGTAGGATTTATTTATTTTAAGACAGATTATTTATCCAGTTAAAGTACAAGATTTCTTATGTCGACATTCGGGTAGACCATAGACGTCCAAATTGATAGACGAGCCAATCAGGGAAAGGTTAACAAACCAAACTTTTGCGTAGCACTGGACTCGGCGTGACCGTCCTATTTTCAATGAATGAATCTTACAGTATATCACCATTTGGTCCTCGAAAATAAAATCTGCTCACGAATTATTAATCATTTTTACAATGGCGCGCAAATTGCTGGCTGCGTAAAACACTTAACAATGTACATCCCAAATCGAGTAAACAAATGTCCGGGCTTGTTTTCAAAATTTTATATCTTATTATACTATTTAGTTTGACACTTTTATGAATGACTTATAATTTAGGCACCTCTCTCAAATTTAGCGCAGAAAAGTTCCACAATGGAAAGTGTTGCGATTGTTGCGAATCTTAGGGTAAGTCTATTCAATGTAAGTCTATTCAAAGTATAATTCAATGTGTATATAGGAAAGACAGTTGTGGTCCAAATCGGAGGTCGACTGCAGACTGCAAACCACAGTGGCAAATGTTATTGCAATAATAATTGACTGGTCGGTGGCTGAGTTGACATCGCGTTGGGCTTAGGCGTAGTGTGTTCAATTCATCGGATGACTAAGTCCTCCTTCTCAACACAAGCAACATTTTTCGCTTACTGTGGTGGTAGTAGAAGAAAAAAACTTATGGGCGTATAAAAGAGAAAAATAAACACATAAAACTACAAGTATTATCAAGCTCCCTTCTTTCCCCAGAAATAACCCGTACAAAGCATTCTCAAAGATGACATACGCTCTTAAGGAAATTGCATTAAAATTTATCTGAAGCTGCATTTATATTTGTCGGAAACTGCATTTACATTAATCTGAAACTGCATTTGAATTAATCTGAAACTGATATTTATCTGAAACTCCATTTATATTTATCTGAAACTGCATTTACATTAATCTGAAACTGCATTTATATTTATCTCCAATGCGCAAAGTTGAAGTTAGACCACTCTTGCGCTAGCGGCCTCCGTGAGATTTGCACGTATTTTATATTAGAAAACCATTGACGCACTGACCAGATGCCAGTTAACTCATTTAACCTGGTCACGGCGTGTCCGGTATATCATAAATACATAAAGTCACTTTACAGAAAATATACTTCCAGCTCCTTTCTTCGTATTCTTGAACAATGGCCACGAACCGTCTGCCCGCTGGTACGGAGCAGTAAATCGATTTGTCTGACCTTACGTAGCCTCAATACGGGAGGCCGTTTAACAAACCATTTAAATTCATTCATACAATAGATTGCACATGTGATCAGTGCTGGCTTATTATTATATGGAGAAGTAGACATGTAAAAGCTGGGTTGAATTGATAGCAGAAAGTTGGATAAGTAATGCATTTAAAGAGACAAGAAGTGACTGGTCGTGGTCGTGTGAATTCTCATTTCAAAGTTTTTAATAATTGATTCGATTACGATAGTCACCTACTATGCATCTGAATCTCTGACTTGATTTTACTAAGAGCAGCTTTGTTGTTTATCCTCTTTATTGTACATTGACATACTCTATTGTATCAAATTATTATAAACAATAATTAGTCGCCTGAAATATCCTTCCGATGTCCGTCAGGTGTTCTGGACCACCAGCTACGTCGGCATATTTCCAACACGCCAAATAATTCAATATGTACAAATACTTCAATCAAGAATTACTGCTTATTATATTTTTTCACATGAAAACAACCAACTTTATTTTTGTAGGAACGGCTTTGTTAGTGGTAAATTATAAATAATAATAATAAATGATAAATTGGTTAATCAGCATCTAGTACATACTTATGAGGGGATTTTTATAATTTTTTTGATCTTGGATCTGTCTTGGCTGATGATCCAAGACTTGATGTCTGTTTTGTATTTAAAAAAAATTCTTTCAGTCTAATGGGTAGTGGGAGAGCATTATATAGCCTTATTGCAAAATATCTAAAATTTCTCTGGGCAAAAGTTGTTTTAGCGAAAGGGATTTGTAAGAGATTATGTCCTTTGGTTCTAGTATCACGAGCAGTTTGGACATTGTCAAAAGTAGTTTTGTGTTTGAAGAGGTATGCTAGTATGTTTTTGGCATAAAGATGCCTAATGTCCATAACACAGATTTTCCTAAAGATTTCATCCGAGCTGCTTGTGATAGGTAGTTTGAGGATAATCTTTATTATAAGTTTCTGAGCTTTAGATATTGGATCAATGGCGGCAGCGTTTGCTCCTCCCCATGCCATGATACCATACTCTATTAAAGATTGACAAAGTGCATAGTAGATTGTTTTGAGCTGGCTTAGGTTGAGAAAGTTGCGAGTTTGTCTAAAAAAGTAAATGAATTTTCTTAGTTTGTTTGATTACATTCATTCAGTTGACATATTAGTTGGTGAAATATTTTGACTTGTTAAATATTATTATGATAAACTAATGTTTCAATTTGTATGGATATTTCAGGCGACTAATTATTGTTTATAATAATTTGTTATCCTTTGTGATATGCATAAGAAACCTTGCCTTATAAACATTAGTTTATCATTAAAAAATAATACTCTGTTGTATTTTTGTTTGATTATTATTTATATCTATCTTACGAAAAAGTACATTTTTTAATAATTTTTAATTTTTATTTAAAGTAAATCAAATTTGATCAGGAAGTTTTATTTAGTTGAACACGTCACCAATAAATAGAACACTTTCGGCCGCTGTTCCCAACTTTTTAATCGTTATCTAAGTTCAAATCTTTGTTTTTGCTCAGCCAAGCGATTTTTAAGCATTTTGTAAGGAACGTTCGATTTGCGTTGTTCCCAATCATTTTATCTTTGAAAATCTTAAGTAGCCCCACACACTACCGCACATTACCATAGACAATAAAATGACATCAAATTAAAAACTTTCTATGTTAAATTAATATGAAAGAATTAATTATTGTAGCACTTATTAATACACATTACTTCTTTTAAATACCGTTATTCATAAACTGGTATTTCATATTTTTTAAACTAACGTATATACTATATATTAAAAATAAAGTGACAACTTGAACGCGATGCCACAATCGGGACTTCCCATTTGATTTGGCTGATCGACGTAAGTTTTTTCTCCGTGCGACAGCAAAACAAACCCAAACAAATCTTAAAATGGAGATCAAAGCAAAGCGTGCGAAGAATAACATTAAATTGATAGAATAGAAAGGTTTTCAGATCTGACATGAGGTAAGGGCAAAATATTTCGCACATTCATCGCAAAAATGACACTTGCGTAAATAAAATTAAATTCTCCTCAATTAGGTTCATAATATACAAAAAACACGTTTTCGTCATACGAAAACGGTCAAAAAATTCTTTGTAGTTATTTTCTATATGTACTTTTTCTATTTTACATTGTCTTTGCCCTTCACATACATGTACTCTCCATTCGCTGTCATCTATGTTTTCTTATTCGTGTCAATATTATGGTTTTAATGGACATATTGTCCGTAAATTAATAAATAAATAAATAGTTCGATGTAATTGACATCCACACCCTGTCGCCGCCTGTATAACCCGATGTTTTCATCAATTACTTCGGCCCATTCCGCAATATCTAGTATATCTAATATGTCTAAAACTTCTCTATCCATTTTAAAACGATAATGACAAATGCAACACAAAAAACTGAAAGGAGCGCGACTGTCGATTGTCAGAGTGACATTTGATCATTGATTCGCGGTATTTTTTCACTCTCTCGACACTTTTTGTAACTAGCTTTTTCCTTACATATTGCTTAAATAGCTAATCCAGCTGTCCGGCTGGCTTAGACTGAGCGGCTTGCTTAAGCAATTATTGTGTGTTGGAATTACGTAGTGCAGTGGTGATTCGCTTAGAATTTGATTATTAGGATTGGGAACAGCGGCCGTTTGAAAGTGGCTGGTTCTAGCGGCCTTTACAATAAAATTACTTCTAAAATTAATCCGTTAGAAACAGTTAGGATGCAGGCGAATTCTCCAGTTATTTTCTTACTAATTAATAACTTATGTTAATTATTATTTTTTTAAATTGCCATTAAAGGGATGCCAAAGAATTGTGTGCCCGGGTACTAGTATTAATACTAGGTAGTTCTGCCTAGTCCGACAATTATGTGCCCGGGTACTAGTACTAATACTAGGTAGTTCTGTCTAGTCCGACAATTATGTGCCCGGGTACTAGTACTAATACTAGGTAGTTCTGCCTATTCCGACAATTATGTGCCTGGGTACTAGTACTAATACTAGGTAGTTTTGCCTAGTCCTAAAGCTACATAAATCAAATATGTAAAGAACTTTATGAACAAACGGATTTTATTAAAATGAAAGCTTCCTTGATAAATAAATAAAGTGATGTGTATCTTATATATTATATTCTCTATTCGTGTTAATGTAATACTTTGAGACATGCTTAAATTTCCAGTACGAGCATAGACATATGAATATTAGTAGACCTGCCCTAAGTGATTAAAAGCGTATTATCCCCACTCCCCATACCGGTTCCATTGGAGCCGGCTGTGCTCGCGTATGGCCTCAAGTGAAATTTGAAAACATGACGTCATCATTCTTGTGCGAACTATGGTCGAGGCATCATCGGTTCATTTTACGAAATAACACGGCAAAATGTTGACTTGTACTATGAAAACTTGTAAAAATAGATTTGAAAAAGAGAATAAACCCAATTGTCGTATTACATTCCATATATAAGCATTATTTTACTTTATTTTAAGCATATTCACATCGTATAATATAGATCAGTTTTAGAAACACATACTATCACATCGAGAAACGTCTGGACGCGAAACACAAAGCTGGTTGGTTGCTGGGAAGTAAATTATGAACATTTATAAAAGTGTCTTAACTAAATACTTAAACGAAATATTCGACTCTGAAAATAGAACCGAATTTTTTTGCCGAATTTGGACTTCGCAAATTTGTTCATAACGTGGCGAGTAATTTGCGCTCCCATGTAAAAATGTCTATTCATTCAAAAGCAGATTTTACTTTTAAGAAGTAAATGGTGATATTATAATGCGAGATGCCTATTTACTGTCAGATTGATTTATTGACGAATCACAGTCAGCCTTACTCCCTTCGTTCTTCAACAGTTGATTTTACCCCTCGCCATTATCTTCTCGTCTATTAATTCCTATGTCTATGAGTACGAGTTATATCGCGAACTGTCCCTGGCCCGAACGTTGAATAGTGAACTGGACGGACTCAATATATTGCATTACGATAAGTCATGAATATGGCGGGATTAATAGCTAACTTTATGTATAATATTTTTGATTCATGACAGTAATAGATTATTCGGAGTAATCAGTGTTATTTTTATACCCTTTCTGTGGTAGAATTTGTGTTTTAATGTAAAATTACAAGAAAGACATATTATTATTTTTAAAAAAGCCATCGTAACGTTTCAATAACTGTCCGGCGTCGCAAGAGTTTGACTCTATATTAATTCGATTTTTTTTAAAACTACACAAATGAAAATATGGAATAAACAGTATGGGGTTTCGAAATTTTTTTTATAACTGTTGAACGGATATTTCAAAGCTTCACATTTCACTGTGGTAATCACGTTTCGAGATAAAAAATATTTTTTTGTTACATGAACTCCACACAGGAGGCCCTGAGGAAAATAATTTCCTTCGGGGTCTATGTCATCTTTGACGATGCTGTATAGCAGGTCTTTTGAAGGAATGTAAGAAGAGGAAGTTCCGAGAAGCAAAAAAAGTATGAGGGGTTGGGTAGGAATCTAGGGATCAGAGTGTCCAGGAATGATTGACGTGTGAATCTATCCCTCCCACTGTGGCACAAGTCGATGGGTCAAAAAAGGGCAGTTGGAGAGGTCAAAGGGTCTTCCCAAACCAGCCTCTCCCAAACTGGCAAACTACCTCTCCTAAATCACGTAGCTGGTGAGCAGGCTCATTCTGAACACATCTAACCCGATGAACGCAGATACCCCTGCTAAATCACAAAACGTAGCGAACCACTTGGGGATAACCTATAGCAGAGGTGTTGGTTATCCAATAGTTGGTTTCCGGGGCGGCGGTAACCAAACCCGCCTCCCAAATTAAATAAATTTAAAAAGAATTGCGTATATTATTACCAAATGATTTTATTATGTCGCCACAACTAACTGTTCGAGATTTTCTACCTTGTAGTGTAGATAACTTTGTACCTGTAATGCATTGATAAATGATTTATTTATGTTTGACTGAAATTTATGCAATGCACGGATCACGGAAGAAAATCGGTTGCACATAAAATATATAATGTCTAAATACACAAATACTAAAAAAAATTAAAAATCAGATTTCTGCTCCGCTATCCTATATTTACAACTTAAGTTTTGCATCAGGAATATTTCCTGATCACTTCAAAAAATCAATAATTGTCCCAATTCACAAAAGTGGACCTAAATCTCTTGTAGAAAACTATAGGCCAATATCACTATTAAGCGCGATATCCAAAGTCATTGAAAAGCTTTTCAAAACTAGGTTAAACGAATATGTGGAGAAACATAACATTCTAAGTCCTAACCAATACGGCTTTCGGTCGGGTAAGGGAAGGGATGATGCCATCGCATGTCTCACTGAAACTATTGCAGGGAATATGAACCATGGCAAGAAAACTATTGCCCTTTTCCTGGACCTGGCCAAGGCATTTGACACTATATCTCATAAAATTCTTTTACAGAGACTTAGAAATATAGGAATAAAGGGAAAAGCTTTTCAATGGATAGAAAGTTATATATCTAATAGATTTCAACAAACCAGAATTAACGAGGCTATTAGCACTTCACTAAAATACACTTTTGGGGTACCACAAGGAAGTACACTTGGGCCCCTTCTCTTTATTATATACATAAACGAACTTTGTAACCAACACATTGGTGGCAAAATTATCACGTTCGCTGACGATACAGTTATTTTGTTTGAAGGAGATGATTGGATAGAAACACACCACCTTGCGAACACAGGTATAAACAGAGTAAAACAGTGGCTAGACAGTAATTTGCTTACACTAAACATACAAAAAACAAAATATCTCACATTTAGCGCTACCCTTGCAGGTCAACCCAAAACACCTCATCACCTCACAATACATAATATTAAGTGTAGCCTTGGAAATAATAACCATACTTGTAAATGCGAAACCCTTGAATGTGTTAAATCTATTAAATATTTAGGTATAATAGTGGATAACCATCTTAAATGGAAACAACAAATTGAAAACACAGCTAATAAAGTGCGCAAGCTTATTTATATATTTATAGCATTGCGGGAAATTATAAAAACTCAAGACATTAAAAAAATATACTACGGGCTCTGTAACTCCGTCATAACCTACGGTTGCATTGGATGGGGTGGAACAGGATTAACAATATTATACCCGCTACTGAAGGCACAGAAATCCATACTACGCGTCATTATGAAGAAACCCTTCAGATACTCGAGCGACGCTCTCTTCAAGGAGTTTAATGTGCTTGATGTTCGACAGTGTTACATAAAAAAATAACAATCTGCGTCCACAAAAATAAAAACAAAACGATAACAGTCGATCATAATCATCATACCAGAAGTAAGAGCAGAAACGACCTTTCTATTCCAACTAGCAATACTGCGGCTTATCAAAAAGTTTTCTCATACCTGGGACCAAAAATATACAACAAAATCCCCTCTCAATTTAAACTATGTGAATTATCAGCCTTCGGTACTAAAATTACTAAATGGTTATTAGACTTAGGTAGGACAGATTCCGAAAAATTATTAAAAAACGTAGTCTGAGTTGATTTCCTCGATTTTGTATTTTGTATTTACCTAAAAAATATATTTTTTATTTTTCTTTCTTACATTGATATATTATATTTTTATTTTATATTTTACATGTACCTATCTGGATTTTATTGTTTATTACTGCTAAATTGTATTTTCCTAAAAAAATATTTTCTTTCTATTTTTCTTTCTTACATTTATATGTTATATTTTAATTTTATTTTATATTTTACATGTACCTACCTGGAATTATGTACACGCAACCTGCCAATTTGACTGTCCTAAAACGGGAAACTTCCTAGTTGGACAGTCAAAGCTTCCTTTTATATTTGTATATCTTGTATGTAATAAATGTAATAATAATAAATAAAATAAAATAAATAAAATAAAACATGTGCTCGAGTGTGTGTTGAAAGCTTGTTGATTGAAATTCTATGAAATGAAAGATGGAATAACTGTTACACATTATTACCTACCAAAAAATTAAAATCAAATAGATTATCTTTCAATATTAACTCGTTTATGATAGACTTGTTAAACAGATCAACACCGTTCCATACCAATTTGACGATGACCAAAATATGATTCCCGTTTCGTTACGCTCCAATTTTTTTTTGTTGGCGTTGTTGTGTTGAATATAATTTCTTTCCGAACTTTCGCGATTGCTTAAACTTGGTGGGTATAAGGTGACCTAAAATATAATGTTATATTTTTTTAGATGGTTTTCATTACAGATTTTTTTAATGAACATTTACATATGATCTTTGTTGTCTACGAATATTTTGCGCAAAAGACATCCGGATAAAACTTTGAAATGCAAAACGCAATTTTTTAAACATTAACTCCACACAGCTATGTTATGTTAGCCTCTGTCATCTTTAGGGATGCTGTATGGTTGGTCTCTTTAAGAATAGAAAGGATATTAATTGAAGGGTAGGAATCAAGGGTTATGTGGGTCTAGGAATGACGGATGTATAAATCCATATCTCTCACTGCGGTGCCAGGCGATGAGCTCGATTTCAATTCTGCTGGAGAGGTCAAATGTAACATTCTTTACTTATTTAAATTAGATAACTGCAGGACAACGGAGGGTGTCATGAGTTGTAATGCTAAAGTGTTGTAAGTAAAATATTAATTTTATTTTACTGGTATAATTATTTTATAGGTTGGATCCATTTTCGCATTAAAATATCAATCATTTTAAAAACACGTATTTTATTTCATAAATAAATTTTGAAACTCTCTAACTAATATTTTTAATTTAAATAACATTTTACCGCGAATTCTTCATTTCATAAGCCAACATTTATTTTGCAAGCAGCTGACCAAAGTTCTTTATGACAATAAAAAATCCGGTCATCGTCATTTAGTTTTTATAGTTCAGTCTTTTGCGCCATTTCATCCACGCTTTTTGTGACCATTTCAGTTTTTTTTAGAAGAAGAGAACTTTTTGCGTTGCATGGCTTGAAATAATTTTGATTCGATTAATTGTACTTGTAGTTACCTACCATTAATTGTATATTTCGAGCCAGATCAATTACTAATACTATCAAAATAAAACAAATCACTTTTCTTGTCGTTATGGGTTTATTTGATTAGTTCCGTAATGGCGTTATTTAAAAATTAAAAAAAAAACTTAATTCTACCACGAATACGTCGTGCTTGTGAAATCATATTGATTTTACGATCTCGACAAATACAGCTTTAATTATAGCTTGTTTAATTGTATGAACACGATGTCTGAGTAAACACACTCATAACGTAATAAGACGGTTTAATTACTTTCTCTCAGATAAATTGGTTTTACATGGGTTCACTGCATGTTTAAGTGGTTTAAAATGAATAAAAATAAATAAATCGCGCGTACATGCGAGTAAAAATATCAGAACATTTATTGAAAGCAACACTATTAAAAATACGCCATTCATTATTGAAAAACATATGTTAATTCATGATATTTTCAGCGCAATATCTTGTGTTCCTACTTATACTTATATTAAATAGTATAAAAATAGTCATTTTATGACCTATTGGGTTTTTGTTCGGAAATTTAATTGAAATAATTTTACCGAACTCACTCAAATAGTAACGTTTTTTTTCCGCGTGTGATAATACAATAGCATGTTAGTTTTACTTAATACAGCATTAAAAATTATTTTAGTAGTAAGGTATTTTAATACTTATTATTTATTTTTGATTTATTCAACAGTGAAAACGTGTCAATTTAGTTTTGTTAAAGTTTTCTGATGCCAGGAGCACAGCAATGAGTAAGACAAATCGATTTCCGCAGATTTGGTTCGGCTGCACTCGTCTGCAGAGAGCATCGGCCCTGGAGGGTCAATGTCACCTGGAAGCTGTCGGTGGGGTGGGGCAGGGAGGGGAGTTACCTCCGGGGATCAGCTGGGATGGTAACGAGATGGGATAAGGCGAAAATCACAGCAATTTCTTGGGCTATTTTAATCAATCCGTATGATAATGATACATCATTGTTCACTTATCTGAATCTATTTTAACGTAATATACTTTGCAAATACATTTTTTTATTGTTCAGTTTTCAACTTGCAATTAAATCATAGAAGTCCTTGAATACAATCATTTTCTAATTATTGTTTACAATTATTTTAGTTCTAGTATTTCACCTAAAAATGTAGACAATTTGCTCGACGCCATCTAGTGAGAGAATTATCACTTACAATGCCTTTCTCATATAAAAAAAATAAAGTTGGTTGTTTTCAGGTGAAAAAATGTAACAAGCAGTAATTGTTGAATGAAACACTAGTATATATTGAATTATTTCGCGGATAAGAGATAAGCCGCCATAGCTCAGTGGTCAGAGCTGTCGACCGGAAATCGAAAGGACACGGGTTCGAGTCCTGTTGGCGTCATGTATCTTTTATCAGAAGATTTTTCAATGTGGATGAGTGTTTCAGGCGAATAATTATTGCCTGTAAAATAATTGTTTACAATAGCGAAATATACTTGCTATTGTGTGTGAATTCGAGCACCGGATGTTATAAATCTTAAAATCCTCTGAATAAAAACTAGAATTCCCAATTTCTCCTTTTTATTAATTGAAAGTTTTGATACATATTTACACCATGTATCGAAAAATGCAATTATAAGCATTTCAAAATGCAATACAGTTTTTGAGCTTTGTTCACATTTAAAAATGTTTCTAGGCTTGTCATTAAATTCCTTCTTAAATAATCATTGGCTTGCCTACAATGTGGTTTCGAATGATTACTAATGGTACATTTGTTTAGCACTTGAGGATTATGTGTTCATCTCAACTCCATCCATACCTCTACGTGTAGGTCTCCCAATACCTCTGTGTCTTACAAGTTGATAATAGAAAAGTTGTTTTAAATCTTCTGTCATTCGTTCTTACCAAATGTCTTGCCTAGCGGAGCCTTCCCAGTTTAATTACTCCTATAATTGAAGAAAAAATTAATCAATACACATACTTCTGTAAAGCTTCTGGTTATAAGTATTTTGTCCGCACTGACACCTGTATGGCTTCCAAAGATTCCCCTCAAAAATATCAAGCGCTGTTGTTCTTCACAAGGACTTAACACTCTGAACCGTAACCCAGAATTGATCTACCAAGCTCAACAAGCCGAATGTATTTCACAATAAATTCCTACAATGAACATACAGTCTATTCGTTACTCTATGAGAGCTTTCTTCCAGTCGACTGCGTCACGTCATCAGGGTATTTCATGTAACATTATTTTATTGGCAACATTAGTGCCTGTCCAGATGGTTCGTGGACTCATAAAGCCGCGGTTATTAGGCCTTGTTGGCTGTGCGGCGGCTAGGATCTCACAAATGAGTGATGTCTCGAGAAATCGTGGACCGTGAGAGAGGTCAGGTTCGGAGTCCTCGGCAGTATTAGGTATAGTACAATAAGAGAGACATTTTTAAAAGGCTTTGAATAATGGCTTTTGAAACAAAGGAGATAGGGATTAAATCATTTTGCGGAAGTAAACTAAACGTATTATATGCACAGAAAAAATGATTTTGTTAACAAACTGATAATATGCCAATATCCTTATAAAATATTAGTCATTCAGAATATATCAAGAACATGTGTTATTTTCAGTATGTCAATATCAATATTAGTATTTGTACGAACACGTGATCTGCCGTCCTCATAAAACATTAGCTTTTAACCGATACTTTGTTCGGAATTTTGTCGATTTATTCGTAAAGACCTGCAGTCCCGTTTTTAATATAAAAATTAATAATTTGACAAAAAATTTAATAAATTAAAAGTATTTTATGTTAATAAGTTTTCTCCGTGTAGTTGCATATTTTCTTAAAAGTTTAGGAAGTTAGTGGTATGAAGATGGAATAAGACTGAATTTATTTATACGAATATCCCAATCGGCTTCAACACATCTCCGTGCCTCCGCCATGGTATACGTAGTACTATGTTAATTTAGAATATACGGACCTCTTTTGTACTGATTTTTAATCACATTTTCTAATGAAACACAGCTAGGTAGGATTCAATGACTCTGCATTTTTGGTCAGATTCAATCATTATTGTTTGAATAAGTAACGTGAGAACTTAAAAAATAATTGCTTGAAATTGGGTAGGCATGCATTATAAAAAAATATGCTCATAAAAAAAAGAAAATTAGAATTTATTTTTTTGGCTTGCGTATTGTGGAATACTACTTTAAAAGTATATTCAAGTATAAGTGGATAAACAGGTCTTTAAAACACGCACGATTTTTCGAGCACGACGGCGTGGCCGAGTGCTCGAAATAAAGCAAGTGTTTTAAAGACCAGTTATCCACGAATACTTTACGCTATTTTTTTTATTGGTACACTTTGAAAACATAAATATTGATATTATTATTAAAAATTTGGAAATAAGAACTATTAATGAATTCGTGATGTGACATCACAATATCTTGTTGTCATGGAAATGAAAAACACAAACATTAATTTGCAATCTGTCATGTCAGATTTATAGTTAAAAGTTGACATTAAGACTTCACATTTTGTTGATTTGTTGATGTTGCCATGGTAACTTTAAAAAACGCGCGTTCCATAAAGTGCGATTTAAACACGCTAGAGCGCACTAAATGAGTAAAAAAGGGCACCAATAGAAAAAAAATCTGTTTTGTTCTAGTATTATCTATTCTAACGCGGAATAGAGGTCCGTTGTCTGTTATTTAGTTGTTTAAGAGAATTTTATTGGGTCTTCCGAATTAAATATGTTTCCCAAATTAAAGTGCTCTTTTTGTAGAGTTGAATCTTAAAACGAGGCGGGTTTCTCGCTTGCAATGCGATCGAGCTTGTCCTAGCGTTGATGTCTCCCCATACATTAACTCCTTTGGCCTTTGTCATATTTTCACACAAAGTGTTTCCGCTTTGCAATAAAATCAAAATTAATGGAATATTTCTGAACGTATCCAAAAACTAAAAACTGATTTTGAAAGGTGATAAAATACGCTTTTATTTTTATAAATAAAAATACAATTTTTGGTAAATTAAAATACAATTTTTGGTAAATTAAAATAATGAATGCAAACATAAAAAAAAGATACAAATGGCTCGTCTTACGTTTTATGTAACTAAAATAACTGATAACGAAAATTTACATAAAAATCACGCATTTTATTATATAAATGTATGATAAACGTAATTTTCACTACAATATTATGTCGTTTCATAAAAAAAAAATTGTATTTAACTTTTAGATTTGAATATAAAGCATGGTGTTTTATCTTTCTTAAACCGTTTTTATTATATTTCTCACTATGACAGTAAGGGAGATTAACCGATTCGCAAACGTTTATGTATGGATACCTCTTCCACCAATCAAAACTGAGCGAGCGCTAAGTCAGATAATAATTAACCCTCAACGAAAGAATAAATTTAAAATAGTTAAATAACTCATATACTTTATATATTATATATTCAATTGTACACCAACATATAACAGATTATATATGTAAATTACAGAACACGTAAAGCAGAAATGGTAAAATATATATAACAATTATTTTACAAGCAATAATTATTCACCTGAAACCATCCACATTGAAAAATCTCCTGATAAAAGATACATGACGCCAACGGGACTCGAACCCGTGTCCCTTCGATTTCCGGTCGACAGCTCTGACCACTGAGCTATGGCGGCTTATCTCTTATCCGCGAAATAATTCAATATATACTAGTGTTTCATTCAACAATTACTGCTTGTTACATTTTTTCACCTGAAAACAACCAACTTTATTTTATATGAGAAAGGCATTGTAGGTGCTAACTCTCTCACTAGATGGCGTCGAGACAAATTGTCTACATTTTTAGGTGAAATACTAGAACTTGTCAAATATTAATTATTATTTTTTTGGTAAACTAATGTTTAAGACAAGATTTTTTATGCATAGCACAAAGGGTAACAATTATTTTACAAGTAATAATTATTCGCCTGAAACACTCATCCACATTGAAAAATCTCCTGATAAAAGATACATGACGCCAACGGGACTCGAACCCGTGTCCCTTCGATTTCCGGTCGACAGTTCTGACCACTGAGCTATGGCGGCTTATCTCTTATCCGCGAAATAATTCAATATAATATAATTCAAATAATTGTTACCCTTTGTGCTATGCATAAAAAATCTTGTCTTAAACATTAGTTAACCAAAAAAAAAAAAATTTACAGAAGTGCTCACGATCATAAACAATTAATAAATTGTGTTACGATGGTACACAACTAGAAAAGGTTGATTTGAAAATACGGCAAAATAGAAGTATTTAAAGGTCAGGGCCACGGTGACAGTTTTACTTAACTTTTATTTTAACCATTTTGTGACTTGGATCAAAAGATAGTCGATAGACTGATATCGAAAATATCAACCGTCAACGCATAAGTTGAGTCAATCTCAGGGCCGGTCCTATGCGGGCGCAATTGGAGCAGCCCATTCCGGGCGCCGACTTGTCAAGGCACAAAGGAGTTGATAATACCTAACACCTAACGGTCTTTGAGATTTTTTTCATGAAAACGGCGCTACATAAAAATACAAATCATCCGAATGTTATTGATTGATTACAGTGATCACCTACCCAGTCGTCTACTGGTTTTGATAAGGCACGTAAATATGTTACTCACGCCGGCCCTGGTTGGTCTGATGATTGGCGCCTTCTGATGGGTAGAAGTTCTCGCTTTCTATGTACGAAGAGTGCATGAAACCTCCCACGAGTATATTAAATAGCCCAATTTGAAGAAATGTTAGTCCCGGTAAATACTATTTATATAGGATCTGGGCTCGAGTTCTAGTTTGCAACCGTTACATATTTTGAGTTGTAGAAGTCATTATCTTAATTGATAAGAAATTATCGCATTCAATTAAAAATTAAGTTTCCTATCCGACAGAATATCGACTACCTCAAATAAGAACTGATATTTTTACGATGTTTTTTGTTCTGGTCAAATTCTAAGAGTAGTTTTAGAATAATTTAGTAGTTAGAGAATTCGTTTTGAGAATTTCTCCAAATATTGCAACAAAATTTCGTGCTTCATAAAATATGCACATTTTTAAAAATAAAACGTGCCTCAAAGTTAAAAGCCTGTAATTCTAATTTACTAGTCTTGTGATTTATTTCAGTAACTATCCTTTCAAGTCTTGTAGTTTTGCAAATGCTTTAATTATTTATCAAGAGGTTAGTTTGCTTCATGGACACTTCATGGACACTTCCATGGACATTGGACATAGGCTAATGCACTGATTTCTACAAGACCAAAGATGTACGCGAGTACGGCGCGCGATATTTCAAGGACTTATGGACCGGTCAGTGATCAGCATGGAACATATAACTGGGGAAATGCAGAATAGCTATGATAATACGAACATGTAACAAATCATAATAAAATTCCATAATATTACTACATAATTCAATTTAACAAGATTTTAAAATCTGTTTTCAGAAAGCTTTGGTATTTCCAAGCTATGGTACCGATGTAAAACGGGAAAGAAAGAAATTTTATTTGTAACTAGCTGAACATAGTTTTCTAAATCAGATGAAGTCAGTAATTTTCCTCTTATTTTGAACGTCAAGTATCCAATGCAATTGTGCGGATTGTGAAGATCCGCAAAGAATGCAAAGCTGATGGAAACGTAATAAGTAGGTTGAAGAAAGGGACGCTAAGATGGTTTGGGAATGTAAAGCGAATAAACGAAGAAAGGAGTGTAAAGAGAATATATAAAGCAAATTTGAATGGTAAAATAAGTCTGGGACGCCCGAGAATGACATGGCACGATCAAGTGGATCAGATACTTGAGTCGGGCAATGTCAGGAGTCAGAATAATGGAATAGTGTGTTGAGACGATGAATTAATGTGAATGAGGTAAGAAATGTTTGCCAAGACCGAGTTGTTTGGCGATACGTCCTCTCTGCCCTGCCCTGCTGGAAACGGTGTAATGGTTAGTTAGTTAAGTGTGCAAAAATTTCATCAAGAAGTATGAAACTGTTTCTCTGAGGGGTGGGAAAAGAGGAAGGGGGTGGTTATTAAAAACCTCAAGTATAATGAACTTTCTCCTGTTTTATTTATTTTATTTTATTTGTATTTATTTATTTTTTATAATATTTATTACATTTTATGATTTTGACTGTCCAACTAGGAAGGATTCCCGTTTCAGGACAGTCAAATTTAGAAGGTCAAGTATGAATACTTTCGTCAATCTCGAAATAAAACTGTAGATTTGTTTAAAAAACACAATAAAACGTAGATGCTCTTCTTTTGTAAATATTGGAATGCCTGTATGATTTATTGGTATACAGATCGCTTTTGCTTTACAGTTGACAGTAGAACGTTGAATTTCTAGCTCGTCCAAAAATGAGATCGGCAGATGATCTAATGCTTTATGCTTCTAGAACTTACCACCGTAAATTCTTCTATTTAGTGACACACTCTTTATTCTTCTTTCATAATTGGCAAGAATTTAACTCCTCCAAGTGGAGGTGGGATTCCACATCGACTGACGTTTGTTTCTGCGCAGCGGGCTCGATATAATACCAGAAAAAAACACACAAAAGCCGGAGATCTCAGATCATTCACCCGTACCTACCTCAGTAGTCACTTATGCGGTAAAAGCTACTAGTAACGGGTGGCACACCGAGAACATTAAATAACCTTTTAAAACGTCTATTTTCGCAACTGTTCCATCGTAATGAGCATAATGAAACCAATTTGAAACTTTATTCCACTTGTTTGGTGTCTTCATATAAAATTATGAGGAATATTACCAATCACCAAAATGTACATAAAATCATTTTGTTATCAAACCAAAAAAGTATATATACCACAAATTTTATCAAAAATACACCAGTATGAAGTGAACATGGTCTTGATTGTTTGAAACCGGTCTGGTCAGAAAAAATAAACAAGTTTAATAAAGTATTATTAAGCTCAACACATGCTTGTTCTAATGAAGTTAAAAATTCTTATCATACGTAAATAGTAACCCGATTTTTAGCAAATTATGTTTTTTTTTCTACATTTTGCTCCCAACCTTCTGGAGCCAGTGGGCTCTCCAATTGGGTTATGTTGTAAGGCTGGTGGCAGTGTAAGGGAAGGGCATGGGGAAGAGAAAGGTGAGTAAGGGACTGGGTAATCATATCTGGTCAAAAACACGGCAAAGCCATTTCAAGCAAACAATTTAATTCTGAAAGGTGGTCTGTCACCAGGGCGATACTTAGAATATCTTTCATTCTAGAACGTGCCGCAAATAAGTATTATTTTTAATTAATTAATTAGTGTGAAACAACACAAATGAAATAAAATAAAATTAACTTGCGCTCGCCTGGATTTGAACTCGTGACCGCCGGATTCCTAGCCGAGGATAGTAACCACTCAACCAAGGAGGCCGTTTTGAGTGGTAACGAGGTTTTGATTATGTTGTCTGAAGTTTCAATCTGAATTAACTAAAAGGTCTAAAAATCAATACTTTTACCGTTTAGGAATGCCTCAAGTCCCTTTCACAGCCCTCTTCCCTTGAACGTTGTCCCCCTCCTCTCTCCCAATACACAGTTTTGCATTTCCGACTTTGCTCGTTACTTTGTGATGATACCTGCAATCTGTTCTCACCTTAATTACCATAAAACTTTCTCGCACAGGCCCCTGTTTTCTCGAGAGGTAATACATTCAGTGACCAACAATTAAACTAGTACAATTAAACGAGAAGTAGGTAATTGTACTAACTTAACGACTTGCGTTACCTAACGAGTAGAGTAATGGTTATAGAATGAGTGCTCGCTCTCAGCTCCTAGAAAAGTCAATCATCATCATTCAGTAATGCTCCACAAAAACTATTATAATAATGTACAGAACTTAATATCTTCGACTTAACTGCTTAGTTTATCAATAAATATTTCAGGGTCAATTTGAATTAATCGTGACATACAGTTGCTCATGATTTGGAATACGAAAACAGAGTTATACTCTATGATTACGTTATAGAAACAGGATGGTCAATTTAGACACAGATTTGTGAAATGAAATTAAATTTGTGAATGAAACCACAGGTAAATGGCCGATAATCTTTCTGTTATAAGTTCAAAGGTTTTAAATATTCGTTTACGTGGGGTTAGAAATACGTTTTTAAAGTTGTTTTACATAGATCTTGAGTAAGACGATAATAGATGAGCCTTTATATAGCGTTGCACAATCTCACTCAGCCTCTTTCTATACCAGACCATCATCTAAGTTGGACTACAATAGTAGTAATAATAGTAGTTCGCTACAATAGTAGTATCGCAAACGGTGTGTTAATAAAATAAACTACATTCAGAAAAGAACAGAATGAAAGTATTGTAGAAATGTTCATAAACCAAGTTACCTACAACACACAAAATTACAAAATAAAAGTTTATAAAATCTTTTCTGAAGGAAAACTGACACTTAACACCGACGTGAAATAACAATATTCTTTTTAATTTAAATAATATAAGAAGAATACGTTCTTCAAAAGACTGAGTTTTTATGAATTAAAAACTTCTGAGTTCTTGCAGAAACTCCATCTTACAGTGCATTGACAGTGATGTAGATCATTGTAAGGATTACAACTGGTCTGTAAAATGAGGTTTTCCTTGTGGGAACTCTGCACTTTATTTTAAATCTGCACTCATCGATGTATTTTTTATTAAGGGTGATTGATTAAATTGAAAAAGTTTGCTATCTTATAATCAAGATGATACCTTACTTTTAAGGTCCTCATCTTCCATGGGCAAAATGATGACAAAATGCTTCTTAGACGCAATGAATTGATTAACATGGCTAAGTGATTGATAGCGGCTAATTAATACTTTACGTTAGAGCAACGGCAACCTCTCGCCAGTCTATTTAAACCGGAGAAATCTTTCTGATGACTTGCAAGTCGTTAGGGGAAATGAACACATTTTAGTAGACTGCATTACAAAATCGAGTACCTACAACTTGTAAGCTCGTTTGTAAATGATTGTAATTGAAATAATCGCGTTTCTTACGTGAATATTCAAGTATTACTTAACCTTAGACCATTGCTACACAAATGATTATTTAATATTTTGTTTCAGAAATATAAGTGTTGATTCGGTAACATTATAATCAAATCGATTTGTTGTGATTTTAATCAATTTCGATTTGGAGAAAAGTGTTAAAATGCGAGAAAGTCTCGCTAAATTTCGCTGTTATTAAACGCTGGCAATTTCGTTTGGCATTTCTCATCTAATTCAGTATTTTATATTAGACCATAATTATTTAATGTTTTTTCATAATCTGTTGCGAATGGATTAGTCTAGTCGAGCAAATTAAACATATTGTTCCATCACCTCTTCAACTAAACACCTCAAACCCAAAACATTTGGTCAACTATAACTTAGCCGACAAACCGTTCTCCGTAAATTCATAATTTTCTTCGATCAAAACTATTTTCTTCTCCTTACCCTTCGTTCTCCGCATTCTATCCCAACAAGCTACTTTACTAAAATTAATTAATAGTAAATAAAATGAATTAATTATAAAAAGTAATACATTAAAATACGATTCGGGGGGGGGGGGGGGCGGTATAAGTACCGCCGCCCCAGGAACCATTTATTGAATAACCAACACCTCTAGCGTAATCTAGCATAATAATTGTAATAAATATATCACCGAATAAAGAAAAATTACAAAAAAATTATAAATCACAGCAAGTGGTTCGCTACGTTGGGTGACTTAGCAGGGGTGCCCTTATTCTTAGGGCTGAGGTTTGTCCTGGTCTTGGCAGCGGATGCGTCTGCCCACCAACTGCGCGGTTGGCCATTGGGAGAGGCCGGTTGACGGAGACCCCTTGACTTCTTCAGCCGAACTCTCTCGACCCATTGCCTAACACAGCAGTGGGAGAGATGGTTTCATACGTCCGTCACTTCTAAACACCCTGAGCCCCAGATTCTTCCAGAATTTCTCCTCCTTCATTTCCTTGAAAATACCTTCCGCAATGAGACATGCCTTGAGGGAAATTATTTTCATCAAGGGGTCCTGTTTGGTTTTAATTTAAAAAAATAGATCTGTAAGTGACTTTGCCACAATTTAAAAATGCCTCCGGAAAGCGAAACAGCTGTCATGCGCAGTAATAATAACCTCGCAGTTTTAAAAAAAAGAGTGATAAACCGTTTTTAAAAATAAAATAAAAACGGTAATTTCAAAAATAAAAAAAATAAACTTTAAATGGAAATGGAATTCTGAAAATTATACTTGAAAACAATACACGTGTCTTTTAGTTGTCATGACTTAGTTGATGCTTATTATTTTTTTGTATTAAAATTCTAGCATTGATTAAAAAAAATATTGGCAAAAGCTGTCAAAATATATATTCCTCTACAGCTTAATTAACCAGTGACACAATATTTCTTTGGAACTGCTAACTTCTGTATATATCTTTCTGAATGTATTTATGTAATATATTCAAATTAACTGTGTGAAGTTTGTTTGTTTTAAAACCTATTTACACACTTCATTGAACTCTCGTAAAAATGATTTCCTTCTAAGTAAGGACTGAAAGTGGAAAAGAGGCATTGGCCACAAGGTTGTACAAATATACAATCTCCTTCCAGATAACCTTAAAACGGAGAGTATAAATGTATTTAAAAAAAAAGTTATTAGAACAAAATTAGAAAACTACATATTTAATGTTGTATGTACTTATTTAAGTTAAGAAAGTGAAATGTTTAATTTCTTTTAACTTAATAAGAAAAAAAAAATTGTATAATTTTGTCTGTCCCGGAATGAATTTTAGTAATCTCACTGGGAATAATGTAAAATTTTGTGAATTGTTATCCCTTAGAGATTTCTCCTGACTCGAGAGTCAGGACTTTTTAATGGTTGACACAGTAAGCTAAATTGTACCATTCGTCTAATAGTATTATCTCCTTTTTCCAGATGGCTCCCAGTGACTGAGCGAGTGCCCAGCGAGGATCAGCAGACGCGATGGACCAGTACAGCGCGCGGTTTACGGCGTCGACGGGTTCCACCACGTCGACCGCCTCGGATACCGTGTCGGGCGGGCGCGACTCGCTGGCCGGGAGCGGCGTCCGGCGCTTGCGCCTGTCCCGCCCGGCGGCCGCGCCCTACGCCAAGCGAGCGCCCTTCGGGTTCGCGCTGCGCGGCGGCCGCGAGCATGGTACGGGCTTCTTCGTCACACATGTGGAGCCGGGCTCGGAAGCCAACAATCAGGGACTTAAGGTAAGGAGAAGAAAAAATATCTTAAATATTATACAATATGTCTTAAATTAGTGAAAATAATCACGTTTGCACATAAATTATTGAATATTGTAAATACAACGTTTAAAAAAACATATATATTATTACATACATAAATTATATCTAATATTGTAAATACTTAAATACATTCAGAAAGATACAGAAGTTAGCAGTTCCAAAGAAAGATTGTGTCACTGGTTAATAAAGCTGGAATATACATTTTAAGGCGATGCACTACGTCGTGTAGTATTTTAAATTGAGCCGCTATCAATAACAACTCTTAGGTAGATGGCGATAAGGTTTAAATTCCCGCTTAACACCATCCGCCCGTTTTGATTTATGCAAGAAAAAAACATGGCCAAAAAGAGCCTTTTATTTTATTTTGTGGATGTTCAGGCATAAATATTTAATTTTTTTCGATCATTTTATAAATAACTTAATATTCCACATTATACAATAAAATCATAACCGAAAATGGGTTCGTAAGTAGGAGATTTTGAACTTTAAAGCAGTTTTCATAGGCCTTATACATTATTTTTTTCTGGGCTTATAAAAAGATTTATCTAAAAAATACTCGGTCATTTCAAAGGCCAAGATATATTCTACTCGCAGTATTTAATTAAAGCATCTGAAAAATTTCTAGGCGGCCAAATTTTCAAACCAAAAACACATGATTTTGCATTACTACGTATGGCATCGCCTTAAGAGCTTTTGCCAATGTTTGTTTTAGTCAATGTCAGAATTTTAATACAAAATATTAATTGGTATCAACTAAGTCGTGATAACTAAAAGACATCGTGTATTGTTTTGTATCATTTTCAGAATTCCATTTCAATTTAAAGATTTTATTTTAAATGTTACTGTTTTTATTTGATTTGTTTGGAAATGAATATGTTTAAAATAAGAGTAAAAACATGGCTGAGAGAATACAGTGATATTCAACTTGAAGACGATGTATATCCAACATGAAACTAAATAAACTACAGGCCGCTTCAGAACAGGAATCCGTAAGGAGGACTGTGAAAAAAAACTTATGTTTTACTTTATACCTACATGTATAAACTTTGCAATTGCAACTAATAAAGAAAAATACATATATAATAACTTCTTATATTTAGGTACTAATTAAAATTAGGCTCTTACCACCAAATAAGTTGAAAAGGAATGGCAACCAATATTTTGTTCACCAAAATAAGTTTTGACTCCCCAAACACTTAAAGCGACAAATAACACCAAAAAAAGAAACGTCTTCCAAATAACGAATATGTAAATATATAATCCGCATTGCAAATATAAAAATTATTTACAACTAATAAATTGACGCTTGAACTTCAAAATGTAAATTGAAGCCAAATTGAGTAAATGTTCACCAAATTTACTACAACCAATTTACGCGCTAACGCTACCCAAACAAACTACAACGTACAATGTAGGTAAACAAAACTTTTCGCGACAAATGTGGTTGTATGCTAGCGGTTGATTATGTCCCCGCGCCCGCCCATTGACAGGTTAGGTCACAATTATACAACATTTTTTGCATCACAAGATTTAAAATAGGCACCCTGATCTATACATTTTACAGTCAATTAAATAGTAAAATGCTATTCAAAACTTAACTTTTTTGAGGAAACAATACTTTTTTTAGAAGCAGATATTTTATTAGAGTAACAAAAGGGTAATATTTTAATAACATTTTAGAATAAATTTAGGTTCAAATTTTGATATAAATTTACCACTGGTGAGAAAACGGTATTATTTTTGGTGTCAAGTACTTTATTTGACTAACATAAACTTTAATATATGGGTAACGTTTTAGCATAAAATAATTGCCTATTTTGGGTTGAAAATGTATTTTTTGGATATATATTTTTACACCATTTGGCAAGCAGTTAAACCTAAGCCAAAATGAATTGTGTGTTATCTGAAAATCTTCTGATAATTATTACACGATACTTCCCTTTGTTAGGATAGCGAATACAGCAAACGTTTATCTTATTCTGAAATTAATTGCAAAAACACTGTCGGCCTCAGCCCAGTAGGTGAATAGGACCTACCAACCAATCGGCCTTTGTTTCGGCTATCATTAAACGTGCATACACTTTACAAAAAGCGGTCCAGCACAACACCAAATACCAGACTACTGGATACAGCAGATATAGATAGCAGATATAACAGCCGAGAGAAACAGGAAAAGCCCACTTAGTCCAACCTAAATACCGCAATCTCGAAGGAATGCTCCGTGGACCACTAGCGGCAGCTGCAAGAGAGCGAACCCGAGATTCGAGAGTTCTACACCGTCCATTTTGACTTTGGCACGGCGTCATAACAGTTCATTTTAGTTGTTGGTAACCGGCGGTTAAACGTTGGCAGCAGTTACGACGCTGGTTACCGGTTACCGATAGCTAATAGTTACAAGTTCGAAAACAATGGAGTTATTCGTCAGTTGCACAACGGCTCCCTACTTCTACTGTGCGAGCCACTGGCAAAACAGTACAGGGTGGATAAGATAAAACATGCATTTAAATGTTGCATCATTTTTATACCGCAGCTACCTCTCATTACCATTTTAATTTATTTAACTACTGGATAAAAGCTGTTTACTCTTGTCTAGCACATTTGCACGCATTTCCACCAAACTAGATTAATTGACTATTTATTCTAAAACATTATTATTGTTTATTGACTGCGCATATTAGCGCAGTACTGTTTTAACTCAAACCGTTTGGCATTTTATCTGCCTGTAATTTCGAAAATCTACCCCGTCCATTTTATTATTCAAGCATACTTTTTTTTGTCTAGACGGCTAACTTTGACTGATCTTTTCTATATTATAGTACCTACCTGTTTGAAGAAAGTTTGAAAAATAATAAAAGATGACGTTTGTTATGACAGTTGTTTGGACAAATATTATAATTCTTCAATAGAAATGTTTTTTTTACATTGACCCCACACAGAGGGCCCTGTTGAAAATAATTTCCCTCGGGGCCTATTTCATCTCTTGGGATGCTTTGGGGAGGTATGGGGCGGCGGTACCCAAACCCGCCTCCCAAATTGAAATCTTAAATAAATTTTTTAATGTTTAATTATGGTAGGTATTTAAGTACTTACTTAAAAAATTTTTGGTTGTGATTTATTAAATAAGAGAAAATTAAAAACATTTTTTTTGGCATGATGTCTACTGTTTAAAAAACTTAACTATGGGGCGCACTTGTGATTTATACGGGGTCGTTCGACGGTGGAAGGTGAAGGTTCTTGACTAGAAATCCGGAGGTCGCGGATTTAAATGGCGTGCGCAATTAAATTTTATTGATTTATTTGTGTTAAATCATAAATTAAAAATAATTTATTGTATATTTGTGGCACGTTCAAGAGTGGAAGATACTCTCAGTATCACTCTGGTGTAAGACCACCATTCAGAATTGAAACGCTGTTGTAGGAAATGGCTTTATAGCTAGGTACTTCCCCACTTTCCTCTTCCACATCTCCTTTCCCTCCCCACCACCTGCAGTTTCACAACATACCCCAATTGTGGATGCCGTAGTCTCACTGGCTCCAGATGTTGGGAGCAGTTTGGACTATTGTGCGATATTCACATAAAAAGCCTTAACAGTTTGCTAAACACATTAAATTGATATAACTGTTTTCACAACGGCCTATGAAAAAACCACCAAGCGTGGGAGATAAATACAATTCCGAAATTTGAATTGGAATCATGCGTTGGAATCATCTTGTTATCTCTCATTTAAGTGACGGTTAGAACCATTCTTAGTATCTCCCCCCTAGGTTAATCCATCCACTTATTATAAGCTCTAATATTATCCACTTTGCGGTAGTTTCTAGGCCACCCAGCCTCCTTCTCATTGAAATATCAACGCGTAGTTATTACTTCTTATGACTCCAACCATCCCCGCCTCGATGCATGTTCGTGCGGCAACAGAATAGTGGGTGCTTTGGGTTTTGTATCCGATGGCAATTACATACTTCTCCGAATGCAAAGCAATCACATCTCATTTCCTCTGCAACTCATCTCACGTCATATATAAATTGTTCGAGGGATATTATTGTATATTCCAAAAATTACTAATAAATATAGCAAACGAACATTCATTTATCTTTCACATTCTATATTTAATAAGATGCCAATCGATGTAAAAAGCTAATAAACCTGCACCATCGAACTCAAAAAAGCTTAAAGGTATTGCTGCTGGAATTATGAGTTAAATCTCGGTAAGAAGTTACCGTTTGGAATTTTGAAAGTTTCATCGTGATCAGTTTTTAATTGGATTACACATTAGTGATTTATTCGAGTTCGTTATTTACAACTAGAAACGAACTCATCTATTTTCTTTAATAACAATGAATTATATTGATCGCCGACTTGTTGTTCATTTAGTGTGCGATATAATTTAGTTAAAATGTGTCCGCTCTCGACTAGCAAATAAATAGTAAGGCAGTAGAAAAGGCAAAATATAGTGTATGAAATCAATTGTGACTATAATAATGAATTTGGGCCTTTCCATCAACGTTCAAGTTTAGTACAAATTTTTGGGAGTGGCTCATACTTGCGTTACAATATAATGAGATAAATATTGGTAACTTTCTTTGATGTTACTTGGTAGAGTCAATGTTGTTAAATCTAAATTTTAGTATGTAAGAAGTAAATAATATTGTAGTAGTCATAGAAAATAATATATTAGGTATAAGATGTAAACTCTTATAACTAAATAAAATATACATTAAAAAAAAAAAAAAAAAGAGGAGGGTGATTCTTGGCTTTGGATTCTGAGCTTTCAGGTTCAAATCCGGCGAGGACAAATACCAATTAGACTAGGCTGCGCTTGTTTTATGCAGAATATAAATAATAGTGTTTATTTTGCAGAATTTAAAAAATAGTGTTTTTTTGCCATTTCCGATTCTCTTTTCACCCCTTTGCGATACTGAGAGTAGAAGATACTCACAGTATTGTTCAGGTGAAATACTACCGTTCAAAATTGAAATGATCCTTGAAATGGTTTTACCGTGTTTTGTGACCAGATCAGAATAGCCAGGTATTTCCTGATCTCCTTCGTCGACCCTTCTGAGAAATAATAACCGACAAATAGCGACAATTTCCTATCTACAAATTTTTTTGTGGGTAGGAAATGCTTTTTTTGATTATCTCACATTTAACCGAAATATGATCAATTATTCTTTTTGGTTTTGTTGATTTTTTTTACTCGTTTGTTTTCTCCAACAGTTTAAATAATAACCTATTGAAGTGATTGCGCTTTTGACTTGATTTTCCCAAGAGAATAGCGCTATGAAAGTAATCCATTTATTATTTAAATGTTTTACAAACAAATCGCTAAATCGTATAGCACTGAATAAATTATTAAAGAATTTACACGTCAATGGCCGTAACTCTTTTAAGCAGAATTTGACACATATTTTGCCAATTAAGGCATAGCACAATGCGCGAACATGTTTGAATAATGAGATTATTACGAGGCATTATATCTGACCGCCATTGTGAAGAAAGTTGACTTTTATTTGAGAAAAAAATCTCTCGTAAATCAATAATAAATAATAATAACGTTTGCGGTGTCGACTGACGACTAAACTTTCTCTTGTTATCCCACGTGGTTAAAAGGCCGGCCAACTTAACTTGATCGTAAATTCATATTTTTTTCATGTAGGAACCTACATCTTGTACCTGGTAGGTGTTAACACTAGAACGACCGGGTACTGCTCCATACCTATAATGACCGCTACCGTCATATTGACGGCTGATCACATAAGAGTGTAATCTTTAGTATAATCAATAAATATATTATAAAAGTAAGAATACAATGTGCGTTCTACTAAAACTCATAAACGAGTCCAGGTACGATCAAAGGAGTTATATGGTGTAGTAGTCCTCCCCATGCATGAAGAAGGTTCCCGTTTTTACCTGAAGGCCGGGCTTTTGAAAATATAAGGGCTGCAAGTTTCGCCCCATAGAAATTTCTAGAACATGGTAGAACATTCGAGAGTTTTCGAGAGCATTCCACAACATTTCCAAATATCCCGGAACATTCTGGAATGTTGTGGAATGTTGGGAAATAGTCTGGAACATTCGGGAACATCTCTGAACATTCCAGATCATAATGAACTAAAAACGGGATTACACACCGTTTCCTGATAAACTTTTAGTAAATTATAATCGTGACAATTGGTATCTCTAAATAGTATAAAACAAAGTCACTATCCGCGTCTTTCTGTTTGTGCGCTTAGTTCTTATAAACTATGCAACGGAGTTTGATAGGGTTTTCACTATCATTTAGAGAATTTCTTCCGAAATGTTTTTGGAGGATTGTGAATTATCGCCAATTTAAATGGATTGTTAGCTGGATGATTCTCCAATCCGCAGAACCCAAGGTTGCGTGGTTACTTTCGGTGTGTAAGATTTTAGATTTAGATTTTCTGATTAGAATTCGAATATTTTAAATTTAGTTTTATTTTAACAAACTCAAGTTACAGGAAATGGAAAGATTAAAAGTAGATATTCTTGAAATTAGTGAACTGAGATGGACTGGCAGCGGCATACACCAACATGAGAAGGGAAATCTATACTACTCAGGAAGTGACCCACAGGACAGAAACCGTCGAAACGGAGTTGCTGTATTTGTCATGGAGAAGTATGTAAAATTTGTTAAGAATTTTGTACCCATCTCGGACAGAATAATATTATTACAATTACACTGTCAACCCATCAACATGAATATTATTCAAGTGTATGCACCAACAGCGGAAGTGAGATATGATGGTGATGTGGAATCTTTTTATGACTGACTAGCCAGTACATTGCAAAGTTTGAAAGGAGGAGAAGTCAATTTTGTCATTGGAGACTTAAATGCCAAAATCGGTGAAGGTCGCCGCTCTCATATAGTTGGTGAATATGGCTTAGGCATAAGCAATCAAAGAGGTGATAGACTATATGAATTCTGCCAGGATAAAAATATGGTTGTATTAAATACCTGGTTTAAACTCCCAAAAAGAAGCCTTTATACGTGGAGATCACCTCAGGATGGAACAATCTATGATATTGTCAGGAACCAAATTGACTATGTGTTAGTAGACCATAGATTCAGGAACTCCGTAAAGAGAGTCACCACGTACCCTGGTGCGGACATTGGTTCTGACCATGTTTTGTTAACTGCCGATATTGTTTTACGCTTAAAACAAATAAAAAAGCCCAAAACCAAAATTAAAATGGAAATCTCGAAATTCCATGAAGAAGTGGTCAGAAATAGGGTATCTCAGACTTTGAACGATAATATTAGGCTACTCCCTTGTGATCCATCGATAGAAATACAAACACAATGGGATAACCTTAAGTCAGTTATACGTGAAACCTGTGATGCAAATTTGAAAGCTGATAAGCAAATTAGAAAAAAGAATTGGATGACTGACCACATTTTGAACTTAATGGATGAGAGACGTAAACACAAACATAATGAGACACAATATAAAAACTTACAAAGAACGATTAGACGTGAAATTAAAAAAGCCAAAGAAGAATGGATGAAGTCACAGTGTGAAGAACTAGAATCGTACAGTCGTAGTCACAATGCGTTCAAACTTCACAAAAAATTAAAGAAAATTACAGGCACTTCTAGAAGAATTACTCCATCATGTTTAGTTGACGATTCCAATAAATTAATATTGGATGAAAAAGATATTTTACAAACATGGGAAAAGTATATTCATGATACATTCAAAGATATTAGACCTGACATAAATATTCCCAATGATCAATTGCATGGACCATCGATTTTAAAATCGGAAATTCTTCATGCAATAAAGACTTCAGACAATAGAAAAGCGTGCGGACCAGACGATATTCCAGTTGAGGTGTTGAAGCTCTTTAATGATGAAAATGTTGACTACCTGTTGAGGTTATTTAATTCTATATACGACACAGGGAATATACCCTAAGATTGGCTAACATCCACCTTCGTGACATTGCCTAAAAAACAATACCCTAAGAAGTGCAGTGACTATCGATTAATAAGCCTGATGAGTCATGTCCTTAAATTATTCCTTAAAATAATACATGCCAGGATACGCAATAAGTGCGAGCAGGACTTGGATGACACTCAGTTTGGCTTCAGAAATGCGTTTGGGACGCGTGAGGCATTATTGTCTATCGATGTACTGTTGCAAAAGTGTCGTGACCAAAGAAAGGAAGTTTTTGCCTGTTTTATTGACTACGAAAAGGCATTTGACAGGGTAAAACATGCTGACCTAATGAAAATGCTTGCGGATTGTAACGTTGACACCAAAGACCAGAATTTCATAAAAAACCTGTATTGGTTCCCAACAGCAGAAATAAGACATGGGAATGAGAGATCTAATGCAATTTCCATTCAGCGTGGAGTACGACAAAGCTGTATCCTGTCGCCACTATTGTTTAATCTCTATTCCAACTATGTCTTTAAAAGAGCGCTAAGTAATACTGAGAAGGGTCTTAAGATCAACGGAGTTGTCATTAATAACATAAGATACGCAGATGATACTGTATTACTAGCTGACTGTATCGATGACCTCCAAGACCTATTAAATCTTGTTAATAATGCTGGTGAGCAACTGGGCCTAACAATCAACGTCAATAAAACAAAATGGATGACTTTTGGACGACTAGATCACTCTGAATCAGTGATACAGTTAAATGGTTCCAATGTCGAAAAGGTCGAAAGATTTAGATACCTCGGCAGTATTCTCACGGAGACTCTTGACCCAGATGTAGAGGTTAGGTGCAGAATTGAAGCAGCAAGAACTGCGTTCATTAAAATGAAATCCCTCTTCTGCAATGATAATATCAGCTTAAAACTAAGGCAGAGAATGCTAAAATGTTATGTGTGGTCGGTCTTGTTGTATGGATGTGAAACATGGACCTTGAAAGTAAATACCATGAACAGGTTAGAGGCTTTTGAAGTGTGGCTTCACCGGAAAATACTCAAAGTCCCATGGACCGACATGATCACCAACACAGAAATTCTCAGGCGGGCTAGAGCAGAGAGAGAACTGCTTAGATTAATAAAAATCAGGAAAATTTCATATCTGGGTCATGTACTTCGAGGGGAGAAGTATCACTTGCTCCAGTTAATATTGAAAGGCAAGATAGAGGGTCGCAGAGGGCCTGGTAGGAGACAAATGTCTTGGCTGCGAAATATACGAGAGTGGACCGGCATTAGAAGTGTGGAGGAGCTATTCCGGGCAGCGCAAGACAAAGAGACATTTTCAAGAGTGATCGCCAACGTCGGGGGGACCTGATACGGCACATAAAGAAGAAGTTACAATAATTTTTAGAACAAAAGTAGATCGCGTACGTTAGAGGGGATTTATGGCTAAACCGGCGGCTGAGACCACTGGAGAGAGAATGAAATATTTTCCACACCAGGTATTGCGCGCGAGTTTACAATGATACCAGTCTCACATAAATGTACGGAAAAGTAAACTTTGTTATTATTTTCGAGAGATGTAAACTCCCTACAATTTACACTACAGGTTTAATATACAAATATTATATTTATTGAAAGTAGAGAAAAGTCGAACAACGCCGGGTAAACGCCAGCTAGTATAAAATAAATAGAACAAAAATTAATTAAATTGCTTACTTTATTTAATAAGGTACACATTTGGTAGAATATAATCTACAAAAACACAAACGAAACGAATATTCGGCGACTTTAAATACGTGAGTAGAGATCAACATGAGATAGAATACTAATAACTGACACTAAAAGACAGTGACCAATCAACGTACAGATCGAGTTCAAATGATATGAGATATCGAAAGAAAGGACTGACAGATTAGTACTATAATTTTGCGAGGTGGGATGGGTAATCTTGGAGGAAAAAGGCTGTAAACAAACTCAGTTTAGTGACCCTAACCGTCACATTAACGGTGGCGGTATTTGTAGGCATATTTCAAAGAGTAAAAAAGATACATACTGTTTTTTTCACCATAGTCGTTAAATAAAGAATTCTGAAAAGTAAAATAAAAATAAATGAATACAATGAACTTTAAGAAAAATATCGTCGCATTACATCGGGCAGCCGTCAAAATGACGGCAACGGTATTTCTGGTGTTAATATGTAGTTTGTTGTTTATTTATAACTATTAAAAGTGTTTGACACGCATTCGAACTTCATCATAAAGCAATTTCAAAAAAATGTTAACAACGAATATAATTTTAAAGGAACGCTTAGAATGCTTTTATAATATATGGTTTGACACGTTCGGAGGTAGATGAAAAAGGTGTGTTGGATTAAATACAAAATTTTATTTTCTTAAAATCAACCTGCTGATTTTTAAGTATCTCTTTCGTGATAATATCGGAAGACGTGTTCATGCACCTGCGTTTTTCTTGATAATATATAGTGACGAAATCCATAAAAAATGATGGAATTTTTATGAATAAATTTGTTTCGAAATCGTGACAATACATTGGTATTTTAATAAAAGTTTAACAGGATAACTATCAATTCATTCGTTAAAGGCCTGCAATCCCGTTTTTAACCAGAAAAATTTGAAGACAATTTTAAAGAATTAGCAATATTTTTTAACAGTTTAATAAAAGTTTTCACCGTGTGACTGTAAAATTCTGAAGGTCGAATAATGGTAAATCAATTCATAGCTAGAAAACTTGCTGATATAAATGACAAAGGTGAGGAAATCATCTCCAGAGGCTGTGTGAGGAGAGATTAGGTCTGAAATGGACGGAGGCCGTCGTAGTAGCATAGGACAGGAACGCCTGGAGGCGTTTTTGTGGGATCAGTCGGTCCCCGAACTATATAGGATAAGGGGGAGAAGATGAGATGAATGAAGCAAGAATAGTGTGCTGTGAAAGTAGTTTTTTTGACTTGTTTCGATTCATTAAAAATTTATTAAAAAAATCTGTTGAATTTACAGATATACTAGTCTCAGCTAGAGGCGGATGGGACGTCATCGTTCTACTGTCTTTGTAATTTTTTTATACGAGACTTGTGAGAAGGAAGGGGGCGACCGTTGATGACGTACGTATGAGCTTTCGCTGGGAATGGTAAAGCGTTCTTTTTTTTCTTCTTTCAAGGCCTTGGCGGTTGACGGATTTTGAAGAGTCACGTGATCAAGTCGAGCGAAATTTCGCAAACCACCGCGATTGTTGTTGACAATCGTTGTTACTGCTGATTTGTGTATTGTTTTACAGCAAGCATAAATAAACAATACCCCCTTACTAATAAAAAAACGTGTATTAAATAATACCCAACTGACAAAAAACCTTTTGCCCTACATTAATGGTTGTTGATCAGTTGTGTAAATTTTAAAACACGTTTAGACAATTTGAAGTGATGTTAGAAAGTTTTTCCGTGGTAGGTAGTTAGTTATTGTAATAATTATTGTCCTACTGAGAAAAGTGATCGTTTTTATCGCCGGAGATGTGCCCATTGTTGAAAGAACGTATAGCGTCTTTATTAAATGTTATAAATTATGTACATATTGAAAAAATATATTTTTTCACCATCGGCGATCAAACGAGAGATTAACGAATCTTTTAACTCTTTTCTGGGGTTATAGCTAAATAGTAGGTTTATGTGTTTATTAACTACTAGGTAAATACTATAATAAAAAAGCACCGTAAAAAATAATTTCACATCTATTCGCATTCCCATTCTCTTCTCCATCAATCATCAATCTCTATGACTCATACGTGAAATGTTTACTCGTGAAAATAAATGCTAATTTAGTCGAGAATTCCATTAGCTTCGTATAATGCAGTCTACGAATTTGGCAAAGTAGACTAAATGCGTATAATTAAGCGAAATTAATCTAGTTAAAAATAATTAATAAGTGTGCTACCAAATTGAGTGCCAAGTTAGAGAGGAGAAGATCAGATTTACGGTGGCATATTTTATTAATTAGTTTTTAAAGCATTACGCATTGTGTGTTTTTTTTTGCAGGTGAAAATCTGTCTTACCTTGATTAAGTTAATTATTATGTTGTTTGATATATGGGGTGATTAGTCGTATTTTGCAACTTCTTACATTTGAACCGACGATTTATCATCTTGGTATTTTATTTTGCCTTGACGTTGGGTACCGCAAACATATCCGATACGTCGACTCAAGGAGGGAGAAATCATAACAAAAATTAACTCCTCAATCCTCGGAAGGAGACTACTAGCTACAAACATATTCCACTAGAGCCTCTGAAGGACAGTTCTGACCCGGAGTCCATACATTATAAAATTATTTTTACCTTTATTTCTACAATGCGGAGACATATGATTTTTTCATCGTTGGAAAGAAAAAAATTCTTTTGGTTTTGTCTTAAATATTTATACATGATCTTGTGGATAAAATCCACAAAATTGTCAAAATATATGATAACAAATTTGTGTGATTTTTTCGGTAAAGTTGAAAGTAAAATATGTAATAGTATTAACGTCGCAAAAAGTGAAGTGACAGTTTTCTTACTAATTTTCTACAACATAGGGGAGTGTTTTCTTAAAATTAAATTCTTTCAAAATTATGGACGTTTCGAGTCAAAATGTTTTGGCAAGGTTTTTGTTAAAATTTTCATGATTGATATTAAAATGTTATTATTTATAAAATGTCAATGTTTATTTCATATACAACAATCTCAAAAATTATTTTGTCTTGTTTCTAAAATGGTATTTATTTTTACGATAACTTCAAAAATAAGAAATTATAGAACATTTAAAATAGCTATGAAGCATTTCGAAATTCCATGAAAATTCACTGTGTTGTCGAGACTTATAGGTAAGTTTTTTTAAGGACTGGAGTGTTAAAGTTACCTAAGGTATATCGGATGGTTCAAAACAAATCCAACAATGGTATTTTAATTTAATATTATAATTACGTACCGGAATTAGATTCCCAATTTGGTCTGGCATTCTGAAAATATGATTGCGCAATTAAATAATCACCATGCTTCTTGTAATAAGAGATTGTGGTGTTCTGTTTCTTCAATTATGGTAAATGTTTACAAACACTAAAGCTACTTTAATTTTAAAAGCACAATCTTTCATATTAGTTACGATCAGGAGTCTGCAATCGCTTGTTATAGAGGATTAAAAATATACGAATCAATTTAAGTTGTTATTTTTCACGAATTTTAAGCCCCCGCATTCCCTATTTCTACCGATTTATAAAGTTTCTCGTCAACTCTTTAAGTTTTCAGTTCTAAAAAAATATATGTTATGTTTTAAGATAATATCTTTACATTTATTACGCCGAAACGTTAATTATCTGAAATTCCGTCGATAGAAAAAAACATTAAAGTAAGCTCTGAAAATTATTAAAAATACGTTTTTTCTGTTATTTAATATGTTATAGATATAAAAAATACAGTGTATCTTTAAATGCAACTAAAGCATTTATCGAGAGATTTTTTCTCTATTTCAAACGAGTCGTGTTTTATTATATATTTTCACTTAATTGTTATCGTTTTTACCATTAGCTCGCTCCCTCTAACATTCGTATTTACAAATCTCCCTTTTAAACCATCTTCGAACGCTTACTACGGAGCCTTACACAAATTATATTGAACCCACAGTAATTCATCCTACTCATCATGCCATATCAAAGCAACATAATGTATTGTTGTGACGTGGGTTGACGGCTCTTTCTGAAGATGTTTACCGACAAAACTAACTAATAAATGATTTTATTCAAATAATAGATATCCCACGCCAAATGATTGGGTAGATAGAAACGTAAAAATTAAAACTTTTATGGAGATACTAGCTGTAAATAAATGTGCTATTTCAGAAAAAAAAATATTATTGGCAATATTTTATTTGTCACGTAGGTGTGATGTTATATTATTAAGAATTCCGTATAATTAATCAAAATAGATACTACACTAAAATATATTCACAATAAGTATAATCATTGATTTTAATATTTATTTCTTCTTCAATAGTTGCAGAATACTCTGTGGCGTCATTATAATTATATAAAATCTTTGTATACACCGTTTTTAATTAATAATAATCCACATTTTTCAAAGCCAATTTTTCATCAGGATAATGAAAATTAAGGAATGAAAAATGAAATAAAATATTTTTTTTTGTGAGCAGATTTTGATTCCAGTTATAGTGTGAATTGTGAAAAGAGTCTCGAAATTGTTACAAAGTAATAAGGTATGAAATAAAAAAAAATATAGACTTCCAATTACCGGTCGATAGGTAACATAATTACTTGTTAAGTTATACTTGATTTGTTGTATCCTAAATCTTACAACTAAGTATGTATCGCTTTAGGGTTCACCAGATTATAAAAACCTTAAATGAATAACATGAAATATCTTACGAAAAATCTTCCCTTAAGGCGATGCACTACGTCGTGTAATATTTTAAATTGAGCCGCTATCAATAACAACCCTTACGTAGATGGCGATAAGGTTTAAATTCCCGCTTAACACCATCCGCCTATTTTGAATATGCAAGAAAAAAAGTGTCTTTTATTTTATTTTGTGGATGTTCAGGCATAAATAATTTTTTTTTGATCATTTTATAAATAACTTAATTTGCCACATTATACAATAAAATCATAACCGAAAATGGGTTTGTAAGTAAGAGATTTTGAACTTTAAAGAAGTTTTCATAGGCCTTTACATTATTTTTTTCTGGGCTTATAAAAAGACTTATCTAAAAAATATTCTATTATTTCAAAGGCCAAGATGTATTCTACTCGCAGTATTTAATTAATGCATCTGAAACATTTCTAGGCGACCAAATTTTCAAAACAAAAACACATGCTTTTGCATTACTACGTATGGCATCGCCTTAACATAAAGTCAATTAATTTAATCATAGAAAAAGATAACATTAACAACTCTCAATGATATTTAATTTTGAAACAGAAAAAGACATCGAAAATAAAAAGGTAACTGTCGCATCGGAGATTCGAACCAGGACAATATTCTACTAATTGTTCTATTGAGATTTAATTATTTTCCGTCATTTTTATCGATCTCATATTTAAATTAAGGAATTACTAATATTACCCTCAATTATTTTTTTCTTACTTTTTTTGTGCCTATAATTGAAAAGTTCTGCCCGAATATTTGAAATTTGCAACCCAGATAGTGTCTCAGATACGTGTATCGATTTATATATGACATCCATTGACCATTCTATATGATTATAATGGATAATAAATTTATAAAATTAATATTAAAAAAATCTCAATAAATTTAGTGCGCTTTTGCGATCACCGGCATATTGATAAGTGAAGACCCAAAGACCTTGGACTCCTACTCTTTCTCTGGCTCAAATTCCTCCAGTACCTACCAGAACACCTCAGCGGCTTCTCGGTAGAACCTACCTTGTCGATTTGAGAGTAGAATCTTTTCTCCTCGCCATCTCTTCATGTTAATGTCAAGCCTCCGCGGCAATGTCGACCAGAAACCTGACAGCCTACCACTGCGGGAATACTGAATACGTATCACTCGAACACTTCAACTCGTTCAAGCAAGGAATTTGTTGCATATTTGCATTGTGCTGCCGTACAACTTTCAAAGTTATGTAATCAGATACTATCAAATTTATTGATTTAATTTACAGGCGTAATATTTTATGTGGTTATAATGTTATCAACAACTTAATGTATGCACGGAGCTTGCAAGAAAGAAAGTATTGATTGGCATCAGCTAAATAGAAATCTGTCGTTATAAAATTGATACATTCAATTTTATCAAGTGACTCAATAAAAGTCATGAATCTGAAAACAGACATTGTTAATGACTGTTATCAAACATCAATCAAACCAATTTTTAAAGCGTAATAAAAATGTTAAGTTCGATCAAACAAATTAATTTTCAAAGTGTAATTAAAAGTTTGATCAATATATAGTGCGTATTAGGTACCTACTGACATGGAAGAGAAATTGATTGTGCAACTGATTAACATGACGCATATCCGTATCAAGATTTCATGCCATATTAAGATTTTTTACTTCTAGAAAGAAATAATACTAATCAATGATATAAAAATATATACGTGTATCTTATTCGTACGTCTTACGTAAAAGGAAAAGTTTTCTTTCAGCATTAATTAGCGTATTCGTACGCAATTAAATCAAGTCTCTGAAGTTTTCTATTTGTAGATTAGAAAGATGTATGTGTTAAGTTATCAGGAATATCTAGTATGAATGAAAAGAAATCATAGCACTTGCCTTGGGAATGCCTAACACTGGGTAATAACGGCGTGAGAATTAGGTTTAATAAGCTGGTAGTTCTATCTGCTACCCCACTAGCCGAGCCGTAGGTGTACATTTACACTGTACAGGGTACCTGTTGATGATACCAGTTTGCATACCTTCGCATAGCTATAACATCAGACCCTACTGTCATTATGTCTTGTGGCGGTGGCAGATGAAGTGGAATCATTATTATAATCATTCCCTCTAAACTTAGATCGATTGTATTAGTCTTTTTTAGATGACAACAAATTTGTTTTCAATTTTTTTTTTTTTAGCGTCGACGGTTTACACGTAGTTACCGTGAGAACTTAGGCCATGGGCCCATTGTGCTATCTCCCATTTTATCTCAATCCTTTAACAACAACCCAGTCCCTTTAATAAAGTTCACCAGGGTTGTCATTGGGTATGTGGCTATGTCATCTGGTTCTACTGTATGTCTCCTCAGGTATCTGAGCCGAGTTCCCACCAGGGCAGGGCATTGGCACCATATGTGAATTGGAGTCTCTTCTTCCTCTTCACATTTCCTGCATCTATTGGTGTTTCCACTCCCAATATCTGCATGTGTCTCCTGAGATGGCAGTGTCCCGTTAGTAGTCCTTTCAAAATTATAAATAACTCTAACCCTATTGGCCACATTCAAAATCTATAGATTTAAATCACCGTCTACTAAGAAATCCGGAAACTTTCCATATTCCTTTCCAAATATTTAACCTTCTCCCAATTCTTGTGCTATTGTGTCGACCATATAACACCTAATGTAGTAGCAATATTCTGTACATATTTAGCAATAGCCCACAGAACTTCACTAATTTTCTCGAATCTCTTGCTTTCATATGACTTCACTTGACCTAAACTTTATTGTCTCTTGTTGTTTACCGTTGATATTTTATTCTTCTATATTGTTGGACGGTAAGTTTTTATTCTTCAGTATCTCTGTAATTTTTTTATGTTAGCCATCTGTTTGTTGTGAATACTATAAATAAAATAAAACAACTATATTGGAGCTTACTTTCTATTTATCACATAAATATTGACACTTAATCAAGCTGCCTTTTCTTTTTGGAATCCAATACGATTCTCATTTCATTTTTGCTAAACATTTCTACGTTTCTGCTGTATAATTTAAATTCATTTATCTTGCGTGGTTTCAGAATAGTTAAATTTGAAGTAAATTTTTTCTTAATTTAAATGCAAAGATTTAAATTAAGAAACTTAATAATGGATATTAATCCAACTTTTCACAAGAAAAACTTTTTGAGAAACTGCAGTGTTCGTATTATATTTCGTTGCGTAGAATAGATGTTTTGTTTTGAATAGCTTTGCAGTATTCAGTTCAATAGTGGAAAATGTTTCAAACACAAGTTCAAGTAGGAAGACTAGGTGCAACACAAGTTCAAGTAGGAAGACTGTGTGCAACAAAAGTTCAAGTAGGAAGACTGAGTGCAACACGAGTTCAAGTAGGAAGACTGAGTGCAAAACAAGTTTTAATATATCAAGTCAAAACTCTTTTACATTCTTTTACCGAACTCAAATACTTTCATTTTTGGCTATACATGTACAATTGTACATGTACAATGATACCACGTTAATCCGGCTTAAATTATACTTGGTGTATTGTGTCTGGGCGGGCACACCTGGAAGGGCGTGTCTTGAGGATGATCTAGAAAAGTAGTCGAACTACTTTCGCTGATACACTCTGTACCAGTACCACATGACTACACTTCATTTATAAAGAAGTCGCTGGAATTTTCTCCAGGAAAAAGATGGAAAATATCTCACGTAACCATTTATTTATGTGAAAATAGATAAAACACATAACCGTGAAATTGATTTTATAACGACCTTCTCGACATCTTAAGTCTCCGTTAAAATAAAATATAATATATTTTATAATTTTGTCAAAATCGGTATTTGATGGCCGACTCGAGTTAATTTATTAATTATTCTAAAATCGTCATTCCAGTTTTAATGATGAGATTTTACGAAATTTAATAAGTGTATTTTCTAATTTCTTCGTCAATAAGAACAAAAATATCACGTTGTAAATGTCCCGTTAATGTATTCGTGAAATAGACTGTGCAATATCAAATGTTGATGTAATTTTAGTTTAATGTGGTATTAACTGTCAATGAGAATTATTATTCAATAGGTTTTAAACAAGCTAATAATTTTGTGTTCTGCGATATACCCATGTAAGAAAGAAATAATATCTCAGTAGAACCTTTTATGTTCTCTCCATAAAAAAATGTTGAAACTCGGTTAATCTTCAAAAGAAGAGACTTACATTAAACTTTCATTTTTTATTTTACTATCCATTGTTTTTTTAATAATTTTTACTTCTCTGAAAGGTGAAATGCCTCGAGATTTAAGGTCCATAATAATTTAAGGTTGTGAAATACTTGAATCATTCCCATCACCTACCTACGTAGTTTAATATTCAGACCTTCCGGCTAGCTTTGATGTTGATAAAGATCAACTTCAATCATAAATGTTTAAACTGTTCGTAGATATTGTTGTTTAGCATCTGATATTAGGGTACATACCTAAGACGCCAATTCGATTATAGAATATCACGACCAGTGGCGGATAGAGGGTTATGATTAAAAAAACTAATTAAATTAGATATCTATCTATTCCTACAGCCTAAAAAATTATCCAGAAAAAAATTATGAACATACAGTTTATTTTCGTAATATATTTTCTCTCTATGAAAATTTTCAGAAACCGCTCCAAAAAATGTCATTTTTTGTTGAAACTAAAATTTAATTAAATTAAATCACTTTGTTTACACCTCTATTTAAATAATAGAGTATACAAAGTGATTTATTTTCATCATATTAAAATTTGCGATTTTGAAGAAATAATTATTATTTAAGTTACCAAATGAGTATAATGAAATTTGTATTTCAGTTGTAATGAATGAGAGAAAACTAGGTGGGTCATTCCCCCAGGTGGGCAGGTCAAAAAGTGTTCGCGCGATTTTCATGTTTAATATTTACTATATTGGTGTCTTTAAGTTGTGGCAATAATTTTAAAGTTTCAATTTAAAATCTTTAAAACTGTCCGAAATAATCTTTTTTTTTGGTCAAAAAATCACTTCTGTTATTCAAGTAAGACAAAAATCACTCCAGTGGGTCATAAAACATTGATTATTTCGGAAAAAAAATTGCGGGAGTATGGACCCAGGTACCAAATAATCATGGGTTTATAAAAGTTTTTAAGGCTTCGTAGTTAGCCTTCTAAAAGAAGAAGAAGATGATTTGACAGGGAAATCTGTACACACAAACGTTAGAGGGAGTAAACTAATATTAAAAAAACGATTACATTTAATAGGCGTAAATTTAATCGTTTATTTAATAAAGTGTGACTTATTTAAAATAGAGTAAAAATCTCTCGACAAGTAGCATTTATTTAAAGAAACACTGTGAATGTTTTCATACCTACATATTATAAAACGTTAATATCAGAACCTGATGAGTTTTTATACATTTTGGTGAAGGGAATTTTATATAACTCCTTCAACTCGGGCAAATGTACACTGAGAAAATGTGACATCGTGATGATGTACTCAAAATTTATTTAAAGTTTTTCAGGACACCTGTTAATTCATGGGTTTAATGACTGCAATCCCGTTTTTAACCAGATTACGAATAATTTGAAGAGATTTTTTATACATAAGCAATACTCTTTTTTCTCCGTGTATAGAAATTATCATAAAAAATTACATATATTTTAAGAACTTAAAAACTATGTTCCAGGGAAATATTTCAGTAGAAATTCGGAATGCGGTGTCTTAAATACGGATTTTTAATTTTATATAGTAGTAAAGAAGTCTTAAGGTGTAACGGAGAAAACTACAAACCCCGGACTGAGATCGATTCTTCAAGATATCGATCGATGAGACATCTTTATTGCTACCCGTGAGCTGCGCAGTAGATTGCGCAGAGAGTAGGAGAATCATTAATTTCTCCAGGGAGTCAGATTTTGGGAGCGGAGCAGACCACTTGTGACTTGCGGAATCATCGGCGACCAGTACCACAACATGGCGGGTTGGAAGAAACTTTCACGTAAATCATCATTTAACTTTAGATAGTTTTTCGGGTTATCTTTATCCTTTTAAATCTTTTTATTTCTAGAAGAAATAAATGGCGCCCTTTATATATATTTAACCTCTTAACTTTTATGATGACTTTCATTTATAAAATTCAACATGCAGATGCTCTTCGAGTCCTGCACACGGCCCTGAGAATCCTTTGGTTTAAAAATAGAGTCTCCTCTGCTATTTCATGTATTTAATTAACCTTATATTGTGCTAGCCTCCATTCTGAATAAACGATTATTTGTTAAACTCATCCTTCTTTAATTTACAGTTGATTGAATATGTTTTTATTTCAGAATACACGCAATCAATATTTTATTAGTGTTGCTTTGGGCATAACTAAATAACAAATCATAATCATACATCTCTCTTTAAAAATCGTGACAACGGCGCCTGCAACGTGTGTATATCGGTTGAATTTTTTTTGTAAATTTTTCATTTTGAATGTCATCTTTTTCACCCTAGTAGGTAGAATTTTTTTTAGACACGTGTGGTCAATATCATTTTGGTCGTGTTTAAAGTTTTTTTCAACGTTGTGGTTTGGTTCACCGAGGATTTCGTAAGTTCACACTTTTTTCTTCTTCTTAGTTTAAAATTTATTTTATTTTGGTTCCCGCTTTCAAATCTGAACTCATCTTGTGCCTCTAGCTATATCTTGAGTATTTACTCATTATTTACCACGTTTTATACGTAGTTTTTTTAAAATCCTAACGAGATAATGGTTATTGTGTGCTAATTTGTTTTATTTTGTCCTAACAGAGTATTTAGGTACATATTTCATCGTTCACGAATGGCGCTAGAAATGATCATGATGCGGACAGTAGTTCTTCGCATCTCATTTTAAAAAAAAAATACGGAGTAAGTTATTTATTTAACCTCTACTATAACTTTAACATCATGCGATTGTTAATTTTTCTTTGAATTTCAGTGAATGAAACTATATTATAGGTTCCTTAATTTCTGTAATTGTATTATTTCGAAATATTATAGCAACCTTATTGATCCGTAATTTCCTTTCAATAATAACCTTTTTTTCACCTTATAAAGTTAATATTACGTTTTAAGTCATGTGGATGATTGTTACATAAAAGTGTTCAACTCTTAGTAAACCATTTACACATATTATTGTGTTCTTAAATTATAAAAATATAGTTACAAAGATTTATGATTTTTAAATTTGGAATTTTATTGTCACTTTCAATATACTTTAACATAATATAATATATTTTTTCTAATTCCTGTATTTTAAAAATTAAAATGTTGCATTTGTTTTTACTCAATAATGAAATACACAAAACATGCTTTTCAGAGTAAATGCTGTTTCAACATTGGATAAATGCTTCAGGACTAGGAGCGAGACGTCACACCTGCCTGATCTGCGTTTTCCTTTGCTGTCGGCAAATTGCTTTTTGAAGGTTTTCTTTTATAATTTATTTAGTTTTTAACTTTTAATATACAAGATAGGACCATTAATATTCAATGCTCATATTTTGTTTATTATGGGAAAAGGGTTTTCAACGAACAGGGAATGTTTTAAATCTTTTTTTCAACGAGCTCAGTTGGAACTAAATTTTTTATAGGTTAATTTTTATTTGTCGGCAATTGTTTTCAAGTAATTCTGAATTTCCATTCTTTCAATTCATACAAGGTTCTGTTTTTTTAATTAATTATTAAACAAAACATAATTTTTCACGTACGACCATATTTTTTAGTTTTTGTATGCTTGTCCATGAAAATAGTTTTTACAGGTTAATAGTCATTGTGTTGAGGCGTATAATACAATTTTTATGACCTTAATTAATTTAAAATATCAAATCTATAAGTTCTACAGGAATTTCCATTCTAAACATTAATTAAACAAGATATTTTACAGAAGGTTTCACCCTTTTTACCTTTTTCTTTGTAATTTGGGTTTTGGATTTTTTTTTATATTCAATATTGTTTATACGATATACTTTGCAATCGTTTTAATCTTTACATTTAGCTTAAAGGTTATTGCCGTGTAATTTGTTCTTATTCAATAGTTACTATTTGAAAAGAATTTATTTCAATAACTTCCACATGACTATAATTATCATAAATTTCGTTTTAACGTTATCCGTAAATATCGTTTTAAATGTAGAAAATTACTACAAATTTGATCATTATAAGAAACAATAATTTCTTTGATATTATTCTTATAATTGGCACAGAGTACCTTATTCTCAGGCACTATTAAGGACATTATCTTGTCACCTTTTTCAAACGTATCATGCTAATACGCATGAAGTCACTTGCAACACATGGTTGTTGGGTGCAAAATTTTCATGTCATTGTTGCATGAAAAGTTTCTTTTATCTTTAAATTCACTTTATGTTTTGGTGGACGACATTTCTATTTGCCGCCATGAATGGGAACTGTCCATCCTCCATTTGTGTTTGTTTTGTGATGTCATGTTAATGTCATGTACTGTCATGTTTTGTCAATCTAGTGGAAACAGTTACAAGTTGTTACAACCGCTGAGAACTGTTATTATCCCACATATACACGAGTCTTGTGATAGGATTTGTTTTGTATGCATTGTTGATATGCGATAGTACGATATTGTACTTTCAGGTTTGATTCCTGTCTTTTTATCATTAGTCCATGGGGACCCTGTCACTGAAGAGTTTTGAGGTTACGGGGAGGCCATGTACTATTTGATATTGTTTTTGATACTATTTAATAGTGTGAAATCTTGGTAGAAGTTTTATTTACGTTCATATGCGCGTACTAAATACGAACGTCACGTTGTATTTTTTTTATATTGATTAGGTTTACCTTCTCTTTATGAGGATCTGAGGTACAAAACCATCAATACTAAATTAATCAGACTTTCTGAGTAATTTTATGATTACCAAAAAGTAATTTTCTTTTTCGTATTAACTGTTAACCTTCGGAGATCTGTTTTAACAAGTTGGCGAAATAAACGGTACTGAGTTTTTTGTATTAATTTTGCATCGCAAATTAATAATCTTGTACCTGAGTAAATTAATGTTTTTTGTTGAATGTTATATGTTGTGCGTTCATTTAACTCCTTCTGCAAATATCCTTACAATTCTGATATTTGCATAATGAATTAGTTTGTTGTTTTATGGGGGGTTTTTTTTCGCATTGAATTTTGTTTTGGATATCTACACAAACATCTTAAATTCTTAAAATAGTTTATTCTATTTGAACTTTTAACACAAGTACTAGTAATATTTTATTAAATTCTTCCGAATTTTTACAGAGCTGACATCTATCGGATGTTTTTAAAAGTTGTTATTTAATATCGATTTATTTATTTTTCAATTGGTTTTGTCTTAGATCTATTGATTGGGTTTGGGTCCTTGATATCAATATGCTTGCAGGATAATTCACTAGATGGTGTTAATTCTAACAAAACATTTTAATAAATAAACTTTCTTTTGAATTTCATTTTAAATAATTATTTTCTTAAAAATATTTTCTTAAAAATATTGTTTCTCTTGGTTTACATTCTGTTACTAGAATTTTTGTCATTTTGCTACATTATAGTAAAAGGGCTGCTGTGTTTTCCTTTTGAAAGGCTTTTCCGTTTTCAACATTTTATGAAAAAAAATTTTTCTGTATAATCTTGTTTTTTGTTGGTTAACCCGTTAGGTAGATAATTATTTAGGGAAAAGAAATTGACTCGCTCACCCTGAAGAAGCGGAACTGGCTGCTCAAAAATATCGGCTAACAAGACAAGATTTTTATATTTTCACCATCATCTTTGGAAGTCTTCATGGTTTGGGACTGCTGCTGCTGCTTACAGAACAATTTCAAGCTAATATTCCCTGTTTTCATCGTAGATGGTCTACTAGTTTAACTGCTTCAATTTGGAGGATGGAAATCTCAACATTTGTAATTATACACATCTATTGAAGCAAAACTATGACGCCTGAGGGTTCCTCTACACCACCAACACCAGGAAGAAATCTAATGCAGTCATGTGCTTCGGAGCCAGGTGGTCCGTTCTTTTCTTTGGTGGAGGGGTAATGTAACGGAGAAAACTACAAACCCCGGACTGAGATCGATTCTTCAAGATATCGATCGATGAGACATCTTTATTGCTACCCGTGAGCTGCGCAGTAGATTGCGCAGAGAGTAGGAGAATCATTAATTTCTCCAGGGAGTCAGATTTTGGGAGCGGAGCAGACCACTTGTGACTTGCGGAATCATCGGCGACCAGTACCACAACATGGCGGGTTGGAAGAAACTTTCACGTAAATCATCATTTAACTTTAGATAGTTTTTCGGGTTATCTTTATCCTTTTAAATCTTTTTATTTCTAGAAGAAATAAATGGCGCCCTTTATATATATTTAACCTCTTAACTTTTATGATGACTTTCATTTATAAAATTCAACATGCAGATGCTCTTCGAGTCCTGCACACGGCCCTGAGAATCCTTTGGTTTAAAAATAGAGTCTCCTCTGCTATTTCATGTATTTAATTAACCTTATATTGTGCTAGCCTCCATTCTGAATAAACGATTATTTGTTAAACTCATCCTTCTTTAATTTACAGTTGATTGAATATGTTTTTATTTCAGAATACACGCAATCAATATTTTATTAGTGTTGCTTTGGGCATAACTAAATAACAAATCATAATCATACATCTCTCTTTAAAAATCGTGACAAAGGTAAGAAGCGTAACTAATAAAACATTTAAGTTAAACATTTTCAGTATTAAAGTGTTCCCGTGGTACCTAATGTCTCAATTTAATCTATCATTTAATAATTGAAAATTAATAGGTACAGAATGTTATACAAGTATCAATCAGTTGGCACCTGGCTTGCTGTGTTGATGGCACCTGGGAGGTCCAGAGACAGCATCCCATTACATTTCTCAAATCATACATATTAATATTAAAATACCCAATGTGAATAAAATTACGGGCCTGTCCATTTTTTTCTGGTGATACCGCTCCCAACGGAGGAAGCCCATTTTTACCTTAATTGAATCCGTATTATTTACAAACCTGTTTCGAGTTACGGAAATAGACTGGATCAAGGGGATACAGGGGCATCCAGGTAGCTAGGAAATATCCTTCACAGAGCCGACTTAAGGCCTCATAGTAAGCTTTCAAAGATGGTTTAAAAGGGATATATGTAAATACGAATGTTAGAGGGAGCGCGCCAATATTAAAGAAAAAACGATAATAATTATGTAATGTATTTTATTAAATTAATTTTTATCATAATATATAAAATATATATAAAATATATTATGATAAAACTATACTGACAGACCGAACAATTAGTCATAATAGACCCGATATAGTTTTACACGACAACATTAAAAAAAATAACTTATATCATTGATGTCGCTATTCCAAATTTTTGTAATATTCAAAAATCTGTTTCCGAAAAAATAAGAAAATGCAAAGATTTAGTAGGAAATGAGATTAAAAGAATTTGGCATTCTCAGACTATAAAAATAATACCATTTGCTATTTCGGCTACTGGCATTATAACTAGCTCCCCTATTCAAAATTTAGGCGTATTAGATGTGTCAAAGAATTTATATATAAATTTAGGCGTATTAGATCTGTCAAAGAATTTATATATAAATTTAGGCGTATTAGATCTGTCAAAGAATTTATATATAAAAATGCGAAAATTAGTCATTTTAAATACATGTACGATTACGAAAGATTTTTTTTAAATATTTAATTTGAGGGACCAGTAGGATTTATAGGTCCAGTTAGGAGTTCTACCGAGCCGAACCCTCTGATATGAAAATATCTGGAGTCGGTGAATTATTTTCCCATTTGATTTCTGGTGGGTTGACGTGTTGTTATTGTATTGTTTTGTATTTATTACGCTTATATAATGCACTTAAATAGTGTGGATTGACTAGATGATCATTTGTGGTGTGATCAAGTGTGTGGAAGGGTTTAGTTTTTCCTGTAGGGAAGATTACGACATAAAGTCGAAAATTATATAAAAAAACGATCATAATATTCAATAAACATGAATGGTTTGAAATAGAGCAAAAATCTTTCGACTGATTTAGTTGCATTTAAAGATTTACTGTGAATTTTTTCATGCCTATAACATATTAAATAACGGAACAAAACGTGTTTTGAATAATATTTGGAGCTAACTTTGCGTTTTTTTCTATCAAGGCAATTTCATATAATTAACGTTTCTTTTTAGAAAAAACTTAGTTGTCAGTCAGAAATCTAGAGTTTTTAAAATGCTGAAAATTATTTATATTAAATACCTATTTTTATAACTTTATGATCTTTTAGTATATTTAGCTAGGTATAGCCCTGAAGAAGGCATATTTGTGCCCGAAACAAGTCGAAATAACACAAAAATAAATATGTGCATAATGATTCGTTTAAACACGTCTATTTGATTTCACTCTTGTTTTCGAAAGTGAATAAGTGCGAATTTTGTAAGCGGAAATCAACCCACCTTCTAACATCCGATCAAGCTGAGACTCGACAGTTAGACTCGTTGTCGATGACAACGCATTCTATCAACCTTTGGAGAAAATAGTAGATACACACGTTACGATAACGGACATATACGCTCTTGTCGTGATTTCTCTGAAATCGGATGGTATGTAAATGTAAATTTTGGTCCTACCCGATCGGCATTTGGCGAGGTTGATAGAATTGTCGACTCCAGTTCCTGGGTAGGAAGGTTCAATCCTAGAGACAAACTAATTATTTAATATATTTTATTTTATTTTAAAAGACTATTAAAAATAGATTTATTATTTAAAAAAAAAGTTTTTTTAAGTGAATTCTGCACAAGGGCTTTTGAAATGCTCCAAACCGTCAGAACCAGTTGGATTATTATCTCCAAATGGAGTATGACGTAAGGCTGAAGGGAAAATTGAGGGGAAGGAGATGAGGAAGAGGAAGGTTGGAGAATACCTATCTATCCAAGATAGATTTCAAAATAATACATTTTTGACTATTATCGTGTCACGTTTGACAACATTATATCATTAAGTGACATAAAAAAATTGTAATTAGTTTTGTGTAATTATAAGTTGATTTAAACGAGGAAGTTCCTCTTATTAAGTGTTACATAATCATTTATACACGATAATTGATTGAAATACAATAATTTCTCATTCGTATAAGGATTAATCGTTTTAAAATTTACCTATATATTAAGGAATCTACATACGTACTATAATATGATCAGCGATGGACGCATACACCTGGTGTGGCATATGAAATATTGACATATACAAAATATAACAAGAAAACTATGGTTAAATAATATTAATTTACTAATAAACGCCCTGTTGGCCTTTTGCATGATTTACTGTGTGATGCAGTGGCAACAAGAGTTTTTAAATCTTTAGATAAAAAAAGAATGAACCTAATACATGTTAGATATAAAGTTGCATATAAACGTAGGTATACGAGTACGTTTATAAAATATAAGAAAAGAGAGAAAAGAGAAGAGATGTGATGTTACCAGTACCCGCATTTCATTTGTTACGTTAGTTAAGGCAACCTTGAAAATGCCTTACCCCATTCCTGACAAGAATTGTTCAGGGCTTCGTGTATTGAATTTCTAAAAAAAATCCGGCTTCCCCCCATAAAAAGCTAACAAAATATGTATCTTGCTTTTACGTTCGGTGAATTGGAAGTCGATGAACTGTGATACATTATGCCGCCTAGGAGAATGTACATAATTATGTATCATATTACTGTAATGATTTCTAAAATATCACATTATATCTTTCCTACTGTGTGAGTAACATTATAATTATTACTATTATGTGAATGGCATTTATATTCGTTGGATCAATAAAATCAATTGGAAAAAATGACTTTCTTTTCCAGGTGTGGTTTCTCTGTGCAATTTTTAAATACTAATCAACTTTTCGAATATTATTGTTACCCCTTTACTACGTTTTACAAATATGCGCAAATTATTTTTATTTTATATTTTATATTTATTTATTTCGTTTCCTTTTCTGATTTTTCTGTTTCAGATTTTCGTTTAAAAATCACTAATATTGTCTTCAATATTTAAATATTACAATTTGAGGTTTTACTCAATAAAGTTATTCCGAAAAACTTAATATTCATTCTAGACTTGCAGAAAAGTCAACAGATGTCGCACATTACAAATAAAAAATAAGATAGGTTTATCTAAAAAAAAAGACGCTGTCTAGATTGCATTTAGTTCGGGTTGAATCTTGCGATCATACATAAAGATAGTTGCCAATAAAAATGTGCGGTGAAAAAATGAAGACAATGTTGGTAGTTCTTATTCGAAGTATGATACAGTTAAAAGTGACCGAGTAGGATAGGGTCCCATTAGCGCAGTTGGTAGAGCATTGTCCCGGAAAGACAAAGGTCCTGGGTTCGAGTCCCAGATGTGACCGTTTCCTTTTCTGATTTTTCTGTTTCAGATTTTCGTTTAAAAATCACTAATATTGTCTTCAATATTTAAATATTACAATTTGAGGTTTTACTCAATAAAGTTATTCCGAAAAACTTAATATTTTTATAATCATTAGAAAATACGAAAAGATCTGCGGTGATTTGTTGTCTGCCTGTACTTTTTATTAATAAAAACAATTTAAAATTAAGCTGTAAATTAGCACGTAAAATAATTACGATAAACGAAAAGCGGTATTGATTAAAATTATGAAATTTGAATAAATATTTTCTTGAGTAATTTCTTTAAAATATTAAAATTTTAAAGAAATCATTTTGCGCTACTAGGTAGGTTCTAAGTCTAACCTGAAATATTACCTCTTTAAATTTTAATTCGTTTTTAGGAAGGGTTTTTATTATCCGCTATCAAAACATTAAATTTTAAAATTTACCCTCTGTCAATATATTAGACTTTGTTAAAAACTAGCGCAGACCCGTAACAATCTCGGGATAGACGTACGCTATTGCGTACTAGTATCTCGGCGAATCTCTCTTCATCTCATTATTGACACGCAAGTAGTAGTGCGCGGTGGCCGGATTCGGTAGTTTCCAATAGTTCGGCGTTAGAGCGTTGGAGGTCAAATTGGACTAATTGGAGGTAAAAAATTGCAATTTAATTCGCTTCATTTCTCAGCTAAATTGGATATTCTGAATTCTGTTCAAATCAGTTTCAATTTCAAAAAATGGCATTCCTAATAATTTTCTGTTAAAAATATTATATTCATAGCTAGAATTATCCAAAAAAAAAACTTCCACAGGTTAAAATTAAATTTAATCTCAACGTAAAAGTTCTGGACTTCATTCAACCCGAGTTACAGACAGTGGCACAGTTGAAATGAGATAAAAATAATGATTATTTAAATTAATTACTAATTTCCATCATGCCAGAACCTGTAATTTGAACCATTGCATTTTTTGAGCCCAGAGTCAAGGATTTTGTCGCTCTGTGACGGGTCTGATCGAGGTTTGGACATAGTATGTAATTCGGCTTCAATTAATAGTACAGCTCATACTTGTAGGAATAAATAAATGCTAAAAAATATTTTCTTAATAACTAGTTGTAAAACCTCAAATTGTAATATTTAATTATTGAAGAAAATATTATCGATTTTAAACGAAACTTTAAAAGAGAAAAATCAGAAAAGACCCGATCGCATCCGGGACTTGAACCCAGGAGAATTTTTCATTCGCATTTTTTTGCTTAAAAATCGCTAATAGTATAATATAAAGTTACACATTAATTAAAAGTGCTTAAACCTGAATTGTATAGACTGAAAATTTCTTTACTTAAACCAATTAAACTAGGATTATAATTGGAGATATTTATTATAATTTACAATCGCAATACAACAAGTTATGTTTATTCCGGAAATTTATTACATATAATTTATCAGAGAAACCACCCTAATAAGCGCAGCATTAAATCTGTTATAATCAGGTAATCATAATCAATGACATTTCTAGTATTATAATTGACTCCGGTTATAGAAAGATGATACAACCGGGTTATGCTAATGACATCAAGTAAAGATGACATCGGTTCACTTTAACTGGGCTCGATTAGAAATTATACTATTTGGCGCACACACACATAACAGTAAAGCAATATTAATTTGATCTTCTTCAATGGAATAGACGTCTTGTCATATTACACAATTTTTAACATTTACAAAATATTACCTATGATAGAATATGTATAAATGTAGATTGATATGTTTTTTAATTACACACAATGCTATCATTAATTTTTATCCCTGTCGCTTCTGCAATTATTCTAACAAAAAAATATGCACTTATTACGAGGAGGTTAAACATGTCGTTCGTTAAAATCTACGTGTTCATAGATGGCGTTAATTTAATTACTTTATTAAAATAATTTTGTCCGCAAAAAATTTTAATTCTTTCGAGAGAGGCATACAAATACAATATTGGATTGAATCACCGATACAATATTGTATTTACATGCCCTTCTTTAAAGAATTGAAGTTTTATGCGAATAAAACTATTTATTCACATTCATAATGCGTATGTACGAGCGTAAAAAAATAATTTGTACTAAAATTTTAAAGCATAAATTGCAAAAAGTGTATTTTAATAAAATAAAAAAATTGCGCTACCAACGAAAGAGCAGATAGTGAACACTTTTAAGTATATATACCCTTAAGTAAGAAAAAGTAGCTTTGTCAGAATTTATCAGACTCAATTGAATTGCTTGGAGTAAGTATTTCAGACCGGCTCAAATATCGGCACTCCATAGAAGCCAGAGTAAATTTGACTTCCAAGAAACTGGCTATCGAGTATATGGCTAACAGATTCTTCAAAGTGAATAGCTGCTGACCCTGAACATTTAAATTTGTGAGCCACATCTGGAATGAAACCCCAAAATTCTAGATAAGCCTACTTGGTTCTGTACAAACGGTTGCCTGCTTGACAAACCGTTCTTAACAGACCGATTGCCACCTCTAATACACAGAAGCAATGTATTCATGAGTCTGTTCTACAGGTAAAGAGATATCAGCATTGATACCGGTACACTGGTGCACGTGCATGAGAATAAACTGACACGAGCGAAACATCCGTTCACAGTTGAAGTTGGCTTTTTGATAACGGGTCGTATGTAGAACGAGCTACCAGCATCTGTTTTACCTCATTCATATAATGCTGGCCTCCTGAAGACCCGCACTAATAAATCCCTTCCTACGGCACCTACCTTAATCCACCTCACAACGCTGCCCCACTGGGTGGCGATACAGTTCCCTTGCCTTCACACTGCAAAGACACACTTATTTATTTATTTTGAAAGGAACAAACAGCTTTTATAGAATATACATTGATAGATATAAATATAAAAGTTAACTGAAGTCAAGCCACAGAAGTTTCTTATGTTAAAGTTCATTGGAAATGAAGTTTTAATATCTTAAAATTAATTTGGTGTTAAAGGAAGGGGAAAGGAAGGGGAAAGGAAGAGGATAGGAGGTGTCACATAAAAAGAGAATCGTGTTAGTTAAAGGTATACATAACTACACACGAAAAATAATTACACGAAAAACTTCTCACCGAAGTGCTATTTTATTTGTAAAATTTACCCTGCCACCGGACTTTGTATTCGCATTCACAAAAATTAATTTCTGTAATGTAGTGTTAAGTGCTCAGGTTGGTAATTTTGAGAACAATTTTGATTGCACGTATATCGTAACAATTATGTATAACTCGTATTGTGTGGCCATAGCTATAATAACTCCAAACACTTCTAATGTATAACTCATTAAACTCTAAACACTTATTATTACTTTCCAGCGGAAGTCGTAATATAACTCTTCGATTTGCCGCAGAATATGATTGGCTGTCTTGTTCCGAGAATTACTATCACTGAACTCAAAATTGTTCTCGAAGGAAGGCGTAATGGTTTAGGGATGTGAAATATCATAGAACGTTTTGTTTGCGGTTTGTGAGATGAGAATGAGAAACTTACAAAAAATTATTGGATTTTATTTTCAGCTTTATTATTTTTTTTTCTGGTGTAGGTAGATTGTTTTAAATTGTGTAATATAGCACAGTAGGAATGCGTAAGGAGTTTCAACAATAAAATAAGTTCTTTGCTTACCTATCGTACTTGTGTTGAATTGTAAAATAAAGGGGAATCATTAAAATTGTTTTTTTTGCTGAAGTGTTAGAGTTTAAATAAATGTAATAACATTATTTGTAAGTAGTTAAAATGTAATACAATCTACAATTTGCCATCTCATTTATTTAAACATTCCATAGTTTATTGTTAAATCGGAAATTATAGGTGACTCAACAAAGCTATGATATGAGGTCACCCTAACTTGTTTGCAATCACATTTAATTTAGAGTTTGATACAAAAAATTAATTGAAAATAATAAATAATATTTTGTAATTAATCGGTATTATTTACCTTTGACACCGATTGGGTGTTCTGGTATACTCGTATTATTAAAAAAAGACAAATGAAATGGAAACACAGAAATTCATTAAAGAGGAATTTTCGTGTCAATTATCTTTGGTTCTAGTAATTTTATAAAAAAATGTTGAACAGGTAACATAATAATTATTTTAAGAAGACTGATAAAAAATATATCGCAACAAAATAACTGTCGCTGACAGGACTCTCCTCAGTCATTTGAGCATTTATCTTTGGTATTGGTAATATTATACAAAAATAAATTCAAAACGTAAGGAGTACTTCTAGAAGAATTGATAAAAAATATAATAAACATGGCTGTCACTGACACCTTCAGTCAACAATTAGTGTGCTTGTTTTTTTGTTTAAATTGTTTTTTTTCAATCTCGTAATCTCGTAATTTCCGCATTTGTATTGTCGAAATCTCGCGGGATTGTGGGATTACAAACCCCAGTCTTGGCACATACTCCTTGCTTCATTCCCATGCATACATCGTCTTTCTATTATTCTGATTCTTTATATGACCCGATGAAATATTAGATTTATTCAATCGTGCCATGTCTTTCTTGGGCGTCCCCGACTTTTACTACCTTAAACTTTCGCTTCATATATTCCACTGCTTTCTTCGTTCATCCGCTCTACATGTCCAAACCATTTAAGCCTCCCTTTTATTGCATCTAAGTGTTGCTTTCCACGGTTCTTTACGTCGAAGTATACTTCATTAATTTTCTAATTAGGACAAGTGAGGTCAGATTAGGTTAGAAAGATGACATGTGACTATGTAAGGTCAGTTGAGGTCATCTTAGAATAGGTTAGGTCAGGTTTTGTGCTCCTTTCTTTCCTCAGACTGATTAATGATTTTCCTTAAGACCGGTCATCAATAATATCCACTAATACTAACCCGACCCGTGGTAAGTGGTTCCAATTGCAACCAGTACGCTGCATTTAGAATTATTATTCATTGAGTTTCCACTTTTACAACCATTTGAAACAAGTTTTTGCTGTTAAATACCCTACATATTATAAAATATTAGATTCCATCTTGTTAGCAAGTAAATCGGCCAATAATAATGTCAGCGAGTTTCCCAGGTTACTGGTTTTATTCATAATTAATTACTTTTACCGTAACATTTAAAGGATGTGTTTAATAAGTTTACAGACGTAAACAATAAAAAAAGTGTCAATATGTTTTTATTAAAGTCAATATGTTTTTATTAACCCTGATGAAGGTTCGGGCTGAACTGAAACCGGTTGGTTATAAATATATACAATAAAGTGGTATTTAAACAAAGTTATTTTATTTTAATTATTATAATTATGGATACCCACAAAGTGTTTGCTACAAGTGAAAAATTAATAAAAAAAGTGTTTGAATATTATTTAAATATATACATTGTGGGAGGAAGGTAAATTACACGTAACAATCAGATCCCTTCTTCAGCGCATTAGGTACACGGAGAACAACGAAGATTGTTAATTTATTAAGAATCTCTTCAAATTATGTGTAATTCTGGTTAAAAGCGGGATTTCCTGCCTTACGAATGAATTAACAGAATTCTTTATTAGAAACAAAATCTATATGTTTAGATAACACTGTTCTATTTTTCTGAATGAGTCAAATACTTAAGTTAAATATAAATTAATATTAGGAGATGGGTAAAAAAGCGTGGGGTGGGAAGGTGTATTATTGTAATATATATACTACGGATTCAGGCTACAATTCATGTAGTAAATAGATTACACACCATCGGTAACTCATATGCTATGTTAGCTGATGTTTTTAAATGCCTCTATTTAAGTATAAAGCTGTACTAATTGAACATTCTAGCAGTGCATATTTTTAACAGATTTTTTTTGGGTTTAGTTTCTTCTTCATTTCTTTCACTAAGTTTGTACTAGTGTATAATCTTTTTTTCTTTTGTCTTGTGCACTTGTATAATCTTATTCGTTCTTCTTTCTATATTGTACTACGTCTGTAAATAACTATAATGTATGTAGATAGCAATAGTGCCGTTAATCTCTAAATAGTATAAAACAAAGACGCCATCCGCGTCTGTCTGTTTGTGTGTTTAGTTCTTCTAAACTACGTAACGGATTTTGATAGGGTTTTCACTATCATTGAGAGAATTTTTACTGAAAGGTTTTTTTATATTCAACATGCATATTATATTTGTAAAAAGTAGAGAAAATTCGATGTTTTGTAATCAGGTAGTAAAAAATATTTTTTCGGACGCTTACTTTGCTAACGCTGGCTGAACCTTATAAGATACCTCAAAACAATGTACTACGGAATTGTATATCTTAAAAAGGTCTATATAAAAGTGGTGGATAGTACAAGTCAGCTGGTTCTAATAAAATCAATATATACGAGTACCTTGATTCCTTCTGTCCTGAAGAAGTACCACCTACAGTTATATCTCAATCAAGTTGGCTTGAAACTCATTAAAGTGGTGTCTGCAATTTTACTTTTTAACATGATTATTGTTTACCTATTCGAGCGTGATAAAAGGAACAAGATCAGTGATTACCTTTCGATCCGGCTTTAGGACCACTTTGCTTTCTCTCAATCTTCTCCATCGCACTTTCATTCATCTAGTTTATTGCATGCCTTGACATAAATACATATCAGTCCGACATGTCACCTACGAGTTAGTCATCGAAGGCCATTAATTACGATTAAAACAACATATTATAGATCGTTAGCTAAAGAATGCGAAAGAAACAAAAAAAACGTGTTTTTTCTCTCCCCATCTATAAACTTTTACGCGGAACTTTCCCTTCTGTCTGTACCTATAATTTTATTTAGATTACTGCCAAAACGCAAACACAAATCCATTTCAATAAAAAAAGAACCATCTATCATAAGCTTGATGGATTCTTTGTGTGTTGATGTTTTGGCCTTTTTAGTGAGCGTTGGTGATTTTGCTGTACCTTTTGTGTTAGTTGTTCCGTCAGCGTGAGGTAGGACGGTTCCCAGGCCGAGAAAGAAGAAAGTAATGTCCGAGAAAAATAATAAAAAAGTTGTGCCCATTCCAGAGCGCGAATAATCCGGTGGGCGGCCGCGGCATTGGCCAGCTGGGCACCTGGGTCCAAAACGCACCTGTGATTGTGACGTCGGCCAGGGGTTCTCAATGCCCAATCATATTTGTTAAAAAATATATACAGAATGTTTAGAGACTTACCCGACATGACGGTTTCTGTCGAGAGGAAAGGCGATACGGAGCGATCAAATCCCGGCGTGCGCAACTACATTTTATTTAATCATTATTTTATTGATAAACTAATGTTTAAGACAAGATTTTTTATGCATGGCACAAAGGGGAACAATTATTTTTACAAGCAATAATTATTAGCCTGAAACACTCATCCACATTGAAAAATCTCCTGATAAAAGATACATGACGCCAACGGGACATGAACCCGTGTCCTTTCGATTTCCGGTCGACAGCTCTGACCACAGAGCTATGGCGGCTTATCTCTTATCCGCGAAATAATTCAATATATACTAGTGTTTCATTCAACAATTACTGCTTATTACATTTTTTTACCTGAAAACAACCAAGTTTATTTTATATGAGAAAGGCATTGTAATTGTCCCGTTGGCGTCATGTATCTTTTATCAGGAGATTTTTCAATGTGGATGAGTGTTTTAGGCTAATAATTATTGCTTATAAAAATAATTGTTACATTTTATTTGTTTTATTCGAAGGGACACGGGTTCGAGTCCCGTTGGCGTCATGTATCTTTTATCAGGAGATTTTTCAATGTGGATGAGTGTTTTAGGCTAATAATTATTGCTTATAAAAATAATTGTTACATTTTATTTGTTTTATTCGAAGGGACACGGGTTCGAGTCCCGTTGGCGTCATGTATCTTTTATCAGGAGATTTTTCAATGTGGATGAGTGTTTCAGGCGAATAATTATTGCTTGAAAAATAATTGTTTTATTTTTGTTATCTAACAACTATCTGATTTAAAATATTAAATAATATTTATATTTGTGACACGGTCCAGAGTGGTAAATACTATCAGTATAGCCCTTATCTTATTCAGAAACGAAAAATTGCATAAATTGACTTTATACGTGTTTGGTGACCAGATTTGAATAACCCGGTACTTCCCAGCTTTCCTCCTCCAATCTCCTCCTTCTCCCCATAGCCTTCAAGTTCACAACATACCCAATTGGGGATGCCATAGTCTCACTTGCTTAAGACGGTTGGGACTCTTGTGCGGTATTCACAAAAAATATATAATGTTGGGAATAATAGTGTACAAATAATATTCTATGTTTCGCTTCTTATAACGTGAAAGCCAAAAATTCTTAATATAATGTAAATAATAATGTAAATAATTCATTTTTTATAAAACCTTATTTTAGGTCGAACCACTTCGATCAATGTCTTCGTCGAGAATAGAGGCCCTGGTTTTAGGCTTCTAAGTCGAGAAATTGCGGGTTCAATTTCTGCCTTTATAAAATATAGGTCAGTCAGGGGTCACGGTCTTGTTAATGTTTGCGAACTTCTCCAAATATTATTTTTTTTCTCGTGTACTTGAAGAATTTAAATATTATGTAATTTTTACAATATCTTCAAATTACCATTTTTTAATTTAAAATAATCAAAACATGCTTGTGATTTACCATTAAACTTGAAGTAATAGTACCGTTAAACTTGAAGTAAATCCCTTCTCCATTACTTACCTAATGAAACTGTCAATGGTGTACACCTTATAAGGTAATTTTCTACAGTACAGTTGGCGTAATATCAAATAACTTGCCTGTAAGCAGAAAATAGCAATATTTTATAATATATGTCTACGTGTAATTTAATCATAAATAAACCGTTACATAAATTATACTTATAGCGAATTAGCGTGATGATATTTGCATAGTTCGTCCGGGCATTAAATGCGTATCATCTTCCGCTACACAAATTATGATACTATTTCCTGATCTCGTGAGTGTTTCCGTGAGCAATATCCAATTATAATAATGCATAATTATGCATTTCCACAGTAATGTGTGCATTCTATTATAACATCATATTTAGTTTATTGATATGCAATTAAAATAAGAAATCTACGATCACAGAAAAATAATATTTTTTTTTCGTGATTTGTATTATTTATTAAAACATTATTACTTTATTTAATAATCTCCGGGATTATTAGTTTATCTATAGATCATTATTTATGTTTGAAATGCGTAGGTACTATTTTAAAACACTTAATAAATTCGTATTTAAAACACGACTAAAATGATGAGTAAAAAAATATGGCACATTTCATAAATGTCATCAATTACCGTTCGATTTGAAAATAGTAGCATTTTAAAAATTAATCTGTTACCTAGGTTGGGTACTCATTTAATACAATTTACGTCACAAACGAAACTTATTTTCCAATGTTTTATTTTAAACACGGTGAAAGCGTCAGACAATTATAATAATCCATAAGAGTTAACATTTTACTACAGTTTGATTTTTGAAAATAACGTAAAAATTAACCTAAATATTTTTAACCCCTCCAGCGTTTGAGGGTCATATACGACCGGGCGTCCATATTTAATAAAAGTGTTTTTATATTTTATATGGAAATACGTATTTTTTTGGCGTTAGAAAGACAAACAATAATTCGTTTGTCTCAAATATTTATACTGGATGCCATTAATAAAATCCTAAAAATAGCCAAAATGAATAATTCATATTTCGCGCCGCTATCGTAACATTTGGGTTAACTTTTTTTATTTTTTATTACATGAACGAGAAAAAAAGTAAAATTACAGTTCTTTCTAATTCCCCAATCCAAACGATTTTTTTTCGAAATATCGAGTTCTATCAATTTTTCTACGATTGGGGTAAAAATGTGGATTTGGACAACATTTTTAATTTGTTGTCAAAAACGCTAACCACATTTTTACCTAATTTTTTACTCCAATCGTAGGAAAATTGAAAGAACTTTATATTCCGAAAAAACATTCGTTTGGTCGGAGGAATTAGTAAAAACTGTAACTTCACTTTTTTCTCGTTCGTGTAATAAAAAAATATTAAAATTGAATAAATTAAAATTTAATATTTTGAAAATAGTGTATGTTTATTTTAAAAGCACACACCGGAAAGATAATTTTATTTTGTTTCTAGAAGAGTATTTGTTTTTTCAGAAAATTAAAAATAAGATGTATATAGCGCATTTCAAATACACAGAAAACATGAACAGTTGAAAGTTTTAAAGAAAAGGCAACGCAAGAGTCTAATATGTGCTCTCATTTTTGCAAATGGCATCTTAAAAATATTAAGTAAATATAAGCAAGAAGTATATAAATAGTCCCAAAGAACGCGGAATAATTATGACCAACCAATTCTTTTAATTTAAAACAAAGATACTGCCATAGGAAATCGATGTAGGACTTTTACGCCATATAAATTTTGTCAACTGATTTCAGGAGCACACTTCCCCCATCAAAACAATTTACGAAAAAAAAAATAATGATTTAACTTAGCATTTATAAGCCTTAACGTATCTCTTTTTTTAGAAAATGCATTAAATTAAATAAAAAAGGTCGATTTCAAAATCAAAAGCTTTCACCATATTTTCATCGATATTTCAAGTGAAATTGACTTTTCCCTACTAAATAATAAGTCTCCTTCAAAGTTCAAACCTATAAATAAACCGTGCTTTAATTTACATTAAAAAACGTATTTTTTTATCTAATAAATAAAATAATGCTAATGTGAAAAAAGTCGGTGATTTCCTGCCAGCCGAGGAACACCGATCACTGAGCATAGCATCATCAGTTCTTGAAGCCATTCGTCATCGAGTCAGCGTCGGGGATTGACTTTCACCTGCCGCGGCGAGTCGAGGCGAGTCGTGACCCCCCTTGCGAGCCGATTGTCATCAGTGTCCGAATGTAGGTAAGCGGTTCGTAGACCTAATTCACAGCGTCCAGTGTTCACATTGCGACTTGATGTGTCGGCTTACTAGGGCTCCATCGAGTCTGCTGAGGATGCTGCTTGTTATGAGATGTGTATTGGATATATTAAGAACAACGGTGTAAGCGCTCTGTAACTTGTCTACTATCTACAGACTATGACAAATATTGTACGGCCTGTCAAACTGACAGATTTTTTTCATTACAATTTTAATAAAGGCATTACCCCATTTAAATTTTAGTTTTTCGAATCCTCAAACTAAAGGAGCCAAGGAAAAACACTTTACTTTACTTTAATAAAAGTGGTGAAAATTTTGTACAATTTGCGAAACAACGGTAAATGTTAAAACCTTACTAATAGAAACTGACAAAAAAATTGTTTATATAAAGGAATGTACATTGTTTATACAGCCAAAGGGGGTTGGTTATCTGTTGTATAAAATGTTGATAACAATAATATCACATCGAATTTCGGATTATTTCAAGGTATTTTAAATGTTTTATATATTTCTTCTTTTTGAAGATGTCGCAATAACAAATACCATTTTAGAAACTAGATAAAATAACCTCTCAGATTTTGTATATGAAATATACTATAAAATTTAGAATTTGCAATATTTTAATTTCACACGTGAAAAGTTGGAATAAAGCTTATGACTTACATTTTTATTAAAAACATCGAAAAATTTCAGAGAATTCAAAATTCAAAAACATTGCTCTTTTTTATTTAAGGAATTTCTAAATAAACTATCACACCGTTTTTTAAAAAAATATTTAAAAAAATTTATATTAAAAATAACTTCCTTGTGTATATAATCTTTAAAAAAAATTAAACTCACAGTAGTTACAAATGAATTTCTAGGATCAAATTCACAGTGATGATAAAATGAATTTCCAGGATCAAATTCACAGTGATGATAAAATGAATTTCCAGGATCAAATTCACAGAGATGATAAAATGAATTTCCAGGATCAAATTCACAGTGATGATAAAATGAATTTCCGGGATCAAATTCACAGTGATGATAAAATGAATTTCCAGGATCAAATTCACAGTGATGATAAAATGAATTTCCAGGATCAAATTCACAGTAGTGACAAACGAATTACCAGGATCATATTCACAGTAGTGACAAACGCATTACCAGGATCATATTCAGAATAGTGAAAAATGAATTGCCATGATCAAATCGATGGACAAATGATTACCAAGTAATCTCAACATCAAAATTAGTGCATTATTTTCTCATAAACATATCAATGTCTTGTTTCTTTTTACTGCGTTGAAATCAATTCCATGATATTCCGATCTCATAGTTGCCACAAGTGGCGAAACCAAGTCTGACATTACAGTTTCAAAACGGTACCTACCTATTTTTGACTTCACTGTTTTCAAGTGACAGCAGAACGATGCCGCGTGACGTCAGAGGTCATTAACCAACATTTCCGAACTTGACCTCCGCGTGCAAACTGCACGAAGAATTATTCGGACCCCTTCATCACGTCCGCGCCGCGCACATTTCCAGTATAAGAAGTAGAAGCAATGTGAGAGATTGGAGAGGCGTGCCTCACACAAGTGAGGTTAATCTCAATTTCAATGAACCTAATATTCTTATACAGATGCTTTAAAACCTACATTTTTAAGTGTGTGCCATTTAAAGCTAAGATCTACGGCAAGACGTGATGTTGTTGTATTTTAAGGAGGTTTTTGGCTGAGTGGTTGATCGTTTGATCCGCGGGTGTGGGTACTCGTTCAGACAAGTTCAATGTGATGTGTTATTTGTTATTCGTACCGCAAACGAAAATATCAGTAAATAAGTGGAAAAATTCATCGTTGGTTGGTTTGTGTTATCAATTATTGTAGATACTAAAAAATATATATAATGTACGTATTTACATCAATTAAAAAATATTCATGGGTCTAATATTCCTCAGAGCCTATGTCATCTTTGGGGATGCTTTGTGGAGGGGTTTTTAACGAGGGAAATGACTGGAACGGACGTATAAATTTAAATCATTTACAAGATTTTGGGGGTGATCGCGGTATTTTTAGCACCACAAATGTAAGATTGGTGCATTCACTCGAATGCTAAATTTTTACGGCATGAAGGGCTGACTGATTAGGCTTAACGCATCATGGCTTGGCTTATTTCAGCATATCGCTCGCCCTCCAATCACAGTGGGAATGCATGGCGAGCGATATGCTAAAATTGGCCAAGCCACGGGAATATAGCGCTCTTATGGCGTGGTCTGTCACAGGTTTAATACGGATTCGATTGGCACACGATTAAGATTATATCAAAATAATACTTTATCTTTAAAGGCGGTAAATGTTACGGATAGAACAGAAGAGGAATAATATGATGAGAAGACTATTTTTCCTACATCTTAAAAATATCATTCAGTTAATTAATATCTTTACAATCTAAGAAGGACATAATCTAGAACAGCTACTTGGACCATTCTCTACCCAATGGACTAACCACGTAAATAAAGCACTGGAATGGCCTTGAATGAGAATGGAAATAAGGAGAGAATTTTGGCGATATACCTATTTTCAAGGTAGATGACTTCAGAAAGATATACGAAGGTAAATTTCGTGATATGTGAAGATTAAAGATGAAATACCACACTGAAAGTTCCCAAAACTTCTCTCCAGCCATTGCTCATCCATCGGCAAGTCATTCACTCTTGTTTTTTCTCCGCATGTGCCACTTCGGGGAATTTGGCGCTCAATGTTCGCACAGCACACACACGTCACAATACTGGATTAAAACCAATTACATGCTCAATTCATGCTCACGGTCGAGAGAAAGTTACACAAAAAATTGACACCAAAATACAACATTACCGGCGAGCCTCGTAAGGAACACTTAATAAGATGGCTTTGATAGAAAATCGGGCCTGAAGGCAGCCGCAGGTTTTGCTATGTGCTTGATGAAGTTATGTTTAATTATGTTAAATACATAAGTACAATGATTAAAGCTTCCAAAATTTAAACTACTTTCTTCAAATGGTTGTTAATAAGAAAGAAATAAAATGTATTTAATTCATCTTCGCAAATTTAATTTAATTTAATTTATGAATATTTTCAACTGTCAGCAATTCCCCGAAAAAGTGTAAGAGCCCAAATGAGGCGTGAATAAACAAATTCCCAATTGAGACTAGTCATAGTCACTAGCTCGATTTTTTTATATCACACTATATGCAGGAAAAAACAAACACATTTTCCATTACTATTATATTAATTACACAGAGAAAAAAGAGTATTACCAATTTGTTAAGAATCTCTTCAAGTTATTCGTAATCCGGTCAAAAACGGGATTGCAGGTCCTTAAAGGTTTCTTGATATTTTTTTAGTAAAATACCAATGTTTTATCACGATGTCGAAAGACGTGTTCATAAATACATACATTCAAAACGTCATTTTATATTTTAAAGACGAACGCAGATGCATTAACATGTGTTCCGATTAGTACGAATTTACTAAAAGTTTATCAAAAAACAGCCTGCCATCCCGTTTTTAACCGGATTACCAATAATTTAAAGAGATTCTTAACAAATTAGCAATACTAATTTTTCTCCGTGTAGCTGTGAAACGTTCGTGACGGATTAAAATTAAAAATATGGATTTTTTCATTCCTACAGATCATTTATTTGATTTTTTTTTCGGTTTCGTTCACTTCTGGTGACAGAATTTATCAGAGGTTGGTTATTCCCAATGAAATCTTCATTCTAGAATGCAGACTGAAATAACTCAACCACAATTATTCTTCCATCCACAAAGACTAGAGTTTTGAAGACGTTAGAAGCTGCATCTACCTCTGCCTAATCAGATGTTACTTTTATATTGTAGGTGTTTTTTAAAAACGTTATTAAAAAAATATATTTTCTTTGTAATCTATTTTCTTCACTAAGTAATTAAGAAATATTTATTATCGTACGTGCTACTCACGTGTATGAACTGCCTACTGAATTATGCTTCTCATCAACAAACTGCAACTACATATTATGATATACAGCCATAAACAAATAGAATAGAAACAGTTATGGGCCTACCTACGATCAATTAATCATCTCTATACAACAAAATAATTAATTATACGAATGAACGTGGTCATGATCACCATCATTTCTTTAGCTTCATTAAGTTTTTGTGTTGTTTTTAGAATCTACGTGATAAAAAATTTTGTAAAAACATTTGAACTGAACTCTAAAACAAAGCTCTTTTTTGTTATTTTTTCAACTTTGGTCTTGAATTAAGAAAGTCTGTCGGAAGCTGGGTCTTTTGTTTAGCTCCCGCAGATACTATAATAGTACACGACTGTCAGTCCTGTACAACTTGGTCTAATCACGTGCTTATATCTGAACATGATGCTTAACGCCAACTATTCCGCTTACCGAAATACTGCAGCTCTACAGAAAGGTTCCTGGAGGGAAGAGTGCACTCTTTCAGAGCGTTTCTCCGCCACCGCATGGGAAGGGCGCAGACTACGCCAATCGAAGAATACCATCTTCGCTGCCATGGTTGCATGGATGGAGTCCCCCTGGATTGCCCTCTGGAGACGGGAGACGGTCAAATATCCGCCATGCATCGTTATTTTGTCTAATTTACTTTTTTGTAATTCCAAAACGTGTAATGTATTGCATTGCACTAACTGTGCCTACATTTTGGAATAAAAATCTTGACCTCCATGTAGCATCCCCAAGTATTTCGAAATATCTTTTCTGATTTTAAATTAGCTGTTTTGCGCAACTATAATGACATAACTTTTCTGATTTTTAACCGGCTGTTTTGCGCAAATATTATGACATTTCTTTTCTGATTTTAAATCGGCTGTTTTGCGCAAGTATTACGACATATCTTTTCTGATTTTAAATCGGCTGTTTTGCGCAAGTATTATGAAATATCTTTTCTGATTTAAAATCTGCTGTTTTGCGCAAGTATTATGACATATCTTTTCTGATTTTAAATCTGCTGATTGCGCAAGTATTATTACATATCTTTTCTGATTTTAAATCTGCTGTTTTGCCCAAGTATTATGAAATATCTTTTCTGATTTTAAATCTGCTTTTTTGCGCAAGTATTATGACATATCTTTTCTGATTTTAAATCTGCTGATTGCGCAAGTATTATTACATATCTTTTCAAATTTTAAATCAGCTATTTTGCACATTCTCCCCCTTCCGGAATTTATTATCTTGAACTATGATAAAAGAAGAACTAAACCGGTAACGAAAAAGTGGTCGCTTATCACTTTTCCCTCACTACCCAGCTTCTGACTTTCCGTTTCTTGTACCAACTCACCTGCCTTAAAAAAACATCTCAGTGAAATACAATAAAAATGGCGACATCTGTTTCGTTACACTTCCCATGGTTTAATTTGCAGAATCAGTAGCTAATGACAATCTTTTGTTCGCCGGTGAAAACACAGTAACCGCTGTTAATAATAGATTATTCTAAAACAGTATGAAATTTTAAAATCATCACTTCCTAGTTACAGAAGAATATCTACTACATTTTCAATAATATTATTATTCAATATATAGAACATTTCATTTTTAAATAAGTTCTTTTGTGTCATTAATATTACTGTTTGATGTTACCTTGACAGTTTGATAGTGCCTTCAAAAGGTGAAACAGCTGTCATGCGTAGTAATAATTAAGCAAAACTTGTTTATTAAATTGAATAATATTTAAAAATTAACTTAACATTAAAATGGTGTTATACCAATTAAACTTGGTGACAATAAAAAAAGCATCTATGTAAATGTATTTTTAATTTAGCTGATTGCCGTCGTATTGTTGTCTATTATTATTTACCTATGCAGAGATTTTGCTGTAAGACGTAAATTTTAATGAAATTTTCTCACGGTCTCCCCAAGATAAACTTCACAACTGAAGCGTTCAAGAGATCAGCAGTTTCTGTTATTAAAAATCTGCGAACTCCGAATCCCAATTGATGAAAGCATCCAGTGTTATTATTGTATAGTGGAGATTTTCTCATTAATCTTTCTTAAATAACGTTTTTCTTTTAATGTTTATTATCTTTATTGTATGTATAATTCCATTTCGGAACAAAACCTGATGCCTTTTTTACAGAAATAACATTTAATTTTCACGCCAATATTACTATAGTGCTTAAATTTCAAACTGTAAACAATTATTTGTAAGAATAATACAAAAACCACTATCGTGAATGGAACTCAGATATTAATATAACAACGTAAATATGAAAAATCAAAAGGAATATTTGTCGTCGTCGGAAACAAATTAATTAAATCTATTTAAATAAAGAAGAGTATATCAAATATACAGTTTTATTCCGAGATTGATGAAATTTTGCATACTTGATCTTCAAACAAGAAGATGGTCACCCTTCACATGAGGTTTCGAAAAATCACCCCCATCCCCCTCTTTCCCACCCCTTAAAGCAGAATATAATACTCCTTTATGTAATTTTGCACACTTGACATTTAAATAAGAGGAAAATTACTGCTGTCTTCATCTGACTTCGAAATTCAGGGAATTAATCAAGTAGTATATAAAATAACATGTGAGCATAACTTCCTAATAGTATTGTTTTTAGGTCAACCAGGTAACAATAATAATTAAATGTAAAAACTTCTTCATTCCGCTGCCGTACAAAGGAAGCACCTTTTTATGCTGTCACTGTGAAATGGGAACTGGCCAAAAAAACGCTATTGTTTTTTTATCCATCGGTAGCCAATGCCGCTGACCTCGAACAATGGGGCACTTTTTTCAAGATGACCGACATAAGTCAACATCATTTTACCATAGACTAAATTGTCAGGTACCTCGTGATGGAGTCCAATTATCTAATCACATTATCCAGCACATTTGAATGCGAAATTCCTGAACCTTTTCAATGTAGGTAACGGTTTTTACGCTGTTTCAGAATTGTGACGTATACGTTTGAGCACCGTTTAAAATCAGATTGCACGGGGTCAATAGACCTTCTTGTATAACAGGTTGAGATGAGGTGATACAGGTGATGACTATAAAAAATACAAAATCAGACTGTTTTTAATTAAAGTCACTGTTAGTAGTTTCATTTTTATTGGAGATTTAAGACGGGCACAGTATCATCACGTATTTACGATGAAGATGTTTTTGTCACCATTCTTCAATATACGAGGATCATTGATTAGCATAATGACAAAAGAGTGATTGCGGGAATTTTAATCACAATGCACAAGTTGTTAGTGAATGTAAGCAATTTTAAAAATCCGCAAAGAATTTTTTAAAAACAACCCTTTTCCACATTGAGCACACGGAATTGACAGAGGAGGGATGAAGGATTAGAAGAAGGATGAAGGAATAGAGATGAAGGAATAGTAGAAGGAATTCCGAAAATAAAACATACTATCCGCTGTGGATGGGAAAAGAGTCAGGGACATCTGAGAGAGACATGAGACGATCGAGTCGGGTCATACATAAACGTAGATACTTTCAGTGTTGCCCTGGTGAAAGATCACCATTCAGAATCGAAATGTTACTTCAAATGGCTTTAGCCATTTTTGATGACCAGATCTGAAGAGCCAGCTACTTCCCCCACCTTCATCTTCCCCATCGAGTCTTCCGTAGTCTCATTGGCTCAGACGGTTGGGAGCCGTTGGGACTCTTATGCGGTACTAACGAAGAAAGAGGTTCAAGGAGAATGTATGACTTGGAAATGAATGCTTGACGACGTCGAAGAAGCTCAAGGAAAATATGGCACGATCAAGTAAAAAATACTTAAAAAATTACAATAAAATAATATTATTTTCACCTTAAAATGCATCCATTTGTCAGGTACTCTAGAATACATAACCTCAAAACTTTACCCCAAATCATTTTTATTTCAAAGTCCCCAAGCAACGCCGGGTTCACGTCAGCTAGTGCATTATAAAGTCAGTGCTTAGGTAAGTATTCATTCATAGAGAATCGATTATGTATTACATCAAAAGTAATTTATTACGTTAGGATATTACAGAGTAAATCCATTTAGAGTTGTAAAGGCTCAAGGCGCCCCTACGCAAATCTATGGGTGTTTTTGTCTGTTAGTTTCTAGAGTTCCTATTGTTACAAGTTGCTCATATCACTCTTAAGTACCTCCATTGAAAAGAAATCTGATTATGTCGTGAAACAATGAAGAGTTACATAAATGATTATATACATTAGACATGTCTGTTGGTTTTGTTCAGCCCTCTTCATAAATTTCTGAACGTTAACACACCCCGGAGAAAGATTAAAATCATCATCGTCAATTAAAAACCTCGTTATCGTATGTCCTGAAACGCTCTCATTCCTCGGTGTGAGTTTCGTACTATATTTCTCTAACACTCCTTGCTTCATTCACATTAATAAATCGTCTCATACATAACCTTCTGTTATTCTGACTCTTGACATGCACGGAAAAATATGAGTATTGCTAATTTATTGAGAATATCTTGAAATATTGGTAATCCGGTTAAAAACGTAATTGCAGGCCTTTAACGAACGAACATTCTGAACGTTAACATACCCCGGAGAAAGATTAAAAATCATCATCGTCAATTAAAAACCTCGTTATCGTATGTCCTGAAACGCTCTCATTCCTCGGTGTAAGTTTCGTGCTATATTTCTCTAACACTCCTTGCTTCATTCACATTAATACATCGTCTCATACATAACCTTCTGTTATTCTGACTCTTGACATGCACGGAAAAACATGAGTATTTCTAATTTATTAAGAATCTCTTGAAATATTGGTAATCCGGTTAAACACGTAATTGCAGGCCTTTAACGAATGAATTAACAGTTTTCCTGATAAAATTTTAGTAAAATTCGAATACGTTATCACGATATCGATCTATTTGAATTTTGATTTTTTTTTCTTAATTGAATGAATGATGTGCAATCTTGGAAATTCAAATTAACCCACTTCGCGACATCCGATCGAGCTCGACAATAGACAATGACAATGCGTTTATCAACTTTTAGTGGCACTTATGCAAACACACGCATTTTTCTGATATGACATTTAATAAATTAAAATTTACAGCAGTATAAGCGCCAGTCCCTGGGGAAGAAGGTTCAATTAAATTAATAAAAAAATTAAAAAAAACATCCTTTAATAATTCTTAGTTCTTAATATTTTTTTAGTTCTTTGTCTTTGTTCTAATAGAAGGATTAACACTAAAAACATTTTCCAATTTTGTGCTTATTTTTTAAAAACGTTTCATTTTTTTTAAATCATTTAGTAATTTTTTTATGTGTCGGCCAATAATGAAACCGACTGTAATTGCCTTCTGCAGCACGCATGTAATGATGTGTCTATTGTCTATTCGAAAATTATTTATTTATTTATTTATTTACACATATACGGCACAACACGTGCCATTAACATAATTGACATACTTATAATAGTACAACAACATGAAGAATAACAGTATAAATGTTAGTAAAATTTAAGAAAATAGGTAAAAAGTAAGGTAATAAGTAGTGTATAAAAACTATAATGTATAAAAGTAAATTGTAAAGTGAATAGTTTAAAATATAAAGTATTAAAGTACAAACCATAATTTATTAGGAAAAAGTAAAAATAAAAATAAAAATTTAAAGATTGAAATAAAACAATAAAATGTACCAATAAGATACCTATCTCAAGGTACCGACAATGATTTAAATATAAAAAGTAATAAATCCTGGATTATGTTAACCGATATGATAAATTTTACAAGTACCTACTTATGATTTCAAGTGCATTAATAGTTTTAGAAGTACTGGTAGGCATATTATGTTTACATGATGTATTTACGTGGTACTAGCAAACAAATTTAGTTTAACGCATCTTTTGTATGAAGACAGATTACCGGCAGCGTGATCAATATTAGCATATTCATTGCCTAAAATATGCAAGCGATTTATGATTGAGTTTTGTTCTGCGTTCGTCATAGGATTGTCACAGTGGAAAGGTGTTTTGAGTCGAGTCGGTCTTCTAGGTACATGGTAATTTATTAATGAGACCAATTCAGGGGAGTCAAACCAGTTATTGTTTATTTTAAATAAAAAAATAAGATCATTGAGTATTCTTCTATCTTTTAACGATAAGAGTCTCATTTTTTGTAATAAAGATTCATAGTTTATGTCAACCGCGGGAATACCTAATTTGAAATTAATTGATCTGAGAAATTTGCGTTGGATTCTTTCAATGGAGTTTGCATGGCTTTTGTAGAAAGGGTTCCATATGGGGGAATTGTATTCTAAATGACTCCTAACCAGAGTTGTATATAGTATTTTAAATGTTTGGATATTTTTAAAATCTTTACAAATTCTTACAATGAAGCCCAGAATTTTCATTGCTTTACCCGTTATTATATCAATGTGATTGGTAAATAGTAGTTTAGAGTCGAAGGTTATTCCAAGGTCCCTTATTACAGGTACTGACAATAAACTGTGATTGTTAAAAGAGTAACTATATTTGATAGGGTTTTTAATTCTAAAGAAACTCATGATTTGACATTTTTTATGTTAAGTGTAAGTTTGTTAATGGTACACCATTCTACGAATTTTATAAAATTGGATTGGAGGGACAAGCAGTCGTATATATTTTTTATGATTTTATATATTTTCATGTCATCAGCAAATAATAATATGTTAACATCAGTGAATATGGAAGTGACATCGTTTATGAATAGTATAAACAATATTGGACCAAGGTGCGAACCCTGAGGCACACCACTAGTGGCTTCAAATTCGTAAGATAAGTGTTCTTTAATACAGACAGTTAGTACACGTTTTGATAAATAATTCTTAATCCAACATAATAAATTACCACTTATTCCTAATTTAGACAATTTATTTATAAGAATTTTAATGCAAACCTTATCAAAGGCTTTACTAAAATCCGTGTAAATTGAATCAACTTGTTCTCTATTAGCAAGAGCACCAGAGATAAAATATTCATACAGTGTAAGGTTAGTTAAGGTAGATCGTCCAGAGATAAAACCATGTTGAAATGATGAGATATTAAATTTTATGCAAGAACATATTTTTTGGAGAATTAACTTTTCAAAAATTTTTGGTATTGACGATTGTATGCATATTGGTCTGTAATTTTCAACTAAAGACTTGTCTCCGCTTTTAAATATAGGAGTGAGAAAGCTATTTTTCCATATTTGTGGGAACTTGCCTGTTAAAAGTGATTGATTAAATAGTAGGTACAGAGGGTAAGAGACACTACTCCCACAGTTTTTTAGAAATACGGGGGGAATTTTATCTGGCCCTGAGCACGATTTAGGTTCCAGTAGTTTGATACATGCTGCAATTTCTTTAATCTCAATATGTATCTGAGATAGTTGTAAATTTATATCGGACTCAAAGTTTGGAATGTCTTCATCAGGGATATCTGTTTCATATACATCCTTAAAAAAATCTGCAAACAAATTGACAATATCTTTAATTTTACAGGAAGTTTTCAGTTTATAGTGCATAGTTTCAGGTATGCCAAGGTTGTTGTTATTTTGAGCTTTACAATAGTTGAAAAAATGTTTTACATTGTTACCAATCGAAAATTCCACATTCTTAATGTAATTATTATAACAAATGTTTGATAATTTATTACAATCTTTTCGCAGCTTGCTGAAAATTATAAAATCAGAAAGATTTGTTGTTTCTTTGTAAATTTTATGCGCTTTTTTCTTCTCAATTACTATGTTAATGAGGTCCTTGCTAAACCAGCGAGGGAAATTTGAAGATAGTTTATAACTAATTGGGACAAAGTTTTCTATGGTTTTATATAGATGATCGTAAAAGGCTTTAATATTCTCATCGAGATTACCTCCTTCTAGTATAGACCAGTCAGTGTTATATAGATAATCGCGTATTGCAACATAATTGGCTTTATTAAAGTTAGGATATTGTGTCTGGTTTTTAATTTGGCATTTTATAAGGTTACATAATACAGTAATATCTAAAGGTGGGTGATGAGAATCAGGGGGAAGAACTGAATCGAGTGACTTTTCAACCGCAGTTGACAAGTCGGTACAAAGAACAAGATCTAGTAATCTATTATTGTCATTTTTTACATTGTTTAATTGAACTAGGTTAAGGAAATCACATAATTCAACTATTTCTTTTTCTGTGTCAGTTAAGCTAGAGTTTTGAGATAATGTAGAATTGTCGCGGGTACCCCAGTTGATTTTTGGTAAATTGTAATCACCGATGATAGTGATTTTACTATTTGGAAATTTAAACGACAGTTGTTCAATATCCTCGAAATGACTTTTGTATACACTTATATCTGATGATGGCGGTATATAAACACTGCCTATGATATTTTTTTGATTTTTGCCGTTTAGTAAAATGTAAACTTGCTCCACATTAGAATTTTTGGTTTTCAGAAGTTTTGAAGGATGTATCTTGTTGACAGCTATCATGACGCCACCGCCTCTAGATTTAGCGCTGGTTTGTTGACTTCTGTCAGACCGGTAAATATGATGGTGGGGTAGACCAAGCTCAGCAGAGTTGATGGATGGTTCCAGCCAGGTTTCCGTAAGAATGAGGATGTCATGTGGCAGTGTTGGGGCATGTATTTTAAAGTCCTTAAGTTTAGTTTTCATGCCTCTGACATTTTGGTAATAGCACTTCAGTTTGTTTACATTGTGTCGTTTTTTGGAAGGGTTGTAACAATAGTTGGTTTGGAGTTTATGTACTTTATGGTAAGGTTTGGTTCACCATTCTCTTGACGGAACAATAACTGCTTTCTAAGCTCCACCAATTGATTCCTTTGGAAGATGGTTAAGTCATTACTTGCTTTGATTCCGTCTTTAAATTTGGTGATATTACGTAGGAGAGTTCTCGGTGCGATATTGTTTGTAAATTCCAATTTAATTGGACGATTTTTGTTGGCAATTTTCTTGGCGCCCAGTCGGAATACTTTGACGTTGATTAGATCTAATGACGGGTCGATAGCTTTTATAGCCGAAGAAACTTTGTCTCTATCTTCCGTAATGATGACTGCCTTTTCATCAGACAAGCTCTCGGGAACGTTATATAATATGACGTTGTTAGATCTGATGGCCCTATCTTCCATTTCGGTGACAATATCACCCATATTAATGTCAATCGGGTTGGTCCTGCTGAGTTGCGTATTATTTTTCATTGAATTTAATTTTCCTTGCATTACTCCAAAATCGACTACCAATTCTGCAATCGTAGCCATAAGTTCGGTTGTTTTTGGTATTATTTTTACGATATTTTCCTTAGAGAATTTATTGCTAGGCTCATGAACGATTGAGATCAATCCACTGATTATCGCATTTACTTTGGTAATGTACTGCGAAGCTTTATCACTCAGAGCCATTGTTATTTTTTTTATTTTTTTTTTTAAAACAGTTGTGAACCCCTGGATTTTTGGTAGGGCGTGTAAGTACTACCGCTGGCGGCGCGGGCGGTGTAGGTGCGGGCGCGGAGGGCTTATAACAACTGTCACTTGATTACACTAATCCTTGTTTTATACACTTTTAATGCACTATATACTTTTCTGACAATTAGTAAACTTTAAGCCAGTGTTAATTTAATATAATTAGGTGAAACACTTTGAATTTAATACTTTTTATGACTGCTTTAGATGATTTTGTTAGGATAAAAATAATGCGTGTGCACTCTCCGTATTGTTGTTGTTGTATTATGAAAATGTATTCTATTACAAAAAACTGACGTAAAGCGTGTCAAATGTAGACACAATGTAGGTATTTATTTTATGAAAAAAGACTATTGGAAAATTTAAAGATTGAATGATAAACTTTATCCAACATGAAATGAAATCTATTCACTCGAATCGATTACTATCTAATAAATACCTATATATTGGGTACTTGTTGTTGGTATCTAAAAAAATAGCTATCTACCTATCTACAAATCGACATAAGTTCCGACTTTAAGTATTTGTTTCATTTGATCGTATTACATCTTCCTCGGGCATTCCCAATTGTCCGATTTTTTCAACCATTCCCTTCCACGTCATACTATCATGTTAGTATTTGATTAATTTGACCCAGCCATGTCTTTCTCGGGGGTCCTCGACTACTTATACAATTTTCTTCCACGTCATACATTCCACTTACACCCTTCCCTTCATTCATCATATACGCCTCATGTTACCACCACACGTAAGTATTTGATTAATTTGATCGAGCCATGTATTCCTCGGGAGTCCTCAACTTTTTCTACAATTTTCTTCCACGTCATAAATTCCACTTACACCCCTCCCTTCATTCATCATATACGCCTCATGTTACCACCACACGTAAGTATTTGATTAATTTGATCGAGCCATGTCTTCCTCGGGCGTCCTCGACTTCTTCCACGTCATAAATTCTCCTTACACTCTAGGCTTTCTTCGTTCATCACGTACGCCTCATTTTACCACAATTAATTATTTGATTCATATCTTCTTGGGCATCCCCGAATTTTTCTACCATTCACTTCATGTAGTATTTATTATTAAACTAATGTTTTAACTATCAAAAGAACTACATTTAACGACTTTCATTCAACACCATATCTCTTTCCGGTGAAGAGTTAATGTGCTTAGTCTTCCTCCGTGGCCATTTCTACCATACAATAATATGATTTTTTTATCAAATCAACTGGTGTTGCGAAATATTTTCAATAATCATCCAAGAAATTATTTTGTCATTCTTTCGCTAATAATCAAATTGGTTTTGCAAATTTTGCGTACGGCTATTGTTATTTTTACAAATCCTCAACACTTTGTTTGCTAATATCTTATCTTGCCTGATTTGATACGGTTAAATAATTATGTTGGTAATTAAAAATTACTAGCAATTAGAAATTATTATATCGCGGATGACGAAAATTTTGTTTAGATGATTTGAAGAATTTTCGAAAGGCAGCAATTAGCTGATATTTCAAGTTATTTTAGCTTTCAAGAGCAATATTTATGATTTTGGTTTTGTGAAGTAAATAATAGAACTATGAGACCCCATCAGAAGAAAATACCTAACATTTCAGATTAAATCAGTAAATATTGATATCTCACCATGAGTTATTTCTGCGTTAAAATGATTTATTAAAGTGTGTATTTATGAAAGAATGCAATTAAATGTATATTTACATTTTGGTCTTTAAACCCAGAGCCCAGAATTTTACTGCTCTACAATTAAAATATTTAAGTAGTTAAATGAGAAAACACACTTTGTATTTTACCACTTTTATTGAATTAATAAATAACAGCCAACCAACCAGGTTTCGCTTATATCAAGTTTCTTCAGGGTTAATATGATAATAACTAATTATGAAAATAATACAATGAGAGTAGAGATAAATAGAAAAGAAGAAGACACCTTTTAGGTGACAGAAACAGATGTAACTACAAAAGAGGGAGACAAATTATTATAGGGTTCCATGATAACTCAACACAGTGACAATTCAACACACTTTTAAAAAGTGATATAAAGTTATTAGAAACGATGAATTTTTTTTTTAACCTAACCTAACCTAAGCTACTTAACCCAGTTAATAAAGTTTTTTCATCACTTTCCATGACTTTATATAACTTTTTAAAGATGTGATGGATTATCATTGTGATGATTTATCCGGTCACCTTCAAATTCGCAGGACAGGTTGTTTTGGAGAATTAGAACAATTCTTCAAAATTCAAAGTTAATTTTCAAGTTCTGTGAAAGATTTTTTCAAGTTATTTATTATTTAAGTTTGGTCAAGCAACTAGCCTATAATGATATAACAACGGAACTTGAATAGGACTTTCACAGAACCCGAAAATGAATGTTGAAATTTGATGAATTGTTCAAATTCTCCGAAACAAACCAGTCCTTAGTACAAACTCTGGCTTCAACAAAACTCTTTGGACTTTATTGTTTTAGATTTACAATGGAGTCTGATATATTAACTAGCGGGCGGTTGGAATAATCTGGACCTCGACCTTGAGGTTGCCACCTTATTTCTCTCATATAACGCTAACGCCATCTATGGCTAACCTAATATACTAATCAAGTACTAACTAAGGATATTACATAAAGCTTATTTGCTTATTTCGAAAAAATAAATTACAAAAAGAACGGTGTGGTAGTAAGCTCACCTTATTTGAAAAAACGGAATCTTTTAAAAGAATGTTCCTTTCTGGGCTTAGTAATGTTGATTATTAAATATCATAAATCTTGTAATGGATAGATAGGTATGCTATCACGAGGGGTATTTATAAATGCTTATGAATGGCGCTCCGTGCCTAGTTTATTGCTACTACCGTATGTAATCGTCTAAATAGCGTGATGTGAAATTTGCACATGATAAACTGTACATTTGTGCAAAGAAAATGAAAATAGCATTGTTAAATTTTATAAATCTTACGACTTGATCCCATGGTTTCCCGACTTCATTACTTACAGTCTGCTGGCTTCACTCTAGTTCTTTAGACTCAAGGAAGCAATGTTGATTTCCACACCATCCACTAACTTAAGGCGAAGCTTAATGCTAAGTCACTATTTTGATTAATTTTTATAACAAATTGGTGTACATTATCAATACCAAAAAATATGCGTTAGATAAATTGTAGGTTTTTCTCTCGTTTTGCTACAGTAGAACACAAATAAATAAAAAATTACTCAATAAAATATATTATGTAAGCCACAAAAAAAATATTTTTTCAATAGAAATTTATGAACGCGTAAAAAAAACAACTTTTTAAAAATACAGTATTGTAGCTAAGATTATCTGTGACAGTTTCAGTTGATTAACTTTTTTGCTTTTTCATAAAATTATTTACAAAATAAATAAAAAGCAGTTTTGTGCTTGAAATCGAACCTTTCTAGATTCCGTTTGTCAAGCGATTTTAATGCCTATTACCTACAATATAAGGTATACCAAGATTATACACATTTTTGGCTTGTAGCTTCCTCTTAAGAGTATTTATCCTAAAACTGCTTACATCATGTAGACTTTTTTATAATCTTAGAAAGAAGCCAACATGTCAAACAGAGTAGCTATTCCAGTATCATAAGAAGTAACCTGGAATATGCTAGTGGTGCATGGACTCCGCACCAAATTAAATACATAAATATGCTGGAACAAATTCAGAAAAAAATCCTCAGGTTCAAAACATGTGGACGCAAGGAACTTATCCGAGGCTTGTGCACCATATGGACCAGTGGCGTGAACACAGTTTTCGATCAGGGTAGGCGGTACGACTAATAGCGAATTCGTTGATATTGAATTTAAAATTACCACCGGCAAGTTATCACTAAAAATGGCCGGGCTGCTGGGTATTGGGTATAGCAGATGTTGGTTAGGATTGCCTAAGTTGCAACAAATATCCAAATAACCGTTTTATTTATACGTATCACAAACCAATTACTGGAAACGTAAGATATCCTTTTTTATGCTGAATAAACGGACAAAAACTATGACAGAATGCCAACTCATGTGTACATTTTTCATGTAGAATACAGTGAACACACGAATATGACGTCATTTTGCACACATAGTTCCTGCTTTTAACACCACTGTAGCGCGCTGCGATTCGTGATGTACCTATTTTTGAAATTTCTTCTTGCAATAACTTAATAAATTTTAATATGTTTTGTGAGTTTTGTAATGCTCGCGTCTGATTACCTGTACTTACTTGAGGTAACGAATAGATACATTTAGACACTATGCAAATCTTGCAATACGTACTTAGTTTTAATACAGTACATATCTCGATTGAAAGCCTGTCCTCTTCGTATGCTATAGCTTATACGTGCCAGAAAACCTCGGCAATAGTCTTCACCACGACTTTTTAAAGATACCACACGGCAAAACATGGCTCTAGCACAGAATGGCATGATAAGAGGGATAGTGCTAGTGAATGAAAAAATCTGAAACATTAGATAATATTATTAATGAATTATTCTTTAATAATATTACCTTAAAAAACCTTACGAATTTTTGTATACCTATCTTCCCGAATGTTAAAATAACATATCTTGTAGTGTAAATAGATGATTAATATATTGAAAAATTGTAATGTTGTCATGTAATAGGCGGTTACTCAAAGATTTACTGTAATGTATTTGTACTTTTCTTCGAATTAATAATAAACAGAAAAACAATTTATAGGTTTCTATGGGACCTTCGTAATATTCAATCTCATGGTGTCGGGGAAAAAAACTTTGAAATAACGCAATTTGTGTACTTGAGTGTGAAATTTAAGTTAACTATTCCGCGGTCGGTGCTTTGTTGTCAGAAACTCATTAACTTATTACAAGTCTACATAATATTGACAAAAGTATTACATAACCTAAAAAAATCTTATAAATCAGCCTTTTTATGTCTTTTTGGAATTACAGACTTCTCAATATCTTCACTGTGAGCAGTCCTTGATGTGATTCTTCATAAACGCGATACGAAAATGAGCAATTATTGGCTAAGTTGACAAAAAATGTGTCGGATTACCATCAGGCGTCGGATTCGCTTTGCTAGCAACATAACACAACCAACATTTTTTCTTAGGACGGGTTTTTTTTTTTTTTTTTTTCTTATTATTTCTGGCTTTCACCCTTCAAGGGTGTTCTTGGCCATCATTTAAAATTATTGAGAAATGAAAGGTGAATTTAAATATTAATTTTATTTAAATAGGCAAATTTCAAAATTATAATGAAAATTGGAGTCGAGTTCAGACTTAGAAGAGATGAGATGTTGAATGGAGGGGAGGCAATTTTAGATAAGGCTTGATAGAAGAGAGGATATTTGTTTAGAGAGAGACAACCAAAAAATATGTGATCTAAAGTTCCCACTTCTAGACCACAGAATGTACAATCTGGGGAGTCAAGGACGTGAATTTTAAAAAGATGGGGAGGAACGGAACAATGTCCGATCCTCATTCGAATGAGTGAAGAAATTTCTTTTTTCACAGTATTTTAATTAGTCATTAAATTTATTGTCAAGTTCTGTTAAGGATCTATTTAATTTCTGTTAATAATTCTGCTGTGAAACAACTGACCAATAATGATACAATTATAACCTTCACAGAACTTGAAAATCAACATAGAAATTTGATGAATTGTTTAAATTCTGTGAAACTACCCGTCCTTACTGTCAAAATAGTTTTCAAGTTTAGTAAATGTTAATAAATTAGTATTGGTAAATGTTTGCAAACATTTTTTTTAATGATTCGTATGTAATGGTTATTTTGTTTTCATAAGCCTTCGGGCGACCAACTTTACACAAATGCCTCCCACAATTTTTTCGGATTATGTCAATTCTAGGTGGGTTACAGTGCGTAATCAAAAATATTTTTTTTAAACAAAAAAACGTTTCTTATATGTATGAATACCTATATCAAGAGTTCTGGAATTCACGAAATTTACCAAAATTTAGAAATTTGAAGAAAAAAAATCGTGTTGTTGTTATGTCAATGTGTTATAAAGGTATGCATAGAAAATATGTTTCTAGATTTCCTAAAGTCGAATGGATAAGATTTTTTTTAAATTGATAAATATCTGCTACGTGAAGAAATAATTTGGCTTCCGCCATTTCGCTTTCTTTGTTATTATTTCGATTAAATTCGGTTGTTATCTCTGTGTGATTCGTTTAAGTGTTGTTTTACTACTTGATGAGCGCTTTTTGTAGAAATCATTACGGTTAACAGAGAAGTAATACTTACTGGATTCTCGATTGTTATGTAATAAAAATAAAATGATATTTTTGGTTGGGTTTAAGATCATGATTTAAAAAAAAATGTTTTTCGTTAATTTATAATAGTTTTTAATATATTTAATTTATTCCCGAAGGCGTGCAATGCAATATATTTAATAAAAATAAGAAAAATAACAATAGATTAATAGAATTAAAATTTTAGAAAAAGAGGGAAAAAAAAAAGTGGGTGTGTCAAGCCTACGCAAGACAGAAGTGAAACTTCTAGTATTCCTCTCTCTCTATTTTCATTTCATCAAAAATTAAATGAATTAATTAAATGAACTACAACTATAAATGTAAATGTAAACGCAACACAAAACGCGAACACAACTTATCACAGCGGGAGCACGCTGCTAACTGATTCACTGGCCGTGGTGGGCGTGGCCGCGCAAGTGCGCTACCGGCCGACCTGCTAAACCGAACTCGTATCTCGCTCGTAACTCAAAGCAAAACGTTCGTGAGCGGCTCCCCCACCTCAACAAGCGCATATGGTGAGAGAGGGACAGTGAACGGTGAGCGGTGGTGGGGGTACCCGCATTTTCGTGTCGATCCTGACTCGGTTTTACTCCGTCCCCGAAAATCCATTACGCGCCTAAAGAAGTTTCACTTCAATATTTAATATAAAATATGCAAATAGTTAAATAATTTTTCTGCGTTTGTTTTGTACACTAACTCAAAATTAAACAACAAATAAACAGTATCAAAATCTGGATTTCTTCATTCAATAATAACCTTGTCCAAATTCAAAACAAAATATTGTTTAGTATTATAAAATGTTGAAAAATGAAGAAAGGTAATGAGGCAGTATCTATAACTAGTAATAAGCTTAAAAATAGATATAAAATTAAAATTAATAATAAACTTTTGCCAGTGGTGTTTTCTTAGATTTATTTAATAATATCATTCAAGAAAATCAATTTAATCTGAAAAACACTCGACAAGTATTCAGATTTTGTATTCTTAATTTTAGTAATTTTTATAAATCAGTTCCAATTGTTGCGCAAATTAAAAGTATTAATGTTTTTGCTGTGATCAAAAAGTTTTCATTGTTTGAGATACACTAACGAATGATTTGTCTATTTTTTTCATAATGTTTATATTTTGTTCCAGATCGGTGACCAGGTCGTGAGAGTAAATGGTTACAGGATCAGCGATGCTCTCCACAAGGAGATGCTCAGCCTCATAGCCAGCCTCAACTACCTCAAACTCAAAGTCAGAAGTGAGTACATTTTCATTATAGTATCACATTACCCTAAAATTGGAGCTTAGACTTACGGAATTCAATACATCGCGATCGCTTGTGTGAAAACTTTATGAAACAATCCTTCCAGCTCCTAACATACAAACTACAGTCTTTGCTGAGTCTTGGCCGCCTTCCAAACCCTGTTGGGGTTCGTATACAAAAAGCAACCGCAAGCGGCGTTTCGCGTAGTTTCAGTATATTTTCGTCGGCACGCGGAAATTTTGTGGTCTTTATACGTAGCATAGGGTTTTTGCTTCCACACCATCCTTTCACTTTAAATTTGGCCAAACCCAACACTCCTTGTTCCTGCAGGTTTATTAATAGATTCTGCATATTCTGAAATGCGGAAATATTGGGATTTTTATGAACACGTTTTCGGGCATCGTGAGAATACATTGGTATTTTACTGAAAAGTTTAGCAGGAAACAATATTAACTATCGATTCATTCGTTAAGGACCTGCAATCCCGTTTTTAACCGGATTACGAATAATTTGAAGAGATAAATTAAATCAGCAATATTTTTTTTCTCCGTATGGTAGTGGAATCGAGGGAAAAAATATATTTTTTAAATAATATAAATTCTTAGACCAATAAGGTACGAGAAGAAATAAATATTTTTAAATAATACTTACATGGTAATAAATATAATGTCATGTATTCTGTGAGTCCACTAGATGCCGTTATTTGAGTAGTTACTAGGTACCAACTCAAATAGTTTTTTACTCTCAGCTTATCGATTAATTACTAAAATGATAGAATGCTGATCAAGTGGTTCCGGTTTTACAGATACAGTGTGATTATTTTAATCAGTTAATCAATAACCTTATCAGGAGAGAGTGTCGCGCACTAATAACCTCTCTGGGACGTGATGGGTACTGTGTATTGCGATTTGCGATATTTAATTAAATCCCAAGGGCGTTCTCAGTCACAGAGCATTCTGTTAGCGGATGCTGATAAGGAGTACAGGCTACGTCCGACAGATACAAGTGTAAGCAAGTACTGTAAGACAATTTAAAATTCAAACGCAAGTTTGACTTTTAAATTAACAATTCTTGCATATCTAATCCAATATAACAATTCTTAAATTAACAATTCTTGCATATCTAATCAAAATAACAATTCTTGCATATCTAATCCAATATACATTATAAGAAGAAACCCGTGTTTCCCTACCCGCCTAATTGTCTTCACAACCAGCCACTGCCACCCACCGATGGTTATGGTGGTAGATAGCCCTTGGTGTCACATCGAAAGTAAGAGAGTTTGGTGGGGGTGGCTGAGCGTGGCTGGGAGTGAGTAACGTGCTAAGTTATGGGAAGGCCGCGAATGCTTCAAATTACTTCAGAATGGGCCGCCGATTGTGTCGGTGAGTCCATAAAGTTCATGAAGGTTCTCGAATGCTCTAGAAAGAGAAAGTTGAATAAGGTTCTATAAGGGTCCAAACTGAGTTGGCGGAGTGTGTCGGTGAGTCCAGAAGTTCCGGAAATTTCAAGAATGCTCTTGAAAGTTCTGGAAGGGGTCACAGCAACGTGTAGCGGGGTACAGCTAGTAAAACAATAAATTGATATAGCAGTTTCGCGAATGATAAAATTTTTGAGTTGATGTCTTTGCTCCACCAGTTCATTTTACGAAGACAATAATTTATTTATGATGGATTCGTATTGATCTGTATGCCGTTTAAATATATCTGATCACTTTTTTGTATTATTTTAATTTGTTTTTTTTTTTTTTTTTTTTTTTTTTTTTTTTTAATAATGTATTCGGATTTATTTTTATCAAATTCAATTTTCAGAACTGAATTTTAAATTGAAGTTATTTTGTATGTTTAGTAATATTATTAATATTTAATTTATTTAAAAACAGATTGCTCATAAACGAGATAATTATTTATTATCATCAGTCTAAAGCGAATGTTTTATGAGGACGACGGAACACGTTTTCATACCAATACTGATATATGCGCTTGTTATTGAAGCAACATATATGTAGGCATTATTAGTGTATTTTTGTAAAAAAAAACTAAATTTTTTTCATTTAACTTTTTATTATTTCTATTTTAAAATCGGTAGTTAGGTATCTACTTAAAAGTCGCTTTTATAGTAGTTACTCTAAAAGACGTAATGGCAATGTAATCCACAAAATAATTCTTCCAGCATACGAAATAAGAACACAAATAATGCTTCGTGACAATACATAATGTAACTTATTTATAATATTTAATTTGTGCTGCCTCAAAAAAGTTCAATACATCACGTTTTTATGTTGATTTTCCACGAAAATAACGCTAATCTTGGAAACAAGCCGTAAAAACTATTAAATATAGTAAAGTTTACAGTTAGTCGTAATATGCACGAGTGGTTCAAGATTAAGCCGAATACTGTGAACAGGAAGCCACGATGAAATTTTTCGATGTGAACAACAAATCATACGAATATCAACAAGATGATTTTTAACAGAAATTTTGATGACTGGGTTACAAATTCTGTGGTTCGCAAAACATGAATTCGTTAATGCAAAAAAAAATAAGGTTTTATCTAATCGTTATGACTCTTTGTTATGACTACTTCGTGCTGAATAGCTTTGTGACTTAGAAATTACAATTGTTTTTGTTTTCTTACTTTTTAGGTATTTATTATAATATGCCATTATTAGTAATTGACAAGTCATGTTCAATGCTAAATTAATATCTACCGTGCAGGTGCAAGTAAATATTAAAGATTGTTCGGTTTTATGAACTCCAAGAAAGACAACGCCAAAACATCAAGGAAATCGAAAACTTGATATAACAAAACTTTTTTTTTGTTTAACTAAATATTATACTTATTTTTTTAAGTGATTCACTGACTAAATTATGCAAATATATCGCTATCGCCAAAACATTTTCCGGAGAGGTGTAATTAAACCAAACGCTTTTTGCTTATTTTGTAAATGAACACTTGCCTTACAATTTTAATCTTGAATTGAAGCCATTGACCGTCGTTCGCCACAATAAAAAGGCGTAAGAAACCCTATACCACCGCCAAAGTTAAATGACTCTTTGTCGGAAACTCCCTGTCATTGCCCATTTAATTATTTTTGTTTCCCGTTTTTAAGAAGTCAAATAAATTTTGATGATCCTATTTCGCAAATATTCTCTTAACAAAATCCTTAAAAAAATCATTTTTTTTAAATAGTTCCATACTGGTACAGGGTTACTCCCTGCTCTATTCTTCCTGTTTTTATAAACCTCCTTAAACAAGTAATAATGGTCTAAGTTCCATCTCTAATAATAATAAAATAAAGTAGCTATCCGCGTATGTCTGTTTGTGCGCTTAGTTCTTCAAAACTATAAAACGGATTTTAATAGGGGTTTCACTATCATGTAGATATTTTTTCGATTTAAAAGTCGATTTTTTGTAAGCTAGTCGTAAAAGAATATTTATGACGCTTCCATTGCTAACGCTGGCTAAACCTTATGATATACATCAAAATAATGTACCATGGAATTGTATATCTTAAAAAAACCTACAAAAAAGTCCACGATGATATCTGTCCTTCTCTTAAGGATAACCACCAGTAATGCCGGGTACATATCAGCTAGTTTTCGATATTTAATAGTACCGACAAAATTTTAAATATAAACATTTAACGATCATTTCAATTAACTTAGTCGAAGGAAATTTCCTTAGGTATGATTTGATTTTCCAGGCAGTAAGTATTATCATGATTTATTTTTGGAATATTATGCCGTTTTGCACTTCCTCATTTTGCCAACGTTTCGGACAGTATTACGGTGTCCATTAAAAGGGCAGGTGCCAAATTATTCCCAATAAAATAATTTCTTGCATAATTACACTTGAAGAGTTGGAATATTCTAATTTCATCATTAAAAGCATTACATTTTTGTACAATTCTAATAATATACAAGAAAACAACGTTAGCAATAATTAAAACATTGCACGGTGAATAAAAATAAGGAAAAGTTTATTGATTGTCTTTGTGTTTAATTCGTAGAACGCTATTTTGTTTTTAAATGTAATTTATTACGAATTTAATAAACTAAACTAAAACTTGCAGAACTTAATAATAACAGAATTAAATTTAATGATACATTTATTTGAAAAAATAAATAAATTAAAGAAAAGACTTAAAGAAGTAAATGGGCACTTCTTTAATACTCGTATATTTTCAATTATTTATCATTAATAATATGAGTCCATACTTTATTGTTCTGAATAAAATATAATAATATATTATTTTGGTTGAAATGGGGTAGTGATCCTCTAAAAATCATTAGCGGAAAGGAGTGAAAATGCGATAAGTGTTATTTGACTGGTAGAATTGTTCCCCCAAAAGCATGACCATATCCTACAGATCAGAAAGTATGGTGATAATATATTATAACAGTCTTCAATACTTATACATAGTTACAGGGTTTTCCAATAAGAGGTGTTATTTTGAATAGCCCGCTATTTCGGTAGATGTTACTTTTGAAGCTGTCATTTTTTGACATTTGACAATTAAAAACTACGTCATTAATCAAAATAGAACGATACAAGCTTCAACAGGGCATTGAAATTATTAAAATTCACTTGAGTGAATCAAATGCAAATCATCTTGAGTGATGAGGCCCATTTCCACCTCGGTGGCTTCGTCAACAAGCAAAATTGTCGCATCTGGGGCTTAGAAAACCCAAGGGTTATTGTTGAAAAGCCTCTCTTTCTTCAACGTGCGACTGTTTGGTGCGGTTTATGGTCCGGCGGAGTCATTGGACCTTCCTTTTTTTTAAATGAGGCTCGAGCAACAGTTACGGTGAATGGATTGCGCTATCGAGAGATGATTAATGATTTTTTATGGCCGGAATTGGATGGTATTGATCTGGATAACGTTTAATTTCAACAAGACGGCGCTACGCGCCACACAAGCAACGAAACCATTGATATTTTACGATTGAATATCAAAATAACACCTCTTATTGGAAAACCCTGTATATCATATCTTATTGACAGAACGATATCCAGATGAATTATAAACGGAATCATACTTAGCCTGGCTAAGTGAATAACGCCGTAATAACACAGTAACAACATTAAAAGCATTTTTCAATCGTTTGCGTATGGCAATTCATTAAAATATCCTAAAATGCAATACCTGTCGCAAGAAATCGTTCCACAAGCTTCTTATCTGAATTCATCATCCACCTGTCGGAGTAGGGTCTCACCTCTTCAAGGCAAATAGCCCAAATCACTTGGGCAACCAACCGTGACGTATTTTTAGACACAACAGGGATACGTAACATTTAAAACGTGTTTTTGCATTTTTATGGTTAGCAAAAGTCAAATATTAAAACCAATTAAAAAATCTAAGAAAAAGTAATTACAAATAACATGACAATCCGTTAACTGGGTGACCTCTAACTAAACCACTGGTGGTGTTGATGCCACCACTAAACTAACGCGGTAATCCATCGTAATCTGTTTTTTTTTTTTAATATTTGGCATTACACAGGGATCGATTTTCACTCCGATATTATTTTGTTGTACAAAGTAATGACTATCTTACGATTCCAATGTTGGAATAGTTGTTTAAGAAAGCCACTTGTTTCAAAGACGTCCAAAATTGCTAATATTTATGCTTTTATTATTACATTATTTTGTCGCATTGTACATAAAAATCATTGTGGCATTGGTTAATATATTTCTCAGTCTTACATTTTTAAATGATGGTGCAGTCTATAAAATCGTTTTTGATAAACCCTTAAAAAGCAGAGCGATAAAAATAGCTCAGAATGCTTTAAAGAATAACACATAACATGAACCGCAAATCCTAACAGAGATTTTTTTAATGTGTATAGGTACCGCGCAAGATTTCCAACTGCTCCCAAGCATCTGGAGCAAGTGCAACTATGGCATCTTCAATTAGGCAATTATTTGTTGTGAGGCTGAATGTAGTGGGTTAGGGAAGTAAGTAGAAGTAAATATAGTAAAAAACACCAAACACATCTAAAGCAACTTCAAGCAATGTTTCGTTTCCAAACTGGTTTATTCACGGAGAAAACTTACTGATATAAAATACCTACTGTTGATTTATTAAAAATCTCGTAAAATTATTAGTTTTCATTTTAAAAACCGGATTGCTGGCCTTTGTCGAATGAGTTCCTAAAAAGTAGTTAAATGCGAATGTTTTTTGAGGACGGCGGATTAGGAAAATAGCAAGTATTCTCGATGTATTCTGAATGACTAATACTTTATCAGGCAATTGGCTCGTTATCACCTTTTTAACAGGATCATTTTTCTCCCTGTTGAAATGTGCCACAAATATAGAAATTATAAATTTTATTTATTTAAGTAAAAAATGTGAAGGATTTGAACCCGCAACCTTCGGATTCGTAGCCTATTATATTTATTTAAGTTTTAATCCAGCGGTACTCGGAGGATAGTGCAAGCATATATATTATATTATAGGAATACAGTTCCATTATTTGGGCCCCTTCTGAACAAAACCATATCTTAGAAATAGAAAAAGTAAAAAAAAGGTTTATGCGTTACCTGTATATGAGGGAATATACATACTATCCATTCCTGTATCCATCCTTGTTCTTAACAGGAATGCTCGATTTCAATACATTAGAAGCCCGCAGAAAAATATTTTTAGGAAAACACTTTTTTAAGTTAATCTCTGGTACAATACATAATCCGCCTATGTTGAAAGAGGTTAACTTTTATGTCCCTAACAATTATACTCGAGGGAGATCCCATGCACTCTTATATGCTCCGAAAGCGAGGACTTCTGCCTATCAGAACGCGCCAATAAACAAAGCGACTCAACTGCTTAACGATTCTGCATTAGCCATCGACATTTTCAATGTCACCTACAGACAATTCAGTAACTATCTTATAACGCATGTGACAAAATAGTAAAACTGCCTGTGTAAACCTTTTAATTTGTAATCTTCTCCATGATATATTGGTGTATAACCGTTTCATGGAGAACATGAAAAAATAAATAAATAAATTAAAGTATAAGTAATGAGAACGTAAAATAAAGATACTAAAATAAAAATTATGTTTAAAATCTTATCATTATTATCTAAAATATATTGTAAAAATCTTAGAGCAGAATAATCTCGTCGATTTTTAATTTTTATTTTCTCAGTTTACCATCAATGCACCGACTCTTAGTGGTACTTTGCGCCATCTACTAATTGCTAATTGCTTCGTAAAAATGATTCTAATAAAATTATATGCTAGCATAATTAGATTTCCATCAAATTTGGGAGGCCAGGGGAAAATTATTATGTATAAAGGTCACTCCGATTCAGGTATTCATATTGAACACTGTACAATATTGTACTCTTCTCAAACCCACAAAATACGTAATTTATCGTCATTTGAATTGTAAATTAGGAGAGTCAAGCGAAAAACCATTGGAGTTACCAACATTATAACAAACCTTATTGAATTCATATTAATTATTTATTTATTTTGTAAGAAACAAACAGCTTTTATATAATATACAATGATAGATATAAATATACAAGTTAACTGAAGTCAAGCCACAAAAGTTTCTTATGTTAAATATCATTAGAAATGAAGTTTTAGTATCTTAAAATTAATTTGGTGTTAAAGGAAGGGGAGAGGAAGAGGAAAATAGGAAGAGGATAGGAGATGCTGCCGATACATTCCATACTCTCATATTAATAATCGATCGTACGCCTTACTTCATATCGATATTTCTTTATTATACATTATAATAATGTGAATTCCCTTTTTCTTTTTTTGTTTCAGATGTCGGGATGATACCAGTAAAAGAGTAAGTTATCTTAGAAATACTTATTTATTATTTTTTTTTCTGCACAAAATAGCACAACCGCTTTTTTTCGTCTACATTAATTTGCAAATATTTGTTTTTATAATAGTTCTTTTATTTGTGGTTTTTTTCAATCGATCAAGTAATATTTTTCAACGTTATAAAATCAACCAATTTATATATTATTCTATAAACTTTATCTATACTTGAGATGTATGATAAAATAAATAAGAATTTTTTCAAGTTTAAGGCGAAGCACTACAAATTAATGCAAAATCAAATGTTTTTTTTGAAAATTTATTAATTTAAAAAAAAAATAGATTTTTTAATTAAATACTGCTAGTAGAAGACAACTTTCTTATGAGCCTAGGAAAAAAATAATTCAGGCCTATAAAAACTGATTTAAAGTTCAAAATCTACTACTTAGGAACCCCTTTTCAGTAATGCTTTTATTGGATAATGTGGCAAATTAAGTTCTCTAGAAAACTGAACTTTGCGAAATAAAATAAAACTTTTTTTTTTGCTTTAATTAAACAGGCAAATTAATTATCCCCATATACATAAGGAGTGTTCTTATTAGCGGCACGATTTCAAATGTTACACGATGTGGTGAATCGCCTTAATAGTCCAATGTTAAAATAATTATAAATGTTTTTTGAAATTTTAAAACCATTTAACATGGATCAAATCGGTCGGATAAAGATTAATTTAGCTTCAGTAATTGTTTTGCTAATTTGTTATTAGTGTCTCATTACCACAATATAGAAACGAATAAGTATATATTCAATATTCATGAAATTAATTAAAAAATACTAAATTGATGTGTTATTTATGCCAATTAATAATTTACTCCCTAAAAACTTATTTATTTCTGCCACACAAATATACAAATAGCACATTTTGTACTATATAAATAACACAAAATCTTTTAACATCCTTGGGATGAGTATTGTTCAGAATTATAAATTAATTCGACTACCATAATACGGACATGTGTCTAGTGTGGTAGTCGAAAAGCACGTAAAAAACTGTATTCAAATATATTGTTATGAATAAAGAAAAAAATAAAAATAAATTAAAAAATAAAAAATTCTTTGGCTTAACGTTTTATATCCACATGAAAATTGACAAAAGTTGTGCATTTCCTGCCAAACCAAAACATTTAATTGGGTAAATAATTGTATTCTCCTATTAGCAACGAACAACCTGTAATTGAACATTATAATAGTGCAGTTAAAATGCCATTATTTTGTTGATTGTGTGATCAGGAGAGGAACCGACCCCCTGACGTGGCGACTGGTGGCGGAGTCCCCGCCCTCGCCTGCCGCCCCCCGCCGCTCACCGCCCCCTCACCAGGTCAAGGGAGATAAAATAAGGGATGTGAAGCTTACACTCCTGGTACCCTCGAGGTCGAAACTTGGATGCGGGTTAGTAACAACTATTTTTAATTAATTTAAAAAAAGACGGATGAAAATCGTTTGAATTCAGTTGACTGATAAGTTTTGTGTTCCTGATAATTCGAGAGAAAGTAAATAAGGAATACTAAGGGGCGATTGGTGGGTGATTTTTATAAGTAAACGATAAATGCCTTTGAAAGATGAATGATTTTTACAATTAAAGAAAACATGATCAAGAGTCTCATTTTCCATGCCGCACTGGCAGAGTGGACTATCTAGGACCCGGATTTTAAACAAATGGGATGCAATGGAGCAATGACCAATTCTCATTCTCGAGATACAGGATATAAATCTTTTGGATTTTTTCTTGCCGTGGAACCAAGGTTTACTTGGTATATGATTTTGTATTCCAGCATAAAAAGCACCAGTTCGGGTTTTCGTATTAGTCCAATTTTCTTCCCAGGAGCGAATCATGTTGGATTTAAGAATTGGGATGACGTCAGAGATAGGAATTCTAAAATCTAAAGGATTAGAGCCAGAAATTGTTCCAAGTTTAGCTAGAGAATCGGCTTTCTCGTTACCCCCAATTCCTAAATGGCCAGGGACCCAAACCAATATTGTCTCGAAATTTAATTCATTTAAAGATTTAAGGGTGTTTCTGATATTATAAATAATATAGTCTTCTGGTTTATGGATATTTGAGGAAATTTTCAACACTGCGCTCTTAGTGAGTCAGTGCACAGTAAGGCTCGTCGAATTTTGAAAAGCTGGATTTGACTCAAAGCTTGTTCAATTGCCAAGCATTCTGCAGTAAATATAGAAATTTCTTTAGGCAATTTATAAGACAAATCTAAATCGAATTCGGGTACCCCAATTGTTGATACCAGTCTCACTGGCTCCTTACGGTTGGGAGACACTAAAATAGATTACTCATCATCCGTACATAATTAACATTTGTCGCATTATAAAATGTCATATTTACGACTTGTTTCGAAGTTTTATGCTCTAGCGTAAAGCCACTTGTCATTTTTTGAGTTATCTCCCTTCTACGAAAATCTATAACAATGTCAGATGCAAAATTTCCACTGATGATTTTAATTTGTATTCCAGAATTTGCAAGGGCCCCGACTGGAAGCCCGGTATCTTCGTGCAGTTCACCAAGGAGAACGGGATCGCCCGAGAGTCCGGACTGCGGCCGGGTGACCAGATCATGCAGTGCAATGGAATTGACTTCAGGGAAATACAGTTCAGCGACGTAAGTCTACAAATTTTCCATCATTTAATCATTGCATCAAAATAAATAATTACGGTTAACACTTACGGTTTTAAAAAACCTGAAAAACAATCCAAATCAAACATCACATTAAAACATGTACATATACAATGTGATTATTATTATCTTGATGGCTGTACAGTTTAGGATTGTTGTAAACAGAAGTGGCGCCCTCTAATATTTTCTAAAAGAATCGTTGACGTTTTCAAACCGAGGTAGCGAGTTTTTATCTTCTAGTTACTATTAGTTTCGTGAACAGAAAACCTCACTTACAAAAAGGTAAATCGTTTCTAATTTTATCTTATTATATAAATCAAAACCAAAATTTCTTCTAAAATCACAAGATTTTTAAGTATTCACTTACTCTACTTTAAATACCCACCTACTTAATTGTAAACCATATTAGATATATTTCATGTAACATTTTTTTCAATTTTAAATAAGGAGTTATCAATTTGTCCAAAGAAACGTCACTATTTTTTCGTCTAATTCTTTTTTCAAACATTATTTAGGCTGGTAGGTACCATAATAACTGCGTCAAAGTTAGCCATCTAGTGAAAAAAAACTTGCTTGAATTTTTTTTTTTTTTTTTTACAGTATTACCGCACAAGAGTCCCAACTGCTCCCGTCTGGAGCCAGTGAGACTATGGCATCCCCAATTGGGGTATGTTGTGAGGCTGAGGGTATTGGGGAGGGGAGGGAGATGGGGAAGAGGAAGGTGGGGAAGTACCTGGCTATTCAGATCTGGTCACCAAACACGGCTAAAGCCATTTCAAGCAACGTTTCAATTCTGAATGGTGGTCTTACACCAGGGCGATACTGAGAGTATCTTCCACTCTGGAACGTGCCGCAAATATACTATATATTATTTTTAATTAATTAATTGTGAAATAACACAAATTAATCAAATAAAATTTATTTGCGCACGCCGGGTTCGAACCCGCGACCTTCGGATCTGTAGTCAAAAGCGTATACCACTAGACCACGCCGGCCGTCATATAACAAAGTGGATGTAGCAAAAACCGGAAACGGAATGCACACACAAATTTACAAACAGTTGAATGCCAAACGGTCGAGTTAAAACAGGACTTCGCAACGTTAAGTCAATTAATTGGTTGTAGACAGAAAACATTACTTAATTATCGGTATTATTTTCTCTAATTAAAAGAGAAAATTCTCTTACTAAACATCCCTTCTCATTCGATTTTTTACCCTAGTAGCTTTTGTAACCTGAAAATTTATATTATTACCTTCTATTTCAATTCCTACCTTCCAATTTCTCGAGGAAGAGTTGTATAATTGATGCAGTGCATGGTTTGTTGCTAAATTACACCAGATTACAGTCCAGAAACCCTCTGCAATCAACTGTCTGATGAAACTGTATCTTAAGTCCTGGTTTAATAACTACTAGGCTTAGATCAATTGAGAGGCGTAGTTCAAGGATACTCTAATGGTACCTACACTGCAATGGGTAATGTTAAATTGATGGTAATTAATAAAAGTTTTCACTTAGGTACCCATATTTTGTACCGGAACACTCAAAACATAAACAAACAGTTCATGATACAAAAACGCGCCCTTTCTTGAAGGGGAAGGGAAGTTCTGGGAAGGAAAAAAGGCGGTGGTGTATCTATAGCATTCATATATGAGAAGGGGGATTTGATCCCGGTGGGGGGACAAGGGAGAAGGGAGGGCTCCGTTAAAGGAAAAATGTTTCTCTTTCCCTTGCAAAGAAGCTCTCGGCGGCAGGACCATACCAAAAATTAACCATCGTTACTAATTCCAGGCCGTTAATCTGATGAAGCAGTCCCGAAGGCTGGACCTTTGGGTGCGCACGGGGGCCGGGCTAGAGCTGTTCCCGGGGGAGTCCAGCGGCTACAACAGCTCGGCCTCCAGTGCCACGGGGGACCAAAGTCCCTCCAGCGCCGATCACAAGCGCCTCTCGATCGTCAAAGAGGAGACCTTTGACCTGGAAGATAGGTAAATATATATCAATGAATTATTTCTGCCAACCTGAAATGCTAAATTCATACATATAATAGATATAGTTCCCTCGCTTTTGCTTTATTATTGTTATTGTATGCAAGACTCGATTCTATGACGTTTGATCTCCCGACAGTTGATCCCCCCAACAGTCGATCCCCGGACAGTTGATCCCCGTACAGTTGATCCCTCGGACATTTGATTACGTCTTTTGTTATTCGGCGGTATTTTCTCTCTGCATACTCCTTCAAGAATACGGCATTATTGTAAGAAAAAATATTCGGCGGATTTTAAAGCGGATTTGCACTCAAAGACGCCTGCAGATATTACAAGTATATCGACATTTGTTGTACCACAGTATAATATCTTTTCTGCATACGTTACCAGGAAGGAAGCATCACAGAAACGGTCCATTGGGGGGATCAAGTGGCCGAAGAAACAACTGTCCAGGGATCAACTGACAGTCCATTAACGGTTTATCAACTGTTAATGGATCAATTGACTGTCCTAAAACGGGAATCCTTCCTAGTTGGACAGTCAAAAGCATAAAATGTAATCAATATTATTAAAAAAATAAACTGTTGTGGGATCGAGAGTCGGGTCACCGCAAGAACCTTGGGGCCTCCCGTGTACGGTTTATGTTCAAATTAACTTATTTGCGGTATGTAAGAAAAAAATAAGGGTCTTCAAGAGATCCCCTAGCCTGCAAGACTCTGACGTGCTCGGCGCCACTCCCGGCTGTAGCTAGTTTTTCTACAAAGATACTAATCTTCAATAGAAAATGTCAACCGTATACTTTAGGCACGTGCTCGGCGCGACTCCCGGCTGTTGCGAGTTCTTCTACTAAGGAACGAAACTTCTATAGAAAATGACAATAGACCAAACACATCATGCCCACTTAGGAGTGTCCGGAATCAGTAATTATCTTGCGAATCCAATAACTATGTAATTTCCCATTGCTGGATATAAATATGCATTCTGCCTCTATAAACCGCTTTCTAAATCATCACTGCGGTCTTAGAGCTTATTAGTGAATGCATACTCCCCATTTAATCATTCTTTGGCTTGCTTCAAAAGGGCCAGTGTCAGGTTTTCACATTTCACAAGGCCCTCATAGAAAATGCTAATTTTAGAAAGGCTTCATTCGCCCCCAAAAATCTCAAAATCGAAAGGTTCTTTTAGATTTCGAAAGACAACCCAATTTCGATAAGAAATCGCGAAAAAATATATATCGAAAAACTAACATTATCCCTTTTAGAGGAAGCCACAGAATTATATATTTGTTTTAACTTTATTTAGAAAATTCATTAGTAAATCTTTTTCAGATAGTAGATATTTTATTTATTTGTTGACTTATTAAACATATTCTTGGCTCTTTTTAATCGAAAAAAGAACTCTTTACTTCACTAGTTCAATCATCTTGGTTGAAGTTTGAATGTCAAATCGTGTTTTGAGGAGTGTCATTGAGTTATTCTGCATGTTGAGAAAGTGAACATACGATTGTTTCGGTTTTATTTTTCTCATAGCCCCGAAAGATATAAATATTTTCCATCTAAATAAATTTAACGTCTCGACTTTCTACTGGAGTTACGAACATATTTATATAAGTATCATTATGTTACACAGAATCAGCAGTTGCTATCTGCCTTTGCCCGAATGTCAGCACTCTTCTATGGAAATCTTTTTTTCTTTTGGGAAAATTTTGGCATTTATATTTTGTCAGTATTGGTATGTTCAAAGCTCTATTCACTCATAACGTACTGACAACGGTTGAAAATTAACCAAAACAAATCTGTGTAATTTTCATGACGCCAGAGATCACCCTATTTCAATAGGAAACTAAATTATAATCTAAATACTGAAAATTATATTTGCATACGACATTATAATTTTAAATAAAACGATAACTTTGTAAACACCACTTTTAATTTTTAAAACTAATGCCGATCAGTTTTAGTTACAATTGTAGCTTCGTCAGGGCAGTATAATACACTTTTTGCTGAACTATATTGCCCTGACGAAGCTACTGTTGTAGCGAAACCTGGTCAGCATCTCTTCTCTAAATAGTATAAATTTTTTATAGGATTTTCACTATCATCAAGATTTACATTATATAATACGTGCATGTTATATTTATAGAAAGTCGATATTTTATAATAAAGTCGTAAAAATATATTTTCGCTAGATTGCTAATGCTGGCTAAAACTTATGAGATACATCAAAATAATGTACTAAGGAATTGTATATCTTAAAAAGGCCTACAGAAAAGTCCGCGATGGTATATGTCGATCTCCTAAGGATAACCCCGAGTAACGCCGGGTATGAGTCAGTTAGTTATTTATAAAAATAAAAGTAGTGTCAACGAAGTAATTATTTTTTACCCCTAAGGCCTCTGGCATATTTACCATTATATTTCTCAGAGAAATTCAAGTCATTAAGTTGGAGAATTAGTGTGTATTTCCGCTTCTTAATAAAATCCAAATAAATGTAATATTTGTGAACGTATTCGAAAACTAAACTATTCCAATAAGGTGGTGAATTTCGTTTTATATTTTACGAGTATTATTATTAGAAATAAACATAGAATTTTAGAAAATTTGATATCAAACATAAAATGTTTTAAAAATAGCCCACCTTACGTTTTTTCGTTTGAACACTGAACTAAAATTACTAATTGCAAAAAAATTATATTTTATTAGAAAAATGTATTACGTATAAACATTACTGCCGCCTCAATTTTTGTCGTTTCATATAAAAATAATTAATAAAAAATTCACAAAGTTTCATAAAGTTTTCTCAAATTGCGGTCAGAACTTTTGGATTAATAGAAGTATACATTTTAATTCTTCCGTGGTTAACTTTTAGATTTGAATATAAAGCGTGGTGTTTTCTCTTTCTAACACATATTTGTAACCATGTCAGTAAGGGAGACGAAACGATTGAGATAACAATATGATTCATAGCCCCGAAAAGCGAACAAGCTTACACTACGGGGTTAAATGACGATTATTTGTTCACCATTTGGTTAAGAATATTTCTTAAATGGACTAATAGTTAACTCAACTGCCTAAATACCTGGATCACCTCATCAGGAAGCATTTGGTAAACAATATTACCAAACCGGACTGTTGAAGCGTACAATTATAATAATTTTCATTGCGTGTTACGGCGATGACTAGAGTGGCCAGGCCCGGTTTGTTCCTACACCGCTGTCAATACAGAATCAGGACTTGTAATTCAGGTTGGTTAGGTGGTGTGTACACGTACAGTGAGTGCACTGGATCTGTGCACCGAGCACGGGTAATGGAAGTGGTAGGCATTAATGTGCCAACGCCCCCGACTGGAAAAGCTTATATAAAACACTGAGATAATTACATTCCTAACTGTGCATTCCTTCCAAGATAAGCCTATAATTATTAAGTAAGTTGATCTTGACTCACCTACCTTCATTCAGGTGTGCAAAACGTACAAATTACTTTGATAAGATCAGCTAGCTGAATACAAATTTTAGAATGAAACTTTTTTAACAGAATTCAAACGACATAACGAATGCTTTAAAAAAATATTCAAAGTCCACTATCCAGGTATTTAGTTGAGGGGGTGCGATATAGATAAGTTTGTTAGAAGTCGGTTAGAGAATATACCTTTACAAAAATGCTAGGAAACCTGGCGTATACGAAAACGGCAAATAATCTAACTATCAGCTGTTATGGCGAATTAAATTAGCCCGGTATATCGGTTGATTTTAAGCTCGGCTTTGTTGGAATGTCGAGCTTCGCACGTCTTGGAAAATAATCTTTATATAGGTCGTAAGCCTAGATATCAGCAAAATTACATGTATTGTCTATAATTTTATTAGAGGAACGTGCGTTTAATTTTCTTTGTTAAACCACTAGACGATTGGTACATCTACGCTTCAAAATGCTAACACACCGGTGTTTTTTTGGGCGGGTGTAATTTATGAATTGATTTTTGCTAACGTTCCCCATTTGCGAGGATACTAATTTTAAATACTATTAGTTTTGCTGGAGTACTCTAAAATTGTGACAAACTGACTGCAAATCATCATTGTAATACCATAGCAGACTATTTTAGATTGATTTAACAATTAGTAACACCAACATTTCTCATTTCTCGATGACTATTATAGTTCATACTGATAAAATTAGGCAATTTAAGTAAATTACGGTAAGGCGCAAATGTCAGATTTCACATGTGTTACTGCTAGCGCCTCTGCGTCTAAAAAGGAACTATTCTGCCGCTTATGAAGGCTTGAGCGAATGATTTAGCCCGCTTAAATTTGAGCGAGGAATTTAGTACATGGATATTATGTACCTGACCTTATAGGTATAAACACTAATACTATAAAGAATTTTTTATCAGTAGCACAAAAAGTATTCTTCAGGTCATTGATATATGCTTTGGTAGATGCATCAGGCATTTTTTGTTTTTTTCTGATGTCGTGTGCTAAATTTTGTGCTGCTTTCATAAAAAAGGTTTTATTTTTTGTGCTTTATCGGGTAGTGTTAATTGGAGATGCTTTTTTCTTGTAAACATATGAAAATTCTTATTTGTATTTCAAATTTTTCAATCGTAATAATATATAATGTATTAAATTTGTTCTAGATTAAGCCAGCTGGATAAAAATAGATACAAAATGCGCACTTGGGAGCACAGAAACTATGAATGGGATAGGGAGAACTCCATCAAGGAAAGCGATTCTGAATTTACAGACTACCATGGTGGCCAGAGCAACACTATGACAAAATCTCCCTACACCAACAATGCCTCCCCGGAACGGGAGAAAGCTTCAATGCAAAACAGGACCATCATAAACCTGTCAGAAAAGGGAACAACGATACAGAATGGGTATGTTGTATCTACAGTGGACAGTGACAAAGTCCTTAATGGTCATCGTTCAACAACTCCAATCATGATGATCGACAAAAAGACTGTTGTTGTCGATGTGCACAGAAGTGAAGAAGAATTCAGGAGCTATGGAGCAGATAATAACGTCACAAATATAAGTTGCCAAGTTGTGGAGGATATCAAAATGGGTTTGAGGAAGGTTTCGGCGGCTTCTGCTATCTCTGCTGTTTCGCAAGTCTCAACGGTGTCGACCAGTGGAAGCGTCCTCAGCCATAGTAATAGCACTAGCAGCAGCACTACCAACACCAGTATGATGACCAACAGCAGTTTGTCCAATGCCATTTCTGAGGAGTTTAAAAAAAGAGCAGAGGTAAATATTGACAACAAAAATTCCATTTCCGTTTCCTTGCTTTTGTGGGTTTTATGGTTTAAATTTGCAAATCGACGATTTAAAAAAATAACCAACTGGAGCAGGCTGATATCACAAAAAAACTGACATAAAACACTTACATTTACAGAACACGTACTTTTTAATATAATGTATGATGTGGCATGAGTTAGCGCCACCTGTTGCAAACAATTCCAACTAAGAAAATGAATGGCACCGTTTGTTGATCTGCCAAGTAATTTTATTTACCGAAGGTTTTTGAATTCTCTAATAGAGGGGGCTGCATAGATTCAAATTCACTTTTTAATATTTTCCTTACGGTTACGTGACGTTAAACAGAATAAATCTGGAAAAAACTTTTCCTTTCATTTCATATAACAATAGAAATTTATTATTATTTTTATAAAAATCTGGACATAACAGGATTATAATAATATGGTACGATGAAGTTAATCAAATATTTTTGTCAGTGTCGAGGATCAATGTCGGAATAATAAAAGATTATATATGTACATGGATCTCGATGAAGCAAGGAATGCTACCAGGACGGAGTTGTGCGGCCTTCCGACGTCAAGATTATTTTATTTATCAAATCATATGTAGACACTAGAAAAACTTATGAATAACAAAAAAATGTCCCCTATTCAAATCCCGATTTGCCGTAAATATTTTCGAATACTTGTTATGATTTAATAATAATAAAGTCTTTGTATCATAATAACTCCACTTCAGTATTACGTCGCCGGCAAGACGCACGTCTTTTCATTATTTTTGTATAAGTTATTTTTATTTTATTCATTGAAAAAATGAACAACAGTGAGTTTGTAAATGAGTTACGCCTGCTAGCTAAGATTGTGAACGTGTTGAGCAGTAAAATGGACAGTTTTGCAGATGATTTAAAGGAAGTCAAGTCAATCATACTCGTCGGTTCGTCAAACAATAATCAAAGTACCTGCGCGGTCAACCACGATGTCGAGAATGCGTCGGTTCCAAAAATCACTACTGAGAGCGCTACGAGTCAGCTACGCCAGCTCCAAGGATCTCGCAAGGTTTTTAGAACCTTGGGCCCGCCCCATCGCGCCACGGCTACCAACACAGCTACTAAGAATGCTAAAGCCATATCCACTGCAGCCACAACCACTACTGCAACTTTAGCCCGGCCCGGCTCTCCTCTGCCTCTCTTCCAGACCGCTTTTGTCACGCAAGCCGAATTGGTACCACGGGTGAGAGTTACACGCTTGCTAGCAGATAAAGACTCTATGTCTAATCCAGGATCTTTACCATCAACATTGTGTGCCATCGTGAGTTGCAGCAACCGTTTACAGCATCAGTATCGGCCGTACCCGCCGTCTCTGGTAATGCGAACAAGATGTCAAAACCATCGGCACCCGTTATTGAGGTGATATCAATACGACTGATGCCTACTAATTACCACCCCAAGATCCTTCTGAACAAGGGACCAAAGTAGCACGCAAGCAATGTATTATATAGTAAGGGGTAACTAAAGTAGCGAAACTAGGAGAACTAAACTAGACTCCTTTCACTGTACCCCTTTCACCGTGATACTTCTTGCGATGATATGTCACATTATTTAATTTCCCTTAGCTGACAAAACTGACACAAACTATTTCAATGATTAATTCATGTCATCAATTCATGATGGTTCCGGCCAAACTATTTTAATGATTAATTTATAAATGTATTATGTCTTAAACAAACGCAGAACCTTACCACCGAACAACATGGTTTCGAATCTGATGGTATTACTAGGTCCATAGAGAGTGATTACCTTGTAGACCTTTCATAGTATTCATACAAGATTTATCCAAAGCCTTTGATAGTATGAATCAAAATATTTTACTAAAAAACATATTTTAATGTGCTTCTCCTTTCTTATGGTAATTTTTTTTAGAAGTTTCCGTAAAAACAGAAATCAATTTGTAACACACGGAATATTCTAATACGCAAAGTTTCTTGGGTACCTCAAGGATAAGGTTTAGGGCCTCTTTTCTTTATATATTTTTATGACATCGCTGAGGTCATCCATGTTTCTAGTTTTCTCCTTTTTGCTGACAATTTTGTTTTTTTTATCCAGCGTTTGAAGAACAGCAACTTCAACGTGACGCAAATCGAAGAGGTGCGCAAAAACAAGATGATGAAGGACGTGGATGACGATAAGAAGCAGAAGCACGACGCGCTGATGGACGAGTTCAAGAAAGCGCACAGGAGGATGTTCGCCAGCCAGACCAATACGTCCGGCCCTGAGAAGAGCAAGGAGAAGGACAAGTCAGCCGAGCCCGCCAAGGACAACGCCTCCACGGAGAGCTCCGTGGCCTCTGAGAAGATGGAGATGCCGAGGTCTACGGGGTCTACCATTATTTTTGCTGGAGTGGTAAGTCAATTTTATTTTATACTTTTAAAGACCCCGGAGTTTTTAGAAATCAGATGTACACAGTAATTGAATTTTCCTCTTATTTTAAACGTCAAGTATGCAATATTTCTCCAAGAAGTATCAACATTCTGCTTTCAGGGGTGGGAAAAGGGGATGGGGGAGGTTTTTCGAATTTTCATGTAGACAGTATCAATCTCGGAATAAAACTGTCGATTTGTATAAATAACAAACCACGCAGCCCGGGATACTCTTCTTTGACAAAGCGTTGTGATTCCCTGCTTTAACTCAACCGTTTAAAATTTCGTCTGTCTGTGAATTTGTTTGTGCGTTGCGTTTCCGGCTCAAGATGGTAGCCGTGTTGTATATTGCAAGAAAGAATATTTGAAAAAAGTATTGTCATTGATAGTTACGTTTCTTTGGGCAATTTTTATAATTTCTTATTTAGAATTTTTTTAAATGTTGTAAAATATATTATTTTGTTCAGTGGATAGGTATTTAAGTACCTACTTACAAATCTTAAAACCAATGATTTCAGAGGATATTTTTGATTTCCATATTTGTGTATACATACATATTTGTCGATGTTGTTATACATATTTGTCGATAGAAGATTGTCGGCAACCCAGGTTTTTATATACATCACCTGATAATGTTTGTTGTGAGACTGGCAAAATTATTTATATTAATTACTAATAGTTACTACCTTTCAACAAATTTCGGCGCTCATTTTTGGTATATATATATTTTTTTTATACTAAAATAAATTGCGACTGGTCTATTTTCCGACTCGTGGTATGCCTTCACAGATCTATTAAAGCACCATAGTACATACTGGACATTGCGGTGCTAGTTGAAAATAGTTTTATCGAGATAGAAATTTAAAGGTAAAAATTTTAGAATTTATCCTGAGATCCGTAAATTAAAATTTGTAAGTAGCAGTTAAAATCGCGATTTTTTTAGCCACAAAATAGATTCCATTCAGCAGAAACATAACTGCTTAGACATAAACAGTTTGCAAAGTAATATCGGCAGTCTGACGAAAACTTGCATATTTCAGGAAGAATTTTTGCGTACGGTCATACAAATAAAAATAAAATCTTATGTCCGTACGCAAAAAAAAACTGCATGATAAACGTAACTTTAACGAAGCTATTTTATAGCAAAGAATCACGCGATCAACTTCAAAGAATTTCTAGCCGAGGAATTCTCAGAAAACGCACTGCCATTTTTTAATAAAATTGTCGAATGCTGTCAGTTTTGACTGCACCGCAATCATTTAATCAGAATTTTTATCGCACATGCTATAATGGTGGGCTGCATTCAAATGTGCATACTTTAATATAATTATCTATAGTCCTAAAAAAAAAATCCCAGATAAAGATGTAACACCATAAGCCGAATCACAGGTGTTTAAGGCACTCTAAAATGGTGTTTTTTTGGCCTAAGTAACTTAAAAGACCTCCTATATAAAATCACTTAAAGGCGGTGTATTAAGACTCCGTAGTGAGTGTTCAAAAAAAAGAAGAAGGAGGTTTGAAAGGGATATATAAAAGGGATATATATATGTAAATACGAATGTCAGAGGGAGCGCGCTAGTATTAAAAAAAACGATAATAATTAAGCGAAAATTGTGAATATAGTCAATAGAATACAACACTTTTAATATAGACGATGCCTAAGATACACTGCGATTTTTTTCATACCTATAACATGTTAAATGATGGAGCACAATGTATTTTAATAATTTTCGGAGCATACTTTTACTATTTTTTTCTATTAAGGCGATGCACTACGTAGTAATGCAAAATCATGTGTTTTTGGTTTGAAAATTTTGTCGCCTACAAATGTTTCAGATCCTTTAATTAAATACTGTGAGTAGAATACATCTTGGCCTTAAATAATCGAGTATTTTTTAGATAAGTCTTTTTATAAGCCCAGAAAAAAATAATATACAAGACCTATGAAATATGCTTTAAAGTTCAAAATCTCCTGCTTACAAAACCATTTTCGGTTATTGTTTTATTTTATAATGTAGCAAATTAAGTTATTTATAAAATGATCGGAAAACATTTAAATATTTATGCCTGAACATCCACAAAATAAAATAAAAGGCACTTTTTGGCCATGTTTTTTTCTTGCATAAATCAAAACAGGTGAATGGTGTTAAGCGGAAATTTTAGCCTTATCGCCATCTACGTAAGGAGTGTTATTGATTATTGTTATCGATTCAAAAAATATTACACGAGTGTATCGCCTTAATGGAATTTCATATAATTACCTTAGTATGTATGGAAATTTAACTTTCTATGAGCAAACGTTTATAAATCTTTCGAATACCTTTTCGAATTATCTTCTTCGAATTTCAAACAATTTTTACAGGCTAATTCGCAATTAAATAATGAAGTTTTGATTATTATCTTCTATAATTATACACGCCTTGGTATGTGAGGAATTTAATCAGCGGATTGTATCTCAATATTAATAATCTCGAAAAAAACCTTTCAATCGATTGTCATTAAGTACTGATATAATCGTCGGTGCATTTTCTCGGTACATAATTTATTTTTAATACATTTTTTGTCGACAATTCTAAGAAAATTTCATAGATCAATGTACAGACAAAGATTTTCTAATACGACAAGAAGATTTCATCGATTCTTGTAAATAATTGTAATACCGCAATAAGTGACGACACGATGACATTTATTTTTTTAGGTATTCATTCTTAGAAGGGGTTACCTCGTTCTAATGTTCGCGGTACTTGGAAGAATAAATACGTCCACCATGATAATAAAATAGCATATTTTCTGCCTAATATAAACGGCTACCAGGGTTGGGGTAGTAAAATGAAACCATATAAATTGTACTGGGGTTGATTCTTTCTAATTTTTATTTTATTTATTTATTATAAATATTACAAATTATAACAGTATGCAAAATAAATATTTTTTTCCTAATTATTCTACTACTCCTTCCTTAAAGTGAGCTCCAGGAGCTCGTGTTTTTTGGGAGGAGTAAGTATATAAAAAAATAAAACAATTCTTAAAAAGCGATGTGTAAACAATACTCAAAGAATTATTAAACAACTACAAACGTAATTCAACATACAAATTAACATAAAACACTATTCAAATTAATAAATTATGAAAATTTGTATTTTAACAATAGACAAAGTTTTTGTTAAATCCTAGATATCATAGATTAAATAAAAGTATATAACGGGTAAATGTTAAACTTATATTAAACATATAACGTTAAACATTAAACGTATATTAATAAATATCATTATCCAATTTCAGGGAGTTAATTTGCTGTTTGAATTGTTTCGGTTTCCTTAATTTTGTTTTTGGACAATAATATATTGGTTATGATTTGAGATTTTCATGGCTAAAACTATTATAGTGATTTGTTTTTGGGGTATTATGCCGTGTTGCGCTACCTCCTTCTTTAGCCAACGTTTCGGACAGCATTGCAGTGTCCATCATCAGGGCAGATGTGAAATCTGGATCTAGATTACACATACTCCAAAAACAAATCACTATAAGTAATATATTGTACCATTTCATACCTAAATACAAGTAGGTAATCCGTGGTCTTTCTTAGCATTGGGTGGCTATTAGGTCCATTGTTTTGAATAGATTGTGTATGCTATCTAAGGGGTGAATTTTATTGATGAAATATTCTTTAAAAAATTGATATAAGATATTTCTTTTATAAAATTCTGTGATAGTTAGTACATTAAATTTCAGAAATATCTCTATAGTTGGGCAGTCGCATGGTTTCCTAAGGATAATTTTAATAAATATCCTTTGAATTATTTTTTAATGATAAACTAATGTTTATAAGACAAGGTTTTTATGCATAGCATAAAGGATAAGAAATAATTATAAGCAATAACAAGAGCACCTGACCGGACATCAGAAGGCACGGGTTAAATTCCCGTTGGCCGCATTTATTTTTACTCGGGAGATATTTTCAATTTGTATTAATATTTCGGGTGACTAATTATTGCTTATATTTATTTGTTATTCTTTGAATTGTTATTCCCGTAGTGCTCCCCACTCAATAATGCCATACTGCACTGGTCATGTTATCTCCACTGTGAAGGGTAAAGAATGCTGGGTGAGTAGTTGAAGGGTAATTTTATTAATCTAATTTAGAAAATAAAGCGACGATTTGTATTTACACAAGCAGGTGGCTTCATATTCTTTTGAAGGGAAATTTGTAAGGAAACTCCTGTCGTGCTCTAAGGCAGTGTGCTCGGTAATAGTACATTCGGAGATGTGTTTAAAATATATATTCATAAGATTTATTTAATTTACAGTCATGTTACTTTCAATATTCTAAATATAATATTTTTTCTTAATATGTCGTAATAAATCAACGTTGATTGAGATTAATTAACCTTTATGTCATTCTCGAGATTTGTGATTGCATACTGTTTTCCCGTTGTTGGTATTAATCAGCATATTGTTTGTATATAATTAATTATTTGTAAGTACCTACGCAATAATATCAATGATTATATTATTACAAATGAATATTGTTTTTATTGTGCAATTTTAGTGAGAAATTACGTCAAGGGCGCTTTAAAATTAATAGCACCATATAAATCTGTGTTTTTTCTGATATAAATGTGAAAAAATTGTATGAGATAATTACACTTTTTTGCATCACAAGAAAATATGTTAAATTTATTAAGGGGAAAGGTTACGTGGCCTTTTTCATACAAAATCAAAATTTAGAATTGAGGCCAAAATACCCAACCAATATGAATAATAATTTTTTTAATCAAAGGTCTAGGTGCTATTTTTTGTGTTTCAAATTATAAAATATGGACAGTTAAAGAAATCAAGTCAAGAGGCAAGTTTGGCTATTATTTGTGATTTAATGGTAAATAAAAAATAAAAAATCTTGCTTTTTTATTACGCAAATATAATGAAATATAAAATAAAAAGTATGAATTAATAAAACTATTTTTATGACCGATTTACGTCCTTAATTTGTCGTATATAAGTTTTAAATTACGACACTAAAAACGTCTTTTCTACGATGTTTTATTTTTTAATTTATATTTCATTATATTTAAAGACTAGATTGAGAAAGTGTTTTTTTTTTAAATTATCAATAACTCACAAAAAATTTTCAAAGTTGCCTCTGACATAATGAAAAATTGAAATTTGTAATTGCTTATATTTTATAATTTAAAACAAAAATAAAAAAAACAGCGCATATCCGTACTAGATATTTGCTTTACCTTTTGATTAAAAAATAATTATTCAGTTTCTTCAAGTATTTTGACCTCAAATCCAAATTTAAGTTTTGTATGAAGAAGGCCGTGCAGCCGTTCAAGAAGAAAAACTAAAATTTTATTTACAGTACCTACTTCGGTTTTACACTCTCTGTGCGATAATATTATATCTATACTCAGATAACCATTGATAATCTGTAACCGAATTACCAACATCTTACAACTTAACAATTCAAAATCATATAACATTAGCGCAGACCCTTGTAAAATCTCGCAATCGGATCAAGATTAACATTTATGAAATTAAAACAAAAGAAATATGTACAAATTTCTAATATAGAATAAACGTATTTTTTGGTAAAAGATAATACTTTATAGGTAGGTTCTTTATCCCTTGTCTGAATTCTTGACAAATAAGTTCCAATTTTGAAAATACCAATCAAAATAATTTTATTTTCAAATATTATAGGCAGGTACTTTATCGGTGGATTGAATTCTTGACGTAACAGTTCTAATTTTGAAAATTACAGGTAAATTCAAAACAAATCCGTGTCTAATGAAACGTTACAATCACTCAGAAACAGACCCATAACTAGTATTTTTATTAGAGATAAAATAGTGCAATATTATGCACTTTTTTACTATGCACAGAAAAGACAAATACAGTTGTTAACCCTTTAAATATTAGGAAAAATTCATATGATGTTTGGGACCAAATTTGATTTCCTTATAATTAACGGGTTAATATGTTACTGCCGGAATATTTGAAATGAGGAAAACCATCAACAATCAAAAGATACAGATTTCTCTGAAAAGTGGTTCTAAAATAATAAGGACGGGTCATTTAGCAGAATTTAAACAAATTTCAATTAAAAATTAGTTCTGTGAAAGTTCTATTCAAGTTCTGTTATTATTTCAATATGAGCCAGGAGTTTATCAGAACTGAAATAAAAACATTACTTGAATAGAACACTCACAAATTGAAAATTAACTTTAAAATTTGATGAATTGTTCAAATTCCGCGAAACATCTGGTTATTTAATGACGGGTTGTTTCGGAGAATTTGAACAATTCATCAAATTTCAACATTCATTTTCGGCTTCTGTGAAAGTCCATCTCAAGTTCTGTTATTATATTATTATAGGCTAATTGCTTGACAGAACTGAAATAATAACAGAATTCGAAAACATCTTTCACAGAACTTGAAAATTAACTTTGAAATTCGAAGAATTGTTCACATTCCGCCAAACATCTGGCTTTAAGTATTTTTAAAGTGTAATTTCAATATTAAAATCCATAAAACCGTAATCTTTTCATTGCTCTTTCTCAGAGCCAGATCTACCACAGATGCAGATGGAATACGTAACCAAGTCGGAAAACTTAAGCCTTTAATTTTTCAGAATAAGTCCAACAATTCATCAATCTCTGTTTTTTATAGCACAGGTTATTCTGCTTCAACCTTCGGTACATGTTAATGACGGTATTTTCGTAATATAACAGAATCAAATTTACTACATCGATGGTGCCTACATATAATCCTTCTATAACGTCCTGATTGTATATTCTGCAGATTACGGCAATCCTCCTCGAGGTGTAACATTCGGAGTAGGGCAAAATCACGCACTCACGCACGCCGCCTGGTGTGATGTTTATGTTATAAAAACATCGCAAAAAGGCATGTTTTATTTTATTTTTTGAAGTTCGGGCGGAAATATTAAAATGTTTTCTAATTGCAATCTAGAGAGCTTCACTTTCCAAGAAAAATAAAATTTATAACAAAGGCCAAAAATAAAAAAAGTGTGATTTTAATTAAAAAAACAATTTATAATTATTTTCAAAGTCCGGTCCTGCCTTTTATAGTTTTAAAAGCAGCTACATTACTGAATGCACTCGGTTGAAAACGTGATGATAAGAATGTAGAAAAATTATCTTATTTGTTACTGTTCTATCAATTCCAAAACCGGTAAGAATTATTTATTAACCATTTGCGCTATTGGCACGAACATAATGTTAATAGACCATAAGCAACTACTATTTGCAACGGTTTTTTAAATATTTAATTTATCGAAAACGCTGAAACTATGCTGAGAGTCTTTTCATCGGAATCTATTGTAACCGTTGTTGATAATAAAATTCAATAAAGAAAAAGGTTTTATAGTTGACTAAATGAAATGATTGATTTTTTTTGATATTTTTATCCGTTAGTAATAAATTCCGCTATTTCATATACCTTTGCTTGTTTTTCGTACTGCATTTTGTAAATAATTAATTTATATTTATTTTTATTTTTTAATGATAAAATAATGTTTATAAGACAAGGTTTTTATGCATAGCATAAAGGATAACAAATAATTATAAGCAATAATTAGTCGCCTGAAATATCAATACAAATTAGAATTAGAATTACACTCTAGAAGTATAAAATATCTCGGCATTGAAATTGATGAAAATCTTCGATGGGACCCCCACATAAATAGTATTACAAAGAAACTCACAAAGCTCATGTACTACTTTAGAAATATACGCAATATACTAAGTATAAATGATTTATATAAGGTATACTATGCTCTCTGTCAATCACGCATAGAATATGGGATTATTGGATGGGGATCTGCCTCAAACATCCACATGAAGCAGCTTATTAAAACTCAAAAATCAATAATAAAAATAATCCTTAATGTACCCATAAGAACTCCATTAAAAGACATTTTTAAAAATTTTAAAGTGTTCAGTATAATAAAACTATACTCAAAAAATGCTCTAATCAAATTTTCAGAAAAATATGAGTACCCTGCTGACCAACACAACTATATTACAAGGAAGAAATTCTCAAAACTATTGAACATCCCAAAATTAAATACGTCTTTTGGCCAGAAAAATCATCATTTCCATGCTACAAAACTATATAATGCCCTACCAATTGAACTCAAAAACACAACGGAGACACAAAAATTTAAAAACGACATCAAATTATGGCTAAGTAAACATGAAGATGAGGAAATCAATAAAATTATGAACTGAACAAATTAATGTGAAGACAATTTAAAAAAAAAAATTTTTGTAGAAATTAACAAGGAAATCACGATCTACACCTATACAAAAACCTACAGTCCGCCTCGGAACAGGAATACCTAGTGAGGAGGACTGCGAATAATATACTTAACTTTGTAATTATAATTGTCGTAAATAAAAAAAAAATAAAAAAATTGAAAATATCTCCCGAGTAAAAATAAATGCCGCCAACGGGAAATAAACCCGTACCTTCTGATGTCCGGTCAGGTTCTCTGAAACCACTGAGCTATGTCGGCTTATTTCCAACCCGCCAAATGATTCAATATGTACAAGTACCTCAATCAACAATTACTGCTTATTATATTTTTTCCACCTGTAAACAACCAACTTTATTTTTGCTGGAAAGGCTTTGTTAGTGCTAAATTTCTCACTAGATGGCGTCGAGACATATAATATCTTCATTTATCGGTAAAATATTTTTGACTTGTCAAATGTTATTATTTTTTAATGATAAACTAATGTTTATAAGACAAGGTTTTTATGCATAGCATAAAGGATAAGAAATAATTATGAGGAATAATTATTTTTATCTATTTATTTTTAGTACGTCTATCCAATTTTGTTTTTTACCTACTAGGGATCAGTGGCGGCTCGAGACTTTTGCAGTGTTCTAGAGTGCTAATATTACAAAAATGGTATTATTGATGTTGTTGTAGCTGAAAATTCTTTTTTTCATCATTTCTATTTTTTGTATGAAGATTTTCAGGATATTTCAGTTTGGCCGTGGATTTCCTGAAAAATTTTTTTTTTGTAATATTAGCACTCTAGAACAACTAAAAGTCACGAGCCGCCACTGCTAGAGATATCCTGTATTGAGACATGCATACATTAAGTTATATCGTATAATTCAACAATGTAATTCAATCTAATACGAATCAAACTAATTAATTAATTAATCAATCAGTCAACCCATGTCGATTTCGTCCATCTACCACGTATTTTTTATGCATTCTTTTCTCGTGCTATAAACTTGAATATGTGAGAAGGATTATAACGTACGTCATAATCTGCGCGTTCATAGACAAGGGAAAACGTAACTTATGTTATTGTCTATACGTTCATAAATGCCATTAATTTCAATATTTTTTTAAATACACTTCTTGCATGTTATGCTTTAAAATATTAAAACGAATTATTTGTTTGCGCCCGTAGGTACATATGCAATATATCCATTTTGAAACCATGTAAAACGGGTTCTCATTACACGGAGAAAAAATGAGTATTTCTAATTTATTAAGAATTTCTTCAAATCATTGGAAATTCGGATAGACACGAGATTGAAGCCCCCAACGAAAGAATTTATAGGTTTCCTGATAAACTTTTAGTAAAATACGAATGTATTATCATGGTGTTGGATATTTTCATATAATCCTAATAGGTTTCCTAATAAACTTTTAGTAAAATACGAATGTATTATCATGGTGTTGGATATGTTCATATAATCCTAATAGGTTTCCTAATAAACTTTTAGTAAAATACGAATGTATTATCATGGTGTTGGATATGTTCATATAATCCTAATAGGTTTCCTGATAAACTTTTAGTATAATACGAATGAATTATCATGGTGTCGAATATATTCATATAATCCTAATAGGTTACCTGATAAACTTTTAGTATAATACGAATGTATTATCATGGTGTCGGATGTATTCATATAATCTTAATAGGTTTCCTAATAAACTTTTAGTATACTACGAATGTATTATCACGGTGTCAGATATGTTCATATAAATCCTAATATTTTCGAATTTCGTCATTATAGCCATCAAGGCAAATGCAGGTGCAGGTGTTCGGATATATTTGAAAATTACTAAAATTTATCAGGAAATGGTCCGCAATCCCGTGTTTAACCAGATTACCAATAATTTGAAGAGAATATTAATAAATTAACAATACTCATTTTTCTCCGTGTAGTGTGGGTTTAATAAAAAATAATAATAAAACCAGCCTAAATCTTTAAATTATACCTATAATATGTCACAAACATCACATGAACTCTTGAATTAAAATATTAGCATCAGCAGTTACAAGCGTGTTTCAAAGTACATACCTCAAAACACGTATTAAAACACGCTGTAACAATGTACGTGTACAGAACTAAAGGTAATTGCCTTTAATTGACTGATAAGACGGTAACACGGTAACAATGAGTCTTCAACCACTTGCACGAGTTTAGTATACTCCAAGTACAATACATTAAAATGCACTACAATGTAGAGGTGAGTTATCCAGATTTATTTTGTGATTAAAAAATACCGGCAAATTTACCCACTTACTTGTGTTTGCGAAATGCAATGCTTGACTGCATCTTAATCACATCTGATTGATATTATGCAGTTCATGCGTGTTTTATTATTCCACGAAGTAAAGTATTAAGAAAAAACCTGTGATAGTGAATAATTGTTGCATTTGTATTTTTAGCAAGCAAAAAGAGTGATGATCAAATCGCTTTGTAAATGGAAAAGTGGTACATCCCCATAACCGAGAACTGAATTCTTAGGACGGGTTGTTTCACGGAATTTGAACAATTCATCGAATTTCAAATTGATTTGCAAGTTCTGTGAAGGTTCTATTAAAGTTATGTTGCGATTTCATTGATAATTTTTTAATAAGTGAGAATGCATATGGAAATAATAAATGAATATTTAAAATTACCAAAATTCTAATAAGAAATGCTGTCTGGGTGAAATATTTTTTTCTTCAAAGAGCAAGGAGTGAGAAAGACGCTTCATTCCTCGACAATTGCTCCCCCGATAGTTGGATCTGAAGCCGAAAAATCTAGTCAGTATAACAGACATAACCTTTTGGGGGATCATGTGTCCAATGGATCAAATGGCCGGAGGATCAACTGTCGGGGGAACAACCGTCGAGGGATCAAGAGTCGGGTCAATCGTCTAAGCCTAGTTTTCTAAACCTAGTTTGTAACTACAAGAAACTATTTTCCACTGCATTCGGTCTTTCTTACTTCCTCTGCAAGGTCTCTGCCACACACAAAGTATTTCTCCATCCTCTTGATAGCTTATCCATAGGATAAATATCCTATATATTTGACATACGATTTATTTATTATAAATTCAGATAACTTTTACTATTCGGTACTCGAACCTACGAATAATGGCTATATATGAGATAAGTTAACCGAGTTTTGTATTTAATGCGAGTATTTATTTGTTTATTTATTTATACACGCTATCCCACAGATAAGCTATCAAGAGGTAAAGAGTGATGAAGTGAAAAGGCTTATGGTGATATACCATCTTAGTATCTGAACTCTATTGCGGGCTTAAAACATTTCATTAGGCGAAATTGCGTATATCAGAAAAAGCTTTGACTCATCCACTGGTTAGGTATGTTTTGTTATTCATGTTATTATGATCACAAAAATATTTAAAGAGTTGAGTATTATTGTTATAAATTTACTGTATTCTTTGATTACGGTATCCAAAATAAAATATTTGATCATCTTATTTGTGTAATTTTAAAGCTTATAACAAAATCCAAGCAGTAAATACTCATTAACTAACAACATTTTGACACCTGAATCGCTTGCGCTATAATATTTAAATTATTATGACCGTTTTAAGCAATTTACATGAAAGAGTCAAAAAATATATACATAATATATAAAACTTTATTTACATTGACTAGAATATTATTATTTTCAATTTTGGAGTCCAATTTATAAGCAACAACAAAAATGAAATCAATAAAAAGTCCCTATATATAAATATTAGAATAATTGGTCAATCACATCGTAGCTAACTGATATGACATTAGTCGAGTGGTGGCGTTTTTGCTTTCGAAGGTCGTGTGTGGGTTCGGAGTCGCCATCGGTAAACAGTATAATATGTATTTATTCATATATTAGAATTCCAGTCTCGTAGCGGACTGTATAGGCGTGATTTTGTTTTAATCAATAATTTAAAATTTCAATTGATATTGTAGACTGTCTGTCTGTTTGATCATTGCAAAGTGGATAAAGTTTTTTAGTTTTGTTTTAAAAAATATATATTTTCATATTATATCTGATCTTAGATCGTATTACTTTTCACTATTTTAATGAGTGAAAATGTGAACCTTGCATATTTTTTAAATCTTAACATAGTTCAAGAACGTTATAAGATATGTTTTATCGACAATTGTCATCGTTCCCGAGAGGTATTACAGATCACCAACGAACTGACAACAGTTTACATCGACTAAGTGCTCTTGATTTATTTATTTAGTGATCTGAAATCGTGCTCGGGAACGATGACAAGTTATCGATATTATCGACATATTCTTTATCGATCGACCGTGCTAGATACCATGGGCCTACAATGGTTGTTTATCAGTTTTCTAAAATTTAACTAATACTATTAACCACGTTTATTATTTACCACGTAGTAGATATGTACCTAGATTGAAGAAATACAATAATGATTACAGAATAACACAGCACGCATAATTGGAGAATTTAGGTTCCTTGTAACAGGCAATCTGCCTAGCTGGGAACTAATATCGACCTGACATGACATAATTCATTATGATTCTTCAATAGATTTGATTGTTTTAACTTCAATAAATACATTTTATTATAAACAATACAGTGGACACGGTTTACGGTTAGTTTTCGTGTGATAGCTCCCATTTTACCTAATTCCTTAACAACAGTAACCCGGTCCCTTTGATAAAGTTCACCAGGGTTGTCATTGAATATGTGGCTACGTCTTTTGGTTCCACAATGTGCCTTCCCGGGAATCTGAGCCTTGTTCTCATCAGGGCGAGACATTGGCACCAATGGGATTGACCAGGTGAATGGGATTTCTTCATCCTCTTCAAATAGATACATTATAATTATATAGAAAAGTTGTCATTTGTGACTCGCTAAAATTTTTGAATGGAGACTCATTAAAATGAATTGAATTGTGATTTTCCATTGATATGAGAATTAATTTACTAACATTTTGATTCGTATTAGGACGGACCAAACCCTTGTGTAAGCCCAGTGTTTGGCACGAAGATTTGCATTTAAATAGGCTTTGCTATGTTTATTTTGAAATCACCTTATTTCAATAAGAAAACAGACTTCTGGGAAAGTGACATTTGTTGGCTACGGACCAATTGTGTACACTATTTGTAAGATGGTGCGTTCTGTCACTCAATTGCAACTAAATCGTTGTATTAACGAAGTTGAATAGTAAAATTATTCAATAAACGTCAGTCTTATCCAATCGGGATTTGGCTCGGTTTGTAGAGTTTTCCACTCCAGTCCCTAGGTAGGAAGGTTCAATCATCAGTCAGACCAATTTTTTTAAAAGATATAATAGACATTTTTAAATGCATTTGAGAAAAGAAAACATAGTGAGAAACACTTGCTGAAGTTCCCAGCGTTGCCCGGGCTCTGCACAGAGTTTTTTAAAATCAACCCTAGACCGTGACTTTCCTCTTGTTTTTAAGATCAAGTTTGCAAAAATTCATTAATCTGGAGTAAAACTGTGGATTTGTATAAAAAACAATGCTACAATGCGATACAGACACACACCTTTATGTAAATAGGGTTCCATGATAACTCAACACAGTGACAATTCAACACACTTTTAAAAAGTGATATAAAGTCATTAGAAACGATAAATTTTTTTTTAACCTAACCTACATAACCCAGTTAATAAAGTTTTTGTTTCATCACTTTCCATGACTTTACATAACTTTTTAAAGATGTGGTGAATTATCATTGTGATGATTTATCCGGTTACCGTAAATAGATAGTTAAACATCCATAACGGTTTACCCATGATGTGAAGTATCTGATTGAAACGGTCCCATGTAATTTCAGTTTCTATTAGTTGGCAACCAAACATCCTGTATAAAATATGCTATTCACATAAGTGGGTGGATCTCGATTAAAAAATGTAATTCTTAAAGTAGGCTTTACCTTTCTGGTCGCAAGGTTTTACCTCTATGCTAATTCGGTGTAACGAATGGATATGATTATATTAGATTTAATTACACTTGACATTTGATAGAACGTTGTTTAAATTGCCCAGACTAATACAGTACTATACTATAATCCTAAAATTTTTGAAGTTTCTCAATAACATATCCTTTTGTCGTATATTTTAAAGAAATATCAACTGTGTTTGTTTGACTTTTGAATTATGAAAGATAAAACATAATAAAATTTATTATACCTTACATACAAAACTAGGTGAATTATGGGTACTGAATTTAATAAGATCCAATTTCTTTTTTAATAACTTGCAGAGTAAAATCTCAAAATTGTAATATGATAATCATCGAAGACAATATTAGCCACTCTCAAATAGAAATACTAAATAGAAAAATATTTGTTCTCATCTAGGAATTGAACCCAGGACCTCGGCCTTGCCGAGGCTTTGTTCTACCAGTGAGCCAATGCGACTATATCCCATATTGAATGTCATATTTAATTGTATAGAATTTCGACTAAGAAATATTCATCCTAAACTTGTAGAAAAGTCAATAGATGTCTCACATTAAAATAAAAATGGATATATTATCTAAGACACTGTCTAGATTTCTTTTAGTTCGGGAAGAATCTGGCGATCATAAATATAGCAGCCAGTAAAAATATGTGTTAAGAAAATGAAAAAAATGTTGGTAGTTCTTAGTCGAAGTATGATGCAGTTAAATCCGCCACAGACAATATTCTTTATATAAATAGATACAGAAGATAAATTGCAAACTTAGTACCTACGTTGATCACTATAATAAATTTATGTAAATATGTATATGCTACAAGCAGAGATGTGCTTTATTTCAAATAAATCATTTCAAATGGAAATGCAAAATGCAAAATGGGTATTTTCCATTTTGCATTTTAAATGCTTTTCTAAAAACCATTTTGCATTTTAAATGCTTTTCTCAATACATTTTCCATTTTAAAAGCTTTTTTGCAACATTCTTCCTACTATCTTCACTCATCTTTTTTTCATAAGCCCCAAATATCAGTCGGTCCTCAATCTAGCTATGAGAGATAATTTATATTTGTCAAGTTGCTCCCCTGGTAGGATTCAAGTTGGCAATTGAGTGATACCATTACAAAAAATACTGATTCAAATACTGAACATGGGGCCATGACGATGTAATATTAAATGTTAGATAGCAGTTTCTATGTTTTTACGTTGGCAACATTAGTCCCGCGCAAATTTTTTGTGGTTTCATAATCTGTAGTCGTGGTGTTTTTGGATTTACCATCATGTAATATGTTTGTTCTACATTGATGTCCATTATTAAATGACAAAATTGTTTAAAGATTCTATAATTATTTTGATTGTTTAACCTGAGAAACAATTTTGCATTTTCAATGCATTTTGAAACATTTTGCATTTTGCATTTTCAAATGGAAAAGTTTTGACCCATTTCCATTTTGCATTTCAGGTTTTGGGTACCCATTTTGCACATCTCTGGCTACAAGCCACGTCGGGAAATTTCTTAATATAAATATAAACAAAAAATAGATTGCAAACTTGGTACCTACTTTGGTCACTACAATATATTTATAAAAATACTACATACATGTGATGTCGGGAAATTTTCTTCCCGCTTTGTTACAGGTTTAACAACTTGTCTGATTTATTTTCACATCTAATGTTTTCTAATTCAACAATCTGTAATATTAAAAAAATGCTCTTTTTTCTTACATAAAACTTTCATCGCTTAAAAGAAAATCTGATACAACCTATACATGGCTGGTAACAAGAATGGATATTCCATATAGCCACATGAGCCATCATTAAAATCATTATCAATTGTGTTCATAGTATTAATAATGATGGGGTTCACAGAAGCAGATGATTTCAATGACGCGTTCAGTGCATTCATCAGGTTTCTACATCATCTTCGTATCATAAATTTCTCACTTTCTCTGAATTTCCCACGATAAGTCAGAAAATATAACGATTGTACCGCAAAAGGTTCTCATAATTCAAGAAATTATTACGAAAAATGGGTACCCCTATTAAGAAGCCGAAAACCATAAATCAGACATTCAAACCATGTCATCATCATATTATCAAACCATAAAACAAATGCTTTAGTTTGAAATGGGTTTAGCCGTGTGTGTTGACCAAATCTGTAATTCCTTTTACGCATCTCCTTCCAATCCCTACTTCAGCCTCGCAACATACCCAATAGGGGAATACTCTATAGTCTCACTTGCTCCATATGGTTTGTTATTCACATAAAAAGGTAAAGTAACTTCAGTTATTATTTATTTAATGATAAACTAATGTTTATAAGACATGCGTAGCACAAATTAAAAATTTAAAAATACAAAATAATCAGTAATTGTTGATTGAAGTACTAGTACATATTGAATTATTTGGAGTGTTGGAATTAAGCCGACGTAGCTCAGTAGTCTAGAGCACCTGACCGGACATCAGAAGGTGCGGGTTTAATTCCTGTCGGCTGAATTTATTTTTACTTTGGAGATATTTTCAATTTGTATTGATATTTCAGGCGACTAATCATTGCTTATAATAATTTGTTAACTTCTGTTAGTTTAAATGTCTTCTTTTCCATTGAAATACGACGACCTATTTAGAGAAGGTACTACCTGAATCCTTATTTTATGATTTAGTAGATAGTTACTGGTTTGTTTTAAAACCAAACCTTCAAAAAAAAAACGAAATTTAAAAAATCGTATTTCGAATTTTTTAAACATATCCTTGTCCATGTTATAACAAGCTTGTCCGGGACTAAAAACTGTCCGGGATTAGACTCTATTTCCCTACTTCAAGCTGAATGTACTTTAGTTAAGTCACGGCTATATACAAACTGTACTCTCTCTGCACTTGAAGTGGTATGCCATTATGTTACGATTGTTACCTATAAGTCTTGATAACAAACTTGTCCGGGACTAACAACTGTCCGGTACTAACAACTGTCCGGGGTTAGACTCTATTTCCCTACTTCAAACTGAATGTACTTAAGTTAGGTTCATATTCAATTCTACTTTTTTACAAAAGCTAAAAATCAATCCGCAAAAAATAAGTTTTTTTTAACTATAAATACGCCTATTTTTATTAATATACGTATTTAAAAATAAATGTTTTTTTGCTTGACTGAGGATTTAACCTTCCTCCCCAGGGACTAGAGTCAACCGCGCTAACAACTAAGCGAAATCCCGATTGGGTAGGACCGACAGTTATTTTGTACATAACTGCTTTAATATAATCGATTTTCAGAGATATTCGTATACGTTCGCGTGTATATGTTTGATTGTCTCAACAACGACTCTATCTGCCGAGTATCAGCTCGATCAGATGTCGGGAAGTGGGTTTATTTCCACTCCCAAGATCTGCTTTCATTCTTTCACGATAACAAAAGTGAAATTCAAAAAAATGTATTTAATAATAGTTACTTTTTCATGAGTGAAATTCGAAAAAGATTTGAAAAGTGTCAAAATTATTTACAACATTCACATTGTTGACAATTGATGAAGATTGATCGTCAGACACTCTTGTTAAACCAACTGTTTCTAATCATTTTATAATGCGCAGTTATTAAAGAGAAATTGATACGTTATTATGGAAGGCGTACAAAAGTAAAATTGTATACATTTAATCCCTGTCTCGATCAATAACATAGAAAGTATAATGATATATTTTTTATAACAACGTAATTTTAAAAAAAAACAAATTTGTAATTTTGTAAGCAAGAGTTAAAGGTTGAATGGCAAGTATTGTATAAACATCTTAATTTCTACTGTCATGGTATCGAGAAATTAATTGATGTTAAACTTTGTCTTTGAATTAATATTTGTAGGTCGAGCGAATGGTAATTAGCAACCTTCGAGCTTCTTAGGTCGCCTGAACTATTAGGTTGTTAGATTTCTATTATCTCTTCACTAAGCCACACAACACAAATCATACAAGTATATCATTTCTTTTGTTTGAACATTGGATCGTTACTTTGGTAGTTTTAATCAACAATGTTCTGTGAATGTTATCGATGCGCTCGTGCATTGAGATTTTCTAAATAAAAATTATGGTTATAAAATCTTCAAATGTATTTTAAAACTTAAAAAATATATATGGTTTAACTGAGGATCGAAATTTCCTACCCAGGAACTGTATTCGATTCCAAGTCTACTAACCTTGCCAAATGCCGATCGGGTAGGACCGACATTTCTTTCGAATATTAAGAGGATTGGTATGTACTTATTTTATAATAGGCATTAAAATCGCTTAACAAACGGAGTCTAGAAACGTTCGTTTTCAAACACAAAACTGTTTTTTATTTATTTTGTAAATATTTTTATAAGAAAGCAAAAATGTTATGTGAAACTGTCACAGATAATTTTTGTATACATTTCTATTAAAAAAATTTTTTTTTAGTAGTTTACATTAACATTTTTTATTTATAATTTTTTTATTTGTATTCTACTCAAGCGAAACGATAGAAAAACCTTCATTTTATCTAAATCAATTTTTTTGGTATTCATAATGTACACCAATTCGTTATAAAGATTAATCAAAATAGTGATTTAGCATTAAGCTTCGCCTTGACTGCTGTCATGTCATCCGCTTTCAGGGATATGCGCAAATGCGCCCTCGTGTGTGTACCTATGTGATTTCCGCCAAAAGTTGATAGAATGCATTATCATCAACGACAACGAGTCTATCTGCCGAATTGCAGCTCGATCGGATGTCGGGAAGTGGATTAATTTCCGGTTACAAGATTTGGATTCATTCATTAACGAAAACAAATCGAAATTCAAATAGATACATTTATAAATGACATATTATTATATTTATATTTGCATTAAACTTGACTGAATATTACGCGAAAAAACTGTTGACGACGCTGCACACCGCTTGCTGCACCTATTCTATGTTCAATTTTGAACTACGTACTTTACTATAAAATAAGTTAGCTGACCACTACCACTTATTTAGAACATAAATTCTTCTTTAAGGAGTGGGAAAGGAAAAAGGGTGTGGGTGACAGTGACCTTCAACTTGCTTTAAACATCAAGTATGCAAAATTCATCAATTTCGAAATTTATTTTTTTTATTTTATTGATTCCTTTAGATTTACACACAGTACAATATGATACAAGATATAATTAAAATATTTTTAGTGATTATAGATTATTGTACCTTATCAGGTCCAAATTATTGGTTCTTAACTAGGCGAATTGCCCGTTTCAAGGAACCAAAATGTGTGAAAGTAAGTGTGTGATTTGTCTATATCTAGAATATATCTCATTAATGTTTTAATTTGTGATGTTTAATCGTTACAATCATAAGATTCGATTCGATTCTATCATAAGATAGAATCTAACTTGAGCTGTTGTGTATGTTTCAATTGTGTATGAGCAATAATTAGAATAGTGGAAGATACATATAGTGTGTGATTAGTCTATGTCTATACTATGTCTATTTATTATGTGATCTTTTTTAACATTTTTTCAGATTCTCCTCTACCCAGTCCAATCAACCATTTAGTTATTATTGAACTTATGTAGGAAATATTACAAGATTTTATGTTTAATTCAGGGGGGATTTTGTTGTACAGTTTAGGTCCCAAGTATGTGTGTGTCTTTTGATACTTTGCCGTATTGCTCATTGGGATCATAAGGTCATTTCTGGTGTGGATTCTTGTGATATGTTTATGGTCAATTTTATTAATATTATCTAGATTTGTATGTACATGGATAATAACCTTTTTTATATAGTTTTAAAGTTTTATTGTAAAATTGTAAATTTGTATAAAAATCAAATCCACGCCGCCCGCTACAGACACCATTCTTTTTATAAATAATTTAAATCAGTACTAATAAATAGTATTGGATTTTATTGAAATTATTGGGATAAAAAACTAATTAATTTTCAAGAGTGTTGTTTATCTAACTATACCGGAAATAATTGGATCTTTAAAAAACGTAACAAATATCAACAATGTATTAATTTATTACTAAAACATGATTTTATACTTAGCAATCACGTCGTATAAAAGAGATACTTTCTATTACTTTTAATTATTTAAACAAATACCCAGAATTGTAATCTTATCTAAACATAGTTATTTAGAGCAAGCGGATCGTAAATATTAATTTGTTCCGAGTTGATTTCAATTTGTTTTATTATGCCGTGATTTCAACAAAATTTGCCAATAACCGTAAAATTTTATACCAACCGTAATACTCGCAGTTCGAAGAAATGTAATATAGGTATCCTTAATTTCACTATTAATCAATGAGGTATGATTCATTTCAGTCTATCTCTGTTAACCATGGTAACTTGATGCAAAAATCTAACAAATATACTATGAATTTCATATTCTCTTGTAAGAAATCTTGCATTTGAGTTGAATTGCTCTCTGATTGTAAGGTAACTGGAATAGATTAAATATAGATAAAGATTTTTCGTCTAATTTAAAAAAAACTATAAATCCATGTATGGATTAATAGAATAATGAATATTGTCTTCAATAATTCTAATTATTACCATTCGAAAATCCGTTATCTTTTTACATTCCTTACATAGTGTTATTGTCCGTATCTTGATGTATTTATTTGTTGGAATATTTCCTAATGTGGAGAATCTAACCTGTTATCATTATGCCTCTTTTTATCTAGAAATTCCATATAGAAATCTGAGAAAAATTCATGATTCCATCAATGAGATTTTGTTGCTTGATTGTTTTCTGAAATAATTAAGAATCATTAAATCATAAACATTTTAAAATGGTCGATTTTATTTTTTATGTGACACATAAGGTTAAAGGCAGAGGAACTATATCACCACCCGGTTGGGCAGCACTGTGAGGCGGGTTAAGGTAGGAAGGTATTTATTAATGTGGGTCTTGAAGTGGCCTGGATTATATGAAGAGGGAAAAACAGATGCCGGTGGCTCGTTCCACATAAGAGCCAACTTGTACAAGAATGACTCTAAAAAACGACCCATTCTCATGAAGCCAACATCAACCGTGAACGGGTATTCCGCTCGTGTCCGTCGAGTTTCACGCACTCAATGCAATCAATGCTGGTTGCTCCTCAGAGCAGGCTTCATTAAAATATTTGCAGAACAGACTCAGCGTGCCCACATTACGTCTGTGCATTAAAGACGTCTGTTAACATCGGATGTCAATCTGACGTTTAACAAGTATGATTTGAAATTTTCACGGCTAAAAGTATTATTGCGTTTGATTTTTGGGGTGTTATGCCACGTTGCGCCACCTCCTCCTTTATCCAAGCTTTCAGACAGCATTTCTGTCCGAAACGTTAACTATTGAAGGAGGTAGCGCAACACAGCATAAAACCCCAAAAATAAATCACTACAGGTTTATCAAGTATTGTGGGGCTCCAGCCCAGAGGTGGTATGAAGGAAGTATATAAAGGAATAATAAAATTGTAAGCATGCAAAAGCAATGTAAAACAACACCATTTAATTATTTATTTTATTTAGTTATTGCAACTCACTATACATACATCACGTTTTTTGATATAAAAATCATCCTCACTAGGACTTAGCCTGTAGGCTAACAATTTACATTTGAGTGAAGAAAACATAGAATAATCACAAACATAAAGTAATACTACATACAAACACAAAATATTTCAAAAAGAAAGAAAAAAATGTATTTGATGAGTTACGAGATGGGTAATTTGACAGTATATTGTAAAAATATTTTAACTATAACTAGATACTTATTAATCATTATTCCCAAGAAGAAATAAGTAGATAATAAAGACAGCTAGGGTGACATGCAGTTCTTAGCAAATGGGACTTATAAAATATAAAATCTTATTATTTAAGAAAGGACAAGGATGAAAAAATATAAAGACAGTTTTGTCTGTCAATTCAAACATCTTAATTAAATTTGTAAATTTAACTTGAAGTTTGATGTTTCTGTGGTATTTATATTTCTGTACCTATTATAAATCAGCTGTGTGCATTTGAAACGGAAAGTACGTTAATGGAAAATGAAACTCTTAAGTATCATTTAACTCAATTTTTCTTTTCTTTTCTGAGTACACAAATGCGGCTAATAGAGAAAGAGTGATTTTCCCCATGACTGAATGAGATTGCTGTATTTATTTACGCTAGCGATAAACTATAGGGACCCGATTATTTCCACAACGAATTTCCACGAAAACCCATGACCCAAAAATCGACCGGCTACTATATTTTCCTAAAATATGATTTTGCAAAATAAGAGTAAAAATTGAACATATTTTTTTATTAATTTATTATAATATAGGTCAAATAGAGAGTCTTGTTATTTTCTGCTGATTAATTATAATATTGTGAAAAAAACAATTTGATTTTTGACCGGTCAGTGGTTGAGTGGGCATAGCGCTTGGGTCTCACCCGAGCGTCGCGTGTTCGATTCCTCGGCTGGCTTAGTCCTCCATCACAACACAAGCAACATTTTCGGCTTTCTGTGGTGGTAGTAGGAGATTTTCAAACATTGTTGGGTTATTCGTAACCCGGGAATGTTTGTCTTTCTTTAAAAAAAAAAAATATATATTATAACACAATTGTTGGTAAACGGTTATTTATTTGAAGTAAGTAAGTTCACAGATCACATAATATGGTAAAAAAAATAGTCACAATGTATTAATTCACTAATTAACTGAGGGTCTGGTTGGGGCTTTACTTATGGTAGTAGAATACTCCTTAGAGGGTCGTGCCAGAGGACGAAGCGCAACTAAGAGAGCGTACTAGCCAAGAGCGAGCTGCAGGCGAAGTGACTAATTTAGGGCGCGCAGCCGGTTATATAGCCCATTCCTTGTTGCGGGGTGTGGTTTGTGTAGCGGCTCGAGGGGGGGAGATGCGCAGAAGGCGTCGGCGCATCCGGGTTTGCTTAGGAGTGGGTAAGCAGGATGGCGCTGTATGGGGGAAAGAGATGGTGTAGTGGCTAGCGTAAAGACAGCGCGCTACATCCTCCCCCTCTGGATCGAGGAACGTCCCGTCGAAGATCCAGGTCTGCGGTAGCGTGGCGGCTACTTATTCTTCTTTGGTCGACCTCGTTTGCGTAGAGGAATAACCGGAGCGGGCAGCGGTGTCAAGTGCCCGTGGTATGGAGTCAGTGCTGAGGTGTGGTAGGTGCCTAGCGAGACATCTGGTGCTTCCATTGAAGCTACCTCGTAGCTCGTTGGTCCATGTTGCTTCAGGATCAGGTAGGGGCCATCGCGTCGTGGTCCTAATTTTGCGCTGAAGCCTCTTGCGGCTTTGCTAAGAGCGTGGGAGTGGACAAAGACGTGATCTCCGGGCTGGTAATGGGGGTCTTCTCGCCTCTTGTTATCCACGTAATTCTTTTGTTTGTCTTGTTTCTCATCATTGTGGGTCCTGACAAGACGTAGGGTATCGGCTAGTTGTAGCAGATGCGGCGTTATCTCGGGGATGAAGTTTTCCGATAAGATAATGCTTCTCAAGTCTCTTCCGACGTCATCGGCTGACCTTAGCTCACGTCCAAATGTGAGATAGGCAGCGGAGTATCCGGTGCTCTGACAGAACGCGGTATTCATGGCGAAGCGTATTGATGGAAGGCTTTCGGCCCATTTTCGGTGTTCTGTGCCGACCAGGATGGCTAGTTGGGGTTTGAGGTCTCGATTTTTCCTCTCGACAGGATTGGCCTCTGGGTGGTAGGCTGGTGTGAAAGTGTGCTTGATGTCCAGGCAGTAAGTCATCTGCTGCATCACGGCACTCACGAACTGGGTACCGTTGTCGCTTATCAGTCGGCGTGGGGTCCCGTAGCGTAGGCATACTTCATCAATCAGGACGCGGGCGCAGGTCTCGGCAGTCGCGTCTTTGAGGGGAAATAGTTCTATCCAGCGTGTGGCCACGTCTTCGATGATGAAGATCCAATTCTTCCCATCCTCGGAAGTTGGGAGTGGTCCGAAGAGGTCGAAGGCTACTGTTTCAAACCTCTGGTTCATTACTGAAGTCTGTAGGAGGCCGGCGGGTTTTAGGTTTGATGGCTTGTATCTCTGGCACTCCAGACAGTTCTTGACGTATTTCTGTATGTACGTACGCATATTCTTCCAAAAGTATCGTCTGGCAATCCGTCGAATCGTGCGTTCTACTCCGTAATGCCCAGCGGTAGGGACATCGTGATAGGCCATGAGTATTTGGTGTTGCTCATGCTCGGGGACGACTAGTTGAGCGTCCTCTTCTTCGATATCGGGTGCATATCGGTACAATACACCGTTTTGCATCAGGTAGCCCTTAGTTGTCCAGTAACTAAGGTCTTCGTTTGGATTGTTGGCTTCAAAACACTCGATAATTTTCTTCAATGCAGTGTCTTTCAATTGTTCTCTGCGGATGTCAGCCGCGTTGCGTACTGGAACGTCGAGGGTTATCGTGCATAGTGCGCAAATAGAGGGTGGGTCTTCAAGTAATGGTGGCCGTGACAGTGTGTCCGCCACCAGGTTTGAGCGTCCAGGTGTGTATTGGATTTTCAGGTTGTAGGGTTGAAGCTGCAGGGCCCATCTTGCAAGGCGACCTGTGGGAGACTTTAACGTCATTAACCACTTCAACGCTTGGTGGTCGGTAACCACGGTGATTGCTGTTCCTTCAATGTATCCTCGGAACTTTGCAACTGCCCATACGACTGCTAGGGCTTCTCGTTCTGTGGTAGAATAGTTCCTCTCCGCTGGTAGTAGCAGGCGGCTCGCGTATTCTACCGGATGTTCTTCTAGTCCCTCCCCCTGGACCAAAACTGCTCCTATTGCGTAGCTGCTTGCGTCCGACTTTATGATGAATTCCTTGCTTCCATCGGCTTGTCGTAGTATGGGGGCGCTAGTGAGTAGTGCTTTCAGGGTGTCGAAAGCATTCTGTTGTGAGGATTTCCATTTCCAGGTGGCGTCTTTCTTTATCAAGTCGCTGAGTGGCTTGGCGGTTTTGGCGAACTCGGGTACAAATCGCCTATACCAGGAGCATGTCTGAAGAAATGTCTGTAGCTGTTTGACATTGTTTGGCTCCTTCATTTTAGAGATCGCCTCTATCTTCTCCGGATTGGTGCTGATTCCTCCGGGGGTTATTACGTGTCCTAGATATTTTATGCTTGGACAGCAGAAGTGGCATTTAACTCGATTTGCAGTGAGATTAAATTCTCGTAGTTTGGTGAACACCTGTTGTAGATCGGCGAGGTGTTTATCGAAGGTGGGCGAAAGTATGATTATATCGTCCAGGTATGCTAGGATATTGACTTCATCTAGCTCGATCTTAAGTCGGTCAATCATGCGCTGGAACGTCCCGGGCGCATTGCGAAGTCCAAATGGCATCTTCAAGAAGCGGTAGAGTCCGAATGGGGTTATAAAGGCCGTCTTGTCACAGTCTTTCTCCAGTATCTTGATCTGCCAGTAGCCAGATCGTAGGTCTACTGTAGACATAAAGTTTGACTGCTTTGCCGAGTGTAGCAGGTCATCCATTCTGGGAAGGGGGTACACGTCTGGTACCGTTATCGCATTGAGAAGGCGAAAATCAATGCAGATGCGCTTGTTTCCGTCTTTTTTGGGCACCATAACCACAGGTGCGGCCCACGGTGAATCTGCTTCTTCTATAATCCCTTGGGTTAACATACTGTTAATCTCGGCGCGAAGTTCTGCTTGGCGGGCTGGCGAGAGCCTGTAAGGGGCTACTGAAATCGGCGGGTGTTGTCCGGTCTCGATTCGGTGCTCAATTTTTGTCGTAGATGACAGGGTGGCCGAGAAGACAGCGGCGTTGTCGCACAGCAGGCGGTCCAGCTGGTCCCTCTGGGTAGGTATAAGGTGGGTGGCTTCATCTGGTCGGAGGCTTAGTATTTCGGCGTCCAAGGCACAGAATTCCACTTCATTTCTGGGTTTTCTTGGGGAGTCATCGAAGAGCCGATAGGAGCGTATCATTACCTCCCTTAGGGCGTCTTCCTCCATCGCGTCCTCGGGAAACAGCTCATTCAGGGCTATCATCTTAGCCCAAATGTTAGTGCGAGGCGGTGTCTGTGAGAGAGGGCTCATGAACGGTGGCACGTAGATCTCACATTCATTGTCCTGTACTGGTGGAGCGGGCAGACGAACCTTAGGCGGTGTCTGTGGGAGAGGACTCATGAACGGCGACACGTAGATCTCGCATTCATTGTCCTGTACTGGTGGGGCGGGTAGGCAAACCTTAGGGAGTTTATGTGCTCTCACTTCTCCTATCTCACCGTTGTCGTTTTGCCGTTGCCGGATATCTTGGTTTGGTGGTATGGCGTCATTTTCCATATGCAGCATATACCGTACTTCGGGGCTGTCCGTGAATGCCCATGCGCGCTGGGGAATGTTTATATCGATCCCCGCGTCTTCGATAAAATCGACGCCTAGGAGTGTTCGATTCTCGTGTCCTCCTGCGAGCACGATGAAGCTGGTGGGTATCTGTCGGCCTCTTAGTGTCAAGGTGGCGGCTATTGTCTCGACCTCCTGACGTTTAGGGACACCATCTGCCAATACGATGTCCATGATGGTTCGCTGGGTTTTGAAATTTTGAGCGATTAGCCGCCGGTGTAGCTCAGCTGATGCTACGCTCAATTTTGCTCCGGTGTCTACGTGAGCAGTGCCCAGGAAGTTTCCAATCCCGATGTGTAGTATAGGTCTCGCTCGGGGAAGGCCTACTTCATGTATCGAGCAAAAATCGGCTCGTGGGTGAGGGGTGTCTATTCTCCCTTGGCTGCATTGCGGGCACTTGCTTCTTACCACGCCTGGTTTACCGCAACCGTAGCATGCGAACTTCGCATCACTGGGTGTCTCCAGCTTTTTGACTGGAGGAGTGTACTTTACGTGCGCTCCTGTATCGTAGCGGGAACGGCACTCCTCGGAACGGTGCCCAAATCTGCGGCAGTTAGTGCAGCGTAGGCGGCCGTCTGTTCGGTTTTCCATCGCGCGTAGTGGGACGGTCTTCGTGCTCTCGTACAGGCTTTCTTCCGCTGCACGGGCTTTTTGTAGTAGTTCGGCGAAGGTATTGATCGCTTCGCGCGGCACTCTGTCTCGTATCCGGATATTCAGTTGTCCGAATATTAGGTCTATCTGGACCTTCTCTGGATGGCTGGGCGGTGGTAGCTCCGCGAGTAACATCCGCTGCTTAGCAATGAACACATCGGTTGACGTTAATGCGTCTTGCTTGCATAAAAATATCTCTGTGTACACTTTGTACGCTGGCTTATTAGGGGCGAAAGCATGCCTGAGGAGGGTCGTTGCGCTCTCCCAGTCTCGTACTTCTCCTTTTATGCCAAGCCACCAAGCGGCGGCGTCTTTCGTAAGCAGCAGTGGTAATCCTTCCAGAGCGCTTGCGTCTTCGATGTTCTCGGCGCGCTTGAAGATGGATGCGGCAGCAATAAAACTCTCGACCGCACTCCTGTCTCTGGCACCATCGAAGCGTGCCGTACAGGTGGTGAATGTACCCGTACGTGTTGGTTCCGACTGCATCCGCTTCATGGAGTTCATTAGTTCCGCGAACTGCTCCTGCGTGAAGCAGATGCCAGCACTTTCCTTGGCCTGCATTGTGAAACGAGGACTTCGACGTGGTAGCGACGAAATTTTTGTAGATTCACTGATTTTAATTTTTTTTACTTTATGTGTCTGGCCACTAAGTTGGGCGCCAGTTTTATAACACAATTGTTGGTAAACGGTTATTTATTTGAAGTAAGTAAGTTCACAGATCACATAATATGGTAAAAAAAATAGTCACAATGTATTAATTCACTAATTAACTGAGGGTCTGGTTGGGGCTTTACTTATGGTAGTAGAATACTCCTTAGAGGGTCGTGCCAGAGGACGAAGCGCAACTAAGAGAGCGTACTAGCCAAGAGCGAGCTGCAGGCGAAGTGACTAATTTAGGGCGCGCAGCCGGTTATATAGCCCATTCCTTGTTGCGGGGTGTGGTTTGTGTAGCGGCTCGAGGGGGGGAGATGCGCAGAAGGCGTCGGCGCATCCGGGTTTGCTTAGGAGTGGGTAAGCAGGATGGCGCTGTATGGGGGAAAGAGATGGTGTAGTGGCTAGCGTAAAGACAGCGCGCTACAATATTTATATATATTTATATATATACTAATAGTGTGCGTTATGTCCAATGCTCCCAACTGCTTAACAATATCAACAAGAAAAAGGAATGTAATAAATTTATTTTTCACTTTTTTATATTAGGTAATTAAGCATCTGGCTCTACCAGTGAACCCGATGACCAACACATATGATTGGAGTCACGTACCTATATGTCATAATAAAATAAGCATCAATGACAAAGAAAACATATTTATTGGTCATTCAAAAAGAGCTATACAATTATCTAGAGCTACTAATATCTTGTCGAAACGTGTTCCACTATTATAACGCGATAAGAGGCGCGTGTCAATTGGAGGTAAAAAAGTAGAACCTCATTTTTCGCTTCATGTCTCATCTAAATATAATACATCAATAAATATTAAAATTATGTCATAAAAATTAAAATAAACAATTTCAGAATGAAGGATTTTCAAGACATTTGATCCTGTTGATAAATAGTTTGAATGTTGTTTCAGTTACCTTTTGCGAAACTGAATTAAAATTGCGATTTTAAATTACAAATAAAAAGTAAAAAAGCTCTTTTAAAAGGTTCTCACAGTTTTACAATGTCTATTCAAAAGGCTAAAACAATAAATCGTTTCCATCTCCATTTCGCCGCTTCGGTGGATTTCACAGTAATCTAAACAGCCCGCGAAGAGATAAGGCGTCCGGCGTCCCTACCTGCCCTGCCTCGTCTAGGTACCTGGCTATCTGCCCCACCTGAACACAAATAATAACAACAAGCCAGACCTGTAGCAGTCTACAGCCGCTGGTTAATCTGACGTGAAGCTACATTGTGAATTTTCATTTCAGTCTTTTCCCGCCGCGCGAACGTGAAAGTCGCCCGTTTTTAACTTTTCTCAGCTCTTCGCTCCGATCTTTCCGTAACTTAATCTGGTTTGAGGTGAATTAGTACGCTTTTGAGCAATTTTCGTTAGTTACAGTTGCTAACGGCTGTAATAACTAATAACTTTGCCCTGCTGTGTAAACGTAAATAATGCACAAATGCGTTGAACTTAGCGGAGGATGCTATCAGTGATGCGTGCATTAGAAAATTATTTCTGTTGGAGTAAATAGTGTTTACTGCAAATACGTTGTATATCGAACCGTACTCGTGTGTAATAAAAAGTGTTGAATAGTAAAACGAAGGTTGTGCCAAAGGTTGAAGCGATTATTCGCTGAAACAATAATCCTTATTGTTGGGAACTAATTATAAACATTATAAAAACTGCTATAGTGAGTGTTTCTTTCTTCAGGATGGCAGGAAGAACTAAGCCTTTGGTTATAGTACAAGCTTATGTAGTAAGTTTCCATTGATAATATTTTTGTCTTATTATGTAGTTTATAACTCTAACTATGTAATGTTATGATATTTTTTATGCATAAATGTCACCCTTTTACGTTTGTTTGTGTGATCATGCACTAAGACTGGAAACAAATATCATGGTAACACAATTAAATATGATTTTGTGATTAAAATATTTAAGAGATTTAAAAATTAAGACTTAAAAGATTAAAACATAGGCATAACATAGGCATGTTTTCTTTCGTATGGCAGTCTAAAATACTCAAGAACTTGAACCAATAACTGCAATGCTACAAAATTAGTTCCACAGACGAAAGATTTCTCAACTTTCGGGCCCTTATGTAGTAGCTAGCAGAATTATTAAAAAATAGCTTGACATTTTTTGTTTTTTAGTAAAAAACAAAAAAAAAATAAAAAAATAAAAACATTTTTTGTTTTTTAGTAAGAAATACAAAAAAAAATAACTTGACGTTTCGACTCTGGCTTTATCTCAATAAATAGGTGCATTGAGATACTTATAAAAACTTACTTGAACGAGCAGGGTCGACCCTGAGCCAAACGGCGCCTGGCGCTAGTAAAAACCTCAAGGGCGCTATATGGGGTGTAATATTAATATGAGCGCCTAAGGCTACTTGGGCTTAAAAGATGTTACTGACATTTTACACTTTCTATACTAACTTCACGTCAGATTAGAAAAAAATATTGTTTACTTAACTTACAAAATTAAAATGCAATTAGAAATACAGATAATTTAATACTTATTACAAAAATGATACGTTTTTAACAAAAGTACCCAACTTAATTGAGAATTGTATCAGTGGGGGTGTGAAAATGTAACAAAATCACGAATGTATCATGTAGAATAATCCAAAATTTTTAGTGCATTTCCAACTCAAAATATTATGATCTGATTTTTGTCATTACACCCTGAATTTTAGAAAAAAAAACCACTGGTAAAAGTGCATAAGATATACCGCAATATAATATCTGTGTAACATGGTTAACGTGGCTAGGAGTTTAGGTAATGAATTATCGTTTAATGATGAGTAACGTTATTTGGACGGAAATAGGAAACCACTATCTGTATCTCTTTATTGGAGAAATAATCGTAATCTTTAATCTTTGTATTACGTTTTTCGATATTATCGCTGATTACTTCGTAATTAGTTCTCTTGTTGTGACAGTACGTACCTCAATATTGTTAAAAAATATGCAAGTATCTATTTGTATTACATTTCGTGCATTATTCATTCTTAACCATTTAAACACTGAATGGTCATTGATGTAATAAGTCAATTCTGATGGGAGTATGTTTTTGCGACTAGTTACTAGAACATATTCTCAATCGATCAATTACATTAAGGAAAAACTTTACATTTGGTCGTTTTCATTTTTTTTTTATGTTTAAAAAAATATAATTTACAGAAAACATAGTAATTATTTCATCTATTTTTTACATGAGGTGTACCATCATAATAAAGCTAGCCTTAGGTGTATAGGGGACGTATAATTTAGTTCGTTAAAATTTATCTTTTTGCCAAAGTATTCGTTTTTTGTATTATTTAAATTATGATCATTAACAGTACCTAATTGGTAAAATCATGATTTTGCTCCTAAATAAATAATGACCTTAGTTCTTATACAATATCTAATTATTTAAAAATAGGTTTGGATAATTAATTTTGGTTAAATCAATGTTATAACAAAAATAATTAAACATTATTCCGCGTGGTGATTGGCGTGGCGTATTGTTTTTCTCAAATTTAAATGTTGAATTCAAGAGTCGCTTCCGCATACTTTCCGGATATTTTTTGATTTTATTGTACATTATTTATATAAATACTAGCTGTACCCCGCCACGTTACAACGTTGCTGGGGCTCAGTCTGTCTCTGCAGGTAGAGAAACAATAGCGCATGTTGCTTTTAAGTCCAACAGATGGCACTCTTAAAAAAAAACTGTTTCACCTGTCACACGTAACATCTGTATAATGTATAATATAAAAACACACGTGTATTCTAATGCAAAGTTGTGTCAAAATTTGAAAACAATCGAAGAAGAATGTTCGGAGATTTAAGATTTCGAAAAAACGAACCTTTACATTTTTTATTTATATTTTTATTTACTTTGATAGAATGTTCGTTTTAGTGTTTTCGTGGACGTTTGACATAATTAAACAATCAATATTTTTGGTTGTTTTCTAGTTTTTTATACAATTTCTTTATGAAGGCCAAGGGTGAATTTCATTTTGCGTTAATTTCGGAGATTCGCGAATATTGTTAAATCGTTAATTGTCATCTTAATGAACACATGTGATTCTTCTGTCGACTTTTTCTTTGATGGAACATAAAGCATCCCAATGTCCATGTGTCATGAGAAACTTTTGTCTCTATTCAACTTTAAAAGCATTTCGGCCTATATTCGATGTAGGTATTGCTGTTTTGTATTCTAATATATATATATTATGTATCAAAATCTTAACTATATAGTAGAAATTATGGTAAAATAGGAACATGCTAAAAACGCACTTTAAAAAAGCAGTTTTTAGTAGTTAGATAATTATGTGAAGAAAGGATTTCAGTTTCCATAGATGATAATAAGGCATTTTAATAGTTATTTCGTTAACATTATTATCGATTGTTCACTTGGCGACCACTGTTATTGATATCAAAGTTTTGATGATGATTTTATTTTAAATTTCCTATTTAACATAAGATATGAAGCAACGATCCTAAAATAGGTTCTTATTTTGGGTTTAATTAAAAAATAATATTAAAAAAACAATAATATAATATTATTATATCAAAACATGGCGTGAAGAAAACACGTCAAATTATCGTTTTTTTTAAACGAAATAGCTACTAAAATAATGAATTTCTTCATGAAACTGAAATACTTACTTCTCATTGTTATCTAAATGTACAAGATGTTTTTTAAAAATTAAATGTGTGTTTTAAGCGTGTAACTATTTTCTGAATAATTACCGTAATTCTGTTTGAGTAAGCCACTAAAATTTATCAAGTGATAAAAATAGCACAAATTATTATTTCTCGATTATGTAATTTATGGCAGCTATTTTTATTGGCAACATCGTTTCCATCATGATCTATGGAACTTTGTTGAAATATCGATTTCTTTGAATTCTAATTTGAATAAGATAATACCTACGATGTGTGTCAGCGGCTACATTTTATAAATAAATACTCGTACGAAACTTAGTCTTAATATGAAACAAAATACGGTTATGTTAATATGAGTTTGAGGTTTAATCTGTAATACCTTCCCAACATGCACGCGACGTTGGAAAAATACGTGTATTTGTTTACGAAGATAATCTAAGATAAATCTCGTTTGATTTTATCTAATATTTGTGCTTGCTGTTATCCAACCAAGCGGACCAACCAATTAGTGATTCACCTCGCACCATTGCAAAATTAACAATACCTTCGTTTTTATATCACCTGAGAACTAATCATTTGCTATAACGAATAACGTGGATACACTCGCAGAATTAACTGTTAATCTTCAAGTTCTCCTGAGCATCTTATAGTACAGGCAAACAAATATTATATTGTATCGGTGATTCAATCCAATATTGTATTTGTATGCCGTTCTTGATGGAATTGAGTTTTTATCGGACAAAACTATTTATTCATTCTCTTATTGCGTATGTACTTACGGACGCAAACTAATAAATAATTCGTCTTAATATGTTAATGCATAGTTTATGTCAGTGTCTAATCTTATCGTAACATCGAAATATATCACTGGAATTTCTGGTGTCCGATTGTATGAGTAAGCAAAGATCGAAGAATTTTGGACAATCTATCGATATAACATCAGACTACTACCTCGCTATCCTATAATATAAAATCCTCAATCAAGAATCTCGAAGCGATATTATTAGATATTCAAGATATTATGATTTAAGATTTTCACGGCCAAAAGTATTTTTGTTATTTGTTTTTGGGGTATTATGCCGTGTTGCGCTAACTCCTTCTTTAGCCTGAAGGCTAAAGAAGGAGTTAGCGCAACACGGCATAATACCCCAAAAACAAATAACAAAAATTCAAGATATTGTATCTATTGAAAAAATTTCCCAACATCGAATTTTTGAGATATATTTCACGTTAAAACTAATTTCACGATAAGTTTTCAAAATTCATTATCCAAAAATAAGACATTATCGTAGGTACAAACTCGAATGACAAAATATAGCGTTTTTTTATGTTTTGTGACTGAGTGACGTGATCAAAATTGTTTGGGTTTGGTTCACAATCTTCGCGGGTTCAATAATTTGCAAACCGAATCCGACACTAAAATTCCATTCTCCTTTTTTGGTCTTAATTAGTATTATGCAAAGTACAGACTGGATGTTTTTCAAGTACGGAAAAAGGCATTTGCTGCAATGATTTTTATGGCAGAATTAGGGTTAATTATTGTCAGTTTATTTAATGATTTCCCTTGGCCGGGAGACCTGTCGGGCTTCGGCTCCTTATGTAGCGGCATAATTTTTAGTCGGAGGCCCAAGTTTATTTATCATTACCATGGGATGAGGTCCTCCCATAGTGTGCCCACATGATGCACAGTTGGAGCCTTAAAGTATCGGTGATGTGTGAATGTGGTGCGGTGCAGACTACCAAACATGAGGTTAACTAATGCCCGCTGTATTCACTCCCTGGCGGGATTGATGAGATCCACAGGGCAATGCCTAATGCCCTAGACTAGCTCACTGACCCCCTAGAAAAAAATAGAAGTGCGTAGTTTAGGCGTAACCTGTAATACCGCTAACGAAGAAGTAATCTACTGGAGATAGTTGGAATGTATAACGGAAAATCCCTCAATGTGTTTAAAATTCAATCGCAAATATGTAGATAATTCGTTACATTTCTGCAATACGGGTACAAACATTATGCACCCGCATATCACCTAAAACATATTGTATCTATTTTCTAGGTTTTCCCCGCCGAGCCTAAGCTGTGTAATGCTCACTATTTCTGATACCTTTGTGGCTAATTAATTCAGTTACTTTTCTGCTAATTTATTTAACGTGTAAGTAGGTCGGTTTCGGTAGTCACGTTTTTCGTAATGTTTTACCAATTAATGGGCATAACGAACAAAGGCACATTGGGTAAATAATAAATACACAGGTGTAATACTCCAAAAGACACTTTATATTCCAGGGGTCGAGACGAGGTCTTCTAAAATGCAATATTCTGTTGACTGTATGTGTTATGCAATTAGGGAGGTAGGTATGGGTGCCGCCTCCATTGGATAACCAAAACCTCTGCCTTAGGTCTTACGCTTTTGGTGACAGAGTCATGTGGTGACCGGGATCATGGGGTGAGGTTTATCTGGGTCTTGGCGGCGGATGAGTATGCCAACCTAATACGTGGTTGGCGAGATCGGGAGAGACTGGTTGAGTGAGACCTTTTGGCTCATTCTCTTGACCCATCGCCTTGCACCACAGGGGAGGGGTGGATTCATACTCCTGGACACACTGACCCACAGATTCCTGCCATTCATACCGTTTTCTTTCCCAGAACATTCTCTCATTCTCAGCGCCTCCTGTGTGAAGCTAATGTAATTGTTCTTGTGGAAATAACACCCTGACATTAAGGAAACCATCCACATTTTTTTAACATTGCTAAGGGTTAGCCACCAGTTCTGTCTCTCATTGGTTCTTCCTATCTGTCTTATTGTACAGTTTTTCTACGTTCTTCTACATTCTGCCTGTATGTAAAATTGTCCCACATTTTGCTATATCTGTTACAGTTTGTTCCCAGGTAACCCAGTCTGTATTTGTTCATAAGAGTTAAACAGACACCTTAAGCAGTCGTTGAAGCGTTTATGTTGACCTCCGTATCAGCTTTAGCACTCAGTAGTAGGGAGTATAATATCCGCTTTAGCCATCTATTTTCAGGCATTCTGATTACGTGTCTAGCCTAACAAATCTGTAGTTGAATGATGGTAGCTTCGATCCACTCTATGTCGACTTATGTAAGCACCCTAGGTATCCATTATTATTTTACTTTGTCGTACCACATAAGTAATGCCACCACGTTTGATTACGATCTAATGCTACGTATACATACGCGAGCCGAACTGCGGAACTGAACCTCAACTTATGGGAAAGCAACAAATCAACCGCAAATGGCGCGAAACGCCGCTTGCAATTGATTCGTTCCTTTCCCGTAATTCATGGCTCGGTTCGCGTTTAAGTTCGCAAACGTATACGTTTAATTTAATGTTTTTTCTGGCGTTTAGGGCATATAAAAACTGAACGAAACGCTCCAAATATCAAAATATTTCATGTTAGTGTAGGAGAGTACCCGAAAAATCCTTTTGAATTTGTAAGATATTATGTAAATATGTATTTTATATATATATATATATATATATATATATATATATATATATATATATATCCGTTTTTTTTAAATTTAAGCTTCTAATATTTAATAATGAAGACTACGGGATGTTGCGTTTATTAAAAAAAATAACAACATTATTAAGTCTTCTTCAAAAAATCATAATAAATATATTCATGTTATAAAAACAACAAAAATTCCAAACTGCGTGCTTAAGTAAACATCAACATAAATCGTTGTATGTTTTTCTTGTTATCATTCGAGAACTTTATTACATTTTTCTGCATATTTATATTACATTTATACATAAAAAATTGTATTATCGCTGATGCGAAACAATACCTGCTTGGGCAATTTATTATTAAACAAATGTAGTGAAACGGAGGAATACAACAAAAGCAACTTAGTGAATTATTCTTATTTGTCGATAACGTGAAATATCGTGATATTTTGCAATTATATCACACGTGATATACGGGTCTATTTGTTGCCAAGTATTTATTACCATTCTAATATTTATTTAGTATGCAGGTATTACATTGATTTTAAGCAAACCTTCCAGTTATTCAAGTAACTTTATGATAACAACGATTTCGAATTAGCTAGGTCTGCTTATCAAGGTAATTAGATACTACCTACGTGTATTTCCTCCTCAAATTATTACAAAATTTAGATAATCTTGTTTACATATATATTTTTTTCCTTCTGATTTCTAAGATAGTACCAGTCCATTCATGGTGGAATCATTGCTTAACAATACACGTGTGTGTCTTCTGTATGTGTTGCTTTCAGCCCTCAAAGTTTCGTCATAGGACAGTACATGAAATCACTTAATTAAAATACAATATTTATTAACGAAATCACAATATTGGAGATTTGAGAATTACACGTATTTCGACTCGTTCCGTGCGTGGCGTTGTTTGTTTGTGTGTTGTGTGTAAAGACGAGGCGGTGTAATTAAATTACACTATACGGTTAGAAAAAAAAAATGGGTGTGTCAAGCCTACGCAAGACAGAAGTGAAACTTCTAGTATTCTTCTCTCTCTCTCTTTTCATTTCATTCTCTCTTTTTTTCTGTCTATTGACATATTTATAAGTAGCATGTGATAAAAAAAATTAAAAGTTATAAAAAAAGAAAAAAAAAATTAGTTAAAGCGGGGATCGAACCTCGGTTCTTCACGACCACAGTCGTGCGCTCTGCCTGTAGACAGCGAAGATGAGTTAGGAGAGTGAGTTAAACTAGGTATATAATATTAGCTAGGCTCCTATAGCGAAATGATCCCGTTTTTTCGTCACGGTCATGAGTCGGTTTTACTCCGGTCCTCGAAATTGCATGACGCGCGTAAAGAAGTTTCACTTCAAAAAATTCCTGCAAAGTTATGGATGTAATTACGATCTTTTTCAAGCGCGTATGTAATGATTATTTTTATCAACGTCGCATACACCTTGCTAATGTTTTCAGTATTATTAGGGCTTTTTTATACTAATTTTCATATATTTATTGGCAGGTAGAGTAGAAATTAATATTGTTTAGCGTTTGCCAACGACCATACCATGTTGAACACACCGGTTCTCGTCCGATCACCGAAGTTAAGCAACATTGGGCGCGGTCAGTACTTGGATGGGTGACCGCTTGGGAACACCGCGTGCCGTTGGCCCATTTTTTATGGTAATTTCATGTTTTTTTTTATTTTTTTATCGTTACTATCATTAATAATATCATAAAATTCTTTAACTTTTCAAGTATGCTACAGGCCTAAAATATTACTTAGTGGATTGATATTATGGTCAACCATTGAAAAAAAAAATTCCTGCAAAGTTATGGATGTAATTACGATCTTTTTCAAGCGCGTATGTAATGATTATTTTTATCAACGTCGCACACACCTTGCTAATGTTTTCAGTATTATTAGGGCTTTTTTATACTAATTTTCATATATTTATTGGCAGGTAGAATAGAAATTAATATTGTTTAGCGTTTGCCAACGACCATACCATGTTGAACACACCGGTTCTCGTCCGATCACCGAAGTTAAGCAACATTGGGCGCGGTCAGTACTTGGATGGGTGACCGCTTGGGAACACCGCGTGCCGTTGGCCCATTTTTTATGGTAATTTCATGTTTTTTTTATTTTTTTATCGTTACTATCATTAATAATATCATAAAATTCTTTAACTTTTCAAGTATGCTACAGGCCTAAAATATTACTTAGTGGATTGATATTATGGTCAACCATTGAAAAAAAAAAAGGCGTTAAAAACAAAAAAATAATGTGCGATGGCCGAGAATCGAACTCGGATCAACTGCTTGGAAAGCAACTACGCTGACCATTACACCACCAACGCCAGTTGTCGAGATGAGCTAAGAAGCATTTATATTTTACTTCAAAACTTTGACTAGATCAAATGAACTTTAATCGGTCCCGCATTTTCGTTTCGGTCATGAGTTCGTTTTACTCCGGTCCTCGAAATTGCATGACGCGGGTAAAGAAGTTTCACTTCAAAACTTATTATTTCTATTTTTTTTTGTTCAGTAGTTCTGCATCAGGAATTGGTGCTTTAAAATCGAACGTTATATTTATATGGAATTTTGTCGTAATCTGATCAAATTACTTCAAAACAATAAAACAGAAATTCGAGATACTCGGGAACTTTTTTGAATAACCTCCATCATGTAAAATATTATTATAATTCCGGGGAATTTCGGGAAAAATGCACGTAAACCATCACACCTGTGTTTCAAAATGTCCTAGTAAGGCAACTCCAATGGTGGCCGCAAATGAGTGCAGATTCGAAAAAATTTCGCTGAGAATGAAAGTGTGGGTACGAATGCCAATTCGATACAGATAATATTCCTACGAATTTTTGAAAACGGTTATTTAATTATCATCTTCCGCTGATTGCTATGGCCAACTGAATAAATAGACAACAAGTTATTAGAAATTTTTCGATTTCTTTTAAATGTTTCTATTATCTTTCAAGTTATTTGTACGGTTCGTTATATTCAGCCCGTATAATGCACGCCATTGGTAGATAATATTATACATATTGAGATTAGTCAAGTATTAACTTAATCAAAATATATCACCGCTATTAAAATCTTGAATACATTAATGTTCTACCGTTTTTTAGAAATTGAGTGAAAAGTGAGTTTTATTTTGTGAGGTATTTTTAAAGATGTTTGCACCTAAAGTGATATAGGATGGTGGATAAGAATTTTAAAGGTTCTCTCGCCACAAGGAAGAGAGAGTCCTATTTTGGAAACATGGTGGAAAAATACAGATTATCGGTCATGTAAAGAGGATAACATAACATACATTGTGTAACATTCTCTTGTAATGTAAAGATGGTTTTGACGCTCGCAATATTTTAATTTTTTTTTTTTTTTTTGTAATTATTTTTTATTTTTAATAATAAGTTTACATGGTACATAATACATTTTACATCTTGTATTTTTTTACTACTCTTCCATTGAAAGCATTTGCTTGTGTATGGAAGGGGAGTGTACATAAATGTTGTTGTTAGTTAGTACTTAAATAATTCTTTTTACATAAATGTATGTTTGCTGTAGTATTTTTGTTGATAGTAGTGATGGATAATATATTAATTTATTAAATTTAAAAAAGAAAGGAAGTTTAAAATTTAAATTTAAAATTCACTTTTAAATATGCTATTTCTTCAATATTATTTGTCATCGATTACTATTCACTATGTAAGATGTAATATAATATTATATATTGGTGAGTAGTAATCTAATATTATTCTGATTTTACCTGCGGCAATGCGGCATCGCTTCTCCACCATTCGAGAATATGATCATTGCTCTGATGATGGTCTGCATGAAAATCATTATTAAATTGACCCCTGATGATGCCAGCGTGATGTAATGCTGGTTTTTTGACGGTCGAACTACTCTGTCATCATCTCCACTGATTTCTGGTAAAAAAAAAACACCTTTGAGGCGTTCAGAAACAAATCGCTAGCGGAGAATAAGCGATCGGAACCAAAAATACCTGCATAATAATAAGCGGTGATAATCGACTGAATAAAATAAGCGTAATTTGATTTACTACGCAATTTGTATAAAGTAATGACACCGTTTTGAATCATTGAATAAATCTTACGCAATTGCTAACGAGATAGACACTTTTGTACTATTAATAATTACATGGGAAATGTATTGATCAATTGAAAATATTTACCAAGTTTCATAAGTGAATTAGAATGATATGCAAGTCGAGAATTATATGCCTTGTTAACGATTTCCCTAAACAATTTTGATCAAAATTTCAGGTGAAATAAATATTTTGAGCAATTAAAAAAAGTGGGTGTGTCAAGCCTACGCAAGACAGAAGTGAAACTTCTAGTATTGTAACGACATTCCTACATCATATTTCACTGTTAATATAATCTCGCCAATATATTAAACAATCCTATTCCAACAATACTACTATATTGTGAAATATTTATCAACTCTTATAGGTTATATTTACCTTATGTTAATGTCATCACTGTGTGAATCAGACTCTCCTCTTCTTTGGTGATTCTCAGGGGATATTTCCTCTTGTGCCACTGATGTGTTCATCACCTCTATCTCGTCACTACTCATTTTTAACACTGAAATTCTGTACCAAACCGTATGAACCACAATCAATTACGTATTTCACTCGTATTACACTCACGACGCAGTATACTAACCAAGCAGCTGATGCTTGGCGTGGCGCAGTTCGCTGGTGTCTGAGAGAGAGGAAAGAAGAGAAGAGAGAGAACGTTCGTGAGCGGCTCCCCCACCTCAACAAGCGCATATGGTGAGAGAGGGACAGTGAACGGTGAGCGGTGGTGGGGGTACCCGCATTTTCGTGTCGATCCTGACTCGGTTTTACTCCGTCCTCGAAAATCCATTACGCGCCTAAAGAAGTTTCACTTCAAAAAAAATAAGAAAAAAGATTTCCACCTACATCTGCGGTGTTTAAATAATTTATTGTTATTCTTTAAAACTATACAAAATCTGTTCTGAGGACTGCTATGATTGAAGTCATCACCAATGCTAAAAACATCATTCTTTTATATTTGTATTCTCAAAAGCAGAAAGGAAGTTTTCTTCGGTACGTTTATTTGGGATATAGTTCCCGAAAACTATATCCCAAATAACGATATTGTACTGCTATTTTTATGAAAGATCTGAGCCTCTCTTTTTAATCTCAATTATACTTTTACCACACCTTCAACTCAGGGGTCTCATTTCTACTTCATTTTGTCTATTTTCGTCCTTTTCGCACCAATTGTATCTAGTTAATGCACACACTAGCTTACATGCGTCACAACCATCAATGTATCAATTATTTCCAATTTATCACGTTTAATTTATCTCAGTAACGTGACAATTGAGATTCATAAAAATAACCAAAGCAGGTAGGCACCTACCTTAATATTTTATATACAATCCTTATGATACGTTTACATACGCGAGCCGAACTGCCGAACTGAACCTGAACTCATGGGAAAGGAAGCAGTTGCTTCGTTCATTTCCATTAATTCGTGGCTCGGTTCATGTTTCGGTTCGCAAATGTATACGTACCATTGTGTATCTATACACTTGTGTCTAGTAATAATTGTGACGTGTTTTCAGTAATTATTTAATCACACGTGATGACGTACGCGCGGGAAAACAGAGAAGTAAAACTAGTTTCAAATCGTGTGACCTTGTCCTTCGGTAATAATATTTATAAATTTAATAAACATAATAATGCATAACCTGTTGTAGATATCATCACACTTTGTTTTGCAAACTATCAATGGGACAAGCATCGCCTTCTAGAAACATATTTCATTTAACTAAAAAATCTTAAACAGTTAACATAATGTTTAAATATAACATGTTATTTATCCAAAGATCAATTTAGAGACCCTTTCTTGTATTGTGGTGTTGTACCGGGTGGAACAAAACAATTTTATTAAAAACGCTTAGTTTTTAACCACTTCGATTATTTAGGTACAATCGACATATTTTGTAAGCAATGCTCACCTCTTCGGGTTTACTTAAAACTAAATACTTACAACTAGCGAAAAGAGTTACGAAACAAACGTAAATCGGTTGTGCCTAGACAATAAAGTGATTAAAACTATTTTTTTGTTTAAATTTTAATTAAAAAATGTTACCACAAAATAGATTTTGCTGTGAAAAAAATATGAAGAATGAAACAAAAATTACTTTGGCGGATTGAATCGCGAGTTAAATTTAAACGGAATTGATAAATGTCGCGATATAACCATTTTTTTATTTAAACGTTCGCGGGGTAAGAGGGGACTGCGGGCGAGTGTGTGAAAAGGTTCCAAAAACACTCAGATCGAAGAATTACATCCGAATTAATATTTATGTTCAAAATTGTAATAGTAGTATAGACACCCCTGATTTAATTAACCTGATCGAAGATCGAAAAATTATTAACTATCGATACTATGTACGTATATTATGCACAAATACATTCAAACGTGTCCTCTTTAAAATGATTTGCTTATACTTTCCTCAATACTTTCGAAATTAATTATACAGATTTAAATATAATTATTATCTTGATTACGCACTCGATAATTTGGTAAGTATTGGAAAAATTGGGATTAACATCTTATCTTTTTTATTTCCAGTTTTATATTACAATAATTATGATTGGGCGCCTTATCTCAAGTTCGTAAATATATTTTCAAAAATAGAATTGGCAGTCGCTAGTGATGGTCAAATAATAAACAATAAAATGTAAATATGTCCTACTCCCGCTCCCGACATTCTCGGTGAGTGGACTCTTAGTATTTCAAACAAAATTCGAAAACTACAATATATTTCGAAACATTTCGATTGCTTTATACCTTTGCACATCGAAATAGGGTTCAACATTTCGAATGAACAAAATATTTATAATGTCCATCACTACTATTCTCCGAAGATTAATCTTAAATATTTCCCGTGATTCATTTCTCAGTTTTGAAACAAAATAGTAATTACTAATTACCATTTTGAAGTATGTGATACAAGCGCACGTACTTAAGTAGATACTTCGAAATCTAACATATTTTATTGGAATGTTCAGTGAGTTGATTTCTTTGAATGCTAAAATTCTCCGCTGCGTAATGACGAAATTTTGAACCAGTAGGATTATCAAAATAAATTCACATTTAAGAAAAAGTAATTCATATTTTCTTGAAGATGTAAAAAGCGCAGACCCAGACTTTACTTGTCAAGATTAACCCCATAAATAAACCACTCACATTAACACTGAGAAATTTAAAAACAAGAGAAATACACATTTCAAATGTAGAATTAAAATAATTTCCCATTATAAAATGTTATATCATAGGTTATTATGGCTTGTCTGAATACTTGACACATATAGTTCCAATTTTGAAAATGACAATTAAAAATATAAAATTAATTAAGTCGCATCGAGGTAGGCTCTAATCCACCTATTGTTACTTGAACATTTGTTTGATGATTTTATATCCTACTTTGATCTCTTATATCTCTAAGTGCGCTTAAATTCTCATGTCAAGATAAAACGATACTAAAATATAGTAAGATTTATTTTACATGTATTTTTTACATTACAATTCGCTTCAACATTCTACTTGTAGAATTTCGTGAGAAAGAATTGTTGGGTATTCTATATATTATGGTACATTTTATAACACATTAATTTATCCTGATCCTAATTAAATAGTTTGAACTTTTGTAAATTATCACTTTCTCTATGACTTAATAATAAATAATGTAAGCATTTTTTTATTTATTATTTTTTATTTTTGCTTCCACCCATTAGGGGTGATCTTGGTCATGCACAAATAACATTTTTTTCTTATAAACAAACAAGTACAACAAATGACAGAATATAAATATGCAGATGATTATACATCATAAATATAACATAACGTACCATAAATAAACCTAACATAAACATAACATAACGTGACATAAATAAACGTTATCGTAGCTCCAATGAAATAATTTACGAAAATTAAAAATTGTAGCGACTCAGTGAAACGTTCAATAAATTGGAGACGTATTTACCCAATGATTAAATAATCATTTAGAATATGTTGCTAAGCCATTTTTGGGTAGGTTTGTAGGTCGGGTAGTAACTGCTCTCACATTTCGAAACACTTACGTCAAATGAAATAAAACAATGATCAATCAATTTATTTGAAAATAAATAGTTCATCAAACCTTTCATTATCTAGTTCCTAGTAGTTATTAACTCGCGAATATCAAAAACGGAAATAGTGATTGAAAATTTAATACAATATATAAATACCAAAAATATTTCCATCAAAACAAAATTTTCGAAAAAAAGTTTTTTCGTGCCATCAATAATTTTTGGTGGGCGTTATGAAATTGACCACAATGTCATTTTTTCTCGTAAAATAAAGAATAATACATGTCTTGCGCTGTGGACGTATTTCGTGATCCAAAATTCTGACCAATCTTTGCTTAAATTTAATATTCAGATTAGGGTATTACCACTGTTTTTTTTATATTCTTGAAAAAAACTTACGACAATGAAGATATTTTATTTTTATGTTGACGAATAAATTTTCTATGACCATTTAAAATGTGCCATTTTCGATATACCTCCAAACGACAAGTTCGATCTTATTCGTGAATTCGTCGCCGGGTGACGTCGTTGACAGCCGTCTTATCAGACACTGGTGTTTTTCACTTCGTGATGATGTTGTATCCAGTTGGAACCGTTTTGGAATGTGCGGTTTTTAGATCGTTTTTGAAATCAATAATTATTAATGAAAATATATTTTTTAAATTAGTACGATAATCAGAAAAATAAACTGCGTAAAAATGGCTTGTGAAAAATATCTCAATGTGTCACCATGATTATCACAATCCAATGGGTTTGTCGTCAGGAAAATAAAAGAGAGACAGAGCGTGTGCTAAATTAATTGTCCTGGAACCAAAAGATACTAAGTCAGTGACGTCATTGGTTTCCATTCAAATCATTATGGAAAGCATTTCCAATTTCTAGTGTTTTCCTTTATTCAATAGTTTTCTTGTTTGTACTATTAAAAATAAGTATAAATGCAAAGTTTTATCGTTATTCCTATCCTCTCCATGTCTATAATATTTAATTTCACCACGACCTAGTTCACTGAAATAGTGTATCAAGTCTGAAAATAGGATTTTTTCATGAAATCACCTTAGCCGAGAGAATCCCATAGCGACACTATGTCACTATTGCTGTCATTATTCTCACGAGAACAAAATAAACCGATTATAATTATCGTTTCGTTCCAATGGAAATTCTCGATTTCATAGCGATATACTTTTTACAACACTTTTCTGACTTGATCTCAGTAGGTGTGAGTTTCACTGCCATTTTTTTCGAGTGAACCTTAACAATGGTGAATCAAATGCGCATTTTTTTGCAGACAGTTGATTATTCTTGATAATTTTAATTTATTCCCACTTGGCGACCCTCCGTGGAGGATACGTAAACTCCTTGGCTCCGGACTCGCGTGTTTGAAACGCGGCGTAGGCAAATAATTATTTAAATAATAATTAAACTTTTCACCACAGTTTTGAATAATGCAAATCGACATGTTTCCGAACTAATATTTCGTTTACCAGGATACAAAGTATACTAAAAACTAAAAATTTTCTATTTTTATGTTTTATTCTGTACATTTTTGTATTTTTTTACAATAAATATACTATTTTTACATGCTGTACAGTGTTATAAAGGAAAATAGAAATATCATTAATAGATATATCTGTGTCGAGACAGACGTATTGGATACATAAATTAGTGTTTACATATTATTTGATACATATAACATTTCATTACATTAAATGACAATGTGAAAATGATAAAAAATAATAATAAATCTGTTAATCAGCATCTAGTTGGAGTACATACTTATGAAGGGATTTTTATAAAATTTTTGATCTTGGATCTGTCTTGGCTGATGATCCATGACTGTCTGTTTTATATTTCAAAAAAAAAATGTTCAGTCTAACGGCTAGTGGGAGAGCATTATATGTATAGCCTTGTTGCAAAATATCTAAAATTTCTCTGGCCAAAAGTTGTTTTAGCGAAAGGGATTTGTAAGAGATTATGTCCTTTGGTTCTAGTATCACGAGCATTTTGGACATTGTCAAAAGTAGTTTTGTGTTTGAAGAGGTATGCTAGTATGTTTTTGGCATAAAGATGCCTAATGTCTATAACACAGATTTTCCTAAAGATTTCATCCGAGCTGCTTGTGATTGGTAGTTTAAGGATAATCTTTATTATAAGTTTCTGAGCTTTAGATATTGGATCAATAGCGGCAGCGTTTGCTCATCCCCATGCTATGATACCATACTCTATTAAAGATTGACAAAGTGCATAGTAGATTTTTTTTGTTTGTTGTTTTTGGGGTCTTATGCCGTGTTGCGCTAACTCCTTCTTTAGCCAACGTTTCGGACAGCATTGCAGTGTGCATTGCGTTGGCTAAAGAAGGAGTTAAAAAGAATCGAAAAAAGAATTACTTCGTCGAGAATCGAGGACCTGGGCGGTTCGACGCCATATATTTCATACACGATTGTCGTGAAAATTTAGAAAACCTTACACGTGCCAAAATGGGGTATTTTCACAAACTATGAATACCGTTAAAAATGTGTGGAATATTTAAAGGTTAATTTTCTGATTACGATTGTAGTTCTAAAAATATGTCATTTTCACTCATAATTATTTATTTTAAAAACAATCTAAAACCGCAAATTCCTAAACGATTCCAACTGGCTACATCGTCATTATGACATAGAAAACGATAATGTCTGGTAAGACGGCTATCACCAACGTAAACCGGCGTGACGTCAACGCCGCCGAATTCATGAAAATGTCACATTTCAAATCGATTTTTTTTTTAAATTTTTTTCGTCAACATAAAAATGTATGCATTATCGTAATTTTTTTCGAGAATTAAAAAAACAATGATAATACCCCATTCAGATAAGTTGAATTCCAATCCTGCAGAAGTTTTATTCGAATTTGTATTTATAATATTTTGATCTAGCAGTATGCTATTTTTAAACATAGATAATTTTTCATTGTCAATTCGTGGAGGAATTCCATTTTAATGTGAATTTATGATTTAGAAACTTTAATAAGATTTTTTGTATTGTTAGTTTGTAAACAGACTTACAGTATTGTTATTATGAACTTATACACACAATGAAACTACGTAGCGGTCATAAATAATTATGAGTCTTGGCTACGGGAGTTTAAAAAATATATTTTACAATGGAAAATGCCGTTAGATTCCCATAAAAGGGCCACTAGGTATAAACACTCCAATTGCTATTATTTTTGCACCGTTAACGGAATCTTAATTAATTTCCTGGGTTGTTCAACTGACCATGTACATTTTTCTTTATACCGATATGTATTCTCCTATGTACTATAGGTACTAACTCGCACACATAATATCATTGCGAAATAGCTACTTATTTCTGTTAGTATTTATTTTCGGATAAAATATTTATTATTATGCTGTAGTTCCGCGATTGTAAAATCTATTTCCTTTACCAAAATATCGTAAGTTCCCAAAAATAATTTGAACTTTCGAAATGCTTTTTATTTTATTGTTTCCTTTTAATTTTCATGCTTTAAATTACAGACGGTAGTTTTCTCATATATTTTCTGTGTGTTTTGTACAAAATCATGATTTTAATGTATTATTTGTGTTGTTTCAGGACAGACCATTCAACGCATACAATGGAACAACCACTTTGAATGGATCAACCCCCACATCGCGGGCGCAAACCCAAAGCCATCAAATCAACGGAAACAGCCAGCAAATCAATGGAAACAGTCACCAGATAAACGTAAAAAGCAACCTGGTCAATGGAAACAATAATCAGATCAATGCGAAAAGCAACTTGAGCAACGGGAATAGCCATCAGGTCAATGGAATCATCAACCAAGTTTATGGGAATAGCCAAAAGGTTGCAAGTGCCAACCAGGTTAATGCAAATGGCCACCAGGGCAATGGAAACGGCCGCCCGCTCAGTGGAATTGGTCAGCAACTCAATGGGAATGGAAGCAGCTTTCCAGAACCGCCCAAGAAAGCTGTGAAGCCACCAGGACAACCGCCACCACCACCTCCTCCAGTAAGTTTAATTACAAATTATATCCCACACGAGATAAGATCACGCCGCTGAGGAAATTGCATTTAAAGTGCTCCCACACGGGGCGTTTCATTAATGTTGTTATTATGCTAAAGGATAGATGAAAAATCATTGAAGAGTGTGTGCTATATATTGTAGTTTTATTGAATGTTCTCTTGTAACACTGCAATAAATCGTTTCTAAACCAATTTGTTAACACAACCATTTCAATAACTTTCGTGGTAGTCATTAACATCATAAGTCATGAACTTATTGTTTTCTTTGTTTTCAGATGCCAATGCCTGAGATTGACAACGATCAGAGAAATGGCAAGAAAGTTGAACCAGAAAAACCATTCACAAATGGATTGAAATCACCCACCCCAGCACTAGCACACACCAAACCTAAAGCTCCTCCACCACCGCCGCTTAAAAAACCACTCCAAAATGGAAACCACCGCTTGGAGATGCTTCCAGATACACCACCAGCTACCCCGGCCCCAGATTACGACACATCTTCTCTTGTTAAAGTAACTAGCAAACCAAAACTAGCCAAAACTAAATCAGTCCATGATGCCGTCGAAATGGAATCTCTCGAATCCTTCAAGTTAAATAATCCCTCTTCCCCGACCCCCAGACCACCTAATACCTATTTCATGAAGCAGCCGATCGGAACGCTAACAATGAAGAAAGCAAATCCGCAAGTCTCTGTTACCATCGGGGAATACCCAACCAACACTTTCAGGAAACAGCCATCAAAGTTGGAATTCCTGAGCAATGATCTGGTGGACGGAAACGCGAGAAAGGATGAACCCGTAGGAAGCAGGTTACAGTCTGAATTGGTGCAGACCCTATCGAGGTCCAATTTAAAAAAGAAGACTGAAAACGTAAGTATCACGGAATCATTGTATTTCGCAGAAATGTAAACTAGCATTTCATCATTTTATTACATTCACCGCATCGCCAGTGATTTGGTCGTCTATTGTTACATCAACTTGATACTTTGCTTGCAACTATGGATATTATAATTGTAAATAACAATATTATTCGTAGATTTCAACTCATTTATTTTTATTCTGAATATACCACTGGGTGAAAGTGTTTGTATTTCTGTTCGTGTCAGTGTGTTTAATCTTTTGAAGTTGTTTAGCGATATCCCATGTTTTCATTTTTTTATGCCATTTTAAATATTTAAGTAGTAAAAAGGAATCATTTGTAAGGGCCTTAAAATAAGATAAACAGAGGACAACTCTATGAAATTCAAACATCACCCCCATTTTAACATAAACATAATTATTTAGTAACTTCACATTGTTTATAGCCAAGTGATGCTAGGTCAAGTTCCACCCGTCACAAGTCACAATATACCAATGAATGTGTATTTTCCAGGACTTGATAAAGGGTATCCAAACCAAAGCACCTCTAAACACGTTTGTTTCTTCCCCGCCCGAGCCTAACGCCAACTTCCATAAGAGATATGGACATGTCATATTACCTCAACCCCCCTCCATCAATATCCCTAAAATACCAATAGGAAAATCCCTCTCCCACAGCATAATGACAAATAATGGCAAAAGTGACCACAGATTATCAATATCTCCTTCACTTATAAACGGCAAGCAAGAACTCACAAAGACAGAAAGTCTGCCACAAGGAGGAATTCTGAAGAATTCTACGCAGATGTTCATAAACGAACGAAATGCTGCGATAAAACTCTCAGCTCAGCAAAAGAGTATTAAATTTGGGCAAACGTAAGAGAAAAAAATGATTTTTAGCACGAATTTCTTAATGTAGAGGTTGTATTAATAAAACAAAGGTGCTGGGAAATAAACATGACACTTCAATGTAAATAAATTTATTTTCTAGCGAAAGCACCACCTTCATTTCATAATACTTTGTATTTGCACCCATATAAAGATCTGTGTTCGTCTGTTTGGGGTTTATGGTTTCCTTCATTATTGTCTCTTCAAATTTTATTTATTTTTATCAAACACATTTTCTTCGATACTCTATTCATTTCAGTTAGAAATATATTCAACTACTTAACTGGTGAAGGTCTATTTGAAAAATACCCTTGCATTCACCACTTACTACCTACTAATTATTTTATTGTTTGAACCCATACGCAAACTCGAAACCCATCCATAAATTATTTGCTATTCTAGAAAATACACACACATATTGAAATACAGATAAAAACATTTCGAATACAGGCTAAAATGAACTTAAATAATTTTCAATGATGTATTGATATCACATCGGAATAGGAATCTAGATTTATCAAGTAAAGTTCTGTTTACGGTCCCATGAAAGATGTTTTGTATTGTGTAGGCATTATAAAACCCTTACATTTGAGCAAACGAAGCTTTCATGGATTGCATTATAAAAATTAACTTTGTTTGAATACCTCTCTATTTTAGTGTAATATGTAAACTAACCGGTTTCGATTCGACCTGAACCTTCACCGGGGTTTTATAGAGCATACTAAATTAATTACAAAGTTACGTTTAACATAAAAGAGGGAGAGAGAATCACAACTTTGGTGGGGGGAGGAGGTGGCTAAGAAAGATGGCTTAAAAGTGGGTGAAGGGATAGGGAACACGTGAAATGGAGCTATTATTTTTTAACATGTTCCCCTTCCCTACACCCACTTTTAACCCTTCTTTACTAACCACTTCCCTCCCATGTTTTACTGTTACCTATATATTGAAAATCTGTAATTAATTTAGTATGTTTTATAAAACCCTGATGAAGATTCAGGTCGAATCGAAACCTGTTAATTTATATATTATTCTCAAATAAAGTGGTACTCAATTTAAGTTATTTTATTCTCATTATAATTATTAAAAAATATATTGTTTTTAATCAAATGCGTATGGTATTAAAAATCTTCCTAGAAAATCTTTTGAGGTTTCATTGGTCCGTACTTTTATTCTAATGTTTATTTTTTGTTTGTCTTTCAGAACGACAGTAATTGGAGATCCTGAACTTCCCCTAGTTGTAAACCACTGATGTTCTGCATGTATTCAGTGTTATTTTAAACATTCTAAATAATTTATTAACCCTCGTCTATTTAATAAAATATTAAAGTTTCCAAGTGTATTTAAGTTTTTAAGAATAAATCGTACAATTTGTATTACGATATGAAGTGTAAATAATATATTGTGTGCCAGCATGTATAATAAAATAGTCAGTTCTCAAAAAAATCGTTTTTTAATTTGTTTTTTTTTGTTCAGCTTATTTTTTTGTTCAGCTTATTTTTTAAACAATTCTTCATTCTGATGACATTAATAATAATTAGCATGATGGAAATTCTAATACAAAAATCATCATAACAGCATCCAGACCAAAAATCAAAAAAAAAACTTATACCTATTGGTGAACAATTTAGAGCCGCATTAAAAATGACAAATTATTATTATAAAGCCTGATTATTTTTTTAATGATGTGTTCCTTTCCTTGTATCATCAAATACCCCAAAAAAATCATAAGCCGCTATAACTGTATTAACAACAAACAAATAAATTTACAATTGTTCATTTTGTTGGCAGACAAACAATTTACCCTGTTCCTAGATTTGGATTCAATACCAATGTGAATTGGTAAAATACAAAACAAAATTCTTCACTGCGGCAGGAAGCAAGCCCGCAATGAGCCACTTGATAGTTATTTTTAGTTCAGGGAGAATTTAGGTTTATCGAGTAAAAGTTTAAAAAATAAGCAATAAAACTATTTTTAAAATCTCAAATATGTACCAATATTACTTTTAGTTTGTACTTAATTGTACTAAATTTTATTTCAGACCTATTTAAAGTTTATTTTGCACATTTTTGCGTTTTCAGCTATTCCAAAACCGCTGCGTTAAATCACAGTGCCTATGGCCTGATCGGAATAAAAACTGTGATAAAAAACTTCGATATATACTACTTCTCGATATTAGAAGATCAAAAAAAGCAAATTAGAGTATGTGTGCAAAAAAACCCAAGCAGAATCAAATTTAAAATAGCTAAAAAAATTAAACACATTATTTTCGCTGAATTGGGTAAAGTATTCGCAATGCGGATCGTTATTAGTCGCAACCATATCAACCGAAATCTGTGGTGATGCGGAAGACTCGAAGTGGATCCGAGGGTAAGCATTCAAAAGTGAGTTATCCTCTATCGGAGTGGGTTAATGCAAGGGTGAGCAAAACATTGCCCAGCTCGGCAACGAAGTAAGCAAACGGTAAAGGTATTATTTTCAAATATAAACAAGCTCAATGGGGATACGGTAATAATAAGGAAAACCCCATTTAAAGTTAAATTATTATCACCGCCGATTTGAAAAAAGATTACAAAAGGAGATGTCATTACCTGATTCATTTATTTATTTATTCGCGGCAAGAATAGTTTTTGTCTATGGTATATCTTTTCTTCATCCATTATATTAGTCTATGGTCTGCTCAGAAACTAGTAACACTAGAGCACTAGTGATGGGCAGAATCAAAATATTTTGATCGAAACATTAAAAGAATAGAGTATTTAATCGATTTAATCGCTCGGAGTTCAGCGGGAGCAGTAGCTGCGGACAGAGGCAGATTGTTGACTGGTGGGGAGAGAGGGCACATAAACAAAGTATGGTACACATTGGTCTGGCAATATTTCGGTAGGTAAGTACTACATTTTCTAAAAATAGGCTAAGCCAGTGTTTTCATACTGGCAATGTTTATTGTTTACTTACAACCATCACGGTATATCTATGCTTGCAGATAGCAACGTAATGAACCTTAATATTGTTGTAATGGTGTTAATGATTACGAATTTCAAAGCGTTTCATATGGCTTTACATTTATAATATCTATATGTGAACTGAATAAATAATATAAATAAGTTTCTTACGTACTACAATTACTTCGAAATACTACATGCGTGAAATCAATCTCAATAGAAGAAATACTGAAAATATTTCATCACCACGGAAATAAAAACCTGGACACTAAAACAATACCAAAAATAATATTTGTATATCGGGCCGATTGCATCTTTCACATAAAATACATTAAAAAAAATTATCAATTTATGTGTACTAATAACCTTTCCAACTAATTACAAAAAGTCAGAATGACATATTTTACACACACTAAATGCATGGGCATCGTAAATCCTAACCTAAATCATGTTTACATACTCGTAGCATCTTCGGTTGGTAGATAATATTATAATTAAACATTTGATAACTAGTACAGCATAATTGCTTAATTCCAGTTCCCAGTAGATATCAAATCAAAATAAGGTAGTACGTAACACAATGTACCACGAGAATAATATCTCATTTGTCAAGCAATCCGAGATATTTTGACGTTTTTCGGACTAAATGACGTTGCGGCTGTAGTTTGAAATGATTTTTTAAACGATTGTCTCGGACTGTGTGATGATTTTTGACCAAATCGATTCCTTGTTCGATGACGTTTCAAAATGATTGTCTCGGACTGTGTGATAATTTTCGACAGAATCGATTTGTCTATCGAAATATTTTGATGGTCGAACAGATCGAGTAAATCATCAATCGTCATCGATTGTGCCCATCGCTAACGAGCACGCGCGTCGCACAATCGTATATCTATTATCCATGATCATCTATGATTTTGTAACCATAGAAAATAGAAAACAACATGGCAGATCTGTCAAAGTTGACATTACATTTCACGTGTAATTTGAAGTGAGATAACAAATAAAATCCGATTAAATTAACGAAATCCGGTGAATTTTCAAAATGAAGAATAAATCATCTTACCACAAAACAACCAATCGGTTTAAGGTAGGCCCTATTTCAGTGATTTATTTTTAATAACCTATTCGCGGGAATGTTTATATTTTGAAAATCGTAGTACTTTGAAAATAAACTTTTACTTAGAAATGACTGGAGCATGTTTTTCCAAGTGCTTCGGCGAGACAATCCAATAATTAATTTATTTTATGTTATTCGGTATGTAATCTTTTGTTTACCTTTCAGTTTTCATCGTTTGCAGATCGCATCAGTGCTATCGACGTCCGGCACACGGCAATATATCACTTAGATCATGCCAATTCAGATTATCCAGAAGAAAATGAGACTCATTTCTACAAAGCCATTCAAAAATGGAAAGTTCTGAATCTGACGACCGAATATGTCAACTTTGGAAAGAAAGTCGAGAGGATCATAACTCTGCCGCAGTTAATTCACAGGAAGGATGAAGTTGTGAACCTTTTAATAGAAAACCTGGAAAATGGAACTTCGTTAACGCTCCAACCTCTACTGGAGTGAGTAACTTCATTGATTATTCGATTGAAATGCAAGTGGTAAATACAGTGAACTAAACAGATTTGTTATAAAGTTGAAATAAAACATATAATATACTAATTTAGTGTTAATGTACTCAAGGTATCCAATAATCAATAGATAGGCTAGGATTTACCAGGCTCATCTTAGTTTGTTAAGAAGTGAAAACTTAACAGTATTGGGTGAATTAAAAAATGAATTATCTGGCCCTCTTGACAGTTACTTCTCAAAACTTTACTAGTGATAAATCCATGATAATATGCAAAGTCATTTATTTTTCATTCAAATCAACTATAATCAAAATGTCAGTAAATGTTTCACTAACCGCCACACATTTCATGGAATTTGAATTTCTACAAGAAAAAACTATTTACGCCAGGATAGATGGTAAAAAATGCATTATAATTACATTTTTATTCAATCAAAGTTCAAAATTCACTTCTAAATAGATCCCTCTGCTGCTGTTTTGTATGGAATGACACTTGCATAAGTTTTGTATAGATCTAAACCCGCATAAATTACATTAACCCAACCTAATAACCTATTTTGTGCACCTAACTAGTTGTTTATTGTAGTAATTCTTAAAACAAAGTGTAATTTCCATCATCTGTGCCTAAAAGTGTGGCCGTAACTGAAATAATTATCCAAATCTTCATTTTTCTTTCAGGATCATTGTAGTTCTTGCAAAAGATCTCCAAGAAGATTTCTACATCTATTTCCCGAAATTCTTAACCACTTTGATCAATCTCCTGAACACCAAAGACCCGGAGCAGTTGGAATGGACCCTGGTGTGTTTGGCTTTCCTTTTCAAAGCCCTCCGCGTGTATCTGAAGAGAGATATTTTGATAATTTTTGAGGCAGTCCTCCCGCTGCTCTCAGAAACAATGCCGTGGTATGTCAACAACTTTGCTGCAGAGAGTTTTGCTTTTGTGGCTCGTGACATTAAAGACAAGAAGAAATTCCTCAATGTTCTGGTAAAAACCGTTAATACGCACAAAAATGTAAGTCATTCTTTATTACAATATTTTTAATACTGTATCTTAAGAAGTTTGCAAATATAGCTGATTATGGTTTATTTTCTTCTAGGGAATCGTTGGATGTGGCAGACTTCTCTTTGAAGTGTTTCGAGGAGTTGGAAACCAGTTGCACAGCTGCGCAGCTCCTTTCCTCACTTTCCTCTTCGAAAGCTTGGATGAAAAAACATCTTACCGCAATACTTTGTTTGAGATACTTACCCAAACTGTTGCAGACATGTTACAAGTTATCAACCCTAAAAGCAGTGAAATCTTCTGGTCCACCATTCTTAGTACCACAACTAACTATCTGAATCGTAAAACCGACAATGGGGATTACAAGACCTTGGAATATATGCTGAAATTAGTCGGACAAGCTCTAGAATACAATGGGGGAAATTTCATGATCAATCCCTTCCCAGTTATAGTATTGATTATTCAACTGCTGGATGTCAAACTACCTGAAAACATTATGAATGTTACTTCAAAACTAGGGGTACTAGTTTTGCTATCGAAGCATACAAATGTTCCCCATGAAGACGCTGTTACTATCGTCAAGAAAGTGTTACAAATTCCGCATCCAGAAATTGTTAGTAACTTTGTTCAAGAAGTTATCACCTGTCCTAGTTTTGATATCATTGTTCTTCCCTACTTCATCAGTTGTGTTGACAAAATTGATGAAAACATAATCAAAGTGCTCAGTAAAATTTGTGTGACAAAGTCACCATTGTGTAAAAGTGGAATCGATTTATATTCATGGGTTAAATACCCGATTGACTTTGAGTCAAAAACCGATGCCTACAGCCAAAAGTTTTTAGCGGCAGTAGGGAGTGATGTTACTAAAATACTTGAATCGCCTGACAAAAGCATTTGTTCATTAATCTGCCTTCCACATATAAAAAATATGAATATACCAAAAGCGCAAGCCGCATTAGAAAAACTTTTAACAAATTTGATTAAGTTTATTGAAGAAATTAACAGCCGTATAACAGATGGAAAGTTATCTGCCGAAGACACACTAACTCTCCGAAATGCATTGTTTGTCCTCTCCATAACAATAGAGTCGGCAATTCACACAATAAACGTTTTTAGTTTTGAAACATTATGTTCAAAGAAGAATTTGGTAGATGCTCTGATACCACATGCATGTTCTCCTTCTTCGATTAGTGCCTTGCGTATTCTAGACTTATATCTCACAGTACGCAACAGACAAAATAGCCTGGAAACTGAATTGGTACAAAAATTGAGCGGGCTAATGGACAGAAATCTGACATCACCTTTCCACGAGGTTTGTTCATATTTTAATTTACCATTTTTGTTATGTTAAATACATATCGCAACTTTCTCAATTATAGTTTTATTAACTTTGTTTCATAATGTATTTTTATATTTCAGATAAGATTGCTGACCACACACATTTACAGTCTGTTCGAGGAACAAATTCAAAAGGGACAGGACATCAAACAAGAACACAAATCGTCCAAAATCTCCAAATCATTGAATCTGGAGGAAGAATTCAAACAAGAAAAATTTGAAGTGCTCTCTCTATGCTACGCCATAGAGAACTTACCTCCTTCTGTATCTGACTACAGAGAACAACTTGTGAATGTTTCAAGGATGACTCACGGCTCAAAGCAGTTTCAGCTCACTGCTAACACTCCCTTTGAGAGTTTTGCTCTGAAATATGCACTTGGATTCTTGCATGTCAACTTCAATCTCTTGTGGGATCCACTGAAGGCATTTATCCTTTCATACGCAAACGGAATGCCAAACAATCAATTCTGGGAAACGTTTCATCCGTGTTTGGTTCAAGCAACGTCCCATGTTCAAGATGGCATCAAGATTCCTGAATCTACAGAAGGTTTTACAGGAAGTATAGATTTCCTAGTCTCGGCGTACAGTGAATTTTACAGCATTGATGAGAAATTAGACTATAATCTGTATAGAATTCGTCTGTGGGAAATATTGTACGGTGCGCCATCAATTTGTGAAATTAAGAACAGAGATATGACTACTCTTTTCTTAGATTTCTTAAAATTAGAGTTTGAAAGATCACAGCAAGTTAATCTGTTTGTTGAGGATTCTTCTACAATGGATTCTGAGGCAGTCGAAGAGATAATGACTGACGATCCTGATGAAATCTTTAAGGCAGATAAGGATGTTTCTCGTGCCATCAATAAATCCACTTATGATACTTTAATTGCATATCTGAAAGTATACACCAATGTTCAAAATCCTAAAGCATTGTACATGGAAAAATCTTTATGGCAATTGTACCTCGACTTCTTGATGCATAAAAATCCAGTCATTCAAAAGATCGCTCTTGACTGCTTGATGAGATATAAAAATAAACATCTGATTCCGTACAGAGAAAATCTTTATAATTTGATAGATGGTAAAAAGTTTAAGGATGAACTACGTTCTTTTAAAATACAAGCAGATGAAGGAGGCATTAGGGAAGATGACCGAGAAGAAGTCATTCCCGTTATATTGAGAATCACATTCAGTAAGATGATCACCAACATTGGAATAGACAAGAAAGGGGGAAGTCAGTTACGACGCTCTTTGGTAATGCGCTTCCTCTCAGGTTGTGAAGAATCTGAGTTGATTGCTTACACAAACATGGCTTTCAAAATGTTTGAGCCGTACATCAATCTGGAGACGACTGAAATACCTGCCAAGATCCTGGAGACCCTCCAAGAAGTAGCGCTGGTTCCCCCAAAGAGGATATTGGGAGCCCTGCAGCTGGTAGACACCATGAGGGAACAGTTCATCCGGCCTGGACAGGAACTTCTAATGCTGCGGCTACTCAAAATTGTTATTTGTGTTGGATGCGTGATCAATGGGATTCTTTCAGAACAGCATAAACTGAAACCAGGATACGCAAAGATTCTCAAGGACATAAGACACCGGTGCATCCAATCTGTAGGAAGGTTCTTCGAGCAGTTTGAGAAATATGAGTGGTGCTTCGAGGAAAATATTCTTCCAGTTTACCAAGTATTTGTATGGCCAATTATTGAAAAGTTACCTACAGAGGGAGTGTACAGTCCCACACCCCTTCTCAAATTATTGAATATTTGGAGTAAAAATCCACAATACCACACACTCTTTAATGTGTGCAAAGACTCCAATACCGATTACACCCCAATGCTATTTTTTTTACAACTTTTGGCCAATAATAAGATTCATTATACAGTAAATGAAATGTCAATGCAGATTATAGAAAGGCTGGTGACAATGGAATCTGATGAAGAAACTGTTCCTATTGCCATATCAGATGAGCACAGTGTTCCTATTCAAGAAGACCAGATTGCCAAACTAAACTTAAAGGATAAGCTGAATTACGGAAGCAGTATACTTATACCCTACATTTCCACTATTGTTGATATACTCAAAGATAAATTGGCAACTATCAACCCAAAGAAGTTACAGAAGCGTGAGCTTATCATTATATCAAGAGTAACGGAGATGGTACAAGACCCAGAAGTGGTGGACACCCTCCTGCAATTCTCTTTGCCAATTCTTATCAACCGTGTAGGTCAAAATTCTGCAGAAGACACCCTGGAGGCTTCTATCGTTGCTCTGACCAGCTTGTTGACTAAAGCGGCCAATCCCAAACAGTATGTCAGGTTGATCACTCCTCTATTCAGTAAAGTGATGCAAGCTCTACCCAGAAGAGCTCTCTGCAAAGTATTAGACCTTCTGGGGGCCAATGACGAGGCAACCAGAAGTACAGCTTCTATCATCGCCGATATGAACGCCCCAGATGAAAAGTGGATTGAACAACCAGATTTTGAGAAGAGAATCAGTGCTTATAAAAAAGTTTACCAGTTATGTGACGCTGGCCAAATAGATATAGAACTTGCAGCCTTAATTATACACAACTGCTTCTTCATTATTCGCCATTGTACTGACTTATCATTAAGAAATACATCAACTGCATGCCTGCAGAAAATAGTTCCCAAGTTAATTGATCAGTATAAAGATTCACCTGATAAAGATTATCTTTTACGTGACACTATTCTCTTACTTATTAGAAACAGTTTGAAGATTGACAATGAAACGCTGAAGATGGAAGCAATCTCCCTGTTAGGAGAACTAGTGAGAGAATGTTCAGATGGCCATACAACATTCAAAGAACTTTTATCTCTCAGCAACAAGATTAACAAAGAAATAGACTTCTTCGAGAATCTCCAGCACTTGCAATTCCATCGAAAGATCAGAGCTTTACAGAGGTTCTGTAATCACATTAAAGAGTCGCCTGTTGTTCCTGGATATAAAACTTTAACGCAGTTTATAATTCCCCTTGCATCACAGTTTATCTGCTCCGAGAAGTATACCCCAAAGTATGCTCTGGTGGATGCCGCTATTGATACCATTGGTGTAGTCTGCCACCTTTTGCCGTGGCGTCAATATGAAGCCATTCTTAAATTCTACGTAGGAAAAATGCAACAAGCCAGTGAATATCAAAAACAACTAATAAAGCTTGTGTCTGTAATATTGGATGCCTTCCACTTTGATTTGTCCCGCGCTGACAGTGTAGAAATTGTTTCTGTTATTGAAGCTCAAAAGGCTAAACTTAAAGTTGTGCCAGAGCCTGCAGTAGAGAAAGTAGAAGATGAGGAATTGAATGTGCCGGTTGAAGAAGATGACGTGGCTGATGAAATTGTGGAAGAACAACCGGGCACTCTGCCGTTTGAGAGGATCTATACATTGTCTCCCTCCACGGCTAAGAGAGTCATAGCAACCATTACTGAGATATTAGTGCAACTAGATTGGTGAGTTAAAATGCTATATATTGTTTATTTATCTACTTTAAATAAATATAATATCCATGTATTATATATATAAACCTTCCGGAAGAAATTCTCTATATGATAGTGAAAACCCTATCAAACTCCGTTGCATAGTTTAAAAGAACTAAACGCACAAACAGACAGATGTGAATAGTGACTTTGTTTTATACTATTAAGAGATACCAATGCTTTCTTCATTTTTCAGGAATTCTTCTCAAGTTATGGAACACGAATCTGCACACAAAACAATGAGGAAAGGGGCCAGTTCACGCAGAGAGGCGGAAGAAAAACTCAAGCTACCAATGGCGCTGGCAGTCGTTAAGCTTCTACAGAAACTTCCTCAACCTATGCTTAAAAATAACATTTTAGGGTAAAGTTAATATTTTATACAAATATTTGTATTTACACACCATTTTTGTACTAATTTCTATGAAGTTGACTTATTTAATTTTTATTTTTCAGTGTTCTTATGAAAGTCTGCAACTTTTTGAAGTCTCCCATGATTGGAGTTCGCTCAACGGCCAGAGAAATTGTCTCCAAAATCATGTTGGCGATCGGTACAACTTACCTCGGGGTATTAATGAGTCACCTCACCATCCTGCTGACCAGAGGAATACACGTCCATGTTCTCATATCCACTGTTCACACTGTCCTGATCACCTTGAAGGATAGCTTCACTCCTGGCATCATGGACAAGCACCTGCAAAATGTCTTGAAAGTCTGCTTGAATGACTTATTTGGTAAAGCTTCCGAAGAAAAGGAGGTTGTTAAGCTTGGGCACAAAGCTCCCGAAGCCAAGCCAAGCATGAAGAGCTTCTCAACTCTTCGAATCATCGCTCAGAATATCAGCGAAAATAGTCTTACTAACTTGATTAAACCTTTCAAAGATATCGCTGAAACATCTCATTCAAAACGAGTCATTTTGAAAGTTCAGAATGCTTTGCAGAACATTTCCATCGGTCTGGGAGATAATACATACACTTCCACGGCGTCTTTACTCCAGTTCCTTCATGCAGTTTTGTCCGGCAGCATTATTAAACTCAACTTAGGAGCGCCCAGCAATAAACGTAAGGCGACTGACGATCGTGAAGAGCGGTACAAAGTAATGAAGCCTAACAATTGTTTGATTATTACTCCTGCTCCAAAAGGTGGTAAAAAAGGCATAGTACACAAGAACATCAGATCTTCCGCCCAAGCTAACACACATGTATTAACAGAATTTGCGTTGAATCTGTTATTTGCCACGCTGCAGAAAGACAATGTTAGTAATGAAGAATACAGATCTGTCATAGACCAGAATGTGCCTTTCTTAGTTGAAGCCTTGAAGAGTCCTCAAGTTAAAGTAGCAACTCTGGCACTGAAGTGTGTGACTTCTCTGTGGTCCAAGAAGTACGATCTTCCCACAATGAAGAGTCAAATTGGAATAATCAGCGCCGCCATCTTTCATACACTGCATAAATACGCCACATCCGGAATTAGTAAGAAGGATGACAATTTCCATCTGGTCGCCAATGCATTTAAGGTAAGTCAGAGACATTTCTATCTGACAAGTTTAGTTGGAACTTCAAGTATCTTTTCAATGTTATAATATTATATTTTTGTCTATTTTCAGGCTGTCACCGCTTTAATCAGAGATGTGAAATACCACACAATAAACACAGAAGAAATGAAGGCCCTTTTACTTTACGCTGAACATGACATTAATGATTCCGATAGGCAGGCCACAGCGTTTTCTCTAATTAAAGCTATTATAAACGCCAAGTTTAAAATCAACGAAATACATACCATCATGAAGAAAGTAGCGGATATCACTATTCTAAGTGAGAATCCAAGAACAAGGTAAAAACCAATATCTTCCTCATTGAGAAATATATAACAAATCTGTACTTTTTACTGTTATTTTAACACATTTCTGGCGGGTAATAAGGCAAGGCAAGCTATAAAAGTACTAAAGGAAAATCGAATACTATTTGAAATGCATCTCAATTAACCTTGTATGTAATATGTTTATTACGGTCCGCCTATCGGTATTTGCCCATACCTGCTTTCTTCAAATACGCCCGACATCTCTCACTCGCTTGAACATAGGAGTTGAGTGGGTGCGGAACGGAGATAGAGATTAGAATCGGGTTTCGCGGTCATGAAAACCCTCATTCCAGGAATTGAATTGTTACAATAACAAATAATATACTATACTATACTTTTGTTGAAATACCGATGTAAATGAAAGGCACGAAGATAAATATAAAAAGAAAACTTGCATTACGATTCGATAATTATGTACAATAGTTGGGACCTTTGAAGAGATTGGTATTTAATATTTATATAAAAGCATTGAATAATTCCGTCTTTTCTTCCATTGAAATGAGGCTGGCGCAAAAGGTAGAACTACCCTTCCCGGCCGAAGTGTGTTAATTAATACTTTGCATTAACTAATTAATATTTTCATTGGAATTTTAGGGACGAAGCCAGGATAGTCATGCTGGTATTTATAATGAACTATCCACTGGGTAAAAAGCTTGTTCAGCATATACAGTTCTATTTGACGCAGCTGAGTTACGAATTGGACCACGGTAGAATATCGGCTATTAAAATGATGCACACCCTCATTGAAAAGTTCGCAGTGGTATGTTATACGATTCACATGTTATTATTGCAATATGTTTTGATTAAATTAATAATGGTTATGTAAAATGATGTTGTTTTTCTTTCAGGATACTTTAAGTGAACACGCGGCAATGATTTATGTATCAATGGGAGGGAGATTAGTGAACGACACTACAACTGACTGCCGAATTCAAATAGCAGAATGTTTAGAACTTCTGATTCAACGAATTACAGCACCTAAAAAGAATGAACTTTTCAAAATCAATATAACCCTTCTGAAACAATCCAATAAGGTAAAAGCTTGAAATGAATCAAACCAGTAATTTTTAATCTTCAAATATACTTACTTTGGTTGCCAGGATATATGTGACATAGAGCCTCATGGATATTGGAAATCCCAGTCACCCTTTTTTATTCTTATGTGATTTTCTAATAAAATACATTATCATAAAACAGGCCCTTTGTTGCTATGCCATAGCAGGGGTGTTATATTATGTGAGTTGGTGATAGTATTGTTAAACAAGAATATCTATAACTTTATTGACTTCTTTCAGCCTGCTCATGTTGAAATGGCCGCACAGTTGTGTACCAGATTTGTCAATGTGGAGAAGAACAACTTTAAAACCAGACTGGAGACCCTCCTGCCGGAACTGACTGTCCAACTTTACGAGGAGGATCCAAATGCCGGCCGAGGTGTCAGAATAAAGGCACAAGACAAAAATGATATGCTCGGCGATTCCAGAGACAACAGCTTCATTCAAATTCTCAATCTGATCAACAAAATCTGCGAAACATGTCCGGCAATACTAACTGATAGCAAATATGTGAAATATACTGATGAAATAGCAGTCAATTGTCAGACCCTCTTGGCTCATTCCCACGCCTGGGTGAGGTACAATGCCGCTGTATTCCTTGTGTCTTTCTTCAAGTCTTTGAAGCTCGATGACTTTGCTCTTATAGTTAAAGGTGAAAAAGAAACAGAGAGAATCATTGCTCATACAGTTGAGTCTCTGAAATCGCTGACATTGGATCTGTGCTCTCAATTTATACCCGGTGTAGTTACTCCAGATATGGCAGAAGTGGTGAGTTATGTTATATTGTAATCTGACTTTAAATTGTTAATGTCAATCTGACACACTCCATGTTATTAAACTTGAGCCAATGCTGTAGTATTTGAAATGTTTTCCGTGGCTTGTGGATATTTCTGTGAATCCCATTTTTTCATTACTAACAATTGAGGAGCAATGGAAACTTGAACTCACACAAGCTGTTTTTGTTCCCATCGCCTTTTTGGTATCTCCAATCCCTTTATCTGCCGTGTAAATATTACTTCTGTAGGTTTTATACAACCAGAGCTACATGCAAAAATTTGAACACTAGTTACAAGTGAAAATCTTTGTCAAAAAATTGGTGCTTCCAGCTCCTCAATTCAATAGTAATCCATCATGCGGGCATACAATAAGTACACTATTAAAAATTGTACAGATAGAAGTTATGCAAGCTGTAACAATTACCCGCCACAGAGACATTGTCGAACAATCTTTCATACTTTTATAAGCACTTATTTGTAACAACTAATGTATTATTGTCAAATTAAAGTTTTTTTTATCATTGTCCATACTTCCAGGTCTGTAACAACATGACAGCTCTCTTCAAAATTGTAAGTTCGTTATCAGAGGACAAGGATGCAAATCACGAGAATAACGATTATATCCACGAATACTGGGTCATCAGCAAGCTGAAATCTGCCATCAACTCCGAAGTCACTAAAGCTCCGGGGTCCACTGTCATAAGGATGAGCATCTTCAAAATGTTGGAAGAGTTGCTGGTGGACTTGGACAAGGAAACGGTGTTTTCCATTGCTAAGATGTTGATGCCCTGCGTCGTCAGAGAGATGACTAAAACTGATGCCTCGTTTGAGACCCTCAAAAACCAGGCAGACGTAGTGGGAATGAAAATTAGTCATAGTATCGGAGACATTCTTTACAATGACCTTATCGCCAGAATTAATGTCAAATTGAGTGCTAAACGAAAAGAAAGAAAACAGGTAAAATATGGCTCAATTATATATTATATGCAATTATATGCCTTACACAACTTCTCCCAAGTTTTCTTACACAACTTCTCACAGAATTTGAACAATTTACCACATTTCAAAGTTGATTTACAAGTTCTGTGGAGGTTCTATAAGTTCTATTATTATATCATTATTGGCCAGTTGCTTCACAAAACTGAAATAATAACGAAACTTGAATAGAACCTTCACGGAACTTGAAAATCAACTTATAAATTTGATGAATTGTTCAAATTCTGTAAAACAAGCCGTCCCCTAAGTAAATTTGGCAATTTTTTTGTATTTCTAAATATTTTTTTATTTCACAGAAAATTGCACAGGACAAAGTGACAAACCCAGAAAAAGCAGCCAAAAGAAAATTGACCATCAAAGAAAAGAAAAAGGATTATAAACGCAAACGAACAGATGTTTTTAAAGGAAGAACACCAAATTCTAGAGTAAAAACAAAGGGTGATTCAATGGATGGCGATTTCTAAAGAGTTTTATATTATGGTTAACTGTGATAACAATGTGCATTGTAAATATTTATTTGTTGCTGATTTTGAATAACAAATTCCATCTGTGTTGATATTTTTTGTAAAAATATAATGAATCACTTATGAAGTGATTGAAATATGTACAGTATTTTTATTTTTGAAAAGAAATTTCTATATCAAAGACATACTTTCAACAATTAATGCTGTATTCCATCCATTGTCCGGTCGGTCTAGTTCTGGCTTGAAGAGTCCTGCAACCACAACCTTTGAAAACCCCTAACCTGCCCTAACCTAATGGCAAATTTTGCAATTTAGTGACATAAATTACAAAATGATCATTGGAGCCTCTCTCAAATTGATATTTCTGACCTAAGTAAGAAAATACATTAAAAAATAAACCAAATTGAGGCAGCAAGCTGTGAATCTACCAAAAGGCAACAGGAGCATAGGCATGAATTTGGGTTCGATTGATTATTGTACTAGTAGTTGTGAATGTTTTAAAAAGTACCTTGAGAAAGTGAGATTAGATTAGATTTTATTTAGATAAAGAACAAAACAAACAATATATTTATTAAAAACCTTTTATTGCAAAGTTTGGTGGTACAAAATGTTGTTTATCTGGAGCGTAAACAAACTATCTGGTGTGCCGACTCTTGAGCAAGCCACCCATGTGAAAACTTGGCGTTTCCGAGTTAATCTGCCACACAAAGTGATTGCCCCTGTGCCTTATTGACACTCGTAAAAGGGGGCGAATGATGGGTAGGCGGTGGAGCGATTGTCATCAGGACTTGACTGCCCGAGACATGATGCTTGGGTTTGGAGAAAAATAATTTGGCTCTATATGCGTTTTTTAGTAGAGATATTTTCGTGCCTGAACTAATAATGCTGTTTCGGACGAACCAAGGACTTTTGGTGAATCTTTTAAGCTTGTGACCGGTGACGGGTAGGTTAGTTGTTGGAGCGGTGTTGGTCACGATGGGTCATAATATTGATATGTAAATAAGAAATTTGTCCTGTAGGTTTGACTGTTGTAATGCAAAGGCTTCAAAAGTTGGAGGGTGGCCATCAAGGAGAGTATCGTCCTTTGAATCAAGCTTATCTTCCGGACGATAGTAGATGGAGTTTATTTTTAATGGGCCTGAATGTTTTGTGTAGATGGTGATCGAAATTGACATCAGTTTAGGTTTAATATTGTGTTTGTGGGCAATTTTCGAGGCCTTTTGCATTATAAAATCCCATGCGTAGCACGGAGGGCATAGTAGAGCTAGCCATTTAAAAAGAAAAAATGAAAAGTTCCGAGGGGCAGCAGAGAAAATGATAGATATTGTGGTGAATGTGGTTGAAAATAGATATTCAGTTTGCAAGATGGGTTGTGGAGATGATCTTTTTGGACATTCTTTATAATTTGCCAGATGGGCAAACCGCATTCCGTGGTGTGGAATGGAGTTGCGTCTTCCTGGAGCATTCTAGTTGCCAGTCGGTGTTGAAGACCACCCCTGTTGGAATGGTCTATTACTGAGTATGAGTGAGGTAGGTATAATGCCAGTAGCCGAAATAACAAATGGTAATATAGTCTGAGAATGCCAAATTCTTTTACTCTCATTTCCTGAATCTGTGTATTTTCTTATTTTTTCAGAAACAGATTTTTGAATACTACAGGAATTTGGAATAGCGACATGAATGATTTTTTTAAAATTTTGTCATGTAAAACTATATCGGGTCTATTATGACTAATCGTTCGGTCTGTTAGTATAGTTTTATCAAAATATATTTTTTAAATTCATTTTCTAAAAATGAATTTGGTTCGTATTCATAATATGGTACTGTATTACGGCAGTCAATCAAGTTATGTTTAATTACGAAACTTTGGTGAATTATTTTTAACTCAATTATTGGTTGATAATTATTATTTTTAGATTGGCCGAAACTTAGGGAGTGCGTTGCTCCAACGTTCCTTCACGATTAATTCATTTGTCCTATTAAAATTTTAGGATGATTATAGAAATAGTAATTTGAGTTGTAATTAAATGGATAAAGGACTTCTGAAAATAAATAAACCAGTTCCTTCGATAAAATTCTGCGATAAAAAACAAAGATTTAATTACAAAAATAACTGCCTCGCAACGAAATAACTCTTAAATTGTCATTTTTCGTTGATGACTTTTGTAAAACAAAGGAGCTAGATTATCTGAAAACAAAGAGCCAAGAAGCTAAATCACTTTTTTGGAGCTGACGGCCTGAATTTAGAGCTAGATCAAGCTCTATAGGAGTTATTATTTCCCTAGATTTCAGAATGAGTTCGTTTGAGATAGGTACTTAGTGCCGAATTCCCGCAGAACATTTTCGTTTTTTTTTAATACTTCATAACTTCCCTCTAATATTTGAAATTTCTCCAGAATTTTGACCTTATTAATTTTGAACTTTTCAGTTACTTGTGTTTTTTTTTTCCCTAAAAAAGTTTTTTCTTCCCCTAGATCTAGGAAAGTTTTCCTAAACATTACATCACTGCGTATCATGCTACAAACAGTCCAGACAATAGAACCGCTGTATTATTAAACATGTTTTATCCCAATAAACGGGAACTCCCGAAATGGTACGATCCTCAAACTGTTATTACGAAAAAAATATTTATTTATCTTTTATATTATATTTAATTAAATTATTCTTCCATTTATAAACAAAGTTAATTTGTAAAAAAATTATGTTAAATATTTAAATTAAATATCTTCGTATGGGTACACCACCATTAAATCAATTTTTATCCTTTTGATTTAATGGTGGTGTATACAAAGTTATTTATTTTATTCAAATTAAAATTACGCCACAGAGTGAATTTACAATTATTGAATATTTTAGGTTTTAAATAAATATGTTTTTATATCATTATACAGCTTCCAAGTGATAATGATTTTTGTTAAATAAGGCACAGAAACGCGCAACAACCAGCTCCATCGTTTATCCTCATCTATTTTTATATCATGCATAAATATAAATAGTGTTTATAACACACTTATTATATTTTTATAAATTATTTTCATGTATCCATAATTTGTTCAAAAATTATAATTTTCTGTTTATATTTTGTCATCAATATAACTTTACCTATATTTCGTTTTTTCTAGCATTAATAACGAGCACTTCTTTTCTGAAACTCGAGCACCAGCTGACATTGGGAAAGAATATTATAATAATGCACAAAATCGTGCACTGCAAATCTGTTGATTACGGAAAATATGTAAAAACAAAATAATACTACCTAACAAAGATTTTTTTAAATTCAAACTGATGAGTTAGGCAATCTTAGCACCAAGAAATTGCGCTGTGAGTTAATCATTAAAGCACCTCCTGAATAAGGAAGTTTATATTATGATTACAAACAGACAAACAGCATTGCATTAATGGCTGTTGCAGATCATACATCACGTGTGGCACTATAGGTCAGCAGATTGGTTCGGTATGCGGGCCCATTTCAATGCTTTTCCGTGGTCAGCTGTTTGTTTTCGGACTTCGGACCCTTCAAGATGTGCCCAGGAGATTGGTGAAGTCATCAATTCGGCGATGGATGGCTTCATACAATCGACTACTAAAGAAACTGGTGTGGGCTCAAAGCCGTGGTTCAGTCGACAATGCTCCGAAGCAGTTCGACGAAAAAACGCGGCTTACCGAGCCTACAACACATCTCGAACGCCCGAAAGCAGATCAGCATACAACAAATCGGCAAAGGAATGCAAGAGAATCATCAATAGGTCAAAATTCGAACACGACCTGCAGATCAGCAAAAAGCTGGCTGCCTGCCCGCATGGCAGCAGAGCATTCTGGTCGCTTGCGGGCTCAATAGGTCGAAATTTTTGCAAACCCAGTTTGCCACCTCTTACCAGACCTGACGGCTCACTAGCAAACACCGCCACCGATAAGGCAAACCTTTTAGGGAAAATGTTTGCGGAAAACTCGACCCTCGACGACGGGGGTGCTGTTCCGCCGTCGGTTCCTCACTGCGGCTTCTATATGAAAAAGCTGAGGATCCGGCATCGGGATGTACTCCACGTCATACGGGGGCTCGATGTTAACAAAGCTAGTGGACCTGATGGAATACCTGCCCTGGTATTGCAGAGGTGTGCTGCGGAAATAGTTCCAGTTTTGACAAAGCTCTTCAAAATGTCCCTGAAGTGTGGCACTGTGCCCTCTGGTTGGAAAAAAGCGGTCATTCACCCTATTCCCAAGAAAGGTGACCGCTCCAACCCGGCCAACTACCGCCCCATAGCGATCACATCAGTTCTGTCCAAAGTGATGGAACGTGTGATCAACGACAAACTGCTCACATACCTCGAGAAGAACAAAATTATCAACGACCGTCAATACGGATTCCGGCGGAACCGCTCGTGCGGTGATCTTCTCGCGTATGTGACGCATGTTTGGGGGCGGTGCCTGGAACGTCACGGTGAGACCCAAACGGTCGCACTAGACATATCCAAGGCCTTTGACCGGGTCTGGCACCGAGGACTTGTCAACAAATTGCATTCTTACGGACTTCCCGCATCCCTGTGTACGTGGATTGCTGACTTTTTAAGGAATAGGTCGATTCAGGCGGTTGCTGACGGTTTCACCTCTTCCTCGCACTCCATAAATGCTGGCGTCCCACAGGGATCGGTTCTGTCTCCGACTTTGTTTTTGTTGCACATCAATGACCTTTTGACATGTGCACCGATTCATTGTTACGCGGATGACAGTACAGTTCATGATAGCTTTTTGTTTGACAAGCCCCCAAAGGGCACACAAACTCCAACGGCTCGGAGGGCTTTGAAGCAGAGAATGGACGGTTATCTCGAGAGTATTTCCTTCTGGGGTAGAAATAATCTCGTCGAATTTAATGTTTCAAAGACCCAATCCTGTCTGATTACGTCTAAAAGGGATCCAAATGATAATATAGTCTCCTTCAACGGAAGCAATCTTCCGAACAGGCCTTCCATTGATATGCTTGGTGTAACTATAAGTGACCAGCTCAGATACGGGGGCTCCATCGAAGCCAGAGTAAAGTTGGCCTCTCAGAAGCTGGGCGTACTGTACAGGGCCCGCAGATACTTTAATAGTACACAACTGCTCACCCTGTACAAATCGCAAGTGCGCCCTACTGTCGAATTTGGCAGCCATCTCTGGTCTGGAGCCCCAAAATACCTGAAAAAAACCCTTGACTCTGTGCAGAAACGGGCGGTCCGTTTGATAGATTCCCCAATCTTAACAAACGGACTGCAATCTTTAGAGCACAGGCGTCAGGTAGGTATGCTGTCCTTGTTCTATCGGTATTACAATGGAAGATGCTCTGAGGAACTAGCATCATTGATCCCTTCGGCACCGGTGCGTAGTCGGGATACACGCCAAACGCGCGCCCAACATTTGTACACAGTTGACACTTGTCACATGAGAACGGGTCGCTTCTACGATTCGTTCTTAAGTTCAACAGCTCGGCTGTGGAACGAACTGCCGGCCTCTGTGTTTCCTCCCTCCTACAACATGGGACTCTTCAAGACCCATGTTCACTCCTTCCTCTCCACAAAAAGACCCTCCACACAGCATCCCCAAAGATGACATAGGCCCTGAGGGAAATTATTTTCTTCAGGGCCTCCTGTGTGGAGTAAATATAAAAAAAAAAAAAAAAAAAATACATATTGCTTCATTTATGTAGACGTTGGACGCAATGGACGGGTATCTAAAGGAGGTGTATTTCATAACTGTATTTTGTACCAAGCTTTAGAAAGCTTTGTACTGCCAAAGTCCTAGTTGGCGATAATACATTTACCTTGAAAGAGTATCTATTAAAACCTTTTCCAGGAAATCAATTATCGTTAAATCAAAAAAAAACACTATTGTTTATCCTGGGCTAGAAGAGTTAGTAGTCGAAAAAGCTTTCGGTTTACTAGCTGCCAAATTCAGATTATTTGAGAAACCGAAGCCCTACAGTCCTGAGAAAGTTGTTAAGATAGTAAAGGCTTTACAAAGAGCAACACGCTTTACTTTTACTTCTGTAGAATTGGCTCCGACAAACAAAATTACAGAACAAGCAGTATGAATACACAGTAGACAAAGAAAATTATGATGCAGGGATTATTATTCCATGAGCCAGATCCTCATGGATTGCAACTTCGTCTTCCGGAGAGATATTTATATATAGATGCAAATATTTTGACGAAGATAGATCTGTCCCTTGGCAGACAAAAATGATACATTAATAACTACCGGCTATTCCATTAATAGAAGTGTGTAAAAAAGAAAGAAATTGAAATATACATACCAAATTACACATACCGCCACTTAACCCGTGAGACGGCCGGTTCACTGATTAGTAGTACGATATCAACAGTAGTAACAACCAGTCTAGAATTTTTATAATATTATTTATTTATGTATATATTACTATCATGCAGAATCACTGCCCAAAATTAGTTCACTTTATAAGCCGGGAATACACATGCCTGTAGCTGGCACACTTGCATGCAAGCTCCTTGCACATGCCAGCTACTATCATGTGTATACGCTAACTTGCATGCCTGTACCTGCCTTGCAAGTAGATTGCACAACATTTGATTTACTGGCATGCAAGTTGAGGGAGGGGACGAGGGGGCCTATGAAACCGGCATGTGTGAACGTCGCGACAGGTACGGGCATGCCAGTAGACATTACAATACAATTGGCAGTACACATTGTACTGCCAATTGCAATACGATGAGATTTAATTCACTTCGAATGTTTTCCATTGCCAAAAAGCTTGAGACTACTCAGTCTCAGAGTGATTTGAGACACGTACTGTCTAGTGACTGGCATGTGTATACGTCTTGCAAATACAGGCATGCAAGGACGCAACTTGCATGCAAGTTTAACTTGCATGTGTATTCTCATTGCGCCAGTAACTTGTACATGCCATTAACATGCATGCAAGCTACTGTTCCATTTTACAGGCATGTGTATCGCCGCCTCCCCAGGACGCCTTGCATTTCCCGCAGTTGCGATTGATTGGCGTGGACCTTGAGTCCAAGGCCGACTAGGTACCTACTCACTGCAATGGGTCTTGGGTGAGCAGCGTGAGTCACGATGACACGCGATGACATCAGTCAAATACAATGTAAAACATTATATTATGATAATATTGAAGTGTCATTGAAATTGAACACCATGTTTTGTGCATCTGTATCAGTGAATAAATTATTAATAATGTATTTTGAATAAATAGTCAACAATATTTCAGATGGGTGGGTACGAACCAAGCTAAAACAGTTTGGGAGTCCTGCGTTTTGACGCTCATCACTGCTCATCACGGTCCACCAATCTACAAAAACTGAACAAAAATAAAACTTTGAACGGCAGTGGTTTATTAGAATGGTTTATTGAGAGTGGTTTATTTATTCCAATTATATGTGGCGGACGGTGTTGTATTTTCGATTCGGGTTTGAAATCGATTGTTTCATTATAAGTGAATTACCTACGCACACAATCTTGGAAAATTGTATAATCTAGTCGAGATTCTGTTGAGTTCAATAATAACACTATTGTTATATTATCTTTCGTATATGGCGTGAGTGCTTTATTTATGTAAATGGCTAATAACAGGAAGTGTTACATTCGTCGATCTAGGTATGAATTGATGCACTTGGTCGATGATCACTGGTGGCATTGCATATTGCATTGTGCAGAATAAACAATAAACCACTCACTTATTGTGTATCGTGCAGTGATGGTGCATTGGAGTGATTGTTGGTGGTATTATATCTTATTTTGACTGTGTTGAAGTGTGATTGACAATGGAAGCAGATAAGACACATCAAGTGTCAGCTCTCCTGGCCTGCCGGTCCGGCGCAGACCTGAGACGGCTCCGGGGGATGGACTCTCCCGCATTTCCCTTCATCACCCTAGCTTGCAAGCACAACAGGGCTGACTTGTTGAAGCTGTTACTAAAGGACGTCTCGGATGCGGCAGTTGTTGGTGTACCCCGTTGGTGTTCAGTGGAGCACGAATATGAAGGACAAGATGCTGTTTATTACGCCATCCGCTCCAGCAATGTGGAGCTCTTCCACATACTTCTCGGCTCAGCTACCCCTGAACTCTCGGAGCGACTCATTTCAGAGTCTTATGAGGAATTACTCTTAAAGAATGTTTTTTTGTCAGAGGAAATGCATCTGTTGGTCCGATACAAATTACTCGATCTACGTTTCTTCTCCAAAGGCGACGGAGCGGTTCCTGTCAAATCCTCTGCCAATATCCAAGAACGCATTCAACTGCTTGTGGAAAATATTACGAGTATCAATACTTATACACAGAGATGTGCTTTATTTCAAATAAATCCATTTGAAATGGAAATGCAAAATGGGTATTTTCCATTTTGCATTTTAAATGCTTTTCTAAAAACCATTTTGCATTTTGCATTTTAAATGCTTTTCTCAATGCATTTTCCATTTTAAATGCTTTTTTGCAACATTCTTCCTACTATATCCACTCTTCTTTTTTTCATAAGCCCCAAATATCAGTTGGTCCTCAACCTATGAGAGATAATTTACATTTGTCAAGTCGCTCGACGCTCCCTGGTAGGAACCCTGGCAATTGAGTGATACCATTACAAAAAATACTATGTACTTCAAATACTGAACATGGGGCCATGGCGCTGTAATATTAAATGTTAGATAGCAGTATCTATGTTTTTACAATGGCAACATTAGTCCCGCGCAAATTTTTTGTGGTTTCATAATCTGTAGTCGTGGTGTTTTTGGATTTACATCATGTAATATGTTTGTTCTACATTAATGCCCATTATTAAATGACAAAATTGTTTAAAAATTCTTTTAATTGTTTGACCTCAGAAACCATTTTGCATTTTCAATGCATTTTGAAAATAGGTATTTTGCATTTTGCATTTGAAATGCTTTTCTAAAAACCATTTTGCATTTTGCATTTTCAAATGGAAAAGTTTTGACCCATTTCCATTTTGCATTTCAAATGGTTTTGGGTACCCATTTTGCACACCTCTGCTTATACAGAAGTGGACAGTTATTTTTTATACACGGCCAAGTTCATAGCTCAAAATATCCACATACTAAAACATCAATTGAAGTCGACGTACAATATTCTGCCCTGGGAAGAAATGGAGTTCTGCCTAGTGAGCTTTGTGTCTGCCCACATTCGGCGCCAAGAATTGAATTTATTCTATTTGTCCGTACTGAGGAAAGAGAGGTTACTGAAGGATTTGAATAAGTTTGCTTCTGCCCTGCAAGAGTTGGAAGTACACATTTTGTCTACAGATATCTGGGAACTTCAGAAATCGGTGATCTTTGGCCGTGAGGACGTTGCCGCTGCCATCAGCAGCAGATACCCACACTTATACTCTGACTATAAGGAGGTGAGAGATATGTCCTCGCTCCATGTAATAAAGACATACTTAGATGCGGCCTTACTGGCAGACCCTGCTACTAGGCTCGGCCAGTTGACTATCAAGAGAGCCCTTCAGGTGACGGGAGAACATCTGAAGAACACATTGGACAGCCCCAAGCTCTCCCCAGCCGTGAGTGACCTTCTCCTCCTCGCTGCACCCAAAGAATCCAGAAAAGTTCTGCAAGACTTGCGCCTCTCTCTATCCCATCCACACTCAGAGTTAGAAGACCCTGTACTGTATTCTAACATTCAAAATGACATTAAAAAGATTGCATCCGTCATTACTGACATAACGTACTCCAGCAAATTTAACAAAATAAAGTGTATGCTGACCACGCTCATCAATAGTGATAATTTAGATGAAATTCTTGAAATTGCAAATATCTTTCGCAATATTTGCATTGTGGATGTCCAAGAAACAGATACTGTTACAAAAGGCCATCGAAAAATTGAAGATTTTATCGAAGACATTATTAGAAAAATAGTAAATCAAACTCCATATGAGAAGAAACTCTTTGCTGAAATAAAAGATGTCCTCAACAAATCAAAATTACAACATCAATTAACAAAGGAAGACTATTCAAGTATAAAAACATTAGTTTATTTTTCTTCGGCCTTTAATGACGTCAGTAAAGAAAGAAAGGGAAACATAATAAGGGCTATTAAGTTTGCAGCTAACAGAGCCTTAAGAAACATTCCATCTCAAGAAAATCCTATAGAAAATGGAAGACATGTTTTGCTAGGTAGCCTATTATCCAAATTTTATGACAGTGTATCTACGAGAATCAAACCGGAGATAGCTTTCGAAATAAAATTTGCAATAGCTAGAATTTGTTATACCGGATCTATAGATGAGGGTAATATTAAACGCATTGATGAATATGGTAGACAATTATTGTTGAACAAATTCAATAAAAATAATAACAGACATTAAAAGTGTAAGAGTGTTAAAAACATCAGGGAGATAACTAGTAAACGACTTATTCAGAAATTAACTGAACTGGGAAAGACCGTAGGAACTGATAGAATGTGTGGTCAGTTTTATGATTATCTTTCAACGCTCTATAAAGATGAGACTAGAAATAGATTGATGGTAGAAGCCCTTGTGCTGGATACCATGTCCCTATTAGATAGCTCAAAATGTGTTCCCAACAATGTGCTGTATCTAGATGGGGACATGCCTCTGTTGAATGGCAAATGCTTGCGCAATCACTTAGCTCACGGGAACGCCTTGGTAGACATTCTACCAACTGATGCTTGGTCCGCTGTGCTCCTCAATGCCATAAAACTTACTGAAACCAAACACCTTTTACTGAACTGTAAAATAGGGAACATTTTCACACACAATATCAAACTACTGAGACGGAGATACAAGCGGGGCTTATCTATTCTTAACAAACAGAAGGAAATGTGGAAGTCACTTCTTGACGGAAATTTTGATAAATTCGTATTAGGAATTGCGGAAGGAGCTGATATATGTTCAAGAAAGGAAGATCTGTCATCTACGCTACACTACGCTGCGCGAGGACCTAATCTTGAAACTATCAAGTTCTTGACCAAACAAGAAATGTTTAGCAATGAAGTGAGGGATGTCAATGGTCGAACTGCCCTGCACATAGCTGCAACTTTTGGAAGAGATGTCATTGTGAAATTCTTAGTGGCAGAAATGGGAAATGCAATTAATCACGTTGATGATGATGGAAAGACACCGTTACACCTGGCTTCCTATAATGGCCACAAGAAAACTGTCATGACATTAATTTCACTAGGAGCCAAAACTACTGACAAAGATAACGCGGGAAATTCTCCATTGCATTACGCCGTGATGAACAATTATTTAGATGTGGCTAAAATCCTTTTGAAGAAAGATGCTACTGTGGATGAAAATACTGTTATTGGGGGTTTTACTTCTCTTCACACAGCCGCAGAATTTGGTCATGCAGAAATAGTACAGTATTTGCTGTTAAATGAAGCTGATGTCAATGCTAAGACCAACTTAGGCGCATTTCCATTGCATCTGGCAGCATTCAATGGTCACCAGGAGGTTGTGAGCGCTCTGCTTGAGAAGGGGGCTCATGTGAACCTCAGGGAGTCCCAGGGTCAGTACCCATTACATTTCGCAGTGGAAAATAACCACAAAGAGGTTGTCAAGATCCTCTTGGATAAAGGTGCCTTTGTGAATAACGGAGAAGTGACATATAATCATACCCCCTTCCATACAGCTGTTTCAAATGGCAATGCATTCATCGTTGGTCTACTGTTGAAACGTAACGCCAATGTCAATGCTAGGAGAAATGATGGACTTACCCCACTTCACTTTGCAGCCAAGGGTGGATATGCAGATATAGTTGACCTACTGTTACAGAATGGAGCTCTGGCAGATAGTAGGGATGATAACGGCTCAACCGCATTACACATTGCTGCTAATCTTGGTCATACTTCTGTTGTGGAGACTTTAATTCAAAGAGGAATCGACATCCATATGCAAGATAAATGTAAAGTGACACCATTGCACCTGGCTGCACAAGCAGGTCATCAGCAAGTGGTAGATATTTTGCTAGCTGCAGGATCTAATGTACATTCTGTAGACAAAGAAGGTTTCACAGTTCTGCACCTCAGTGCTAGAAATGGTCATGAAGCTATTTCAGAGGCTTTGATAAAAAAAGGGGCTAAATTAAACTGTAAAAATAATAGTAATCGTACACCAATCCACGAAGCTGCTACTAAAACTTGCAATGAGAAAACTATTCAAATGCTGCTAAAGCATGGAGCCGATGTTAATGAGAAAGGAGAATGTTGTAGAACAGCGTTGCATATTGCGTCGTTTTCTGGACACAGTTCAGTGGTAGAAGCATTACTTCACGGAAAGGCTGATGTTGATGCCCAGGCCGAAGGTGGTTCCACTGCGTTGCATCTGGCTGTCAGTGGGAATCACAAGGCAGTCGTTAAGATCTTATTAAAGTATGAAGCGGATGTTAACCACTTGGATGCTACAGGTTCTACCGCGTTATGCTGCGCAGCAAAGAATAACAATAAACACCTATTAAACATTTTAATTGCCAAAGAAGGGGATGTTAATTTTGGTGGAGGCTTACTTCTGTTATCTGCAATTAAAGCAGGGCATAGACTTGTAATTGAAGCTTTGTTAAAGAATAAAAATGTTGACATTAATATTAAAGATCGAGATGGATCAAACCTCTTATATATAGCAGCTGTAAGCGGTGATGCATTAATAGCAAGAGCACTGATAAAGAGAGGTATTAAAGTTACAGATTGCGTACAAGACCCTTCGCCTTTATCCATTGCGATATCATTTGGACATACGGAATTTGTTGAAGTTTTGCTAGAAAATGGAGCCAATGTCAATCCTGCAGATCCTAATCTATCACCGCTCTATATCGCGGTCCTCGTGAACAAGCCAGATATTATGGAAAGGTTACTCCACTGGGGAGCAGACTCTAACATCAGAGATTTGAAGAATAGAACACCGTTAGAACTGGCAATTGCTAATGCCCAAATGCTAAATACCTTAACACTCTTGCAACAAGTAGGTTCTAGGATTAATGACAGAGGCAATGACGACTGGACATTACTGCATATCGCGGCTCAAGCAGGTAGTCTCGAAGTAACAAAACTCTTGGTAGACCGAGGAGCAGACATAAATGCTAGAAACAGACTAGGCTCTAAACCGATCCACATAGCCGCTAGAGAGAGCCATCATCACATCTTGACTTTCTTCCTGGAGCTCGGGATGAGTATTGATGATCCGGGATCCGCTGGCCGTACCCTAATGCATTGTGCCGCGGCAGGAGGGCAGATAACTGTGGCTCAATACTTGATGGACAAACATGTCGATATTAATTCCACCGCTTTAAATGGCTACTTGCCTATTCACTGTTCTGCCGAACAGGGACACACAGAGATGGTTAAGTTCTTATTACATAGCGGTGCAGTGTATGACGCCATGGACTACCTTGGTAGAACCCCTGCAAATTTGACTAAAAGTCGAGATATTAAAGAATTGTTAGAGTCAGTTGAAAAACTATTCAAAGCTGTCAAAAGAAATGAAGTTTTGATGGTTGACATTTTGGTTAAAAACTTGTCAAAATATGTAGATGCGAAGAGTTTGACAATGCAACACTTTTGCACATTGCATCCTGGAAGGGATTTCAGGAGGTGTGTGATATTTTGTTGAAGAGCAAAGCCAATCCTAGTGCTGTTGGAAAGGGCGGCAATGCTCCTCTACATTACGCATCCAAATACTCTCATCCGGGAATAGTTGAATCTTTGTTGAAAAATGGTGCAGCACACAACTACAAGGCTGACAATATGAAGGCTCCGTTGGATTTTGCTACACACAAAGATATCAAATCTTTACTGCAAATAGTTGAACTCTGTTTTAAGAAAGTACAAACCCGCAATGTTACGGTAGTTAAAGATATAACCAAAATAAAGAATGTAGAAATCATAAAGGCTGTGATGAAAGCTCGCGACACCGATGGCAACACGCTTGTGGTTTTTGCTATGAAAAATGGTTTTCCTGACGTAGATGAGTTGAAACAGATGTCACAGGTCAATGTTCCTCGCATCTTATCCAAGGTGGATTCAATGTTTATGCTAGAAAGATTCACAGAAGCCATAGATATTTTAAAACAGCTGCTTCGTGAGAGAATTGAAATATTGGGAGAGGATAATCCAGGAACGCTGGACATCCAATATAAAATAATGTTAGCGTTGTACAAACAGTCGAAATATTTTGAAGCCTTGCCTATTTTGGAAGATATCTATAGGAAGAGAGTGGAAGCATTTGGTCCTCACCACCTAGTTTCCCTGGAGACCAGGAGTACTCTGGCTTTATTATTGCACCGGCTCGGAAGGAACAAAGAGTCGTGGGACATATTCCAGGAAGTTATGCTGAGACAGCAGGAAATGCTGGGCGAGGGGCATATGGAACTAATGCAAACTAAAACCCATGCAGGGCTTGTTCTCCACGCCCTAGGGAAACACGAAGACGCCTTGCGGTTGAACATGCAAGTTTACAAAAGACATAAAAACACACTAGGTGCACATCACCCGGACACTGCGTCTTCAAAATAATATTTCCATGGTTTTGTGTGATCAAGGCAAGCCCGATGAAGCCCTTGCTTTATATCAAACTGTTTACGAAACCAGAAAAATGATTCTAGGACTGAATCACTCCGAGACTCTCAGAGCCAAGGGCAATATGGCAAATGTTCTTATGAGCCAAAATAAACTTGATGAAGCTTTGCAAATCGTTCAGGAAACATTAGCTATTCAGAAGAATGTGTTGGGACTCAATCACAGTGATACAGTTTACACGCAAAGTCTTATGAAGTTTCTACATCTCCGTCAGAGAAATGTGCATGATGCCCTGAAGGTTCACAAGGCGGGCTTGAATGCGAGGAATGCCTCCTTGGGCCCCGACCACCCAAATTTCGTACAGCTGGATGGACTTCTAGATAGCTTGGATAGACCATCAATATATGATGTTAATGCTGGCTATGCTCCTCCTTGTGATGTTTATTTGCTAAATGCAGCCAGTGAAGGGGATAGTAGCGCGGTTCGTATTTTGATAGAGAATGGATCGGACGTGAACACTGCGGATGGCGAGGGAAGAACGGCGCTGCACTTTGCCACCACCGTGGATGTTATTGAACTGTTGCTGGACAATGGAGCCAACGCTACTGCCGTGTCACAGAAGGGGAACACCCCACTGCACCTAGCCACTTCCAGAACATGCGGACAAACAGTCCGTCTACTGTTGCAGAACGTAAAGAGGACCAAACCCAACGCTTACCGTAACTTTATCAATGCTAAAACTGTAGTGGGAGGTTCCACAGCTCTGCACATTGCTGCTAAGAAGGGCACCGCTGACATTGTGAGTTGCCTGTTGGCACACGGTGCGTGCTACAACAGTCGAGATAGAAGCACCAATCGAACGCCTTTGCAATGTTCGAGCAGTCCATCTGTCACTAAATTGTTGCGTGTAGCCGAGGAAGTGTTTGAGATGGCGGGGCGCGGTGGCACTGTGTTTCCTCAGGGAAACAAGAGGCATTTGGCGGCGGTGGCGAACTCAAGAGATACAGAATACAGAACTCCTCTACAGCTGGCCGCAGTTCGTGGTCACACCGCCACTGCCAGACTACTTGCCGGGCTTTTAAAACCCATGGATTAACCTACGGCGGGGGCTATGCTTATGTCAATGCCATCACGTTGCAAGTGGCTTGTTTTATAGGGGCGATGTGGTCATTTTTATAGAGTCCGTGATTAGGTCACAGAAAATTTGTTATACTTCATAAAATGTTGCAATAAAGTATTGAACATAATAAATTCCTACATAATATTAATCATTCATTTCACAGAATAAGGTCACTGCGAATGTGTTATACTTTATTCCAATCATTATTATATTTGTTTATTTCGATACTTAGGACGGGTTGTTTCTGAGAATTTGAACAATTCTTCAAATTTCAAAATTCATTTTCGGGTTCTGTGAAAGTCCCATTCAAGTTCTGTTATTTTCACTATAGGCTGGCTGCTTGACAGAACTGAAATAATAACAGAACTTGAAAAAATCTTTCACAGACCTTGACTCCCAAAATTAACTTTGAAATTTGAAGAATTGTTCAAATGCTCCCAAACAACCCGTCAGTCATTTCATTTTGATACTAATTTAAATGATTATTAATAAGACAATTATTGTCATTATGGAGAATATATATTTTTATTGTCGTTTAGTGATTCACCTCAAGGGCATTTCACAAATGTAGTAGTTACAGTATATTATTTGTAAGGTGTTATCCTCTTATCCAAAAATTAATAATCTTTTGACAAGGTAGGGATATAATTGCATTGATTTAATTAGGTCAACCATTTTTTTTTAAAGAGGAGATGGTTTACGCGTAGTTCCCTTGAGCACTTAGGCCATAGGGCCAATGTGCTATCTCCCATTTCACCTCAATCCTTTAACAACAACCCAGTCCCTTTAATAAAGTTCACCAGGGCTGTCATTGGGTACGTGGCTATGTCTTCTGGTTCCACTGTATGTCTCCCCAGGTATCTCAGCCTAGTTCCCACCAGGGCAGGACATTGGCACCATAGGTGAATTGGAGTCTCTTCATCCTCTTCACATTTTCTGCATCTATTGGTGTTTTCTACTCCCAATATCTGCATGTGTCTCCTGAGATGGCAGTGTACCGTTAGTAGTCCTACCCTCGGCGAATTTCTGTCCATATTGAGTAGTTTCTTGGTTCGTCTAGGGTTTGGTCCTTTTATGAGTACTTTGGATTGTCTCATTCCAGGTACCCTCTTCCATTCTTTGCGGTGCTGGGATTTGACCCACCTGTCAATATGTAATTTTGTGTGGCAAGCTACTACTCCTACGGCCGACTCGGATCCTACAAGTGGTGCTTTCGCCCCTTTCCTTTGCTAGTTCGTCAGCCCGCTCGTTGCCCTCAATACCTTTATGTCCTGGTACCCAGATTAGGGTTATTTTATTGATGGTAGCGAGTTCTGTAAGAACAGTCCTCTGCATTCCGTCACCAGTCTGGAGTCGCATCGGTTACTTCCAAGTGCCATTAGAGCTGCCTGGCTATCGGAACATATGCTTATGTTTTTATTCCTGTACCGAATACGTATATTCTCCTGTGCGCAGGCCAAGATGGCTTTCATCTCAGCTTGAAATAGAGTACAGTGTGAGGTATACTGAGTTCCCTCTCGGATCCCTGCAGACAGACTCCGGCCCATGTTCCCTCCTCCATCTTGGACCCATCCGTGAACCAGATTGGTTCCTGTTTGGAGGTAGGACTTGGAATATTCCGCTTGACAGAAGTATAGGTCAACCATAGAATAATGAACCGCCTTACATATACGTTTGAATGGAGAGTAGTGTCGCCGCTGACTTGTGTATGCAGTAAAATTTGGTTCTCACCCATTTAGCATGCATTCTGTCTCTTAAACTTGCCTGACACTGTATATCGCTATCCCTTTTGAATTTCATAACAATGGTGAAACAAAATTCTGCATAAGAAATATAAGCAAAGAATGGTCTAAGTTTTGGTAAGGATTTCTTGTTTTTCTTCATCTATTCTTTTTTATGGGTATTTTTTTATTATTTTTACATGTTCTAAATTACTTTGTTACTAAAAAATCTACATAAAATTATTGTTGACTGAAATAACAAATTTGGTAAATATACAGAGCAGTGTTTTATGTCAACGGGTCCAAAGAGAATATTGAAATGTTATTTAGTGAATTTACATATTATTTTTACACAAAATATTATTTCATAATAAGGAAGTTGAGTGAAAAATATTTTGACTTATAAAAAATATGTTCATGTAGATAAAAAAATATCGATTCTAAAAATATAAATATATTTCTATATTATTATTCTTAGAATTAGTTAAACGTTCTTGAAAAAGCATTCAATAGCAATAGACTGTAGACGCTCCACGATTGGTCGAAAGAATTCTGACGTCACATGTGTCGTGACTTGTACGTTCAACGGATCACCTATGGTGCATCTCTTTCTATTACATGAGAGATGGTCGGTTTAGATGAGAGAGGTGTATAGGCCAAAGGTTTATTTGGGTTTGTCAAATATATGTATGTATTTGTTGTTATTATTATATGAAATGGATTTCTAAAGATACATATTCGTATAGTGCTTTATAATAATATGTTGTTTATTGCATAACTTAGAAGTTTTTATTATTATACATGTCACATAGCATGTGATACACTTCAGGCCGCCGGCCGCCCAGAAAGGTCTCACAGTGAACTGGGCTGTAAACCGTTATTTTACTTTTGGTCTTTACTTTTCTGCGCGGTGGTCCTGAATTAGCGCGTGGAACGTCAACAAGTAGCGACGGCAATACGGTACAGTACCGTACCGGGCGGGAAAAGCAAATATTCTAACTTAAAATATTAATTTAACTATGAAATCTTAATCAATTTTCTTTTTTTTTAATAACATCAATTCTAATAGACGGTTAACATTGGTAAAAAAATTACTGGAATTCCTTGTTGAAGAATTAAAATTTTTTCCATACAAAATGCTTGAGCGTCGTGGTTTTCACAGTTCTAATGACGTCACACCACACCCCGCCTCTTACCGCTCGGATTCCGCTCGTTTTGGCGGGCTTAATAAAATTTAAACTTTGAGAATTAATTTAATTATGAAAACAAACTTAAAAAAAAAAAAAAATACCAGTATTTAAGTTTGAATGCGAACATTGATAAAAAAAAATTAAAAAAATGGACTCAACTTCCTTATTATACTTTTTATTTTTGGAATAACTTAAGTCTAAAGGTCCTGGTTTCAATTCCTAGATGCGACCGTATCTTTTTCAAATTTTCGTTGGAGAATTGCTAATATTGTCTGATATGATTAATTAACATTACAAATGACATAGCTAAAACAAATAAAATAGAAATTAATAGCTAGGTCACCATAGTGAGGAGGACTTAGAAATACAATTTACTATACATATATTCACTGTCATATCTTGTATGTACAATGTTTAAATAGTGGCTATAATAATAAAATATATATTTTTGTTACGAATTTTATAAATTTTCTTTAATAAATTTATTTTACACTATAGTGCTGTTTCGTTATATATCAAGATCCATCTGCCAGTTAATTAATGTTAAGTTTATTTTAATCTTTTATTTTTATTCATGGATATTAGAAACGAGGTCCATATCTGATCCTCTCATCCTCCATTCTTCCCGCCTCACAACATTAGAGACACAGCCTTTGACTCATTGCTTTTTGGTTCAGAACCCAGAATTGTCTGGTTCGAAACCCAGCTTGGACAATAAAATTCTATTTGAGGTTAATCGCGACGCTCGTTATAATCTACGTGTTCATAGATGGCATTAATTCATTTATTTTATTAAAATACGCTTTTTGCGAGGTATTTTTTTTTTTTTTTTTTTATTGGTTTTCAAGTTACAATCCCGTTAAACTTCAATAAAGCAGTTTGTCAACAGGATGTTAATGATCAATTACATACATACACACATAATATTATTACTATAACCATACAATTAACACAAATAAATTAATATAAACTATCTCTATTTAGTAACCATTGTTTCAGCATATATCTCAATCTATTTGTGGAATCGCAATTTTTTATATTAATGGGTAACATGTTAAGCATTTTTGGCACGTTAAATTCTAGGGTTCGCCGTCCGTATTTATTATTATATTTTGGAACAAGCATTCCGTCATTCTTTGTAAACCTTGTATTATATTCATGTTGCACTTTCCTTTTATAATCAGACTCAGATATATGTTGGATCAATATTTTGTACCATAATAAGGCCTGCACCGGTAATATTGTTAAATTTCGATACAACAATGAAATGTTTCGTCTCTGTGAAAAAATATGTTTTTGAGCTAATAACTTCACCATAGAATTTTGTACTGATTGCAGGTGGTTTAAATTAGTTTTACAAGAGTGACCCCAAGTAGTTAAACCATACCGTAAAGTTGATTCTGCGAGTGATAGGTAAATAATTTTTAAAATATTCACCGGAACGAAACATTTCAGTTTGTATATCCTACCCACTATCGCTCTCAGCCGCTTGCAAGTTTTGTTTATTTGTGCATCCCATTTGAAATGACAATCAACAGTCACCCCCAAATAAACGTATTCATTTACCAGTTCAATACTTTCACACATACATGGCTGTAAAATGTTTTGATGAATACATATAAAGTTATGTGAAATTATTTTAGGCATGATCTGAAATGAAGCATGTGGAGACCGTATGTGCATCAATTTAGTTTTCTTGGTATTAATGATTAGACCTGCGTCATGTGACCATTTTATCAGGGACGTAAAGTCATGTTGCATATATTTAATCGCAATGGATAATTGTTCATCAGATATGACAAGAGCAGTGTCGTCAGCATATACAAAGTGTCTTACATATTTAAATAATTTTTTCATTATTGATACAAATATAATATAAAGGGTTGGACCCAAAATCGACCCCTGCGGGACTCCAGCACAGATTTTTTTCCTCCCACTCATTTTTTCTAATATTTTTACACATATATGTCTATTAGATAAATAATTTTTAAACAAATTAAGTAGGTTACCTCTAATTCCAATTGCTTCTAAGATTTTTAATAATTTTTGTGGGTCAATTGTATCAAACGCTTTGGAGTTATCTATAAATAGTACTAAAACATGTCTTTTATGGTTTAATTCATTATTAATATAATTTGAAAAATCCTGTAATAAATGCTCTGTGCTTTTTTTCTTTTGAAAGCCATATTGTTTTTGGTCTATAATGTCAAATTTTTCTAGGTATTTATTTAATTTTAAGGAAATATATTTTTCAAAAATTTTTTCAAGTGCAGGCATTATACTGATAGGTCGATAGTTTCCTATTTCTGAGTGCTTTCCTCCTTTGTATATAGGTCTAATAATAGCACATTTAAGATCATTTGGCAATTCAGCTTCTATAATAAGTCTATTAACTAAGTGCGTTATAATAGGTCCTAAAATATCTATATGTCTTTTTATGTCGTACATTCTTATGTTGTCCATTCCCAAGGATTTTGAATTTTTCATTTTCTTAACAATATTTTTTATCTCAGTGAGAGTTGCCTTTGGTAAATACATACTGTGAGGTAATTCTATTTGATTAACATTGGATGCCTTAAAATCACATCTGTGCAACATTTGGCTTATACTATCTGAGAAATAATTTACATATTGGTTTGTTACATTTTCCACCGTCTGTTCCTTTAACACATATCGTGAGATGACTTCATCACAATTACTTTTAGTTTTTCTTCCCAACAATTTATTTATTTCATCCCATGTTTGCTTAGTATTATTGAAACTACGTTTGAATTTATCTTTAAAATAACAATTTTTTCTTTTAGTAATTAATTTGTTGACATTATTTCGCATGTACCTGTATTCATTTTCATAAGTTTTATTACAAGGAGAATTTTTCCATCTTCGAAACAATAAATCCCTTTTTTTTATTAACTCTAAAATATCTGTAGTTATCCATTTTTTGATCGCATGTGGTCTTTTGGTTGGTTTTTCAAAAAATGACACAGGGCTTTTTTCATATAAATTAATGAAATTATTTTTAATTTGATGATACAAAAAGGTACTTTCTTGTTCATTGAGTAAAGAATTCCAATGTATTTCTCGGATGTGATTATCAATATGTTTTTGGGACAAAATTGTTATCTTTTTCATGTTTTTTAATGGTTCTTTTTGCACATCATATTTAATATTAACGGCTGTCATATAGTGATCTGCTATGGAAATCTCGCATACACACGCTGATAGCGCGTCCATTTGTTTAAGCCCGTTACTGTACCTAACGTATATATGATCTATGCATGATTGTGTTATGCGCCCGCTAACAATTGCTTCACGCGTCACACCGTCTATGCATTTGATCAAATAATTGCTTGCTTCACAAATTACTTGTATGCGCTTGTACATTCGCAATATGAATATGAATAAATAATGTTGTTCATTTACAAACTCAATTCTTTCGAGAAAGGCATACTTTAATAAAATAAATTAATTAACGCCAAACATATATATTGGGCCAGTGCATTTGCCCAATGCATAAATAAACCACTCTCGCCCAATGCGTACTGGCAGCTTAAAACCTTATGTAGCCAAAGTTGGAACAGAACATAAAATTTTCATCCAGAAGGGGGAGAGAGAGAGAGTAATTTATTTCACAGTTAAAACTGTTCACTTCGCGAAAAATTTGCTTTTTCAATCAGTTGTAGACAGTAATTTTCTTCTTATTTTGAACCTCAAGACCACAGAATGGTGCCACTCTCCATTGGAGTCATTGGAGTATAAAAACCACTCACACTGGAGGATTGGAAAAATTGAAAACGAAATACCACTGTCACAAAGGTACGGAGTCGAAACTGCAGCTATGCGCCATTATATTTATTTGTGAATTTAAAATTTATTTGTGAAAGCTAAATTTTCAGTGTGGCAATACAATTAAAATGAAACAATTACGCATTGTTTTTGAGGTTAAAATATTCAAAATTGTTTGACAGATGTCAATGCCTGAATGAAAATACGAGTTCATAAATTAAAATATAATTTAAATAATGGCAGAAATTTATAAGTAAGTCAATTTCTTAATTTAAATAAATATGAGATTTAAAAGTACAGCTGTTAGATATAAAAATTACATGAGTAGTAAGAAAACAATGATGTCGTTTCGTTTTCAGAGTTCTTCAACCAGAAAAGTACCTGCGGGAATATATATCACGGGAATTCAGACCCGACGGACGCAAATTCGACAATTTCCGATGGACTGTAGTCAATCCTGGTCCCATTAAGACCGCCGATGGATCATGTATCGCAAAACTTGGACACACTAAAGTTGTATGCGGAATCAAAGCGGTAAGCACTTGTTTCCTTGATAAATAAATGTGTGTAATGGTCGATCATAATAATTATGAATGAAATGTGATGGAGAGAAGGTTGAGAAGTACCCGAGTAAAATTAAAATAAGTATCTGGATGCTAAAACATGCTACGGGTATAAATTTATATTTGCACTTTGCCTGGTTTAAAGCTGCATCCTCCAGGTCTAAGGTAAAGGTTTCGACAAAGCAGTCAGGAAACATGCCAGACATGCGCCCAACATTTGTATATGGTTAACATTAGCCAATGAGAATGGATTGTTACTACAACTCTCTTCTGTGCTGAACAGCTCAGCTGTGAAATGTCTCTTCAAGATCAAAGGTCTACTCCCTAAAAAGAAAGGTAAGTATTTACTATTTAGACACACAGTTAATAAACATTGTTAGAAAAACTATACTTTGTTTCAACTAAATTATTGAAATTGCCAGTAAATTAAGTTAAAGTCAGTCAGTTGGAAAAAAATGCATTTAAATATCCTAAAACAGGAATTCCTCCTAGTTGGACAGTCCATTTAAATATCCTAAAACGGGAATTTCTCCTAGTTGGACAGTCAAAACATTTAAATGTCCTATAACGGGAATTCCTCCTAGTTGGACAGTCAAAACATTTAAATGTCCTAAAACGGGCATTACTCCTAGTTGGACAGCCAAAACATTTTACAAATGTTTAATATATATATCCTGTACTAAATAAAAATAGCTATGTTCCCTGAGAAGGGAGTTTTCAAATGGTCCAATTTTCGTCCCACGAGTATCTATGGAAATAGAAGATCTACTCCAGCAGAGCCCCGAGTGCTGGAGTAAGGTCTAAATACTCCGAGATGCGACCCTGAAACACCGTTTGTGACACTGTTCCCCAGGTCGTTCAGCCTGAGCACGGTAATTTAGTTAATTAAGAAACGAAACACTGTTTTTGGTAATTATGCGTATTAGGAGTGTGTCTAATTAGTAAATATTTACCAAAAGAAACACCACACATCATCCTCGAATATAACTTACGCCCGAGGGATATTATTTCCCTGAGGACCTCCTATGTGGACTCTAAAAAAGCCTCAACTCTCTGAAAGTATAACACATTATTTTGTATATTTGTACTCTCCAGGAACTCACGACCCCATTGGCCGAAAGCCCCAACGAGGGTTTCGTGGTCACCAACCTGGAGCTGCCCCCGCTCTGTTCTTCACAGTTCCGGCCCGGGCCTCCAGGGGTGCTGGCGCAGGCCTGCAATCAGCTTGTGGCCGACATCTTCCAGGACTCACAGGTCCTCGACCTCCAAGAACTGTGCATCGCCAAGGATAAGCTGGTGTGGGTGCTCTATTGCGACATGGTGTGCGTGGAGTACGATGGATCCATAATCGATGCGTGCATGATGGCGCTGATCACAGCTTTGAAAACAGGTTAACGTAAAAAGTCAGAAATATCTTAACTAGAAAAAACAGTTACCTACTGCTCACTTTTCACAGACTGTACAGCAGATCTGAGAGTATGAAGCAGTAAAAACTTGAAGTTTGCATACCTTTTTCCATCTGGAATTTCTAGGCTAACCATTATGATGTTGTTAGCCTAATTGCCTTGCACATCTATACCAACTAAATTACGTGTACCCGGCGTTGCTCCTTAGGAGATAGACATATGCCATCGCGGACTTTTCTGTAGGCCTTTTAAAGATATACAATTCAGTTGTACATTATTTGGATGTATCTCATAAGTTTTAGCGAGGGTTAGAAATGTAAGTGCTCGAAAATATTTTTTTACGACTTTGATTACAAAACATTGACTGTATCAAAATCCGTTGCGTAGTTTAGAAGAACTAAGCGCACAAACAGACGGACGCGGATAACGACTTTGTTTTATACATTTAGAGATGAGAACTACTTAACTATCAAATATTATTTTTAATTCTAACAATAATATCAGGACTGAGTCATTTAGATACTCGCTTGTACCCAGATTGCATGCAGTTGGCAATACTTTACCAGAAGTAGTGGATGTGTTCTACACGGAATGTACATAGTTACAAGAAGGCTATATTATTCTTCTACATTACTCACTAGTTATTTGTCTCAGCTAAATTTACTCCATGATAACTAACTGTAGCACTATATCATTATATCATAATTATGTAAAACCCTTATGTGCATACAATATTTATCATGAGCTGTGGAGCTTTGAATTTAATCATTTTTATTCATTAAGCTGTCAAAAAATAAGACAAGAAGCCAAATTGTTTGTTTGATATTTTTTAATATTTGTTTAATAAGAAAAAAAATGGAATGTAATGGTTGGAATTTGAACTGAAGTCGGAAATTAACCTCTCAGACAAAGACTTTTATCTACTATGTGTTCCTTTGAGAACTGTCAAAACGTGATAATTTTTGTGTTATTTACGAGTTTTGCTAAAAGCTTCATAACTCACGTTTTGGGAAACGTAGCCTCATTCTAAAAAATGTTTTGGAAAGATTATGAAATCAACTATTGCATTGTGTTGTAATACGTAAATATTTGCGTTTCTAAATATAAATTTTATGAAAACGTCAAAAAAATGTAAAAATCGCTTACAATTATTTCAAAGCTTTGAAAAATGTACTTTTTTCTGAGTATCATAAAGAAATAACACTTTATATTTTGAAGAAATATAATTAGAAACTATTAGTCACCTCAAAATATTAACCGTTCAAACTAAAATATTTTTAATAAATTATTTAGAAACGCAATAAATTATGAACGAACAAGATGACAGATTCAATCGGCTTAGATAATGCAACTCTACGTTCCATAGATATTCTTGAATACAGACGCGTAGCGTTATTCATTATCGATACTCTGTTTTTTAAATCATGGCAATCCGTATACTAGTGATGGAAATAAATCGATTTTTGTAAAATCTCGCGCATTTACGTGAAAAGACGTTCTAATGTCTTGACCGCTATTATCATATTTACGTCTTTTGACTTTCTAATGTTCTGAGTGGTTAACATAAAATTAAATGAAATATTTTGTAATGATTGCAGTGAGACTACCCTCGGTGGATTACAACACAGCCACGGGATGTTGTGTGGTCGATGAGGACAAGAGAAAAGAAATTAATGTTCAGAAGATACCCATAGCAACCACATTCACTCTCTTCGAAGGGTAAGTTTGGTTTCCTTCCAAATTGACATTAATTATCTTCAGCAATTTATTTTATGACACACCTCACAAGAGCACAGCTATCTGCACAGTATAAAGACAGGGAAACGATTAGGCAGCGTTGTGAAGCGGGTTAAGGTGGCGGCAGTAGTACGGGATTTATTAATGTGGTTCGCATAAATAATCTTCTATAATTTCGGGTATGACTTGAGATTCAGATTACATATCTGCCCTGATGATGGACACTGCAATGCTGTCCGAAACGTTGGCTAAAGAAGGAGGTAGTGCAACACGGCATAATACCCCAAAAACAAATCGCTATATTTCTATAATTTCATTCATTTCTTCAAAATCTTAAATCTCCGAAAGTTCTTGACACACATTACATTTGAATACTCTTGAGTTTTTATATACCTAATATATTTATATACCTATATCCAACATCAGTTACTTATCAAATCCATGGGAGGTTAATGCAGTTTTTTAGGGCGCTGTTAGTAAATCTCTGTTAGATGAGGTCACTAGAAGAAGAGCTAATTTTGGAGTTATTTTTAAAGTATGACATAATAATTTTTATTGTAAAATATAAATATGTACAGAGTAAAGATATGGGGATATATAAATATGGGGATATATATATATATATATATATATATATATATATATATAAATGTGGGGACGAGAGTATATTTAGAAATTTCCAAATTACTAGTATGAAAAGGGATGAGGTTTATAAATATTTAGGATACCCACAATCAAATAGATTAGACCATACTAGTATTAAAAATGATATTAGGATTAAATTTCAAACTAGGATCAGGAAAATTTTAAAATGCAATCTATCTGCTAAAAATTTAGTAAAAGCAATAAATACTTGGGCAATACCTCTATTAACGTACTCATTTGGCATAATTAAATGGTCTAATACAGATTTAGATAACTTAGAAAGATTAATTAGAACTACGCTAACAAAGTTTAATTGCCATCATCCAAATTCAGCTATAGAACGAGTTAATTTACCTAGAAATTTAGGAGGTAGAGGTATAGTCAAAATAACTTCTTTAAAACATAATCAGGTAGAAATGCTAAGAACTTTTTTCCATAGGAAAGCTCATAGCTCAGAAATGCACAAAATAATTTGCAAGGCAGATAGAAATATTACACCTTTAAATTTATACGATGAGAATTCCAACATTTTTATAAATCCAAACCAGGAATTATTAGATTCCTGGTCAAATAAAATTTTACACGCAAAACACTTCAATTATCTCAACCAAACGTATGTTGACAAAATTTCGTCAAACAAATGGTTGAGTATTGGAGAGTTGAGCGCAGAAATAGAAGGATTTATGCTTGCCATTCAGGATAGAGTCATTAATACTAAAAATTATAGAAAGCATATAATCAAAGATACAAATCAAATTGATGATTTGTGTAGAAAATGTTTGGCTTTTCCGGAAACTATAGAACATATTATATCGGGATGTTCTATATTAGCACCGTCCGAGTATACATTTAGGCACAATCAAGTTTTAAAAATAATTCACCAAAATTTGGTAATTAAACATAACTTGATTGACTGCCGTAATGTAGTACCATATTATGAATACGAACCAAATTCATTTTTAGAAAACGAATTTTATAAAATATATTATGATAAAACTATACTAACAGACCGAGCGATTAGTCATAATAGACCCGATATAGTTTTACATGACAAAATTAAAAAAATAACTTATATCATTGATGTCGCTATACCAAATTCCTGTAATATTCAAAAATCTGTTAGCGAAAAAATAAGAAAATACACAGATTTAGGAAATGAAATAAAAAGAATTTGGCATTCTCAGACTATAAAAATATTACCATTCGTTATTTCGGCTACTGGCATTATACCTAGCTCTCTAATTAAAAATTTAGGCGTATTAGATTTATCAAAAAAATTATATATAAAGATGCAAAAGTCGGTCATTTTGAATACATGTAGGATAACAAAAGATTTTTTAAATATTTATGTTGAGGGATCAGTAGGATTTATAGGCCCTGTTAGAAGTTCTACCGAGCCGAACCCTCTGATATGAAAATATCTGGAGACGGTGAATTTTTTTTTCCCATTTGATATCTGGTGAGTTGACGTGTTGTTGTTCTTGTATTGTTTTGTATTTATTTTACTTATATAATGCTCTTACATAATTTTGATTGACTAGATGATCATTTGTGGAAAAGTGAGTGGAAGGGTTAAGTTTTTCCTTTGGGGAAGATTTAACCCGGACAACTAAATCGGAAGTAGAAATAAAAAATAAAAAAATAAAGAACTTTTACTTAATCATCACTCAGAGATTCTGTGATGAGGTGAACAAGGTTTTGGATCGAGGGTTTTCAGCGACTTTAATAGTTCAACTTCAAGGTTTGGGCATGGTATTTTCAGTAACTTCTATGATGATGTTTTTAAAATACTAGTCAGTTCTTTTTTTGATAATTCCTTAAACTCTTATTCGCCGGCTTTTCCTTAAGGACACTATTAAAAATTTATATCTCTGAATATAACTATTCTGGGGAAACTACTTATGGTAGATTATATACTATTTTTATAAATATATAAACACATTAACTGGAAAGACAACACAATTTACAAAAACACCATTTTGCAAACAACGAGTAAGTTATTACAAAAATAGAATCAGCTGGCGCACGGTGAAAATTAAAGGTCGGCCATCAAGAAGATAAATCCGGATTTGGTGAACTTTAATTAATTTAACATCTTTTATATGTATGTACAGATTTTGTTCTAAGTTATCGTTTGTTTTCTGCTGAAATTTCATTAATGTTCACTAGGGTAAATATACTAAACCATCGTCCACATAAACATACATGTTACTAATTCTGTGCAAGGAAACTTGTACATTGCTTCGTTTAAAAAAATAAGAGTCCCTGTAGTATGCCTTGAAGGAGTAACCATATTTTTTTATACCGAGGCGGGAAAGTGTGCAAAATACACTTCTGTCAATCTATCTCTTCAGTGCACATTTCGATGTCTTGAATAAATTTTCTTTATCGATTATTTCCAGCAACATAATGCTGGTAGACCCCACCTCGGAAGAAGAGCGTCTTTGCGGGGGACCACTTGGGGGCACCACCATCGTGCGGGGCATGAACTGCGAGGAGGAGGGCAAGAAGGGCAACACGGAGGTGCTGCGGGGTGTCCATCGCTCCGGGGGGGCCCCCCTGGCACCTGCAGCCCTGCTCAAGGCAGTCTCACTCGCCACCAAGAGGGCCAAACAACTGCAAGATCTGATATTCACGGCATTGAAACAACAGACTGATGAAGAATAATAGGCAGTGATTTATAGTGATATTGTATGGACATTATGTATATTTTTTCAGTTTAATAAATTTTTGCATTTATTTTTTGCCTTTTTTGTTAACCCTTGGGACCTTCTAAGACCCAAACAGTCCCAAATGCCGTGCGCGCATTATACTCTCCTAAGACCATATTTGTCCCAGAACGACCGGACATTATTAAAATGCATATATCTCTCTTCCTCTCATCTAAAAATTAATTATTTCTTTTATGTCAGAAAGAGAACGAAATAGTGCTTGTCATTGTCTTTGAAAAAATGGAAGCTTGTAGAAGGTTCGATCCGTGCAAATCAACAACGTCTCAAGGGTTAATATGTAGTTTGACACCAACAACCGTGTGAAAAGTGCAACCAACTAACCATGGCGGCGTTTCCCGCAGAGAGGACGAACCGCCAAACAACTCGCTATTGGCACACACTCCTCATACATCGTCTTATACATACTCTGTATCTGGTTGACTTGTTCATGCCATGTCTTCTTAGGGCGTCCCTGACTACTTCTACCATTCACATTCTCGTCGTACCTCCTTTCAGTCCTTTTTTTGATCATTCGCTCCACATGCCCAAACCATCGAAGCGTCCCTTTCTTAATTTTACTCAATCATACATGGTTTACCACACGTACGCCTCAGGGATCTCATTTCTACAGTATTCAGTCTACTTTTGTCTTTCCTCTGCCAGTTTCATGCATCACTGCCATACACTAGAGTAGGTACCGGCACTCCATTGTGGGCTAGCTTGGCTTCTTTGGACAATTATTTGTTAGCACCAACCGCGTTCAGTCCCCTGCTAATGGAGTTTCCTACATTCACCCTTCTCACTCATAAACATACTTCCCAAATACACAAACTCATCCCCCCGCTCCAAGTATGCATCATTCACAAAAGTATATTGCACACTGTCTTCCTACTCCCTCTTCCAATGTTACACATAATTAAATAATAGTTATGTATTTGTTAATTTTTAAAATGAATCTGTATTTTGTAAATAAGACATTTAAATAGTATATAACAATATGACAGTATTTACAATAATAATTAGGAAACACAATCAATAAACAGCCTAGCTGTCACAACAAAGGTATAAAATTCATATCATTCAGACTTGTCAACCTAATAATAACATACACATTATTTATTGCAATAAAATACTTGCAAATCTTTAAATCATTATTTTACAGACAGTATTAATCATAATCAGGTCAAATTAATTCATTACTCATAATAATATTACACCAATATTTACAAATAAACAATCAAGAGAAATAAATAACTCGTGACAGAATGCGACGGGAAATGACAGTGCATATGGCATTCGCTAAATTACTTTATAATACATACATCGATATTAAACTTATAATATCCACAATATCAGGTAGAAATATAAGGTTATTCTTATAAATACAGACGTCTTCTTCATCGTTGTGACTTCTCGCTCAGCCATTAAACTGAAAAAACAAACACATTAAATTGTATTAAAAATCTTAATAATAATATTTGGATGATTTATAAAGCATTGTTTTTGTGCAAAATAACCTCAAGGGCGCTGTCACATCTTAATATATAAAAATGCAGCCTGCATATGTTTGTATTTGCAAAACTCGAAAAGTTGTTGACCGATATTGCTGAAAATTTCAAAGCTTGTTCTTATTAGTGCTAGAATTGTTTAGAGAGTGGTTTGAATGATAGAAGAAGTTGGGGTCGCGCGAGGAATACTTAAAGCAAAATACATCTGCACCGAAATGAGATAAGGAGTCGAAATAAAGTGAATGTAATGTAGTTTTTTAACAGTAACATACAATAGTTAATGGCGGAAGAAGATGGAGATGCCCAAAAAAGATTTTAGCAATAGCGAAGCATTGTAGGGTCCAATAGTATTTGTATAAAGGTGCTGGTAAACGCATTTTTCAGCAATAGGCAATCATAGATAAATTGCCTATGATTGCCTTTTGCTGAAATATCATAGACAAATTGCCTATGATTGCCTTTTGCTGAAATATCATAGATAAATTGCCTATTGCTGAAAAATCACAGATAAATTGCCTATAATTTCCTATTGCTGAAAAAATCATAGATAAATTGCCTACAATTGCCTTTTGCTGAAATATCATAGATAAATTAAAATAAAAAATTAAATTAAATCTCCACAACACAGGTGAACTCCTAGCGTGGAGGACAATATACTATACCATTGTTTAACAAATATATTAAAGAATAAATAAAAAAATAAAAATAAATAAAAAATAAAAAAAATTGCCTATGATTGCCTATTGCTGAAAAATCATAGATAAATTGCCTATAATTTCCTATTGCTGAAAAATCATAGATAAATTGCCTATGATTGCCTATTGCTAAAGAATGTGGTGGTCTTATTTCATTTTTATTATGATGAAAATGTATTATTATATTTAACTTCTCAAGCACCAAAGTACACATTGGATACAAAAAATTGTACCTGTTGAGTGCCGGCTTATACATATGGTAATCTGACATTAATACACTTTGTTTGCTGGATTTTTACCATGGGCACACACTACGGAGGTCAACGCACTTGAGGTGATTTTGCACAAAAACGGCGCTATACAAATCATCCAAATATTATTAGGTAGTGGGAGCTCAGCTTTACAAAGGTTAAAGAATTAATAACGACAGTAAATTTAGTTTTTCAATATGTATCTCCAAAAATAACAAAGTTATGATAAGTGAACTTGGGTAAAACGTATGCAATGATGTCTCGTGACATCACACGAGACATGATTCAATACAATTCGTAAATTTAATGTAGACAGTGGCAAATAATAACACTCTGTCTATATCTTTGATACTTTTGGGTATTTTCATTTTCATTTCAATTCTTTCCTCAGCACCACAGACATATGAATATATAGACTAGAAATTAAAGATGAGGGGTAAAATCAACTGTTGAAGAACGAAGGGGGTAAAGCTGACTGTGATTCGTCAATAAATCAATCTGACAGTATATAGGCATCTCGCATTATAACATCACCATTTAGTTCTTAAAAGTAAAATCTGCTTTTGAATGAATAGACATTTTTACATGGGAGCGCAAATTACTCGCCACGTTATGAACAAATTTGCGAAGTCCAAATTCGGCAAAATAAATTTCTTCTATTTTCAGAGTCGAATATTTCGTTTACGTATTTAGTTAAGACACTTTTATAAATGTTCATAATTTACTTCCCAGCAACCAACCAGCTTTGTGTTTCGCGTCCAGACTTATCTCGATGTGATAGTATATGTTTCTACAACTGATCCATATTATACGATGTGAATATGCTTAAAATAAAGTAAAATAATGCTTATATATGGAATGTAATACGACAATTGGGTTTATTCTCTTTTTCACATCTATTTTTACAAGTTTTCATACCACAAGCCACCATTTTGCCGTGTTATTTCGTAAAATGAACCGATGATGCCTCGACCATAGTTCGCACAAGAATGATGACGTCACATTTTCTAAATTCACTTGAGGCCATACGCGAGCCCAGCCGGCTCCAATGGAACCGGTATGGGGAGTGGGGAATAATACGCTTTTAATCACTTAGGGCAGGTCTACTAATATTCATATGTCTATGCTCAGCACGCTCTAATTAATGTAAGAATCGTAATTTCATTGTAAGAGGCAATCTCATTGTCTTGCAGGGCGAGGTGTTGGTCGTCAATATTGTCATGTCCGGTCAATATTGCAGTAATGTATAAGACAAATTCATAACACAATAAAACGATCTCTTGCAATAAATAACTCCGCCGAACTTGTAACATAAAAAAAGCAAAATTATTTATTACTATTCATTATGTTCAAAATTATGACAGTTTTGGTAGCGGGAAATATTGTTGTATTGGCCGAGTGATTAAGATCTCATGATCAAGAGAGGGCAATAGATGGCAAACTTGACCAAACAAATCTTGGTGGCTGTGTTAGGTTTTACCGAAAGTCTGGGATCACCCACAAGTTTTCCCCTGGGAGGTGCTAGACTGCCTGAAGTAATGTGAATGGAACATAGAATAGAATGGAAGAGAAGTTACCTTAACTATTTGCCGGGCTCATTAGGATTTGCTCTCCGCCTCTGCTGGTGCGCTGCCAGGGTAGCTGACTGCTGCTGGCTGATGTACTGCACCGTGCCTGCTGGAAGGTGTATTCCCACATTGTACAACAACTTATTAACCTAACATAATCATACTCAAATAAGCTGGGAAAATATCGTTTCTGTAATCATACAGGTTTACTTTGATAAGACAGTACAATATGTTTATATATTCATAAAAATCATATAAACCTTTCCTATTTAATTTCCCCAGGATAGGTACATTAAAAGAAAACTTTATGATATAACAAAGAAACACAATAATATTCGTGAGTATTATTATTTTTTTTCAACTAAATAAGCCAATACTATAAATCCATATAAATAAAAACGTAAATGGTAATTTTGTTCTCAAATCTCTGAAAGGTTTTCGGAGAATACGCATGTTTTTATAAACCTATAGATATATATACAGGTAAAAACATGTTTTTTTTGAAAAACAGTGCCATCTGTTGGACAAACATGCTTTTTTAGAAAAACAGCGCCATCTGTTGGACGTAAAAGTAATACGCGCTATTGTTTCTCTATCTGCACAGACAGACTGAACCACAGCAACGCGTGGCGAGATACAATTAGTAAATAATAAATACAGTACTACAACTTTTTGCGGCGCGCTTTTTCACAGATAAAAAATCAATGTTTGCAAGCGACGAAACAACAAGCTAGAATAATATTAAGACACATTATTTCCTTTCCAAGCGAATAAAAATCGAGGCAAGTGCGAGTTCCACATTACAGTTTGAATATCCATAATAACAACGTGACCAATGAGAAATTTAAATAACGACAGTCTTTAAGGTTTTTAGCAACTAGAAGAAGCCAAGTACAAATCAAATTCAATGCAAGATTGCGCTAAAACCCTGCAATTTGAAAAGGAGAACATAATGAAATGTGTATTGAGTGTTGTGATGATACTCACCAGTGATTGTGTTAGAGTTGGGCAGTTTGGGGGACTGCTGTAGCTGCAACTGGCGGGGCGGGGGGGCCCCCACGCGGGGCCTCTGCACCAGCTGGAGGGGGGTGCCGGACTTCACGTCTCGCGCCATCAATTGCGCTGGAAGTTAGCACACATAATTGTTGGTTAATGATGTCTTCATGTAATGTCATAATGAACTGTGGGGAGGTAACTCCTAATTTTTCACATTTTGATGAAAGTGTATTATATTTAAAGAGGTAATAACAACAGTAAAATTAGTTTTACAATATCTGCAAAAATGAGACTTGGATAAAATGCATACAATCATAATTCGAATGACAGCTCTGCAGTTAGTACTGCCATGCCAGACATTGTGTGTACCGTCAACCGCATTACCGCAAATATCAACATTTTGGCAGTTTATGTCTTTGGTATTTTTCAAACATTTAAAAATTTCTGTCCTCAGCATGCTCTAATTGGTAATATGATAACATTTGTAAATACATAACATGAAATTTCACTGTACAAAACAATCTCATTGGGTAGTCTGGGAATTTCACCATTTATATGAAAAGTCCCGCAATATTCCCTAAACAGGGAATATTGCGGGATATACCTCGTACATATACCTCGCAAACCAACATTGAAACGTTATCTACCGTTCTATTGTGATAACTCCAACATAGAATCTCAATTCCATACCCCCGTTCGCCGTATACAAAATTTGGGTAATGACTATAAAGATGTTGTTGATATATTCAACACATCATTCACCAAATATAAACAAGTCATTACCCAATTTATTTCAGAAAAAAGAATATCAAATATAATATAATTTAACTAAGTAGCTCCACTTTATTTCGTTTTGACATTGTTTTTGTTTAAGAGGTTGTGTTTTATTATGTCTTCTATTTTCTTTTTGATTTTGTTGTGGCTTTTGTAAAAAAATAAGAAAATAACATGTAAAAGCCCTGCCGGGCGTGAATTTATAAATGAATAAATAATCCTGGGAATTTACCCATCACTAAAAAAGGGTAAATTCCTGGGATTCCCGGGAGTCTATCATTAGGAGTTATGTAAAAATTAGTATGTAATAGGGTTTGAAAATGTTTCGATATTCTTGCAACTAGTGTTCATATTAGGAAGAAACATTAAGGCCCAGTTGTTTCACAGAAATTCAAATGTAACATTGTCATCAAATGGCCTATCAGGGCAATTTTGTTTTATTTAACATTTCTAAGATCCCCGTTAAACACTGATTCCAGGTGCTATTTCCGATTTCAGCTTTCTATCAAATTGTAATAAGTTGATAAGCAACAACGTGGCAGTTCCTCCAGTTCCAATGAGAGAGAGGAAGGAGAACGAGAAGAAGAGGAAGAGGGAGATGAGATGATTGTGCACAATATCCAGTTAACTACTTACTGATGGGCAGAGAGAGCAGGCTCTGCGTGGGTGTGGGGGCCTGCGAGGATACGGGCACGGAGACCAGCAGCCCCCCTGAGCCCCCACCAGAGGAAGACAGTGACAGGGAGATGGGCTGTGGGATGCCGGGGATCTGCACCTGAACACAATTAATACAGCATTCAAATAACACTTGTAAACTTTAACTTATTAATGAACCCAAGTACAAAAAAAATGTTCAAAATAAAATATTAAAAGAGATCGGAATAGGCACTAATGAATAAAGCGTAAAACAAATGTGGTGACGTACATAATTGAATATGGAAAAATAATCAAAGAGTAAAAATCTATAATACAGTAACTCCGCACAAAGTTTTGATTGCAGTCCCTTAAAAATGAATGTAAAAAAGCTTTAATATGTTTACAGTTTTTCCACTAAATTAGTGTTATTCACTGTATTCAAAAATGTAAATGAAAACATTCAAATTTAATTTGATTTCTAATCTCCTTTTATTGTATCAAATTGTGGCTCCGAAGCATACTAGATGAAATATATTATTTCACAACAACAAATTTGTATTCAATTTCATTATGGAGAGAATACATAGACTGGGTAATAAGCTAATAGATGTCGCTAATATTTTCGATTTAAATTAGAGCATATTCAAAGCCGAATTAGTTCAGCACTTTTTAGTCAGTGTAAATTACAAGTAATCATAATTTATGCATGTGCATGTATTCAGAATATCTTTCTAAATTTGATTTCAGTAGAGACGTGTACGGACTGTGCAAGAAAAATTGATAGCAACGTGAGTACCCAACGTGAACATTGGATACTTGCGTTTCTCTGTAGAAGAGGGGGTCTTAACCGATAAAAAAACTCTAAATACCAAATATTTAGTTGAAATTATTAAATTAATCAACCATCTATCCCACCTGCACATTTTGCACTCCCGGCATCAGACCCCCCAGCTGGCTATTCTGGTTGTTGGTGGGGGAGGGGGTGGGGGGCGCCATGAGCCTTTCGAGCAGGGCAGAGGGGGTGCCCCCGGTGCCCTTTTTCACAGGGGTGCCTTCGCCTCCCGAGTTGGTCATGGCAGCGGGGGCACTGTTCAGCAGGTTGAGTATTGTCGCATTGTTGCTGGGGGAGGCGGAGTTGTTGTTGGAGGTGGACTTGGCGGCTGCACTCGCGGCTGAAAAAATAAAATAACTGCATAACTGAAATGTCAGTTTAATGTACAGTAGAATCTCAAATTAATGAATTCCCACTTAGCCTTAAAGGTGGATTCATTCACTTCTTACAAATTTGCGGCATCAAGTGGAGTACCGCAAGGATCTCATCTGGGCCCAATATTATTTTGTTTGTTCATCAATGACATAGTAAATATTTTTAGCAAAGTCAAAGTTCTGTTATTTGCCGATGATCTGAAGATCTACAGAATAATTAAAAATGATAATGATCGCGCTATTTTGCAGTCGAATCTGAATAAACTATTTGCTTGGTGTTCAGTAAATGATTTGCAACTAAATATTAGTAAATGCCAGATTATTAGTTTTTACAAAGGTAAAAATCCTCTTCATTTTTCTTATTTCATTAACGGCGCTAATCTTCTTCGAGTTTCACAGATTCTAGATCTCGGTGTCTTATTCCACGAAAGTCTACAGTTTAACTTACACATCGATGAAACTACAAGCGATGCAATGAGAATGCTCGGTTTTATGTTGAGAATGGGGGCAAAGTTTAAAAATGTGTTAACTTTAAAACATCTATATTGCTCATTAGTACGAAGTAAATTAGAATATAATTCAACAGTATGGTCACCGTTCTACAAAGTCCATTCTCAAGCCTTAGAAAAGGTACAAAATAAATTTCTTCGGTACATCAATTTTAAAATGAATATTTCCATTGAATTTATAAATTATAATAACTTACGTACCGAAACCAGACCTCTCAAACTATTGGATAGAAGAGTTCTAACTGATATATTATTTTTATTCAAAATTATCAAATCTCTCATTGACAGCCCTGAATTATTGGAATTAATTTGTGTGAATGTACCTGCCAGACGATATTTGTTTCAAGAGCAGTCAAGTTGTCGGATATGCGGATGACATCAACATTGTCGGAAGATCAATTTCAGCCATTAAGGAGGTCTTCGACCCTTTAGAAACAGGGGCGCGGGAAGTAGGACTGCGAGTTAATGTTGACAAAACAAAAATGATGGTACAGAGCAGGAACCCCTCACACAGAAGAAGAAGTAGTGCACTATTTAAAGACAACTACTCATACGAAGTGGTCGATCAATTCACCTACCTGGGCTCCAGCCTGACAGAGAACAATGAGGATCCAGCAGAAATCAGAAGGAGAATCACAGCAGCCAACAAAACATACTTCTCTTTGCTGCCAGTGTTTAAGTCACGTAGTGTCCACAGAAAAACCAAAATAACCATATATAAGACCATTGTAAGAACTGTATTGGCATATGGATGTGAGGCGCTGACACTGACGGTAAAGATGGCTGAAATGCTGGATACTTTTGAAAGAAAGGTGCTGAGAAGAATATGTGGACCCGTGAAAGAGGGCGAACAGTGGCGTATCCGGCACAATATAGAATTGTACGATATATATAAGGCCCCTAGCATCTCTGCACACATGAGACTCCTCAGGCTGAGATGGGCTGGGCATATACAGAGAATGCCGGATACACGCGTCCCAAAAAGAATTCTGACTGGTCACCCAGGTGGAAAGAGAAAAGTGGGAAGACCCAGACTGAGGTGGGAAGATGAGGTAAGAGGGGATGCAGCACAGCTTCTCCAGGTGACAAACTGGAAGTCAGCCGCTGAGGACAGGAGGAGTTGGAGGCGACTGTTGCAGGAGGCCAAAGCTCGATATGGGCTGTAGCGCCATCGAAGAAGAAGAAGAAGAAGTACCTGCCAGACAAATTCGAATTCAGACACTTTTAAATGTAACAATAACCTCAATACTAACTACTCTATGTATGCACCAATTCCAAGAATTCATCACCTTGCAAACAAATATGTACTGTGAACTTATTGATATATTTGGTGTTAATAACTTTGTGAGTTTCAAAAGGCAACTAATTTCAGAACTATTTGCTAGTTATCAACTTGTATTATTTATTAGCTTTAAAAAAAAGTCTTGTCTTTACCTTCCAACGTTTAACTCACTTACTGTTTATTTGTTATTTATTTTTTTGGATGCATATTAACCCCTCCGACTTTTCGCGAACTTGAAGCTAAGATGTCTTTACCGAAATGTCAATTTCACGAAAACGTTGTGTTATTACCGCCTCACAATCAAAGCTCTATAAATGAAACATTACTGAACGGAGCCGAATAGTAAAAACTGTTTTAGAAAGGTTACAAAATAGGCTTTCAAATTGTTGTATCATAAATAAATATTAACATTTGTAAATATTTAAATTTAGAATGGAAACATGAAAAAATTGTAAAAATGACTCACCTGTAATGTTTTATGTAAAAACGATACTAAAATCACGGATAATGTAAAAAAAAAACACTTATTTCATCGTACAAATGTACAATAAACAATTCTGTCACTTCACTTTTTGACCATTTCATACAAAATATATTTTTTTAAAAATAATTAAACTTGCGAGGCGGGTCGGCACGTCAAACGGCTTTCTTGGCGTCGTTTTACGATTTGGCGGGTAAAATTTGCTTCCACTGAGTAGGTCTTTTTACGGGTTTCTATGGATAACTTTGAATAGAGATGTGAAGCTTCATTCAATACGAATATTCTACTTTTTGTTTTAGGGATGTCACTAGAAGAATAACGGAGTTATGACGATTTTTGTGGAAACACACGCGTTGACGTGTAAACACGCTTATTGTACTTGACTGCTATCGTTATTTTATCGTGTATATCTGCTTACGTTGCTGACCGGTTAATTACTGTATGCATGTACGGTCATACTTGATTGTATATTATACTTTGATTTACTTTACCATTTCAAGTACTATTATTTAAATTCAATATTAATTACGGCGTTGGTATTTTGCCATCACTTATTAGTTTTTTTCTCTATAGATACAACAGACATTATTTTTCTTCAGTATATTACATAAATTTATTTTATAATTACCTTATGAATAAATTATATTTAGCTATTTTATCCATGTACATGTTACACTTACATACATATACTGTCAATTTACTATGTAAAAGCCCAATAGGGCGTTAATAAATAAATAAATAAGTAATTAAAAATTTAATGATGAAAAAAAAAAATTGAAATTCCTTCTTTGGAGTAAATTCGTCATTATACCAAATATTCCCGTGTAAATAGAATTTTCGGAACTTCAAGTTCAGTTATTCAAAGTAAATTTGTAAAAATTCCACACATTTCCGCGAATACAAATTTTCGCAGCTGGCCCTTCTATATATATCTGCGTAAATTGAAATTTCAGTTATTCGAAGTAAATTCATAAAAATACAATAATATATTTCCAGCTAAATCGAAAATTCGCTGCAAGTAAATTGAAATTTCACAGATGATTTTCGTCATGACAGGCCTTTCAAATTAAGATATTTGAAGTAAATTCGTAAAAATACAATATATTTCCGATGAATCGAAATTTTGCAGCTGATTTCCGTCGTGCCGACTCTTTAAACTCAGATAATCGAAGTAAATTTTGTAAAAATACGATATATTTCCGCATAAATTGTAATTTCGCAGCCGATTTACGTCACGTCCGGCTCTTTAAATTCAGATATTCGCAAAAATACAATATATTTATGCATAAATCGAAATTTCACGACCAATTTCAGTAGCGGCGGACCTTTTAAGTTCAGATATTTGTTGTAAATTCGTAGAAATAATACATAATTTCAAATTAAATGAATTTTCTTGGCCCTTCTCGGATATTCAAAATATATTCGAAAAAATACAATATTCCAGTGCAAATCGATTGAGATTTACAAAATAATAATACGAATTAATATGATGTATAACCACGTAAAAATACATTTTTCGGCGTTTTACCGCCACGTTCAACCTCTTTTACAGTCCTTTCTTCAAGCTCTCTCATGCTGTCTTTTTCATAATATGTACTAAGAAACGGAAGTTTTTTGGAGGTATTTCCATCCAAGACATGATACATATGTGTTTCATAAATTCTCTTGATACTTCTTTCTCCGTCCATCTCCTCTTCAGCAACAGCATTATTGTAATGACTGTATAATTTTTCTACTTCATTTTATTACTATTTTATACGCCCATGGGGCTTTTACATTGGGTAAATATGGTTACAATTTTTTTACACAAGGATCAGTAATAAACAATGATTTTGTATGGTTTACAATAAGATAAAAATTTTAAAAAATTCAGTATCATTTATATATTGGTTTGCTTAACTACGTAGGCGAGGAGTTGGCGAGTTTGCTACATAATTTGTTTGTGAATGGTGACAATGAAGTAGGGCCATATGCCTAGTGTGTTGAGTAGGTACCCTTATATTAACTAGACTCAGGGAGTTTGCAACAGTCGAGCTTCGAATTTACCATTTAACTTAAGTCGCTTATCCTCTGTGAATCCTGAAGTGTATTTTTAAGGTATTTAATAACTTTAAATGTAAATTATAATGAATTTATCTTTATAATACACATTATGTAATATTCTTTATTTATATTATGAACGAGGATGGTGAAATAATAGTTAATACACTGTAATTAATACAATGTATTATCTTGAGTGACAGGTGACGAAGTAAAGGCATTAGACCCAGTGTTTCCCACGGTGGGGCAAAGCGCTTCAGAGGTGGGGCACCACGCTTCAGAGATGAGACACGTAGGCATTCCACATATAAAGGGGAATACTCATCGGTCATACAAAAAATGCCTGAAATGTACAAAATGGAAATATACGCCAAATTGTAATTAACATAGAATGAAACCCGTTACAATTTCAATAATTATCTAAAAAGAGAGAAACTGTGCAGGATGTAGCGTGTAAATGTTGTATTTTATTTATTTATTGGACAATTTGTATAGCGCCGCTTTTGTGAGATATCACCTCAGGGGCGCTTAGATATCACCTCAGGGGCAATACAACATCTACAATATACTGCTTAATTGTTTCATACATAATGTATAAGTATAATGAGAAAATCTTTAATTGGTTTCACAGTTAAGTAAATAGCACATGTATACACTATCCAAGAAGTGTTAATTTTCCTAAAATTAAATATATAATTACAATAAGAACATGATACATGATTTTTCCTAAGCATGAGTGCGAATTTGTAACCATAAGCTGGATATCCGTGAACATGAATGATCACAGTAAGAACATGAGAATGGATGTTGCTTAGTATGAGTGCGAATGTGTCGTCTTGACTTTTGTGAACATGAATAGTTACACTAAGAAAATAAGAATGGTTTATCCTAAATATGAGTGATAATATGTGTCGTTAAATTTGAATTTCACAAACATGAATAATTAGAGTAAGAGTGATTTTTTTAGTATGAGTGCTATTGTGTCTCATTAAACGTGACTTCTGTGAACATGAAATTGGTTTATCCTTAGTGTGAATGCGAATGTGAGTCATTAAATTTGTCTTTTGTGAACATGAATATTTACAGTAATAACATGAGAATGGTTATTCCTTAGTATGAATGCGAATGTTTGCCATTAAGCTTGACTTCTGCGAACATGGATAATTACAGAAAGAACACAAGAAAAGAGACGGGTTTTCCTTAGTATTAATGTGATGTGTCTTATTGTGCTTGACCATGAATAATCACAGTAAGATAATAAGAACAAAGTTTCCTTAAATTGAGTGAGAACGTGTTGCAATAACTGTGACTTCTTGAGAAAATGAGAATATTTTATACTTAGTCCTCGTATGAGTGAACACGTATGCCGTTAAATTTGGCTTGAGTGAACATGAATAATTGCAGTAATAACATGAGAACGGTTTATACTCAGTGTGAGTGCGAATGTGACATTAAGGCTTACAGAAGAAACTTACACTAAGGATTTGCGAAGAAACTAACACAAAATATCCTAATATTACTTTGCATGCCAAAAAATTATTATTACCCTTTCCCTCAACTTATTTGGTGGAATGTGGTTTTAGCGCCATAAGTGATTTACTCATTATAAAATGAAATCGATTGGATATAACTAATAGAGGGGACCCAAGACTAAAATTAACTAAGTTTTTTTATTTTTTAATTGACGGCAACCCGGGCGTTTATTGCAATAACAGAATCATACGTTAGATCCGGACATAAAATTTCTTTATAGCAAGCGTAACTGAATTTAATTGAAGTTCTAATATTTGTATTAGAATAGGTTTTTTTATTTAATTGCATTAGGGATTCATATGTTTACAAACATATTACAATATGATTTGAAAATTTACCTGCTGTTTGAAAGATGCCGGCGGGGCATCTGACTTTTGAAAAGACTACGGTGGGGCATGGCATAAAGAAGGCTGGGAAACACTGCATTAGACGAACATTCACTCTTTTATAGTTCTCTCTTCTCATTCTCTCAAGCTGTTTCTTTCTAACTAGATACTAGATAAAAGAAAAAGGCTTGGACATGCACTCCAGAATACACTTGACATACTGGTGGCAATTTCAGATGGAAGGCACACCTTTTATACAAATCATTATTATCCAGTTGGCTGCCCCAGGAAGTCACTTTAAACTTCGGCACACAGCGTTGCCAGTAGGTACAATAAAAAAATCATTTCTCTGAGCTATTCTTATGGTAGACTACACATTATTTTAGTAAATATATAAACACATTATCCGGTAAGACAGTACAATTTACAAAAACATAATTTTGCAAAAGTTATTACGAATATAGAAAATTTGGAGTGATGGAGGAATGACGAATACAGTGTGTAAAAAAATGACTTACCTGCCTTGAATTGAAATAATAACACTTGTACATACCGGCCGCCTGTTGGAACTGATGAGCAGAGTTCATGAGGCTGGTGACGAGGGCGCTGATAGCAGGATTGGTGGTGCGCTGCATCGGGGGAGCCACTTTCTGTTTTTGGGTCACTTGGTTCACATTGTTCACTTGCTGGCTAGCTAAACTAATTGTCTGTTGTCCTTGTAAGTTCACTGATTGTCCTTGCAACGTAATACCCTGCTGCTGAATATTGACACCTTGCTGATTCTGTAACTTTTGTTGACCTTGTAACGTTAAGCTTTGTTGTCCTTGCAGCGTTAAGCCTTGTTGCCCTTGTAATGTTAGGCCTTGTTGGCCTTGTAAAGTTAACCCTTGTTGTCCTTGTAACGTTAAGCCCTGTTGACCTTGTAATGTTAAGTTCGGTTGACCTTGCAACGTGATTCCTGATTGTGCTTGAATGGTAACATGCTGCTGTGTTCCTGAAACTTGTCCTTGTATTTGCGCTTGACTCGTTACGATAGGATGTATGTGGATCACCGCTTGTTGTATTTTGTGAGGATTGATTGGTTGAGGAGGGTTTGTGAGTTGTTGTGCCAACAGTTGGTTGGCGGTTTGTTGTGCATTTTGCATTTGTTGTAGTTGCGCTGCCGTAGGTTGTGATGTAATTTGGACACTCTGAAGTTGTTGGTCATTGTTTTGAAGTTTGATTAATCCCGGTTGATGAAGCTGTATGTGTTGTATGGTGCCGGAGGGCTGGACTTGTTGCGTCTTGATGAGGTTTGATTGGTCAATCTGTGAGACTACTTGCTGAACGGGACTATTGGCTTGCTGCTGATTGGCTTGGAGTTGATTGGCTTGCAGTTGATTGGCCTGAAGTTGGTTAGCTTGAAGTTGGTTAGCTTGCAGTTGATTGGCCTGCAGTTGGCTAGCCTGGAGTTGCTGGACAGTGTTGGAACCGGATTGGAGCTGCGCCTGCTGAAATGAAAAATTAGTTCAATTTGACTAAAAAATGAATAATTTTACCTATGCGAAAGCAGAATAGGTTGGAACATGATACACTTTATTGAGTAATTTACAAATTAATAAAAACAAGGTATTGTGCTTGTTTAAACTCTCCGACACTCCTTTCTCTGTCTATCCACTTCTACATGTCCATACTATGTACCATATAAACAGTTGTTTTGACTTGTTCATTACTCTGCATACTTTTCAAATCACCCCATTCGTAATCAAGATGCTAAAAATGAATGCATCCACCTGTATTACTGCACAGTTACCTCTCGAAGATGTTAAGTTATTAAAGAAAAAACTTACACCAGTAAAAGTAATAAAAATGTAATCACCGTAATCCGCCTTACCAACAGCGGTAAGCTTGCGGAGAGGGTGCGGCGGGGGGGGTTGACCAGCACCACGTCGGGAGAGGCGGAGGGGGACGGGGGCACGGCGGGGGGCAGGGGGGCTAGCGGAGGCGCGCCGGGGGGCAGGGGGGAGGGCGAACCGGCCGCCACGGGGCCCACTGCTCCTGCCGCACTGGAATGGGAAAATAATGTGATTATTATGTACAAATTGACAGTTTTTCAATACATCTATGTACATTATAGAATTTCGGTTTTGGTTTTCGTGAACGAATGAATGAATGAATGCAAATCTTTGAAGTGGAAATTAACCCACTTCCCGATATCCAATCGAGCTGAAACTCGGCAGATATAATTAATAAAATGCATTCTATCAACCCACGCACACAGATGCATTTTTCTGAAATTCACTACTAGATTTTTCTTTGCTATCATTTTGTAGTTTTACAAGTAATAGTGTCAATAAATAGTATTGTAGCGACATGCTACCATGATAATCTGGCGACACGCAGCCTAAACTTCCAAGACTTGCAGTTTATACGGGCCATCATCCACTCATAAACAAATAGACCACATAAAACATGTTAGGAGTAATAGATTAAATAAACATTTGTCCGGTAGCGTCAACTGTCAAATTTAAAAAGAGGCCCATTTGTTGTAACCATTCTAAATGTTGAAAAAATAAAATCCACAAAGTTTTCCTTTTACGGCAGAACCTTAAAATAATTACTAGCTGACGTGTACCCAGAGTTGCTCGACTTTTCTCTACTTTCTATAAATATAATATCCATGTATTATATATATAAACCTTCCGGAAGAAATTCTCTAAATGATAGTGAAAACCCTATCAAACTCCGTTGTATAGCTTAGACGCTGATTGTGACATTGTTTTATAGTATTTAGAGACCAATGTATTGTCACGATTACGAATTTACTAAAAGTTTATCAGGAAACGGCCTGTAATCCCATTTTTAGTTATGATCTGGGATGTTCCGGGATGTTTCCGAACGTTCCACACTATTCCCGAACATTCCAGAATGTTCTGGAATGATATTGAATACTCTCAAATGTTCTGGATTGTTTTAGAAATTTCTAGAGGGCGAAACTTAAAGCCCTTATATCTTCAAAAGCACGCCTAATGAGAACCTTTTTCATGGATGGGGGATAGAGGGCTACCACACCAAATAACTCCCTTGATCGTAACGGTACTCGTTTCTGAGTTTTAGCAGAACGCACACTGTACACTTACTTTTATATTATATATTGATTTTATATCAGAAATTTTTATTTGAAGAATTCATACGATTTTTAAGATCATTATAAGACCCTTTCAACTAGGCAAATGCCCATAGTGAAATGTAGTTGAAAGATCCATGTCACAATTAGAAGTAGATACAGGGTTTTCCAATAAGAGGTGTTATTTTGATATTCAATCGTAAAAGATCAATGGTTGCGTTGCTTGTGTGGCACGTAGCGCCGTCTTGTTGAAAGTAAACGTTGTCCAGATCAATACCATCCAATTCCGGCCATAAAAAAATCATTAATTATCTCTCGATAGCGCAATCCATTCACCGTAACTGTTGCTCCAGTCTCATTTTCGAAAAAGTAAGGTCCAATGACTCCGCCGGACCATAAACCGCACCAAACAGTCACACATTTAGGATAGAGAGGCTTTTCAACAATAACTCTTGGGTTTTCCGAGCTCCAGATGCGACAATTTTGCTTGTTGACGAAGCCACCGAGGTGGAAATGGGCCTCATCACTCAAGATGATTTGCATTTGATTCACTCAAGTGAATTTTAATAATTTCAATGCGTTGTTGAAGCGTGTATCGTTCCATTTTTCTTAATGGCGTAGTTTCTACTTGTCAAATGTCAAAAAATGACACCTTCAAAAGTAACATCTACTGAAATAACGGGCTATTCAAAATAACACCTCTTATTGGAAAACCCTGTAGTTTGTTTTTTGGGGTATTGAATCATGTTGCACAGTGGAAATTTTCTGCCCCGATGATGGTCATTGCAAGGCTTTCAGATGAAAATGCAAAAGTTTAGCAGTTAAATGTGCGTTTTAATTACCTTGGCAGCGGCGTGGTAGGCGCCGCAGCTCCAATGCCCTGCGCCGCTCCGATGGCCAGCCCCTGCGCTCGTGCCTGCATGGCCAACTGTTGGTTAGGATGCCCCTAAAATATCACACACATAATCATTTGTTCACAGGGCATGGGACGCCACTCAGGGGGATACAAATATATCATAGATTAATTCTAGATCACCTAAGCTTTCCCACATATATACGAGACAAGGTAAATATGTTCAGATACTTGCGAGGATAATAATTGTAAATAGTATTTGTTTAGCTGGAGTCAGTGCATTATTCATGCAATTACAACCAACTGTTTTGATATTGAAACTTGTAAAATCCATCTTATAATACCTTACCAGACCAATTAATAATGTCAACTTTCCTCATCGCTCAATGAATACAATTGTCAATACATACTGATAAAATTAGTACTATATTATTATTATTATGTAATGAGCAGGCAGCATTCTGCTGATGCGCTCATATCTGATTTGACAACAAGTTTGACAGTAATTGAGTTGTTTTAAGTTTGAACTAAGTCCTTTCTTCTCTCCAAATGTGAATCAATCCAATAGAGCTTTGAATTGATTTATATTTGTTGCATCGATGACATGTTGTGGGAGTTTGTTCCAAGCATCCGCTACTCTAATTGCAAGGAAGTGTTTTCTAGGATTAGATGCAAAAGGCGTTTTGGTAATTTTTTTTGAGTGTCCACGGAGATTTATATTTTTATTAGTAGTGAAGATTTCTTGGATGCTAGGGCAACTGTAATGTCCAGATAAAATTTTGAAAGTCTCAATCAAGTCATATTATATATTATAGATTCAATTATTTGCCGCCATTGTCTGGATTAATGGTAGACGTTTGACATACCATTTCTCTCATGCCCGCAGTGTAGGAGACCCTGGGCTGTTGCCCCGGCACCAGGTGCTTTATCCGTACCGACTTCCTCCCCTCTTCCGTGAATATCTCCGTGAACTGCTGGATATATCTATTCGCATGTGCACGGGTACCTGGAATTAATTCATTATTACATCTCAGCATTATTATTTTAATTTTATAATTTATACAGGAAGCCCTGATATTTCTTCTAGGTCTATGTCCTTTTTGGGGTTGCTATAAACATTTGGGATTTGTGGAATGCATTGTCATCGACAACAAGTCTATTTGGGATTTGTGGAATGCATTGTCATCGACAACAAGTCTATTTGGGATTTGTGGAATGCATTGTCATCGACAACAAGTCTATTTGGGATTTGTGGAATGCATTGTCATCGACAACAAGTCTATTTGGGATTTGTGGAATGCATTGTCATCGACAACAAGTCTATTTGGGATTTGTGGAATGCATTGTCATCGACAACAAGTCTATTTGGGATTTGTGGAATGCATTGTCATCGACAACAAGTCTATTTGGGATTCGTGGAATGCATTGTCATCGACAACAAGTCTATTTGCCGAGTTTTAACTCGATCAGTGTCGGGAAATGGGTTAATTATCGCTACCGAGATTTCATTCATTCCCAAAAACAAAAGTGAAATTCAAATAGATGTAATTAACTAACCATCACGTAGTTTCGCCGCAGGGGTGGGCAGAGAGGATGGACTGCCAAACAACTCGGTCTCGGCCCACACTTCTTGCCTCATTCACATTCATACATCGTCTCATACATACTCTTCTATTATTCTGACTCTTGACATGGCCCAACTCGAGTATCTGATTCACTTGTTCGTGCCATGTCTTGCTCGGTCGTCCCCGACTTCTGCTACCATTCGCTCTACATGCCCAAACCATCTAAGCGTCCCTTTCTTCTCATTACGCTTACATCAGCCTTGCACTCTTTGCGGACCTCCACATTTCTCACATGATCATACATGGTTTTACCACACATACGCCTCAGGGATCTGATTTCAACAGCATTCAATCTATTTTCAAATAGATGTATGTATTTAAAAATGGCACCGAGTATGCGAAAAATACAAAGTGGCCCTTCACAACCTTGACTGCTTTGAGGACCATCATTCCAAATTTTTTTTTTAGTTATAAGAAGAAAAAATCGAAGGGATACGGGTTCGAGTCCCGTTGGCGTCATGTATCTTTTATCAGGAGATTTTTCAATGTGGATGAGTGTTTCAGGCTAATAATTATTGCTTGTAAAATAATTGTTACCCTTTGTGCTATGCATAAAAAATCTTGTCTTAAACATTAGTTTACCAAAAAAATAATTTAAAAAAAATACAGTGTGTGTGGCAAGCCTACGCACAACGGAAGTGAAACTTTTATTATTCTTCTCTCTCTCTTTTCATTTCATTCTCTCTTTTTTTCTGTCTATTGACATATTTATAAGTAGCATATGATAAAAAAAATTAAAAGTTATAAAAATATGGGATTCGAACCCGGGTCCTGCATAACGAGTGTCGAACGCTCTGCCTCTAGACCGCAGTTATTACGTATTCGACCAAAATATCATATAGTCAAAATATCTAAAAGTCGCAGCACGAGAGCATTTTATCACTTTAAAAAAAATTATTATTAAATAAATCACAAAAAGAAAAAAAAAATTAGTTAAAGCAGGGATCGAACCTCGGTTCTTCACGACGAAAATCGGACGCTCTGCCTCTAGACCGCGAAGCTGAGTTTGGAGAGTGACCTAAACTAGGTATATAATATTAGCTAGGCTCCTATAGCGAAATGATCACGGTTTTTGATGACGGTCATGAGTTGGTTTTACTCCGGTCCTCGAAATTGCATAACGCGAGTAAAGAAGTTTCACTTCAAAAAGCTATTTTTTGCATCCATATTTACACATAATGATTGTCAGGTTATAAATTCTGTGGGAATGTTTGACAATATTTTATTTTAATTAATTGTGTTTTTGTAAATAATATTAAAAAGGCTCACCCAAAAGAAATCTACACGCCGAGCCATTCTTCTCCCCGTCCACGTGGTCCCTGTCCACGTAGAGTTCACCCAGGTACTCCTGGTTGGCGGGGCGCTGCAGCACCGACAGGCGTACGTGAAACAGGCCGGGCCCCGTCGCCCCCGAGCGCTCCGCCTCCAGCACGTATTCCTCCAGCAGCTGGGGTGCGCAGTCCCCAGTGGCGCGGGGGCGCTCGTAGGCGCGCGCCAGCTGCGCGACGGCCGCGGGGGCGTCGGCCGGCGCAGTCAGCACGGGGCTCTCGCAGCGGGGGGCCAGCACCGGACGGATAACCTACAAAATTAAAATGTGATGAAATGGTTGAAAATCTCTCCTTATGTTCCTCGCTTATTTGAACCTCACAAAATTCCTCAATTTGGGGATGCTATATTTCCACTGAAGAGAAAACTGATAGAATTGTGTTGTGGGCGTGTCCGTGAACCCAAAGTAAGGTCAATTTTACCTTACTTTGAGTGAAATGGATCAAACATTACCAGATATCGAAATTCTTTCATTGGCCTGTCTGGGGCCAGGAATATGGCTGCCCATATCGCACAAGAGTCCCAACTGTTCCCAACCGTCTGAAGCCAGTGACTCTATGGCATCCCCAATTGGGGTATGTTCTGTAGGGTAAGGAAAGAGGAAGGTCAAATGTATCAAGTTATGCAGTTCTGGACACCAAACACAGCCAATTCGACTCTTCGAATGATGATCTTTCACCACGATGATACTGAAAGTATCTACTCCAAGAAAACAGCGCCATCTGTTGGACATAAAAGCAGCATGAGCCTTTGTTTCTCTATCTGCACAGACAGACACAGAGTCACAGCAACGCGTGGCGGGGTACAACTAGTGCTTTAATATGTTTTATGCAAATGCATATAATCTGTTGTCTATTAATTACAAAAAATAATGTAGTATTAATATTTAACAAAAAATCAAAATACTTTATTTGTGATTAATTAAATAAATAATAAAGTTTAGCCATATTTAGTAAAAAGATATTAATAGCCAGAACCCACTTCCATCACCCACTCAACAATAAATTTTCAAATAGCGATGTCAAAGTACCTACCGCATAAAAAAAAAATACAATGATATTTTCGATATCCTTAAGCCTTCAGGCTAATTTGTTTGCTTTTAGGAACAACCCATATATGGTCAGATCGTTGTGACTCCCTTACTGTTATGTTAGAAAGAGAAAACAGCACAATTTGTATTCAAATCTACAGAAAAATTTAAATATGCACTTTTATGAAATCAATGGTTCCGAACGCAATTTGGAAAAAAATTATGAAACAACAAATAAGTGAGATGGTAAAAATGTTTGTTACAGATTTGTCTAATAAAATGCGTGTGTTTTTATATATTTTTTCATTATCAGTAATTTTAGTTACAAAAAACGTAAGATGAGTTATTTTTAATGTTTTTTTATGTACACATTCAAAATTTTAATATTTCAAACATAATTTTTTTATTTACAATAGTAAAATTTCAAAGAATATTTTATCACCTTTCAAAATCGGTTTTTAGTTTTCAGATACATTCAGAAATATTCCACTTATTTGGATTTTAATTCAATTTTCTGTCAAATTATGGCAGAGACCTGACGAGTTATAACATTTTAAACGTTTTTACATTTTTTAGCCATTCCCGGATTTCCCAGTTTTCCAGGTCTATAACCATGATGAACATGATTATCAGTTGGGGTTACTAAAAAATGTAAAGATAACAAATAAAATGACTTTGTGTAATCTTTAATAATATCAATAAGATTGATTACCTGTGCAAATAATAGTGGAATATGAACATACTGAACTGTTTATTTATCTGAGAATGCACTCAAGAAATAAAATCGACACAATATCTGTTGAAAACTAGTAGTCAGAAATATACTAAAATGTTGCCTAATTTTTTTCAGCAGAGATGTGTTAAAAAGAAATGCTTTTTTTCAAGTCGGGGAAGACGACTTAACCTGGCAAAGAAAATTTCACAAATTAATCAAATGAATTTGTTCAGTCTAGTGACTCAAATGAGTAAATTACGAACACTATGAAAATCTCTTATATGTTTTCAAAGGGGATAAAAAGTAACTACATGAGATAAATAGGGACATTTTTTAAATTTCTTTTAATTTAATCATATTGTCTTCCTTACCATAATGGTAAGAAATATGAACTAAACGATGTTAGAAAGAGAAAACACCAAGCTTTATATTCAAATATATGTAGAAGTTAACCACAGAAGATTTAAAATGCACAGCACACATCAATGAAACCAAAGGTTCCAAACACTTTGTGAATTTTTTATTAATTATTTTTTCTATGAAATGACAAAAAAGTGAGGTGGCAGTAGTATTTATAATACATTTGTCTTTTTAAAATAAGTGTTTTTTTTCTTCGTTCATCAGTAATTTTAGTTCAATGTTTAGACGAAAAACGTAAGATGAGCCATATAGGAACCTATGATTGGGTTATATATGTTTAATATTGGTGTGGAAAGATTATACTACGAAGAGCATGCCATGAGCCCTCCATTATTGCACAAGCAAAAATAATTTTATGATAGAAGTATTGTCAAGTTATTCGTAACCCTGGAATATTGCTCTTAATTAAAATAAATAAATAACAATATAGTTCTCAGAGACAGGACCATATATAAAGAATTTGAAAATAATTCTCACCTCGCTTGGTTTCTTGGGCATCTTGGAAGAAGGTCTCGTGACTGTCGTAGGGTTAGCCGCCTGCCTGCTGGCCGCCTTCGCCCTCTGCTTCGTGATGATGTCCAGCAATCCCAACCCACGCTGCTGAGTCAGCTGATCCAGTCTCCGCTTTCGGTTAACGGCAACTTGCGAGTATCTCCGGGCCTGTCTGCGGATGGCCGGGGTGGCCAGCAGGTGACGTTGGTGGTGCAGGCGGGCCGCCAGAAGCCCCACGGCAGGGCGGGGCTCCAGGCAGAGCGGGGGAGCTGTGGCGCGGACCACGGCTGCCTCCAGAAGCAGGCGTTCCTCGCGGCCCCACGAGCCAGCGCGGGCTATTGCATTTACGTCGCTTATTATACTCTGAAAGGAGAAACAAAAATAGTCAATATAACTTTTAGGCTTTCACATCAAATTCGTTTAATTTGTTTTTTTTAATAAATTTACAGATATAGTTTATAAAAGTTTGGAGGAGTTATGGCAGGAGAACATTTTTGGGTTGTGAATTTGTCCTTCAAGGTACGGCAATCTTGGTGGGACATAGCAATATTTAAAATATGCAGCTACAGAATTGCCTTTTTTATATGGCCTTAATGACCAAGCAAGAATAAGAATTGCCTGGAACCATTGGGTCACTCCCAGTACAAAAGAATAGGGAAAGGCAGGAGAAATGTTATAGGAATATGTATTGTAAGAATCTTGTTATTTAAAAATAAATAGCTAAAGCCATTTCAACAATTCCAAAGGGTAGTTTTTCACAATGACATTACGGAAAGTATCTCCGACTTTGGAATAGTAAAATATCAATTGATCGTTCCTCGAATACTCGTTTTCCCATATGTGTTGTTTATTTCGTCCATTTCAAAATTAATTTCACACAAAACTCGCAAAAACAGATTGCATCGATGGTTCCTCTATGCATCATTTTACAGAAGTAATTATTCAAATCATGCAATATTTATACTATTTTACTCAATCGATCGCTGCCAGCGGCCATTTCTGACATTAGTTAACGTTAGACAATCAAACACAGCGGTGCATGTTGCTATCTTTTTAATTTTTCGTTTTTGAGAGTTTCAATCTTAAAAACGAACTGTGAAAAAAGTGAATACTCTGCAATTATGTAAAAATTCTGCTGAAAAACATGTTGATGAAGCCAAGCATTTAGGAATCGCAGCTTTTTAAAAATTTAAACACATTCATTTATAAATTGAATATACCTTTTTATAGAATATTTAATATTTAAATTTGAATGTAGCGTTTTTCTATATTTCCAAATTCATTGTCTTCCGGCATTCATTATTTATTTCAACATGATCCTTCGAAAACGATATAAAGAGATTTCACTGTATATTCATACCTGAGTAGTAGGTTTGAGCAAGACATGATGAGTATCACACACAAAACTGGGGTAGGCCTGCCTATAGTCTCTAATTTGAGCAATTATACACCCGGAGTAGAACAGCGAGGAGTGCTCCGCCTCCAGGAGGTCCAGCAGAACAATCGGCAACTCCTCGTTATCGATATATGTTAATAAGTCTTCTTCCTCATAAGGCCAGCGCGCCGTCTCTAGTAGAGTTTCGTCGGACTGCAAGTGGACCTGAAAAGATAACAAACATTAAATTTTTTAAATGATTTCATATTATTAACCCTTTCAGTGCCAATCACTCCCATGGGAGTGGCATCATACGGTGATACATAGAGTGGCATCAAAGACAGCAGTGAATGAGTTAACTCTGGATAAAATAATCAATTATAAATTCAGTATACAAGCATTAGAAAATTATTAGAAGAATACAATATAAATTCTTATGTTTTCTATGTTTTAGGATGGGTATTCCAGCAAATTTTGTTGAACTACAACACTTTTTAAATTTTATTTGGTTTTACGCCCAGTCGTGCTTTTACATGGATTTTAAGAACAGAATATAAGTTTTTAAATCATGAAATAACATTAAACTGTTAAACTGAATATGAAACAATATTAGTAAAACATGTAACAGTAACATCAAATAATGTAGAAACTAGAACAACACTACATGTAAGACAAATCACTGAAACTACATTACAGATGTAGGATTCAACAAATTATAGTATATTAAGTGCTGGTATAGATTACGCATAATTGAATGAAATGAACATGCTTAAAATGTCAGACAGAAAATTTTCACTGACTTGGTTTTTTAACTGACTGACTTTTAGAATTTTATAATATATATAAAATTCTAAATAATGCATTTGATAGTTCAGAATTGCTTGCATTCATAAGCTTTCAGATTCCACGACGAAATACTAAAAGTCGAGATTTATTACAGTGCAGAAATTCTGTAACTAACTACCCTATGTATTCCTCATTGCCCAGAATACTTATGGAGGAAAATAATTATACCATGTCAGTGGATATCTTCAATTTATCACTTAACAAATACACAAGATTGTTACTGAGGCAATTTAGTTATGTATGATAAATACTGTATAATTTCTACTATACATATGTAAAACCCCCTAAAAAAGGCGTTAATAAATAAAAAAATAAATAAAATTAGGTACACATCTTAAGTGAGGGTTAACTTCTGCAATATAACTTGTACGTACATTATGAATTAACATTTCTACCAGAATGGGCGTTAGAACTTCTGTTAAAAGTTATAATCATAACTGCAAATTTTGGCAGATTTAATATATCGTCATTGAGCCGGTAATATCTGTTAAATGTGTAAAAGTGTATACATCTCTTTGTTTACAGTTAAAAGGAAAACTACATTAGTATACAACGTAAACATAAAAGAAATTACTGAACGATGTCACACATTGTAATACACTCTATCTGCAAAAAATAATATTTTGGACAAGGTGTCACTTGCCGGCGCAGCGATGATAATGTGAAACTGCCTGAAAATGCACGGTTAATATTGACAGCAATACAAATTAAAAGACAGATTTACACCAGCGAAGAAAATTTTAAATACTCCATCAGATTAGGATGATTAAATTTGTTTGCTTTCCCATAGTCAGGTTTCAGCCTTAACACTTTAACAGCCGCGCATTTTAATTACTGCACCTTTATATCAGAGGTTAACGAGCTTCACCCGTGAGTTTTTTTTCCTAGAAGACGGTGATCACGGATAGCACTAGTGATCAAGTTTGGTACTGTTTATGTTAAAATCACAAGCTCTTTTTGCGATATGCGTTACCGGAACACACATAGGCAATTCATATATGAGAGTTTTTTTATTTCAATTAACTTTTTTGCCAGATGATTTTTTAATATATTTTTTTAAATTATTAGATCACCTTATAAATATGAAAATAATTATGCCTGTTACTATAGTAGTTATTTTTCTATAAATCTTAGAAAAACGCCGGCGAAACATAGAAAATCATCTTTAAAATTTGTGGAAAAAACATCACAATTGAAGAACGTGAACACCTGTCAAAAGTGTTAATTAATAACATTTTAGTTTGACTTTATATAAAAACTAGGCAGAGAAGTATGGTATAGTCAAGATACGTACACCGGCAGATCCGTCGTTGGGTGGAGAGAGCATCTGAGTGTCTCCATTCACCTTCAGGGAGATGGAGTAGCCTTTGTTCCCCGGGTACAGATTTATAACCAACACATTCAAATTCATCCGTGTCAACAATTTTTCTAATAAATACGAGTGTATTTTGAGTCCTTGCTGCAAAACGTAAGAAAACAAATAATCAGTATGATAAATAATAAATAATTTGGTCAATAAGTATAATAATATTAGCAATAAATTTTTGAAAAACATTTTTTTTTTAATTTAAAACATAATTTTTTTCACAAGATTTGTAATAAATTGACAAAAATTATTAAAATTTTCAATGATATGAGCATGTTTATAAGATCAAATGAGCTTTATTCTGTGTTCATACTTTTAATTATATTGAATAGATAGAGCTATTGACGTGAATATAAACTTACATAATTAGCCTGAAGAGCTTCATCTGAAGAGAGTTCATCGTATAGTTCCCGCAATTTGTCATGTATATTAAACTTGACTGGTTTCTTGACTGGACTCAGGCTTTGGGAGGAGCGTTCCCTTTTCCCGGGGGAGTAGCCGTGGCTGGAGTAGCTTCCCATAGGCCTCTTCCGCCCAAAGCCTCCCACGTAGCTCTGCTCCCCCGGCCATGAACTTGTATTGTGGTCAATGGACGTGTCGTCACTCTCCAAATCATAATTCAAATCAAACGGATGAGAGTTCCATCTAGCTTTTTTAAGTATTTCCTAAAATAAAGCACACAACTCCATGTTTAGTCAAATATTTAATCGATTGGAAAATGGTTTCTTGGTTATGGTACTCCATTATATAGGTTACAAGCCTAAAAAATAAAACCTTGAATGTTTGAGTTAAAAATAGATAATTTATCAATGTAATTAATGAGAATTACCTCAGCTTCAGCAGCTGCAGACACTAGTCCATTCATTTTGTTCCAAAATAGATCACATATTTTATTTTACTGACGTAAAACTGTTAAAACAGTGCAAAATTTTGGGGTAATAAAATCTACACCGTCGAAGCATCTTTATTACAGTTAGTAATTAAATAAATTGTTCATATAATACTTGTTACATTTTGGGAAAATTATATCTTATTCACTCTGTGATACATATTTACAAACAATTTCTAGTTATTTGGCATTATGAACATCTGTTGTTTTTTGCTGATTGTAAACAATTCTCGCAAATCTTCTGTGTAAAAAGTATTAAAAACCGATCACTGAACACTAATACAGTTAGAATTATTTTTTTGATCACATATTTCGGTGAAATAAAATAAAATTACTACACATAAATAAAATCATCATTGTGTCCAAAAAGCATGAACGAACAGCAACAACGAAGTGTCAAACAGAAATTCCGTCAAGAGAAACCATAGACGAATTACTATTTTTAAACATGGGTCAGGATTACCAACAGTACCAACGGAACCCTCGAAGAGAAAGGCCTGTCTAATAGACGGACAGACTGCACAGTTCTTAACGAACACGAATCTTATCAAAATATGTTCCGCTTAAAATAATAAATTAAGTTAAATCCACAAAGTTGTACAACCCCGTGAATTGATTAATCTATACTCTTTACAGATTACCATATTTTTTAGATTATTTATCGTATTGGTATTGGAGAGATCTCAAATTGTTAAATTTTTTAACTTATCATTTATATATCGGTGCATTAGGACGTATCCGACAAACTTTAACAAGGAGATTTCCGAGGTTATTTAGAATAAAAATGAAGATCATATTTTGGTCTCCGGTGAATTTTTATTGTTAATTTTTTTTTAATTCAAATAAAAAAAATTACACGTCACTCAGCCAAGTAACCGCCCAACTCCCCACCCTCATCCCGATTGTTCGATACCTAATGTTTTTGTAGGAAAAGAGTCACCAGATACCATAATGCATGTGTAATTTTTACTTTAAATAAACTCAGGAATCACTTGTTAAAAATATTGTCATAAATTATAGTAATGCTCGCTGAAAAAACAATTAATAAATAAAATTGGACATGGTTTGAAATTTTTATTGAATAGAACTTTTCTCTCTTAGTGCTCACTTTTTGTAAAATGCATTAATTGGGTTAAAAAATAAAATAGGATTGCATTAATTTAGTAAATACATTGCGATGACTGTTTTTGTAGTATTTGGCATGACTAAATATTTTTAAATTTCACATGAAATTAATTCTAGTAGAATCAAAGCCTATACCACTTCAGTCACGGTGACGACTATAATACGGTAATTTTAAATTTTTGTTTTATATAATATTATTTTTCAATTCAATAATACTATTAATCATTTCAATAATATTATTATTGAAAAAAAAAATCAAAACCATTATTATAAGTAAGCATCTCTCTTTCTATAAGTAATAATGGTTTTGATAAGGGGAGCTAAAGATGTATTCACGGCAGGCGCCGTTTAGCTTAGGGCCGGCCCTAATAGATACATTACAACATCGTAAAATACCCATTGAAGTTCCTGACCAAATACGATCAGAAATTTCAAAAACTTTTGCTTTAATTTACTTTTTAATTTTTAATTTATTTTAGTTTTAATTTATCTTATGGTACGCAAAGCTTTTCAGCCTTTACGAGCTGTAGGCCACTGCACACAGCAATTAACAGATAAATAAATCTTAGGGTATTTTATTTAGTCATGAATGAATGTAAATCTTGGCAGTGAAAATTTACCCACCTCCCGATATCCGATAGGCAGATAGACTCGATGTCGATGACAATGCATTCTACCAACTTTTGGTGGCAATCACGCATGCACTCTCGGAAATATATGCATTTATCTTAAAATTGATGATATCACAGCCATATCCAATAGGGATTTCACTCAGAGTCCAGTCCCTGGGGAGGAAGGTGCAATCCTCAAAGAAACTAATTATTATTTTTGTAGTGTTTAAAATAAATTTTAAAATAGATGTATCATAGTACAAAAACTTTATCAAACCTTATTGTTTTTTAATGTTTTAGAAGGCATTTAAAAAAAGATGTATCATGGTACAAATATTTGTTTTTTCCTTGTTGTTTTTTTCTAGTATGCATTTAGTGAAGGATAAATGAAAAATATCATCGTCAGAAAAGATGTTGTTGTATTTTGAGCATATTCTTCTGAGAATGGAATCAGATTGGAAAGTAGGTTAGGTACTTAATAACATAGACATTGATTTATAATAAAATATTTAGGTAGCTTAGAAAGTAATGTTTATTTAATTAATGATCTTCTAACAAATGTATTTATCAATAGACAACGACAAATTGATGATTTTAGGAGAACTTTCCATAACTGCAACCCTCTATACTTAAGGGTAAGCTTTAAAATATTCATAAAGTGCTCGTTCATAGATGGCACTAATTTAATTTAATAATTTTTACTAATTTAATTTATTTTAGGAAAACACACCTTTTGCAAGTTATGCTTCAAAATATTATGATAAATTGATTGTTTGATTCTGTACGTACGGTTTATGAATACAAATAAATAGTTTTGTCTGTAAGTGATCTCAATTCTTTCAAGAAAGCATACAAATACGATGTCGGATTTTATATATGGAGTCGTAAACAAACAATTCATCTTAGTCAATATTTTCAGTAAAAAGCTTGTAAAAATTGTTTTTTCCTAAAATAATTGAATAATTTAAAGTTTTCCCTTGATAGTTAGGTTTGCGGTTCATGATGTAGATAAGTAATTATTTTTAGATGTGTGCCATGTTAATAGAGATTTAGTAATGGAATGTTTGTGGAATCAGACTTTGGGTTTCTTGGGGGCGCAGTAACTTCTGAGCGTATAGTAGTCGCAGATATTGTGGCAGCACTCATCCACCACGCCTCGGGTCTGGCGCTGGAAGCGGAGGTGGGAGTCGTCCCTCTGCAGCAGCGAGTTGTCATCCTGGCGGGAGAGGAACAGCCACAAGAGGGGGGAATGTGGCAGCTGCTCTTGGTCATAAGCGTCTTCCTGGAGCTCGTTGTCATTCCTTTTGTCAAACTGCACGTTGTAAGACCCATCGCAGACCAGCGCCAGGGCGTCCGCCAGATACTTGCCACACAGTCTGCCACCCCGCTTCTCCTGCAAAATCTCTTGGGACTGCACCACGCAGGCAGACAAGCACACTAAAGTAGTAAGCCACAGGAAGATCATCTGGAATAAAAAATTAACTTTTAGTTATTCAGATTAGACCCATCTGCAGAAGTGTCCCTTTCCAGGAAAATTAAGAAATTCCAAATTAACGGATTTTTAAATCAGTAGAATGTAATTCAAATTGATTTTTACAAATAATTAAGTGGAACCGAGATTCGAATATCTTCCTATAGGTTCGAATCTTAGATAAACAAATTCCAATGATCAACAAAATGTTTTGATTTGAAGGGATTCATTTGGATCAACTAACTTTGAATAAATAGTGTTTGGTGATCGAAGTCTTAAAGAGAAGTGATTTCTGTTGTTGGTCAGCATCCCTTTATATAGTTGGCGTCCCACTTTAAAGAAATTATTTTTGTAATGTCTAATCAGAATATATTATATTATGGAAGACAAAGGCGTAATACCGACAAGATATAAATAGATTCGTTTTTGGATTATAATTCTCAGACAAGAGGTCGACAGAAAATATTTCTAAAAATAATCCTAATTAATGCAGATATATCAGGAAGTAGATATATGACGAGATTAACATGAAGTGCTACGAAAACAAAAGGAGAATACTAAAAAAAGCAGAAAAAATGCGATTATCGATTTATACGAGGGAAGATGGAGGATTGGTGCAGAACACTTGAAATGCCAATAGTGTAAAATGCCAATCACCCTCCGTACACCGGATATTTTCGTAATCACTCATTATTAATTTCATTATTTTATTTTCCGTTTCTTTTTATTTATCAATCTAAACCTCATTGTCTAACATTAAAATGAATTTGAACTCAAGTGATTTAAAAGATTACCTTCAAATTACAGCATAACATTAGACGATTATTAAAAAAAAAATAAATGGAGCACCATTACTACAAGAACCGAAATGACAATTGGCGGCTATTTGGCACCATTAACCCTACATCAATGCTTCAGGCTAATTTGTTCGCTTTTGGGAACATATGATCTAAAAGGAATCGTTGTATCTCTCTTACTGATGTGGTAAGATAAGTGATCTAAACGGTGTTAGACAGAGAAAATACTACGCTTTATATTCAAATCTAGATGTTAATCACAGTAGAATTAAATGTGTACCTTTATGAAACCACTTTACGAGACCGTAATTTGAGAAAAAGCTTATTTTTACGCACTTTACATACTTTGGAGTTTTATTATATTTTACAGCTAAAAAGCGTTCTCCACAGTAAAAATAAGTCGTATGAGGATTTCCTACAAATAAATAGAGTAGGTATCATGGCTTTTGACATTAAGAATTATAACATTTGATATGGAATTTTACGATTCGCTTTTTCACGGATAAGTGAAAAAACGAAAAGTTAGAAAATCAAGAGTTTTTTTTGTATACTAGGAGTACTGGGAGGTTCAAAATACCATAAAATCTATGCAAGTGCGATGTGCTACCAGTAATCTCATGGTTGATTATTTTTTAATTCTTTAAATATTCCCATGAACGGGTGCAATCATCCTGTACAAAACTTCCCGTTTCCGAGCCAAGCCTCGACACCCTGTGCTTGTGTATGATCTACGTCCAGCAGTGATGAATTACCGATACGTTCTAATACTTCCACACTTTCAGGTCCCCTGCTGTCTTTCACTTAGAATACTGCAGAAATAAACTTTTTAAATAAAGCTTAAACCATCGACATCCAAATTGATAGACTTGCCCTTACATGAAAACTGGGTATCATTTCGAAGAGCTGAAGGCGAACCACGTGACCATACTTTTGGCACCTAGAGGGTTAGGGTAGAAAAGCGCACGTTGAAATAATCAGATGCGCAGAAAAGCAAAGTTGGCCAAGTAAGGCAAAGGCTTGCAGCACTGCATTGGGGGACTTCCGTGCTCGTCGGCGTGGCGCACGGAAGGTCTGTTTACGCATTTAAAAAAAATTGTATATTTTAAATTTAAGTAATTGATTTAAACGAAACAAACGGCAAACGCACGCAATTGATAAATAAACATGGCAAATCTATGTAGTTGCGGATTCGTCATAAACGAAGTTCTGGCTTTCATTCAACAAAAGGTTGAAGTGATGGATGACATTAGTCTAACCCAAGTGTGTGATATGTTTACGGAACAAGATATCGACTACGCAAGAACTCTACTTACGAGTATTCTGGGCCAACCTTCAGGCCCCTCGACGAGGAGAATCGGTGAGGGAAAAAAGAATAGGTCAATCACTGATTTGATAAAATGCATGAGAGAAACTGACGGCAAATTTCTGCCAAAATTTGTTATTTTAGACATCAATAAACTTCCACCAGTAACGTTTGATCATATAGATGTAACTGCTTTGTTAAAAGATATAATAATGTTGAAGAACGACATGCGTAATCTAAACCTGAATGCATTGAACGATAACTTCGATGTTACAAAAATTCGACAAAACTGCAAGATTTTAAAACAACATATTCATTGAAAATAAACAGTGATGATACAACGACATCTGTTGACAATGCGACAAAGTTAAAGCCCACCTGTAGCAAACTAAATCATCAGGCGAACATCAAGCAAACGATGCCATCTACCGATAACGTCTCAAACAATGTTAAATAAAACGAGCCAACCCAAAAAAACAATGTGTGGAATAAATCTCACAGAGGGACAAGTATACTGGATAAAACCGATCCGATGACAGCAAATAAGGCGCTAAGTGTCCATCATCAGGGCAGATGTGATTACGCATCTGCCCTGATGTGTTGGCCGAAACGTTGGCTTAAGAAGAAGGTAGCGCAACACAGCATAATACCCCAAAAACAAATCACTATAATTTATTTTATTTGTTTACAGATAATTACTCCGTAACTAGAATTTAAAAAAATAGGTTATACCACCAGAACTGCAAAGCAAAAGATATGGCGATGAGCATGCAAAATTTTATTCTGCTCGAAATTTGTGAATAATTTCTCACATTTAAATTAATAGACGAGTCAATCAGGGTCAATATAGTACTTTTGGCCATGAAAATCTCAAATCATACCAAATAAAATAAATATTTTATTTTTTTACAGAAAATAATAACAGTCTGTAATATCTGTTAGTAGTTTCTCATGCCTTCCGTTGATATGCTTGTTGTAACTCTAGGTGACCACATAACTCCATCGAAGCCACAGTTAAGTTAGACTCTCAGAAGCTGGTCGAACTATACAGGGCCCGCAGATTATCAGTATTACAATGAAAGATGATCCGAGGAACTCCGATCGGGAAACACGCCAAACGCGCGCCCAACATATGTACACGGTTGACCTTTGTCACATGAGAACGGGTCGTTGGGTTCTGGAGTTCAACAGCTCGGCTGTGGAAAGATTTGCCGTCCTCTGTGTTTCCTCCCTCCTACAATAAGGGTCTCTTCAAGACCCATTCACTCTTTCCTCTCCTCAAAAAGACCCTCCATACATCATCCTCAAAGATGACATAAGCCCGGAGGTAAATTATTTTCCTTTGAGCCTCCTGTGTGGAGATAATGAAAAAAACTTTGCTTAGTCTTAGCTAGGTACCTACATAATACTTTAACGGCAGATAATTCATGATAGTGGAAGTTATTTTTATGTTTTGATAAGCGCCCTTGAGGTGATAATTTACGAAGATATGCGTCATAAAAAGTGATTTGAATAAGTTGGTGGGTGGATTAACTGGGCCGGTTAGAAATGTAATGAGATGCACAATAATTAGTAAATCAGAAGATAACTGCCCACGCAAAGCAAACAATGGGTGAGATTTTCATTGGAAAATTACATAGTCCATTATATTTTCTCTGAATAAGGTTCTGACCATAAAAGGTGGCGTAAACACTGGCAAAGGCATCACTTATCTTTTGGATTTCGAGCACTACAGTCTACACTCCATTCAAGGTAAAACACTTACCATATACCATGGGATTGAAAGGATTCCATCATTAGGAATGAGGGGGAAATTTTCTTCGTCGTCTCAGTTTTTTTGCAATGGAATACTTTTTAAAAATTATTAACTAGAAAAGTTTTTTTTCAAGTTTTGATGCAATTTTGGAACTGTTATTCAAATAAAAAATACAGTGTATGCAGCAAAAAAATCCCACAAAGGCAGAGCCTGAGCGTGGCTAATGCAGTAGTTATTATAAATTATAACATTTCTATGGTGTTTGAAGAGAAAAGTTGGTGACAAAAGAAAAGAGGAAGTTTTAAACAACATATTTAAATATGGTACCTACCAATGTTTTGGAAAGAACAAGTATTTTAATTACAAAAGTATATAAATATTATGCAATCGACAACTAAAACGAGGACATGAATGTTGCACATTGCTCAAACATACCTGCCTACCATAAGAATTGTGTGTACCTAAATAATTCGCTTTATTAGGAACATGTTGAAAACACATTTATTTGAGATATTTAAATGTAAATTGTTTGTAGTGTATTTAAATGCAGATTGTTTGTAGTGTATTCAAACGCAGATTGTTTTTAGTGTATTTTGTTTTTACTTTTATTTTATTTGTTGTAATAACTAATGAGTAAAACCTATTGATTAATTACAACATATCAATGGTAAAACCTAAATTGTAATATTTAATTATTGAAGACAATATTAGGGATTCCTAGACGAAAATTTGAAACAGAATCTTATATGGTCTTCAATAATTAAATATTTTCTTTGTGTTTTTTCATGAAGAATAAAGGTGTTAATTCTGCTTTATGGGGTGGGTAAAGGGGATGGGGTGGTTTTTAGAAATCTCACAGATTCGCAGACAGTTACCTTCCTCTTGTTTTGAAGGTCAAGTAGTGTGGAAAATTTCGTCAATCTTAGAATAAAATTGTAGATTTGCATAAAAAACAAACCCACACACCTACGAGTACAAACACTTTTCTTGTTAATAATTATGTAGCTAGACCAGCTGAAGTCAGATGTATACAGTAATTATCCTGTTATTTGAAATGTCAATTGTGCAAAATATCATCAAGAAGAATCAGAATTCCGTCGGTGGAGGGTGGCCTTTTGAAATCTCATGTAGATAGTGACTTATGTCTTGTTTTAAAGGTCAGGTGTTCTAAATTTCACCATGAAACTGTGTAAATGTATTTATTACCATCGGCCAACAATAATACTTATTACTCATAAACAAGACTTTCAGTTTTAGGCTGTCTACATATTATAACTACCTAATATTATCATTCCAGATGAACTTCCTGTGGCTTACTACTTTAGTGTGCTTGTCTGCCTGCGTGGTGCAGTCCCAAGAGATGCAGAAGAAGACGCGGGGGCGCAGACTGTGCGGTAACTACTTGGCGGAAGAACTGTCGTGGGTCTGTGATGGGTCCTACAACGTCCAATTCGGCAAGAGAGACGGCAATGAACTTCAACAAGAACCTCATGACTTTGAACAGCTACCATCTTCCTCCCTCTTGTGGCCGTTCCTCACCCCCCAGGCTGCCAATTCGCTGCTGCAGAGGGACGACTATCCCCGCCGCTTCCGGCGCCAGACCCGCGGCGTGGTGGACGAGTGCTGCTACAAGAGCTGCGACTATTACACGCTCAGGAGTTACTGCGCCCCCAAGAAATCCAAAGTCTAATTCCACACCTTCAACCTTCAAATGAAACATATTTTTCGTTCAATAAAACTTTGTCTAAAGCCTAGGTTATTGATTCACAAATTTAATACATGAAACTACCTAAAAAATATGAAATAAACATTATTTTATAACATATTTAAACCGTTGCATTAACTAACACCTAACTTTGGAATTTTTTTGTTAGTTTACTTTGATCATTTAAAAAAATCACCTTTACCCACCTACTATGTTGATTAATATAATATAATAACATAACGAATACCACCAAAGTGAGACCCGTCTCATTTCTCTATACGATGCGGAAAATGGACACTTACACAAAATCTAAATCAAAGAAAATACCCGTTTTTATGAAGCCAACGTCAACTGTGAACGGGTGTTCCACTCGTGTCCGTTGAGTTTCGCGCTCGTGCACTGGTGCAAAGGGGATCAATGCGGCTAGCTCCTTAGTACAGGCTCCATTGTAATACCCGTAGAACTGATGCAGAATGCCCAGATTGCGTCTGTTCATTAGAGATGGCAAGCGGCCTGATAATTATTGTAAGTGGATCGATAATATAGGGACTCGAATATACCCTTAACTCAAATGATGTTGAAAAGGTGCAAAAAAGTTTATGTGATACTTTGGGACTTTACATGCGAGCGTTTGGGTACTACCATCTGACTTTCTCGTCGGAATGCTAGGACTAGATCGTCTAGACCAGGGGCTTCCAAACTTAATTATTTCATGCCTCCTTTCTAAAAAATATCTCCGCGTCCCCACTACACAGATAATTTTCGGTTGAGATCAGGTTAGAAAAACTGTTCAATAACATGAATGTTATATTTTTTGCTTATTAGTTACACAAAAAAAAACTATTTAGTAATGTAATACCTACTTAAATATATCAATTTGAAATTAATTCTAGTAGAATCATGTCAGTTTTGTACACCTACCAAAGGAAAATTTAGGTTTTTTTTATACAAATGGTGTATAAAAAATGATTCTTAATTTTATTTGTGCAATAAAAATCCACTTAAAGGCCGGGAATACATGTCCAATTTTTCTTTTTGATTGTATGATCAGACTATCGGATCGGACGAACCAAATTCACGTCCGATTCTCGTGTCTGATTTTTTGTGGTCTCAGTCGTTTTCGATCTGTTTAGCGAAACACTACAATCGTCATAAATTGTAACCGGAGGCTAAATGTCTTTATTTATTTACGAACCAAGTCCATTATTTCCATATCGTTGTTCTCCTTTAAACTTTTCCTTACATAAAATTTACCATAGACATAACTTCCCTTTTGAACTTTGATCATTATACACTATTCAAGGTGAGTTGAATAAGAGCCCTCGATAACACGATATTAGAAGATATAAAATATAATATAACATTTCTATAATACTATAATACTCGTATATTATTATTATAGGATTTCTATAAATTATTTAAATAAGGTCCATGTATATTATTTGTGGCTATTATTTGTGCAAAATCATTATCAAAGCGTATACCATTTCAGTCAAGGTAATGAACAAAATCATTTACAAAGCGTATACCATTTTAGTCACAGTAATGAACAAAATCATTTACAAAGTATATACCATTTTAGTCAAGTTGAAAACTATAATATTTCTTCCTTATTTCTACAGAGTAGATTTTTTGTTGGTGTAAAATAATAAAATTTAGCTAATTTTTAGAGCGCCGTTTTCGTGAAAAATGACTTCAAGGGCGTTGTATAAATAACTATTTCCGTCACGGTGACTACCTCAATGGAGAAGAAGACTATGATAGAGTAGTATTAAGTATTACTTTTTTGGTATATTTATTAATATTTTCATACAATTTATATTTATATAAAGTATGAAAATATATATAATTATTAAAGTATGAAAATATATATAATTTATTATGTTGATTTATAAACAAATTATATAAAGTATGAAAATATATATAATTTATTATGTTGATTTATAAACAAATTCTGGTGTGCATAATAATAATAATTTTCAAAAATCTGTTAGCGAAAAAATAAGAAAATACACAGATTTAGGAAATGAAATAAAAAGAATTTGGCATTCTCAGACTATAAAAATATTACCATTCGTTATTTCGGCTACTGGCATTATACCTAGCTCTCTAATTAAAAATTTAGGAGTATTAGATCTATCAAAAAATGTATATATAAAGATGCAAAAGTCGGTCATTTTGAATACATGTAGGATAACGAAAGATTTTTTAAATATTTATGTTGAGGGATCAGTAGGATTTATAGGCCCTGTTAGAAATTCTACCGAGCCGAACCCTCTGATATGAAAATATCTGGAGTCGGTGAATTATTTTCCCATTTGATCTCTGGTGAGTTGACGTGTTGTTCTTGTATTGTTTGTATTTATTTTGCTTATATAATGCACTTACATAATGTTGATTGACTAGATGATCATTTGTGGAAAAGTGTGTGGAAGGGTTAAGTTTTTCCTTTGGGGAAGATTTAACCCGGACAACAAAATCGGAAGTTTAAAAAAAAAAACAAAAGTAGAATTGCATTTGTTTGTGAACAATCTTTTACAATACCTACACCATTTTAGTCACGGTGACGACTAACGATTAAAAAAGAGTATATTTTATTTATTTTTTATTGTTTTTGTGTTTGATTCGTAGAACTCCATTAATTTTTTTTTAAATTTAATTAAAATCAAATTTAATAATTTAATTATTAAGTTCTGCAAAAATTTTTTGGTTTTTGTTTCGGCTTACAACAATGAACTTAAACCCTAGCTTATAAAAAAGAAAGGGCCTTAGATTAAATTTACTTGAACAATTAGAAATTAATAAAAGAACCAATGACCCTAATATAACATTAATTAATAAAGTAAGGAAAATTATTTATTCCCCGCTTCTAAGTATGTTCACAAAACCTAAACAATATAACTCATATAAATAAATTAATAACTGCTACATCATTATTAAAAAATTAAGATAACTTTAATGTGGGGAAAACAGACTTCAAAATACCCGCACAGAATATAAAATCTATTGTCACAATTATTTTATCATTAAATCGGTTTAACCGGTAATTAATAATTATAAATTTTAGGGGGTAAAATAGAATCATATGAATAAGTCGTCTAAACGTGGCTAAAACCACAGTTTGAAAATGACCTTGAAAGCCGAAACAGCTGTAACAATAAAAAAAACCAAAAAATACTTGCAAAACTTAATAATTGTATTATTAAATTTGATTTTAAGTACTTTTAAGTTTTTTAATTTTATATATACAATAACATTATTATTCAATTAATATTTAAAAAAGCTGTTTATTTATAAAGAAGTTCTGCTGTGTAATAGTAATGATAGGGTAGCTTTAATTTGTAGTAAACCATTTACAAAGCCTACCAATTCAATCACGGTGACTACTGTAAAGGTACATACATCATCTTAACATACCTAATCTAAACAAAATGATAATGGATAAACGAAAGAAAGGAAAGAAAAACAACCCAACGACAGTGAAAATGAGACAAATAAGTAATAATCTTAAGCACAGCCAGTGGCGTGCATTGCTCTATGACGAAAGCTGGGCTGTGTATAGATTTCATGTTCCGGTATAAACAATGCACGCATTATTTGAAAATATCCATTTTGTAATCATCTTCAGAAGATTGTTGTGGACAACTGAATAAATGGGCGTAGAAGTTCCTAACCAAATTCATGGATCAGAATTTTCAAAAACTTTTCCTTTAATATCCTTTTTAATTTCTTTTCGTTTTAATTTATCTTTTCCTTGTTGTTTTGTTGTAGTATGCATTTAGTAAAGGATAAATGAAAAATACCATCGTCTGAAAAGATGTTGTTGTATTTTGAGCATATTCTTCTGAGAATGGAATCAGATTGGAAAGTAGGTTGGGTACTTAATAACATAGACATTGATTTATAATAAAATATTTAGGTAGCTAAAGTAATGTTTATTTAATTAATGATCTTCTAACAAATGTATTTATCAATAGACAACGACAAATTGATGATTTTAGGAGAACTTTCCATAACTGCAACCCTCTATACTTAAGGGTAAGCTTTAAAATATTCATAAAGTGCTCGTTCGTAGATGGCACTAATTTAATTTAATAATTTTTACTAATTTAATTTATTTTAGGAAAACACACCTTTTGCAAGTTATGCTTCAAAATATTATGATGAATTGATTGTTTGATTCTGTACGTACGGTTTATGAATACAAATAAATAGTTTTGTCTGTAAGTGATCTCAATTCTTTCAAGAAAGCATACAAATACGATGTCGGATTTTATATATGGAGTCGTAAACAAACAATTCATCTTAGTCAATATTTTCAGTAAAAAGCTTGTAAAAATTGTTTTTTCCTAAAATAATTGAATAATTTAAAGTTTTCCCTTGATAGTTAGGTTTGCGGTTCATGATGTAGATAAGTAATTATTTTTAGATGTGTGCCATGTTAATAGAGATTTAGTAATGGAATGTTTGTGGAATCAGACTTTGGGTTTCTTGGGGGCGCAGTAACTTCTGAGCGTATAGTAGTCGCAGATATTGTGGCAGCACTCATCCACCACGCCTCGGGTCTGGCGCTGGAAGCGGAGGTGGGAGTCGTCCCTCTGCAGCAGCGAGTTGTCATCCTGGCGGGAGAGGAACAGCCACAAGAGGGGGGAATGTGGCAGCTGCTCTTGGTGATAAGCGTCTTCCTGGAGCTCGTTGTCATTCCTTTTGTCAAACTGCACGTTGTAAGACCCATCGCAGACCAGCGCCAGGGCGTCCGCCAGATACTTGCCACACAGTCTGCCACCCCGCTTCTCCTGCAAAATATCTTGGGACTGCACAACGCAGGCAGACAAGCACACTAAAGTAGTAAGCCACAGGAAGTTCATCTGGAATAAAAAATAAACTTTCAGTTATTCAGATTAGACCCATCAGCAGAAGTGTCCCTTTCCAGGAAAATTAAAAAATTCCAAATTAGTGGATTTTTAAACCAGTAGATACATAACTGCATTTTTATAACTGACAAATTGATTTCTACAAATAATTAAGTGGAACCGAGATTCGAATATCTTCCTATAGGTTCGAACCTTAGATAAACAAATTCCAATGATCAACAAAATGTTTTGATTTGAAGGGATTCATTTGGATCAACTAACTTTGAATAAATAGTGTTTGGTGATCGAAGTCTTAAAGAGAAGTGATTTCTGTTGTTGGTCAGCATCCCTTTATATAGTTGGCGTCCCACTTTAAAGAAATTATTTTTGTAATGTCTAATCAGAATATATTATATTATGGAAGACAAAGGCGTAATACCGACAAGATATAAATAGATTCGTTTTTGGATTATAATTCTCAGACGAGAGGTCGACCGAAAATATTTCTAAAAATAATCCTAATTAATGCAGATATATCAGGAAGTAGATATATGACGAGATTAACATGAAGTGCTACGAAAACAAAAGGAGAATACTAAAAAAAGCAGAAAAAATGCGATTATCGATTTATACGAGGGAAGATGGAGGATTGGTGCAGAACACTTGAAATGCCAATAGTGTAAAATGCCAATCTCCCTCCGTACACCGGATATTTTCGTAATCACTCATTATTAATTTCATTATTTTATTTTCCGTTTCTTTTTATTTATCAATCTAAACCTCATTGTCTAACATTAAAATGAATTTGAACTCAAATGATTTAAAAGATTACCTTCAAATTACAGCATAACATTAGACGATTATTAAAAAAAAATTAAATGGAGCACCATTACTACAAGAACCGAAATGACAATTGGCGGCTATTTTGCACCATTAACCCTACATCAATGCTTCAGGCTAATTTGTTCGCTTTTGGGAACATATGATCTAAAAGGAATCGTTGTATCTCTCTTACTGATGTGGTAATAAGTGATCTAAACGGCGTTAGACAGAGAAAATACTACGCTTTATATTCAAATCTAGATGTTAATCACAGTAGAATTAAATGTGTACCTTTATGAAACCACTTTACGAGACCGTAATTTGAGAAAAAGCTTATTTTTACGCACTTTACATACTATGGAGTTTTATTATATTTTACAGCTAAAAAGCGTTCTCCACAGTAAAAATAAGTCATATGAGGATTTCCTACAAATAAATAGAGTAGGTATCATGGCTTTTGACATTAAGAATTATAACATTTGATATGGAATTTTACGATTCGCTTTTTCACGGATAAGTGAAAAAACGAAAAGTTAGAAAATCAAGAGTTTTTTTTGTATACTAGGATTACTGGGAGGTTCAAAATACCATAAAATCTATGCAAGTGCGGTGAGCTACCAGTAATCTCATGGTTGATTATTTTTTAATTCTTTAAATATTCCCATGAACGGGTGCAATCATCCTGTACAAAACTTCCCGTTTCCGAGCGAAGCCTCGACTCCCTGTGCTTGTGTATGATCTACGTCCAGCAGTGATAAATTACCGACACGTTCTAATACTTCCACACTTTCAGGTCCCCTGCTGTCTTTCACTTAGAATACTGCACCAATAAACTTTTTAAATAAAGCTCAAACCATCGACATCCAAATTGATAGACTTGCCCTAACATGAAAACTGGGTATCATTTCGAAGAGCTGAAGGCGAACCACGTGACCATACTTTTGGCAAGTAGAGGGTTAGGGTAGAAAAGCGCACGTTGAAATAATCAGATGCGCAGAAAAGTAAAGTTGGCCAAGTAAGGCAAAAGGCTTGCAGCACTGCATTGGGGGTCTTCCGTGCTCGTCGGCGTGGCGCACGGAAGGTCTGTTTACGTATTTAAAAAAAAATGTATATTTTAAAATTAAGTAATTGATTTAAACGAAACAAACGGCAAACGCACGCAATTGATAAATAAACATGGCAAATCTATGTAGTTGCGGATTCGTCATAAACGAAGTTCTGGCTTTCATTCAACAAAAGGTTGAAGTGATGTATGACATTAGTCTAACCCAAGTGTGTGATATGTTTACCGAACAAGATATCGACTACGCAAGAACTCTACTTACGAGTATTCTGGGCCAACTTCCAGGCCCCTCGGCGGGGAGAATCTGTGAGGGAAAAAAGAAAAGGTCAATCACTGAGTTGATTAAATGCATGAGAGAAACTGACGGCAAACTTCTGCCAAAATTTGTTGTTTTAGACATTAATATACTTCCACCAGTAACGTTTGATCATATAGATGTAACTGCTTTGTTAAAAGATATAATAATGTTGAAGAACGACATGCGTAATCTAAACCTGAATGCATTGAACGATAACTTCGCAACTTGCGAAGATGTTACAAAAATTCGAAAAAACTGCAAGATTTTAAAACAACATATTCATTGAAAATACAACGACATCTGTTGACAATGCGACAAAGTTAAAGCCCACCTGTAGCAAACTAAATCATCAGGCGAACATCAAGCAAACGATGCCATCTACCGATAACGTCTCAAACAATGTTAAATCAAACGAGCCAACCCAAAAAAACAATGTGTGGAATAAATCTCACAGAGGGACAAGTATACTGGATAGACTCCAAAAGATACTTTTCAACGCATTTTGCACTTCGTTGTACACGTCAGTAATGTGGGTGGATTACATTGCATCCCAATGGCATAAGCTAAAAGTCGCTTACAATAATGCTTATCGCCAACTATTCCGCCTACCGAGATACTGCAGCGCCACGGAAATGTTCCTGGAGGGACGAGTACACTCTTTCAGAGCGCTTCTCCGCCATCACACGGGAAGCTTATGGCGCGAACTACACCAATCAAGTAACAAAATCATCACTGCCATGGTTGCCTGGATGGAGTCCCCTCTGATGGCCCTCTGGAGACGGGAGATTTGCAAATATTCTCCATAAACGGCTGTTTACACTCATTTTTGTGTTTATATTTTATCTTTTTTCACTTAAATTGCGTTTTTTAGTGCCTGTCGGGATCACCTATGTATATTATTTTAAATATGGAATGTATTACATTGCACTACCCCTGCATACATTCTGGAATAAATTCTTATTATTATTATTAAACGAACAGCCTGGAGTAGTGACGCTAAAATTGTGTGCGGTGATGGGTAAATTATAACACATTTCAGTGGGAAACACGCCAAACGCGCGCCCAACATATCGTCGCTGTGAAATCAAACCGGCATATCTGCAAAATGCTAGTTTTTCACCAGAGCGCTTTAAAGATTTCGCATATGATATTTTCCTTTTAACGTCCGTTTGGTTCACCTCAAAGCCACCTTATGAATGAATAAAATTTAGACGAATACTGCTTATTGAAGTAGTAGTTGCAAATAAATCGAAAATTGCTTATATTAAGAGAAATATGCAGATATGCCAGTATGGCTTTAAAATCAGTGTAATATTTGCTTATGTGTCAAAGTGGCTTCTTCTTTTGGAACCTGTTTTAGGTATAAAAAAAAAAGTGGGTGTGTCAAGCCTACGCAAGACAGAAGTGAAACTTCTAGTTTCAGCTGATGCTTGGCGTGGCGCAGTTCGCTGGTGTCTGAGAGAGAGGAAAGAAGAGAAGAGAGAGAACGTTCGTGAGCGGCTCCCCCACCTCAACAAGGTTTCACTTCAAAAATGCCACAGCCGAGAATCGAACCTCGCTTAACTGATTGAAAGCCAACCACGCTGAGCACCAACTGTAAGCAAAGCCGCATAAATTGATTATATTATGTAGGTTCTGAAAATATGAGAGCTTGTTATGTTTTATAATGTTACCTACATCACACCCAAAATATAATATATTTTTAAAAATAATGTACAATGTACAGAAATAGAATCCCACACAAGATCGCGTAGTGCGCTCTAGCGAACGGATATTTTATCAGAGGGAGATAGTTTTAATTTTTTTTTCTGTAAATTATTACATATTATCAAAATAAATAAATTAATTAAATAAATGTAATACAATTATCATAATATACGGATTAGATAATAATTTTAATCCAACACAATAACGCAAAGCGCGCTCTAGCGGAGTAATGTTTTATCACAGTGAGATAAGTGTTTTTATTATTTTGCAATATTATTTTCTTTTAAAAAATGTTCTGACCTACTAAAAAATAAGATATTGAATGAAAAAGGCGTTAAAAACAAAAAAATAATGTGCGATGGCCGAGAATCGAACTCGGATCAACTGCTTGGAAGGCAACTATGCTGACCATTACACCACCAACGCCAGTTGTCGGGATGAGCTAAGAAGCATTTATATGTTACTTCAAAACTTTGACTAGATCAAATGAACTTTAATCGGTGGTGGGGGTACCCGCATTTTCGTTTCGGTCATGAGTCGGTTTTACTCCGGTCCTCGAAATTGCATGACGCGCGTAAAGAAGTTTCACTTCAAAAAAGATAATGTTGTCAATGAAAAAATAATTTATTGCTTCACAATTTTTTTATAAACAATTAACATAAAACTGCTCTTCCCTTTGCTGGTAACTTCAAAGTTTCCCAGACGTTTATGGAAATCTGAATAAATTGACGGTATTATCCCGGCGGTAACTAACTTTAGAATACCATTTTTCTTCTTCTCATCAATGGTCTCTTGGAATAAGCTTGCATCAGAACAGGATTCACGCTCCCATTGCCCCGTTTATTCATTTTCTTCGCCTCCTCCCAGGCATGTGATCCGTAGGATGTTTTTTAAGTAAAAGTTGCCGTCGTCTTTAATTACTTTAAACATTCGAATGTCCAAAATGGGTAAAATTACCTGGGGGTCCTTCAGAGCTTTTATATCAAAAAGTCCTCATGAACCAGGTAAGGCTTGCCACTTTTCTTTGCCGTTTTCATGGCCATGGCGTATTGGGAAGGTAAGTATATCGGTCCGCTTCGGAGTGCTCTTCAATGGTTGAGTGAGCCGAATCCACCTTGTTTTGGGTGTGGCCCTTTACTAAATTTGTGAGTGATAGATTTTATGTCTTTTACTGTTGTAACAGCATATTTGTACATTGCCATCATAAAGTTATTTTTTGTTGTCCACAACAATTATCGTTGTAAAAGACAACGTCTATTGGAGAGTCAGCTTTGTCATTGAAATGTTGCAGTCATTTCAGCACACAGCTCCCAATCTCAATAACGCTTCTTTTTCCCTGTGTTGGTTCGCTCTTCCACGGGTTTTAGACTCGTATTCCTCACCGGAGTTTCGCATCTTTCAGTTTGCTAAAGTTTTTTTTATTAAATTTGCCTATTTTAATTTATTTTTTTAACCGGGAGAAATTTTACCCGGGTCAGACATTTTGGCATATATGCCGGTTTGTTTTAGTTGTGGCTGCTATAAACGCTTCAATAAGTCATACAATAAGTCATATCTGGGTAATAATAAAAATGTACTATTGTGAGATAATTCAGTTTTACTTACATGATGGACGCATTTCCCCCTTGAAAGTTTTGAAGCAACTGGCGTATTGCGGAATAGGTCTGTCTTCTGATAAAAAAAGTGGCGATTCCCGCGTAAATGCATACCGGCCCAACGCCATCTGACAGATTTTTATTCAACTATACGACATTCCAGTTCGACATAAAAATAGAAGGGAAAAAAAGAAATTTTTTGACACCAATAACTCAAAAGCTCCATTTTTGCACATATGCCGGTTTGATTTAACAGCGACGATATGTAAACGGTTGACCTTTGTCACATGAGAACGGCTCTTTGGGTTCTTGAGTTCAACAGCTCGGCTGTGGAAAGATTTGCCGACCTCTGTGTTTCCTCCCTCCTAGAAAAAGGGTCTCTTAAAGACCCTTGTTCACCCTCTCCTCAAAAAGACCCTCCACACAGCATCCCCAAAGATGACATAAGACCGGAGATAAATTATTTTACTCAGAGCCTCCTGTGTGGAGATAATGAAAAAAAACTTTGCTTAGTCTTAGCTAGGTACCGACATAATATTTTAAAGGCAGATAATTCATGATAATGTAAGTTATTTTTAAGTTTTGATAAGCGCCCTCGAGGTGATAATTTACGAAAATATGCGTCATAAAAAATGATTTTAATAAGTTGGTGGGAGGATTAACTGGGCCGGTTAGAAATGTAATGAGATGCACATTAATTAGTAAATCAGAAGATAACTGCCCACCCAAAGCAAACAATGGGTGAGATTTTCATTGGAAAATTACATAGTACTTTATATTTTCTCTGAATAAGGTTCTGACCATAAAAGGGGACGTTAACACTGGCAAAGGCATCACTTATCTTTTGGATTTCGAGAACTACAGTCTACACTCCATTCAAGGTAAGCTGATCTCATCAGACCCAAAGAAATATTTTAACTTTATAACCACACTTTCCATATACCATGGGATTGCAAGGATTCCATCATTAGGAATTAGGGGGAAATTTATTTCGTCGTCTCAGTTTTTTTGCAATGGAATACTTTTTAAAATTTATTAACTAGAAAAGTTTTTTTTTAAAGTTTTGATGCAATTTTTGAACTGTTATTCAAATAAAAAATACAGTGTATGCAGCAAAAATCCCACAAAGGCGGAGCCTGGGCGTGGATATTGCAGTAGTTATTATAAATTTTAACATTTCTATGGTTTAATAATAAATCATAGAATTAAGTTGTACATTTTCTACAAGATAAAATATACAAATTAAGTTACATAAAAAAAGGATGTTGGAAGAGAAAATTTGGTGACAAAAGTAAAGAGGAAGTTTTAAACTACATATACCACCTACCATGTTTTCGAAAGAAGAAATATTGTAATTATAAGAGTATATAAATATTACGCAATCGAATACTTAAACAAGGACATGAATGTTGCCAATTGCTTAAACACACCTACCTACCATAATAATGGTGAGTACCTAAATAATTTTCTTTATTAGGAACATGTGGGTAACACATTTATTTGAGATATTTATACGCAGATTGTTTGTAGTGTATTTTTATTTATTTTTTATTTGGTACAATATTTTTTACATTTCAAAGTTTTCCACTAATGTTGGCTTGCCCGTGCTGAGGCCTTGATTTTATAATATGAAAATATAATCTCATAATACATTTAAAGAGAAAATAATACATTTAAAATATAATCTTGTGTGTTTGTGAGTGATGTGTGTTTACATTGGTTTTGTGTTTTACGTGTAGGTTTTATTTTTATTTTATGCTATGAAATTTTGGTAATATTGTCTTTTTTGTTCTTTAATCCATTTTGTAATTTTGTGTGTGAATTTATTTTAATTTTCCTCAATTTTAATTTCAAGTTTAACACTGTTGAAAGCTTTTATAGCATGGTATTGGTAGTGTCTTTGTCCAAAGCTTGAATTTAAAATTAAATTTAAATTTAAACGAAGATTGTTTGTAGTGTATTTAAGGGGGGGCTAGGGTTATAATTTTTTTTGCATTTTTTTATTTTTTTTTTAAATAAATGCTATGTTAAGAATATTGTATTCAAATTTCAAGTTGATTGGAGCAAAATTGACGAAGTTACGAGTATTTTTATACCTGTCGGATTTTAATCCCTACCCGACCATACGTATAAGCCAAGCAGAGCAGGAAGATGAGAAACAAACTAAGGAAGGCAGGATTCGTCGTAGACAGGAGCAAAAAGGTGCTTTAGACATCATGGATGATAGCAACATCCTTTATGGACCTGGCATTGATGATTCAGTGTGAGGTAAGCCGATAAAAGTTGCTTATAAACGTTTAATACCAGATTTTTTAGTGTTCAAAACTTTATAGCGTTTTTCCCACAACTCACGTTTTCAAAGTCGGTGACCGTCATAACTTCAAAACTACTGCACCGATCCTTTTGAAATTTTGAAAACTATTTCTGTACATAATTTACGAGGTAACGCTGGAGAGTTTTTTTCAAATTTGTAAATAATTATTATTTTACAATAACAAATTAGCCGATTTTTTTCACTAAAAATAGCGTTTTTCACTTCAAAGTGTTCCAGAAAAGTGAAAAATTAAAATTTCGAAAAACCCTCCCAGCGTTACCTGGGAAAAACTATTATCTAACGAATGAACTTTGATTTTTTGATTTCAGATGACCCAGCACCGAGTTATGAGGGGCGCCGCCATTCTACTTTTTTTTAGACACGTCCGAATAATTGCTGCCATTGCCGTGTTTTTTAATATTTCTCCGTGAAAATTTTATACAACATTCTTAAAATGTCATACTTCACTGTCCTATTAGATTTAATAAAGAAATTTTAACTGTGTTGTCTTAAAAAATTCACAAAAAAATGCCTTTTTTCGTACGAATTAACCCTAGCCCCCCCTTAAACGTCGATTGTTTTAGTGTATTTAAACGAATATTGTTTGTGGTGTATTTAAACGCAGATTGTTTTTATTTTGTTTGTTGGAATAACTTAATGAGTAAAACCTATTGACTAATTACAACATATCAATGGTAAAACCTAAATTTGTGCTATATTTAATTATTGAAGACAATGTTAGGGATTCCTAGACGACAATTCGATACAGAATTTTATATGGTCTTCAATAATTAAATATATTGTTTGTGTTTCTTTATGAAAATCGCTAACTAAATTATTCTGCTTTATGGGGTGGGTAAAGGGGATGGGATTGTTTTTAGAAATCTCATAGATTCGTAGACAGTTATCTTCCTCTTGTTTTGAAGGTCAAGTAGTGTGGAAAATTTCGTCAATCTTAGAATAAAACTGTAGATTTGCATAAAAAACAAACCCACACACCTACGAGTACATACACTTTTCTTGTTAATAATTTTGTAGCTAGACCAGCTGAAGTCTCCGACGTTGACAGGACTTTCCGCAGATTTTTTAAATCAGATGTATACAGTAATTATCCTGTTATTTGAAGTGTCAAGTGTGCAAAATATCATCAAGAAGAATCCGAATTCCGTAGGTGGAGGGTGGCCTTTTGAAATCTCATGTAGATAGTGACCATTATTTTGTTTTGAAGGTCAGGTGTGCATAATTTCACCACGAAACTGGGTAAATGTATTTATTACCAACAATATGGCCACCAATAATACTAATTACTCATAAACAAGACTTCCAGTTTTAAGCTGTCCACATATTATAAATTATAACTACCTAATATTATGATTCCAGATGAACTTCCTGTGGCTTACTACTTTAGTGTGCTTGTCTGCCTGCGTTGTGCAGTCCCAAGCGATGCAGAAGGAGAAGCGGGGGCGCAGACTGTGCGGTAACCACCTAGCGGAAGCCTTGTCGTTGGTTTGCGATGGATCCTACAACGTCCAGTTCGGCAAGAGAGACGGCAATGAGCTTCAACAAGATGCTCATGACTTCGAACAACTACCATCTTCCTCCCTCTTGTGGCCGTTCCTCAACCCCCAGGCTGCCAATTCGCTGCTGCAGAGGGACGACTATCACCGCCGCTTCCGGCGCCAGACCCGCGGGGTGGTGGATGAGTGCTGCTACAAGAGCTGCGACTATTACACGCTCAGGAGTTACTGCGCCCCCAAGAAATCCAAAGTCTAATTCCACACCTTCAACCTTCAATAAATCATATTTTTCGTTCAATAAAACTTTGTTTAAAGCCTAGGTTAAATAGATTTACAAATTTAATACATGAGACTACCTAAAAAATATGAAATAAACATTATTTTATAACATATTTAAACCGTTGCATTAACTAACACCTAACTTTGGAATTTTTTTGTTAGTTTAATTTGATCATTTAAAAAAATCACCTTTACCCACCTACTATGTTAATATAATATAATAACATAACGAATACCACCAAAGTGAGACCCGTCTCATTTCTCTATACGATGCGGAAAATGGACACTTACACAAAATCTAAATCAAAGAAAATACCCGTTTTTATGAAGCCAACGTCAACTGGGAACGGGTGTTCCACTCGTGTCCGTCGAGTTTCGCGCACGTGCACTGGTGCACAGGGGATCAATGCGGCTAGCTCCTTAGTACAGGCTCCATTGTAATACCCGTAGAACAGATGCAGAATGCCCAGATTGCTTCTGTGTATTAGAGATGGCAAGCGGCCTGATAATTGCAAGTGGATCGATAATATAGGGACTCGAATATACCCTTAAATCAAATGATGTAGAAAAGGTGCAAAAAAGTTTATATGATACTTTGTACTAGGTACCATCTGTTGTATCCATCTGATATTCTCGCCGGAATGCTAGGACTAGATCGTCGAGACCAGGGTCTTCCAAACATAATTATTTCATTATTATTTTTTTGGTAAACTAATGTTTTTAAGACAAGATTTTTTATGCATAGCACAAAGAGTAACAATTATTTTACAAGCAATAATTACTCGCCTGAAACACTCATCCACATTGAAAAATCTCCTGATAAAAGATACATGACGCCAACGGGACTCGAACCCATCACTTTCTCATATAAAATAAAGTTGGTTGTTTTCAGGTGAAAAAAATGTAACAAGCAGTATTTGTTGAATGAAACACTAGTATATATTGAATAATTTCGCGGGTAAGAGATAAGCCGCCATAGCTCAGTGGTCAGAGCTGTCGACCGGAAATCGAAGGGACACGGGTTCGAGTCCCGTTGGCGTCATGTATCTTTTATCAGGAGATTTTTCCATGTGGATGAGTGTTTCAGGCGAATAATTATTGCTTGTAAAATAATTAATAATTATTTCACGCCTCCTTTCTAAAAAAAAATCTCCCCGTCCCCATTACACAGATAATTTTATGTTGAGATCAGGTTAGAAAAACTGTTCAATAACATTGATGTTATAATTATTGCTTATTAGTTACACAAACAAAACTACTTAGTAATGTAATACCTACTTAAATATATCGATGTGAAATTAATTCTAGTAGAATCGTGTCAGTTTTGTGCACCTATCAAAGAAAATTAACGTATTTTTATACATATGGTGTATAAAAATGTTTCTAAATTTTATTTTATATGAAAATCCACTTAAAGGCCGGGAATACACGTCCGATTTTTCATTTTGATTATATGAACAGACTATCGGATCGGACGAACCAAATTCACGTCCGATTCTCGTGTTTAGTTTTTTGTGGTCTCAGTCGTTTTCGATCCGTTTAGCGAAACACTACAATCGGCATAAATTGTAATCGGATGCTCAATGTCTTTATTTATTTACAAACTTTCTCCTGAACCAAGTCCATTATTTCCATTTTGTTGTACTCCTCTAAACTTTTCCTTACATTAAATTTACCACAGGCATAACTTCCCTTTTGAACTTTGATCATTATAGACCACAGAAATATGAATATTAATAGACGAGAAGTTAAGGGCGAGGGGTTAAATCAAGAGTTGCGGGACGCAGAGAAGAAAGCTGACTGTGATTCGTCAATAAATCAATCTGACAGTAAATAGGCATCTCGCATTATGATATCACCATTTAGTTCTTAAAAGTAAAATCTGCTTTTGAATGAATAGACATTTTTACATGGGAGCGCAAATTACTCTCAACGTTATGAACAAATTTTCACAAATTCAAAGTCAAAATTCGGCAAAAAAAAATTCTTCTATATTCAGAGTCGAATATTTTGTTTCCTTATTGAGTCAAGACACTTTTACAAATGTTCATAATTTACTTACCCCAGTAAACAGCGACAAGCACACTTGACAATGGCCACATTCGAACAATGATCTAGGGTTGTCACAACCGCTCTGTTCCTATTAATAATAAAATAATGTAATTAGCACTTTTAATTAAAATTAATTTACGCGAATTATTTCAAACATTATTTAATCACAATAATATGTAGCATTTACATTATTATTTGCTCCTTGTTTTTGTAGATACTCTCAGTATCGCCCCAACTACTTGAAATGGCTTTAGGCGTGTTCAGTGACCAGATTTACATAGCTAGGTACTTCTCACCACCACATAGCCAGGTGTGGGGTATTATTTGGGAGTATTTTGTCGATGAAGGTGCTTTTTATTTATTTTTTGTTTATAATATTTGCATAAACATTTTTTTAGGTACATTTAAGCATCATAATATGTCTGCAAAACATTAGTAAAACAGTATTATATACACCGACATAATAACAGTATTCTCAGACTATGCATAATATTATAAAAAAATATACGAGTTATACATATAAACATATACGGACAATGGAATAAATCAAAAGAAAAAGACAAAAGGGTTATAATTAAAGTATATTTGTGAGAACAGCATCCAATAAACAACTTACAGGGGTTTAAATAATGTACAAAAATTATAGCACAGTTTAAGAGAAAACAACATGTACAATAGTTATATTATCGATGCTAAATAAATAATAATAGCTGAATAAAAATGTATTTTAAAGATGAACCAACATAAAAAGAAGGTATTAATCTGTTGACTGTGATGACGCCCGTGATCGTGAGAAACATTACACGCCGAAAAATCATAGATATGAAGGTCTCCGTAGTCGAGGGGTAACGCTCTCAACTAGCAAGCGGGAGGTTTCGGGTTCGAAACCCAGCGTGCAAATAGATATGAAGGTCTCCGTAGTCGAGGGGTAACGCTCTCAACTAGCAAGCGGGAGGTTTCGGGTTCGAAACCCAGCGTGCAAATAATTTTTTTATTTGATTAATTTGAGTTATTTCACGATTTACTAATTAAAAATAATTTAAAGGATGTTTGCGGCACGTTCTAAAGTGGAAGATAATATATTCCAACGCCGTCAAAGAAGCTGCGTATATCAAATAAAAAATATTTTCTAAAGAAATATTTAGCGCAAGCGATTCTGGCCTTATTATTCATACAGTTCCTTTGTAAACACGGGTTAAAATTGCTTTAAAAAAATTCTTCGATTTTAGTTTGGAGGACTCCGGAGTCTCTAATACGATAAACGATAATTAAAACAGAACATACATTGTCTAGTGAGGCGGATAACTTACTAACATTAACTAAAAAAAATATAATTCAATAAACGCCCCGGTTGCCGGCAATTAAATTAATTAATATATATTTTTTCATATAGAATAGGTGCTGAAATTTCCAATTTTATGTCCGGGTTAAATCTTCCCCATAGGAAAAACTAAACCCTTTCACACACTTTTCCACAAATTATCATCTAGTCAATCAACATTATGCAAGTGCATTATATAAGCTAAATAAATACAAAACAATACTAGAACAACACGTCAACTCACGAGAGATCAAATGGGAAAATAATTCACCGACTCCAGATATTTTCATATCAGAGGGTTCGGCTTGGTAGAACTCTATTATTTGTTATTATTTCTAATACACCTATGTGTAAATGGTAAATTAATCTTTTACACAGATGACATGATTATTAAAAAAATGTTACCGGACAGCAAAGTGCCCATAACATTTTTTACTCCAAATGTGCTAAGGAATAGCTGGTTAAAGTTTGTCGGGTACGTGCCGATACACCCTGTATATATATAATTATTCTGCTATATATATATCATACTATTATATGTTTTATATTATTTAAAATATATAGTTAGCAACTTCTTGTATCAACCAAGAAAACTTTTCAAATTATTTATAAAGAGCAATAATTAAGTAAAAGTCAATACACTAGACAAAACAAGAATCGCATTTAATAAATCTGCCTATTTCTGACTGTCCTAAAACAGGTTAATCTCCTAGTTGGACAGCCAAAGATCACTGTAATATGTAATGTTTTTTTTTTTAATTAATAAATAAAATAAAAAATATATATTTTATCAAAGCGCAAAAGGCGAAGGCACATCCCTGATTCTTGTGCACACGGCTTTGTGTTTCGCGTCCATCGCGTGATAGTATATGTTTCTAAAACTGATACATATTATACGATGTGAATCAGCTTAAAACAAATTAAAATAATGCTTACCTATGGAATGTAATACGACAATTGGGTTTATTCTCTTTTTCACTTCTATTTTTACAAGTTTTCATAGCGCAAGCCACCATTTTGCCGTGTTATTTCGTAAAATGAACCGATGATGCCTCGACCATAGTTCGCACAAGAATGATGACGTCACGTTTTCCAAATTCACGGGAGGCCATACCCGAGCCCAGCCGGCTCCAATGGAACCGGTATGGGGAGTGGGGAATAATACGCTTTTAATCACTTAGGGCAGGTCTACTAATATTCATATTTTAATGTTATAGACTATTCAAGGTTGGTTATTCAAGGGAGTTGAATTAGAGCCCTCGATAACACGTTATTATAAGAAAATATATACCATTTCGGTCTCGGTGACGACTATAATACTCTTATATTATTATTATAGGATTTCAATAAATTATTTAAATTAGGTCAATGTATATTATAATTGTTACTATTGTTTGTGCAAAACCATTAACAAAGTGTATACCATTTCAGTCACGGTAAAGAACAAAATCATTTACAAAGCGTATACCATTTTGGTCACAGTTATGAACAAAATCAATTACAAAGTGTATACCATTTCAGTCAAGGTGTCAATTATAATATTTCTTCCTTATTATTTATAGTAGCTTTTTGTTAGTGTAAAATAATAATATTTAGCTAATTTATAGAGCGCCGTTTTCGTGAAAAATGACCTCAAGGGCGCTGTACAAATAACTATTTCAGTCACGGTGACGACCATAATAGAGAAGAAGACTATTGTAGAGTTGTTTTAAGTTTTACTTTTTTGGTATATTTACTAATATTATTATTCAATGTATAAAAAAGAAATTTTATTTATTAACAAATTCTGGGGCGCATATATCATAATAGTAGAATATGTAGCATTTGTTTGTGAACAATCTTTTACAAAGCCTACACCATTTTGGTCACGGTGACAGCTGCTGACGATTATAAAAGAGTAGTTTTAAGTTTTATTTTAGATACACATAACATTATTATTCAATTAATATTTTAAAAATACTGTTTGAAAATAGCCATTTTGTAATCATCTAATTATCGTAGCCAACTGATTAAATGATGGTGTAGAAGTTCCTGACCAAATTCATAGATCAAAATATTGAAAAAAATTTCCTTTAATTACCTTTTAAATTTTTCTTAGGGTATGCACAGCTTTTCAGCCTTTACAAGCTGTACGCCACTGCACACAGCAGAGGTATGGATTTAAATAAATCTTAGGGTATTTTATTTAGTCATCGGAATAAATTAATGAATGAATGAATGAATGAATGCAAATCTCGGCGGTGGAAATTTACTTACCTCGCGATATCCAATCGGCAGATAGACTTGATGTCGATGACAATGCATTCTACCAACTTTTGGTGGCAATCACGCATACACTCTCGGACATTTAATTTAATTTTATTTTATTAGGAACATTAACGGGTTTATAACATAACATGCATAGAGAGAGAAAAAAAATAAGTAAAAGAATTAGGTTACAACCCAATAACCAATGTTCACATCATGCAATAAAGACAAAGAAGGTTAAAAAGCAATAAACAAACAAAGAAAACAAAGAAAGGTTAAAAACAAAGAAATGTTAAAAACAAGGAAATACTAAGAGAAAATCTATATATATATATATATATATATACACGTATAAACACATACATACATATATATGCATACACATGCATATACACATATATTGTAGTGTTTAAAATATATGCATCATAGTACAAAAACGTTATTAAACCTTATTGTTTTTTAATGTTTTAGAAGACATTTAAAAATAGATGTAATCATGGTACAAAAACTTTGTTTTTTCCTTGTTGCTTTTTCCTTATTGTTTTTTCCTTTTTGATTTTTTCTAGTATGCATTTAGTAAAGGATAAATGAAAAATATCATAGTCTGAAAAGATGTTGTTGTATTTTGTGCATATTCTTCTGAGAATGGAATCAGATTGGAAAGTAGGTTGGTTACTAAATAACATAGTCATTGATTCATAATAAAATATTTAAGTAACTTAGAAAGAAACGTTTATTTAATTAATGATCGTCTAACATATGTATTTATCAATAGACAACGATACATGGATGATTTCAGGAAAACTTTCCATCACTGCAACCCTCTATACTTAAGGGTGAGCTTTAAAATATTCATAAAGTGCTCGTTCATAGATGGCACTAATTTAATTATTTTAGGAAAACACATTTTTTGCAAGTTATGCTTCAAAGTATTGAGATGAATTGATTGTTTGCTTCTGTACGATATATGAATACAAATAATTAGTTTTGTCTGTAAGTGATCGCAATTATTTCAAGAAAGACATACAAATACGATGTTGGATTTTATATATGGAGTCGTAAACAAACAATTCATCTTAATTCATATTTTATGTAAAAAGCTTACAAAAAGTGGTTTTTCCTAAAATAATTTAATGAGCGCCATTAATAATTTGATGTTTTCCCTTGATAGTTAGGTTTGCGGTTCATGTTGTAGATAAGTAATTATTTTTAGATGTGTGCCATGTTAATAGAGATTTAGTAATGGATGTTTGTGGAATCAGACTTTGGGTTTCTTGGGGGCGCAGTAACTTCTGAGCGTATAGTAGTCGCAGATATTGTGGCAGCACTCATCCACCACGCCTCGGGTCTGGCGCTGGAAGCGGCGGTGGGAGTCGTCCCTCTGCAGCAGCGAGTTGTCATCCTGGCGGGAGAGGAACAGCCACAAGAGGGGGGAATGTGGCAGCTGCTCTTGGTCATAAGCGTCTTCCTGGAGCTCGTTGTCATTCCTTTTGTCAAACTGCACGTTGTAAGACCCATCGCAGACCAGCGCCAGGGCGTCCGCCAGATACTTGCCACACAGTCTGCCACCCCGCTTCTCCTCCAAAATCTCTTGGGACTGCACAACGCAGGCAGACAAGCACACTAAAGTAGTAAGCCACAGGAAGTTCATCTGGAATAAAAAATAAACTTTCAGTTATTCAGATTAGACCCATCAGCAGAAGTGTCCCTTTCCAGGAAAATTAAAAAATTCCAAATTAGTGGATTTTTAAACCAGTAGATACATAACTGCATTTTTATAACTGACAAATTGATTTCTACAAATAATTAAGTGGAACCGGGATTCGAATATCTTCTTATAGGTTCGAATCTTGGATAAACAAATTCCAATGATCAACAAAATGTTTTGATTTGAAGGGATTCATTTGGATCAACTAACTTTGAATAAATAGTGTTTGGTGATCGAAGTCTTAAAGAGAAGTGATTTCTGTTGTTGGTCAGCATCCCTTTATATAGTTGGCGTCCCACTTTAAAGAAATTACAAATTTATGAAATTATTTTTGTAATGTCTAATCAGAATATATTATATTATGGAAGACAAAGGCGTACTACCGACAAGATATAAATAGATAAGTTTGTGGATTATAATTCCCAGACGAGAGGTCGACTGAAAATATTTCTAAATATAATCATAATTAATGCAGATTTATTAGGAAATAGCTATATGACGAGATTAACATGAAGTGAAGAACCCTTGGAATGCCAAGGATGTAAAATGCTAATCGCCCTCCGTACACCGGCTGACACTATTTTCGTAATAACTTACTTGTTTTTTGCAAAAATATGTTTTTGTAAATTGTACCGTCTTACCAGTTAATGTGTTTATAATTTCATATTATAAAAGATTTATTATCTGTCCTATGTGGCTTTCCCAGGACAGCTATTTATGTTCAGAGAAATGTTCTTGGGTTCTATTATTTACAGCTAAATATTCTTAATAATAAAAATAATTATATAAGGATTTCCTTGCAAATAAATACAGCAGGTATTATGACTTTTAAAGTTTAACTTTTGATGTGAAATTTTACGTCGCACTAATTAAACACAATTGAAAGCGACAAAACGACAAGCTAGAATAATATAATTATACGTAATTTCCTTGAAAAGCAAATAAAATATATTTTACTATGCTAAGAGCATTTTTTAAGATTCAAAATATCATAAAATTTGTGCAAGTGCGGTCAGCTACTAGGAATCCCACGATGGATTTTTTTTAAATTCTTTAAATATTCCCATGAATGGGTGCAATCATCCTGTACAAAACTTGCCGTTTACGAGCAAAGCCTCAAACCCCTGTGCTTGTGTATGATCTACGTCCAGCAGTGATGAATTACCGACACGTTCTAATACTTCCACACTTTCAGGTCCCCTGCTGTCTTTCACTTAGAATACTGCACCAATAAACTTTTTAAATAAAGCTCAAACCATCGACATCCAAATTGATAGACTTGCCCTAACATGAAAACTGGGTATCGTTTCGAAGAGCTGAAGGCAAACCACGTGACCATACTTTTGGCACCTAGAGGGTTGGAGAATGCTTTGAATAAACTATGACATTGATAATAATAGGATGTGCAGAAAAGTAAAGATTGCCAAAGGCAAAGGCTTAGAGCGCTGTCCATTGGGGGACTTTTCTGCGCAGGATCTGAATGTTCGTTCTTAAAAGAACTGCCTGGAGTAGAAAATATTACATTTTGGAAACAAGTCCGAACTTTTGTTTACCCGATTTAGTATGTTTAGTTAAGTTTTTACGCAGCCAGCAATTTGCGTTCCATTGCAAAAAGGACTAGTAATTCGTAAGCAGATTTTATTTTCGAGGACCGAATGGTATTATTACAATGCGAGTTGCATGTATTCTGCAGATTCATTTATTGAGAAATCACCGAAAGTAGAACAGTCACGCCGCCTCCCGCGCTTCTCGCACTTGGTTTGTTCCGCTTTCCCTGATTGGCTCATCTATCAATTTGAATGTGAGAAATTATATACAAATTTCGAGCTTAGTAAAATTTTGCATACTCATCGCCATATCTTTTGCTTTAGCGTTCTGGTGGTCAAATCAAAACTAGAGCAAGGCTTAACATATTATAAAAAAAGGTCCTAAACAAGAGCACTTGTACACATTATATTTAATTTTTAAACCAATACAACTACATTTTTATATAGCCTTACCATAATCAGATCTGCAACGCAACTATTTTTTAAAAATGATATTGTTTGACATGGACACCATCCAACCGTGTTCTGACAATTATTCTGTCAGATTTTCAATGACGATACTGTGTTTTTCGTTACCGCGGCAGTATTGTTTTCCGAATGTATTGTGTTTGTTTTGTTCAATTCATTGCTAAAATGTTCAGGAGTACCTAGGTGTTTTATAGGTGCGATTCTCTCAAGTCAATTCTATTGTTTCTCATTTCGCGTTATATTCTTTATGAGGTAAATTATTTTCCTAAGGGCCTCCTGTGTGCGAATTAATGAAACATAGACTTCGCTTAATCTTAGCTAGATACCTACATTATATTTTAAAGGCAGATAATTCATGATATTGGAAGTTATTTTTGTGTTTTGATAAGCGCCCTTGAGGTGACAAAAATAGCGTTATAAAAATGATTTGAATAAGTTGGTGGGTGGATTAACTGGGCCGGTTAGAAATGTAATGAGGTGCACAGTAATTAGTAAATCAAAAGATTACTGCCCACACAAAGCAAACGATGGGTGAGATTTTCATTGGAAAATTACATGGTCCTTTATATTTTCTCTGAATGAGGTTCTGACCATAAAAGGGGACGTTAACACTAGCAAAGGCATCACTTATCTTTTGGATTTCAAGCACTATAGGCTACACTCCATTCAAGGTAAGCTGATCCCATCAGACCCAAAGAAATATTTTAACTTTATACCCACACTTTCCATATACTATGGGATTGAAAGGATTACAAATTGAGTTACAATAAAAAAGGAAGTCGGAAAAGAAAAGGTGCTATCAAATTAAAAGTGGAAGTTTTAAACCAAATATCAACATTTTTTTTGGAATGAAGATGAAGTATACTAATTATAAAAGTATTTAAATATTGTGCAATCGACAAAACCAAGGGCTTGGATGTTGTACATTGCACAAAAACTCCTACCTACTTACCGTAATAATTGTTTGTACCTGAACAATTCTCTTTATTAGGAACTTATTGTGAACATTTATTTAAACGCTGATTGTTTATTACGTATATACGTATTTTGTTTTACGTAAATATTTTGTTTGTGATTCTTAATGACAGTGGTTAACTAAATGAAGTCCCGGTAATGCCCGGACTTTCCGAGGATTTTCGAAATTAGATATAGACAGTAATTATCCTCTTATTTTGTATGTCAAGTGTGCAAAATATCATCAAGAAGAATCAGAATTCTGTAGGTGTGGGAAAATCAGATGGGGGTGGTCTTTTGAAATCTCATGTAGATAGTGACCTTTATCTTGTTTTGGAGGTCACGTGTGCTGAATTTAACCAAACTCTTGATTTACAAATATAATATATCGGCTAACAATAATACTAATTACATAAACAAGACTTCAAGTTTTAGAATTTGTACATTGTAACTATACAATATTATCATTCCAGATTAACTTCCTGTGGATTACTACTTTAGTGTGCTTGTCTGCCTGCGTGGTGCAGTCCCAAGAGATGCAGAAGGAGAAGCGGGGGCGCAGACATTGCGGTAACCACCTGGCGGAAGCCCTGTCGCTGGTCTGCGATGGGTCCTACAACGTCCAGTTCGGCAAGAGAGACGGCAATGAACTTCAACAAGATGCTAATGACTTCGAACAGCTACCATCTTCCTCCCTTTTGTGGCCGTTCCTCTCCCGCCAGGCTGCCAATTCCCTGCTGCAGAGGGACGACTATCCCCGCCGCTTCCGGCGCCAGACCCACGGCGTGGTGGACGAGTGCTGTTACAAGAGCTGCGACTATTACACGCTCAGGAGTTACTGCGCCCCCAAGAAACCCAAAGTCTGATTCCAGACCCTCAACCTATAAATGAATCTAATTTTACATTAAATAAAACTGTTTCTAAAGCCTAGATTAAATAGTTTTACAAATCTAATATAAGAAACTACATAAGAAGTATGAAATAAACTTTATTTTAAAATCTATTTAAACCTTTACATTACCTAACCACATACCCAACCTAACCAATTTTTTGTTTCACTTTGATAACAATGTGAACATTCTTTATTACAAATATGATTTAAGATTTTCACGGCCAAAAGTATTTTTGTTATTTGTTTTTGGGGTGTTATGTGGTGTTGCGGTCCTTCTTTAGCCAACGTTTCGGACAACGTTACAGTGTCCATCATCATTGTCCATTGTCATTCCGGATGTGACAAGGTCTATGTATGCCAGGCAGAGCGGACTATTTCCAAAAGGATTTCAGAACACTTTCGAGCATGTAAACTCGGCCATCCTGTCAAATCGGCAATCGCCGAGCATTTAATTGAAACCGGCAATAACTTTGGATTTGTTCCTGAAGTCCTGGGACTAGACCGAAAACTCACAGAGCTCGTCTAATTACCGAAGCTATCGAAATTCACAAAAATCACATTAATATTAATAGAGACGACGGAGCTAAGCTCAATAGTTCATGGTGTCCGGTAATTGACGGCCACACCAAAGCTAAACGCAGAAAACCATTTTAATTTTTTCTGTAAAACCAGCTAGTAGAGTAGTGAGCTGGCATTTCACCACTATCAATTACACATCTGCCCTGATGATGGACACTGTAACGTTGTCCGAAACGTTGGCTAAAGGAGGAGAACACCCCAAAAACAAATAACATAAAAATACTTTATTAGTGTTCTAAAAAAAAAACTTTTTCATATCAAACTTAAATTTGTATATGTGGCTAAAATACCCAACAAATAGCAAATATCTAGTACGGGTCTGAACTATTTATTTTATTCGTGGATTAAATTACGAAATAAAGGCCATTAAATAATTAAATTTTGCATAATTTTAGAGTGAACTTTTTCGTGAGTTTAATATAATGAAAAATAAAAAAATATATTGTAATAAAACGCATTTATTTTGGCAAGAATTAGAATTTTTACACGATTGTTTTTTTTCCAGTGTGAATTGGTCGTTTATTATTGTGCACATTAAAATGCTTTTAATTTTTTTATTTTTTATTTCGTTATATTTGCACAATAGAGGAAAATTATTTTTTTAAATAACTATCATTAACTTGCAAATAATTGCCAAAGCTGCCTTAAAATATCCGTACTAGATATATGCTATTACTTTTGTTTAAAAAATATCTATTTAGTTTGGTTGGGTATTTGATCGGTTCCATGCTGTCTCAACACAGTGACTATTCAACACACCTTTAAAAAGTGATATAAAGTCATTAAAAATTATGAAAAAAATAAAAAAAATAATGTAACCTAACCTAACCTACTTAACCCAGTTAATAAAGTTTTTTTTCATCACTTTCCATGACTTTATATAACTTTTTAAAGATGTGATGAATTATCATTTTGATGATTTATCTGGTCACCATTTAATCAAAATTAAAGTTTTGTATAAAAAAGTCCATGCACCCGTTCTTCTTAAATTATATTCAGAAATTTTGATTTTAATTTATGCGATAGATGCTTATTTTATTATGTCATAAAACAAAATAAGCATCTTTTGTTATATCATAAAGCAAAATAAGCACCTATTGTAGAAATAATAATATATTTACAATATCAAACCTTTGACATAACAAAATAAGTATCTATCGCAGAAATAAAAATATGATTACAATCATAGACTAATATAATATCAAATCTTCGACATGTAAAAATAAGATTACACTATCAAATCTTTGACATAGGATATAGGGACTAACTACCATATGTATTCCTCTATGCCCAGAATACTAATGGCGGGAAACAATTATACCAAGTCAGTGGACATCTTCAATTTATCTACAAATATAAAATGTTGTTGCAATTCAGTTATGTACAATAAATTATGTATACTTCTTAATATTCATATGAAAAAGCCCCGAAGAAGGGCGTTAATTAATTAATTTAAAATAATAAAAAGTGATTTTTTTCATGTAACAACGCACAAGAGTCCCAAATGCTCCTAACCCTCTGGAGCCAGCGATACTACGTTGTGTAAATAATGGAAGGCCGGTAGGGGGAGGAGTGGGGAAAATAAATGTGGGGAAGTACATGGGTATCCAAATCTGATCACCAAACGGTGGTCATGGTGGTTTAACACCAGGGCGATACTGAGAGTATCTTCCACTCTGGAACTTGCCGCAAATATACCTACGAGGTCGTAATCATAATGAAGAAAGATGACACGAGCAAAATGCAAAGCATACATTTGGTATAATGAAGACCACCAAGGTGAGACCCGTCGGGTGCTAATTTTCCCTATTTTTTTATACGGTGTGTGTTCAATTTTGCAGGCTACCGACATCTGTAGTCTAGAAATTTGAAGTTACTACGTTTAACCAAAATGGTGTGAGTCCTTGCTTAGAAAATAGTGTCAATTTGGTCGGTATAGCAGGTTTCATTTTTACTCCTAGACATCACAATGACAAGTGTTTTATTTACATGTAGTGGGTTTTGAAGTCTTTAAAAAGGCTCGCATTATGTGTTTTTGGGTTCTTTTCTCAACAATAACTCGATAATAAACAAGCTCATAAGTCAGAGCGATCGTAGCAGTGTTATTCGCACAGTTTCTTTATAAATATTGTACCTGTTTCAATAGTTTGAAATAAATGTAAAGTGGTATCAAGAAAACCAGTTTTTATTCAAAAAGGATCATCCCCAATTTTTAACATTTGATCCTTCAACCGGATTACGATCAGGAGATTGTATAAAAAAAAACAAAGAACCAGCAGCCAAAAGGATACAAAATTGATTGAAACTGGAAATCATTAAGGAAAGTGGACCACATCGCAAATCTGAGATAAGTATTCAGTGCTTTCCTTCCTATCATCCATTTTATGTTTATTCAGGTCTCATGTAATTTAAACGAGATTAATCTTAAATAGAGTCAATATTATAAATAAAATCACTACCCACTTGAAAATAAGAATATAATATTATTGAATAGTGTTCTCAAATAGTATTGTCAAGATTGTCGTGGTATTCTTTCAAACGGGTGTTTGCTAAAATAAAATAATTGTCAACCGATATTAACAAAATATAATTAAAAATGGAAAATATGAAGTCATTAATAAACAAACGCGGCGTAATCAAAGGAAAACTAACCCGATTCGCGGATTCCTTAAATGCATTGTCGGTAAATGAAATTAAATTAAGATATGAGCGGGTGAAATCATTGTTAGATGAATTCGAAGCAGTTCAACAGAAAATTGAAATGTTACCGGATTCAGACGAAATTGAAAATTATAGTCAACGAGAAGCTTTCGAAAACCAATATTTCTCAGTTTTGGCAACGGCCAAAGGTGCGATCGAATCCGTCGATCAAAGTAAGGTGGAAATTAAACTACCCAACCTCCAATTACGGGAATTTCATGGCGATCAGAAAAATTGGGTTAATTTCGTCGAAACCTTCAAGACTTTAGTCCATAACAATAGAAATTTAAGCAACGTACAAAAATTCTTTTATTTGCAATCAACTTTAAAGGGAAACGCATTAAAGATAATTGCTAATCTAGAAATTTCTGAATTAAATTACATTTCCGCTTGGGAATTATTAAATGAACGTTATGCAAATTTAAGAACTACCGTTCATAAACACATCCAAGCTCTATTTTCATTAAAAGACATGAAACAAGAAGAGCCTGTAGCATTGAGGTATCTAATTGATGAAACAAACGTTAGTTTAAAGGCATTACAAAATATCGGGGTCAAGGTAGATCAATGGGATCCATTGGTTATTTATATAATATCAAATAAATTAGACACAGCTACCCGAAAAAATTGGGAACAATATATATTACAAGACGAATTACCGACGTTAAAGGAATTCTTAAAATGTTTATCTGCTAGAGCCCAAGTATTGGAACTGATGAACGCTTCTGAGAAAAAATTTTCTAGCTTACATAAAACACAACTAGGCAACAATAATTGCAAAAAAGATTCATCAGTATTTTTAGCGGTAAAGGCTAACAACTGCATTTATTGTAACGAGAAAGGTCACCATATTTATTATTGTAAAAAATTTCTGAAATTAAAATTACATGAGAGGATTGATGCTACGAAATCAATCCAAGCTTGTTTTAAATGTTTAAAGGTGGGTCACCAGGCACAGAGTTGCAAGGCAACCTTTTCTTGCAGGCGTTGTGGCAAAGATAATCACAACACCTTACTACACAATGAGGTACCTCTGCGGGAGGCCTCCAATATGGATGCTGATAACGAGGTTTCAGTATCGAATTTTTCTGCATCGGATAAAGCAGAAAAAATAATATTATTGTCAACTGCCAACATAGGAGTTGTGGGTAGTAACAATAAAATTTTTAAAGCCCGCATTCTGATTGATTCAGGGGCCCAATCAAATTTTATGAGAGCAGAATTTGCTAATAAATTAAATTTACCATGTGAATTGATAAACAAACCCGTTTCTGGGATCCATAATAACATCACTCACATAAAAAAGAGAATTTCAGTGGAGATGAATTCGCTTCATACTGATTATAAAAGTGAAATATCATGTCTGATTTTACAGGAGATTACAACAAATTTACCACAAGTGACAATGGCGAAAAAAGACTTCAAGTTACCACGAGGATTGGAGCTAGCTGACCCGAACTTCAATATAGCTGCACCCATCGACATCCTGTTGGGCGCGGAGAGCTTTTGGGAAATCCTAACCAACGATAGATTGAAACTTGAATCGGGACCAACACTTCAACGTACGCAACTGGGATGGATCATATCAGGACCAATCCACATGTACCCAAAGCAAAGGCCTGTATCAGATTGTTGTAATTTATCTATAAATAAAATAAGTCACCAAATAGAAAAATTTTGGAAATTGGAGGAGATTAATCCCACTAAGATTCTAAATCATGAAGAAAAGGCTTGTGAAGCCAGTTTTGCTAGTACTCATACTAGACAAGACGACGGTAGATACGTAGTAAGTTTACCGCGTCGAGCATGCATTGATCAGCTGGGAAGTTCATTGCTCACTGCTGAAAAAAGATTTAAAAATATAGAAAGAAAATTTGTGTCAAATCCCGAATTGAAGACACAATATATACAATTCATGCGTGAATATGAGGAATTAGGTCATATGGAGGTGTGTGACCAGTCAAAGGGGGATCGTGAATCCTATTTTTTACCTCATCACGCTGTAATAAAAGAATCAAGCACTACTACTAAAGTGAGGGTCGTTTTTGACGGCTCCGCCAAAACTTCAAATGGAATTTCTCTCAATGACGCCTTGATGACAGGACCTGTTATACAAAAGGACTTATACACCCAACTATTGCATTTCAGGAAACATCAAGTAGTACTGACGGCTGACATCGAGAAGATGTACCGCCAGATTAATGTGTGTGAAGCGGACCGTGACCTGCAGAAGATAGTGTGGCGCGAGTCGCCGCAGGAGGTGCTCAAGCATTACCGTCTGAAGACAGTCACATATGGTCTGGGGCCTTCCTCTTTCTTAGCCACTAGAAGTCTACGGCAAATTGGTATGGATAACAATATAAATTTTCCTAGAGCTAGTCAGGTCATAGAAAATGACTTCTATATGGATGACTTGTTAACCGGAGGAGATGACATGGAATCCTGTAGAGAGTTAAAAGAGCAATTAATCAACATCTTTTTGTCTGCGGGGATGACCTTGAGGAAATGGAGGTCCAATGTCTTGGAGTTGTCAGCCGAGTCGGGCCAAGCTAAGATTGCCGAATCAGGCAATTCTGAAAAAATTATTACTGACAATCCAAAGACTGAGAAAATATTAGGATTAATATGGAATAATGAATCTGATTATTTTTCTTATGTAATAATGAAACCATCAAGTCGAACCGAGAGTAAAAGACAGATATTATCTTGCATCGCATCAACCTTCGATCCATTAGGTCTTCTAGGACCGATTATAGTTGTAGCCAAATTGATAATGCAGAAGTTATGGCAGTCTAAAGCAGCGTGGGATGATCCATTGCCTAATGAAATATTAGCACCCTGGAGGTCCTACCTTCAAGAATTAATTCAACTAAATGTGTTGAAAATACCAAGAAAAATTATTTGCAGGCAATCTACATATCTACAACTACACGGTTTTTGCGACTCATCTGAGAAAGCTTACGGAGCCTGCGTTTACATGGTGTCGGTGGACCATGTCGGTAAGCGGCATTCACATTTAATAACGTCCAAATCAAGAGTGGCGCCATTGAAGTGTATTTCCCTGCCCAAGTTGGAGCTTTGTAGTGCTGTGCTACTGGCTAAATTAATTAAAAACGTAAAACAAGCGTTAAATATAGTGGAGATCGACACACATTATTGGTGTGACTCCATGATAACGTTGTGCTGGCTGAAAGGTCAACCTACGAGATGGGCTACTTTCGTTGCAAACCGAGTAGCCGAAATACAAGAACTTAGTGATCCAGATCTATGGAGACATGTATCATCAGCCGACAATGCAGCAGATATACTTTCAAGAGGAACCACTACAGATAAATTGATAAATTCTGCAATATGGTGGAATGGACCAAGTTGGTTGACCGAGGGAGTCAACGCTTGGCCTATATCAAATATTTCGTGTTCAAACCCTCCTGAACTCAAAGGCAAAAATATTCTATTATCCACAGATATTCAAGAATGGGAGATATTTGAAAAATTCTCATCATTTATTAAATTGAAAAGAGTTACTGCGTATGTATTGCGATTTGTCAATAACTGCAGAAGTGTTAAGGGTAAAATTTCAGACAATTTAAGTGTGGCTGAATTGGAATCAGGCTTGAAATGTCTATTAAGATCAGCTCAAATACACGCCTTTCAAAAGGAATTGAAAGAATTAAAAAACCATGGCATCGTCAACAAGAAAAGTAATTTAAAATCTCTTAATCCCTTCTTACATGATGGTCTAATATATGTAGGCGGTAGGTTGAATTTGGCTACACATTTATCTTACCAACAAAAACACCCAGTTATCTTGCCGGCTAAACATAAGCTAACTGAATTGATAATACGTCACTACCATTATGTAAACCTACACGCAGGACCTCAAGCTTTGTTAGCTGAAATACGATTAAAATTTTGGCCCATCTTTGGTAAAAATACTATTAAAAAGATATTACATAAATGTGTTGTATGTTTTAGATGTCGTCCCCGAACCGGTCATCAAATCATGGGAAATTTGCCACCCGAAAGAATTACGCCGAGTCGTCCTTTCGCTATCACCGGAATAGATTACGCCGGACCAATTCTAATTAAAAGTGGGACGCTGAGGAAGGCTTCCCTCGCAAAATCGTATTTATGTATCTTTATTTGCTTCTCAACCAAGGCTGTTCACTTGGAATTAGTTTCGGATTTATCTAGCAATGCTTTTTTGAACAGTTTAAAAAGGTTTATATCCCGTAGGGGACAACCTGAAAAGATCTTTTCCGACAATGCTAGTAATTTTAAAGGAGCTAGCAGCAGACTCAAAGAGCTGTACACCAGCTTGAGGGAAAACAACGACAATATTCAAAATTATTTAGTGAACAGAGGTATTGAGTGGAAGTTCATAACCCCTCGAGCCCCTAATCAGGGAGGTTTGTGGGAAGCAGCAGTAAAATCAGCAAAATTCCATTTATATAGAATCACTAACAATTCTTCATTAACATTTGAACTCTTATATACCTTAATTTGTCAGATTGAGGCCTGTTTGAACTCCCGTCCATTAACTTCCTTATCCGACGACATCCATGATTACCAACCTCTTACCCCAAACCATTTCCTTATAGGCACTGAATCCTGTATCATTCCTGAGAGAGACGTCCGGGCGATACCGGACAACAGACTAACTCAATATCAGAGGATCAGTTCGCTAATTCAATCTTTTTGGTCTAGATGGAAGCAAGATTACCTGATGGAACTACAAAAGAGAACTAAATGGCAGACCAGCACTCAACGGGCACTGCAAAAAGACGATCTGGTGATTTTAAAGGAAGATCATTTACCTCCACCTTTATGGAAAATGGCCCGAATTCTGCATACACACCCTGGAGCGGATGGAGTAGTACGAGTTGTTACCCTAAAAACACCTCAAGGAGTCTTTGTGAGGCCCATCACAAAGATATGTCTGATGCCCCTGGATTCAGACACTAAACCTGTAATTGACGTCCCGGACCTTACCAAGGATTGATTATGTACATTACACTATGATGCTTATCTTCTCGACTCCACCTTGGATGGATCAAGCAGAAGACCTGAGAAGAAAGAAAAAAAAAAAAAGAACAATAATTGTGTTATGTTCAGTGTAAACTATATTATTTGTGTTATTGAACTATTTAAATATGTAAAAATTAGTATGCAGACGTGTGTAATTTAGTCATTTTTGAATTTTTTTTGGTTATTTAATAGGATTAATAATTTTCTAGTTATCTTTAGTTTATTAATAGAGTAATTCAACAGCATTTATACAGTTAAATTTATAAGTTTACCAGCAGGGCATAAAAAAAAGGGGGTTTTATTTTGTTAATTTCTGCTATTTTGAATTATTTTGTTAGTATTTTTGTGGTATATTTAGATTAAGAATTTTTAGTTTATTCTGTTTGGTTTATAGTTTATTTTTAAATAGATTATCATTCAAAAATTTAGTGCAATTTTTGAATCCCGCCCCCTGGCAATATGTTCAATTTTGCAGGCTACCGACATCTGTAGTCTAGAAATTTGAAGTTACTACGTTTAACCAAAATGGTGTGAGTCCTTGCTTAGAAAATAGTGTCAATTTGGTCGGTATAGCAGGTTTCATTTTTACTCCTAGACATCACAATGACAAGTGTTTTATTTACATGTAGTGGGTTTTGAAGTCTTTAAAAAGGCTCGCATTATGTGTTTTTGGGTTCTTTTCTCAACAATAACTCGATAATAAACAAGCTCATAAGTCAGAGCGATCGTAGCAGTGTTATTCGCACAGTTTCTTTATAAATATTGTACCTGTTTCAATAGTTTGAAATAAATGTAAAGTGGTATCAAGAAAACCAGTTTTTATTCAAAAAGGATCATCCCCAATTTTTAACAGTGTGGACATATGGATACTTATACAAAAACTAATAGAAGAAACGACCCGTTCTCGTGAAGCCAACTTCAACTGTGAACCGGTGCTACGCTCGTGTCCGTCGAGTTTCGCGCACGTGCACTGGTGCACCGGGGATCAACGCTACTAGCACTGTGATTTAGAGGTGGCAATCGGTCTGTTAAAAACGGATTGTCTCTCTCCTTTGCAAAGAATCAAGCAGGTTTATTTTGAGGCTACAGACGTATATTTATTCTTTATTTTTTGCGTGGGTTCTTTTTTATAAGGCGAGGTACGATTCCAAATTATGTTTCTGAAAAATACAGCGTGTTAAGGGACATACTTTAATCAGTGATTCCTGACCGAAGATATTATCTTTGTTCCTGACATTATTTGGAGTAAGAAATGTAAAAGAAATTTTGGTGTCCAACGAGTTTTTGTCAAGAATTTTTCAACTGACTGTTATGTTGGTGCAATGCGAAGTAATGAAAAATCATGTGTTTTTGGTTTGAAAAATTGATCTTGTTGAAAATTGAAATTGATGAACTTATAAATAGTCGAGCATTTTTTGAAAAGTCTTTTTATAAGCTCAGAAAAAAAAAGTATCAGGCTATGAAAAATAATTGAATTTTAGGAAATTAATGTGGCAAATTTAGTCAAAATGATCGAAAAACATTTTAATATTTGTGCCTGAACTTCACAAAATAAAATAATACCTGCAATTTCACGTTGTTATTTTTAATGAAATAAAACGGGTAGCATTCAACAAATTTTGATTTGCAGATTTAACCTTACCGCGGCGTCTGCATAACGACATGTTATAAAAGGCGTTTTATATCAGTTAACGCCCCGCTCCAGTGGCAAACGGACTCTGTGACGCTTATTGACCTCCAACTGACCTCCAACTCTTCCAACGCTCTAATTAAAACTACCCATAAATAAACCTGAAACTGACCGAATTCGGTCTACGCATAAATAAACCACCCAGGTCTACGCGTTCAAATAGTGGAACAAGTTTCGACGACATATTAGTACGCACTAGCGCCTCTATTTGCAGCTCTATGCAATGTAGGTCTTTTTGTTTTTGTAAGTTAACATATTATTTGTATTTTTGTTGGATGTATTTCTTACGTAAGCGTATCTAAAATTTATTATTTATACTTTCTTCTTAACCGATGTATACCTTATATTGAGGATTCCATGTTGTGGAAGCATATTCCAATTTTAATACATCTTGATACATATTGGACAGAATAAAATATAATATTGAGTTGTAAGTGGTAAGCATCAACTTCTGAAGCCTGTAGCAGATGTTATTTCACTTGAAATTCAATGAAGATCTGTAATTAAATATTTTGATATTGATGTCAAATTATTACCGGAAATTATGTTTGTGCTGTTGAAGGGTAGGTCTCCAGGGCCAACTCTGTGCAGGCCCAGTTAGATCTGTCGAGACTGATAATATTTCAAACAGCAGCCTTGTGGTTTTTACCAGCGCCAAGCGCTGTTCGATTTAGGGCCGGCCCTGCAGATTTAGGTAGGTAGGTAATGAAGAGGTTTAAGAATTTATAATATATAATTTTATTCCTTAAATTTGAGGTAGATCCTTATAACAATCATGACGCATTTAATCTTTAGACACAATTTAAAAAAATATTGTTTGAGAGTCGTTTCGAGTGCAGGATTTAAGTATTTCAGAATTATGCCTTCTTAGCACAGTAGCTCCTCAGCGTATAGTAGTCACAGCTCTTGTAGCAGCACTCGTCCACCACGCCGTGGGTCTGGCGCCGGAACCGGTGGTGGAAGTCGTCCCTCTGCAGCAGAGAGTTGGCAGCCTGGCGGGACAGGAAGGGCCACGCGACGGGAGAAGATGGCAGTTGCAGCTGCTGGTAGTCGTAGCCTTCTTCCTGCAGATCATCGAAGCCCCCGTCCCTCTTGCCGAACTGTATGTTGTAGGCCCCCTGGCACACAAGAGCCAGGGCGTCCGCCAGGTGGTTGCCACACAGCCTGCGCCCCCGCTTCTCCTTCTGCATCTCTTGGGACTGCACCACGCAGGCAGACAAGCACACTAAAGTAGTTAGCCACAGGAAGTTCATCTGAAATTAAATCAAGATATTTTTAAGATGACTACAGCCATGTGAAATGGTCGTAAGAGCTTTATGCCATCAAACAACGAGTTGTCAGAAAACAAAATTTGCATCTCTAATTGAACTCTTATTGCAAATTTAATTTAGCATGTGTCTATATCTACAATAAGCCCACTGAAATATAAAAGTTTTTTTTCTAAATTGTCTCAAAAAAAGCGTTATGTTGGTTTGGAAAGGAATTAACTTGAAAAAACTTTAAGTGAAAATAAATTTAAAGTATTTTTGGTACACAACAATTGACCTGAATCTGACGCTGCCTCTCACTCTCCTGTCGTACTGTTATCAATATGAATAATGTTTCTTTAAATAAATTTAAAATAAATCAAATTTAATAATGTTATAATAATTATTAAGTTCTGCAAGTATTTCTGTTATTTTTGCAGTTTGTTAATTTGACAACTGTTTCGGCTTTTGAGGCCATGAATTCACTTTAGTGAATCAAACGCAAATCATCTTGAGTAATGAGGCCCAATTCCACCTCGGTGGCTTCGTCAACAAGCAAAATTGTCGCATCTAGGGCTTGGAAAACCCAAGAGTTATTTTGAAAAGCCTCTCTATCCTCAACGTGTGACTGTTTGGTGCGGTTTATGGTTCGGCGGAGTCATTGGACCTTACTTTTTTGAAAATGAGGCTGGAGCAACAGTTACGGTGAATGGATTGCGATATCGAGAGATGATTAATGATTTTGTATGGCCGGAATTGGATGGTATTGATCTGGACAACGTTTACTTTCAACAAAACGGCGCTACGTGCAACAAAAGCAACGAAACCATTGATCTTTTACGATTGTATATCAAAATAACAACTCTTATTGGAAAATCCTGTATTACTAAATTCATGTAATCTAGGTAAGAGTGTTTGAAATGCTCAGTCCTGGTATTGTTACATTTAAACAGGATTTTGGAACAAATAGCTCTCGTAGGTATATGAAAATCAATGAGAAAATGAAATTCAATTATACTACCATTTACAATTTCGAACATTAATATTAAGATATGTATTATTTAACATAAATATTAAGAAATAAAATTTTAAACAAAAACGTGAAAATGTTCATAAAATTCAATTCTATAATCGTAAAAGTAATATTCTTTAGTAGGGTCTGACTGGACCAGCTCACCTTGACTGAAGTGTGGTGGACGATATCTCAAAGAAAAGTGATGCCTTTTTAAGTCTGGCCTGCCTTTTTATGGTCGGAACCCGAGTTCGGAAAAAATATTTGGCATTGAATATCTCACCCAGTGTCTCCGGTCGATTGGCAATAATTTCCTGTTCAACTAATCATTTTACATCTCATTAGATTTATTACTAGCCCAGTAATTCCACCCACCCGCTTGTAATAATAATATTTTTAAGGCGCCATTTTCATAAACTGTATAATTATACCCCAAACATATTTATTAACACCTTACTTTTGCTTTCTTAGTTATTTTATATATTCTGATTAAATTCGGACGGACTATAAAAGAGGAGGCTTACCTTCCACATACATCAGTTGTCTTTTAGACTTCGATCCACAAACAAACACTACTTGAGGTAAGTAAAATTGACCGATTAGAATTTTTTGATAATCATCCGCATAAGATTAGTCTCTGTGGTTGATCGTATCGCTTTAGTGATCCTCGGTTTCACCCTACCGCTATAAACGCAGAAAATTTTCTGATGCTCTATTCCTATACAAAATCCTGAACAATCTTGTTGGTTCATCATATCTGCTAGAAAAGATTTCATTTAGTTGCCCTGAACACAACACCAGATCGAACGACTTATTTAGAACACCACACTGTAAAGCGAAATATGCTAGGACGTATCTGTAAAACTCACAATGCCTTACGAGATGTAGACATTTTCAACTGTAACTTGAAAAAATATAAAATGCAACTTACTAAACTGATAACTTAATTTTTTTTTGTGATATTATAATCCTATCATCTTAGTTTATTTTATTGTTTTTATTATAATCATGCGAAAGCTGTATTATTACTAACTGTCTTTATTTTTTTATTATAATCATGCGAAAGCTGTATTACTACTAACTATCTTTAATTTTTTATTAGAATCATGCGAAAGCTGTATTACTACTAACTGTCTTTATTTTTTTATTATAATCATGCGAAAGCTGTATTACTACTAACTGTCTTTTATTTTTTATTATAATCATGCGAAAGCTGTATTACTACTAACTGTCTTTATTTTTTTATTATAATCATGCGAAAGCTGTATCACTACTAACTATCTTTAATTTTTTATTAGAATCATGCGAAAGCTGTATTACTACTAACTGTCTTTAATTTTTTATTATAATCATGCGAAAGCTGTATTACTACTAACTGTCATTAATTTTTTATTATAATCATGCGAAAGCTGTATTACTACTAACTGTCTTTAATTTTTTTATTATAATCATGCGAAAGCTGTATTACTACTAACTGTCTTTAATTTTTTTATTATAATCATGCGAAAGCTGTATTATTACTAACTGTCTTTATTTTTTTATTATAATCATGCGAAAGCTGTATTACTACTAACTATCTTTAATTTTTTATTAGAATCATGCGAAAGCTGTATTACTACTAACTGTCTTTATTTTTTTATTATAATCATGCGAAAGCTGTATTACTACTAACTGTCTTTTATTTTTTATTATAATCATGCGAAAGCTGTATTACTACTAACTGTCTTTATTTTTTTATTATAATCATGCGAAAGCTGTATCACTACTAACTATCTTTAATTTTTTATTAGAATCATGCGAAAGCTGTATTACTACTAACTGTCTTTAATTTTTTATTATAATCATGCGAAAGCTGTATTACTACTAACTGTCATTAATTTTTTATTATAATCATGCGAAAGCTGTATTACTACTAACTGTCTTTAATTTTTTTATTATAATCATGCGAAAGCTGTATTACTACTAACTGTCTTTAATTTTTTTATTATAATCATGCGAAAGCTGTATTACTACTAACTGTCTTTAATTTTTTAATAAGATTTTGAAAGTTCTTATAATGTTTTTTTTAAATATTTTTTTGTCATTTATAAATATATTGTATAGGTGCAAATATTGAATCAACGACTAGAATTATTGGAACATTATTGGTCTATTATTGAAAATAATTGCTGTTTATGCAAAATATATAAAAAAAAAAAAATCCTTGGCTATAAATCCGGAGATCGTAGGTTTAAATTTTAATAGATTAATTTTTATTATTTAACAATTTATTGATAAGAAATAATACAATTAAGGGTTACGGCACATTCCAGAGTGGTAGATACGTAGATGAAAGACCAACATTCATAATCGAAACGTTGCTTGACATGGTTTTATTAGATCTGAATATTCCCAACCTTCTTCTCCTCCATCTCCTTCCTCACTCCACTTCCTTCCCTTACCCGATCGGGGATGCCATACTCTCACTTGCTCCTCACGTTTCGAAACATTTGATAATCTTTCGCGATTTTTTTTAATGAATACTAAATTTTCGTGTCTGTTATCAATTATTTGGAATCAAATATTGTGCAATAATTATTTAACAACTAGCAGTTAAAAACGCTGTAACGTTTTTTCGCTGTAACGCCCTGCGGGCGGCACTTAGTTGGGCTTCGCCCAGTTTAAGTGATACTAACAACAGTTACATTAAATAGGTAGATATTAGGTCATTCACAGAGAGAGGGTGAGTATATATTGTTAAAACACGAAACAGGAAGGAGTTTAGGCATAATAAGGATGACACTTGTCAGGGTAAAATTTTAAATTTCCGGAATAATTGCCTAAATGGGTAAAGGTAAATTAATAAAGGTAAATATTCGGAATCGCTGGACATGGAAAATACAAAATATTTTTATTTATTTTTCGGAATAACTTTATTGAGTAAAACCTCAAATTGTAATATTAAAATATTGAAGACAGTATAAGTGATTTCTAAACAAAAATCTGAAACAGTAAAATCAGAAAAGGAAACGGTCACATCTGGGACTCGAACCCAGGACCCTTGTCTTTCCGGGACAGTGCTCTACCAACTGAGCTAATGGGACCCTATTCCCCTCGGTCACTTTTAACTGTATCATACTTCAAATAAGAACTACTAACATTGTCTTCATTTTTTCACCGCACATTTTTACTGGCAACTATCTTTATGTATGATCGCAAGATTCAACCCAAAATAAATGCAACCTAGACAGCGTCTTTTGAGATAAACCTATCTTATTTTTTATTTTTAATGTGGGACATCTTTTGACTTTTCTGCAAGTCTAGAATGAATATTTATTTTTCGGAATAATTTTATCTAGTAAAACCTCAAATGGTAATATTTAAATATTGAAGACAATATAAGTGATTTCTAAACAAAAATCTGAAACAGAAAAATCAGAAAAGGAAACGGTCACATCTGGGACTCGAACCCAGGACCCTTGTCTTTCCGGGACAGTGATCTACCAACTGATCTAATGGGACCCTATTCCCCTCGGTCACTTTTAACTGTATCATACTTCGAATAAGAACTACTAACATTGTCTTCATTTTTTCACCGCAAATTTTTATTGGCAACTATCTTTATGTATGATCGCAAGATTCAACCCGAACTAAATGCAATCCAGACAGCGTCTTTTGAGATAAACCTATGTAATTTTTAATTTTTTATGTGCGACATCTTTTGACTTTTCTGCAAGTCTAGAATGAATATTTATTTTTCGGAATAACTTTATTGAGTAAAACCTAAAATTGTAATATTTAAATATTGAAGACAATATAAGTGATTTCCAAACGAAAATCTGAAAGAGAAAAATTATAAAAGGAAACGGTCACATCTGGGACTCGAACCCAGGACCCTTGTCTTTCCGGGACAGTGCTCTACCAACTGAGCTAATGGGACCCTATTCTCCTCGGTCACTTTTAACTGTATCATACTTCGAATAAGAACTACTAACATTGTCTTTATTTTTTCACCGCACATTTTTACTGGCAACTATCTTTATGTATGATCGCAAGATTCAACCCGAACTAAATGCAATCCAGACAGCGTCTTTTTAGATAAACCTGTCTTATTTTTTTATTTTTAATGTGCGACATCTTTTGACTTTTCTGCATGTTTAGAATGAATATTTATTTTTCCGAATAACTTTATTGAGTAAAACATCAAATTGTAATATTTAAATATTGAAGACAATATTAGTGATTTCTAAACCAAAATTTGAAACAGAAAAATTAGAAAAGGAAACGGTCACATCTGGAACTCGAATCCTAGACCCTTGTCTTTCCGGGACAGTGCTCTACCAACTGAGCTAATGGGACCCTATTCCCCTCGGTCACTTTTAACTGTATCATACTTCGAATAAGAACTACTAACATTGTCTTTATTTTTTCACCGCACATTTTTACTGGCAACTATCTTTATGTATGATCGCAAGATTCAACCCGAACTAAATGCAATCCAGACAGCGTCTTTTAAGATAAACCTATCTTTTTTATTTTTAATGTGCGACATCTTTTGACTTTTCTGCATGTTTAGAATGAATATTTATTTTTCCGAATAACTTTATTGAGTAAAACCTCAAATTGTAATATTTAAATATTGAAGACAATATTAGTGATTTCTAAACCAAAATTTGAAACAGAAAAATTAGAAAAGGAAACGGTCACATCTGGAACTCGAATCCTGGACCCTTGTCTTTCCGGGACAGTGCTCTACCAACTGAGCTAATGGGACCCTATTCCCCTCGGTCACTTTAAGCTATATCATACTTCGAATAAGAACTACTAACATTGTCTTTATTTTTTCACCGCACATTTTTATTGGCAACTATCTTTATGTATGATCGCAAGATTCAACCCGAACTAAATGCAATCCAGACAGCGTCTTTTAAGATAAACCTATCTTTTTTATTTTTAATGTGCGACATCTTTTGACTTTTCTGCATGTTTAGAATGAATATTTATTTTTCGGAATAACTTTATTGAGTAAAACCTCAAATTTTAATATTTAAATATTGAAGACAATATTAGTGATTTCTAAACGAAAATTTGAAACAGAAAAATTAGAAAAGGAAACGGTCACATCTGGAACTCGAATCCTGGACCCTTGTCTTTCCGGGACAGTGCTCTACCAACTGAGCTAATGGGACCCTATTCCCCTCGGTCACTTTAAGCTATATCATACTTCGAATAAGAACTACTAACATTGTCTTTATTTTTTCACCGCACATTTTTACTGGCAACTATCTTTATGTATGATCGCAAGATTCAACCCGAACTAAATGCAATCCAGACAGCGTCTTTTGAGATAAACCTATCTTATTTTTTATTTTTAATGTGCGACATCTTTTGACTTTTCTGCAAGTCTAGAATGAATATTTATTTTTCAGAATAACTTTATTGAGTAAAACCTAAAATTGTAATATTTAAATATTGAAGACAATATAAGTGATTTCCAAACGAAAATCTGAAAGAGAAAAATTATAAAAGGAAACGGTCACATCTGGGACTCGAACCCAGGACCCTTGTCTTTCCGGGACAGTGCTCTACCAACTGAGCTAATGGGACCCTATTCTCCTCGGTCACTTTTAACTGTATCATACTTCGAATAAGAACTACTAACATTGTCTTTATTTTTTCACCGCACATTTTTACTGGCAACTATCTTTATGTATGATCGCAAGATTCAACCCGAACTAAATGCAATCCAGACAGCTTCTTTTTATATTAACCTATCTTATTTTTTATTTTTAATGTGCGACATCTTTTGACTTTTCTTCAAGTCTAGAATGAATATTTATTTTTCGGAATAATTTTATCTAGTAAAAACTCAAATTGTAATATTTAAATATTGAAGACAATATTAGTGGTTTCTAAACGAAAATCTTAAACAGAGAAATCAGAAAAGGAATCGGTCACATCTGGGACTCGAACCCAGGACCCTTGTCTTTCCGGGACATTGCTCTACCAACTGAGCTAATGGGACCCTATTCCCCTCGGTCACTTTTAAATGTATCATATTTCGAATAAGAACTATTAACATTGTCTTCATTTTTTCATCGCACATTTTTATTGGTTTCGTTTTCTGATTTTTTTGTTCCAGATTTTCGTTTAGAATTCACTTATATTGCCTTCAATATTTTAAATATTTTTAAATAAAACCTTCTGATTTACCTTAATTACTATAAAAGGAATTTCGATTCCTTATTCGCTGTTCGCAGCATTTGGGAAATTTTTAATTTTAGCTTTTTAATTTTTATTTACGTAAAATTAAAATTCGTTTTCGTTGTATGGGTTGACAGCCGGAATAATTTCTGTTGATGACGTTTTTTTTGTCGGTATTCCTGATATGAGCGGCTAGAGACAATTGAACAACGTAAATTAAAAAAATATAATGTAAACAATATTCCGGTAAAATAGTGTCTGCTTAAAAAGCATAAATTATTTGAAATTAATAAAATACTTCGTTTTTACCGCTTTTATTGTTTATAAATACCAACATGTTTTATGAGCAACGCTCACTTCTTCAGGGTTTTAATAATGAATTATTTATAAGTATTTTATTAATTTAAATAAAAATGGTGCCACAAAATAAGTTTGCTGTGTTAGAAGAAGTAAATTATTATTAAATAAATTATTTATTTTTTACTTTTTTTTTAATTCTTCCGATTTTATTGTCCGGGTTAAATCTTCCCCATAGGAAAAACTAAACCCTTCCACTCACTTTTCCACAAATGATCAGTTAGTCAATCAACACTATGCAAGTGCATTATATAAGCAAAATAAATACAAAACAATACAAGAACAACACGTCAACTCACCAGAGATCAAATAGGAAAATAATTCACCTACTCCAGATATTTTCATATCAGAGGGTTCGGCTCGGTAGAACTCCTTATAGGGCCTATAAATCCTACTGATCCCTCAACATGAATATTTAAAAAAATCTTTCGTTATCCTACATGTATTCAAAATGACCGACTTTTGCATCTTTATATATAAATTTTTTGATAGATCTAATAAGCCTAAATTTTTAATGAGAGAGCTAGGTATAATGCCAGTAGCCGAAATAACGAACGGTAATATTTTAATAGTCTGAGAATGCCAAATTCTTTTAATCTCATTTCCTAAATCTGTGTATTTTCTTATTTTTTCAATGATATAAGTTATTTTTTTAATTTTGTCATGTAAAACTATATCGGGTCTATTATGACTAATCGTTTGGTCTGTTAATATAGTTTTATCATAATATATTTTATAAAATTCGTTTTCGAGAAATGAATTTGGTTCGTATTTATAATATGGTATTATATTACGACCATCAATCAAGTTATGTTTTATTACCAACCTTTGGTGAATTATTTTTAAAACTTGATTGTGCCTAAATGTATACTCCGACGGTGCTAATATAGAACATTATTATTAATATTAACATTATTATCATTATTATTTTATTTAACCTAACCCATACTAACCTAACCTAACCTATATCCTATCCTTACCTATAATAATCCAATCTGGCCTAACCTAACCTCACCTATAATAATCCAACCTAACCTAACCTATATCCTAACCTTAACCTAAATCCTAACCTAATAATCCAAACTAACCAATCCCAACCTAACCTAACCTAACCTAATCTAACCTTTATAATTTTAAGATATTAAAACTTCCAATTTCCAATTTCCAATGAACTTTAGCATAAAAAACTTCTGTGGCTTGACTTCAGTTAACTTTTATATTTATATATATCATTGTATATTATGTAAAAGCTGTTTGTTTCTTACAAAATAAATAAATAATAAACAATAATACAACCTAACCTATAGCAACCCAACCTTACCTTACCTATAATAACCCAAACTAACCTTACCTAACCTAACATAACGTGACTTATCCTAACCTTACCTACATACTAACTTAACCTATACTAACCCAACCTAACCTATCCTAAACTAACCTATCATAACCCATGATAACCCAACTTAACCTATAATAACCTTTTTTTAAATATTTCTTTATTTATAGAACAAACATAAATACCATTATTTTATTTTTCGAGCTGGGCTAAAATAGTACCTACTTAGTATTTGCACAGAGTAAATGGTAAAAATTCTAGCCACTCATATCAGTAATACCAACAAAAGAAAATGTCATCAATCAATAATAATTATTTCGGCTGCTATCCCATACAACGAAAGCGAATTTTCATTTTACCTAACTAAAAATTAAAATGCTAAAATTAAAAATTTCCCAAATGTCTTCAGATTCCTTTTATATTTATTAACTTGTCCAGCGATTCCGAATAATTACCATATATATATACCATTTTTGTTAAATTTTTTTTGGGGTGTCATGGCGTGTTGCGCTAACTCCTTCTTTAGCCAACGTTTCGGACAGAATTGCAGTGTCCATCATCAGGACAGATGTGTTATAATGATGCCATCTGCCCTGATGATGGACACTGCAATGCTGTCCGAATAATTGGCTAAAGAAGGAGTTAGCGCAACACGGCATAACACTCCAAAAACAAATAACAAAAATACTTTTGGCCGTGAGAATCTGGAATCATAAATAAATACCATTATATAAATATATATACCTGGCAAAATGATTGTTTTATTATACATATAAGTGCATGTCAGATATGAGATTTGTTGGCTAATTTTACAATGAACGAAGCGTTTCTACCCTCCGATTGTGTTTCGTGTTATTTTATTGGGTTGGTAGTGCCTATACTATATTTCTGTCAAAATAGTGCGAATTTATTATTTACGTAAATAATATTAAATATTAATATTTTTCAAAAACGTACATGCAAAGAGTTGTTGTTTTGTCATTAAGTTGAATCAAATGTTTGTTTTATTTGTAAATGCGTATTGAAACAGTAGTTTTACGTAAATAATTACCGTTGTAATTGTACGTATTTGTAAATCGCTCTTATGCGCTCTGTCGGCCAATAGGGAAACTACTCCAGCGGCCGGTAAAGGAGGGATTGACATTTTAAGGAAACATAGAATGAGATTGATATATTTATGCTTAGAATGTTTGATTCTTGACAGACGTCAAATATATAAAACGTAATTGTGAATAATTTTTACTGTAAAGTAATTAATCCAATGGATTTAACTTTCTTAAACATATTTTATTCGATATTATCCAAAAATTATATGAGCAGAAACGATGCTTTTGAAGAAATCTGGCGATCCCATTTTAGCATGAAATTGGGTCTTTTCAAGTTAGCGGAATTTACCCGAAACAAACGATTTAAATTCGACCAATCAGAGGGCCCAGACCTTCCAGACGCAATAGTAATAATAATATTATTATAGATATAATTTCGGTCGTGTATCTACATCAGTTACATTTAAAAAAAAGTAAAATTTAAAATATGTTAATTCTAATTCTTCATTTTGTAATGTTTGTGTAATTTGGCTTCCATATTATTGATTGGGGTTCGATTCCCAGCCAATTTAATCAATTTAAATAAAAATTTGTATGCATATTTTTATTATTTAAAAAAATACATATTTTTCACGGGTCTGCGCGAGATCTAGCAGGTATTGGTCTGGGCCACTTATATCATATTTTAAGACAAACCGTCTCGTTTACAAACTTGACATTGCTGTTCATTACAATACAATCTCTGCCAGTTTTTGTTTACTAGTTTAAAGAAGCCGCTTGATGTATTTAAAAACATTTTAAGATATTGATGTTACGGTTTTTTTTGGAATACCATCCAATTTACAACTAACTAAATAACTAACTAACCACCAAGCCGTTTCCCCGCAGGGGTAGGCAGATAGAACGGACCGCCAAACAACTCGGTCTTGGCACACACTCCTTGCCTAATTCACATTATTTTTTTATTATTTTTTTATAGTGAATACCTCACAAGAGCCAGAACTGCTCCCGTCTGGAGCCAGTGAGACTATGGCATCCCCAATTGGGGGATGTTGTGAGGCTGAAGGTAAGTGGGGAAAGGAAAGAGGAAGGTGGGGAAGTACCTGGCTATTCAGATCTAGTCACTAAACACGGCTAAAGCCATTTGGAGCAACGTTTCAATTCTGAATGGTGGTCTTACACCAGGGCGATACTGGTAGTATCTTCCACTCTGGAACGTGCCGCAAATATACTATATATTATTTTAATTAATTAATTGTGAAATAACACAAATTAATCAAATAAAATTTATTTGCGCACGCCGGGTTCGAACCCGCGACCTTCGGAATGGCAGTCCAATGCGTTACCACTGGACTATGCCGGCCGTCGAAACCAATACATCGTCTCATACATACTCTTCTATTGTTCTGACTCTTGACATGTCCCGACTCAAGTATCTGATTCACTTGGTCGTGCCATGTCTTCCTCGGGCGTCCCCGACTTCTGCTACCATTCACATTTGCATCGTATTTTGTCCTTACACTCCTTTCTTCACTCATTAGCTCTACATGCCCAAACCATCTAAGCGTCCGTTTCTTGATCTCACTTGTGATGATTTGAACTTTCCCAAGTTTTCACACCCGGAAAGAAAATCCCTACCCGGGAAAAAACGAAAATTATTAACACAATAAGAAATACAGAGGAAAACAGAATACCGGCGACACCTAGCGAATATTATTGGACTAACTACAGGAAACTTTAATTAGAAAAGAGGCTTTATTATGGGAGTGGCGATCCTATTTTAGCGGCCAATCGGAGATAGAATTACAAGAACAAAGGAATGATTTATTATCGAAATTGTCTCACGCGTACAATCAGGGTCTTTATACGGAGATGTAAACAGATGGATTCTTTGTTCCGAAAAGGCATCGAGAACGCCCGGTTATGAACTCCATAAATGAAGTGAAAGGTCCAAAAAGTCAGTTTAGGGAAATAAATGGCAATATCTGATGACAAATATATAAAAATATAATAAATGAACGGATACCAATGTCAAAATAAATAACCTTAACCACTGGAAAGGTCGGGAGAGTGAGGAAACTATATGAATTTGGATTGAAACGAACATTCTGCGAAACCGGGAGACATGAATTGTCTAGTGTTGGACGGGGACCCTGAATTACTACAGAAGACTAGAAAAAAAGGGAATAAAAGAAAAAAATAATTTATGTAGCGATTTTAATTTATGTAATTCCTGAAACATGAACAAAGGGAATAGCGATGAGAAGATATAAAATTTTACGACATAAACATGACACGGTTTTTGGTAATTAAGTGACCAATTAATGCTCAATTATTTAACATAGGAAAGATACGTCTGTTTAGATTATCGATAATACATTAAAATTAATTACAGACACCAAAATACAATAATATATCGGAGTACATGTGAGATCGATAAACAAATAAGGTAATAAACTATATTTTAATTGCTTATTACGGGAGAAGGAGACAAAAATTGGGAGTTTTTTTTATTTTTTTTTTTTATATTTACTCCACACAGGAGGCCCTGAAGAAAATAATTTCCCTCAGGGCCTATGTCATCTTTGGGGATGCTGTGTGGAGGGTCTTTTTGTGGAGAGGAAGGAGTGAACATGGGTCTTGAAGAGTCCCATGTTGTAGGAGGGAGGAAACACAGAGGCCGGCAGTTCGTTCCACAGCCGAGCTGTTGAACTTAAGAACGAATCGTAGAAGCGACCCGTTCTCATGTGACAAGTGTCAACTGTGTACAAATGTTGGGCGCGCGTTTGGCGTGTATCCCGACTACGCACCGGTGCCGAAGGGATCAATGACGCTAGTTCTTCAGAGCATCTTCCATTGTAATACCGATAGAACAAGGACAGCATACCTACCTGACGCCTGTGCTCTAAAGATTGCAGTCCGTTTGTTAAGATTGGGGAATCTATCAAACGGACCGCCCGTTTCTGCACAGAGTCAAGGGTTTTTTTCAGGTATTTTGGGGCTCCAGACCAGAGATGGCTGCCAAATTCGACAGTAGGGCGCACTTGCGATTTGTACAGGGTGAGCAGTTGTGTACTATTAAAGTATCTGCGGGCCCTGTACAGTACGCCCAGCTTCTGAGAGGCCAACTTTACTCTAGCTTCGATGGAGCCCCCGTACCTGAGCTGGTCACTTATAGTTACACCAAGCATATCAATGGAAGGCCTGTTCGGAAGATTGCTTCCGTTGAAGGAGACTAGATTATCATTTGGATCCCTTTTAGACGTAATCAGACAGGATTGGGTCTTTGAAACATTAAATTCGACGAGATTATTTTTACCCCAGGAGGAAATACTCTCGAGATAACCGTCCATTCTCTGCTTCAAAGCCCTCCGAGCCGTTGGAGTTTGTGTGCCCTTTGGGGGCTTGTCAAACAAAAAGCTATCATGAACTGTACTGTCATCCGCGTAACAATGAATCGGTGCACATGTCAAAAGGTCATTGATGTGCAACAAAAACAAAGTCGGAGACAGAACCGATCCCTGTGGGACGCCAGCATTTATGGAGTGCGAGGAAGAGGTGAAACCGTCAGCAACCGCCTGAATCGACCTATCCCTTAAAAAGTCAGCAATCCACGTACACAGGGATGCGGGAAGTCCGTAAGAATGCAATTTGTTGACAAGTCCTCGGTGCCAGACCCGGTCAAAGGCCTTGGATATGTCTAGTGCGACCGTTTGGGTCTCACCGTGACGTTCCAGGCACCGCCCCCAAACATGCGTCACATACGCGAGAAGATCACCGCACGAGCGGTTCCGCCGGAATCCGTATTGACGGTCGTTGATAATTTTGTTCTTCTCGAGGTATGTGAGCAGTTTGTCGTTGATCACACGTTCCATCACTTTGGACAGAACTGATGTGATCGCTATGGGGCGGTAGTTGGCCGGGTTGGAGCGGTCACCTTTCTTGGGAATAGGGTGAATTACCGCTTTTTTCCAACCAGAGGGCACAGTGCCACACTTCAGGGACATTTTGAAGAGCTTTGTCAAAACTGGAACTATTTCCGCAGCACACCTCTGCAATACCAGGGCAGGTATTCCATCAGGTCCACTAGCTTTGTTAACATCGAGCCCCCGTATGACGTGGAGTACATCCCGATGCCGGATCCTCAGCTTTTTCATATAGAAGCCGCAGTGAGGAACCGACGGCGGAACAGCACCCCCGTCGTCGAGGGTCGAGTTTTCCGCAAACATTTTCCCTAAAAGGTTTGCCTTTTCGGTGGCGGTGTTTGCTAGTGAGCCGTCAGGTCTGGTAAGAGGTGGCAAACTGGGTTTGCAAAAATTTCGACCTATTGAGCCCGCAAGCGACCAGAATGCTCTGCTGCCATGCGGGCAGGCAGCCAGCTTTTTGCTGATCTGCAGGTCGTGTTCGAATTTTGACCTATTGATGATTCTCTTGCATTCCTTTGCCGATTTGTTGTATGCTGATCTGCTTTCGGGCGTTCGAGATGTGTTGTAGGCTCGGTAAGCCGCGTTTTTTCGTCGAACTGCTTCGGAGCATTGTCGACTGAACCACGGCTTTGAGCCCACACCAGTTTCTTTAGTAGTCGATTGTATGAAGCCATCCATCGCCGATTTGATGACTTCACCAATCTCCTGGGCACATCTTGAAGGGTCCGAAGTCCGAAAACAAACAGCTGACCACGGAAAAGCATTGAAATGGGCCCGCATACCGAACCAATCTGCTGACCTATAGTGCCACACTTTTCTCCTCAGCCTCTCATTGGTTGGTCTGAGGCTAACGGGGATTGATGTCGTCACTAGGCAGTGGTCAGATGATCCCAGAGGCGCTGTGACGTCAATCTTATAACCGTGTGGCACAGTAGTTAAGAATAGGTCTAACAGATTGGAGCGGTGAGTCTGGACATCAGGAACCCTTGTAGGCTCCTGAACCAATTGCTCTAATCCGTAGCAAATGGCAAAGGATTCCGCCTGTCGGCCAGCCGAGTCCGTTGGGCCTGAGAACTTCAACCATGGTTCGTTATGAACGTTGAAGTCCCCCAGAACAACAAACTCGGCCGAAGGGTAGCGGGGCAAGAGATCATCAATAGTATCGCTCAAATGTTTGAAGAGCTCGGAAGTGTCTGATTCGCTATGGTTCGGTGAGCGGTATAGACATGCGTAGAATCTTGCCGTACTGGCAAGATTGACGCGCACCCACATTACGTCGAATCTGGAGTTTTCCAGACTCAATAGTCGCACACAGTTGACGTCAGCTCGACTATAGAGGCAGACTCCTCCTTTCAGTCGGAATTTGCTTGCGAGGGTAAAGCCCGGGCAGTCCAGATAGGAGGAGTCTGGCGGCTCGGCTATCTGAGTTTCGGATAGGAAAAGAAGGTTGGGACGTTGGGACAAAAGATGGTGATGGACGGAATTTAAATTTGTGTGCAGGCCGCGAATGTTGGCAAAATTTACCAACAGTTTTGGCCCGCACCGGGGACGCCTGCTACTCGCCGCTGTAAAGATGTTATGTTTGTTTTTATGTATATTCATGATTTTAATTTTTTTTTTTTTGTTTTTTTTTTGTTTTTAAGGGTATGAAGTGAAAGGAAGGTCTGGAATGGAAAGGTGTGAGGGGTGGGTAGGAATATGGGGTTCAGGCTGTCCAGGAGTGATGAGCGTTTGGTTCCAGCCCACCCACTGCGGTGCTAGGCGATAGGCTGGGAGAGTCCGGCTGGAGAGGGCATCCAATGCGCCCCAAACGCTGCTGCTGGGTCCCCTCCGGTCACGAACCGGCACAACAGCAGTGGCGGGGTTTTTACACTCGCTGATGGGGCAGCCCACCCTTAGTCGTGAGCCTGAGGGTCGGGCCCCTGTACTATCGAGCGGCCCGGACAGCGGTAACCGGTTGTAAAGGGTCTCCCTCAACCAGCATCTCCCAACCGGCCCGCCACGCAGAAGGTGGGCCGACGCACCCGCCACCAAGACCTGGGCAAACCTTAACCCATGAACCCGGGCACCCCTGCTAAGTCACCAAACGTAGCGAACCACTTGGGGTGACCTGTGGCAGAGGTGTTGGTCATCCAATAAATGGTTCCCAGGGCGGCGGTACCCATTCCCGCCTACCAAATTGACAGACCATAAAGGTGAGAAAAACACTGCCCTTTTACAGAGTCAGATTAGAAAATGAGGCCGGGAAAGGTGCTTGAAAGGTGGAGAAAAACTTCAGAAAATTTTGAATGAACGAATAAGAAGAAAATAACGCGATAAGAAAACTGAGAGAAATGATATTGGAACACACAGGATATTGAATTTTAACAATGAGTACATAAATTTCGCATAAGGGTATAAATGAAAACATTTGAGCTCTGTTTTCCGAGTGAAATTTAAATAGAAAGCTTGGTCTTGGAAAAAAGAACGCATACAGACTGACAGATTGACTAGAACTGGAATATACACGAGAATAACAGTATTATGAAATTGATTTCTGATAGATACAACAAAAATACTGTATTGGGAAGGTTTTTTTTTTATTGTACGACAGACAGGTAAGTCCAATTATGGTACAATTTTATTAAAACTAACAATACATGTACATATTTTTTTTAAAACATGGTATAGTGATATAAAAAACTCATCTATATCCGTTGGTAGGGCATTTAGCAATGTCAGACCTCTTGTCATGCTATGTTGGGCAATGACATCTGTCCGACCCTGCGGTATACAGAATAGGTCGTGGTTACGATTTCGACAGTATTTATCAGGAACGAATAAGCCACAGCATGACAGGAGATATGGGCAATCGATAAAGTGTTTTAGTAACTTTATTTCAAATACCATGAGTCCGGCACTACGCCTAGTCTCCAGGCTTTGGTAATTTGTCTCCTTTAGCAGTTCCACGTGATGCATGAATTTCGGATATATTCCGTATGATCGCATGTAAACATACCTTAAGAATTTTTTTTTGAATTTGTTCAATCATATTTATGTATTTAAGTTGATGAGGTATCCAGACAGTACTGGCGTACTCCAGCTTCCTTCTGACCACTCCGTTGATAACATCATATGAGCATGGAAACGAATTATAAGAAACATAATAACCAGAGGAAGGAAGGAAATGAAGGTAAACACTAAAAAATATGATTGGATTAAGGGAATCCAGTGCGAACATAAACTTACCTGCTAAGACAAGAACAATAGTGATTGAAATATGAAACACAATCCCGAAAAGAACAAAAATTAGTGGGAAAATTCTTTAAGAAATAAAGAAATAGATAAGAGACGTTGAATATGAAATGTGCATAGGGAATACTGTGATTGACTGGTAATATTCCCCGAGAACAAACGAAATTAAATACAGCTAGAAAAACACATTTAACCTTACGACGAACTCTATGAAAATAATTAGAGGATACTGATCCAGCCCTGCTCCTACAAAAAACAAGGAGAGGTGATTCGAAGGCGTTGTCGAAATATGACTTTGTCATACGAATTAGTGACAAGATTTAAATATCCGGAACTAATGGGAGATATGTTCAAATTTACGAGTTGATTAGAGATCTAATTGTGTGAGAGATGAAATTGACTTAAGTCATTTTGGTATTGAAGACAGTATAAATACAAGTTCAGAGCGTCATTTCGAGGATAGTTTGTCGGAAGTTTTGGGAGTTTGGAAGTAGGAAAGGTGCATACGTCGGTTCAGGTAATTAATCAAGTCTCTGGACTTAGGAAATTTTGTGAATTTTCTACAAGTGTTAAATTCAGTGATAGAAGAAATCTCTTTGAAAAATCCCAGCAGTGTAATTTTAATAAGTCAGTCTTAATTTAATTAACCAGTGAAAATAAACTAGAGTTTAAATTCAGTGGTTTTCTATAAAAGTGAAAAGTGTAAATGAATGGTGAATTATTTAAATTCAATTTAAGTGTTTTATCGAAATTCTAAAGTGAACGTGATTGCGAATTGATACTTAAAAATAGATTATAATTTAGTATCAATTTTGTTTAAAAATATTAATAGTAAATACTTACAGTTTAAAAGGAAAAATTTAAACAGTGGATTTGATTAAATTTAATATCTTTGTGGTTTTATGGCTCAGTTAAAGTAATTGCGAAATAATTCAGCGAGTACTTTAACAAGTTAATATAGTAAAAATAGTAGAAATTAAAAATAAAGAATTCATCGGATACTTTAAAGGTTAAAAAGCTAAAAATAAAATAAATATTATCTTTTTGTCTTAAAATAATGGTTCGGGAAACATAACAATAATCATTCTCTTTTGTTTCAAAGTAAAAGAAGTAATAATAATACGACTAGTTTAAATTTTGTCTAAATAATAATATTAAATAATTTATCTTTGTTTGCGATATCTTCCGGAAAATAATAATTTCAGTCCTTACGTCAACCAATATTTACGAAAATTAAATCAATACCTTAAAAAATTGAGAAAAAAGGTAGCCCGAATAAATTTAATTAGACTACATTCTAAACGGCAAGTAGGTAGAATTTGGAACTTTGATCGCAAATTTCGTTGTTTTACCCGAATGGATTATTTGCTCGAAAGATCAAAGTAGGTGAGTTTTAAAACCAAAATAGTAAATTTCAGAAATCATAAGAGACAGCGTTCCTGAAAACCGAGGAGGGAGAGATGAACAAGCGAAATCTTATAATATTTTATATAACAGGTTATGAAACCGGTCCAGTCTCTGGTTGCGAAAATTTCAGCAAACTAGATCTACCCCAAGAATTAGGTACATATGATACCTATTACATGGTATCACTTTCCACCACTTCACATATAAAGATGTATATATCACGAATACTTATTATCTCCCCGTGCCAAACGCAAATACCTACTTCAAATACCTATTATCACTTTCGTGTCAAACACAAATATATACAAAAATATCCCTTTCGAAATTAGGTAAACCTTATTTACCTATATGTACTATGACAATTCAAAACAATAACGAACGATTGGCCTTTTTAAACTATCAGCTGTTAGTAGATATTACGTCCCTGATAACAGATAAATAACCCACAAAGAATTCATAAGACCTAACTAGGTCAAGGTCCCTTTTAAATAAACAAACTGCATTCCAGCTGTTATGAACTCAATAGTAAAAAAAACATCGGGTCCTGTAAGGGCAGGTTTCTAAAAGCACGTTCTTCATACCAAATCACAATAGGCATACTCATGTGTGTTTTATACACTTGCTAGAAATCAAAATAATATCAACAAGAAAACATTCCAAATACCTAACTACGTACGTCAGAGATGAATAATTCACTCATACGCCTATTTCAAATCTTCATGAGGGTGGCGACCTCAATAAAAACATTCGCCGAAACAATCTTCCCTAACCATTTACACCTACCTGAGGGGTTAGGTATCGAAACCTCCCTACCCACTACACGAGGAGCTAGTGACCTCATTAAAAAAAACTAGAAACCAAATGAATTTACACACAGTCCTATCCCTACCTTTGGTCATGAACGCCTAGAATTCGTAGTCATAGTATGTGAAGATGTCACGGGCCGTAAGCACACAACTGAACGTCCTGGGAATAGTGTCATCGCATATCGTGATATCGTCTACCTAGAGGAAAGTGCAAATTCGCGAGTGTCGAAGTTGCAATATTCTCTAGAGGTGATATGTGTATGGGAAAAGCGGCTTATACAAAGACATATCACACTTCGCGAGTAGAGCCATGACAAGAGATGAAATGGTCATTCCTCTTCTAGATTCAGTCGAGTAGCTTGTAATCCTGGAGATGAAGGAAGTTGGGGTTATTTTGGAATTAGTATGAGACCTAGTTTGTCTTTCCTTCGGCGTGAGAAGGGATGTCATCGGAGCACGGTCATCCGTCGAAGTGGGTGTAAACCGGCCTTTGAACTATCCAGGACACGTGGAGATTGATGGCTTTGTTCGTATTACTATCCACCAGAATTAACTTGGTGAAGGAGGAGCCAACTCAGTTTGAACCAATTTTCCTTCCATTTTCCTTTACATTTCCCGTTTACCGATCAATAAAATTTAGTGTTTACTAACAACTATATAAATCTTTATGTTAAATGGAGGTTGCAGACAGGACTTCGATTGAAAATTGTTACCATTACTAATATTTGAATGTATGTCAAATTTAATATTGCTTTATTTTGTGTTTATAATAGGTTATGTACAAACCGTTCATTACTACGGCAAAGGAAATAGTTAGAATTCATGTCTAGAATCGGAATTAAAACAGAATAGAAAGATTAGTTAAATTTAGATTTGGTTTAAATGTTTTGAGTCTTTCGATAGCCGAGTTCCATTCACTCTACCTTCTAAAAGAACATGAGTTACCACACCAACGAATACATTAAACTTTCCAAATCTTAAAACATAAAATCACTCAACGTTAGATGAAAGATTATTTTTTTTATTATTATTTTTTTATTATTATTATTATTATTATTTTTTTTATTTTTTTTATTTAAGTACATAAAACAGGCATGGTGCCCAAGAATTTACATACATGGATGTTTAAATACATAATAATAACAGAAATAGTAACAAAATGAATAAGCTAAATATGCAGAAGTAAATAACAAATAAGAATGGGTAAAAGGTAAATACAAATATGTTCATAAACGATTTGTTATTGTCACACCTGTACTCGTGAGACACTGATTAGGTAAGTACAATGTTGCTTCTCATTAAATAAAGGGTTTCATCACAATATCAGCTTAATATGATTAAAGGTAATACATTTTTTTTGAAGTGTTTAAATTGGTCATTAAAAATGTCTATTTCATTATTAGAGCCATGTTTAATGTTATAATTTCTTAATGTTCGCGGTACAGGGGAAAAATATCCTGTATTTGTGTGGTAGGCTTTAATATAGAAAATGTCGTTCATCCTCCTTGTTGATTAATTTGGGATAAATATTTGGTGTATCAACTGATGCATGTATAATTTTGTGTAGGAGCAGTACGTCAGAAAGTACTAAATTGTACGATAAAGCCACGAAGATCTTGTTTACTATGTGAAAAAATCATAAGGAGTTAGAACCTCCTTGCATTTAAAAAAAAGGTTAGGAGCTTTAAACCCACGAAGAGTAATTCTTCGGTCAGGACAGCCAGTCTACCCTCTAAAAAGGGTTTCATTACAATTGATTTAACGTGACTAGGAGATAGAAGATAGAAATAAATATATGACAAAAGGCATTCCATCACATACTCATTACGCTTACATCAGCCTTGCACTCTTTACGGATATCCACATTCATCACACGATCATACATGGTTTTATCACACGTACGCCTCAGGAATCTCATTTCAACAGCATTCAATCTACTTTCATCCTTTCTTTGCCAGTTCCATGCCTCACTTCCATACATCAGGGTAGGTACCAGCACTCCATTGTGGACTGCTAACTTTGCTTCTTTGGACATTTTTTTGTTAGCGCCAACTGGGTTCAGTCCTCCATTAATGGAGTTACCTGCATTTACTCTTCTTTCAATATCTCTGTCAGCCTTCCCATCTCTCGTAAACATGCTTGCTAAATACACAAACTCAACCACCTGCTCCAAGTATTCCTCATTCACAGCTATATTGCACACTGTTTTCGTACTCTCTCTCTTTCAAACACCATTACTTTAGACTTACTTACATTCATCATTAACTCATTCTTCACGTATACTTCGTTCATCCTAGACACGAGAGACTGCAGATCATCCATACTATTAGCAATCAGCACCGCATCATTAGCATACAACAGGCAAAATACTTTCAGATTACTCAAATTCGCGCCCAATCCCACCTTTTTCAATTCTTGAATACAATTATCCATGTATAGATTGAATAACCACGGTGACATTACGCAGCCTTGTTTAACTCCTTTTGTGATATCAAACCACCTCGTAAAACCACCGTTCACCCTAACATATGCAACGCTTCCCTCATATAGAGACGCAATTGCCTGAGTCAGATTCGTATTTACTCCATACTTGGACAACACCTTCCATAGATTTTTCCTGTCGACTCGGTCGTATGCTTTTTGTAGATCTACAAAGGCACAGAAAAGTTTCTGGTTTTTTGCCAGAAACTTCTCGATGAGCATACGCAATGAGAAGATCTGGTACTTGCACCCCTTTCCACTCATAAAAGCACCTTGCACATCCCATATTTTATCCTTCGTTTCCTTTCTTACCCTTTCAATCAAAATTCTACCATACAGCTTGCCAACTGAACCAACGGATTAGAGCAATTGGTTCAGGAGCCTACAAGGGTAACTGATGTCCAGACTTACCGCTTCAATCTGTTAGACCTATTCTTGGATCGGATCGGTATTTGTCTAGTCTCATTGGGATCACAGAAGGTAGGAACGCTGAGACGATAGACGTGGCCTCTACTCTCAACACACTTTTGGGCAAGTTAGTTCCTGTAGAATCAGTAATTGGGGAAAGTGACCACCATAAACAGGTAAGACACCTGGCACGGCTTCCACCTAGAGACCACGCCCAAGAGGATAGAGTCATTCCAGTCACTAGAGCAGAAATTGATTCAATAATTAAGGGTTTGGGTCCTAGGAAGGCACCAGGGCATGACAGACTCAACGGTGTGATAGCGAAGCAAGTCTGGATCCACGCTAGGGAGGAACTCTTCCAAGTGATGGAAACGTGTTTGAGAAGAGGAGTTTTCCCTTCTGAATGGAAGAGAGGCGTGCTCAGGGTCATACCTAAGGGGAACGGCAAGCCACTAACTGATGTCAAGGCCTATCGGCCCATTACCTTACTTCCAGTGCTTGGCAAGATCCTGGAAAAACTTATCCGGCATAGACTACGACAATCACTCTCCCCGTCCAGCGATCTTCAATTTGGCTTCGTCCCCGGTAGATCCACCGTGCACGCCATGTCGTTTGCGCTTGATTGGGTGAAGGTTTGTACTAAGAGGTATGTAGTTGCAATCTTCCTCGATATCACTGGTGCCTTCGACTACGCGTGGTGGGACATGATACGCATCAAGGTTAAAAATAGGAACTGCCCAAAACTTTTATTTAAATCGGTGGACAATTACTTATCGGGCCGCACCATCATTATATCTCATGGCGACACCGTTATTGAACGCGAAGTCGATATGGGGTGCCCTCAAGGCTCCAACCTAGCTCCTGAATTTTGGAATATAACCTTCGATGACTCCTCTAGGTTACCCTTGCCTGAAGGATGTATCATGATCGACTATGCGGACGATAAAATGTTTTTTGTCTCTGGGGACAGTAGAAGAGAAGTTGAACGTAAGGCTGGTGAAGGTTTGGACACCCTCCTTAAATGGGGGGAGAGGAATAAAATGACCTTCGCTCCCCAGAAGACAATGGGTCTCCTGATGAAGGGTTCTTTCAGTAAGGAAAGAAACCCTACCATCCGTATGGGAGACACTAATATCAAATTTGTGGATAACGTCAAATACTTAGGTGTCACTCTAGATCGATCGTCCTCCTTTCTGGTTCATGTCAAAGATGTATCTAGCAGGGCTCAGGCGCTTTTCCTGAAGCTAAGAAGAATCTCCACGGCTGAGTGGGGACTTCGCAGACCGGCTCTGCACGCTCTCTACAGGGGGGTATATGTTGCGCAAGTTTCATATGCTGCCTCTGTTTGGGAGCACCGCCTGGATAACTGCTTAATACTTCTAGCTCTCAATAGGGGTCAACGCACTCCCCTGCTGGCACTATCTGGGGCATATCGAACCGTCGCCTCGGACGCTTTGCCAATTTTGGCTGGTGTACTACCAATTGATCTAGAGATTAGGGAAGTGTTAGCGAAGCAGCGATTAATCCGAGGATCCCCGGCAAACCACCTTGGTGTCGTTCTGACACCGGGTGGACCAGGAACTCTCCCAGGACTGCTCCGAACGATGAGAGACCTGTCGCTCAAAGAGTGGCAGGTCCGTTGGGATAGGTCGAACAAGGGAAGATGGACCTTCTCCTTCTTCCCTTCAGTTAAACTCAGAATGGAAGGGGCCTTCCTCAAACTGGACCATCACGTTACGCAGCTCCTTTCAGGACATGGGGAATTCAGGGGAAGGCTTCACAGCCTTGCCCTGTCCACCCACCCCAATTGCGCTTGTGGCAATAATTACCAGTCGGCCGAGCACATTCTGTGGCACTGTGAGATTTTGAAGGATGCCAGAGACGAAATGATAGAAGGTCTGAATGTCCCCATTAGACCGGTGTGGAACACCGATCTTGTTTCTAACAGTGTGAATTTCGAATGTTTGAGGAAGTTTACTAGGATCTTAGTTTAGTACTTGTAAGCGCTTGCATACCGCTTCATAACACCGTATGCGGGGACATTGAAGGCCTAGCTTCATTTATATAAATTGTAGAGCCGTTTATTCAAAAAAATTAGATTCATGCGAGAGCTCCGAAGGGGTGACCATAAGTCACCTATACCGGGGTGGGACAGGGTGGGTGTACCTTCAAAGACCTATTCTTAACTACTGTACCACACGGTTATAAGATTGACGTCACAGCGCCTCTGGGATCATCCGACCACTGCCTAGTGACGACATCAATCCCCGTTAGCCTCAGACCAACCAATGAGAGGCTGAGGAGAAAAGTGTGGCATTATAGGTCAGCAGATTGGTTCGGTATGCGGGCCCATTTCAACGCTTTTCCGTGGTCAGCTGTTTGTTTTCGGACTTCGGACCCTTCAAGATGTGCCCAGGAGATTGGTGAAGTCATCAAATCGGCGATGGATGGCTTCATACAATCGACTACTAAAGAAACATCAAAATACGTAAGCTCGGTATTGACGGAAAACTTTTAGAATGGTTTGCTAGCTATCTAACTGATAGAGTTTTACTTGTAAAAATCAATTCGTTCATTTCCAATCAATTTATAGCTACCAGTGGTGTACCACAGGGGTCTCATTTAGGCCCAATATTATTTTTACTGTTTAAAGATGATATTGTAAATATATTTCATGAAGATATTAATGCATTACTTTTCGCAAATGATTTACAAATATTTAAAATAATCAAAAGCGCTGAAGATTGTATCTGTCTACAAAATAATTTGAACGGGTTAATTAATTGGTGTTCTCTTAACAAACTTCATCTGAACATAAATAAGTGTTATTCAATAATATTTTACAGAATAAATCAACCAATTATTCATTCATATAAACTCAATAACTCAATCCTTACCTCTGTCGAAGAAATTAATGACCTGTGGATAACTTTCGACTCTAAATTAAACTTTATATCGCATATAAATAATATTAATAATAAGGAATGAAAATGCTAGGCTTCATTCTTCGAAATTCCAGAGGTTTCAAAAATATTTCAACATTAAAAATTTTGTATACATCCCTGGTTCGTAGTCAAGTCGAATATAACTCCTCGATCTGGTCCCCCCACTACAAATTACATTCAGATTCAAATGAAAAAATTCAATATAAATTCCTAAGACACATTAATTTTAAACTCGGTATTCCCATTGAAAATATAAATTATAATTACTTGATGAAAAATCTAAATTTATTAAAACTCTCAGATCGAAGAATTATATCCGACTTAATATTTATGTTCAAAATTGTAAATGGTAGTATAGACAGTCCTGATTTAATTAACCTCATTGAATTTCATATACCCACGAGAGCTACTCGTTCTAAAATTTTGTTTAAATGCAATAATATCAGGACTGAGTATTCCAAATACTCGCTTGTACCTAGGTTGCATGAAGTTAGTAATAGATACGCAGATGTGGCAGATCTATTTAACTGCACACAAGGTAGGTACAAGAGGGCTATGCTATCAAATCTTTTCAATCAATATTAATTCAAACTAATTCTACCTTATTTGCACTATAGAAACTTATGTACTTGTATCTCTTGTTTACTTACTTACTTACTCTCTAATTTCATTTCACAATCAAATGCCACATATATTTGTAATTCTTTTTTTTTTTTAATATTTCTATATTTTTAACTGTGAGATGTTATCATTGTTTATGGTATATTTATACCGTTGATATTAAATAAAAAAATAAAAAAAGGTGACCGCTCCAACCCGGCCAACTACCGCCCCATAGCGATCACATCAGTTCTGTCCAAAGTGATGGAACGTGTGATCAACGACAAACTGCTCACATACCTCGAGAAGAACAAAATTATCAACGACCGTCAATACGGATTCCGGCGGAACCGCTCGTGCGGTGATCTTCTCGCGTATGTGATGCATGTTTGGGGGCGGTGCCTAGAACGTCACGGTGAGACCCAAACGGTCGCACTAGACATATCCAAGGCCTTTGACCGGGTCTGGCACCGAGGACTTGTCAACAAATTGCCTTCTTACGGACTTCCCGCATCCCTGTGTACGTGGATTGCTGACTTTTTAAGGGATAGGTCGATTCAGGCGGTTGCTGATGGTTTCACCTCTTCCTCGTACTCCATAAATGCTGGCGTCCCACAGGGATCGGTTCTGTCTCCGACTTTGTTTTTGTTGCACTTCAATGAGCTTTTGACATGTGCACCGATTCATTGCTACGCGGATGACAGTACAGTTCATGATAGCTTTTTGTTTGACAAGCCCCCAAAGAGCACACAAACTCCAACGGCTCGGAGGGCTTTGAAGCAGAGAATGGACGGTTATCTCGAGAGTATTTCCTACTGGGGTAAAAATAATCTCGTCAAATTTAATGTTTCAAAGACCCAATCCTGTCTGATTACGTCTAAAAGGGATCCAAATGATAACCTAGTCTCCTTCAACGGAAGCAATCTTCCGAACAGGCCTTCCATTGATATGCTTGGTATAACTATAAGTGACCAGCTCAGGTACGGGGGCTCCATCGAAGCCAGAGTAAAGTTGGCCTCTCAGAAGCTGGGCGTACTGTACAGGGCCCGCAGATACTTTAATAATACACAACTGCTGACCCTGTAAAAATCGCAAGTGCACCCTACTGTCGAATTTGGCAGCCATCTCTGGTCAAAAATAAAATTAAAATGATCACTGCCCTTCTCAAATCTAAAGGCGTGTAACCTTCCTTTAAACATTGGTTAAAAAGATTGCACAACCATGTGAGAATTATACGGCTACATCCTTTAATATATTCAGCAGAAATATTGTCGAAATCGACAGCCTTCATACACTTAATTAATCTTTCTATCTCATTCATGCTAATTTCGGTAACATTCAGTCCATCATCATTCATATCTGATTCGCCGCTAGAATCACAGTCATTCACTTCGCTTTCAAAGACTTCTTCGAAATACTTCATCCATCTCTCTTTTGTTTTTTTCTCATTCGTCAACAATTAACAATATGTCATATAATTTCGTTTTTATTCTAGATGCACTTCCTGTGGCTTACTACTTTAGTATGCCTTTTTGCCTGTGTGGTACAGGCCCAAGAGATACAGGAGAAAGAGAAGCGGGGGCGCAGGTTGTGCGGCAACAACCTGGCGGACGCCCTGGCTCTTGTGTGTCAGGGGTCCTACAATGTACAGTTCGGCAAGAGGGATGGGGGCGGCGATGATCTGCAGGAAGAAGGCTACGACTACGAGCAGCTGCAACTGCCATCTTCTCCCGTCACGTGGCCCTTCCTGTCCCGCCAGGCTGCCAACTCGCTGCTGCAGAGGGACGACTTCCACTACCGGTTCCGGCGCCAGACCCACGGCGTGGTGGACGAGTGCTGCTACAAGAGCTGTGACTACTATACGCTCAGGAGTTACTGCTCCAAGAAGGCATAATTCTGATTCCTCAAACTCTGCCAACAATTATTGGAATTCAATTACTTTTATTTTAATAAAACTATGTCTTAAGCCTAGGTTAAATATTATGCTAATGCTTTATACCAAATAGAGTAAAATACATAAAGTATGAAATAAACTGTAATTTATAAACTATTCAAACCCCTTCATTAACTACCTACCTCCCTGAACCTAAGCTTTTCGGGCAAGTAATAAAATTAAATACTAGTAATTTTTTATCACTCTAAACTTGTTTTTATTTTTTTTGTCACATTCAACGGCATTTATTATTTTTGGAACATGTTTCTCAATTTTTAAATCAAAGATCGGTGAAGGGGCTCTCTTTCGGCCTGGTTTGGCTTTAGCTTTCAAGTTAAAACCACTAAAATTGCGAAAATTGTCAAAACTTCAAAAATTTAGGAAATTTTGAAAAGCCTTATCTCAAACACTATTAAGTTCATAGATTTTTTTAATGAAAAATTAGTTTACTGTAATAAATTTACCTTTTTTTTCATTTGAGCACTTCTATTTATCCACGAAACATTCACAGCGCCTTTGTGGTGATTTTTCACAAAAACGGCGCTATACAAGTTATCCAATTATTAATATTTATTTATAATTTCACGCCCGCCTGGGCTTTTACATTTTATTATTTTACAAAGAAGATCTAAATAAAAACAAAAAAAAAAACAAAAAAAAAAACAATATCAACGCAAAATCAAAACAAAAAATCCAAATGAAAATATAAGACAAAATAAAACACAACCTCTAAAACAAAAACAATGTCAAAAACGAAATAAAGTGGAAACTAGACACTCCACCATGCAAGATGGAAAAATATAAAACTAGGAAAATTACAAAACATTGGTAAGATAAACAGAGCTACGTAGTTTCTATAGTTAAATTATATTAAATTTCTTTCTGAAATTATTATTCGAAATAAGATTAATTATGTTCGACGTATTCACTCTTTATTCTGTGGTAGTATTGAAGAAAATAATTTATGAATACCTACATGCTTGAAGACGTTAACCTGGGAATTTCTTATCTTTTAAGAAAAGGAAGGAGAGGAAGATCTGGGAAGGAAAAATATAAAAGAGGTGGGTAGGAATCTGGCAGTCAGTGTTTCCAGAAAAGACGGACTTTTGAATTCATCTCTCGATAGGTCGAGATTCCTGCTGGAGAGGTTAAAAGATCTCCCTCAACCAGTCTCTCCAGTCCGGCTCACAACTCAGTAGGTCAGCAGACGAGCTAGACAATCCTCACCTCAAAGTTATAGTGAACCACTTGGGGCGACCAATGGATGGTTCCTGGGGCGGCGGTACCCAAATTAAATTATTATGATTAATGTGACCACATAAGAGTCCCAACTGCTCCCAACCGGATGGTGTCAGCGGGACTATGAAATTCCCAATTAGGGTATGTTGTGAGTTTTAGGGTAGGGGGGGGGGGAAAGGAGATGAGTAGAGGAAGTACCTGACTATTCAAATCTTGTCACCAAACACAGCTAAAGCAATTTTAAGCAACTTTTCAATGCAGAATGGTTGTCTTTCACCAAAGCGATACTGAGAATATCTTCCACTCTGGAAAGTGCCGCAAATATACCATATCTATATTATTTATAATAGATTAATTATTGTGATTAATTACTACAAAGGCCATTAAAACGTTAATTAATATTAAGTATTGTGTTGGGAAGTAAGAGCTTCGTAGATGCACGCACAGATGGCAGTGCATAGAGCTTGCGTGGAAGTCCGGAAGATGGAGCCAGTGGCCAGTAGTCGCCAGGGCCAGTGGTAAGGCTCTCAGAGAAACTTACTGTTTCAGATTCCAATTAGCCAGCTTAGGTTATAAATCCCTGATTAATCTAAAAGAACCACTAATTTATTAACTCCTTCCAAAACGAGTTGGAGACCTGTTTGTACGAACACAACATATTGTAAGGTATAAACAATGCGACGATTGATTTCATATTATTGACAAAAATAATTGTGTTTTAGTTTTTACACACTAACGGACTTATTAAAAAACGTGACGAAAATGTGGTAGAGTTACCTACCTCCCTAATATAGATGGGCGGCGAGCGGCCACTATAATTGGCCAATTGTACTACCTTAGGTAAAGACTTAATACACTGGCTATGATTTAAAAGACTACATATTTTACTGCAACCGAAAATCATAGTTACTACATTATATGATCTATTCAGACTTAAACTGACGAAAAATAACACATTTAAATATATAAAATTACATGAATATAATAGTGAGTGTAAATTTGGGAGGGTACCGCCTGGAGAGGCAGTAGACTTAAAATTAGTTTGAAATAAAAAATTAAAATAGTGGACAGAAGAGACATCTCTGGTCAATTTTTGTATAGATTTTGCTCTGCAATCAGATGGATTCATCCGAATTATATCATTTGACAAAAGAGGGCACCACTCTGTTTGGTGGATTTAAGACAAAAGGATTAATATATTTTAGTCACAATAAAGTGACCACTTTAGAATTACAATGTGTTAATTCTTTATTATTCAAAATTCCACTCTCTTGAGAGCTGGTGGTGACAGATTATAGCTTCATAGTGCGAAAGCAAATATTATTGTGTCGATCACTAGTCCGCTGCCGAATTTGAAGATTGAGGAGCTAAACTCAACGGGAGTGATATTTCTGGTGAGTCTTCTGTTTTTATGTATTTTGGTGGCTGGATTATAAGTTGTTACTTCTCCTGCAGAGTGAATTTAATAATCAACCAATTTTTTTCGTAGGGATTTAAATTCCCTGATGGTCTGTGTTACTACAGCCAGATCATCACCACCGCCCTATCGGGAACCATTTAAGGTATAACTAACACCTCTGCCACAGGTCACCACAAGCGTTTCGCTACGTTTAGTGACTCAGTTTAGTGTTCAGAGTGAGCCTGCCCACCAGCTGCCTGGCGTGCCAGATCTGGAGAAGATGGTTTGGGAGACCCATTGACCTCTCTTTAGTGGTCTTTCTTGACCCATCACCTTGCGGCGCAGCGGTATCAATAGATTCTGTGACCGTGTATGTCATCAAAATGACATTTCAACACACCTCCAAAAAATGATATGTAGTCATGAAAAGTGATGAAACAAAAACTAGAATAAATAGGTTACATAGGTAACTAAAGTAGAAATGAGAAATGAGGTTTTTTCCTACTTCATTTCTCCGCAAAGGTGGCCAGAGATGTTCGAATGCCACCCTACTAATTACTTTATAGCTCGTGTTCCTTGCTTCATTCACGATCATTCATACAATTCTGTCATTTCGATACTTAAAGCTTACCTATAGGTGGCACTACCTAATATAGGGTTTTCCAATAAGAGGTGTTATTTTGAATAGCCCGCTATTTCGGTAGATGTTACTTTTGAAGCTGTCAGTTTTTGAAATTTGACAAGTAGAAACTACGCCATTAATAAAAATGGAACGATACACGCTTCATCAACGCATTGAAATTATTAAAATTCACTATTATTAATTATTAGAATTCCATCGAAAAATCATCTTGAGTGACGAGGCCCATTTCCACCTCGGTGGCTTCATCAACAAGCAAAATTGTCGCATCTGGGACTCGGAAAACCCAAGAGTTATTGTTGAAAAGCCTCTCTATCCTCAACGTGTGACTGTTTGGTGCGGTTTATGGTCCGGCGAAGTCATTGGACCTTACTTTTTTGAAAATGAGGCTGGAGCAACAGTTACGGTGAATGGATTGCGCTATCGAGAGATGAATAATGATGTTTTATGGCCAAAATTGGATGATATTGATCTGGACAACGTTTACTTTCAACAAGACGGCGCTACGTGCCACACAAGCAACGAAACCATTGATCTTTTACGGGAAAAGTTTCTTTGAAAACCCTGTTCTTAATTTTCTTGATCAACTATAGTCTTCTTCTCAATCGTTGGGTCACCCGGACTGTCTCTTCCACCTACTATTATGCGTTATGATGTCACTTAAAATTATTGGTAATCGGGTTAAAAACGGGATTGCAGACTGTTTCCTGACAAACTTTTAGTAAAGTACTAATAAATAATATATAATACTTGTGCCTTGATAACATGTATTATAATAACGAAGAATGAATATATTAGGATTTTCACAAATACATGTTCCAACGTCGTGATAATATATTCGTCATTTATTAAAAGTTTATCAGGAAAACTATTAATTCATTTGTCAAGGTCTGTATTTTCATTTTTAACCGGATTATGATTAATTTGAAGAGATTCTTCATAAATTTGCAATACTCATTTTTCTCACTCTTCTTTGTACATTTCCTCAAAGTACACTAGGTACACTTATCCTAGTCATGATTCAGAAAAAAACTTAATTAGTAGGTACCTACTTAAGAGATTTATTTATTGTGTTGAATTTTCATTTTGATGAAATATCATGGAACCGATAGATTAAAACGTCCGTCACTTCTGAACACACTGATCCCAACATTCCTACCCATCCCTCATACCTTTTAACTTACCAGAACTTCCTCTCCTATCCTTAAATAAAACCTCTAAACAGCATATCCACATAGGCCCTGAGATAAAATAATTTTCCTCAGTGACTCCTGTATGGGGTTAATGTAAAACAAAACAACAAACGTTGACCATTTTATGAACAAAACCACCATTTATGAAAATATTACAAGAAGATATATAAATAGCTGTCACCCACGGTTTCCATAGCGCACAGAATCTCATAGCGCACATGCGTGAACTCATTACTACTCGTAAATGCAAACATATTGTTGTCGGATCTAAATCTTCTTATTACCAAGATAAATGTACGACGAACGTTTTAAGAATGCGCGAATTTTGTCATTTATTTAAAAAAATATTATTAAATATATATTTAAATGTATTTGTAACTTTGATGTAATATTAATTTTCTTATAATTAAATTATACATAAGTAAATTAAATCCTCAGCACGGGAGATCCCAGTGAGGATATCATTATATCTATTTGTTACACAAAAAAAGATAATAAAACACTTATTTTTTTTTTTTTCTTTTTTAACTTCCGATTTAGTTGTCCGGGTTAAATCTTCCCCAAAGGAAAAACTTAACCCTTCCACTCACTTTTCCACAAATGATCATCTAGTCAATCAACATTATGTAAGTGCATTATATTAGCAAAATAAATACAAAACAATACAAGAACAACACGTCAATTCACCAGAGATCAAATGGGAAAATAATTAACCGACTCCAGATATTTTCATATCAGAGGGTTCGGCTCGGTAGAACTTCTAACAGGGCCTATAAATCCTACTGATCCCTCAACATAAATATTTAAAAAATCTTTTGTTATCCTACATGTATTCAAAATGACCGACTTTTGCATCTTTATATATAATTTTTTTGATAGATCTAATACGCCTAAATTTTTAATTAGAGAGCTAGGTATAATGCCAGTAGCCGAAATAACGAATGGTAATATTTTTATAGTCTGAGAATGCCAAATTCTTTTTATTTCATTTCCTAAATCTGTGTATTTTCTTATTTTTTCACTAACAGATTTTTGAATATTACAAGAATTTGGAATAGCGACATCAATGATATAAGTTATTTTTTTAATTTTGTCATGCAAAACTATATCGGGTCTATTATGACTAATCGCTCGGTCTGTTAGTATAGTTTTATCATAATATATTTTATAAAATTCGTTTTCTAAAAATGAATTTGGTTCGTATTCATAATATGGTACTACATTACGGCAGTCAATCAAGTTATGTTTAATTACCAAATTTTGGTGAATTATTTTTAAAACTTGATTGTGCCTAAATGTATACTCGGACGGTGCTAGTATAGAACATCCCGATATAATATGTTCTATAGTTTCCGGAAAAACCAAACATTTTCTACACAAATCATCAATTTGATTTGTATATTTGATTATATGCTTTCTATAATTTTTAGTATTAATGACTCTATCCTGAATGGCAAGCATAAATCCTTCTATTTCTGCGCTCAACTCTCCAATACTCAACCATTTGTTTGACGAAATTTTGTCAACATACGTTTGGTTGAGATAATTGAAGTGTTTTGCGTGTAAAATTTTATTTGACCAGGAATCTAATAATTCCTGGTTGGGATTTATAAAAATGTTAGCATTCTCATCGTATAAATTTAAAGGTGTAATATTTCTATCTGCCTTGCAAATTATTTTGTGCATTTCTGAGCTATGAGCTTTCCTATGGAAAAAAGTTCTTAGCATTTCTACCTGATTATGTTTCAAAGAAGTTATTTTGACTATACCTCTACCTCCTAAATTTCTAGGTAAATTAACTCGTTCTATAGCTGAATTTGAATGATGGCAATTAAACTTTGTTAGCGTAGTTCTAATTAATCTTTCTAAGTTATCTAAATCGGTATTAGACCATTTAATTATGGCAAATGAGTACGTTAATAGAGGTATTGCCCAAGTATTTATTGCTTTTACTAAATTTTTAGCAGATAGATTGCATTTTAAAATTTTCCTGATCCTAGTTTGAAATTAAATCCTAATATCATTTTTAATACTAGTATGGTCTAATCTATTTGATTGTGGGTATCCTAAATACTTATAAACCTCATCCCTTTTCATACTAGTAATTTGGAAATTTCTAAATATACTCTCGTCCCCATCTACAATTTTGCCTTTCTCTATATGGATCGTTCTACATTTATCTAAACCAAAAGTCATTTTGATATCATCTGAAAAGTTTTTAACTACCTCGATCATTTTCTCTAAATTTTGTTCAGAATTCGAAAATAATTTTATGTCATCCATATATAATAAATGCGAAATTGTACTACTCTCCCTTGTATTACCCAAACTTGCTTTTAATTAACATTTTAGATAGAGGATTCAATGCTAAACAAAACCAAAGAGGACTCAATGAGTCTCCTTGAAAAATTCCTCTTTTAATTGAAATTCCCGGTATTACTATTTTCTTACCTTTTAAATTGATAAGTAAATTGGTATTCCAAAAGGACATAATATTTTCCAAAAAGCTGATAATAATGGGGTTAATTTTATATATATTTAATACTTTGATCAGCCACGAGTGCGGGACACTATCGAAAGCCTTTTGGTAGTCTATATAGCAAGTATGTAAATTACGTTTTCGAGTTTGAATCTGTCTTAGAATTACAGAATCAATAACTAATTGTTCTTTACATCCCATATGTTTTCTGCGACAACCTTTTTGTTGTTCAGATAAAATATTTTTTTCATCTAAATGAGTATATATTAAATCTGTCAAGCAAGAGGTTAATATTTTGTATATTGTCGGTAAACATGTAATGGGTCTGTACTGAGAAGGATTATTAATATTTTCGCTTTTGGGCAACATATAAGTAATGCCCTTAGTTAGAAAATTTGGAAAATTTTGTGGTTGACTGACAAATTTTGAAAGATTTTTTGCCAAAAGAGGATGTAAAGTAGTTAGACGTTTGTACCAAAAATTATGTATCCAATCGCAACCCGTGGCTTTCCAATTATGAGTATTTTTAATAATTTTGGTTAACAATTCAACCGATATATTAGAAAAACTCATTTGTTCAATGCCTGAAAAATTGAGTTCTTCATTTTCTATCCAGGGACTTGACTCGTTATGTTTTATATCTTTACTCCAAATTTTAGTCCAAAAATCGCGCATATCTGATTCAGATGGCAACGGAATATTATTATTCGTAATAATATTTTGTTTATCGTCAAGTTTGGAATAAAATATTTTTTCATTTTTATGGAATAATCTGTTATTATTTTTTTTATTATACGTATAATTATATCTTTTTAATCTATTAGCTTTTACGCCTAATTTTTGTTTTAATAAATCCAATAAATCATTGATTATATTTTCATTATTATGACTATCTATATTATAACCAAATTTTCTCCCAATTTCATCTACATGTCTCAAAATTTTCCTACTTCTATTCCCATTTTTATATTCTATTACTCTAGCTATGTTACTTCTTAAAAATACTACATCATTTTCTAATCTGATCTGCCGTTCTGGTTTACTATGACTATATGATCTATCATCAGAGGATGATAATTTGATTCCTAACTTATTACAAACAGTAATAGCAGTAGCATATACTATTGTATGAAGATCTAAAAAACTAATTTCGTCAAATATGATTTTTGGTAAAATTATGTTATTTAATTCAAAAATTAATTTAGATAATTTCTTTGACGTATGTAATTTTGGTAATTTTGGTCTAACTGCTGGCTCTACATCTATATATCTGTTTATATTATTATGAAGTAAGTTAGCTAATTCTACTACATTATCATCAACACAGTTTAAATTTGCAATGTTGATTTCCCTAAGATTATAAATAACGTCTAAGTTATTTGAATCTACTGTAATATCATTGGACATTTCGACTAGAATAGCATCCAAACTATCTACATTCAATGCATCTGATATGACATTACTTGTGTCAATTTGTTCTAAATTATTTACCATTTGCAATCTATCTGCTACTTCTCTTTTAATCTGTTCTAATGTGACTACAGGAATTAAATTATTTTTGAAAATTGCTCGCTTTTGGTCTGCTAATCTTTGTTCGTTTACCTGGGCAATCGGATAATTTTGTGAGAAAAGTGAATGTAATTTTTTCCTATATAACAACATATCTGTTTCTAGTTTGGTTACATAAAAAATATGAACGAACAATGAACATATTGAATTATTTTTTTATGCTTCCGATTTTGTTGTCCGGGTTAAATCTTCCCATAGGAAAAACTAAACCCTTCCACTCACTTTTCCACAAATGATCAGCTAGTCAATCAACACTATGCAAGTGCATTATATAAGTAAAATAAATACAAAACAATACAAGAACAACAACACGTCAACTCACCAGAGATCAAATGGGAAAAAAAATTCACCGACTCCAGATATTTTCATATCAGAGGGTTCGGCTCGGTAGTACTTCTAACAGGGCCTATAAATCCTACTGATCCCTCAACATAAATATTTAAAAAATCTTTCGTTATCCTACATGTATTCAAAATGACCGACTTTTGCATCTTTATATATAAATTTTTTGATAGATCTAATACGCCTAAATTTTTAATTAGAGAGCTAGGTATAATGCCAGTAGCCGAAATAACGAATGGTAATATTTTTATAGTCTGAGAATGCCAAATTCTTTTTATTTCATTTCCTAAATCTGTGTATTTTCTTATTTTTTCACTAACAGATTTTTGAATATTTCAGGAATTTGGAATAGCGACATCAATGATATAAGTTATTTTTTTTAATTTTGTCATGTAAAACTATATCGGGTCTATTATGACTAATCGCTCGGTCTGTTAGTATAGTTTTATCATAATATATTTTATAAAATTCGTTTTCTAAAAATGAATTTGGTTCGTATTCATAATATGGTACTACATTACGGCAGTCAATCAAGTTATGTTTAATTACCAAATTTTGGTGAATTATTTTTAAAACTTGATTGTGCCTAAATGTATACTCGGATGGTGCTAATATAGAACATCCCGATATAATATGTTCTATAGTTTCCGGAAAAGCCAAACATTTTCTACACAAATCATCAATTTGATTTGTATATTTGATTATATGCTTTCTATAATTTTTAGTATTAATGACTCTATCCTGAATGGCAAGCATAAATCCTTCTATTTCTGCGCTCAACTCTCCAATACTCAACCATTTGTTTGACGAAATTTTGTCAACATACGTTTGGTTGAGATAATTGAAGTGTTTTGCGTGTAAAATTTTATTTGACCAGGAATCTAATAATTCCTGGTTGGGATTTATAAAAATGTTGGCATTCTCATCGTATAAATTTAAAGGTGTAATATTTCTATCTGCCTTGCAAATTATTTTGTGCATTTCTGAGCTATGAGCTTTCCTATGGAAAAAGTTCTTAGCATTTCTACCTGATTATGTTTCAAAGAAGTTATTTTGACTATACCTCTACCTCCTAAATTTCTAGGTAAATTAACTCGTTCTATAGCTGAATTTGGATGATGGCAATTAAACTTTGTTAGCGTAGTTCTAATTAATCTTTCTAAGTTATCTAAATCTGTATTAGACCATTTAATTATGCCAAATGAGTACGTTAATAGAGGTATTGCCCAAGTATTTATTGCTTTTACTAAATTTTTAGCAGATAGATTGCATTTTAAAATTTTCCTGATCCTAGTTTGAAATTTAATCCTAATATCATTTTTAATACTACTATGGTCTAATCTATTTGATTGTGGGTATCCTAAATACTTATAAACCTCATCCCTTTTCATACTAGTAATTTGGAAATTTCTAAATATACTCTCGTCCCCATCTACAATTTTGCCTTTCTCTATATGGATCGTTCTACATTTATCTAAACCAAATGTCATTTTGATATCATCTGAAAAGTTTTTAACTACCTCGATCATTTTCTCTAAATTTTGTTCAGAATTCGAAAATAATTTTATGTCATCCATATATAATAAATGCGAAATTGTACTACTCTCCCTTGTATTACCCTTAACTTTTATTCCAAACTTGCTTTTAATTAACATTTTAGATAGAGGATTCAATGCTAAACAAAACCAAAGAGGACTCAATGAGTCTCCTTGAAAAATTCCTCTTTTAATTGAAATGCCCGGTATTACTATTTTCTTACCTTTTAAATTGATAAGTAAATTGGTATTCCAAAAGGACATAATATTTTCCAGAAAGCTAATAATAATGGGGTTAATTTTATATATATTTAATACTTTGATCAGCCACGAGTGCGGGACACTATCGAAAGCCTTTTGGTAGTCTATATAGCAAGTATGTAAATTACGTTTTCGAGTTTGAATCTGTTTTAGAATTACAGAATCAATAACTAATTGTTCTTTACATCCCATATGTTTTCTGCGACAACCTTTTTGTTGTTCAGATAAAATATTTTTTTCATCTAAATGAGTATATATTAAATCTGTCAAGCAAGAGGTTAATATTTTGTATATTGTCGGTAAACATGTAATGGGTCTGTACTGAGAGGGATTATTAATATTTTCGCTTTTGGGCAACATATAAGTAATGCCCTTAGTTAGAAAATTTGGAAAATTTTGTGGTTGACTGACAAATTTTGAAAGATTTTTTGCCAAAAGAGGATGTAAAGTAGTTAGACGTTTCTACCAAAAATTATGTATCCAATCGCAACCCGTGGCTTTCCAATTATGAGTATTTTTAATAATTTTGGTTAACAATTCAACAGATATATTAGAAAAACTCATTTGTTCAATGCCTGAAAAATTGAGTTCTTCATTTTCTATCCAGGGACTTGACTCGTTATGTTTTATATCTTTACTCCAAATTTTAGTCCAAAAATCGCGCATATCTGATTCAGATGGCAACGGAATATTATTATTCGAAATAATATTTTGTTTATCGTCAAGTTTGGAATAAAATATTTTTTCATTTTTATGGAATAATCTGTTATTATTTTTTTTATTATACGTATAATTATATCTTTTTAATCTACTAGCTTTTACGCCTAATTTTTGTTTTAATAAATCCAATAAATCATTGATTATATTTTCATTATTATGACTATCTATATTATAACCAAATTTTCTCCCAATTTCATCTACATGTCTCAAAATTTTCCTACTTCTATTCCCATTTTTATATTCTATTACTCTAGCTATGTTACTTCTTAAAAATACTACATCATTTTCTAATCTGATCTGCCATTCTGGTTTACTATGACTATATGATCTATCATCAGAGGATGATAATTTGATTCCTAACTTATTACAAACAGTAATAGCAGTAGCATATACTATTGTATGAAGATCTAAAAAACTAATTTCGTCAAATATGATTTTTGGTAAAATTATGTTATTTAATTCAAAAATTAATTTAGATAATTTCTTTGACGTATGTAATTTTGGTAATTTTGGTCTAATTATTATTATTATTTTTTTTTTTTTTAAATTTCCGATTTAGTTGTCCGGGTTAAGTCTTCCCCAAAGGAAAAACTTAACCCTTCCACTCACTTTTCCACAAATGATCATCTAGTCAATCAACATTATGTAAGTGCATTATATAAGCAAAATAAATACAAAACAATACAAGAACAACACGTCAAATCACCAGAGATCAAATGGGAAAATAATTCACCGTCTCCAGATATTTTCATATCAGAGGGTTCGGCTCGGTAGAACTTCTAACAGGGCCTATAAATCCTACTGATCCCTCAACATAAATATTTAAAAAATCTTTTGTTATCCTACATGTATTCAAAATGACCGACTTTTGCATCTTTATATATAATTTTTTTGATAGATCTAATACGCCTAAATTTTTAATTAGAGAGCTAGGTATAATGCCAGTAGCCGAAATAACGAATGGTAATATTTTTATAGTCTGAGAATGCCAAATTCTTTTTATTTCATTTCCTAAATCTGTGTATTTTCTTATTTTTTCACTAACAGATTTTTGAATATTACAGGAATTTGGAATAGCGACATCAATGATATAAGTTATTTTTTTAATTTTGTCATGTAAAACTATATCGGGTCTATTATGACTAATCGCTCGGTCTGTTAGTATAGTTTTATCATAATATATTTTATAAAATTCGTTTTCTAAAAATGAATTTGGTTCGTATTCATAATATGGTACTACATTACGGCAGTCAATCAAGTTATGTTTAATTACCAAATTTTGGTGAATTATTTTTAAAACTTGATTGTGCCTAAATGTATACTCGGACGGTGCTAATATAGAACATCCCGATATAATATGTTCTATAGTTTCCGGAAAAGCCAAACATTTTCTACACAAATCATCAATTTGATTTGTATCTTTGATTATATGCTTTCTATAATTTTTAGTATTAATGACTCTATCCTGAATGGCAATCATAAATCCTTCTATTTCTGCGCTCAACTCTCCAATACTCAACCATTTGTTTGACGAAATTTTGTCAACATACGTTTGGTTGAGATAATTGAAGTGTTTTGCGTGTAAAATTTTATTTGACCAGGAATCTAATAATTCCTGGTTGGGATTTATAAAAATGTTGGCATTCTCATCGTATAAATTTAAAGGTGTAATATTTCTATCTGCCTTGCAAATTATTTTGTGCATTTCTGAGCTATGAGCTTTCCTATGGAAAAAGTTCTTAGCATTTCTACCTGATTATGTTTCAAAGAAGTTATTTTGACTATACCTCTACCTCCTAAATTTCTAGGTAAATTAACTCGTTCTATAGCTGAATTTGGATGATGGCAATTAAACTTTGTTAGCGTAGTTCTAATTAATCTTTCTAAGTTATCTAAATCTGTATTAGACCATTTAATTATGCCAAATGAGTACGTTAATAGAGGTATTGCCCAAGTATTTATTGCTTTTACTAAATTTTTAGCAGATAGATTGCATTTTAAAATTTTCCTGATCCTAGTTTGAAATTTAATCCTAATATCATTTTTAATACTACTATGGTCTAATCTATTTGATTGTGGGTATCCTAAATACTTATAAACCTCATCCCTTTTCATACTAGTAATTTGGAAATTTCTAAATATACTCTCGTCCCCATCTACAATTTTGCCTTTCTCTATATGGATCGTTCTACATTTATCTAAACCAAAAGTCATTTTGATATCATCTGAAAAGTTTTTAACTACCTCGATCATTTTCTCTAAATTTTGTTCAGAATTCGAAAATAATTTTATGTCATCCATATATAATAAATGCGAAATTGTACTACTCTCCCTTGTATTACCCTTAACTTTTATTCCAAACTTGCTTTTAATTAAAATTTTAGATAGAGGATTCAATGCTAAACAAAACCAAAGAGGACTCAATGAGTCTCCTTGAAAAATTCCTCTTTTAATTGAAATGCCCGGTATTACTATTTTCTTACCTTTTAAATTGATAAGTAAATTGGTATTCCAAAAGGACATAATATTTTCCAGAAAGCTAATAATAATGGGGTTAATTTTATATATATTTAATACTTTGATCAGCCACGAGTGCGGGACACTATCGAAAGCCTTTTGGTAGTCTATATAGCAAGTATGTAAATTACGTTTTCGAGTTTGAATCTGTTTTAGAATTACAGAATCAATAACTAATTGTTCTTTACATCCCATATGTTTTCTGCGACAACCTTTTTGTTGTTCAGATAAAATATTTTTTTCATCTAAATGAGTATATATTAAATCTGTCAAGCAAGAGGTTAATATTTTGTATATTGTCGGTAAACATGTAATGGGTCTGTACTGAGAGGGATTATTAATATTTTCGCTTTTGGGCAACATATAAGTAATGCCCTTAGTTAGAAAATTTGGAAAATTTTGTGGTTGACTGACAAATTTTGAAAGATTTTTTGCCAAAAGAGGATGTAAAGTAGTTAGACGTTTGTACCAAAAATTATGTATCCAATCGCAACCCGTGGCTTTCCAATTATGAGTATTTTTAATAATTTTGGTTAACAATTCAACAGATATATTAGAAAAAATCATTTGTTCAATGCCTGAAAAATTGAGTTCTTCATTTTCTATCCAGGGACTTGACTCGTTATGTTTTATATCTTTACTCCAAATTTTAGTCCAAAAATCGCGCATATCTGATTCAGATGGCAACGGAATATTATTATTCGAAATAATATTTTGTTTATCGTCAAGTTTGGAATAAAATATTTTTTCATTTTTATGGAATAATCTGTTATTATTTTTTTTATTATACGTATAATTATATCTTTTTAATCTACTAGCTTTTACGCCTAATTTTTGTTTTAATAAATCCAATAAATCATTGATTATATTTTCATTATTATGACTATCTATATTATAACCAAATTTTCTCCCAATTTCATCTACATGTCTCAAAATTTTCCTACTTCTATTCCCATTTTTATATTCTATTACTCTAGCTATGTTACTTCTTAAAAATACTACATCATTTTCTAATCTGATCTGCCATTCTGGTTTACTATGACTATATGATCTATCATCAGAGGATGATAATTTGATTCCTAACTTATTACAAACAGTAATAGCAGTAGCATATACTATTGTATGAAGATCTAAAAATCTAATTTCGTCAAATATGATTTTTGGTAAAATTATGTTATTTAATTCAAAAATTAATTTAGATAATTTCTTTGACGTATGTAATTTTGGTAATTTTGGTCTAACTGTTGGCTCTACATCTATATATCTTTTTATATTATTATGAAGTAAGTTAGCTAATTCTACTACATTATCATCAACAAAGTTTAAATTTGCAATGTTGATTTCCCTAAGATTATAAATAACGTCTAAGTTATTTGAATCTACTGTAATATCATTGGACATTTCTACTAGAATATTATCCAAATTATCTACATTCAATGCATCTGATATGACAGTACTTGTGTTAATTTGTTCTAAATTATTTACCATTTGCAATCTATCTGCTACTTCTCTTTTAATCTGTTCTAATGTGACTACAGAAATTAAATTATTTTTGAAAATTGCTCGCTTTTGGTCTGCTAATCTTTGTTCGTTTACCTGGGCAATCGGATAATTTTGTGAGAAAAGTGAATGTAATTTTTTCCTATATAACAACATATCTGTTTCTAGTTTGGTTACATAAAAATATGAACGAACAATGAACATATTGACATCGTTCGTCCATTTCATACGTTGTCTAGGAATACCTGCTTTTGTTTTTTGGGGTCTTAGACTATCCATGTTCATCTGTATAGATGACATAATAATCCCCTGTTCATCTACGTTGGTTGCAAATGACATTGTTGTCATTTGGCAAAACAACTAGGAGATGATTGTATCGTTACTGCTACATTCCAGTAACCAAATCAACAAATAATTTTCAATATGACCAAATTAAATATTCTAATCAAACTACCTTTCGACATAACAAATCTATAATTTCCAATTCAACTACCTTTCAACATTACAAATCTATGAAATATTATGTTCCAGAAAAAACGATAACATAAAAATATACCTTTAAAATTTATTTTTTTCAAATGAATGTCAAATATTGTTGTTTACCTTGGTTACTGGGGTCCTAAAATAATAAAAAAATTTTAAATCGTATTTATTTACCTAAATATCCTATGGCTTACTGGCAGTTTATTTATTGCGTTATCTGATATACTCTTCTTTAAATATTTATATGTTTTGGGATCAAAGCTAATTCTTTTCTATATGATATTACAAAAAATAATCAGAGAGCAAATGCAAAGCATATGCCTCAACTAGCGTTGCTAAGCAATTATTTATTATTATTTTTTTTTTTTTTTTTAAACTTCCGATTTAGTTGTCCGGGTTAAGTCTTCCCCAAAGGAAAAACTTAACCCTTCCACTCACTTTTCCACAAATGATCAGCTAGTCAATCAACACTATGTAAGTGCATTATATAAGTAAAATAAATACAAAACAATACAAGAACAACAACACGTCAAATCACCAGATATCAAATGGGAAAAAAAATTCACCGTCTCCAGATATTTTCATATCAGAGGGTTCGGCTCGGTAGAACTTCTAACAGGGCCTATAAATCCTACTGATCCCTCAACATAAATATTTAAAAAATCTTTTGTTATCCTACATGTATTCAAAATGACCGACTTTTGCATCTTTATATATAAATTTTTTGATAGATCTAATACGCCTAAATTTTTAATTAGAGAGCTAGGTATAATGCCAGTAGCCGAAATAACGAATGGTAATATTTTTATAGTCTGAGAATGCCAAATTATTTTTATTTCATTTCCTAAATCTGTGTATTTTCTTATTTTTTCACTAACAGATTTTTGAATATTACAGGAATTTGGAATAGCGACATCAATGATATAAGTTATTTTTTTAATTTTGTCATGTAAAACTATATCGGGTCTATTATGACTAATCGCTCGGTCTGTTAGTATAGTTTTATCATAATATATTTTATAAAATTCGTTTTCTAAAAATGAATTTGGTTCGTATTCATAATATGGTACTACATTACGGCAGTCAATCAAGTTATGTTTAATTACCAAATTTTGGTGAATTATTTTTAAAACTTGATTGTGCCTAAATGTATACTCGGACGGTGCTAATATAGAACATCCCGATATAATATGTTCTATAGTTTCCGGAAAAGCCAAACATTTTCTACACAAATCATCAATTTGATTTGTATCTTTGATTATATGCTTTCTATAATTTTTAGTATTAATGACTCTATCCTGAATTGCAAGCATAAATCCTTCTATTTCTGCGCTCAACTCTCCAATACTCAACCATTTGTTTGACTTAATTTTGTCAACATACGTTTTATTATTATTATTAAACCCAATTTTTTATTATATATTTATAAATAATACTTTCGAAATTCACTAACCAATAAAATAAAATTAGCCCACTGGCCGGGTACTCATTTACCAAAAAGAAATATTTTTTCAAGATCTTCAAAATTTCAAACCATCGATACATCTGTTGAATGATGAAATGTATAGGTTGGTAAAGAATGAATAGGTTTAAATGGGTTATGAAATATAGTTTATTCCGTACATTTTTTTTGGTAGTTTCTTCTACGTAATATATAACATATTTAATATAAGGTTTTTAGAGACAATTCTTTAAATTGAAATGGAAGCCGTTTCGAAGATAGAAGTGAGACGTATAAGAATTATGCTTTCTCAGCGCAGTAGCTTCTGAGAGTGTAGTAGTCGCAGATCTTATGGCAACACTCGTCCACCACGCCGTGGGTATAGCGCCGGGAGCGGTGGAGGAAGTCGTCCGTCTGCAGCAGCGAGTTGGCAGCCTGGCGGGACAGGAAGGGCCACGCGACGGGGTAAGATGGCAGCTGCAGCTGCTCGTAGTCGTAGCCTTCTTCCTGCAGATCATCGTCGCCCCCATCCCTCTTGGGGAACTGTGGGTTGTAGGCCCCCCGGCACACAAGAGCCAGGGCCTCCCGGAGGTGTTGGCCGCACAGCACGCGCCCCCGCTTCTCCTTCTCCTGTATCTCTTGGGCCTGGATCACACAGGCAGAGAGGCACACTAAAGTAGTAAGCCACAGGACGTTCATCTAGAATAAAATTCAAATTACAAATTACCCCTTACTCCATTTCCAAGAAATACCGGTATCATCAATATCTTGAAATGTTTTAAGCACATCAAGCGGCTTCTTTAATCAGTGAACACAAACTGGTACGGACTGTATTGTAATGAACCGTCAAGTTTTATGAGACTATCTGTCTTAAATTATGATGTAACTGGAAAAATGAAGAAATTTTTATTTTTAAATAATGAAAATAAAATTGAATGGCCAGGAATCGAACCCCAATCAACTGCTTAAAAGTTAACTATGCTTAACATTCCGCCGCTACTACAAGATAATAACACTAATTAAAATATAAGAAATAATGTTTTTTGTATTCGTAACAGTTATTATATAGTGAAAGTAAAATTATGTCACTGAGGCAGTTATACATCTCTGTAATTTTTTCAACCAAATTGATACTGCTAAAAGATCACAAGTGTGTATCAGCCGGTGGAAACCAGAAAACCCTTTAGACAAAGTAGTTTTTCTTATAAAACTCCATTGGTTTATAATATGCTCGGTAAAAATATAAGAAAAAAACTATTTAGGTTCGTTAAATCTTTTCAAGAAAATGTTCAAAAATTCCATACTAGCTGAGAGTGATGATTTTGGATTACCCATCGTAGTTTCTGTCATAAATCACTTCAGAAAGTCCATATTTGATATAATCCATCTATATATGTATTATGTAATTTACTTATTTGATTAAATATAATTGTAAAGCTGCTCAATTTGACACAGGAATTCCTAGTGAAATGAGCAGCGGAAGAAAAACAAAATGAAATATAATAAAATTTACTTCCGTAGGCCGGGATTTAAGCCTGCGACCTCCGGACTCGTAGCCAAGGATTGTAACAAGACCGTCAAATTCCGATGATTATCAAAAGACATTGTGATTTGCAAGGATTCTTATCGAATCAATATTACTCACCTCTGGTAGAGTTGTTTGGTGATCGAAGTCTAAAAGACAAGTGATGTCTGTGTTAGGTAAGCCTCCTCTTTTATAGTCCGTCCGACTTTAAAGAAATCATTTTTCTATTATAAATCAGATTATATGAAATAATTACGGAAAGCAAAAGTAAGGTGTCAATAAATATGTTTGGGGTATAATTATGCAGATTATGAAAATGGCGCCATAAAAATTATTATTATTACAAGCGGGTGGGTGGAATTACTGGGCTGGTAATAAATCTAATGAAATGTAAAGTGATTAGTTAAACATGAAATTAGTGCCAAATGACTGGAGATGGGTGAGATCTTCAATGCCAAATATTTTCTCCGTACTCGGTCTCCAGCCATAAAAAGGAACGTTAGACTGAAAAAGGTATCACTTTTCTTTGTGATTTCGACCACCACACCAGTCAAGGTGAGCTTGTCTATTTAGTTCCTAATAAAACGATTACTTCGGAGATTGTAAAATTGAATTTTACATCTGTATATTTTTATTTATTGTTAATTGTAAATTGTAGTATAGACAGTCCTGATCTAATTAACCCCATTGAATTTCATATACCTAAGAGAGCTACTCGTTCCAAATCCTGTTTAAATGTAACAGTACCGGGACTGAGCATTTCAAACACTCGTACCTAGATTACAACAAGTTAGTAAAAGGTACTCAGAAGTGGCGCCTGTATTTTTTATTCCTATTTATTTTTTGCATCTCACTGTACATAAATGATGTTTTTTATTTTTATAAAAATCAACCTCATTAGGACTAAGCCTGTATCGAGGTTGACAATTTACATTTGAGTGAAGCAAACATAGAGTAATCACAAACATAAAGCAATACTACATACTAACAAATAATAATATTTCAAAAAGAAAGAAAAAATATTTATTAAATATAATGATAAAACTATACTAACAGACCGAGCGATTAGTCATAATAGACCCGATATAGTTTTACATGACAAAATTAAAAAAATAACTTATATCATTGATGTTGCTATTCCAAATTCCTGTAATATTCAAAAATCTGTTAGTGAAAAAATAAGAAAATACACAGATTTAGGAAATGAAATAAAAAGAATTTGGCATTCTCAGACTATAAAAATATTACCATTCGTTATTTCGGCTACTGGCATTATACCTAGCTCTCTAATTAAAAATTTAGGCGTATTAGATCTATCAAAAAAATTATATATAAAGATGCAAAAGTCGGTCATTTTGAATACATGTAGGATAACAAAAGATTTTTTAAATATTTATGTTGAGGGATCAGTAGGATTTATAGGCCCTGTTAGAAGTTCTACCGAGCCGAACCCTCTGATATGAAAATATCTGGAGACGGTGAATTTTTTTTCCCATTTGATATCTGGTGATTTGACGTGTTGTTGTTCTTGTATTGTTTTGTATTTATTTTACTTATATAATGCACTTACATAGTGTTGATTGACTAGCTGATCATTTGTGGAAAAGTGAGTGGAAGGGTTAAGTTTTTCCTTTGGGGAAGACTTAACCCGGACAACTAAATCGGAAGTTTAAAAAAAAAAAAAAAATAATCCTCTGTTTTGGTATATTTATTTGTACGGTTGATATTAAATATATATTATGATAAATCCTCTCCATTTCACTCTAGTTTGGATTTGCATACAAATATCTTGATTAAATTGCAGATGAACTTCCTGTGGCTCACTACTTTAGTGTGCCTGTCTGTCTGTTTGGTGAAGTCCCAAGAGATGGAGAAGGAGAAGCGGGGGCGCAGGCTGTGCGGCAACCACCTGGCGGACGCCTTGGCTCTTGTGTGCCAGGGAGCCTACAACGTACAGTTCGGCAAGAGGGGCGGGGGCGGCGATGATCTGCAGGAAGAAGGCTACGACTACGAGCAGCTTCCACTGCTATCTTCCCGCCAGGCTGCGAACTCCCTGCTGCAGAGGGACGACTTCCACTACCGGTTCCGGCGCCAGACCCACGGCGTGGTGGACGAGTGCTGCTACAAGAGCTGTGACTACTATACCCTCAAGAGCTACTGCGCTAAGAAGACATAATTCTGATTCCTCATACTCTGCCAACAACTATTGGAACTCTCTTTTATTTTAGTAAAACTGTTTCTATAAAATAAACAACAATGCACTGAATAAAGAAGAATTTCAATAATGATTAATTATAGAAGAAAAATAGAGTAGACTACATAAACTATGAAATAAACTGTATTTTATAAACTATTTAAACCTTTTCATAAATTACCTACCACCCTAAACCTACCCTTTTCAGGCAAGTATTAAATTGTTTTCAAGGCGAGCGTTATTTTTTACTGTTCTAGAAGGCAATATTAGCTGAATATCAATTGGTAAAGAAGAAAATAAAAACAAAAAGTTATGTCCTCACGTATATTTTAAACTGCTTGAAACTAATCCACTGTGAAAACAAGTGTTTGCAAGTTGTTTGTTTTGTTACAATAAAAAATGTTTCAATGGAAATAATGTTTTATTCCACTACCGAAGTTGATGGTTATAAGTTTGCGAATGTCTTCTCAACATAATAGAAAAGGACAGTACTTATGATTTATTGAAACATCATTGATTATCAAGTTAAAATTATGAAATGTAGTGTAACCTTGTGCAATGTATTATATACTTAATATTATTACATGAATGAGCTAAAGAAGCTTCATCGCCAAGTATATAACTTAATTATTTATTTAAGCAACAGGGAACTCATATTAATATATAAACAGTTTTGAAGTGAAACTTCTTTAGGCGCGTAATGGATTTTCGATGGACGGAGTAAAACCGAGTCAGGATCGACACGAAAATGCGGGTACCCCCACCACCGCTCACCGTTCACTGTCCCTCTCTCACCATATGCGCTTGTTGAGGTGGGGGAGCCGCTCACGAACGTTCTCTCTCTTCTCTTCTTTCCTCTCTCTCAGACACCAGCGAACTGCGCCACGCCAAGCATCAGCTGCTTGGTTAGTATACTGCGTCGTGAGTGTAATACGAGTGAAATACGTAATTGATTGTGGTTCATACGGTTTAACAAAAGAAGTTTCACTTCTGTCTTGCGTAGGCTTGACACACCCACTTTTTTTATTTTCATTAAGTCTAAGTAATATAATAACTATCCCGAGTCAGTGGACATCTGCAATTTATCACTTAGGGAATACAACATATTGTTACTGAGGCAGATTAGTTATGTATAAAAAATACTGTATAATTATTTATTTTTTTCATCTTTATTAATTTCCATTACATGGGTGATATTTTGTGCCTGTTTATAACATAAATACAAATAACAACACAGTATTACGTTCAAGAAAAACCAAAAACAATAATGTTTCGGAGAATTTGAACAATTCATCAAATTTCAAAGTTCATATTCAAGTTCTGTGAAAGATTTTTTGAAGTTCTGTTTTTATTTCAGTTTTTTCAAGCAACTAGCCTATAATGATATAATAACAGAACTTGAATAGGACTTTCACAGAACCCGAAAACGAACGTTGAAATTTGATGAATTATTCAAATTCTCCGAAACAACCCAGTATCGTAACATTGAAAATTCATACTCAATTCACTATAAATTGGTTTTAATAAAATCTTTTATATTAGATCTGTTGAGGTTGATGATCCAAGACTTGGTATCTGATTTATATAAAGTAAGTTGAGTTCTGTCAGTGTTAATGGCCAGTGGAAGATTATTGTATAGCTTGTTGAGTTCTGTCTAATGACCAGTGGAAGAGCATTGTATAGCTTGTTGAGTTCTGTCTAATGACCAGTGGAAGAGCATTGTATAGCTTGTTGAGTTCTGTCTAATGGCTATTGGAAAAGCATTGTATGGCTTTGTTGCAAAGTATTTCAATTTTTTTTGGCCAAAAGTTGTTATGATCTTTGGTTCTAGAATCAGTTTAGACAGTGTAAAAAGCAGTTCTGTGTTTGAAGACATAGTTTTGGCATAAAGTTGCATAATGTCCAAAACACAAATTCTCGTAAGAATTTCATACAAACTGCTGGTTATCGGTAGTTTAAGAATAATCTTTATAATTAGTTTCGGAGCTTTACAAATCGGATCAATAGCGGCAGAGTTTGCTTCTCCCCAGGCTATAATACCGTACTCGATTAAAGATTGACATAGTTCATAGTAAATTGTTTTGAGTTGATTCAAGTAAGTGGCGAATATGACTTAGGAGGTATATTGATTTTCTATGTTTGTTTGCTGTAGTGATAATATGTTCTTTCCACTTTAAATCACGGTCATACATAGTACCCAAGTATTTGATTTTAATCACCCGTTCTAAGTAAGGACAATCACATACATTTGTATTTGTCAGGTGGAAACATTGATGTACATATTTAGATGAGACATGAAGCGAAAAATAGATTTCCCTTTATTACCTCCAACTCTCCCAACTCTCTAACTAAAACTACCGGATCTGGTCTACACGCACCGCGTATTGCGTTATAATAGTGGAAAAAGTTTTGACGAGATATAAGTATGCCGTAGTGCCTCTAATTGTAGCTCTATAGTTGGCACACATATTTTAATTTGATTTTCTGAGATGCTTCAGGAAGAATTAATGCTAAACTCAATATATTTGGTTCACATTAATTGTCAGTGTATTGTTATCTAACCATCTTTTAACAACAAGTTTATCATTCCAGTTACTTGATTTGAAGAGGAGAATCGTATCATCAGCGAAACTTACAATTTTGGCATCTGTAAGCAGATTGCACAATTCATTTATATAAATTAAGAATAAAGTCGGAACCGTAACGCTTCCTTGAGGCACGCCGAAACTAATTGGCAAATGATTGCTGAGACAGTTATCGATTTTTACACTTTGTTTGAAGTTTCACATACTATTTATTTGAATGTTTGGTAGTTTTTGTAAAAGTTTGGAATGTGAAATAGTATCAAATGCTTAGCATAGGTCCAAGAATATTGAAAAGCACTTTGATCCCTTGTCTAAGTTTTCAACTAAAAAATCTGTAACTATTGCGATGGCTTCAAATTAGTGGTGGATCGTGACTTTTGAGTGTGGTAGAGTGCTGTGTTTTAAAATTTTGACGTTATTGATGTTGCAACTTTAGTACACTCAAAAGTCATCAAAAGTCGCCAATGCTTCGGAGGTGCCTTTAATTTTCCTGAAGCCAAATTGACTGTGGTATAGTATTTTATTATTTTCAAGGTATTTGGCTAGTTGATTGTAAATAGCCTTTTCAAAGACTTTAGACAGTGAATTTAGTAATACATTGTTCTGACTTGACGTGTTTTGTTCACTCAGAATATTTATTTCTATAACCATATCTACCGGTGGCCTAAAAAAGAAGCAAGAAGAGCCAAGATGAAGGAAAAAGACGAAGCACGAAGAGGGGAGTGGGAGCGGGGATAAAAAGAGACTAAAATCCAAAACGGAAGAAAAACCAAGAAGAAAAGAGCCAAAAAGAGATTAGAAGAGATAACAAGATCAAAAGAGCTAAGAAGGAGCTAGAGACGGGAGAGAAGATGCTGGAAGACACAAAATTATGCAAGAAGAGTCAAGAAAAAAATGAAGAGCCGAAAAGAGCTAAGATGAGCTATGAAGGGGCGAGAAGATGCAAGAAGATCAAAAAAATTCAAGGTGAGCCGAGAAGAGCAAAGACGAGTCAAGAAGAAATAAAAAGAGACAAGAGCGAAATACAACCAAGAAGAGGCAAAAAGATACAAGAAGAGTCAAGAAGAGTCAAGAAGAGTCAAGAAGAGTCAAGAAGAGTCAAGAAGAACCATGAAGAGCCAAGAAGAGCCATAAAGAGGCAAGAAGAAGGAAACAGATTAAAAAAACGCACAATCAATTCCTTTACTCCTGCCCATCCTAAATTCCAATATTGGCTTATTAGGTTGCCATGTAAACCGGTCGATTGAACTCAACATCCTTTCTCTCCTCAGAGCACGTATTCTAAGTCCTAACAAATCAGTGCTCCCTGGTGTACCGGTCTCACCGGTACATGAGTGCTCCTGGCAGGGGTGGTACAACCAAATCGAATCGTAATTGGACGGTGGTTAGTTATGTCCAATCTAGAGCCTCTTTTGTGTATTGGAATTATGATTTCGTGTTTAAATTTATCAGGGAATCGGCCTTTTGGGATGCTTAGGTCAATAAGCTTTGTTAGGGGCTACCCTAGTTATTATTCATATGTAAAATAACGTAAAAAAGTCTTTGATAAATAAATAAAGAAAAATATGATCCTCGAAATTCAACAAATAAATCTATTTTCGGCATACTCATTTATCAAAATACGTTTTTTTTCAAGATCTTCAAACCATCGATAACCTGTTAAAATATTCAAACTATTATATTTTAAAACATCTGTTGAAGGGTAGGTACGTGTGTAGTTTGATAATAAATGAAGAGGTTTAAATAGATTATAAAATATAGTTTATTTCGTAAATTTTAGATTTTTTTTTGTTTCTTCTATGAAATACATAACATATTTAATGTAAGGTTTTAGAGACAGTTTTTTTCAATTTATGTGACTAAAAAGGAATTAGGCCTTCTTCTTAGCGCAGTAACTCCTAAGCGTGTAGAAGTCGCAGCTTTTGTAGTAACACTCATCCACCACGCCGTGGGTCTGGCGCCGGGAGCGGTGGGGGAAGTCGTACCTCTGCAGCAGCGAGTTGGTAGTCTGGGGGGAGAGGAAGGGCCAAGCGATGGGGGTAGACGGCAGTAGCAGTTGCTCATAATCGTAGCCTTCTTCCTGCAGTTCATTGCCGTCCCCGTCCCTCTTGCTGAACTGTATGTTGTAGGCCCCCTGGCACACAAGAGCCAGGGCGTCCGCCAGGTGGTTGCCACACAGCCTGCGTCCTCGCTTCTCCTTCTCTTGTATCTCTTGGGCCTGCACCACACAGGCAGAAAGGCACACTAAAGGTAGTAAGCCACAGGAAGTTCATCTGCAATTGAATCAAGACATCATAAAAAATGTGAGTAATTTCTGAGCTGTAGCGAGAATTATGATGATATCCACTATGCTCAAAGTCACCCCCCCCCCCCAGTTCAAAAGTCGCCATTATTGATAATTAAAATGTAACGCCTTTTCCCCTTAATTATATATAAATTTTAAAAACCGTTTTTGTGGTATGTGTTTTGGCCAGATAATTTCCCACAAATAATTTCCCATGGAGTCTGTAGTCAACCTTAAGAGTATTGTGGGAGTAGTTTTATTGAAACATTTACCGAAATTTATTTTTTATTGAAACATTTTATTGAAAAATTTTATTGAAACATTTTATTGAAGCATTTACCGAACCATTTTTATTGAAACATTTACCCACGGAAACCGATGAACCGTTCCACAGCCGATCTGTTGAACTCGTCGTGCGAACAGTCGTGCATGTGATATAAAATGTCAACAGGGTACAAATGTTAGGCGCGCCTTTTCCGACGATTCACCGGTGATGAAGGGAATCAATGACGCTAGTTCCTTTGAGCATCTTCCATTGAAACACCGGTAAAATAAACATTACCTCTTGACGCCAGTGATACAAAGATTATGTAAAGATATCAAACGGACGCCCGTTTCTGCCCAGAAGTATGGTTAAGCATTTTAGTGTAGAGGTAGCTGCTAAATTCAAAAGTACAGTGTTAGAAGCTATGTACCGATGCTGAAGGGATCAATGACGCTAGTTCCTTATAGCATCTTCCATTGAAAAACCGACACAGATCATGATAAAATTAAATTCTGAAATCTTTGAAGCAACCTTGTAGGTTCTATTTTATAGCTCAGCGGTCGGGGAACCGGGGTAAATTACCCCAAATGGGGTAAAAATGTTTTTTCAGGGTAATAAGAAAATTTTTCTAGTTTGATTTTGGAAGACTGAAAATATTACGTTTTGATGACATCAAGGATACAGTTATAAAACATCTTACCAAACGCAGAGAGCGGTTCTCTGACTCAATTGAGAGAAAAGCCAATCTATCGTCTTTTTGGATGCCAAAAGCTACGAAGGCTTTCAAAATTGCACATAAGGAGGCGGTAAAAAAGTTGCTGCCATTTGCAACAACCTATCTTTGTGAGCAAGGCTTTAATGAACATAAAAACGAAAAACAGAAATCGATTAAACGCCGAAGACTGTATTCAAATTGCTCTTACAACAAAAGTCCCAATTTTGAAGTAATTGTAACAAACATGAAGCAACATCATTTCTCCAAAAACAGAAAGGGAAACCTGAAAATCTCAATTTTTGTTTGATCTAATTTGAGAATTCTATTTTGTTTGTCTATTACATTTTTTTATTTTTTTTTATTTTTTTTTTATTATTTTAATATACATCATTTGGGTTACATTTACATACATATTTTGCAAAATATAATATTAAGGTTCATATATGGTCATGTATACCTTATCAGAAAAGAGGAGCTCTTGTGCCTGATAAGGGAGCCACGATTCTTACTTAGATTCATAATTCATAATGAGATATAATAATTTTTTTTTTTTTTAAACTTCCGATTTAGTTGTCCGGGTTAAGTCCTCCCCAAAGGAAAAACTTAACCCTTCCACTCACTTTTCCACAAATAATCAGCTAGTCAATCAACACTATGTAAGTGCATTATATAAGTAAAATAAATACAAAACAATACAAGAACAACAACACGTCAAATCACCAGATATCAAATGGGAAAAAAAATTCACCGTCTCCAGATATTTTCATATCAGAGGGTTCGGCTCGGTAGAACTTCTAACAGGGCCTATAAATCCTACTGATCCCTCAACATAAATATTTAAAAAATCTTTTGTTATCCTACATGTATTCAAAATGACCGACTTTTGCATCTTTATATATAAATTTTTTGATAGATCTAATACGCCTAAATTTTTAATTAGAGATCTAGGTATAATGCCAGTAGCCGAAATAACGAATGGTAATATTTTTATAGTCTGAGAATGCCAAATTCTTTTTATTTCATTTCCTAAATCTGTGTATTTTCTTATTTTTTCACTAACAGATTTTTGAATATTACAGGAATTTGGAATAGCGACATCAATGATATAAGTTATTTTTTTTAATTTTGTCATGTAAAACTATATCGGGTCTATTATGACTAATCGCTCGGTCTGTTAGTATAGTTTTATCATAATATATTTTATAAAATTCGTTTTCTAAAAATGAATTTGGTTCGTATTCATAATATGGTACTACATTACGGCAGTCAATCAAGTTATGTTTAATTACCAAATTTTGGTGAATTATTTTTAAAACTTGATTGTGCCTAAATGTATACTCGGACGGTGCTAATATAGAACATCCCGATATAATATGTTCTATAGTTTCCGGAAAAGCCAAACATTTTCTACACAAATCATCAATTTGATTTGTATCTTTGATTATATGCTTTCTATAATTTTTAGTATTAATGACTCTATCCTGAATTGCAAGCATAAATCCTTCTATTTCTGCGCTCAACTCTCCAATACTCAACCATTTGTTTGACTTAATTTTGTCAACATACGTTTGGTTGAGATAATTGAAGTGTTTTGCGTGTAAAATTTTATTTGATAATAATAATATATATATATATTTTTATTTTTGTTTAATATAAGTTTTTTTGGAAAAAAAGTTTGATTTTATTTATTTGTTCTTGTTGGTTCGTAATACAGCGCAATTCGGAAGGGATATATATATATATATACTTACTATTTTCATGTAACTTATTTTCCGTGTAAATTAATTCAATAAATAATGTTTATTTAATTTGACATTGATTGTATTCTTTTCAAAACGGGGGGAAGGGGTAATATCGACTTACGCAAAAATATTTTGGGGTAATGGTTAAAAAAGTTCCCCGACCGCTGTTATAGCTGGATCAGCTCACCTTGAGTTGAGTGTGGCGATTGAAATCCAAAAGAGAAGTGATGCCTTTTCCAGTCCAGCTTTCCCTTTTTTGGTTGAAACAAATTCAAGAGACAATATTTGAAAATATCAACTAGTGGTTGTGAGGCATTAATTTATGATTTACTAATCAGTTTACTTCACATTAGATTTCTTAACAGCCCGTTAATTCCACCCACCCATTGATTATCATAATAATTTTAGCGAAAAATACATTATTATATGAATATATACCCAAATATATCCATGCGAATTATGTTTAGATTTTACACAAGAAAAAATATTTCTTACATGCCGCCGACTATAAAAGGGGATGCTGACCTACGACAGATATCACTTCTCTTTCAGACTTCGATCAATAAACACTATTCAAGGTGAGCTGATAATATAAGAACATGGTTCGATGATAACTCCTCAGAAGGACAGTTCAACACACATTTAAAAGGTGATATAAAGTCATTATAAGTGATGAAACAAAAACTAAGTCAAATAGTTACACATGTAACCTATTTAACTAGTTTTTGTTTCATCACTTTTCATAACTTTGTAACATTTTTTAAATGTGTGTTACGGCGTATTTATGTATTTTGCTTGGAGCGAGTCCAAACACAAATAGCATACACCAGCTTACTTCTTATAATGCCATCAAACGCGGCTATTATTCCACCTGCGTCAATAAACTGTTTTCCTTAGATATTCAGATCGCAATAGATGTCACCTGATTTTTTTAAAAATTATATGTAATTGGTCTTATTCTAGATGAACTTCCTATGGCTTAGTACTTTAGTATGCCTGTCTGCCATCGTGGTGCAGTCCCAAGAGATAATGCAGGGGATGGAGAAACGGGGGCGCAGGCTGTGCGGCAACCACCTGGCGGAAACCCTGTCGCTCGTGTGTCAGGGGGCCTACAACGTGCAGTTCGGCAAGAGAGACGGGGACGGCAATGATCTGCAGGATGAAGGCTACGACTACCAGCAGCTGCCATCTTCCTCCCTCTTACTGCCCTTCCTCTCCCAACAGGCTTCCAACTCGTTGCTGCAGAGGGACGAATTCCACCACCGCTTCCGGCGCCATACCCGCGGCGTGGTGGACGAGTGCTGCCACCAGATCTGTGACTACAATACGCTCTTGAGCTACTGCGCTAAGAAGAAGACATAATTCTAAAATCCTCTGCACTCGAAACGACTCTAAAATAAATATTAACGCACTGTTTTTAAAACCTATATTAAATAATATTTTATATCCGTAAATATTATATCTTATATAAGAAACTATTATTCATTGAAAAGTAAATAAAAAATAATGTTATTAGTTCGTTATTTAATTTATTTATGAACATACAGTTTTTTTCTTCATGACCTAAAATGAAAAAATAACCGATGCACCGACATTACATAGAATTCTTGTTTACTTTACGAAACAAGCTGAAACGGACTCATAAAACTCATCATATCTCCTTTTGAATCACTGCAATATATATAATTTTAACAGTGTGCGAAAGTGGCAACACAAGGCTTTGTATTTGCATTTAAAAGTTAGCCATAAATATTAACAAATAATAATAAAATATTCCAAAAAGTTTCGAAAGATTTGTCAAAGTTTGTGACTTTTTTATTAATTATTTTTATACGAAAAGAAAAAAGAATAATGACCATAACCTTAATAATACGTTTATGTAACTAAAAATGTATTTTTTAAATTTAGTACAAAGTGGTATTTTTACAGTTTACAAGAAACAAACAATCGGTAAGCGACAAAACAATCGTAAAAGATTTTTGAAATCCTGTGTCATCGTCTTTAATCTTACTCACAAATGATTTTACGGTAGTCAAGTGTCTGGTTTTTACACTTACACTCTTGGTCCTATTCATTCATGATCCATAATTTCAGAAAGCAGTCAATTAGTTTTCAATTTCAGTATTGTAAAATGGGTAACGTTTCTCTATTGACAGTGAAATTATTGAAAATGTTACTGATTTGAAATACTTATTCCTTACTTATTATTGTAAAATGGGTAACGTTTCTCTATTGACAGTGAAATTATTGAAAATGTTACTGATTTGAAATACTTATTCCAAAATAACTTCAACAACATGCTGAGTATACACAAAAGAAAATAAATTGGGAAGAAGATCTCTTCTTTGGGATGAATGTGTCAATTTTTTTTAAAGAAAACTACAATCACTGTATACAACTCCATTATTGTCACATTTGAACTACTGCTCACCGATTCTTTCCTTGATAGAATCAAAAAAAAAAACAAAATAAGTTGCAAATTTTCCAAAATAAGGTAGTGGGAATGGAAGGCGGAATAGTTTTTAAAAAGTCACTAAATTGTAGAGGAACTAAATTGGCCTACAGTAATACAGATGCTGACCTTGATCGTGATGATATTTATGCAAACAATAATAAACAACGTATTATCAAAATACTTTTCTAACAAAATTATACGAAAGACGTGCAATTAATCAGACTACCGAAAAGGGACAAAGCGATTATGTAAACATTCAATATTAATGTCTGCACCAATTGGCAGATTCAAGATGTAGGAACCACATAAAGTAAGAGAAAATATAGTAAATAATTTATAATTAATTAGTAATTTGTAAACTTTAGTACTTATTTGTAAAAATGAAATTAATGTATAATGAATAAGAAATTCAACTTTGAAACTTAAAAAAAACGTTGGTTCAAACTATTGATAGTTGATATTGATAGTAGTCAGTTGGTAATAGGATTATTGTGTAGAAGTTTTTCAAAAATAATATTTCTGTTCATTACAGAGATCGATGCTAATAAAGTTGCTCATATCTTGCTTGCTTTTGCTTTTATCAAAAGCGTTTCAGTTCAATCTATGTATGGTTTTGTTAATTTGTTCTGAATACAGAATAACGAAACAACTCTTCTGAAAATACCTAGTGTTCTGAAACCAGCAGTATAATCGGGAAACTGGAGAACCTACATCACATTAAATTTTTTTAAATCTTTTCGATTTTTTTCCTTTTTTTCGGTTGAAAAACTTTTGGAGTCATCAGGTCTACGCTTCGACGCATTATAAAACACAGTAAACAGGTGCGTAACTCCGCAGCAATCAATTTTGTTTCAATTTTGACTTAAAAACATCCAACTTCCGATTCGATTTACAAGAATATTTGTGTTTTTAAGTAAACAGGACGGACGAGGAAGTGGGAGACAAGTTTTGGCGTTGTAGTGGATGGGGGAGGAAAGGGATGTGGGAATGTTAAAAAACAATAAATTATCAATTTAAAGATAAAATAAGGTAGAATTAATTTAATCATAATGATTTTGTGCTATTATTATTATATTTTGTAATCAGAGATTGAGTTGCTCTCTTTGAAATTTTTGTGCAAGATTTTTTGTTTTTGTCATTGTTTTGCAAGTGTTTTAAGTCATTATTAAACCATTTAGGAATTTTTGATGTCTTGATTTGAGTTGAGGGTACGTGTTTTTTGATAGCCGTGTTGATGATGGAGTAAAAAGATTCTAGATTTGTGTTATTGTCTAAAAAAGACCAGTCTGCACTTTCTAAGTATTTTATTATCAGTGGATAATCTGCTTTTGCAAAGTGATATGAATATAATGATAACCTGTTAAAATATGAAAATATTTTCAAATGTCTGTTAAAGGGTAGGTACGTGTATAGTTTGGTAATGAATGAAGAGGTTTAAATATGTCATAAAATATAGTTTATTCCGTAAATTTAAGATTTTTGGTTGTTTCTTCTATGAAATACACATAAGGACTTCTATGAAATGAAAATATTTAATGTAAGGTTTTAGAGACGATTTTTTTCGATTTAAATTATTGCCATTTCGACGGTAGAATGTGACGATAAAGGTGGCAGTAGCTTCTAAGCGTTTAGATGTCGCAGCTCTTGTAGCAACACTCGTCTACCACGCCGTAGGTCTGGCGCCGGGAGCGGTGGGGGAAGTCGTCCCTCTGCAGCAGCGAGTTGGCAGTCTGGGGGCAAAGGAAGGGCCACGCGACGGGGGAAGTTGGCAGTTGCAGCTGCTCGTAGTCGTAGTCTTCTTCCTGCAGATCATCGCCGTCCCCATTCCTCTTGCTGAACTGTATGTTGTGGGCCCCCTGGCACACAATAGCCAGGACGTCCGCCAGGTGGTTGCCACACAGCCTGAGTCTTCGCTTCTCCTTCTCTTGTATCTCTTGGGCCTGCACCACGCAGGCAGAAAGGCACACTAAAGTAGTAAGCCCCAGGTAATTCATCTGCAATTAATTCAAGGCATCATATGTAATGTGAGTAATTTCTGAGCTATAGCGAGAATTATGATGATATCCACTATGGTCAAAGTCACCCCCCACCAGTTCAAAAGTCACCAAATATTTATTTATTTAAAAAAAACAAACGTCAAAACATGTGCCATTAACATAGGTATAAAGTGTAAGAAAATATAAAAATGCAAAAGTTAAGAGAAAAAAATGTCAAAATGACGTATTATTAAAATATTAAAAAAATATTTTGTATTGATGCCAATCTGTACAAACCCATTAAAACCCGTTATTATCAAATTAAAGGTGACTTAAGTAGCGTAACTACCTGTTTGTTGTCAGAATCGACACTTAATTTTTATGGTTCAAGAAGATTTAATTAAAAAAATTGTAAGAAAATCAATAATCTCTTAAGTGAGAACTTTAGTAAGGGACATATAAATGTAACACTATCAGATAATAAACAAGGCAGTCAAAATACCTGGATCAAAAACAAGAAATACCAAAGGGTTCATAAAGGTTGTCATATCAAACAACTATCAGTTCGTTTCAGTGCCGGCAACCCGGGAGTTTATTTAAGGTTGGTTCTGTACAGATGTTTTTTTTTTCATTACTCTCCTCACTAGACAAAGTCTGTTCTGAGGCTGGTAATTAACATTTTATATATAAACCAAATGTTTAGTAAAAAATAGTAAAATAAAAATAATAAGAAAAAATAGAAGTAAAAAAATGAGTAATATAAAAATAAGTGTAGTTCTATATGTGTTGAAGAATTATGTATAAAAATATGAAACGAGTATTTCATATTATAATTAATTGTAAAATTTTGTAATTTTGTTAAAATTTGTGTGCAGTATGGTTTGTAAAATCCATTAGATGTTTAGAATATTTCTAATATCTGTTCTTTGTTTTACCATCAACCAGTTTACAAATCTTTTGAACACCCAATTCAAATTATTTGGTAAGACATAAGTTTTAGTTTGGGTTAGGAACATGTTGAATATGTGAGGAGCCAGGTAAGATTCATGTCTTTTTGCGAAATTTGATTTGATATACGGTACTTGTAATTGTTTGTGTGTAATTGCTCTCGTGTTTTGCGAGTGAGTTATGTGATGTGGTAATTTTTTTATGCAGTTTTTGTAGATGATCTTCTTTATGAACAGTTTATCTATGTCTAATAAGTTATTTTCAATCATTAGCTGTTCTGTCGGATGTTGATAAGGCTTTATAAAACTTAATTCGAATTATTGATTTATGATTAATTTTAAGGGATTTGAGATGAGTGTCTGCTGCTACCCCTACTATACTGCTGTCCATACTATACTCACTATACTTTGTATATGCTTGAATTAAGAGTTTGCATCGACTATGTTGGTTTCATTTATGCATAACATATTATAATATGTAATGCCAAAAATATTTTATAATATACAAATAAAATTGAATCAAATCAGAAAATAAATCATGATATACATTTCTTACAAATCGCACAATCGATAATTGATTGTTGCAACTGTGTTTTTCAAAATTTGATTCGTTGAGAGTACGTAAACAGTTTGTAGATATTATTATATAAAATCGTGAACAACATTACCTTACTGAATGTTCTGAATTATTAAAAGGGATTGAAAATACCAAGATAATTAATATTAAGATAGTTAAAATGTACCTAAAACCTTTTCCCTTAATTATATATAAAATTTAAAAACAGTTTTTGTGGCATGTGTTTTGGCCTTATCCATATTATCGGTATTATAAGTTAAATAATACAGACGATTTTCTTCACAAATAATTTCCTATGGAGCCTATAGTTAACTTTGGGTGTGTTGTGCGGGTGATTTTTTAAAACTTTTAAGACTTTACCGAAACCCACAGAAAGCGATAAACCGTTCCACAGCCGAGTTGTTCAACTCAAGAACGAGTCGTAAATGTGATATAAAATGTTAACAATGTACAAATGTTAGGCGCGCCTTTGCCGACTATGCACCTGTGATGAAGGGATCAATGACACTAGTTCCTTGGAGCATCTTCCAATGAAACACCGGTAAAATAAACATTCTCTCCTGACGCCAGTTCTACAAACGGACGCGCTTTTCTGCCCAGAGGTAAGGTTAAGCATTCTAGTGTAGAGGTTGCTGCTAATTTCAAAAGTAAGTACCTAAGTCAAGATTTGTACAGTGTTAGAAGCTATCTACCGATGCCGAAGGGATCAATGACGCTGGTTCCTTATAGCATCTTCCATTGAAAAACCGACACAGATCATGATAAAATTAAATTCTAAAATCTTTGAAGCAACTGTGTAGGTTCTATATTATAACTGGATCAGCTCACATTGAGTTGAGTGTGTCGATCGAAATCCAAAAGAGAAGTGATGCCTTTTCCCGTCCAGCTTTCCCTTTTATGGTTGAAACAAATTCAAGAGACAATATTTGCCATTGAAAATCTCACATGGTGGTTGTGAGTCATTAATTTATGATTTACTAATCAGTTTACTTCACATTAGATTTCTTAACAGCCCGTTAATTCCACCCACCCATTGATTATCATAATAATTTTAGCGAAAAATACATTATTATATGAATATATACCCAAATATATCCATGCGAATTATGTTTAGATTTTACACAAGAAAAAATATTTCTTACATGCCGCCGACTATAAAAGGGGATGCTGACCTACGACAGATATCACTTCTCTTTCAGACTTCGATCAATAAACACTATTCAAGGTGAGCTGATAATATAAGAACATGGTTCGATGATAACTCCTCAGAAGGACAGTTCAACACACATTTAAAAGGTGATATAAAGTCATTATAAGTGATGAAACAAAAACTAAGTCAAATAGTTACACATGTAACCTATTTAACTAGTTTTTGTTTCATCACTTTTCATAACTTTGTAACATTTTTTAAATGTGTGTTACGGCGTATTTATGTATTTTGCTTGGAGCGAGTCCAAACACAAATAGCATACACCAGCTTACTTCTTATAATGCCATCAAACGCGGCTATTATTCCACCTGCGTCAATAAACTGTTTTCCTTAGATATTCAGATCGCAATAGATGTCACCTGATTTTTTTAAAAATTATTTGTAATTGGTCTTATTCTAGATGAACTTCATATGGCTTAGTACTTTAGTATGCCTGTCTGCCATCGTGGTGCAGTCCCAAGAGATAATGCAGGGGATGGAGAAACGGGGGCGCAGGCTGTGCGGCAACCACCTGGCGGAAACCCTGTCGCTCGTGTGTCAGGGGGCCTACAACGTGCAGTTCGGCAAGAGAGACGGGGACGGCAATGATCTGCAGGATGAAGGCTACGACTACCAGCAGCTGCCATCTTCCTCCCTCTTACTGCCCTTCCTCTCCCAACAGGCTTCCAACTCGTTGCTGCAGAGGGACGAATTCCACCACCGCTTCCGGCGCCATACCCGCGGCGTGGTGGACGAGTGCTGCCACCAGATCTGTGACTACAATACGCTCTTGAGCTACTGCGCTAAGAAGAAGACATAATTCTAAAATCCTCTGCACTCGAAACGACTCTAAAATAAATATTAACGCGCTGTTTTTAAAACCTATATTAAATAATATTTTATATCCGTCAATATTATATCTTATATAAGAAACTATTATTATTCATTGAAAAGTAAATAAAAAATAATGTTATTAATTCGTTATTTAATTTATTTATGAACATACAGTTTTTTTCTTCATGACCTAAAATGAAACAAAAAATAACCGATGCACCGACATTACATAGAATTCTTGTGTACTTTACGAAACAATCCGAAACGGACTCATAAAAGTCATTATATCTCCATTTGAATTACTGCAATATGTATAATTTCAACAGTTTTCGAAAGTGGCAAACACCACGCTTTGTATTTGCATTTAAAAGTTAGCAATGAATATTTTCAAATAATTATAATATATTCCAAAAAGTTGCGAAAGATTTGTCAAACTTTGTGACTTTTTAATTAATTATTTTTATGCGCAACGGAAAATGAATAGTGACCATAACCTTAATAATACGTTTATGTAACTAAAAATGTATTTTTTAAATTTAGTACAAAGTGGTATTATTACAGTTTACAAGAAACAAACAATCGGTAAGCGACAAAACAATCGTAAAAGATTTTTGAAATCATAAATTTTCATATTTTTAATTACATATGTCCGTTTGAATTATTATAATATTGTAATCTCTTTTCATACTTCAATCAGGTCGGTTATAAGACAGTACCTACCATATTATTGTAGCAATTCTATATCAACGTCCTAATATCACACTCCTATGCGACGGATTTAACAGCTAGGAAACAAATACTACGATGTTGTTGATATATTTAGTACATCAATTTCAATATATAAGCATACCCTATTGAAGTTTTTTTCTACTTGAAGTAGTGGAATATTTCAATAAAGGTATTTAATTTGGTTTGATTAACACATAATAATTTTGTCAACTGAAATAGAAAAAAATATTTTGGATTTTTTATGTTTTGTTTCAGCATGCAGGCTGTGTAGATCAAGTTCAGTGATATTTTGACTTTATATTTATTTTTCTGCAAATTGTTTTTTCCTGCACCATTTTCGTGTATAATTTCGTAAATATTTTTATATATATGTATGTAAAAGCCTTAATAGGCGTGAAATAAATAAACAAATAAATAATTTGAAATCTGACAGATGTTTCAAAGTAACTTAAGTAGACAAAATCTCGAAAGATCCCAGAGGTTAACTAACATTAAACCATATTAATAATTATTTAACGCAGGTCCTTTGTCATTGTCTTTTATCTTACTCACAAATAATATTGTGGTAGTCAGGTTTTTACACTTACGTTCTTGGTCCTAATCATTCATGGTCCATAATTTCAGAAAGCAGTCAATTTGTTTTAAATTTCAGTATTCTAAAATGGGTAACGTTTCTCAATTTATAGTGAAATTATTGAAAATTTTACTGTTTGAAATATTTATTCCAAACTAACTTCAACAACACAAAAGAAAATAAATTGGGAAGAAGATCTCTTCTTTGGGATGAATGTGTCAATTTTTTTTAAAGAAAACTGCCATCACTGTATACAACTCCATTATTGCTACATTATTTCCAGTACAAAACTATGTTTCAAGTGGGATTGAGATCTAAGATGTCAGACAGGCATAAGTGAGTGAGAGCGCGTGCTAAATGGTTTAGAACTAAAAGGTACTATGTCAACGGCATCTTTATATTCCATTCAAATTTGTATGGAAGGCATTTCTAGTTTTCTTCTTTATTCTATGAGTTAGTAAATGGCTTAGAACTAAAAGATACTATGTCAACGGCATCTTTATATTCCATTCAAATTTGTATGGAAGGCGTTTCTAGTTTTCTTCTTTATTCTATGAGTTAGTAAATGGTTAGAACTAAAAGATACTATGTCAACGGCATCTTTATATTCCATTCAAATTTGTATGGAAGGCATTTCTAGTTTTCTTCTTTATTCTATGAGTTAGTAAATGGCTTAGAACTAAAAGATACTATGTCAACGGCATCTTTATATTCCATTCAAATTTGTATGGAAGGCATTTCTAGTTTTCTTATTTATTCTATGAGTTAGTAAATGGTTTAGAACTAAAAGATACTGTTGTGTATAAAGCTTCGGGCTTTCAGACACAGATGGCAGTGCTCTTAGTTTTAGCCTCCGACGACAGAGGGCGTCTCAGCTTTAGGTTAGGTTTGATTGGAATCCCACTGGGAGACCGAATCTAGCGAGTACCGATAAAGGTTGACCAACGCGGTAATATTGTACACGCGATATTCTAAATAAACCAGTTAATAACAAGTAACCTATTTATTACTGAAAGAGGTATCTTCCATCCAAGGAGTGTTGGGAGTCTGTGGCAAGAAGTCCACGGCTGTATATCCTGAAGGAGAGAACATCACAGCTGGCGCAGTCGAAGGATAACTGGAGAATTTATTTTTTTTTGTCACACGGCAGCAGAATTTTGTCAACCAGGAACGTGAGGGCTAAGTCACGTGGTGACTTCCAATTGTGTTTTCCTTCGTGGAGAAGGGAGACAAGATTGGTTATCCAGGGCCGTGGAGGCCTAGGATCGACGATTTCTGTTCTAGGAATTAAGAGGCAATTTACCAGAGGACCATTTTAACAAAGGAAAATAATCCATTGCCAAGGCGAGCGGTGGAGCTAATTTGGAACAATAAAACATTGCCAGGACGTGCGGTGTTTGCAGCATTTATCTATTGCCAAGGCGAGCGGTGGATAATAACAACTTTTGAAGGAATTTCTGAAAGACTGGCGGCGGAAAGAAGAGTTCCTGAGTTAAGTAGTTGTTTTTTTTGTTGGAGGTTATTGTTCCGGGTTTTGTTTTTTTTTCTTGTGTGTTTTTATTGTGGTCTGTGCTTCGTGTAGATATGGAATCGGGAAAAATTCCGAGTTTTAATCATCTCGAGGGAGATTGGTTCGTGTTTAAGCTTCGTCTAGAATAGTTTTTCGTTATAAATGATGAGATTAACGCGGATAAAAAAAGGGCGTTTCTGTTAAATCTTTTGGAGCCGGATACACTCTCTTTGTTGATAAATTTGTGTTTTCCACTTAGAGTTACGGACGTATCGTTTGAAAAATTATGGGCACTTCTTGAAAAACATTGCAATAAAAAGCGTTCAGTATTCAAAGAACGCGAAGTATTTTTTTCAGCAAGACAAGAGGCGCGCGAATCCATTAAAGATTTTGGGGTTAGATTACGGTCTTTGTCAACTTATTGTGAATTTGAAGCTAGGTTGGAGAAAAATTTAGTAGATATGTTTGCCATTGGATTATTACCGGGTCGCATTAAAGACAAGATTTAATTGGAAGGGCTGAAATTGTCACTTAGCGAACTAGAGGAAATAGCTAATAGTATGTCAGTTTTAGACGTTCCAAATAATTCAGTTAAATCAGAGGTTAACATCATCAGTAAGAATACTAGCAATAGGCATTTTTCTAAGGGCAATAAACAAAAATTTGCCGCGAGTTCATCTGTAAACAAACCGACGTATACAGTACCATCGGGTGCGAAAACCCAGTGCGGAATTTGCAAGAAAACGGGTCATTGTACTAATTCATGCAAATTTCGCAATGCGAGATGCTACAAATGCAATGAAGTAGGTCATCTGCAAAAATATTGTGTGAATAATAACTTTTCAAATAGTGTAAATCCAATTGTTGAGGATTTTTGTTGTATTAATCATGTGATAGCTTCAATAAAACCGTTCACAGCAGACATTATAATTAACGACAAGCATTTTAGAGCGATGGTCGATTCGGGATCTTCGTTAAGTGTAATGCAGGAAGAAATCTTTAAGCTTCATTTTGGTTCATTAAAATTATTGGCGGATAACCGTATCATTACTGGGTACGCAGAGAATCCTTTGAAAGTTATTGGCAAAGTTATTTTTGACGTGAAGTTCAAAAATAAAAACAATAATGTTACATTTATAATTGTTGCGGGAGGTTCAGATCTAATTGTAGGTAGAGATTTCATGGATATTTTTGGGTTAGAAATCGCTTCAGTACAAAATACAATTAATTCGGAAGACGATCTAGGTTCCGATTTCATAGGCTATATAGAAAAGTGTGAACACTTAGATGTAAAGCGTATAGTCGCAGCGACAGGCTCAGACCCAGAAATTCAAGGAATTTTAGGGCATCTTCGTAGAGGGTGGCCCAAGTGGGTAAATCGCGACAGTTTTTTATGGAAATTCTGGATTAAAAGGAATGAATTATCTATTGAAAATGATTGTTTGTTTTGGCAATATAGAATTATAATTCCAAGTTCGCTTCAGAGTATAGTTTTAGATTTGTTACACAGATCGCATTTGGGCATTGTAAAAATGAAGGGATTAGCCAAAGGTTATTTTTGGTGGCCGTCAATGAACAAGGACTTAGAGAAAATCGTTCAAAGTTGCAAAGATTGTGCAGCAGTTAGGCCGTTACCACCTAAGAGTCATTTATCAGTCTGGCCTAATTCAGGATCAGCATGGAAGAGGCTGCATCTGGATTATTGTGGGCCAATTTCGGGGAAAATGTTTTTAGTTATTTGCGACGCTTTCTCAAAATGGGTAGATTGCGTGGAAATACCGAAAGCAGACTCAAGTCATACGATTAATGAGTTGAAGAGAATTTTTTCAAATTTTGGGTACCCGGACTGTATTGTAACTGATAATGGAACCGTTTTTACTAGTCAGGAGTTCAAAGATTTCTTAGAGTATAATAATATTGAGTTTTTAACAACGCCAGTGCGTCATCCCCAAAGCAATGGGCAGGCTGAAAACTCGGTAAAAACAGTGAAGATTTTTTAAAGAAAATTCTTGTTAATAACGTACTTAAGTCAAATTATAAAGATAGATTATATGAATTTTTAAGTGATTATAGGAATATTCCACATTCCACAACTGAAATTGAACCCTCAGTGCTAATGTTTGGTAGGAGATTAAAATCAACCTTTAGTAGCCTTTTACCTAAAAGTTTTGAAGAAAACGTAGCAACCTCGACAGAGAATTTAGCGAATGCGAATATTAATAAAGGTCAGGTAAATCAGTTTAGGAATTTCGGTGGGGTTGTTTGTAGAAGTTTTCAGATAGGTCAGAAGTGTTTAGCGAGAGACTTCAGACAAGTGAATAAATGTTCTTGGGCAAAAGGAATTGTTGAAAAAAGACTTGGAAAAAAACTGTATATTATTAAAATTGTGGGGACACAGATGTCGTGGAAAAGGCATATTGATCAACTGAGAGGATGTCCGCAGCACAGGGAGGAAGAAGCAGAGAGTGAACCTTTCGCGTCTGATATGACGAAATGCTGGGCAGATGAGGTTGACACGTCACTCCTTTTGAGAGATTTTAACCGGTGTTCTCTTGATTTCAGGTCTCCAGGGAGAAACGGAAGCCCACCACAAAATGAACCAGCACCATGGGCGGGACGACTTCGTCCCAGACGTCTTTGAAATGACCTCCAGGGAAAGAATCAGCTACTTATAGAGTCAACATATTTTTGGAGTAGAGTCAGTGCTTAATGAATTATTTAATTTTGTGTGTAATGATATATTTTCAAATATTTAGTTCTTGATTTTAATAATATTGATTTTAGTGACATCTGTTTGCGATTGTATAGATTCGTGATTTTAAAAATAATACTGTAACAATGAAATATCGTAGACAGGTTTCTAGTTTAGCAGGGGGAAGATGTTGTGTATAAAGCTTCGGGCTTTCAGACACAGATGGCAGTGCTCTTAGTTTTAGCCTCCGACGACAGAGGGCGTCTCAGCTTTAGGTTAGGTTTGATTGGAATCCCACTGGGAGACCGAATCTAGCGAGTACCGATAAAGGTTGACCAACGCGGTAATATTGTACACGCGATATTCTAAATAAACCAGTTAATAACAAGTAACCTATTTATTACTGAAAGAGGTATCTTCCATCCAAGGAGTGTTGGGAGTCTGTGGCAAGAAGTCCACGGCTGTATATCCTGAAGGAGAGAACATCACAGATACTATGTCAACGGCATCTTTATATTCCATTCAAATTTGTATGGAAGGCATTTCTAGTTTTCTTCTTTATTCTATGAGTTAGTAAATGGTTTAGAACTAAAAGATACTATGTCAACGACATCTTTATATTCCATTCAAATTTGTATGGAAGGCATTTCTAGTTTTCTTCTTTATTCTATGAGTTAGTAAATGGTTTAGAACTAAAAGATACTATGTCAACGGCATCTTTATATTCCATTCAAATTTGTATGGAAGGCATTTCTAGTTTTCTTCTTTATTCTATGAGTTAGTAAATGGTTTAGAACTAAAAGATACTATGTCAACGGCATCTTTATATTCCATTCAAATTTGTATGGAAGGCATTTCTAGTTTTCTTCTTTATTCTATGAGTTAGTAAATGGTTTAGAACTAAAAGATACTATGTCAACGGCATCTTTATATTCCATTCAAATTTGTATGGAAGGCATTTCTAGTTTTCTTCTTTATTCTATGAGTTAGTAGATTCAACATTTTCAGTTTCCCGCTTATATCACTGTTTCCGGACACCGGTGTAAACTCTAACGGTCTTACTAATAAAAAATCACTTCACAGCCGCTAAACTGTGTTTTTGTTACACATTGTACAAAGACCGTTAATTTTCTTTTTCGAATTATTACTAATAGAAAATGACAGATGCGCAAGCTTTACTTTTACGCATGCGCGCCATGAACGTCAGTTTCTCCGCAAATTAGTTTTTTTTTATTTTTTTTTTTTTATTGATACATTATTTTACAGTATTTCATATCCTAATTCAGTAATGTTGGCCTCACTGGGTTATTTACCCGTGCTGAGGCCCCCATTTTAAAATATACGAATTTATACATTTAAACAAAAAACAACATTAAAATAAAGATAAATTTAAACTAAAAATAAAGATTAGAAATTAAAATTTAATTTTCACACTAAAATAAAAATATTAAAAGAGAATGGAAATCGGCATTTATAATGATTTATGTATTTGTGCGTGTTGCGTGTTTTATATATTTTTTGTGTTGTGTGTATATGTTTTATTCTTTTATGTTATAGAATTTTGGAAATATTGTCTGGTTTGTCATTTGTGATTAAAATCATGTGTTTGTTAATAATTTCTATTCTAATGATCAATTCACTATTATATTAGTATAATTTAATAAATTTACTATTATTTGTGTTATTTTTCGTACTAAATTAAAAATGTCATATTGTGAATATAGAAAAAGCGAAGTTTTTTCATTTCTGACTTATTATTTTTTAATTATCTTTTACCGCGTTAATTTAATAAAACTTCCATGAAAGTGGCAAATGGCAAATGTTATTTAAATAATTCACGGTGGTAGTCGAAAGCTGTGAAAGAGTTTGGACTAGTAGGATGAACTGCCAACATTACAAAAAAAATGTTCCAGATTATACCACCTACACATTGTTCTAAGAAGCGTTCTTTATAAAGTACAACCTATTGGATATTGATTTTATGTCCGGGTTAAATCTTCCCCATGGGAAAAACTAAACCCTTCCACACGCTATTCCACAAATTATCATCTAGTCTACCATGGTATTTGAATTAAAGTTACTAAAAAACCTTATCGATTGCCCATATCTCCTGTCATGCTGTGGATTATTCGTTCCTGATAAATACTGTCGAAATCGTAGCCACGACCTATTCTGTATACCGCAGGGTCGGACAGATGTCATTGCCCGACATAGCATGACAAGAGGTATGACCTTACTAAATGCCCTACCAGCGGATATAGATGTGTTTAATATCACTATACCATGTTTTAAAAAATATATGTACATGTATTGTTAGTTTTAATAAAATTGTACCATAATTGGACTTACCTGTCTGTCGTACAATAATAATAAAAAAAAAAAAAAAAAAAAAAAATGTTGTTTAAATCAATCAATTTAAAAAAATCATCGTTTATACTGTGACAAATTGGATCCAAATGTCAGATTTTTTTGGTTATTCTCTGGGAATCGTTATTAAAAATTTAATTGCACATAATTATAGTAAAATAATTATAAAATCCTAATAAAAACGGTTAAATTCTTAGTATATTCCTAATATATCGGAACACGTGTTCATGCACCTGCATATACCCTGATAATATCTCGATTTCAAAATTCGTGTTTTACTGAAAGTTTATTAGGAAACCTATCAATTCATTCGTTAAAGACGTGCATTACGAATAATTTGAAGAGATTCAGAAAACTTACCTTTCTTTTTCTTTTCATGTTGGTTTTTGCATTTTAATCTTGGCAGGTATACTTTTTTTCTCTCTTCTTTGTTGTAGTTGATTAATTTTGTTCCCATTTTATTATTTTTTATATTCTATTGTTGCCATAGTGCCAAAAGCATAAGTTGATTCGCAAATACCATTCATGTGGTGAGAATAAAAATATTATTATTTCAATTATTATTGTGTTCATTTGAAATAAGGACGCACATAAGTAAATACAGAAATATATTTTATTTTATTACTTTTTATGTCTGATTATTTTTTTAATACCGCACATGAGTCCCAACTGCTCCAAATCGTCTGGAGCTAGTGAGACTAAGTCATCCCCAATTGGGACATGTTGTGAGGCTAAACGTAGTAGTGATGAGAGGAGATGGGAAGAGGAAGGTGGGGAGTACCTGGCTTTTCTAATTTAGCATTATAATTTTTATTTTTTATTTTTATTTATTTATTCGAGACACAAACAGGATATTTGTAAAAATATTAATTATGGATTACAAAATAAAAAAAGTACAAATATAAATATCCCTAGACTAATGTGTCTGCAGCAATCACATTTGCACATTCACATAAGCAAACATGTAAAACAATGACAGTATTTATATACAAAACTTAAAACTTAATTACAAAGATTGAAGCACATAATAAGTAGAAAAATTTAAACAGTTTACATAAAAAAAATTCTAAACCACTAAACAATTTTTTTATTTATTTATTTTTCTTTTTTTTAAGTACAGAAATCGTGGAGATATTTCTTGAAACAAGTTATATTATTTGCAAAAATATCTATGACAGTGTGTGTTTCAGCAAGATCATTGTATGATCGAGACATTCTTGATATAGGATTAAAATATCCAGTGTTATTGGCAAAAATTTCGGTCCAAAATATGTTCATATTTCTAGTATATTTGGGCCTGGCGTAAAAAAAAATTCTAACTACGTGGTGAATAATCATGTGTCACAACAGGTTGAAGTATTAAAAAGTAAAAATAACTTTTAAGGGATGGAAAACAATTTGTAATAAAAAGACTTTGTAGATTTCAAAGTGAAGGTTATTTAATAAATAGTTACATACATCAAACTTCACATTTCAGGCACATAAATTCAGTATAGTACTTTTGATAATCTTTAGCTCGCATAAATATCTTATCGTAGAATGTTACTCATTCGTATAGATACGCCTGTATCCAATTAACTAGCGCACTACGGAATAAGTGAAAGCTCTAAAAATTTAAAATGAATGTCATAAATACTTTACTTAAATATATATTATAATCACTGACCCACACTTCAATGTCTTCAAAATCGTAAAAAATACAATTTATTTTAGAATGAAAGGTTTTGCTAACGAGGTGGGTTTGGTATCTTGAACATCGTCACATTTTGCTTTCATTTTGTCTTATCCAATAGAAATATGTCGTGTGCAACGAAATAATGATGTCGCTGGAGGGGTATGTATGCAATTTATGTTTGCGAATCTTTTCAGCTAAAAGGTATGTAGGTCCGTACACCATTCCACACCGTGAAAAAATGTTTTTTTATAAAAAAGCATTTATAATTGCAAAAAAAAATTGAACACTGTCTAATGTAATCGTTGCATAAAATGGAAACAAACACACTAGGTTGACGTACGCTACGTAAGCAATGCATTACGATATCTGGACTAATTACAATCCATACGTTAGCTATGGAAATAGATGCTTTAAAAACACACTTGTCACACGCAGACGAAACCCACGCTTCCATCGTGTAAGATGTACATCTATGGGTGGTATTATCTATAAATCAATTGTTATGTTTGGTATATCCACGGTTGTTTGTTTTGACAGTTCTCTCCAAATTTGCTCAAAATTGTTTTGTGATTAAAATGGGGTTTATAGATATCGTACAACTTATGATGACAAATTCTCAGGCGACAAAACAACAAGAGCTAGATCACTTTTTCCGTGTCTGTGTAAGACAGCAAAAAAACTTCTGAAAATAGATCAGATACGATAAAAATTAATCTTCATTCAGCGGTAAATAAAGCCGAGATCAAGCAGCTGGAAGATCATCAGTATCGCTATGATGATAGTTACACTGTTGATATTGAATAAAAATATTCTAAAATATAATTCTTTTCAAAATTACACCCATATAATGAATAAAAATTGTACCTTAGACAAACTGCCAGTCTTTCTCTGGTACCAATTGACTTTCGAAGTTGTGTATTTACTTTTCTTACGTCACATTCAACAATGTTGTGAAGCTCGTCAAATTTAAATCATGCGGAAGTACACGAAGTATCGTTCCTCATCAGATTCTAGTTCATTTACCATAGCATGGAACTGTCCGAACATTTGTCTTTGTTTATTTATTTCGTGAGCCCAAATTGTTCTTTTCACTTTTATTTTATTTTTATTGTTGTGACAATATTAATTTAAAAATAAGAAACGAAATGAATCGGCTTCAAATTTGCGCTCTGAATAGCAAGACTTTAAAAAGCTACGAATTGCATCTCAAACATACCTCGAAAACGTCAAATCAACTGGCGCGCCGCGTACTTAAGAACCAGAGACCACCTGTCACGTAGTCACACGCGTTGTATACGTGGAGCAAGTGTGCACGTTGGGAACGTAGTAATGCGTATATCGCGTACGTCGACCCAGTGTGTTTTTACCTTTACTTTTGCGAGTACCACATGCATTCAGATAACCAAATGGCCACCCCTATATGTATTTCTAATCTTAAATAGAACAACTGACCGAGTGCGAAGAAATAATAATTGTAAGGGTGTATTATCGCTTTTTAAACCGTACAAAAATTATAAATTTATGATATTTATTATAAATTAGTATTTTTAATTTATTTGGCCACCAAGTTTTTCACGAATAAATCACCCCCCAAAATTTCACGAATTGAGCGCGTAGCACGGTATGTAATAATAATAGTAATAATTAAAGTAAAAAATGGCAGCCTCTCCCATAATGCAACAAATTCAAAAAGATTAATAATTAGTCGTCAATGCATTATAAAATAGTTTAAATTGAAGTGCGAGCCTTGTCTAGGATTGAGTAGCTTGGCTCATGGATTGATTGGGTGTAGAGCTTATGTCTTCTTGTTGGCGCAGTAGCTCTTCAGCGTGCGTACGCTACAGCTCTTGTAACAACACTCGTCCACAACGCCACGGCTATCGCGTCTGAAGCGGCGGTGGTAGTCGTCCCTCTGCAGCAGCGAGTTTGCAGCCTGGCGGGACAGGAAGGGCCACGCGGGCTCTGAGAACAAAGTCTGTTCGTAGTCGTAACCGTCTTCCTGCAGCTCGTTGGATCCGAGCCCATCCCGCTTGCCGAACTGCACGTTGTAGGCACCCTCGCAGACCAGTGCCAGCATGTCAGCCAGCTGGGTGCCACACAGTCTACGGCGGGCTTCACGCTTCTCCAACTCCTGGGACTGAATCAAGTTGGAGGACAGATATACCAAAGTCACGAGCCACAGGAAGTTCATCTGGAATTACAATGTTTGTAAGTATATTTTTTGAGAAGCAGGACCGACGCCGCGACGTCTCCATAAACATAAAAAGCCCTAAAAGGAGCTATTCGAGAACAATTTGATTCTAAATTTATATTTGATGTGCACATTAATGACATTCGGCGCAAATCACCCAAAATTAAAGACCCTCGATCAATTTTAAACCTTTATAGTGCCTTAGAAGTACACATGAATATGGAAGCACTATTTGGAATCCACATTACTCTGTTTACACAATATATATCACCGTCTTGACACTGTATTATGTCTTAGCAATATTGAAATAAATGTTCCCGATTCCCATAGCATGTCTCACCTGAATTAATTCAAAAATAATATCGCCTATTTTAATGTGTCGACTTGAAATCTTGGATTACTTTATAATAAATAAATTAAAATGTTCTTCTGTTAATTTTTTTGATAGATGTAGTAATTTATTTTGTTTAATAACGGTGTTCCTTCGAAAGATAAAATTCTGGTAGTCTCTAAAATTGATGTTTGTTTTTTAAAGCTAAGATCCTTAGGCAAATAATTTTTTAAGCTTCAGAAATCCATATCCCCTGATTTTATCCCAATGTGATTGTGACATTGTGAGAGGTTTGTAATGCGCAATACACAACTAAACTTAAAAAATTTCAATACATTTACAAAGACGTGTGTAATTAGTGAAATTGATGTTCAAATGATCCAATTTAGACAATTTTATTTTAAACTATAAATTAATAAACATACGAATTTCGGTTGTCGGTGAATGAGTGCGTGATTTGAAACTGTGTTCCTGCGTAAAACGTAAAATTATTCAAGATCAATGAACTTTTAATTTTCACAGTTGAAACTGATAAGTATAAATAAAGTAGGTACCAAACATATGTTATTAATTAATAGTTCTTTATTTAAATTGTGTATTTATTTGGTTTAATTTTTCACAGATGTCGTAATTTTTCAAGTTCACTACAATTCGAAAGGTAAATTTCTTCTTTTGAAAGGCAAATATTTTTTTAAAAATACTTTCAGCTTCACATGTCCTACAATTATGATATCCCGTGATTTTTCAAGTTTCTGCGCTAGTATATAATATTTACCACACCTGTTCATTTGTATGTTTTCGGATACATCTCAGCTAAGTTATAATTAAATAGAAAGGACTTAACATGATAAATGTTTTCGTCTTAAGTTTCTCCCATTTTTGTAACAAATAAAGATAATGATATCCCCACTGGGATCTCCCGTGCTGAGGATTTCATTAACACATTATTCAGAATTAGTATTACGAATAATATATTATTTAGTCTTGATTTGAGTCTTTGAGGTCAGTACATTTTCTGTTTATGATCATTCTATGTTTTTAATCCAGTTTTAAAAATATTAAATGCAATGATATTTTTGTGATTTTAAATGAAAGTGGGATTTTGTTGTAGAGTTTAGCCGCATAGTAAGGAAGCTTTTTTGCCTAAATGGTTGGTAGTTGCTTGTTGGATATGTTTTTGACCCTGAGATCTAGTGCTTCTAATGTACGTGTTAGTTGTTATGTATTTATGAATGTAAAGTAATATTAGGATTAGTTGATCAGCTCACCTTGAGTGGAGTATCTTTGGTGATCGAAGTCTAAAACGGAAGTGATGTCTGTGGTAGGTCAGCTCCCCTTTATATAGTCAGCGCAGTCAAGTTCTGCACATGTCATACATTATTATTCATACCAAGAACAATAACATACGAGAAGAAAATTCACCGTGGCAGCCGCGGCGGGTCCATTATTTTCGCCCTGGGGTTGGCCGCTGACCTAATAGATGAGATGCGCCCTTGAAGTCATTTCTCGAAAGTATATTGTTTTGCACGAGGTTTCGGTGGAGCTCGGAAATATTTGGTGTAATAAAACATATTTACACATTGTTTAAGATATTCATGAAATAAGCTGCTGACATTTGTTTTTTCATCAGTATTTTACTCCCGAAAAACCGAAGTGGCCAGAAATAATCGTGGTCGTTTGAAATCAGTTATGTATAATTATAATTAATTTGTTACACAGCATAATTTTGCATTTATTTTTTTATAAAGTAACTTACCGGGTATTTTTTTTCTTATTTATAATCATTCATTTATCCGTCCATCATTCATCCGTCCTTCATTCATCCGTCCGTCATTCATTCATCCGTCCTTCATTCATCCGTCCGTCTTTAATTCATATGTCCGTCATTCATTCATCCGTCATTCATTCGTCCTTCCGTCTTTAATTCATATGTCCGTCATTCATTCATCCGTCATTCATTCATCCGTCCGTCATTCATTCATCCGTCCTTCCTTCATTCATTCATCTGTCCATCATTCATTCATTCGTCCGTCATTCATCCGTCCGTCATTCATTCATCTGTCCGTCCTTCATTCATTCATCCGTCCGTTTTTCATTCATCTGTCCGTCATTCATTCATCCGTCGAACTCTGATTGAAAAGATGATACGGTATGAAAAATAAAAAAAAGGTTAAAACGAAAGATTTCAATGCATACAATCGGAAATATGTAAATCAGTCCTATATTCCCGGAAATCTGACAAACTAAAGGAAGATTTTGCAAGAAACAAATGATATAGAATGTTTTACGTGATATAGAATGGTTTTTAATCGCTCGTCTGAATTCTTGAAACAATCGGTTCCAATTATGAAACAGACACTTTAATTCAAAACAAGTCCGAGTTTATTGAACCAATGTTAAAATCACAGACCCAAAACCGAAATTAGTGTTTATGATTTCGTGTAAGTGTATTCATTTAAAAAATGTTGTTTTACTTGGCATAAAAGTGCACAAAATGATACTGAAATTTTTGAATAAAACAAAGGACAGACACTTCATTAGTAGCAACGGTTGAGGGTATTGTGTAGAACTTTACTTAAAAAGATACTCTACTACAGAGAAAACTTACTGATATGAAATACTGTTAATTTATTAAAAATCAGGTCATATTTTTCGTTTTCCTATTAAAAACGGGACTGCAGGTCTTTGACGAATGAATTGACATAGTTCCTAACAAAGTATCAAAATTCAAAAAAACATTTATTGCACAAAAAGAGTACAAAGGGTATAACTTATAGGTTACATCCAATATCTTCCAGCTAACCCAATTCAGTTAAAAGCGAATGTTTTATGAGGACGGCGTAACACATGTTCATACAAATATTGATATACTGATATTGTCGCATTCCGTCATATTACTTATTAAGAAAATAACACGTGTTCTCCATATATTCTGAATGACTAATAATATTTTAACAGGAAATTGGCATGCTTCACTTTCCGTGCAGTATCACCCTGGTCAAAGACCCCCATTCAGAATCGAAACGTTGCATGAAATGGCATTAACCGTGTTTGGTGACTAGATCTGAATATCCAGGTATATCCTCTTTTTCCTCTTCATATATGCTTTCCCTTTCCACTATCTTCCATCCTTACGTCATACCCCAATCAGGATGCCTTAGTCTCACTTGGTTCAGACGTATGGGAGTAGTTGGGAGTTGGGACTCTTGTAAAAACATTCCTAATGTATTTTCACGTAGGTATTAGAATTCTCAAGTTCGCTGTAAAAAAATTAGGAATTAGGAAAATATATATTTTAGATATTTTGGGCAGTGAAAAAATTACCTGTCGGCTAGAGTTGAACCCGCATCTTCTCAACTTAAAAGAATTATCATTAACTCCATGGGAATGGGAGCGTTTGGTTTAGGTACTTTTAGAGGTCGCGGGAAGGTATTATTTTTGCTGAAACTAAAGTACTATTCATATAACCCATATTTTTGCGGTTTAATTTTCCGGAATAAAAATTTTAACGAAAACCTATACCTATCCGACCATCGCATTGAAGTTCATCCCATCATTTTTTTAACATTCTCAAGAACCGAAGGTTCGAAAGCTAAATGTAGTGAATATATTGATATAAAATGAATCCAACTAAAAAGCTTACTTAGCCCCGAGAATCAGAAGCTAATCTACCTTTTAAAGTATTTTTTCCGTGTTCTTAAATAGGTCTAGGTAGATCGATACCTATTCATTTAAGCAACAATTGGATAAATAGCACCTTTGCCATAGGTCACCACGAGTGGTTCGCTACGCTTGGTGACTTAGCAAGGGTTCCCAAGTTCAAGGGGTGAGGTTTACCTCCATCCAGCATCCCCATAGGATGAAGGAAACTATTTACCTCATGGCCTCCTGTGCGAAGTTGTTGTAATTTTTTCTATTTATCCCATGATAATATTTATCATGACATGATTATTATAACTACATGATTATTATAACTACATGTACGCCGCCACGCGGTGCTGTGGCTCAGTTTTTATGTGCAGATAAAGAAACAATAGCTGCTTTTGCCTCTACGTCCAACGGATGGCGCTGTTTAAAAAAAAAAGTGTTTTAGCTGTTACAGGTGACATTTATATAATATAGGTATAATAAAACACACGCGAATGTAACATTATGTCAAAATTTCAAAGCAATCGGTAAAGAACATTAACATTTGTATTTAGGTATATAGATAACTTATAGCGACGTGTAAAAATAATATATTTTAAAGTTACAATTGTAGTGTACATAATACAATTCAAATATTTATTATTCATATTATTTAAAAAAATACTTCTTTTTTTTGAATTCCTACTTAATAAATTACTTTAGTACATGGGTGATGTACCAATTGTGCCTATCCCGATGTGAAATACTGTGTTGTGTAGTTATTGAACGTAGTAGGTAACTATACTAGGAATTCTATGTTTCGAATTTTCTCTTATTTATTTAATAAATCAAAACTGAAATCATAAGGTTTGTAAGTAGGTACTTAAAAACATTTTTCTATGAATCGAATAAGGAATCAAACATTTTTTCCAAAGAACCGCCTCATCTCAAAGAAAATACTGATTATAATATTTAAAAACCTTGCGGATAAGAAATTAAAATTTATTTAGATTTTGTTATCTTTGAACTGATTTGAAAAACAAATCTTTACTAAGCCATTAAAACAGACACCATCTTGAAACGGAAATGGAATGTACAAACAAATTAACAGAGAGACGAAAATCAAAATAGTAGAGTTAAAACAAGACTTCGCTCAGCTCAGTCAAGTATCTTATTATTTTTTCTGGATGATTGGTAAAACATTTGTTTTATTAACCCTTAAAATGACAAATGTAAAATACCAATCGCCCACAGTACACCGGTTGACACTATTTTCGTAATAACTTACATTTTTTTGAAAAATTATGTTTTTGTAAGTTGTAACGTGTCTGCGTATCAATAATATAATATAATATTTATGTTGAGGGATCAGTAGGATTTATAGGCCCTGTTAGGAGTTCTACCGAGCCGAAACCTCTGATATGAAAATATCTGGAGTCGGTGAATTATTTTCCCATTTGATCTCTGGTGAGTTGACGTGTTGTTCTTGTATTGTTTTGTATTTTTTTTCTTATATAATGCACTTGCATAATGTTGATAGACTAGATGATAATTTGTGGAATAGCGTGTGGAAGGGTTTAGTTTTTCCCATGGGGAAGATTTAACCCGGACATAAAATCAATATCCAATAGGTTGTACTTTATAAAGAACGCTTCTTAGAACAATGTGTAGGTGGTATAATCTGGAAGATTTTTTTTGTAATGTTGGCAGTTCATCCTACTAGTCCAAACTCTTTCACAGCTTTCGACTACCACCGTGAATTATTTAAATAACATTTGCCATTTGTTTCACTGATCTCTGTTAAATTTAAACCCGCATTGTTTTAACTTAAAGCTTTCATTTTATTAAAAACACAAATAACTTAGTTTACATCACTTTATTTTTATATACACAATGTTCAGGTTTCGCGAATAATGTTCGCTTCATCAGGAGTAAATGTACAATTGTTCGCGAAATACGTAGATTACATACATTTACAAAATATTGTGGTTCAATAAAAGCTGATCAATTAAAATTGGAACGTCTGAACCCGCCAAAAGTGACTTTTGCTTTACGTGAAATAGTACAAGAGTCCTAACTTCTCCCACCCATCTGGAGCCAGTAGCATCCTCAATTGGGGTATGTTGTCGAGGCTGAAGGTAGTGGGGAGGGGAAGGAGACGGGGAAGTACCTGCTATTCAGTTCTGGTCACTAAACACGGCCAAAGCCATTTCAAGGAACGTATCAATTCTGAATGGTGGTCTTACGATACTGATAGTTTATTCCACTCTGGAACGTGCCGCAAATATACTATATATTATTTTAAATGAGTAAATGTGTATGTAAATGTAAATGTAACATGTTTTTTTTAATTGTTTCCACAAAGTATTATTTTCCTAGTTCTTACATTATAATCTACATCACGACTACATTAATATGGGCATGGGCCTGGTACGATAGTCGATAAAATCACAAAAATTAAAATTTCTAAATTTAAAAAAAAAAAAATAGTAATTGTTTGAATTCAAAACTTAAAAAGAATATTTCTTTTATTAAAATTATTAGGGTTCATTTTGAAAAGTAAAGTCAGTCTTCGAGCTTTTTCAAGGGTTCGTGCTTTTCCATTTGCAAGAAAGCATTATTTTCAACGTTACTAACAAATATGCCGTGGTTTGTCAAAAAATTTGAATCTGTAAACAAAATGATAATAGCATCCTTGAGCGAAACGATGCCATAAACATAAACATATTATCATTTATCTGTTCGTCCAAAGATACACGAAGCGTGTTTTCAAGTTGTGTTCATAGATGTCTCGTTTAATATGGTTCAACACAATTTTCAAGTCTAAACGTCAGTTCCTTTATTCACCTTCCGCTTATAATATGTCCGCGGTGAGTTTAGGTTAATGGTGATAAATAAAACGAAGGGAATAATTAAGGGGAAGAGTGGGCAGAACGCACTAACCAAGGCTGACATCTTCACTTTAATTACTCGCGGGGGCGTTAAGGAAGATTGATAAAAAAGCATTTTAAATTTAATGTTGCATTATGAACTAAATTAATTGTAAATTCTCCGAATTGGAGCAGTGAAAATAATACTTGAGCGAAATAGATTTTCAAAAGGAATTAAAATGTTAAAGGAGCTAAATTAGTTAACAGTAAAATAGATTCTGATATTAAACGCGATGATATTTATACATAACATAATATACAACCTGTTAGCAAAATTATTTTCAAACGAAATTATATACAAGGACATTTACAGACGTTCAATGAAATCTGATTTCCAACACAGATTTTAGACACTCGAAATATTTTATAAATGAAAGAAAATCCGGAAATAATTAATACTACAACCAATGATATAATAAATTCAAAATGGATTATATGAACCACAAAAAACTCCAATTTTCAAATAACTCAAGTAAATATTATGCTTAAATTATTTTATCTACTTATATTTCTGACGTCATCAGAACCCACACTACCCCCACATTCTTGATTTCTACTAATTTATAACAAATTTATCTTTAAGTTTTTAAGTTTTAGAAAAAAGGTTAAAAAATGCCATACATTTGTTATGCCATAAAAAATCGCAAAGTAAGCTCCTAAAATTATTAAAATACGTTTTAATCTGGTATTTAATATGTTATAGGCATGAAATAATTAAATTGTATCTTTAAATGCAACTAAAATATTTGTCGAGAGATTTTTGCTGTATTTCAAACGAATCGTGTTTTATTAAATCATGTATAACATGCGTATTTACATATCTCCCTTTAAAACCAAATTTCAACGCTTACTACGGGGCCTTGAGCCTAACAACTGAAAAGATGCATTTACCTTACAGCTCCAAGCAGCGAGTGTAAAAAATAATACTTTCTGTAATATCTTTATACAGGATTTTCCAATAAGAGGTGTTATTTTGATATTCAATCATAAAAGATCAATGATTTCGTTGCTTGTGTGGCATGCAGCGCCGTCTTGTTGAAAGTAAACGTTGTAAATAACATCCAATTCCAGCCATGAAAAATCATTAATCATCTCTCGATAGCGCAATCCATTCACCGTAACTGTTACTCCAGCCTCATTTTAGAAAAAGTAAGGTCCAATGACTCCACCGGACCATAAACCGCACCAAACAGTCACACGTTGAAGATAGAGAGGCTTTTCAACAATAACTCTTGGGTTTTTTGAGCCCCTGATGCGAAAATTTTGCTTGTTGACGAAGCCACCGAGGTGGAAATGGGCCTCATCACTCAAGATGATTTGTATTTGATTCACTCATGTGAATTTTAATAATTTCAATGCGTTGTGGAAGCGTGTATTGTTCCATTTTTATTGATGGCGTAGTTTTTACTTGTCAAATATTAAAAAATGACAGCTTCAAAAGTAACATCTACTGAAATAGCGGGCTATTCAAAATAAGACCTCTTATTGGAAAACTATTTGTTTATGAACTCACCATAGATGACACTAGATTAGTCTGTTAGGTTACCCATATATGGTGTTAGCTGTTGAAAATAACAGGATAATAAATAAGTTGAGAACCTCTAGGTCAGGGTCCAGATTTTCCAGATAATTCCGACCGCCTGCTAATTTAGATATCAGAGAGCCATTGTAAATCTATCACAATAAAAATCCGTGTTTTGTTGAAGCCGGAGTTTAATTGCAGAAAATGTATTACTTACTTAATTACTTTTACCCTTTTAAGTAAGAAAATATGTGAATACATTTCCATTAAAAATCGTACCTTCTTTATTTTGGCAGAATGTTAACTCGATGGGTAAATACTGTGTTTAAAAAAATGAGTTTTAGATATTTGGTAGGAACCCACTGTGAATATCCATATACAACCCTCCGCTATAATAGGAACGTTCTGGGGGCACACATTAGTATTATTAAAAATGCATTGAATGGAGTCATTTGCATACCCACCTAAGAGAAAATAAAACGAAATAACTCCCCGAATAAAAAAGGGAACACAGGACAATCGGAAAGCATAAAACCATTTAAAATTTGAATAAACTTAAAATTATGCCCACTTAAAACTTATGTACCTACATAACAATGATGACTTGGCTAACAAAACTTATGTACCTACATTACAATGATGACTTATCTAACAAAACGTATGTACCTACTTTACAATGATTACTTAGCTATAAAAACTTATGTACCTACATTACAATGATGACTTATCTAACAAAACATAAGTACCTACATTACAATGATGTCTTCGCTAACAAAACGTATGTATTTACAATGATTACTTAGCTAACAAAACTTATGTACCTACATTACAATGATGACTTATCTAACAAAACGTATGTACCTACTTTACAATGATTACTTAGCTAACAAAACTTATGTACCGACATTATAATGATGACTTGGCTAAAAAACTTATGTACTTATATTACAAAGATGACTTGGCTAACAAAGCTTATGTACCTACATTCCAATGATGACTTCGCTAACAAAAAATATATGGCTGTCTTGGCTTCTTGGGATTATTTAAAGTTGCTAGACATGATTTCTGCGCGTAAATTTCCTGTGAAATCATAAGATTTGTAAGTAGGTACTTAATTACCTACCTATTTAATAACAAACCACAAATATTTAACGTAACATTTTTTTAAATTTCCACTTGGAAATGTAATGCCGATTCCACCACAATTTTGATTAATCCCATAAATAATTTATAATTATAATGATTATTTATATAATTATTTATTTATTTTTTATTAGTTAGTTTATGTGCCTTAAGTTTTAAACGTTTACAGTGTACATGCATTATATACTTATGTTTCATAATAAATAGGTAAATCGAGCATTTTGGAACAGCCTGTAGATAAAAGTACCCCATTCAAAGTGTGTGAGATAAATAAAAGGGGCGCAAAATTCCCTAAAAACATTAATGGTCAATTTTCGTGCTTGAAATGGCTTTCAATAAACTGCGGCTGCATCCATTGCATTCTACAAGGTACAGCCAGCATCATAAATTGATGAGCCGAGTTTGTTGGAATTGGAATAAAGAAAATTGAGTAAATAAATGTACATAGACAAATTGAATTTTTGAAAATGATTCAAATGCGATTGGTGTACCAAATTAGTTGCCAACCTTCCCACTCTTATTCTCCGTTAATGCGATGCACCATGTCATGTATATGGTAAATATAATATTTGAAATCGGGCCGCTAACAATAACACCCTTTAAGTAGATGGCGATAAGGTTTAAATTCCCGCTTAACATCAGCCGCCGGTTTTAATTTATCCAAGAAAAAAAAACACCGCCAAAAACTGTGTTTTATTTTATTTTACGAAGTTCATACACAAATATTTAAAAATTTTATGATCATTTTCGAAAGAACTTAATTTGACACATCTCTAAATAGTATAAAACAAAATGGCTATCCGCGTCTGTCTGTTTGTGTACTTATTTCTTCTAAGCTAGGTAAAGGATTTTGATAGAATTTTCACTACCATTTAGAAAACTTCTTCCGGAAGGCTAATATATATATAATACTGGCATATTACATTTATAGAAAGTAGAGAAAAGTCGATGGTTTGTAAGTCGTAATTTTTTTTTCTGGCATTAACTAACGCTGGCTTAACCTTAAGAGATACGTCAAATTAATGTACTTCGGAATTGTATATCTTAAAAGGGCCTCATAACCTCAAAACTTTACTCCAAACCATTTATAAGTTCCGAGAAACGCCGGATACATATCAGCTAGTAATACAAATAAAACCATAACCGAATAAATATTTCAACGCAATCAGATTTTAAAACCAAAAACGTATGATTTTGCATTGCAACCGATCCGAATGTCGGATTCGCTAAAGAAAATTCTGGAAATCTTACATACTAAGGAAGCAGAAAAAATATCTTTAGAAAGATATAGGTAGGTACCTACTTCATGTTATTTTATGTAATTTTTTTGTTCAGCTATTGACAAGCAGACTGTACTTGCATATTGAAACAGGAACTGTCCACGAATAATAATCAATTCACATGAATAAAAAACTGAATAAAAGAAAATTATGAAAAGATTTAAAAGGTCAATGATTCGTCTGTCTGGTCTGGCTTCGACATAAAACTTTTTAAACATAAAAATATGCTAATTTCAGTTGTGTTGTGTCCTGCGTAACTCTGGTTCAATGAACTTGGAACTCAAATTTGCTGTGAATTTAAATAACAATTTCAAAATTGGAAGTGTTCGTTTAGAGAATTCAGACAAGCTTTGGTACCAACATACAATATAATATTTTAAGAGAAAATTATTTTAATTACCATTTTCTAAATTGGAACTGTCGAGAATTCAGACTCTCACCATTGATGTATTTGGTGAGATATTAAGCGAAAAAACCGGTTTTGGTTATTTTACCTCCAATTAGTCAAATTTGATATCCAATTCTCTAACGCCGAACAACCAGAAACTGCCAAATCCGTTCCTAGAGCACTGCTACTCGCGTGATAATAGTGGAACACGAGATTTTTTTTGCGTATTTTTTGGGTCTGCACTAGTCTTTCAAATTTTAAATGATATTTTTGCATTATTTGTTTACAACTGTTCAGTTCCGATAGATTTTAATATTAAATTTGTCTGTTAAAAACACGGCCAAAGAAAATTTTGTAATACAATTTAAAAATTTCACAAACTACCAATTTTCACAGGAGTGTCTTTTAGATTATGAAAATCACCTTTAATATCAATAATTTAATGTTAATATTATATAAAAATGATTAATTGCTACAATTATTTCAATTTATCAGCCGCTACGCACCGGCGAGCCGAGCTTTTTCATTGATAAGAAGTTCTTCAAGAGTAAAGAGTGTGATTGTGTGTGAGCTTTCGGCGGAGACTATAAAAGGGGCGCTCGCCTACAACGGGCATCACTTTTCTTTGGGACTTCGATCACCGCACTGCAATCAAGGTGAGTTCATTTAACCTTCTTCCTTAACATCCACGTTTAATTTTTTTAATTAAATTAAGTTGTTTTGGGTACATTTTTGGTGCGTTTCATCCACCATGCTATTAAGTTAATTATCGTCTCCAAAAGTTACGTTAATTTTAGCATATGGCCTATTAACGTAAAGCCGCAAAAATTAGATATAAAAGTAATTATGATTAACAGTTAATAACTTAACTTTTTACTACAATAGTTGTGGTGAAAGTAATTTCTTTTGTGATGCGTATTATTTATTGTTGATGTGATTTGAAAAAGGATAAATTTGAATAGTTGATTGCCAACATCTTTATTGTATCTCCAAGATAGAAGAAAGACTAAATTTTAACAAGCTTTCTGTATGGGAATAACTTATTTTAACACTTAATTCCATTTAACTTTTAAAAATATATCGATAGTATTTATAAATTTTGGCTTAAATTGAAAAATTATCTAAAACTACTGTATAAGTAAATATTTGTAATTATTTTCGAAAATTCATCGTTTTCCGGTATCGAAAAATATTGCGTTTTTTCTTATTTTTTCTAGTTATTATTACTAACTCACTTATATGATTTATTATTTGAGATAGAATTCCCTCACCAACACAAAAGCCTTGCCTCTTTATAATAATATTTGTATAGCGACGTTTTGGTGCAAAATTACCTCGAGGGCATATGGTGAGGAAAAGCTTATTTATTTTTCTTTATAATAAACACTGTAAACATGCAAAAATAATTTGTTATGGTGATTTATTTTTGGGGTATTATGCCGTGTTGCGCTACCTCATTCTTTCGCCAACCTTTTGGACAGCTTTACAGTGTCTATCATCAGGCCAGACGTATTCAACTCCAATCCTCTAAGAGCTGGTATTACAGTATGACTTTACATTGTTTTCTGCGTTTAGTTTTAGTGTAGCCGTTAATTAGCATATACCAAGAACTATTCAGCTTAACCCCATCGTCTTTATTAATTTTAATGAATTTTTATGAATTTCAATTGCTTCCGTAATTAGGCGCCCTATATGTGTTTTGGATCTTCACAAGACTTGTGTTCTGATATTCTTTGGAGATCGCCCATTCTATCTGGCCTACGTAAACCTTGTTACTTCCCGAACAGCTGAGTTTTTAAACTCCATCTGTTTCAAGGGGAAACTTGGTTTTTGCAGGTATATCCTGGAAATTCTATCAGTCAAATTGTAAACATAAGACAAGAAAGGGCAGCCTTTTCGATCCGATTCGCCGATTGGTATGAGTTGGTTTTGTGTATACGGTGTGCTCTAGGATACCATATTAGAAAATGCAGGATTTTATCTTAGTTTTCCAGCTCCATTGTGAACTTAATTTTGTTATGGAGTGATTAAGATGGTCCAGAAATTCGTCCTGTTTCTATGTTCCGTGAGGCTAGTATGTATTTATGGTAAAAAATACATAAATTAAATAAAAAAATGAAAATAAACAATGTTTCTCCCTTCTATTAGAAATTGGGTTTAAAGCTTTTTTCCATGATTTATTTTAATTACTATTTTGATCGAATAATTTCGGACTCTTTTATCTTTTAACCGTGCCACAGTAAAATTGCCAAAATTATTCCATAGCTTTGCATTTTTTTTAAATTTCGTTTGCACATTTAAAACTAAGCTAAGCTTTAACATTCTAAGCATTTCTAAATAATAGTTTTAAATTTAGAAAGGAAATCTAAACACGAAATTTTTGGTAAAGCACAGTTCATTTAATTTAATTGGTCTAAACATTTAATAAAACAGTATTTAAGTCATTTTAACTAAGAAAATTTTGTAAGATAATTTTTTTAATTGGTTTTTAGATCGGTATTCCCATTCGTGTTGTTTTAGCCATTTCAAAAAGCGTGTCCCTTTGTCGTGAGGTTGTCACATCGCCGGCAATCTTGATTACACATTTCCTTTCTTGCGGCAATTAATTTCCTGGTAATTTTTCCTTTGTACAATGCCCCCTGACACAACACGGTGCCTATACCACATACACGGTGCCTACACGGTACCAAACGTAATACACCGCAGTCCCTACCCTATCTAGATGCCAGATGCAGCAGGTATACATTATATCATTATTTGCCGTGATTATTCGTAATTCGTGACCCAATCACGTGACTAGAAATTTCCCTGACCATTTTTTGAATAATGGTGAATTTTCGATTTAAAAACACATGTTTTCTCGCAATATATACGGTCGATCAAAAGCTATTCTTCTTTTGTCTTTATAAGGCTTTTGTACACTAGATTTGGCGATGATAATAATATAATTCACTAAGACAATAATATTCATATATTCAATGATAATAGAAGCTGACTTTGAGAAGATTCACGCATCAATGTTATACGTTTTAAAAAACATAACTTTTGCAGGAATTGTTATTCAGGAGCCTTCTGAAATTTAGATTTGTCTGCAGGACTAGTTGAGATATTTTCATTTTTGATGATTCTTGGCTTGTCATCCTCAGCCTTCCCATTTCATCTCTCGGAGACTTTTGTTTCTCTTCCCCAACCACAAATGCCATTTAATCATGCTTGAATTTCAAGTAATGCAATACAATATAGGGCCAGCCCTATGCGGACGCAATTGGAGCAGTCCGCTTCACAAAACGCCACACAAAAATATAAATCATCCAAATTTTATTGATTACAGTGATCACCTACCTAGGCGTCTACTGGTTTTGATAAGGGGCGGCAAATTCAGTTTGGCTCAAGGCCGGCCCTGATGCCATGCACTTGTCCAGCATGTTCCCACTTGAGTGACGATTTTGAGGCAGTTTGTGGCAGCCTGTGGTTAGCCTTTGTCATACTTCTCACCAACAGACACTTAGCTCTAAAAGTCTAATTCCACTAGAGTATTGCGTGAGTCGAGGTTATGTCTGTAATTTATTTACCTTTATCTTTCGTTCCACTAATCTTCTCATCACTTTTTCAATCTCGTAAGAAGACACCGTACAAAGCTTTGTGTGTGTTTGCTATTGTCACAACTTACAACGCAACGAGAGTTTAGTCTTTGCCTTCTCTATACATTTTCTCCCAAGCCTCCGAACCCTGGCCATTCTGCTCCAGTCCATCTAAGTCCAGTGCTACAATCTTCTTCCAAAAATTCAGTCCTTCTCTTCCTTGGTTAGCAACCGGGTCGCATCTTCTGGGCACCCACTTGGTCATGCTCAAGTCATGCTATTCGTTAGTTTTTCAATTGGCATCCTCCTCACATGGCCATGGCCAGTAAATCGCGGTGCTCAGGGCCCACTGATTCTCATAATTTTATGTTCAATCAGATTATTGAGTTAATATAATATTTTTTTAAGATAATCTCTGGAACTATACATAATCCACCTATTTTGAAAGAGATTAACTTATATGTCCCAGACAAGTATACTCGTGGAAGGTCCCATACCCTTTTTTATGCTCCAAAAGCGAGGACTTCTGCCTATCAGAACGCCCCAGTCAACAGAGCGACTGAACTGCTCAACGAGTCTGCATTGACCATCGACATTTTTAACGTAACCTACAGGCAGTTTAACAATTATCTTTTGACGTATGTCACAAAGTAGTGAAACTGACCTTTTTATGTGTTTTGCTATACTTTTTGTCTAATTTGTAATCTTCTCCATAATGTATTGGTGAATAACCGTTTTACGGAGAACATGAAAAATAAATAAATAAATAAATATACTTATATCTATGGTGATGTTTTCCATAAGTTTGTATATGTGTTGGTCTTGGTAGCATATGACGGATATATTGTCTCGAGGTTCATCTTTTATATCTAATTTGGTTAGATTTATTTTTTGCTCTTTCCTAACGATTTCTTTAGATTTCGATTGCCGATTCTATAGGCTGAGTTTAAAAAACTAATATCAGCCCCTGTGGTCGAGGAAGGTCCTCGACTATGAATCCGGAGATCGCATGTTCACCTAAATTTAATTAAATTAAATTGTGTTATTTCACGTTAATTCTTATTAAAAATAATTTGTGAATTGTATACTTGCGGCACGTTTGGGAATGCTAGTTACTCCGAGTATCGCCCTGGTGAAAAGTGACCATTAAGAATCGAAACGTTGCTTCAAATGGTTTTAGACGTGTTTGGTGACCATATCTGAATAGCCAGGCACATTCCCTTCTACATCTTCTTCGGCTCCTTCCCCTCGGAAAACAGAATATGGCAAAGGTCTAGTGAGAGAAGTAATTATAGGATGGGGTGATGCGCTTGATGCATTTATTAAGCCTTTACAAATAACTCAAAAGCACACAATTAAAGTTACATAAAATAGAAATATAACATTCCCAACTGACTTAACTACCAAACTAAAATATTTAATTCTGCAAACCATGAAGTACGTATTTAAAAAAAAGTGGGTGTGTCAAGCCTACGCAAGACAGAAGTGAAACTTCTAGTATTCCTCTCTCTCTATTTTCATTTCATCATCTCTATTTTCTCTCTTAGGTTAGTTTGAAAATTAGAGGTTAAATAATTCAACGACGAAGCATGGATTTGCTTGTTCTAATATTTTCTTATAGATGAATGACGTTCGATTAATGTATAGTTCCAAAAATTTTCAATTTATTCACAAGTATACAATATTACATAAATAACAATATTACAATTAAAAATTACAAAGAAATTACAATGACAATTTGCCAATCATGTGCCATTTTCATTGTCAATTTCATGAATATCATTTCCTAATGTCGTGATAATTGGGTTATGGTAACTAAAGTGCGAGATATATACATGAGCACTTAAATCCTTAATGAATCGTGCAAAAACTGCATCGATTGTTGTCCCGTGTCGGGAGAGAACGTTCGTGAGCGGCTCCCCCACCTCAACAAGCGCATATGGTGAGAGAGGGACAGTGAACGGTGAGCGGTGGTGGGGGTACCCGCATTTTCGTGTCGATCCTGACTCGGTTTTACTCCGTCCCCGAAAATTCATTACGCGCCTAAAGAAGTTTCACTTCAAAAATAATAATAATTTAGAAAAAAAAGGGAAATAGAATAAGCAAAAGGATTAACAATGTATTTTACACCACCCAAAACAAATTAATACAAACATATAGCAGTTTTATTGGTCCGCGTACTTTTAATCTTCTACCAAAACAAAGTGAAAAATAATGTTGAAACCACAGACATAGGAATTAATAGACGAGAAGATAATGGCGAGGGGTAAAATTAACTGTTGAAGAACGAAGGGAGTGAAGCTGACTGTGATTCGTCAATAAATCAAACAGTAAATAGGCATCTCGCATTATAATATCACCATTTACTTCTTAAAAGTAAAATCTGCTTTTGAATGAATAGACATTTTTACATGGGAGCGCAAATTACTCGCCACGTTATGAACAAATTTGCGAAGTCCAAATTCGGCAAAAAAATTCGGTTCTATTTTCAGAGTCGAATATTTCGTTTAAGTATTTAGTTACTTATAAATGTTCATAATTTACTTCCCAGCAACCAACCAGCTTTGTGTTTCGCGTCCAGACGTTTCTCGATGTGATAGTAACAACTGATTCATATTATACGATGTGAATATGCTTAAAATAAAGTAAAATAATGCTTATATATGGAATGTAATACGACAATTGGGTTTATTCTCTTTTTCACATCTATTTTTACAAGTTTTCATAGTACAAGTCAACATTTTGCCGTGTTATTTCGTAAAATGAACCGATGATGCCTCGACCATAGTTCGCACAAGAATGATGACGTCACGTTTTCAAATTTCACTTGAGGCCATACGCGAGCACAGCCGGCTCCAATGGAACCGGTATGGGGAGTGGGGATAATACGCTTTTAATCACTTAGGGCAGGTCTACTAATATTCATATGTCTATGGTTGAAACACTGTTTATATAAATTCTTTGCAAACCTTGTCATGTTTCATTTTTCAGTACAGCATTATATAAATTCTAAATTAACATCATTTGTATACTTAGAATAAAAAAACAAAAAGTAAGTAAAAAATTAATCATGAAACTTTATACTACACTCAAAACAAAAACAAAAAAATCACATCAAAATTAAATTACTATATCTTAACTTTAAAATTTACATTACAACTTGCTTGATGTTGTATTTTAGTATTTTATTTTGTTTAATGCGTTTATTTCTGTTCTTATTAAACAAGTATTTTTTTTACATTAACCACCTACAGGCAGTGCCTTTGTGGGCTTCCTTAACTTACATTTTTTAAAACATTTTATAGGTATGTAATTGTTTTATTTAAAAAAAAAGTGTCCTACATCATGTACAAACTTTGCAATTGAAACTAATAAAAAAAATTAAAACTTAGTAAAAATAAATTATTGGATAAAGAATGAAACGACACACGCCTTAAAAACTTTAAAAAATATCGCAAAGTCTTTTGTTCTGTGAAAAGGTAGGAGGCAGGTACTTCCCAACACGTGCGAGGTAAATACCCTTCCAAACTTACATTGAAATGAGGCCTTGCAAAGTTCGAAGTCATTTTTAACCCTTATCGCTAACAGCTGAAATTTGACTGCTTAAAGCATAAATTATTTTTTCCACTGACCTCCTTCTCGCTGGTGATTAATGACATAATAATAAATATTGGTACATATTTAATTTGGAGCGGTCAGCTGGGACGGACTGATAGGTAGGTACTTAGTTTGACCTTGTAAACATTTTGATTATACTTGATATTCCCAGCTTTATGTTTAACGGTTTCTTCGTATTTATTTAAATCTGAACGATTTGATGAAACAGTTCTTTGAATTTTCTAATTTGATTGATCTTAATGTTAAACGGTATTGAGTTAATAATGATAAACGGTAGTAAAAAATCCACTTTATTTTTGTGTAGCCGTAGATCAACAGCTGTATTTTTTTTATTTTGTACGAATACCAGTGGCGGTTCGTGACTTTTCAGTGAGCAAGAGTGGTAAGATTGAAAAATACGACATTATTTGTGTGTTGTATCTGAAAACATATTTTCAAAATTCAATGTTTTCAAAAATATATTTTTTTTATTTGAAGATCTTCAGGATTTTTCCAATTTGAGGATTCTGTACTTTCCACATAAAATTTGAATTTTGAAAAAAAAAATTCAATTGGCATTCTCCAATTTTCTCTAGCTCACTGAAAGTCACGGACCGCCACTGAGAGTACCAATTACTCAGTTGACTAAGTCCTCTTTCATGACACAAGCAATAATTTTCCGCTTACTGTGGCGGTAGTAAGAGATTTTCGAATATTGTCAGGTTATTCGTAACTCGGGAATTTTTTTCTGATTTTTCTGTTTCAAATGTTCATTTAAGACTTGCCTTATTGTCTTCAATGATTAAATGTTGCAATTTTAGTATTTACTCATTAAGTTATTAGAAATATATAAGAAATAAAAGGTTTACATTAGATCGACGATGATTTATTACATTCAATGAAGTAAAGCGCTTTTGGGTGGTGGAAATTTTCCCACCACGTTCACCACACAAGTCCATTCCATGTAAGTCAGTCCAAAAGTGTTTCCTCAGTGCAAGGAGTAATTCCAGAGTGGTTCCGTGTCATCTAAAACAATCAAACTTACACATTTCACTGAATTAAAATTTGCTTTGAATATAAGTGTCATTTTCAAAATTGGAACTGATTGTGTTAAGAATTCAGAAAAGCGTTAAAATAAGTAAGTACCTACCTACTAGTAAGATATAAAAAAATATTGAAAACGGAGTAATAATTCATATGTACAATTATATATACATAGTAACATTTCATTTTCATGAATATGTAGGTATCTTTATTTTTTATTTAAAGATGTACCCCCCATAACGTGTATGAGAGAGGGTGTTATTTCGATTTTTATTACTACTGTTGTTTTAATTATAATAAAAATAAAAATAAATTAAATTCTTAGGTACTTACAATTTTTGTTGTTAAAGTTTTCAATATATTTTTTTTTGTTTTGTTTTGAATTATTTAAAGTAATTTGTTAAAGAATTTTGTTCCTAGGTGTTTGTAGTTCTGTTGGAAAGTTTTTTTACACATCGGAGTCGGTAACATGTAAGTGGTGAGGATTTATTTAAAATATCTTCTTTAACTCTTGACAGGCCGAGAGATGCCAAACCAAACGTCTGTAACAAAGTGGGTCTTCCGACGCGACGACCCCATGATTTTTCGGTCTTATGGGCTTTTAAACTATAGAAAACCCAATTATTCAGTCAATTATTAATGGTAACTTGTGTATTTGCGCAGGAATACGTTAAATACTAAAATGATATATGTGGTGTATGGAAATAAGGTTGAGTATTTAAGCGATAGATGGCGCTAGTCATAAAGCTTACTCCAGAGTCCGTCAGATGTCGCTAGAGTCTAACAAGTACTTGTGTAGATGATATTGACAGGGAACAAGCTTCTTGAACCAGAGAATTACCAACCCTCGGGTAATGAACAGTGTAGATAAATCCAGTCCTATTAATTGTCACGTAAATAAACACGGTTATAAAAAAGAACTTTTTACTTTTTACAAATAGTTCCCAACAACGAAATCTGCATAGTAACGCAGATATAACAATATGTCAAGTATTTAAGGTAATATAAGGAGGATAGTAATTTTGGGAACTACCTACTCCCCCACTTGGCTGCGGGATAGTTAAAATCTATATTTTAAAAATTGGAACTGATTTGTAAAGAATTGAGAATTCGGAGATTTTCACGGGGTTGCGCAACTAATAAATTAATGCTTCAGGTGTGCTGAGGAGACGATCAACTGGTGTGTAAAGTAACGTGTGTTTGTTCCAGATGAACTCCCTGTGGCTCCTGAGCGTGGTGTGCCTGTCCTCTGTGGTGGTTCAGTCCCAGAGTGACACGTTCCAGTATCCCAAGAGGGACGGCCGCAGGAAGTTCTGCGGGAAATACCTGGCAGACACCCTCGCGGTGGTCTGTGATGGGACCTACAACAAGCTGTGGGACAAAAAGGACACCCCTTGCAAGGCTACAATTATTTATTTACTTTATCAATACTGCACACTGTACATTATGTATACGAGGTGAGACTGATCACTTCCAGCATTAAACCTTATAGGTCCATCAATCTTAATTGACTTATTACAGTACCTACCTACTCACACAGATGCACAACTTACATGCAGCATGTTTCGTTTGAGGGGTCATATAGCGCGCGCTGAAAACTGAATAAATTTGAAAAATTATTATAAAGGTTAAACGGTGAAAAAGTATTCGATTTGAATAATAAAATATCCACAAAAATTTAAAAATACGTATACTGAATATTCCTGTTTTGCAACCAACTCTCTTGGAATAAGCTGATTTTGAAACGCCTTATATAACACAACTGACAGCAACTTTCATACAAATCATAAATAAACCAAACACATACAAATCAACTAGGTGGCCATTTTGTCACGTGACCAAAAGATCTGTTTCTATTGGCTGAAAATTGGATGGAATAAGACGAGTTTGCAAGAAACAGTAATTTTTAAAGGATAATGTAAATAAGTAAGGGAATAAGTAGTTTTTGCAACATCGTATTATAAAAATAATGAATAGAAATATATTTATAAAAACATTTCATTCACAAGGCGATGCACTACGTAGTAATGCAAAATCGTGTGTTTTTGGTTTGAAAATTTGGTCGCCTAGAAATGTTTCAGATGCTTTAATTAAAGTGCTGCGAGTAGAATGCATCTTGGCCTTTGAAATAATCGAGTATTTTTCTAAGCCCTTTTGTAAAATAAAAGGCACTTTTTGGCCATGTTTTTTTCTTGCATAAATCAAAACAGGCGGATGGTGTCAAGCGGGAATTTAAACCTTATCGCCATCAACGTAAGTGGTGTTATTGATAGCGGCTCGATTAAAAATATTACACGACGTAGTGCATTGCCTTAAGTCAAAATTGATTTTAAAAATTATAAAAAATGGAATCAGCCAGTTTCGCGAAAATACCCCTCAATCCGCCTTTTGAAACTACACGTAGAAATAGTTACACAGCAGAACTTATACACAAATGAACTGTTTTTATTAATTGGATAGTAAAATTATTGAATATATAAAACTAAAATATTTATATATAACAACTATTTACGAAACCAAATGAAAAATTAATGAGTACGGAATAATAATTATTCTTAATTAACAATTTTTTTCATGAATTGTCCACCAAGAATAATTTATTAGCACAATATCGTGGATTGAATAGTTGTCTACATCAACGAAGTGTTATAAGTCCTATATTATTTTTATCACGTACTATTCCACGTTGAACTTTAGTTCAAACATTGAGAATCAATTTCCACGCAGCGGGAGATTTGTGCGAGAGGGGTGAACCACCCACCACCCACTACCCACTAACGTAATAATAATCGTAATAGCCTTAGAGAAAAAAATACTAGGCACAGAAAACACTTTCGACAAAGACGCAATCTCATTACTTATCGAAAAAATATTTTTTTTACAAAAATTGATTCCAATTACAATGCAAGTCAATTTCGCTTTTCAAAATATTGTGAGTGCAATCATTTAATAAGTTCATGTAATCTACACAAAGATATTAGAAGAACGAGATATGCTATGTTGGCCGCCGGACCGTAGCCGGAGTACTACCTAATTAGGGTACTTTGAACGGTATCGGGACGTGTACGCACAGAAATCTGTTCTATGTATTAGTGCGGATACCTTAACGCAAGCGAAGGTGTGCAGTAGTATTGGTGAACAAAACCGGCGACACTCGGCAAAACAATTCCACTCAGTACGAACTGCTCATAGCACATCTCGTTCTTCTAATATCTTTGAATCTACACATAGATATACCATCTCTAAGTCTAGCGATAGTAAGAGCAAGTAATCTACACATCGATACACCATCAAGTCTAGTGATAATAAGATCAAGTAATCCACACAAGTATATGTATATACCATCTATAAGTCTAGCGATAGTAAGAGCAAGTAATCTACACATAGATATACCATCTCTAAGTCTAGCGATAGTAAGAGCAAGTAATCTACACATCGATACACCATCAAGTCTAGCGATAATAAGATCAAGTAATCCACACAAGTATATGTATATACCATCTATAAGTCTAGCGATAGTAAGAGCAAGTAATCTACACATAGATATACCAACTATAAGTCTAGCGATAATAATAATATTTGAATGATTTCTATGGCGCCATTTTTGTGTAAAATAACCTGAAGGGCGCTGTACAAATATATAATATATTTTATTATATTATCACTTTATTATGGCAAACAGGCTGCATCCACAGATTTATCGATCACTAATACAAAACTATATGTACAATGTATTTGACCTGTGGTGCTGCGTTAGAATGTGCATATATTATTATTTATTTATATTCTACACAGACAAATAATATACAGGACCATACTTACGTGGCAAGTCACTTGAGATTAACACTTTTTATTGTTTATTAGGGAAATTTATATACAGTTCGCACGAAGACAACATAATTGGAACACATGTAATTGGAAATGCCATTATTAATTTTAATGATTTAAATAGATTTTATACGTATATGTTATAATTATAATCGAATTAACCAATTCCGTATTCGAAATTATTTAAAAAAATATCATTTCGATTGTAAAAAGCATTCGGTTTCATTCCCTAGTATCCTACTAGGTAGGTAGGTACCTACTTACTTACGGTTGTTTCGTCGTGTAAGTGCTGGCGAGATAAAATTTGTCACATACGGGTGGAGGATTGCATTAAAAATTAGTAGCTACGTTATAAGGGAAGATAACGTTTTTGTTCAATCAGCCTATTCCAGTTGCTATATTACATTCAATATTTTTTTCAGACTCGGAGCTGCAAGGCGATGACTATGCTTACGAGATGCCCGAGGAACTCACATGGCCAATTATCTCCCGCCAGGCTGCCAACTCGCTGCAGTTGAGGAACGATTACCATCGCCGCTTCCGACGAGGAGTCTGGGACGAGTGCTGCAGGAAGTCCTGCTCATTCAAGGAGCTGCAGACCTACTGCGGCTTCTTACCGTCCCTGCCGACATCGTCCACTTAAATACAGTCCATTCTGAGCTAGCTAAACCACCCAACTCTCAACAAGATTTTCATAACAAACGAAAAAAAACATTCAGCTAGTACCTACCCACTTACGTCAACCGAACGCTAAATAAAAAAAAAAATTGTTGAAAGTACCTACTTTGACGAAATACCTACATACCTATCTGTTGTTATTGTCCATGTTCACTTGAATGTCAAATTATCGATGTTAGAAATTTGATTATGTACCAGTCTGTACATGTGTAGGTATTATATGTGCTAATTGTATTTTAAGACTTTTTTATGATTTTTACGTGTGACAGCATTGTCCCGTTGCAGTGTTGCGCGCTTCGTACTGTCGTATCTTATGAATAAAAAAAAATCATTAAATTATTAAAAATGTTCAATGATAAGATATTTTTATGAAAAATAAAATTAATTATGAAGTGTAACTGAAGTTTTTTTTTAAATTTATCGAATGGCCGTTTAAAACGAAGTGTTTTGCCGCTGTTTTTTATAACATTCTCTCTTGGCTAGTTAATATCTCTAGTAAAAAGGGAATTTATCCACATTCAAAGGATGTTTTGTTCTAGCGCTATCCAACGTCTTTTCTTCTTAGAAATTAGCAAACTTTAATTGATTAAAAATTAAAATATATAGATAATCACCTCTAAAAAAAAGTCTGTACCCCACCACTGGCGAAAGCAGAAGTTCGTACTAGAAAAAAATATTACACCATAAATACAGAGTATGTAGGTACTAAGGTACCTAAAATGTGCCAGTTGCCACATTTTTTTTGCAATAATATTATTTTCCGCAATCTACACACTGTTTGGTTAATCTTAAAAAAAAGTTAAATAAGCAGGTAATTTAAAAACTTTACAAATTTACTTTTAATTTACTATTCCAAAGTAGGAATGTCGAGACATGAGCAAATAAGGAATATTAGCCATTTATTATCAGCTAATTTAGTTGACTAATACAGGACAAGGTGTCCGGGGGAAAGTGAGCTAACTTCGGGAGGTGATTCTAAATTATGGTAAGGATAAATTACTTTTTTTAGAAATTCCAATGATTATTTTCCCATACAAAAATATTTTTCACTTAAAAAATGATGTAGAATCACTCCCCAAAATTGGCGCACTTTACATACAGTACAGGCAATGACGTTGAGGAGGTTAGTTAGAAGATAATAATAATACAAAAAACTAAAACAATTTTACATTTGAATAAATTTATTCTCAGCAAACAACAGGAAAGCAATAAAATTATAATATTTATATGAATATAATTACGAGTTTTACAGCCAAATCTGTGGGAGATTGCATGCACGATTTTATGAACAACTTTCAATCTAAGCATAATTAGTCCAGTCAGTGGGGGATAAAAAAGGGCTCCACCTTGCAAAAGGTTAGGTAGTAGCGATTTTGATATATGTTGTTAAGATTGGGACTCTAAAGAAAAAAAAAAGTTTTCGACCTTGGGAGGGTCGAGCTCGATCCGCCATCTTGGATTGAAGGTGCCAAAATTTGTTTTTTTCAAAATAATTGTGAAGTCGTCGTTTTTACAACCAAATTGTTTAAGACAAACTTAAAGACAACTAAATTACCTACATTTTTTGTAGAAAGTTTTTTTTTGTAAGTCTAATAGGTAACGAGTTACAGCGGTTGAAAGAAGAAAATTTTGACAAAAAATTGTAAAACTCCAGTTTTCTTGATACATTTTGTACGAACATATTACACAATATCATTTTAACGTATTTCTACGTTACAATATACTTATATAGCATCATCCGTGTGCTCGATGACGTTGATTTGTTATAGTGGGATCCTAGTCTACAGCTGACTTGGCAACACTGATTGAGTCGGGGTGGTTACAGGACGTTGCCTGGATGCTCGGTCACTCAGTGTGCTCGTGCGCAAAGGTACGAAATCATCATTTTATGGTGTTTTCGAACAACTTCCAGAAGGCGTGCAACTTGAAGGTAGCAAAATTAATGTTGTAGATGGAGGATATCTTTTACATAAAGTTGTATGGAATCGGAATGATTATTTTGGGTCAATTTGCGAGAAGTACGTTCACTATGTAAGAAATCACTATGGATCATATGCAGTCATTGTTTTCGATGGATATCCGCTTGATGATGGTGAAAAAAATACGAAAACCGCAGAAAGACTTCGCCGATCGAAGAAGCACATGTCTGCAGATGTTCTTTTCGATGAAATAATGCCAGTTCAAGTTTCACAAGAACGATTTTTAGCCAATGAAAATAACAAAGTCCGTCTGATTTCGATGCTTACAAAGCAATTTATACAGGATGATTTTACAGTTAAGCAGGCTGAAGAAGATGCTGATGAGTTGATTGTCAATACTGCGATTTCCTTGTGTTCATCATATGACGCTGTTTTCATTATTGGCGAAGACGTTGATCTCCTAGTTCTGCTGACAGCATGACAGCATTAGCACCACAACAAAATAGTATATATCTTCGCAAACCCGGTAGAGGCAAAACTTTTGAAAGATTGTATTCCGCGAATAGTGTGAAATACAAAGAGGCGGCTGAGAATATTCTGTTTCTTCATGCCTTTAGCGGCTGCGATACAACATCGTCCTTCTTCAACCAAGGAAAAAATAAATTTTGTTCGCTTGTGCAAAACGACACAAGACTCAATGCCATGATAAGAATCTTCAAACAACATGATGCAACACCAGAAGACATAGCAGTTGCAGGAACACGCTTTCTTGTTGCTTTATACGGGGGTGACATGGATAAGGAAACCTTGGAAAAAGTCCTCTACAAACGTTTCGCAAAGTCGACAACAAAAAGCAAATTCAATCTTGCCTCTTTGCCACTAACGAACGACGCTACACGGTACCATGCATTTAGAACGTACCATAAAGTCCAAAAATGGTATGGAATCCAAAAAAATCCAGAAAACTGGGCCGGGAAACGTGACATCAACGGGCTTGTTCCAGTAAGAATGACAAAGAAACCAGCACCCGAGACTTTATTAAAATTTATTTCATGCAATTGTAAAAAAGGATGCGGCGTTGCATGTGGCTGCAGGAAAGCTGGATTGAAGTGTTCTATTGTATGTGGGTGCTGTAATGGTCAAACATGCCGAAATTCGCCAGAGGTTCACATCGATGTCGAGGACGAAGAAGAAGAGATTTTGTCAATGGAAGCCCAAATATCACAGGCAATGAGTTAGATGATGACATTGATGACGAAGACTGTTATTAAGTAACATAATTTATAGTAACATAATTCACAGTAATGTAACATAATTTACTGTAGCATAACGCTGGTATATCTGTGGAGTTGACCTACTGGGGATACCACAATAAAAAAAAAATGCGCAATGTTCTCTACCTCATGGTGGTGTGGAAATGAGTTAACAAAATTATTATAATTATGTAATGAATAACCCGCAAAAATTACAAAGTTGGGAATTTCATCACTTTTTTGAAAAATATTCACATTTCCGCCACTGTAACTCGTTACCTATTAGACTTACAAAAAAAAACTTTCTAAAAAAAATGTAGGTAATTTAGTTGTCTTTAAGTTTGCCTTCAACAATTTGGTTGTAAAAACGACCACTTCACAATTATTTAAAAAAAAACAAATTTTGGCACCTTCAATCCAAGATGGCGGATCGAGCTCGACCCTCTCAAGGTCGAAAACTTTTTTTTTTCTTTAGAGTCCCAATCTTAACAACATATATCAAAATCGCTACTACCTAACCTTTTGCAAGGTAAAACTCCCCACTGACTGGACTAAATGGAGAAAAAATATATTTTTTAAATGTTTTATGTTCATTAAAATATTATGCCATTTACATATATGAATTTCAAAACTTCAAGGAAAGTATTACCTCTGATACAAAGATCAACATTTTGAACATACATAGTATAAATTAAAATATATTTTTATATACACATTATATGGGAATAAAAATTTACTATGTGGTCACTAACTAAAAGCTTAAACATAAAATACAAACTATAGTAGTACTAATATTTTAAAGAATATAATCACGGATTTCATATAAATTTTATAGCTAAACTAGTCTAAATTATCGATAATTTTCAATGAGCCCTACATAATTATTTATATTTAAAAAGACGTTATATGCAATGATCATAGATACATCAAATTCCTATATTATTTGTAGTTTTAACCCCTGGAAAACCATTCGTGCACTAGAGACAAGATTTTTTTCCCGCCGAAAAACTGTTCATGCACTGTTGGCATTGGAATTTCATCCTAGCTGGAATTTTTTGATATGCGATTTAAACCTGTATGCCATGAGAAAGTGCATGAATTTTTTTAAAAGAATCGCTTGGACTTGAAGTTCATTTTTGATTTCCCTCAAAAAGGGTCTGGTGTTCCAAAGGTTAAGACACGTACACAGTATAATAAAGATTAGAAATGTGCAGATATTAGAACAAGAGAGGAGTAATTATAAAAACTACTGAATATGAGAAAAGATTTAATTTAATCATAGAATATTTAAAGCGGAAACAACTTGGAAATTACATTTAATGGTAAACATAAAATAATTCATAATCTGCTCTTTCAGAGATGGCGCTAATTTAATTATTCTATTTAAATACATTATGTATTTAAACAAATAATTCGTCTTAATATTTGAAAGTATAACCTGTAAAAAGTATATTTTCATAAAATAATTAAATTAACGCCACCTATGAACGCGTAGATTATACTGTACATTATGTTTGTCCTTAAATAATATTCATACATCTCGCAGGAAAAAGATGTGTCCTAGAAAACAAAAAACACTTCATTGTTACACATATTTCTTTCCATTTATTAAAAAAAAATTATTTAGCTTAGCAAGAATGATTAAATATTCATTCTTATATCAAAGTAGGGATATAAACACAATAATTGGGAAATAAATAAATCAGAAAAATAAATTGGTCTTTGAAAATTATAAATTGTTGTTCTAAAATTGGAAATAACTACTACTAAACTCTAAGACATTATTTGAATTATTGTTGGAAAAAAAAGTTTACAAATGTTTTACATTTTTTATAAAAATTAGGCATAAACGAAATGTAAAGCAGTCACGTGAAAGTTAGCAATTAGGAGTTGTGTGTTGTATTACAACCAATAAGCGCGATTTTAATGCGATTCAAAAATAAGTTTTAGACTTATTTTTGAAAATTCACATTAACTATCCACTAAGTAATAAATTTAACATTGTATCAAATGGATAGGCAAATACAGTCATAGGCAGCATTCTCATTAAAAAATCACTCACACTATTAAGCTAAAACCATAAATACAGTTCTGACCAGCAGATTGACTTATGGCATTCATGGAAGAATGAGAATAAAGAGTAATCAATCGAAGGATTACATTCAAGCCTGATACCTGATGATGAGCTCCTCAGTGAGTAGTCTCAACCTCCTGTGACTTATAAGCGTGCAGTAAAGGCTGCTGCGGACTTGGGATATTAACTTGCTGCATTTGAACAGGCTGCTTGTTAGGGGTTTTCTTATTCGTTTTGGCCGTCTCGAGCTCGGAGAAATAATTAGCGAGGCGGTTTTTAATAGCGCAGAGCGCACTGCCGTTGATTTCCTCATGGAATATACTAGTGTACCTCCACTGCTTCACTGCGGGGCCGCGCTTTTTATCATTCTTGTTTTTGTTCTTGCCATCCAGGGATTCCTCCTTGATGGATTCCGGAGTGTGGTTGGGCATGGACTGCAGGATGACGTATGTGTTGGTGTCTGCGTGTGGGTGCGGGGGCGGGAGCTGCTGCACGCTGCCTGGCTGCACCATCACCTGCCCCTGCTGGTAGTAGCTCATCTTGTCCGTGTGGATGTAATTGCCCACGCTGAGGTGCTGGTGAGGAGAAGGATACTGCGCCTGCGTCACCATGGCTTGGGCAAAGTAGTTCTCCGCTATGTTGATCAGGTGCCCGCTGCCCGGGTACTGTAGGGGACAGTGGAAGGTCTCATTTCCTGAGGGGCCACCTATTTCTTGATGGAACGCATTCTGGATTATGGTTGTAGGCTGCTCTGTTTGAGGAGCGTTCTTCTTCCCCTTGGACAGAGTAACAAACGTATAATCCGGATCGTACGTCTTGATGTAATCTTTCCACATTTTAGAAACGTTAATTTCTAACCCTGTAACTTTATCTAGGCGGATGTAGTCTCTGAGTCGATGAGTATGTACGATGGAAAATATGTGCTCTTTGATTTGCTCGATTATTTCAGGAGCCAGACGGACTTCACCGGCTCTGTTTCCGCTGTTCTTGCCTCGGTTATCGCTGGGGAACATAATTCCATCGTCCATCTTCTTGCAAAGTACTCGAATCTTCCGTTCCGTGATGGCGTGGATATTTTTGAAAGCATTCTGGCATACCTGAGTTTCCCTTCCGCGGACTCTTACAAAATATTCGAAGGTACATGTTCGCCTGCTGCTGTCCTTCTTTCTCTTTCTTTTAATGTCAATTTGCCTCATTAACCCAAAAAGATAAGAATTCTGTTCATCGTGAGTTTTTAAAGTATAAAACCCTTCAAAAGTCTTTAACCTGACTTGCTCGGGTACCCTTAAGAAGCACCGTCGTCTGCAGCGGCAATCTGGACCTGGTTTCTTTTCGGCGACCAATTTTCCGTTAGTATTTATATGTTCTTTCCCCGCTATTCGAAGTCGCTTTTGTTTCTGTTTGTGCCATTCTGAAAATGGGAAAACATCTTCATATTAATTACACATACGTAAACGTAAGGGCATACCAACCATACAGGTGAGTGAAACTATATATTTATAATTAGCGCCAATCACAAAACACCGCAACAGGGAATAGGCGCTTAGAAGGAAGTAAGTGGTAAAAAGAGTTCACGAAAACAACAACGTTTTTTATGGCAACAGTGCAATTAAACTCACATTTAAACACTTTCTTAAAAACGCTACATATATGGTACAATATAATTTTCAAACCTTCAGGATTTCGGGTCCGTTTTTTGGGTGTTTTTGGAGATTTATGTGATTTACATTTACGTTCAGAATTGGAGACATCCGCCATTTTACGATCACTGAGGTTTTGCTCCGGTGTTGTACTCTCAAAACTCAAATGTCAATATCAAAAAATATTGTTGAAAATACTTTTCTGATTGAATCGATCCGAAATTTACCTAATAAATTTATAAATAATTTATCATCATTGCAATATGCGAATCACCCACTCTAATAATAAGGAAAACTGAAAAATTTGAATAAATTTGAAAAAAATTGTCACAGTTTATTTTATTACAATAGCCACACCATTATCATTCTGCAATATTCTGCAATCGCTGCAATTTGCTGTCAGCTGTCATTCTACCACTGTCACATTTTGTAAAAATAAACCTGATACGACAATAATAGACCGATGAAAATTCAACAAGATACTTGAATGAAAGTCAAAAATATTATACTGCAGCTTAAAAAGATAATCGGCAGTCAAACACACATGTTATTAAAATCCCGGCCGGTATAAGACACTGCCCACATTATTTAACTTTTATTTTACACAATGGCAAAAGAGTATGTGAAAGTTCGTTCTTTGAAGAATTTGTGAGTAAATTAATTTTATAATAGCTTTGTTTTTAGGTATTTCTATTGATTGCGATTTTTTACAGCTGAATCCATCCACACATCCAGAATTACTGGACATGGTTAATACGCACAAATTAAAAAAAAAAAACTTTGAATCAGTAAGAACAATGAGAAACAACTATTTCAGTAAATGGAAATTGATGCATTTTTAGTTATTTATAAACATTGACAATGTAATATTGAATTAATTTCAGGAGTTTCTTCAAAAAGAGAATAATAATAATACTAATATATGGATGATTTATATAGCGCCGTTTTTGTGCAAAATCACCTCAAGGGCGCTGTAGAAATATATATTTTTTGTTCAGGAAAATACACTGGCTTCAATAATACTGCAGAACTGATTTATTTGCTTCTGGGATAGCATAAATTTATACCAATTTGTATCAAATAGCTAATGTATTATTTCCATGTCCGGTGACTGAAATAGTTGTTTCTCATTGTTATTACTGATACTAAGTATTTTCTAAATAATTTGCGTTCATTAATCGTGTCCAGTAATTCTGGCTATTTACCAAAATAACAATACTGTGAAATTGCAATTGGAGCTGTCTGCTCTGGACGCCGACTTGCCAAGGAGCCAAGGAGCTGATAATACCTAACCCAGCGCCGTTGAGGTTTATCTACTAGATCCAGGCGCCTGTTTGGCTCAGGGCCTACCCTGGCTAGGCTGCTAATGAGCAGTAAATAATAACTTCATATCTTTTTGTCTTACTGAATGAGAGTTTCCCCCTCTGTTGTGTTGATGATTGAAAATCTAATGGTGGTATGTAATTTGTTTGTTCAAGATGCATTTACGAATTATCAAAACATCTACTGAGATTCAAATTCGAAATGGAATATCTGCCAATCCAACTCAAAGATATATTCCTCAAATTAGCCGGTAATAGGTCCTATTTGCTGGAAGATGTGGATCTCTTGAGGAGTCTGCTCCATCCATATGTAGAAGACATAACCTTTGCTGATTGCGTTGTGAGAGACGACATGCTCGACGCTATAGGAGTGTGCAAAAAAATTAAAAAACTACAAATGCGAACATATAAAGGAGTTACTTCTGGAGGCAAGTTATTTTGCTCCGCTTAAGCAATTGTTTTTTTATACTACTGATTAATTATACATTTGTTGGAACATTTTTTTGTTTCACTCAGAAGAGAAAAATGGCTATCAATGCCTAAAAATACATAATAGAATAATAAAAACTCGATAATTTAAAAAAAATTTATTTAATATTTGTAAAAAGATAATTCCTTTCTTTCAGGTTTCACTAGGCTATTTCCCAAAATACCCGAACTAGAGTATTTAATAGTGAGGAATAGTGATTTGTTCAATGATAACCTAATTGAAATCCTGACAGATAGCTGTCCAAGAATACATACTCTCGACTTGTCCAACTGTTCCAACGTCTGTGACCTCTCCATGGGCAGATTATCCAACTTAAGTTTGACTGCTTTAACCGTATCTGGCGCCAATGTAAGATGACTATTTGAATTACTCTAAAAAATATTTCAATTCAATGATCGTATACACTTGTTGTCACTTTATCGCTAATAACAATAAGTGATTCACAGAGATGTAGGAATTGTATACACTTGTTGTCACTTCATCGCTAATAACAATAAGTGACTCGCAGGGATGTAGGAATTGTATACACTTGTTGTCACTTCATCGCTAATAACAATAAGTGACTCGCAGGGATGTAGGAATTGTATACACTTGTTGTCACTTCATCGCTAATAACAATAAGTGACTCGCAGGGATGTAGGAATTGTATACACTTGTTGTCACTTCATCGCTAATAACAATAAGTGACTCGCAGGGATGTAGGAATTGTATACACTTGTTGTCACTTCATCGCTAATAACAATAAGTGACTCGCAGGGATGTAGGAATTGTATACACTTGTTGTCACTTCATCGCTAATAACAATAAGTGACTCACAGGGATGTAGGAATTGTATACACTTGTTGTCACTTCATCGCTAATAACAATAAGTGACTCACAGGGATGTAGGAATTGTATACACTTGTTGTCACTTCATCGCTAATAACAATAAGTGACTCACAGGGATGTAGGAATTGTATACATACGCACCAATACACAATTGCCTCAAGTCTAATTGCGCGACCTGTGCACTGTACTACCGCTGCAAACTATCTTGTATCTATAAATATTAAGAATGGTGCCTGCAGTTGTGTTTTATACAAATCTATAGTTTATTCCTAGATTGATGAAATTTTGCACACTTGACCTTCAAAACTAGAGGAAAGTCCACATGAGATTTCGAAAAATCACCGAAATCCCATTTTCCCACCCCAAAGCAGATTTTGATATTTAATGATGAAATTTTGCACACTTGATGTTAAAAATAAAAATAAAATTACAACTGCCTACATCTGATTTCGAAAAACTCTGCTTAAAGCCCGTGTAACGCCGGGTACTTCAGCTAGTATGAAATAAAATAATATTTTTATTTTTTGAATTATCAAATGAGTTAAATCTCAAATTGTAATATTTAATCATTGAAACAGTTAAAAATAACGTAAGTTCATATGGTTGAATTAGCTCAGTGGTCAGAGCACTTCCCCGGCAAAGAAGAGGTCCTGGGTTCAATTCCTAGATGCAACTGATTTTTTTCTATTGACAGTCCTTAATATTGCCTTCAATGATTGAATATCTTTATTTTGACTTATTAATAATTACATATCTTTTTTAAGCCTGTGACAGACCACACTATATTTTTGTGGCTTGGCCTATTTCAGCATATCGCTAACCATGGTAGTGTATTGCGAGCGATATGCTGAAATAGGCCAAGCCATGATGCGTGTAGCGTAATGTGTCACCTACCTTAATTAACCAAAAGTATTTTAAAATGAAAAAGATATCTTTTTCAAAAGTTGTGCCAGTTTACATTATTTTTTTTTCAGATATCAGATATAGGTGTATCAAACCTGTTGCATGGAAAGTGTGTGGAGACAATTTCAGAATTAAACGTGACCCGTTGCCCTGTAACCGACCTTTCATTTATGATGGTGATTGGAAAATGCAAGAAAATATCCGTTTTCACATTGAAGGATACAAAGTTCACAGGTGAAATATACTTTTATAAATAAATTTACCAAATCTACTCTAACGTAACAATTGTAAAACTAAACTTACCAAATCTACTCTAACGAAACCATTTCTGCACATCAGTAGTTAGTACCAAATTATATTCTTTTAAATTCGACCATGATTGGGACTTCATTTCTTCAATGAAAATTGATCTCTGCTTTACGACATACAAAAGGTAAACCACTGATAGCCCTGTTTTAACCTCTCCCTCTTTCTCATAAATAATGCATATAGAAAGAAAGGTTAAAATTCTGCCGTTGTAGAATTCGAATGTTATTAATCTTGAAAAATTACGACGTCTGTCAAACAGTTAAACAAAAGAAATTCACATATGAAGTAAAGAATTATTAATTAATAAAAATAATTTTGGTACCTACTTTATCGTTTCATACTTATCGGTTGCAATTTTGAAAATTAAAAGTTCATTGAACTTGAATAATTTTACGCTATATCCAGGAATACAATTTCAAATCACTTCACGCACGCCCCCACGCACCGACAACCGAAATCGGTATGTTTAATGTATATTATCTATATAAATAAAAATGTAAATGTTCATTTGTTCAAAATCTTATATCTCCGAAATTTGAATATGCGTTTGTTATTATATACCTATATTATATAGATGTCACCTGTGAAAGGTAAAAACATGCTTTTTTTTAAAAAAAGTGCCATCTGTTGGACAAATGTGCTTTTTTAAAAAAACAGCGCCATCTGTTAGACGTAAAAGCAACATTCGCTATTGTTTCTCAATCTGCACAGACAAACTGAGCCACAGTAATGTGTAGAATAATATAATATTGTGTTGTGATATTATATTATACTTTTTAATATGCAGATATTTTTATTTGATTTTACATATTGTGTATCTCTAAGTGTTATAAAACAAAGTAGCTACCCGCATCTGTCTGTCTGTGCGCTATATATTTAATACATGCATATTATATTTATAAAACATAAAGAAAAGTCTGTGGGCAACGCCAGGTACGCACCAGCTAATATTTTAGTATAATATTATTTTATTTATATTACACATCTTCTGGCCGAGATTCACAGATATTTATATTAATGGTACAAGGTTTGCTTCTTATAATGTTATATTGTAACAACGAGTATTTTACAGAGTTCGTTGGCTAACTAGAGCCGTGGACAGAGAGAGCCAAACTACCAACTACAGCGGGTTACATAGGTGTTTCTATCTCCCTCATCTTCTGTGTCTGTCACATACTACGGAAGTCAAAACAGACTCTAAAACCTTTTTACAATTTTATTTATGTATTAATTGTAAAAAATACTTATTATTGCATTACATATAGCTTTGTATGTACTGAATATTTTTATGTTATATTATTGTACTAAATTATTTTATTACAGTAAAGAGCACATGAAGTGAAATCTAACATTATTATATTATAACTTCAATCTAAGGAACATAATTATATTCTTGAATTAGGTAAAATAACTTATTAATTCTATAAATAGTTTAAATCAGTGTTGGATGCTGGAAAATTATTTCTGAGTTATTAATTTACTAAAATGTATTCAAATCTCTTCACCACTCTACTTCTTGCAATGAGAATCAAACATTCGCCCGTGTTATGACGATACGCCTTATCTCCGAAAAGCTAGTTTTGAGACAAATGACTTTCAAATTTTTTTTATTTTCCTTGCAAAATAACAGTAATAACAATTTAAAATGGCGAGTTTAGATTTACCCTACATTTAAAATATTATTAAAAAATACAAATACATCATAATTTTTAGTAGAAAAATTCTTAAAAACATGTTCTATTGGAATATTTAAAAAATATGTATTTTGGTCTGTAACGGCAAACGCTGTATTACAAGATACGGTATTTAACCATGGGCGTTACTTGTAAAGATATGGCAGTATGCTGCATGTAGAGATGCGGCATTTTGCCATTGCAATAAAAAATTATGCCTATAATGCCATTATTCTGTATGTGAAACTGTATGGTAAACAGATCGTTCAAGGAAGGTGAAATTGGGTGAAACTAACAGGTTCCTATTTTTAGGAACAACCTACAATTTTGTTATCACTATTACCAACTCTGTACTGTTTATAAATACTCTTCTATAATCATCTGTATGTTTGTTTACACTTATTTGCCATATTTGTTAATGTAAGTTTGTCTATTCCATATAACTGCAGTTTTGTTTTAAAAAAATGTAAGTAACTAATTTTGAGAAAAAATATGTACTTTTAAATGGAAAAAATGCCTGTTATTGTACACAGGTTCCCATTTTGATGTACACCCTACAATTTTGATTTTACTATCACCAGCCCTGTCCTGATTATGTTAGTCACTCTTCTAGAATCGTCTGTATGTTTGTTTACTCTCATTCACTGATTTTTTTATAAATAAGTTCGTTTCTTCCATGGAACTTCCATGTAACTGTAGTTTAAAAAAAATGTAAGAACTAATTTTAAGAAAAAATCTGTACTTTTATATTGCCAAGATCACCTGATAACCTTTTACCTACCTTTTCATAATAACTCACTATAATGTGTTTATATGTTTATAAAAATAGTATAATATCTGCCATAAGTAGATATATACTATTTTACACGGAATAGCTAGTTATATTCAGATGAATTATTTTTAATAGTATTCTTAATGATACACCGGCGAACAAGACTTCAATGGGTGAAAGACAGATTTATAACTAAAAAAAACTGAAACTATCAAAACCATGAAAATAGAAATAAATTGGCAGAAATTGATGAACAGATATTAGCTATATTATTATATTAGTGATGTTTTAATTTATTTAAATTTATACGAACCACGAAATAATCCTAACAAACTATAGTGTGTCAGTCGTAAAATGTTAAATAATATTTTTTAGAAATTAAGATAAATGTTCGCTTTCTTTAATTTCTATACATTTTAAGTACGATGGGCGAACGGAAGATGTCAACCCATATATGTTTATAACTTTTCCGCACTCTAGCGATTCAAAATAAAAATCTTTACATTTTACAACCCAGTATAGAGCGTGGATGTTTGATTGTGTGCCCAAGTTCCTTCAGAACATGGTGCAATTGCAGAGGACTCTGGAGGAATCAGATTTTATTCTAAATTGTAATTGAAAGTATTTTCGTTTTGCCTTTATAAACCAAAGTATTATTTGAAAAAATAATGTTCTGCCAGAACACACTTTTGTGAATTCTATTAAAAATACATGATAAATTTGTATTAATTTAAACAACATTTTAAATGAAGAATCAATCTAATCTTTCACCAAATTTAAAATTGTAACTACATTAGTTTGCAAGTAAAATAATAAAATGTTCAAAAAAGTTTATCCCAAAAACCTGAATTTTTGAGATACAGCATATTGCCACAACATGGACTAACACGAAACGCGCTCCTGGCAGAGGTAGCTGCCGAGGCCAATTCGTTGAAACACAAACACCTATGTGCCCGCACACTATACCGACTCCCGCATGGCATCAGTGTTTTTATGGAAAAGAGTATTTGTGGGGTTGTCCTGGCAGAATGCTGTATTTTAAGATACAATGTTGTTATCATATATAAATTTTTCAGATACAGCATTGTGTCATTGTCAATCCATATGATGTAACTCGACGAATTGAATTAGCATTGTAAAGCCAAAATACTGTATCTATAAATACATCATATTGCATATTATTATTCAAATACTATTATCTAAAATTATTTTATTATGCATGATTGAAAATGAAATAAAGCCGTGAATTGAAATAAACATTGCTATGTGACTCATTTGATAATTATCTTTTACAGGCGACAATGCAGGTCCCAACATAACAAATCTGAAGCAGCTGACCTGGACCGTAACGTTGTAATGGAATATATTATTGTGCTGATATACACGCTTAGATTTCCTACCACTGCTTTCTTTAAAATTAGATATGTAATCTGGAATTCACATGTTCCCTTGAGTAGTAATTATTATTTTTAGCTTATTAGTTAATATATTTATTTAAGTTTTTATTCTGGCAAGACTGGGTGGATGGTGCAATACTCAATCTCAACATTGCATGAGCTAACATGACACATAATAACAATTAAATAATTTAAAAAAAAAAAAAAAAAACAACAACTTCATTTGTAGATTGTGTAATTTTTAATTTCTCTTTAAAACGCTATTTTAGATTTTTTTTCCATTTAAACTTCTCTAAAAAATATTGGTTAACGTTTATTTATAGACACTCTTTTCCTATAACTTCTTGATCGCCAATGCAAAATATTCACCGTACATCAGTTGATTGTATTTTCGTAATAACTTACTTGTTTTTTTGCAAAATTATGTTTTTGTAAATTGTACCGTCGTACCAGATAATGTGTTTATACATTTATACAAAGTGTGTATAATCGACCATAAGCTGTTTCCCCAGAATATCTAGTTATATTCAAGGAAATTATTATTTTAGTGTATCCTTAAGGATACGCTGGCGTTTTAAGAGATTAAACCTCTATAAAAATAAGTTTGTTAAGGCGATACACTACGTCATGTAATATTTTAAACTGAGCTGCTATCAATAATAACCCTTACGTAGATGGCGATAAGGTTCAAATTCCCGCTTAACACCATCCGCCTGTTTTGATTTATGCAAGAAAAAAACATGGCCAAAAAGTGCCTTTTATTTTATTTTGTGGATGTTCAGGCATAAATATTTCATTTTTTTTCAATAATTTTATAAATAACTTAATTTGCCACATTATACAATAAAATCATAACCAAAAATGGGTTCGTAAGTAGGAAATTTTGAACTTTAAAGCAGTTTTCACAGGTCTTTACATTATTTTTTAGTGGGCTTATAAAAAGACTTATCAAAAAATACTCGATTATTTCAAAGGCCAAGATGTATTCTACTCGCAGTATTTAATTAAAGCATCTGAAACATTTCTAGGCGACCAAATTTTCAAACCAAAAACACATGATTTTGCATTACTACGTATGGCATCGCCTTAATGTTTTTACTTAGAGACATTGTGCACTTGAGGCGAGTTAAAAAAAAGACGGCAATCTCCACTATTGGTCTAAAATCTGTTAGATATAGCGATAGATAGAAAAACAAAAATACTATTGACAGCTGCTGCAAAGGTTTCGGAGCAAAAATGACAATATGTTATACATTTTTGAATTAATATATTTAGTTACAGAACAAATTGGCAGTATTTGTTTGGGCCAATCAGAGAGCCAGTAATATAATATTCAACATGGCCGCCCTATACAAAGTGTGAACCGAATATTGTAACCTAAAAAAATGGCGTTTTCAGTTCCTAACAATACCGGGTTCATCAATATTTAGTAAGGATTTAGACGGCCGGCATAGTCCAGTGGTAACGCATTGGACTGCCATTCCGAAGGTCGCGGGTTCGAACCCGGCGTGCGCAAATAAATTTTATTTGATTAATTTGTGTTATTTCACAATTAATTAATTAAAATAATATATAGTACGTTTGCGGCACGTTCCAGAGTGGAAGATACTACCAGTATCGCCCTGGTGTAAGACCACCATTCAGAATTGAAACGTTGCTCCAAATGGCTTTAGCCGTGTTTAGTGACTAGATCTGAATAGCCAGGTACTTCCCTACCTCCCTCTTTCCCTTCCCCACTTACCTTCAGCCTCACAACATCCCCCAATTGGGGATGCCATAGTCTCACTGGCTCCAGACGGGAGCAGTAGGGACTCTTGTGAGGTATTCACTATAAAAAAAAAAAAAAAAGGATAATATAAAATTCTCAATAATCCTGTTAAAATACCACATTAGATAATAGATGTTGTACATAATTCTTAACTCGCTGTTTTGAGAAAACAAGCATTTAGCCTTCGGAACAAGGGAAATCAAAAATGACTCTATTAAAAAATATTATGCACTTTCTTATGGCATACAGGTTTAAATTGCATATCAAAACATTCCAGCTGGGGCGAAATTCCAATATCAGAAGCGTATGAACGGTTCGTCGGCAGAAAAAAAATTCTTGTCACTGGTGCACGAACAGTTTTCCTGAGGTTAAGTTATGTACCAACTTTTAATTACGAATAACCGGTTTTTAAGTTTATTTCCAAAATGGTAGCAGTAAACTTATTTTGCCAGAAATTTCTGTTCTGGCAAAAAATACTAAGTTTTTGCTTTTTGTCCATTAGGTGTTTGTTTTAAATTGACTGCTTCACTTTCTTTTCAATGGACCACACATTTGCATTACATCTGCTTAAAAAAATTATATTCCACTCAAACTGTCAAACAAAAGCAAAAAGCATATATTAAATGTTATGTGACGTTTACAGAAGGTATTAAGTATAGTGTGCTTTCTTGTTGGACTACACATGTTTAGCACACGAAATAAATAATTTTATATTAAAAAGTTATAAGTGAAAAAAAAAATTGTTTGCCAATATTTTATCGAAGTGGACTTTTCGTATATAGGAACTATGCGACTCATATAAGGCATATCAATTTAATTTTTTTTGCTAGTACAAAGGTATTTGCTTTCAATTTAACTTTTATTTTTTAAATTATAGAAAATTTCTATTTAACACGACTTAGCGTGTTCTGCAGTACAGCGTAAATAACTTCATTATTGAGTCAAAATGATAAATTTCCCACTTAACTCTTTGCACGCGGCCGTATCAACTGTTGTTACGGCAAAAAGTCCATACTCACAGGCGGCTGTATCAACAGTTGATACGGAAACTTTGACGGCCGATATTCCAGCGCTCTTTCGTCATAAATGTATTTCTTGCTCACTTGGACATTCGTAGAACTATCACGATGCTGACATCTACAAGAATTTCTCAAAAATAAAATTGTATTTCATAAAAAAAGATCGATAATCAAGTGCGCCTCTTCGCGCCTTTTAGTTTACATTTTGGTCAACGGATGGCGTTAGTACTAGTATGTCATTCACAACTTTTCATAACTAAAAATGATAAGTGATCATAGTGTCCCACTTGTGTCTATCACCTAAGTACACACACGCCGAGTGAATGGCGGGACCACATTCAAAAGATACGGTACGTCTTTGTATGAAATTTTATGTTTTTGTTTTTATAAACATCTAAGAGTGTTGACACAGGAGGATTTGTTTTCATATTGTGGAGAATAATCTGTTCTGTCTATATAGTCATGTCAGAATGCTATAATTTGACATTTAATTGCGTGCATAGGTATTTGAAAATTTGTACCGCGTACGGGTGTAGATAAAACGGAGCAAATTAACGCGTTCAAAAGGTTAATGTTTTTTTCCAGTAGGCCCACGACATATATATATTTTTTTTACATTAACCGCACACAGGAGGCCCTGAGGAAAATCGTTTTCCTCAGGCCTTGTCTTCTTTTGGAATGCTGTGTGAAGGGTCTTTTTTAATGAAAGAAAGGAGAGGAAGTTCTGGGAAAGTAAAAGGTATGAGGATTGGATAGGAATCTAGGGATCAGTGTATCCAGGAGTGACGGACATATGAATATATCCCTCCCACTACAGCGCAAGGCGATAGGTCAAGAGACCAGTTGGAGAGGTCAAAGGGTCTCCCCAAACCAGTCTCTTCCGATCTGGCACGCTACGCAGCTGGTGGAGGCGCATCCTGAACACACCTCACCCAATGAACTCGGGCACCCCTGCTTAATCACCAAATGTAGCTCGGCACTTAGTATTGGTTATCCAATAAATGGTTCCCGGGGCAGCGGTACGCAAACCCGCCTCCCAAAAAGAACTTTAAGCGTGCTTGTTCACCTAAAAACATAGATTATAGCATAGTTTCTCTATTTTATTACAATCTGAAGTACCTGCTTTGCGTACATCCAACAAATAAACAACTTCTGCTTAGGTTTTTGTTATATATTTTAATTCATAACAGTCTGTTATCGGATAGTTTACTTCTGTATTATACTATACATAATATATCGCAAGACGATAAATACGCTTGCATTTTCATAAAAAAACATAATATATAATAATACAAAGATAATAAAGTCAAACCGAACGTAAACTTATAACAGTACATAATCGAACGTTCATAATTATTCAGACTTTGCTAGCTAAAAGCTGTAAATGTTTAAGGAATGAGATAGTGCGAAGTCCGCCGGTGGTTTATGCCTTCTTGGGGGTGACAAGGTTGGTCTGTTTGAGCTGCAGAATGATGGAACGCATTCGGGAGACGTCTTTGCTGGACTTGGTGGATTTGGGATTGAAGTCGCAGAGTTTGGCGATCCTCTCCCACTCTGTTCCCGGCTCCATCTCGTCGCTTTCCGCCACAAACTGCTTCTCAGCATTCCTTTAATGGAAATAATTCAGTGTTAGGGACGGCTTGTTGTGCAGGCTCTAAAGGCAGACTAATAAAGGGAACACCGTTAGTTATCATTGAATTTACAAAATATTACTTGGATATGTTGAGATATGTACATATTATATATGTATCATTAAAAGACTGTTTGATTATTGATTGTTAGAATGCTCTGAAGTGTCATAGAAATGTCTGAGAATATGCAGAACTGCGTGAAAATTATTTTGGTGATTAAAATGTATATTATTTCTACATAAACCTGAATAAATCCCTACACAAAAAAAATAATCTAAAGGAGTTTTCAAAGAACCAATGACCATGGTACTCCGTGAAATTTTCAAATATTCAAATTTTTGGAATACCGTTGAATAAAATTGTATTTTGAGATCTGCAAATATTTTCTAAACAGTCAGAGGTTGCAATCATAAAATAAAAAGTAGAATTTACAGAGTTATTAGCGCAAGCGATTCTGATTTTGTCCCTTTTACAGTTTTCAAAGCATGAAGAATAAAATCCATCACAAAAAACATCCCAGCACGGATGATATTAAAACGCTCACCGGTGAGTGATCGCCGAGTTCAGTCGTAATAAAAATAGAACGCTCACCAAAGAGCGAGAAATGTTCACGAGGTTGATGGGTTAGCGACCATACAAATGTCAAAAATAAATAAAAGGCGCTGATCGATGATTTGATAGTCATCAAATAATGTGACCGAAAGTTTGAAATAACCCAACCTGACTACACAATGAAATATTCATTCTACGATAAGTTTTATTTCCAGCTTTACGATGAGTGCTGCGAAATAACTGACTTAAAAAGTATAAAGTTATTATACTATAAAACAGCAGTGTCATGCCCAAGTCAAACAAAGGGAGCAGAATATATAAATGCACTTCTTGATTAATTTCCTTCAAAACGTATTAATTTCAGTTCTTGATATAAATAAAATATTTATATCACTTGATTGGGGAGCCTTTCTCTCATCAAGTTGCAATAATATTATGCATAAGGAAGATATACAATAATATACTTACTTGGCGGCCTCTCTAGTAAGCATGAAAAGATTAGGAAAGTGTTTATAATTATTGAACATGTTAACACAGAAATAAACACACAAAACTGTCTGAATGAAAATGCCCGTAGAATTTTTTATCTCAACTTCTAATCAATACTGTATATCAGCCATTTTGCCTTTTTGACAAAATTGTGTAAATTATGACAGCTGCAACTCATTGTTGACTGAAGCCATCGTACCACAAATAAACTTACAAGTGTATCGGTCGCTGCGAGTACTTACATAAGCATGTGATCTTTAATTACCATAAGTTGGATGAATATGTAAACTCACTAGTAAGTAACTACTGCCTAGGTGTCGAAATGTCCTCTGTAAATTGGCAACATTACATAGTTTTCTTTCAAATCAGCAGAGTTCACACTAGGGGGGTATAACTCCGATTAAAAATTGGAACTGAAATATTGTGATGTCATATGATTGCCTAACTATATCCACCAATTAAAAATTCTGGAAGTCTATGGAATAAACTTTCAGAGTTTTCATTGATGTATAGTATAATAAGTAGGCTCCGAATGAGAATTTTACTGTATATTGGCATATCTATGGTTTTTTAGGTCCTATTTGTTTCATACAAAAAGCCCAAAGATATCGATGTATTGAGTAGTTTACCTATGGTTCACACTCGTATCGATTGTCTGTTCGGTGAGCCAACGGTAATTTAATTTTTATTTTTATTTTAAAGGAAGTCAAACATTCCTCAGTTACAAATAACCTGAAAATATTTTAACTTCTACTCCTTTGTATTGAACTAACCTATTGGCAGCCTTAGTTTTACTGATTTGTTCCTCGTGGCTGTTGTACCAGTCTTCCAGCTCTTTCTTGGCAGATATTCTCATCTCTTCCTTCTTCAGCTCTTCTTCGGCGTCTAAAAAACAAATGTCATACAAATTGACAACCTCCATAGCAATACTTTGAAGTGGAAATAGTTTATATATTTTTTTAAATACAATGGAATAGTGGAGATTAGGATAAATACAGATAAGCAGGACACAATTAATTGGCACACATTATTTTAAAAACTCTTTATACAAGTTAGATGACAATGAGAAACAACTACTTCAGTATCAGAAAGTTTTAAGGTTAGTTTTTTTCCTCTTATTTAATCCAAACTACTACTTAAGTAAATTGATAAGTTCTTAGTTTGTGTTTTAAAAAAATAACTAAAGCCTAACAAACTTATTTTAATATTATTATTACATTTTCTTTACCCCAAAACATGGGGTAAAGAAAAGAGATCAAATGAACCGTTTTTCTAATGAAATAGCTATTAACCGTTTGATTGCCAATCGTCGATTCGTGTTTTAACGAAGATTGCCGATCGTCGATTTCCGTCGATTGCGTCAGTCGTGTTCTGATTCGCGCGTACGTCGGGTTGTGGTGCTGCGGCGTTGGTAAATATTATTCTAATATTATCTTAATAGTTGTAAGATCGTAGTAAACCGTTTAAATTTCAGATTCATTTATTATTTTTTTTATTTTAGTTAATTGAAAAAATATAACGTCGAGGGCGTCCTCTGAAATGTCTGACAGCGGGAGCGACGATTTCCACTCCTCTAATTCAAGTTCGAGTAAGAGTAGCTCTGATGAGAGTGATGTCAGTGATGTCATACCTGTGTTTCCCAACCGCAGGATGCGAATTTCCAGTAATTCTTCGTTTCGTGACCAAGAAATGGAGAGTAACACCGGAAATTACTCATTTTCAAATGTACCTCCCGGAACCAATTTTTCTACCGAAAATTCTCATTTTTTCGAAACGCCTGGACTTCAGGATCCTTCTCCGCGTGATTCTAAACCAATATCATATTTTGATTTATCGAAATCCTTGAAAATTCAAAGAATTTATGGGGTTTTAAAAAAATATATAGTTTCATAAAAAATAATGTTTTTTTGGTGGCATTTTACAAGCAAATGTATGAATTTTTTGGCACTCAAACGGTTAAAATGCATTATTTCCATTTCCGGTTACCGACATAATTGTTTCTTATTGTTATCTAACTGATACACAGTGTTTTTAAAATAAAATGTGCCTATTAACTTTTTCCCGCTTATCTGTGTATTTACCGAGATTAGTTCTCAGGTTCATTGAGTTTATTATAATTCTTCCTTATTCCTTACCCTTTTCTTCAATGCGAATTTTTTGTTCCTCTCTCCACGCCTTAATTTTTTCTGGTTCTTCTTTGTCTGACCTCATCATGGGAGTGGGGGAAGGGCTGTCGTAAACTGAAAAAGGGTACATTTAAAAATAACATATAAAACACATCACACTTGATGTTCAATAGACAACCAGTATCACAAATTACATTATTATGCACGTCATTGTAACTTTCTAAAATGAGATACAAAAGAAGAGATGCTGTCTTAAAAATTATATTGCAAAAGGTAACATTTTTCTGGCTAACAAAGTTATGGGCTTCAGCATATTCAGAGTTGATGATATACAATATATTCACAACGATAACATAAATGGGTACAGGCTACAGTGAAACTAAATGAAATTCAAAGTGTTTTACTAGTACTTTTGGTGGGTACAGATATGGACATAGTACATCAGGGTAACAGATAAAAGTTCTTATCTATGTGTGCATTCATACGGATACCAATTGTCCCTCGACATCTCAACTCAGAGTTAAGCAAGTTCAATTGTTATACCACGAAAGCGGTAAAATTTGAGGTAAAGTTGAGGAATTCCTCCCCATGCAAAGGCTCTTTAAAACAACAATACTTGATTTCAACTTAAATATCTAATGGAGACAACTATTTAAGTCAGAGGAAATGTAAACATGCTAAAAATAGGTTTTTAGGTTGTGTTATTTTAATAATTTAAGCTTATTTTCAACCTTTTAAACTTTACTTTGATTGAGAAAAAATGTAACTTTAATGCATCTTTTACCATATCCGCCAACATAAATAGTTGTTTCTTGTAGTAATTAGATTTAAACCAAGTGCTATTTATAATTTTTTGCGTATTAAACATGAGGCCGAATTCGATAAGTATATCAAGCTTGATTTCAAGCTTTTAATATAAGAAATTTGAAAGCAGAAATACTATTGTATCAAGGGTATGCTACAGCCGATGTTGAAAATACTATAAACAACTCTAGACAGTAAAAGCTAAACCAAAGTAAGGACTTTAAGTTTATAAAATCATTAACTGTTTTGCATGCATCAATAATATATCAAATTTAATTGGTAATGGGAGTGTAATCTTTCAGTTTACGCCCACATACCTGGAATGGATGCTGGTTCATCTTTGATAATAGGAGCAGCACTGGGGATCGCATCTCCGAGCTCATCTTCCAGACCTTCGAGTTGGTTTTGTTGCCTGGCCAAGAAATCTGCCGCCGGGTCTACTTCAGGCTGGTCGAAATTATCCCCGAAGTCATCCATTATTGATCAAAAATTAAGGTGACAGAACAACGAAAGTGTCAAGCCGAAACGTCGATAGGAAATAACCACAGAAGAATGACGCACGCAGAATAAAGAATAGCAAATTGCGAAATAGTCTATGGGTGAAAATGACGTTTCTGTTATAATGCCGCATCTGTATAATTTTTACATTTGAATTTGTTTTTATGTTCTATGGCAACATTCAACATTTCATAACCTCACTTTAAAAATTTTATATCTGCCGAATTTGTCGTCTTCGTTCTGTCAAGTTGCTCGAAAAAATAATATATTTAAATTAACCAATAATCATGACTGACTTCGACTTTTCTAGTGTTCCTGTGGGAAAGGCGAATGAGAGCGAATTGCAAGAATTTCTCATGGTAGAAAAACAAAAGGCACAATTTAACGCACAGGTCAGTAATGTATGAGGGTTTTTTAAATCATTTCTATGTTATTGATGTATGGTTGCATCATTATAATATTATACGGGATAATTTTCACATAACTAACTAACCATCGCGCCATTTCTGTGAAGGGGTAGGCAGAGAGGATGGACCGCCTAACAGTTCGGTCTTGGCACACACTCCTTGCTGTTATTCTGACTCTTGACATGGCACGACTCAAGTATTTGGTTCACTTGATCGTGCCATGTCTTCCTCAGGAGTCCCTGACTTTTCTATCATTCGCAGTCGCCTCATATTCTCTCCTTACACTCCTTTCTTCGTTCATTCGCTCTACATGCCCAAAACATCTAAGCGTCCTTTTCTTAGGACGGGTTGTTTCTGAGAATTTGAACAATTCATCAAATTTCAACGTTCATTTTTCGGCTTTGTGAAAGTCCTACTTAAGTTCTGTTACTATATCATTGTAGACTGGTTGCTTGACAGAACTGAAATAATAACAGAACTTGGAAAAATCTTTCACAGAACTGGAAAATTTCAGGGTTAATTTTCAAGTTCTGTGAAAGATTTTTCCAAGTTCTGTTATTATTTCAGTTCTGTCAAGAAACTAGCCTATAATGATATAATAACTTGAATAGGACTTTCACAGAACCCGAAAATGAAAGTTAAAATTTGATGAATTGTTCAAATTCTGCAAAACAACCCATCCTAAATCTTACCCATTGCACATAAGCCTGCATTCTTTGCAAATCTCCACATTTCTCACACAATCATATATGATTTTACCACATACGCCTCAATGATCATTTATACAGCATTCAGTGTACTTTCATTCTGCTCTAGTTCTATAGCTCACTGTTGTACATCAGGGCAGGTACCAGCACTCCACTGTGGACTGTTAGCTTCAGTTTTTATGGACAATTATTTGTTAGCGCCAACTACATTCAGTCCTCCATTAATGGAGTTTCCTGCATATACCCTTCTTTCAATATCCTATCGGCCTTTCCATCACACATAAACGTACTTCCCAAATACACAAACTCATCCACCTGCTCCAAGCATTCATCATTCACAACTGTTTTCATACTATTTTTCAAACACCATGACTTTAGACTTACTTACATTCATCATTAGCTAATTCTTCATACATACTGCGTTCATCCTATACACGAGAGATTAGATATTCTATACTGTTAGAAATCGGAATCTTTGGTGAATATTCAGGATCGCTGGCCACGCTTAATTAAATTATTGTAAATGGCTGTCATCCCACACAAGAGCAAATTTTTATTTTACCTAATTGAAAATTAGAATGTTACAATTAAAATTTCCCAAATGCAGTTAGTTGCCTTTTATAGTAATTAAGGTGAATAAAAAGGTTTTATTAAAAAAATAAATCGTTTTGAGCGTGGCCAGCGATCCTGAATAATTACCTTAAATTCAAATGTCCTATCCACTTATTAGGATATTCAACCAGCGATCATGATAATTTGAAAGCCTCTATCTGAATTTTTCTTCTTTTCTTTTAGATCCACGAGTTCAACGATTTTTGCTGGGAAAAGTGCATGGACAAGCCAGGAAACAAGCTGGACTCCAAAACAGAGACCTGCATGACAAACTGTGTTGATCGCTTCATCGATGTTTCCCTGCTCATTACCAACAGATTTGCCCAATTGTTACAGAAGAGTGGCAGCGGATAAAACAACATTATCTCTGTTAGTCCAATTCAAGAAGTATGTTGTTGTTAAAATTTTAGATTCAAAATGTAAATATTGCTTTACATTTTATCATCCTTGCATGAGGAGTGAACATTGTTATGAGTGTATGTAATTATTGTTGATAAATAATATTAGTTTCTTTTGAAATTGTTTTATTGTTTCATGCCCATTTACTCCAGGATATTTTTTTTGATGTCACACTCGAGCTCCTCAGTACAGTGTAAAGACAGGGGAAATAAAATCAAATGAACAGAAGGGTATCTATGAAAGTGACTGAAACTAGGAGTGTGTGCCAAGACTAAGTTGTTTGGCAGTTCGTCTACTCTTGTCTACCCCTTCGGGAAATGGCATGATGGTTAGTATATATTCTTTGATCCTCGAACCCCACCCAAAGTTACCTGTTCCATTAATATTGCTCTAAACATAAACATGGATTCGGGGGTAAAATGCATAAACTTCGGGAGATGATTCTACGTGATTGTAGAAGTGAAAAAATAAATAACTCTTTTCGAAATTCCATTGAAGAATATTATTTCCCAATACAAACAATTCAACTTTTTTTTTTTTAAATATTGAAATTTAAAAAAAAAAATGTTATCTTTTCTACTTCAAATATCATCTCGAAGTTTGTGCATTTTATCCCCGGACACCCTGTAAAGGAACTATAGAATTATTTTCTATTTGTTGTCATAAAATGAAAGTAAAAAAACATACAAATGTTATTTGTGATAACATCACAATAATTTCTTGTTTACTAAGTGCAAAAGTTATGTTCATACATTTTTGTTCTCTTATTAAAGTTTCTTCTTTTGAAAAATCATACTACTATTCAAATTATCAGCGGGGAAGGAGGAAGATAATGAATAATCTAATAGTGCATTTTGGGATGATCCAAGAAAAATAACCTACACAAAGCGTTCAACATGGTAATCTTGCAAGATATTGAAAAATTTCCCCCCCGTGTAATGCATTACAATGAAAGAGAGCACATTTCAGCACATATTATGTATTTCATTTTTTTAGGTACATTCATGTACCTACCTACTCCATTGGTGATTGCCGTAGAAATAATAAATCACTTTGTCTGGCAATACCTGGGAAGGTTGTCAACTGTCAATTTTGAACTTTGAACAAATTAAAAATGAATCAGAATAACAATAAAATATTTCTATATGTTTTCGCCACAATAAGACAGTTTTATTATGGTTTATTGATTTCAAGTTTTAAGTGAGTGAGTTACATGGCGAGTGGTGTATATATAATTTCAAGTATGCCCGAGCACTAGAGCATAACATTGAACTGATATATGGCATAAAAAAAGTTATATTAGAATCATGATAACCCAATATTTTCCATTGCTTTTTTTAATTTTAATATCAACAATCGCAAATGCTGATAAGTTACCCATTGTTGTAACAACCTGGAGATTTGTTAGTGCAGCCGAAAAGGGTAAATATTTATGTTATTACTAAAGTTTTCAAGTCATATGATTTTCTTATTGAAACTTAGTGAATTCTAATAAGATTACAAATTAAAATATTAGGTTTAACCACTGACGTTACAGTACATATAGATTTGTTATTGTCTCACAAAATTAAGAAAAAAATTGACAAGTAAGAAACGCTCTTATTATATGTTTCCAGTGAATTCTTCAATCAAACATTGTTCATGTATGCCAAAGATAGACATTCAAAGAATATGCGTGTAAGAATGAAATAATCGTAGTGTTTTCGTATTTAAAAGTTGCATAGAATATTGCAGTCTACATCATAGGTGTGACTGAGATGACAAGATACGCTTACTCGCTTACATTAAGAGGAATACGGAATGCTGTGTGCGACCTACTGTCCTAGGTTGTCCTTATACATACGTGTTACTAAGTTCGCTATCTCACTTTTTCTAATGGCGTTGAAAATCTTCGGGAAACAATCGAAATGATTGTATTTTTAATAATAATAAATAATTTACGTGTATTTACGAATTAAATGTTATTCCTTGGCTTTTCTAGTGTTTTTCGATTAATTCAAACATTCTTATCATACTTGAGGGCATTTTGGACTATTATTTATGCAGTTTAGTTACTTTAGCACACAACCTTACGCAACTTGTGAAGGTTTGTACCAAAACCACAAAATTGAAAACCCGACAATTAGCGTTTCTTTTGCTTGCCAATTTGAGAGCTCTACAATGTGTCTAGATGTATTGTAACATCATGGGGTTTAACTATTTTTTGAACAGCATGGAGTACTATCCAAGATAAGTCAGCATTGGATGCCATTGAGGCCGGCTGTTCTGTCTGTGAGGTGAAGCAATGTGATGGAACGGTTGGCTTCGGAGGCAGTCCGGATGAAGATGGAGAAACAACTCTTGATGCTCTATTAATGGATGGGTGAGTGCTTAAAGCAGTTTAATATAAAATATACTTCAATTAATGTTTCATATTTGCGATTTGGGAAAAAACTTTACATACCTAAAAACTAATAAATTTAAGTAGGTACATGTAAATAATTTTTAAGTGGTGCAATTTGTGGAAAAAATATAATAAGCAGTAATTGTTGATTGAAATACTGGTACATATTGAATTATTTGGCGGGTAGGAAATAAGCCGACTTGGCTCAGTAGTCCAGAGCGTCTGACCGGAAATCAGAAGGCGCGGGTTCAATTCCCGTCGGCGGCATTTATTTTTACTCGGGAGATATTTTCAATTTGTATTGATATTACAGGCGACTAATTATTGCTTATAATAATTTATTATCCTTTGTGCTATGCATAAAAATCTTGTCTTATAAACAGTAGTTTATCATTAAAAATAATAATATAATACGTACATGCCACACCCAATTTATGCGCGCATAATATAGCGTAATTAATCTCTGGTACAATACACAATCCGCCTATGTTGAAAGAGGTTAACTTTTATGTCCCTAACAATTATACTCGAGGGAGATCCCATGCACTCTTATATGCTTCGAAAGCGAGGACTTCTGCCTATCAGAACGCGCTAATAAACAGAGCGACTCAACTGCTTAACGATTCTGCATTAGCCATCGACATTTTCAATGTCACCTACAGACAATTCAGTAACTATCTTATAACACATGTGACAAAATAGTAAAACTGCCTGTGTAAACCTTTTAATATGTAATCTTCTCCATGATATATTGGTGTATAACCGTTTCATGGAAAACATGAAAAAAAAAAAATAAAAAATAATGTGTCTAAGGCACAGAAGAATTCCCTAACCATAATGTCTTTATTATTACATCAATAGATGGTGGTATGAGTGCCTTCATGAATTTACTAAATACTTATATTGAAAATTGAAAGTGTCATATAAGTGCACACTACCAATTCGGAATATTAAAGTAAACCAACAAACCAATAAGAAAGTGTCGCTTGTTTACTGAACATATTATTTTTAATACAGTATGATCTTTTTTACAAATGTTTCATCATTTGCTTGCAATTTTAAAATTACATTAAATTTGGACATTAGGTTGCTTTCAGTTCGCCACTCGGCATGTTGACCCGGAATAAATATGGAAAAGGAATGAAGCAAATCTATGTGGCGTTTTGTGCCATTTGTGGTTAATTGTGGTTCAAGCGGGAACCTAGTGAATCTTCCTCACAATTGTAGTCGATTTTATAGTGTTTTTTTTTTAATTAACTTCAATTTTGATTTAACTTAAAAAAATGTGATTTCTTACCAGTTTTCGTAAACATATTATGACAGACTGTCATTTTAAGATGGATAATATCACTATAATAAATTAGTAGGTGTCGTAAATCTGGGGGGGATTTTATTAAAAAAATATATATATATTCTTTCAGTTCAGTTATGCTATCTTTTTCGTTGGAATTAGATACCTACATTTTGTTCATTGTTATCATTTAAAATGTCCAATATTATATAGTTATACCATTGTGATTTCATTACCCGGTACAATTTCCCGGTACCTACCAGACTAAATGAACAAATCATTAATATATGTACCAGTGTACACGTATGGGATGAACAAAACAGACAGTGCAGTTTAGTTTTTTTTTTACCTTGGAAAGGTTCCCCTTAAATGCCGATTCTAAGTTCATTTCAGCTTTGGAACAAATTGTGATCAGTAGAAGAGGATGCTGTTAAGCCTGTCAGCTTATTACGATTAGATAGAAAGCTATAACGCAACTGGAATCGGTGTTCAACGGGGATCCATATAATCATTTTTTTTTATTGATAAACTAACGTTTATAAGACAAGGTTTTATGCATAGCATTAAGGATAACAAATAATTATAAGCAATAATTAGTCATCCGAAATACTAATCAAGAAATCAAGAAAAAATATAATAAGCAGTAATGGTTGATTGAGGTACTAGTACATTTGGCGTGTTGGAAATAAGCCGACATAGCTCAGTGGATACAGAGCACCTGACCGGACATCAGAAGGCACGGGTTCAATTCCCGTTGGCGGCATTTATTTTTACTCGGGAGATATTTTCAATTTGTATTAGTATTTCGGATGACTAATTATTGCTTATAATTATTTGTTATCTATATAATCGTAAATTATTGCTTACAATAATTTGTTATCCTTCGTGCTTTGCATAAAAATCTTGTATTGCAAACAAAAGTTTACCTTTAATAAAAATAATAATTACATTTTCGAAATTCCAGTGTTTTAAGGTAGTTTATAGGTAAAAAATTTGACCCCCCCCCTCCCCAGAGACAAAAATACTCTGCCTCTCTCCGCAGCTACTGCTCTCGCGCTGGACTATGAGCAATAATATCGATTAATCATTTGATTCCTTTGATGATTCGATTAAAATTCATTTGAAAATTAAAATATAAAATAAATAATCATTTTTAAACATATTTACCCTGTAAACTATAAGTGTTTTGGTTTAATTAACAAACACTACGTACCTAAACTTGTAATGTTTTCGCCTTTTCGCCATTCTTTTATTTTGTTTCAAACAATATAGAATTTTCTTCTCTCTTGGCTATGACCGATGTTTAATTTTTTTTTTTCCTAAGGCTTTGCATATGTGTTCGCAGGGATGGAAAATTCCTCCCCTACAACACATAAGCCTCCATGAAAATTGGACCCTCTTCTTTGATAACTACAGAAAGCCACTTAAAGCTCTCTTGTACTATATATCTTTATAGACATATGTACTTAACTAATTAATACGTTATTTACGGCCTTGAACGCAAATATACCCGTATTTATATTGTAATTAAATTCCATCAAACGTTGTGTAATTTTTTTGATTTATGATATAGGATTTTAATTACTTTCATTTTTGTGGTAACCCTCTTGGTTCTGATCGAGGTGTTGAGTTCAAAGTTGAATTAGTCTTTCTATTGCAAACCTAGACTTAAATGAATTTTCTGAATGAGCTAACTTTCCTATTGTAATTATTCTGATTCCCTGCACCCTAACAAAATCGTAGTTAAACGCTGATAAAAGATATTATACATGTTTATTTGGACAGGTAATTTAATATAACTCAAATGGTTAATTGTTAGTAAATTTGATTTTGGTGAACTCTTGTGTCTGTGTGGCACCACTCCTTTATGATTCTGCTGCTATAAGGTACATGTAAAGATTGATTTAGTAGGTTAATGTAATTAGTTAATTGCATATTTGACGAACTCGGAATAGCTCATTTGCTGGCATAATTTGGCTCCAATCCTCCATCAAGTAAACGAGATGATCGGGAGTGGACTAGAAATTTGCACAATCCTTTGACACGGCTCTTTGATTGATACCTAAGTTATCGTGTCCCAAAAAGCCTTCCACGTCATCATGTACTGCATTCAAGTTTCCCCCCGGGTCCCGATACCCCCAAATTCCGACCCCTCCTTGGACTACAATTTACTTAGGGCGAACCGGTTTCGTCCTATATACAATCATATACTCACGGTTGGTGTGGACTTACGGGTCGTGAATCCTCATTCCACGTTTAAGAGAAAATGCGAGGGTGGTCTATAAGACCTAAAATGCAAGCTGTATGCAGGTCCGCATTCTCCAGTAAACAGTACATACGAATAAATATATGTATACATACAGTTTGGGAAAGGTTTATAACTCGCAATACGAGGCTATCTACCTCGCATCCCGAGCTCGGATCTCGCGCCAAGAACTCTGCGAAGCTCTAGGTCTGGTAACCGAATATATACGTACTAATAAGGTGATACTAATAAATACTAGTAGAATAAGGTCATATTTGATAGTTTGTTTTGGAGAGCTATCGAACTCCAAGCTTTTGTTTGTTTGGTTTTGACGTTTTTATTTAAGAGAATCGTCATCTCTATTTGGTTTGGTTAATGGTCTTGTTGTAGGAGCGACCACTGCCTCCTATTGATGAACTGTATTTGTTTTAAATTTTTCCTCCAGGGTTCAACATTAATTTTTGTTCATCCTATCCCGTGATTTTCCAATTGTTTCAAGTTTTTGACTGCCACATTAGAGAGTACTCGACCCTCAAAAGTCTCAGGCAACTGATGGGGTTTTGTATGAGCACCCAATCAATAATATTCATAATGTTTCGTATAATTATTCGATATAAATCTGGCTAACCCGTGATTTTTCAATTGTCGATTGTGAATGATAAGTATTTGTAAGCACGCAGCTTCCAGCTGTTTCAGGTAACTAATAAAAACTGTGCGATTATCTAATCAATGGTATTCAAATGTTTCATGTAATTTTTTGATATAAATCTGGCTAACCCGTGATTTTTCAATTGTCGTTTGTGATTGATAAGTATTTGAGAACACGCATCTTCCAGCTGTTTCGGGTAATTAATAAAATCCTTTGTGACTAACTAATAGGCCACTTGCAAGGATTTTCTAATGACTTGGAAAAAAATGAGTGGATAGATTTCTCTACTAAGATTACGAAAATGTTACTCAAAAAATTTTGAAATGTATAGTTTTTTTTAAATAAAATAAATAAATCTGTTATTTTTGGCTTGTGACGTCACCACTTGAAAATGTTCCGTCTCCAATATTATTGAATTAATTTTTGTAAAATTCCACACTGATTATTTTTTTTATATGGCAACACCTTGATTTCCGGCGACTTGTGAATTTGAATATTGACACTTGTTTGGGGTTTGGCTGTTTGTATTGTAGTCCGCTAACTTTGTTGAGAAATTAAGCATATATTATTTGGAAATGATTGAAGTAGGTTTTGTTCAGGGTCAGTCTGACAATTTGCCGAACATAGATTCATTTATGATGGCTACTTTTCTAAGTAATAATATGAATTTCATTGGAAGCGAAATTAGAAATGTCAAAACAAAAAGGTTAGTATTTTTTCTGTATCTTCTAATATACGAATATTATGTTATATATTTTGACAACATTTAATATGTACTTATATATTATGTTTCCATCAATTATTATTATTAAGACAATTGTTAACATTCAGTTATATGCAACTGTCTTTTGTTTTCAACGTGTTATTATTATATATTTTAAAGGTCTGCACGTGAAAGTTATGGTGATAATGCTATCGGGTATGTGCAGGTAAAAAGAGAAGGTCCTATCTGCACAGTGAAAGCAAAAATAACCCCCGAGCACCGTGTCCGCCAAAAAGCATACTCTGTTGTACTTTTGTGTGATGAGATGGAAGATGAAATACAAGTCTTAGAATGTCAAGACTGTGCAGCTTCTAGAGGTTAGTTGAACTGTATGTCGCTATATTGTAAAATATGTTTCTCTCCTCTAACCTCTACACTCTTCTACCCTATGGAGATGTGGGGAAGAGCAAACTCTTGTGTGATGTAACAAACACAGAATCATTGCGAGGGTCTCTGCCAGCTACCTGTTGACAAATAATTTATATTTGGAACATTTTGCTTTCAGGTGGCTGTAAACATGCACTGGCATTTCTAACATGGCTCCATAGGAGAAGTGAAGAACCAGCGTCGACATCTGTCGACTGTTATTGGAGAAAATCAAAGTTATCGTGTGTCGGAACCTCCCAAAAGTTCATTCTGGCATCCCAAGTTGGCAAGAACGCAGTAAAAAGCGTGGAAAAAGGTAATGGAGATTTCCTGGCAGCAGTACTCCAAAGGAGTCTTAAGGAGGGGCTTCGATGCCAACTGACTCAACTTTACATGGATCCGAAGCCCACTGACTGTTTGTCCATGCACAGGATGATTTCTGCTTTTAAGAAAACACGAAACCTGCACAATACAAGTGCTACAGATTTCATCAATTTTATTACATGTGATCTAAATATTCCTCCAAATATCTTCGAGGAAGTTTTTTCATTAACAAGAAAGCAGGCTAACTGCCCGTTATGGTACGAAATGCGATATGGCAGAATTACTGCATCCAAACTATACGAGGCAGCTAACTGCAAAACATTGGATGGAACATTGACTGAAGTCATCTTAGGGGCAGCCAAGATTCCAGACACAAAGGCTATGCAACGAGGTCGGCTTTTAGAACCTTTGGTGTTAAAGGTACTAGCAAACCAACTGGGACACAAATATAAAGAATGTGGTTTCAAAATCAGTTGCAAATTACCAATTATCGGTGGCTCCCCGGATGCAGTCACTGATGATTATATTGTTGAGGTCAAGTGTCCAGTCAAACATAGTACAATGAAAAATTACTTTTTTGAGGGTGTTGTTGCCAGAAAGTATTATGCACAAATGCAAATACAAATGTTTGTACTGAACAAATTCAAGGGAGTGTTTTGTGTTGCTGAACCCAACTTTGAATCATCTGGCAAAATAAATGTTTTCCACATCGATTACGATGAAGAATTCTGTGTCGAAGCTATTAATAAAGCCATGCTGTTTTGGTCCAGAGCTATATTTCCTGTACTTAAAAAAAATGTATAGGTATACATTATTTGAAATAAATCACGTATTTACTGCACTACACTCGCTTCTTTATTCATAATAATACATGATTATATTGATTATGTACAATAGCATCATATTATTTTCATCCCATCCACCATAGTATAATATGTATTTGTATAAAGTGACAGAAAAACAAAAACAAAAAGTTTACATAAGACATATTTTTACATTTATACCTAGTATTTATTTGATAATACGTACACATGTTATTGTATTATCGCATAGATTTTTTTTGTATTTATTATTGGAAGTAAGAAAATGATTACAAAGTGGAAATTCTAACACAAATAGAAATGTATTAAAAAGTGGAACATGATCACTTTGCTACAACACAACTGTATTTATATAAACTTGATGTAAAAGTAAGGCGTAATGAATGAATAGCAATCAATCCACTCTCAGTAAAATATTGGAAGCATTATTATAGTCAGTACTTGCACTGACTGGTAACGCTGGCCGCTAGATGGCGCTAGTGTAGCATGTTGCATTTCTTCGGGACAATACAAACCTAATGGCGGGCTTTAATATTCTTTTTACGTGTGAGCATAAGAACAGTAAGGTCGTATGTAGGTTACTAAATATTTTATTTTCGACTTATATAATTTATTAACGTAAAATAAAGAAAACATTTCAAATAACATGCATTAAAAAAAACCAACCCACAGAAGTCACGGGGCTAGGAGGCGCTAGTATAGCATAATCAGAATGTATGGTAAATGTAAGAAGTTGAAGGTGTTATACATAAATTATTCTACAGTATTTGATATTATCCCTTTTGGTGGCTTCATTGCCTATAAACTCTAAGTAAAAGCTCCAACATATGTTTTTATAAAAAACACATACTGGCGCTATAATTACATAATATTATACACTTTAGACTTATTCTATATACATTACATGAAGGATAAACAAAATTACACTGGTACATATTATGAATATTTATATTCAAGTTAAAGTTTATATGATAATGAAGCGCACATAACATTTTAAACTAAACATTAGCGTAGAGCACAAAACACTAAAAGACTAATAATATTAATAAGACTAATATGATCAAATTATTGGTTTTTGTAGATTTATGAGTCCACATGCAATCATAACAATATGGTCAACTTGTTGAGTCAAATGGAAGTCTATACAAGAATGTGGCTTTAGAATATTATACTCTCTGAGCCGGCTTATTACACGTTCAACGTGTATACGCAGGGCTGCTATTTGCTTGGATAACTTCACCTCTCTTTTAGTGCTATTTACACCTGTAACAACACTTGGTGGACGCACAAGTTGACAATGTTTGCCTTCTAAAATAGTAGCTAGTTGCTTAAAACCTCTATCTGCCATTACCGACATGCCTTCAGACAAGTTGTCCAAGAAGCCGCACTTTTCCACAATCATCATATCTGTAGTACGTCCACCAAAGCCCTTTGAAATGAAGTTAATAAAGCCATCAGGAGTGATTGATATTAGGTACTTGAGTGTATTGCATTTTTTATATTCTGACCAAGTTAGTGCCTGCTGCAGTGGATTTGATGGCTTCTCTATCTGAATTTCAAAACAGTCTATGATTGATACGACATGTTTGTATCTTGCTCTGAATGGAATTGGTAGTAAGGCTTCTATTGCTTCTGACTTAGGCCAAAATACCAGTTCTGCAAGATGACGAGATAACTTCGGTAAACTTTGCTTAAAGATTCTTGAAGCTTGAGCCTCAGAAAGGCCAAATTCATCACCTAAAATGCTGAAACTAGAGTTTAATTTAATTTTTTTTAAAACGATTAAAACATTTAAAATGTTTATATTTTCAAGGAGTGCTAGGGTTTTAACAATCCAATAAAAATCTTTAAGGATTCCTAAATACAGCTTTGGTTTGTTTTCAATATGCTGCAGAGTTAATTTCAATGACAGACTTTTGAAATCACTATTTGAACTACTATCAACGTACGAATCTGACGTAGCTTGTTGGGAGTATTCTGAACCAGATGCCGATTCCGAGGCAGAACTGTCTGGCTGAAGAGTGACATGCTTTAGTTGTACATTCTTGGTATTTTTATTATGCTTCACAGGAGAAGTACTTACGTCACGAGTAGTTAAACACTCGATTGGACCCCTACTGTGTTCTTTTCCTGTATTTGTCAATTTACTTTTGAATTTCTTTTTCAAATTGCATTGAATGGCTTTCGAATCAGTTGCGTTCTCAACTATCAACATGTGAAAGTTTTCTTCGGAGCTTGATGTATCTTGTGGTCCATCCACATGTTGTTGAAGTATTTGGAGTCCAGAGCATTGAGGCTTCTCGAGAGGAAACGACACTTCCAGTTCAACGTAGTCTTGAGGTTGATTGATGATCTGTTGTGGCACAGACTCATCCACATCAGACAGGCAAGGAGACATTGGCTCGAGACTTGCAACAAACACTTCACCGCCTTTAGATGAGCTTGGATGCTGATCCACCACATTGAGTAGATCTCGCCCATCAGCTCCAATTTGACATTCAAATTTATGAGGAATGGTTCCTTTTTTTAAAAGCACCCTTTTACTTAGATGTTGGGGCCATTTCCGAGCATCCACGCTTAACTGAAAATAAAAATACAACTTATCAAGAGACATTGTATTTATTCAATACAAACTTAACAATGCAAATATAATAAGTATCTTCATTTGAGAATAGCCTGCAAAAGTGTAACAATATTGTAATGTGTGTAGGCTTGTTGTCACTAGGTAATAGACCCACCTACTCAACCTACTGTACTGTACAGCAAACTATTCGTGAAGCATGCAACAAAGAAAAATATGTATTTTTTAAATATTGTGTTCAAACAATAATATTGTAAAAAATATACTTACATTAAAATGATCTTCACAGACATATCGTACGGTTTTATTTGACAGTTCACCCAATTGACTGGACCTATGAATTGCAATACACCATTGTTTTCTAATTGCTGAAATTCGCGGTACAACGAAAAATCTTTTTTCCTTAGTAGTCGCCGAAGTATTTGGGCACAAAGGAACCATACAATATTTATAATTATTTTTACGATCTCGGATCCTACGGTTACTACACGAATCCATGTTTAATTAAATAACAAAACAGTAACAAAACGCAGCGTTAGAATTGGAAGTACTTCGTTTTGACATGACAGATATTATTCAGAAGTGACAGATGTTATGATGTGAAAATCGTACAGATTATCCTTCCGTGGCGGCTGTCTTAGAAGTATAATGGTGATGGTCCTGATTTTAACAAAATCAAATTTAATAATATATTATTATGAGTTTATGAGTACAAGAATAATTTAAATCGCAACATTTGGATAGTATCAAACAAGAGGTACAATATCAAGTTATATGTTATATAACTAGAATGTGCAGCTGTTAAAAATAGTCTCATTGCAAAAACAAAAACCAACCTTGGTACATATAGAATATATAGGTACTTCGACCAACTAAATATATTTTATGAGAACCTTCTTTATACTTGTTTATATATTTCATATTGTTGATAAACCTTCCCCTTTAATTCATTTAATTTTATGTACATTAGGTTTTATTGTAAAATATTTGGATTAAGTGACTGAACATTATAATCGTATATATTCATCAATCCTATAATATTGTGTATAAGTATATTTATATTATATGTCATCTCATTTAATATGGCAGACTGAGATTGCAATATCCTCCCAGTACTGCTGGAATAAAACTTTAAATAAATTAATAAGGATTAATGATCAATAAGAAGGTTCAAGGAAAAAAATATTTATGAGATGTAATATTTTTGGTATGCCTCGTTATTCTCCTCTGCCATTCGTGTGAAATGCGTCGTTTTTTTTTTAAATGTTTTTGGGCTATGTAATTATTTTGTTTTCGCACCCATAAATTATGTTCCGTCTTTCCGGTTTATGAAAAAATGGTCCGATTTTTCGGATTAAAATTTTCAAAAAATCGCCATGGTTTCAAAAATACGATTAAAAAAAAAAAAAAAATACAGAATGTCTTAGAATATTTGCCTAAACCGGAAAATAAAATAAAAAAATGGGATGCAAGAGGCCTATTATGGCCAAGGTCGTTTCCAAACTATGCGGTTGACCCAATTCTCCAGTGAGCTCTTTATTTGTAAACAAATAATATAAACATCTCCTGACACACTAACCTAAATGTGAGATTTGTTTATTTTAAAATTCCTTAGAAGTCATTTGTGCCTCTTTACTTTTATTGCGCACTATTTATTAAAATATTTTTAAATCCTTTATTGAAGTTAAACTATTTATTTCATTTTCCGAATTTAGTAAATTTACTAGGTTAAATGAAGAATAAATATAAATATATATTTAAGTACACATATCTCTATTGTCAAAATATGTTAAATAAAAGTACATATATTAATAAATAAATATAAAATATATGATTCTACATAGTCTGGAATATTAATAAATACATATTTTCTTTTTCAATAATATAGATATGTCCTCGGGTAGGTATTAAAAATCGCTACCATTTCGATGCTTCGATTAATAAATAAAATACATATATATAATTACATTACTCATATATATATTCTTTATATACAATATTTTATTTTATATTTATAAATATATATACAAATATACAATATACATATATTAATGTGTAATTCTTTGTTTTGTTGTTTTAATTTAATATTCAATTGATATACTTCCACTTCACAGCCCTTCTGTGTCTCCTGGGACCTGAAAATTATTTATAAAAGGAAAACTCACCCACGTCAAGGTATTTCCGGTCGGGTAGTACACAACAACCTTGATGAAGAAATCCTACCTAATTAATTGTATTTTTCAACTAATTTCAAAATAAATCTTTTCGACTATTTATTCCTATTTAATATTTTATTCTCGCTTGAATCGTATAAATTAGCTGATATTTAATTTTTCTTCCGAACGAAATCCTAATTCAGAAAACCCGTTGATTTTATAACACCTTTCCAGTTTAGGCTTTTTGAATGATAGCTGTTTCAAATTCTTTTTCGAAATGATAGACTGATGATTAAAATTCCGGTTAGAACGACAAACACTTTTAACACTGTCGCTATACGCACGATGGATTTTAATTGAACAATTTATTAATTCTAAATTTCTTTTTATATAAATTGATAAGAAAATTTATTCCAAATTGTGCAAACTTTTAATTTACTCGACTATTAATAAATTAAATATTTTCTAACTGTTAATTTTAGAACAAAGGTTTAAACGTTTATTATTATCGAATCCTTTTTTTTTGTTTTTGTGTTTCTTTTAACCTAAGATGAAGTATTTATTACTATTATTATTATTTTTTAACCAAATTGACGTTAAATTATAATCTATTTTTAAATATCAATACGCGATCACGTTCACTTTAGATTAACGATAACAAACTCTTAAATTTAATTTGAATGTTTTCACTTTGAATGAAATAATTATTTTTAAATTTTTAATTAATTCACAATTCACTTTTTGCACTTCACTTAACACTTTTAAGCACTGAGTTTAAATTATATTTATTTTCACTGTTTAACCAAATTAAACTGATTTAACAAAACTTCACTGGTGGGGTTTTCAGAATTTAGAAACTGAATTTAAGACTTTTTACAAAACTTTTACAAAGTCCGGGGACTTGTTCAGAATTTAACACTTAGATTATTTCACTAGAATTTTACCAATAGACGTAGTACTGCCACGTAACAACTTTTCAAACCCTCGGCGCGACTGCCTCCTGACTGATGTGTTCCATCCTTTATACCCCTCTCAGGTTCCAAAAGACGTATCTGAATTTCTCTTGATGCTTAATTCTATCTCCTATCAACTCGTAAATCCGAACATCCCTCCCATCAATATCGATTCTGCTTCCATAAGATGTTCTGCTTTCCGGCTCTGGGCGGTAGTTAGTTTTTATCTCACAAATCTAAGTCGATAGGGTCCGAATCGGGTAAGTCTGCGTTAATCGCCCAAGCTCCCTTTGTCCTCTGTTCATACAAAAATGTAGTTAAAATCTCATGATTTTGTGTTCCTTTTTTTTCTCAATTCGCGATAGGTCCGTCCTCAATAACATATATACAGATCTCAATTTTATGCATCTCGTGCGAAAATTGTTTAAATCCATGTCGAAATCTTTACTATGCATTTTTGAATTTCGATTTGTTTAAATTCTACTTAATTTTATTGTTACTTATATGAGCTTTTCCATTTCCACCCGTACTTTCTATTTCCATGACGTAGATTTGAGTTTTTCCTTTATCTTTGAATTTTATTTTTATCCGCGACGTTTTCTTGCACAATTTCTTCTTGATTCTTATGTCATTTCTCATAACTCTTATAATTACTCATTTTCCAAGTCGTATTTATTTATTTCACGGATAAGTTTGAATTGTATCACTTTTTTCCACTTGGATCATTTCCTATCTCCGTTCTTTACCCTTCCTTTTATCTTTTCTTCACTTTTCCCGATGTGTGTGGTCTCCTGGGAAATTTCATACTTCATTTATTATTAATTAATATATAGTTTTCCACACTTCTATGGGAGATATACCTAATTTGACTCTGGGATATCTGTCACTTTTATTGCCTGATCCAATCTCCGCCCCATCCTCCATCCCTCACTTACAAGATTTCACATAAATTATATGTCTGGACACCTGTTTACGTTTAAAATTTTGGTACCAGACTCGTAAATTTAGTTTAATTTCAAACCTATTAATTTTAATCTCTTTTGACTAATCTAAATACTTCCATAAGGTCCACGTTAAAGTTAATCGCTTTTCTAATCGTTTATTACCTTAACGTAAATAAAAATCATGTTCGGATTTTGATTGTTTATCCTTCAAAATATACATGAGACCGCCAACCTTTTATCTTGTTTCGATCCCTCCGTAATATTGGGTAACTCTAATATATATCTAACCTAATAATCATGAAAATGTCTACTTTTCCTGAATCTAATCTATCGATATATGTTTAATTTTACTGTCTTCTTCTAATACTCAATTTTCATTTTCCTAGAACCTTCGTAGCAGTCCAAAATATCTGTATTAACCTTCCATTCGATCGCCGCACTTTTCTAAAATGTGTATTTTTTTTGCGAGATTTTCATCCAAGATTGATTTACCAATATGTCCGTTTCATCTTAAATTGATAACGATTAATTTCCATTGTTTCCAAAACTCTCACCTCTCTTTAGTACGATTTTTATCGAACATGACACCCTCCTTCTATCATAAATAATTGTACTACAGTTGAAAATTCTGCCAGTGATTTTCCTTCGCTTTTCCCGTCCTTTTTTATACTATCACGTTTATAGTTTTTCCATTGCATTTTCGTGTGTGTGTTTTTCAACTTGTAAAATCTTCAAAGCACTCGATTTCAATGGTTCGCCATCACCTAAATGCCTCAGTTATTGTAAACATTTCCAGGAGTTTGTCACCTTGAAAGTCGACGTTGACCCTAAAGTGCGTTCACCTCTAATTTCTGTGGGAAAGAAGAAGCCATTAATTATCTTTTTTTATTGCCCGATCCAAAGTTTATTCCTTTGTCCGTCGTAGACACACCTCCCTCCGCTCACTGATTGGTTACTCAAAATTTTATAGCTCTTTGTTCAGATCTATTGGTTGACAAAATTCAATATTTATTTATAGGCCTAGGAAAAGGGGAAGTACCAGTCGTCCTAGACGATTTTACGACCTCTCTGCTTTCGTCTTAGAACCTCGATATAATTTCAACTATTACAGGAGTCTACTGCAAGCAAGCTGGATCAATTCTTTCTCCGCCAGATGTCGTTAGCATGTCCGTTTTCATAAATAATTTGCATATTTTCTTGCAGCTATGGTTTATCTGTTTTTTCTTTCACTGTGATTTAAAGCCTTTCATCACAAACTATAAAGATAAAAATAAACTCGTTCTAAAAATAAAATACTATAAAATAATTTTCTGTCAAATCACATCATTTTGCCTATCATATACCGTTATCGTTGCTGTTCACCAACCCACATGCACAAGTTTTGAGATATCTAAATTTGAATGTTGGAGAAATAAATAAAAATTTTAATATTTTTTTCTGTTACTATGCGGGTAGTCAAAATTTCCTGAAATTTCGTTTAAATAAACTTTAAAATGGTATTTTAATCTTCACCTAACATATTTTAGATTTCAAATTTGCAGTGTCTCAAAAATGTGTTTTGGGGTTTAGTGAGTTTTGCTTGAACGGCGACCATGTAGATGATCCCTCATGCCGCTTTCTCACCGCACCTATTCATAGGGCGATTTCATAGAATCTATGGAATATATCAGTGTGAGCAGGCTTTCTATGCCATAGAACGCCCGATAAAAATAGAAACCCATTGTTGAATCATCTTCAACTTTCGTTCTATTCTTTAATACAGATTCAACCATAGAATAGAGCAAGTTTGAACAAAATAGAATAAAGCAAGTTTGAACAAAATAGAATAGAGCGAGTTTGAAAAAAGTAGAATAGAGCAAGTTTGAACTAAATAGAATAGAGCATGTTTGAACTAAATAGAATAGAGCAAGTTTGAACAAAATAGAATAGAGCAAGTTTGAACGAAATAGAATGGAGCATTGTGAATGTGCAACGATTTATTCCTTTACATTTTAAAACGGTTCATTCTATGAAATAGATCAGATGAGATACCAGTTTTATACAAACGAAATTTCAATCAATTATATACATTTTTTTCTAGAAATACGATGAATGTTGGCGCAGTTGTGGCCATGCGGTATGTAAAGAACGCCATATCAGTGGCCAGGATGGTGCTGAAACATACCTCCCACTCCATTCTGGCTGGGGAGAAGGCTACCAACTTCGCCAGGCAAATGGGGTTCAAGGAGGAGACTCTGGCGACCAATAAATCCACAGACATTTGGCTCAAGTGGAAGAGTCAGAATTGTCAACCGAATTTTTGGCTGGTTATTACTTTTTTTATTTGTGGGTGCTTACTTATTGTCCATAATCAATTTGGAAATTTAATCTAACCTAACCTCAATTTTTCAAAATTATCGGGGTAATACGTAATTATGTATTTTTGTAGAAAGCAATCGTTTCATGGTTTGACATCTTAACTATAAAGCCAAAAATCTGTTTGAGTGTCTCACCAAAAAACCCGCAAACAGATTATTTTGATGGAATGTTCGGTCAACATTTAAAAAAATCAACTATTCATAGCTTGCAATGTCATTTCCATTAATACCTATGGAGCTTTGAAATATTCATTTAGCTGTCAATGCATCTTGTTTGGAATTTTGGTTTTGTTCAAAATGTACAAAAAGAAAATAGTGTTCAAACTTGTGTATTTTGTATTAAGACAAGAAAATACCCTAAAACAAAGCCAGAATCTTAACAATGTGAGTGAAGCAGCCGTTCACAAAAATATGCGACGTGTGGCCCTGGTGTATTGGACAGACCTGCGGTTGAATTTGCCCTATCAAATCTCTAAAATAATGTGGGAATCATAACGACATAAGTGATGAATGGACAATGGACATAAAAAATCGATCTTTCCGTGGGGTTTGTTTTAATTATTTCTGATGAACATATTACTAAAATCCCAAATGTTTTTAGAGATATCCGTCAGGAAGCTACTAATTCATCGTCTAGAAAAATAAAATCGATAATTTTATAGTTGAAAAACATTTTATAAAATTTATAGTAATACATTCATTAGAAATAATTAAAATGTGAGCTTCGAGCAAACCTCCCTTATTAGAGTCTTGTGTCGCCTTAACTGTTTTAGTGCTATGCTCATTTTGTAAGTATGATATAAAACATAAAACAAATATGGAATTAAATAAAAATGCAATAACATGGAAAGATATCAATACATTTTAATGATTATTTTTGCAATTAAACAAGTAAAGCATGATATTTTATGATTCTAATAAAAAAAAACTACACATTTACAATATTAAAATATATAAAATTATCTCGCTTCACATGTTTTTTCCTCCATGTACTCCCTTTTTATGGCGAGTGCATATGAGGTTGGATCTCCATATCTCGTTGGAATCCCTTTTCCAGTGAGAAAAATGGTGGCTCGTCTTGTTATCCCCATTTCCAGTAAGACGGCAATGAATGATTTTATTTCATTCACTGTAGGTGTCCACTTTTTTGTCCGTGAATTCGGTCTCAAATTTCCTGTGTTCAAAAATTGTGCAACACAACGATTGGTTTCTTAGTGCTTATTTTGTTAAAGATCTCCCCAGACTCATCTCTCATTGCTAACTGATTATTTTGTTAAAGATCTCCCCACACTCATCTCTCATTGCTAACTGATTATATTGTTAACGATCTCCCCAGACTCATCTCTTATTGTTAACTGATTATTTTGTTAAAGATGACACCTTTATGTTATATTTTAGTCTGTGAATCCCGATCCGAGAACCTCATGTGGTCCTTACACCCCAAATCAAATAAACGGACATAGTGTCGAGCATACCAGAGACGGTATTGGTCCAGATAACCACGACACTATCGGAATGGTGGCTATTGACAAATCGGGAAATATAGCAGCGGGCACTTCAACCAATGGAGCTAACCATAAAATACCTGGGTAAGTGTATTTATGATATTATATTGTAGATATTTATTTAAATACAAAACACACAACATATGCCGATAACATAAGTATAAGTAAAAAAAAAATAAATATAGGAATAACTAAATAGCATAAGTACAAAAGGTAAAATTTAAAAAAAAACATTATTATTTAACAATGTTTTAATTCTTGACCTGGGAGGCATATGACACTACGTCCCATTTTCATAATTTTACAGGAGAGTAGAAAGAAGTTTTTTATAATGGAATCTTTGAATTATTTCGACAACCAAAAACATTTTTTTTTAACTTTTTACTATTTATTGTTTCTTTAAAGAGTACAAACATAGTGACAGAAATTGAAATTTATTTAACGGACATGGTGTTGTTTTCCTCTCAACATTTTTTTAATTAGAGGACATGGTGTTTGTACATTACTGATATTTTATTAATTTGGGAGGCGGGTATGGTTACCACCGCCCCGTAAACCATCTTTTGGATAACCAACACCTCTGCCATCGGTTATAAAATGCTCTCAGTATCGCCCTGATGTAAGACCACCATTCAGATTGAAAAATATTGTTTGAAATGGCTTTAATCATGTTTGGTGACCAAATATGAATAGCCAGATACTTCCCCATCTCCTTCCCCTCCCCACTATTTTCACTTAGTTGTTTTGTGGATATAATCTTGTATGCCTCTAAGTGACCACAAATATATGAGATATTGTGTTTTTGAAATCACTGCTATTTACTTATTATGTAAAATTTTAATTTTTGTCTTATACATTTATATGGAGAAAAAAATATAAATCTTCACCATATATAAAGGTCCATATTGCAAAAAGTGAATGGTGTCTTATACTTCCCAGGCCCAGAATTATTAATAATATTTTTAATCTCTATTATACTAAAATAATGTCGCTATCGGCGTCTGTCTGTTTGTATGCTTCGTTTTTCTAAACTACATAACGGATTTTGATAGGGTTTCCACCGTCATTTAGAGAATTTCTTCCGGAAAGTTTATATATATAATACAAGCATATTATATTTACAGAAAGTAGAGAAAAGTCGAGTAACGCCATGTACACGTCAGCTAGTAATATAATATGACAAAAATAATCCCAAATAGAATTGTTGATATATTATTCTGAGAAAATATTAAATTGGTGTCGAGAAATAAAATAATTAAATACTATTACAATATAATAAATAATCAAATAAATGTGTTTCTTTCTGAGCCTACAGTACTTAATATCACAAATAAACAACTCACTAGATCAATAACTCCGTACATTTTGTATGATACAAATTGGGACACATTTTATGCGTGCGATTCGCCTTTGTCATGTTTCACCATCGACGAGGATAGAGGAAACTCAAAAAAAGGCGCAACCATAGACAATATAATTCTCATTCGGAGCGTACCCCATCCACTAGCCAAAATATTATTTCAATCATAAAAATGTTGGAATATTTGAATGTTCCCTCACAACAACAAGGTTCTATCTGACATCTGAAAGTACTGTCCTGCGAAAAAGAGCTTTATGCATCTTTCTTTACAGCTCTTTACTTAGCAAAGCGCTCTTTTAGATAATTTATAATTTATGCATATTTCCTAACCTTCAAACTTAACTTTGATTGAGAAAAAATGGAACTGCATCTTTTACTATCTCCCACCACATAATTAGATATTTATTGTAGTAATTAAGTTGAAACCAAGTGTTATTTATATTTTTCGAGTTTATCCAAATTAGAAACAAACAAACAGATATTCACACCTTTTTTTGGTTACAATCACGAGTCCTATTTTGTGCTCGCGATCTCATGAAGATTAAGCGTTGGCAATGCACAATTTCTTAACGATTGTTTCCGATTGAGAAATGAGAGCCACAAACTGACGGACATCTCGCTAATATTGGTTATTCAAAATATTCCAATCTGGTCCACGACCATTCCTGAAACAGACTCTCCTTACAACTTAAGTAGGTCGGAAACTTATGTCGAATTGAATTGAAATCTGCACAGCCTTTAACACCAAATGAACTTTAGGAATCGCCATTTATCGTTGACTTTTACGTCGAAACCAAAAGATGCACAAGAAACGATAAGAAATAAAAACAAAAGATTTCAAACCACCATAGATATTCTACTCAGCTAGCACTCACCTTTCAACAGTTTTTCCATAGCGGGTCCGTACGCCACAACGGTAAAGAAGACCAATGGGAAGCCTATAAATGAGCGGCCAAAATGCCCAATCTGTTTTTTGTCTGCCGCGCTCGGGCCACTAAACAAACAAAAAGGATCACTCTGGCTTTCCAATGCCCTATCAACGGATCTCCTGGGCTACGGACTTGTATGGACCCGCTGCCTGCCGCTGCCCCTTCCCGCTGACTTCTGAGAAAATTATTGGCTGCCTAACCCTACAACTGGCTCTATTTTCCCTAGCGGGAATTACAAAGGCGTGCAGCGGATCCCTACAGTAATATCTGTAGATATTATAACAGCCTTTTTAAGTGCGAGCCTTCATATTTTGCATTTGCACAAAAATCGTGTATGAAATTAACCATCTTTTTCAGGAAGAACGTTATTATTTTACATCTTACAAAGTCGTGTGTAACTAACCCTTTTTTACAGTCTGACAATCTGTCAAGTATATAAAGACTAATTTGGAATCAACATTTCTTCAACAATGTTTTCTGTCTCCATACATTTTCATCACGTTTCATGAATATGTAGTTATAGAGTAAGTTATTATGATTCTAGGAGAGTAGGTGACTCTGCAATTCCTGGATCAGGTGCTTACGCTGATAGTCTAGTGGGGGCGGCAGCTGCCACAGGGGACGGTGACGTCATGCTGAGATTTTCACCGAGGTTTGTCTATGATAATATTTTCGAATGTCTATGAACAGTAAAAAAAATCAGTTCTTTTTCTAGGTACCTACCTAAAATCTAAATAATTTTTACTTTATTTAGTAGTGAACAATAATAACTGTTCCGAGTAGGTAAATTATTTTTTTGTCCTAACTACTATTATAAATGTGTTTGTTTGTCCTTCTTTTACGTTGCACCGTAGCGACCGATCAATGTGATTTTTTTGCATATGGATAGTTGAAGGACTAGGATATGATATAGGTTACTTTTCATCCCGGTAAAACATTTCATTTCGATGGGAAATATTTTTTTTTACAGCACTATCTTAACAACATTCCTTATCTAATGTAAAAAATAAATATTTTGCAGCTTTTTAGCAGTTGACGAGATGCGTCGGGGATCCACACCATTGCAGGCGGCTGGAATTGCGATAAAGCGCATCGCCGCGCATTACCCTTCTTTCTCCGGTGGCGTTATTGCCGTGGATAAAAAAGGAAACTATGGCGCCGCCTGCCACGGAATGGAGGAATTCCCCTTTTCCGTGGCAGATGGCTCAACTGACAAGGTCCGGGTGGAAACTGTGCCATGCAAAGTTGTAAAAGATAAAATGGATACCAATGAAGTGTGAGATTGGAAATATAAAAGATTTCAATTACTGCTATCATAACAATAATTAAACAATTTTTATAGTACCATTTTGTAAACAATTTCATCTTAAGGCGATTCCATACGTAGTAATGCAAAATCATGTGTTTTTGGTTTGAAAATTTGGTCGCCTAGAAATGTTTCAGATGCTTTAATTAAATACTGCGAGTAGAATACAGCTTGATCTTTGAAATAATCGAGTATTTTTCATATAAGTCTTTTTATAAGCCCAGAAAAAAATAATGTATAGGCCTATGAAAACTGCTTTAAAGTTCAAAATCTCCTACTTACGAACCCATTTTCGGTTAAGATTTTATTATATAATGTGGCAAATTAGGTTATTTTAAAATGATCGGAAAAAAATTAAATTTTTATGCCTGAACATCCACAAAATAAAATAAAAGACACTTTTTGGCCATGTTTTTTTCTTGCATAAATCAAAACAGGCGGATGGTGTTAGGCGGGAATTTAAACCTTATCGCCATCTACGTAAGGGTTGTTATTGATAGCGGCTCAATTTAAAATATTACACGACGTAGTGCATCGCCTTAACAATTCTATTTCTCATTCTTTGATAATTTTACCACTTAGCTTAATTAAAATATGGTTTATTTAATTTGTCACACTGATAACTTCTGAATAACAACAAGGAAAGTCAAAACCATTGTAAGATTATTGATTACACGAAAACAAACACTAATAATTCACTAAACTTTCAACATTGTTAATACTATTTTACTTGCCAAAAAAAAAATAAGTACATATACAAAAACATGTCTTGCATCTACAAAGTCATAGATAATCATAATAAGAACATTCTTACCTGTATAGTGCATGGCACAAAATTATTTGGTCAGTTAAATTGTAATAATACTAGCTGACTGTACCTGTCATTGCTCGACTTTTCTCTACTTTCTATAAATACAATATGCATGTATTATATATATAAACCTTCCGGAAGAAATTCTCTAAATAAGAGTGCAAACCATTGATGTATTATACTAGATTAGCCCTGTCTAGTTAAATTCATTTTAAAAATAATGCCACGTAGCGTACGTCACAAAAATGAAGATGAATTTAACAACCCAACTCTGTTTAAACTCCTTGTACAAGCGTTCAAACTCGTAAGCAAAACCATGGAGAATTTGTTGTCAGAGGTGTTGTAATATGGACATAATTCAAATTTAAATATTTGGAACTGGGTTATTTTTGTCATTGAAAAAATTAACCTGCCCAGCATAGCTGAGAAGCAAAATAGCTTACTCTAGACCAACAAAAGGTAAAACGCAATGCACAGTGCCCATTTTGCATTGCGACACAGTGCGTGGGCCTTTTCATAAATGTGCACGTGAACCAAACCAAAATTGTGTTGGGGTTATTTTTAAATGAATATGCCATGTCTAGTCTAATTTAGTCTATGGTGCAAACCCTATTAAAATCCTTGCGTAGTTTAAAAGAACTAAGCGCACAAACAGACGAGACGCGAATAGCGACTTTGTTGTTTACTATTTATAGATCAAAATTCTTCTTACTGCATTTTGCGTTATAACAAAAAGAGTATGTAGGTACCTATTACCATCAAGCGGACGAAAATTTAACCTTGTAGAAATCTGAAGGTAAAATGAACTGCAATTGCAGTGCTTCGTGCCGTGTGTGGGCACGGTTCTACAACACTGCAAATGCAGGGGTCCAGCCCCTATGAGTCAAAAGCAATACATTATTATTTGTTTACCATCCTCATTAAAAAATGCACACAAAATTTGATTTTTATATTATTTATTTTACAATTATGCCAAATATTTATGTAGGTCATTATAAATTGTTATTATTTTACATTAAAAACTTTTAAATAAATCATCTTTTTTATTTTCTCCTCTTCATCACATTATTGTTTTACATCTGGGTTTTTATTTTGGAGTAGCTGGTGATAATCTCATTCAGTCCACTTCTGTAATTAGAACATTTTTAATTAGTATAAAAAGATACAGAAGCACTGACCTTCTAAAGTGAAAAATAATAATATAATCATACACAAAATAAAAGGAATATAAAAATTTGATATCCTAGATAGTAGTTTAAGAGGTTATTCATAAATGGCACTGGTAATAATAAAACTGTCGATAATACATGGATTGAGACTTAGATAAATACGATTGTGAACACAAGAAACTCAGGATTATTCCTACCGACTGCTAATAAAGCCACCCAAGCTCATTGTAATCACCAAATAAAAGTACGAATTGTTTTGTTGTATCGATGAGTAGTTCGCGAACGAGCAGCACAATTGAGCTAGCTCTTTTTGATGAGCGTATTCATACGACTCCCGGTAAACTGGTTACTGGTTAATTTTTATTACTTGCTCAGGGATGTTAACTGCGTCAGAGTTCAAAATCTAGACATATGTACCCACACATACTAACTACCTAGCATCTTATTTGTGTCGTCGTTCAATTGAGACGACTCTTTGAGCTGTAAGAAAATGTTTAGCTGATATCGTGGCTCCCGCTCTTAATAAAATGAGTAGTGACCTGTCGCTATTTTGTTAACCTTGGATATTTTATTTAAATAGTTTGTGAGAACCCAGATTTACAACAAAAACTTTATTACATTCTAGAAGGAGTTATTTTGAATTTTTAAAATTATATTTTTAACTTCAGCAAAAAGTTCTGTCGTCGATTAGTTACTTTTCGGTATCTACATGAGTATGTACTAATTATAAGAAACCAGTAGTTAACATCAGCGTGTTGATAAAATATTCATGAATTTAAATTTATGCCCTGTCAGATTTATTTAGCAAGCATCTCCACTTTATGTTTAAATATTCACAATTCCTGTCAAAACAGATTATGCAGATTTATTTCCACGTGCAAATCAAATTATACATAAATTAAGTAGGTCAATATGTATCCTTTAACCACAAAGTTAGGGATAGCAATATTGTTCTGGTTTTAAACAATCTTGGTTTTAAAACCCGGTGACATTTAAATAAAATATATATACAGGGTGTTAAGAGACATACCTGAATTACTTTAAGCAGTGATTGTAATTTTTGATTGGAGTAAAAAATGTTAAATAAATTTTGGTCTCCGGTGACAACTTTTTTAAAATATTTTTTTTAATTTACCTGGTCATTACTAGGCACTCAGTCAATTAACCGCCCAAACCCCCAACCCGACCCTAATTGTCAAATACCAAAAAAAAAATTTGTTGAGAAAAAAATTTATCACCATCTACATTATTTACTCCAAATAAGCTCAGGAATCACTAGTAAAAGTAAGTCAGGTAATTCTCTAACACCCTGTATAAAACAAATCTAGTATGTAATATAAAATATATTGTGAGCTCTTCGATATGGAGTGTAACATTTGTTCCGGCGAAAGACCAGATATTATAATGAAACAGAATCTGAAAATCACTTGAAATAGCTAAAGCTATGTTTAGTAAATAAATCTGATAAGTTAGATACTTTTCAACGTTCCCCAAATGAGGCATACATTACCACTGACTCTGGGGAATGGAAATGACTTCTGCCGTGTTTGGTGACTAGATCACACTAGATAACGAGGCACTTTTAAACCTTCCTGCTCCCAGTCTCCTTCCCTTCCCCAATCCATTCAGCCTCACGTCATAGAACACTTGAAATTCTTGTACAGTATTCACATAAAAATTAAATTTGACGGAATATTCAAAACTAAATAATTTACTTTAAAAAAATGGTTACCTTAATCCATGGTCAAAGCCAACTCCTCTCATTTTCTCCACTTTGCTTATTTCTGAGTCAAGATATGTTAATATCTCGTCTATTATCGGCACCAGACTTGGAAGCAATGTCAGTAATAATTTGAAAAATGGCGCTGAGTTAAAAGCCAAGTGTTTTTTGCACGTTGCGTAGAGCATTTCTTTTACGTCATTCCTAAAACAAGAATTAAATATTTGAGTTGAGTTCAACTATCGACTATATATAATGGATATACAAAATTCAAATTTTGTGGAAAAACATGGGTCAGCTGCTTTTCGTTATGTTCATTGACTGTTAAAAAATTGAAAATTTTACTATGGAGTACAAAGGTAGATAATTGATTGCGTAGCGTAGCGAAGTCCTGTTTTAACTCGCCCGTTTGGCATTTCATCTGTCTGGTTTAAGATGGTGGCCGTGTTAGATACTGCTTTTTTATCCTGCCAGAGTTCGCACAAATGTGGACTTTCTGAGAGCTGTCAAATCGGAATAATCAATATTATGGTACCTATCTGTCTGAAGAAAGTTTAAAAAAAGAATAATTGTCTCTGGACAAATTGCTTATTTCTTTATTTGAAATTAAAAAAAAAAGTTATATAAAATATGTATGTATTGTTTATAACCAACAGAGATGTACCTACTTTATTTCAAATAAATCCATTTCAAATGGAAATGCAAAATGCGTATTTTCCATTTTGCATTTTAAATGCTTTTCTAAAAACCATTTTGCATTTTAAATGCTTTTGTCAATGCATTTTCCATTTTAAATGCTTTTTTTGCAACATTCTTCCTACTATCTCCACTCATCTTTTTTTCATAAGACCCAAATATCAGTCGGTCCTCAATCTCGCTATGAGAGATAATTTACATTTGTCAAGTTGTTCCCTGGTAGGAGCCCTGGCAATTGCGTGATACCATTACAAAAAATACTGATTCAAATACTGAACATGGGGCCATGACGCTGTAATATTAAATGTTAGATAGCAGTTTCTATGTTTTTACGTTGGCAACATTTGTCCTGCGCAAATTTTTTGTGGTTCATAATCCGTAGACGTGGCATTTTTTGATTTACCATCATGTAATATGTTTGTTATACATTGATGTCCATTATTAAATGACAAAACTGTTTAAAAATTCTATAATCATTTTAATTGTTTGACCTGAGAAACTATTTTGCATTTTCAATGCATTTTGAAAATAGGTATTTTGCATTTTGCATTTGAAATGCTTTTCTAAAAACCATTTTGCATTTTCAAATGGAAAAGTTTTGACCCATTTCCATTTTGCATTTCAAATGGTTTTAGGTACCCATTTTTCACATCTCTGATAACCAAGTAGGTAGGTATTCAAGTAAGAGAAAATTAGAAACAACTTCTACTCCTACTTGATATTGTTTTGTTGTACTGACCTAATATTATCTTCATTCGCATTTTTGAAGTGTTTGCTATCACAGAGGGATTCTAGAATTTGTGATGCAATTTTTTTATTCGGGCTCACCCCATCAGAAAACATAAACTGTTCGCACACTGCCAGTAATGTACTATTTATTATAATTCTCAGGAGACTTATGTTGGAGATGTTGCCAGATAGGTGATGTATTATTGCCAGCGCCTGGAAAAAGTATTTAAACACATCAACAACAACAACAAAAAAAAAACACATTTCTAAGATGGATTCCCCAGATTCCTGATTTTTGACATTTATAAAGTATGTTCGGTTTTAGGGATGGTAGTATTTTGCTAAATATACAGGTGATTTATTTCATAATTTCGAAGCAAAAAATTGTGCATATTGAGATACATAAAAAAATAAATGGCCTTTTCAATAATATTTTTTTTTTTTTTTTTTTTTATATTTACTCCACACAGGAGGCCCTGAAGAAAATAATTTCCCTCAGGGCCTATGTCATCTTTGGGGATGCTGTGTGGAGGGTCTTTTTGTGGAGAGGAAGGAGTGAACATGGGTCTTGAAGAGTCCCATGTTGTAGGAGGGAGGAAACACAGAGGCCGGCAGTTCGTTCCACAGCCGAGCTGTTGAACTTAAGAACGAATCGTAGAAGCGACCCGTTCTCATGTGACAAGTGTCAACTGTGTACAAATGTTGGGCGCGCGTTTGGCGTGTATCCCGACTACGCACCGGTGCCGAAGGGATCAATGACGCTAGTTCCTCAGAGCATCTTCCATTGTAATACCGATAGAACAAGGACAGCATACCTACCTGACGCCTGTGCTCTAAAGATTGCAGTCCGTTTGTTAAGATTGGGGAATCTATCAAACAGACCGCCCGTTTCTGCACAGAGTCAAGGGTTTTTTTCAGGTATTTAGGGGCTCCAGACCAGAGATGGCTGCCAAATTCGACCGTAGGGCGCACTTGCGATTTGTACAGGGTGAGCAGTTGTGTACTATTAAAGTATCTGCGGGCCCTGTACAGTACGCCCAGCTTCTGAGAGGCCAACTTTACTCTGGCTTCGATGGAGCCCCCGTACCTGAGCTGGTCACTTATAGTTACACCAAGCATACCAATGGAAGGCCTGTTCGGAAGATTGCTTCCGTTGAAGGAGACTAGATTATCATTTGGATCCCTTTTAGACGTAATCAGACAGGATTGGGTCTTTGAAACATTAAATTCGACGAGATTATTTTTACCCCAGGAGGAAATACTCTCGAGATAACCGTCCATTCTCTGCTTCAAAGCCCTCCGAGCCGTTGGAGTTTGTGTGCCCTTTGGGGGCTTATCAAACAAAAAGCTATCATGAACTGTACTGTCATCCGCGTAACAATGAATCGGTGCACATGTCAAAAGGTCATTGATGTGCAACAAAAACAAAGTCGGAGACAGAACCGATCCCTGTGGGACGCCAGCATTTATGGAGTGCGAGGAAGAGGTGAAACCGTCAGCAACCGCCTGAATCGACCTATCCCTTAAAAAGTTAGCAATCCACGTACACAGGGATGCGGGAAGTCCGTAAGAATGCAATTTGTTGACAAGTCCTCGGTGCCAGACCCGGTCAAAGGCCTTGGATATGTCTAGTGCGACCGTTTGGGTCTCACCGTGACGTTCCAGGCACCGCCCCCAAACATGCGTCACATACGCGAGAAGATCACCGCACGAGCGGTTCCGCCGGAATCCGTATTGACGGTCGTTGATAATTTTGTTCTTCTCGAGGTATGTGAGCAGTTTGTCGTTGATCACACGTTCCATCACTTTGGACAGAACTGATGTGATCGCTATGGGGTGGTAGTTGGCCGGGTTGGAGCGGTCACCTTTCTTGGGAATAGGGTGAATTACCGCTTTTTTCCAACCAGAGGGCACAGTGCCACACTTCAGGGACATTTTGAAGAGCTTTGTCAAAACCGGAACTATTTCCGCAGCACACCTCTGCAATACCAGGGCAGGTATTCCATCAGGTCCACTAGCTTTGTTAACATCGAGCCCCCGTATGACGTGGAGTACATCCCGATGCCGGATCCTCAGCTTTTTCATATAGAAGCCGCAGTGAGGAACCGACGGCGGAACAGCACCCCCGTCGTCGAGGGTCGAGTTTTCCGCAAACATTTTCCCTAATAAGTTAGCCTTTTCGGTGGCGGTGTTTGCTAGTGAGCCGTCAGGTCTGGTAAGAGGTGGCAAACTGGGTTTGCAAAAATTTCGACCTATTGAGCCCGCAAGCGACCAGAATGCTCTGCTGCCATGCGGGCAGGCAGCCAGCTTTTTGCTGATCTGCAGGTCGTGTTATATTATAACATAATGCAAAATCAAATATATAAAGCAATTGAGACGGTTGATAGCCCGGTACGTAGAAAGCTCGGCTAGGAGTCAGATGGATCGAATTCAATACTTACAGTGGGTACTGACTTACTACTCTCTTTTCAGAAGAAGTTGAACACAAAGTGACCAGATCTTAATAGTCACGCACTTCAGAAAATCCTCTTATCATTTCTTTTCTAATTATTTTCGCCCCACAACATTCCCCAATGATATGCTATCACTGGACCATGGAAATAAGGAATTCCAGTCCATTTTTTTTAATCAATAATGACTTTCTAACTTTAATACCAGTAAACATTTTTTTATTCTTATAGTTATTTTTTACGTTAGCTCCACAAAGGAGGCCCTGAGGAAAATAATTTCCCTCAGGGTCAACGTCATCTTTAGGGATGCTGGGTGGAGGGTTTTTTTTGGGAAGGAAGATCTCCCTCAACCAGGTTCTCCAAATCCGGCCTGGTGGGCAAACGCAACAGTTACCAGTCTCAACCTCTTTTTTAACCGGTGCTGTATTTTGTATGGAAGTTGAGTATTTTTCTGATTTTTTTTTTAATATTAACTCCACACAGGAGGCCCTGAAGAAAATAATTTCCCTCAGGGCCTACGTCATCTTTGGGGATGCTGTGTGGAGGGTCTTTTTGTGGAGAGGAAGGAGTGAACATGGGTCTTGAAGAGTCCCATGTTGTAGGAGGGAGGAAATACAGAGGCCGGCAGATCGTTCCATAGCCGAGCTGTTGAACTTAAGAACGAATCGTAGAAGCGACCCGTTCTCATGTGACAAATGTCAACTGTGTACAAATGTTGGGCACGCGTTTGGCGTGTATCCCGACTACGCACCGGTGCCGAAGGGATCAATGACGCTAGTTCCTCAGAGCATCTTCCATTGTAATACCGATAGAACAAGGACAGCATACCTACCTGACGCCTGTGCTCTAAAGATTGCAGTCCGTTTGTTAAGATTGGGGAATCTATCAAACGGACCGCCCGTTTTTGCACAGAGTCAAGGGTTTTTTTCAAGTATTAGGGGCTCCGGACCAGAGATAGCTGCCAAATTCGACAGTAGGGCGCACTTGCGATTTGTACAGGGTCAGCAGTTGTGTATTATTAAAGTATCTGCGGGCCCTGTACAGTACGCCCAGCTTCTGAGAGGCCAAATTTACTCTGGCTTCGATTACCTGAGCTGGTCACTTATAGTTATACCAAGCAAATAGACTGATATTATAGACCATAGATATTTTACTCACATAGACTGATTGTGGTTAATCAGCATATTCAGTTATACCAACCTAACGGTGTGTTTTAATGTGACGGTGTTTTATTTGTTTTTAAATGAGGATTTATAAATTTTTTTATTTCAGAATCAGCATTTGTTGATCTATATATTTAAGACATAATATTTTTCACTGGAGTTCCTTATTGAGATGTGGTCATCACATAAAATAAAATATAAAGTCAATGCAGAAAAATATGCCTACCTTAGCAGCATGAACATGACATTGCTTCCCCCTACATGTGACGAAATTCACCGAAATCTTATCCAAAATATATTTCTCCAGTTGTAAATCAGAATTAATATCTCCAGGAATCATTCTATGCGATATTTCATATGTATTATTCTTTGTCTGTATAGTTCTATTTGCAAAGTACGGCAGATATTGAACAATCATATCCTTCATAGTCTTTTCAATGTAAATATCATTCTTGTAGTCCAGACTATAGAGTCCCCTCATGAACATGTACCAGCTCTTGCAAATACTCAAGGTGATGTATGGGTGAATCTTCTTCTCCATAAATAATTGCGGGGGAAGTAATACATTACTGACGAGTGAGTGCAGGAGACATGATGGTTTAGCCTGAAATTAGACAAAAACACCAGATTAAAGAAGATCTCTAAAAACTAAGAAATCAAAAAATCACTCAAAAGAAAAACTCAAGAAGTGTAATGTACTGATTTGAAAAAAAACTGCTGTCAAAATTCTAATTCACAATAATCTGACTCCTAAGCATCACAGACGCAGATGAAAATGACTTTCATACATTACGTGATTTGGAAATTCATAATGTGGCTCATTCTTTATTCCATTGACATTTTTTTTAAGTGTTCAAGAAGATATATCTTTACTTAATCCAGATACATAAACAAATCGAAGTTCCCAATTCTCGGCGGCCCGAGTGGTTAAATAATAAATAAATAAAAGTGAAAATCGAGCTGCGCATGGTGGATGTCTGATTTGTTGAGCAGTGTACGAGTTAATTCGATATTTGAAAATGTATGATTAATTTCCCTCAAAGTAAGATACTTCAGGCTCACAGACAAGCCTACAACACACTTCTATGAGTTTATTTCTTCAGTGCAAGAAATAATAACATTTTATTTGTAGAATTATTCGAGTAGGATATTATATCAGGGTTTTACCAAATAAAGTTTGTAGGTCGATACATTATGTTGACTTCTAGGCGTAAGAGCTTTGTTAGTAGGCCGATTTTCTGAGGTTCAAATCACAGCAAATGCAAAAATAAATAAAAACACTTCTTACCCTGGAGTAAATAATGGGAGAGCAATGTAGAAACATAGTTCCCAAGACTATAAATAGTTGCATCACATACTCCAGGGACGGTGGGGCCTTTAGAGCGGTCAGAACATATTTATCCATGGAGTTTAAATACTGATTAACACGCTCACGTAGACGGCATTTCTCTTGGAATGTCTGCAAATAATTATATAAATAAAAAATAATAATATCATTAAATTATGAACTTATTTGGTTGGTAATCCTTTAATTCAGACTAACAGATAAATAATTATGTTAAAAAAGCCATATAAACGCACCCTTTCTTTGTACATTATAAATAATGAATTGAACTGGTTTTATTGTACTGGAATATTTATAGGCATTCAAAAATGCTTACAAATAAAATGTTTACATACTACAAAACAGGTTTTTTTTACATTCTAAATGATGCATTTTATAGTCCAGAATTGCTTGCATTGATAAGCTTTCGGATTCCAGTACATATTATTAGAAGATTTATTTCACTGCATAAATTCTGGGATTAACTACCATATGTATTCCTCATTGCCCAGAATACTTATGGAGGGAAATAATTATACCAAGTCAGTGGACATCTTCAATGTATTACTTAAAAAATTTAAATGATTGTTACTGAGGCAGTTTAGTTGTGTATAATAAATACGCTATAATTTTTACTATTCATGCGTAAAAGCCCCTAAAAAAGGATGTTAAAAAAAAAAAATTAATTTAAAATGAATTGATTTTTTTTTAACCTGAGTATTATTCCATGCTACTCCAATAGCGTAAAAGAACTGGCACAGGTTTTTCTGGTCTCCAGTATCATAACTCGGAGTGAAATTCAGCGCAGAGAACTCCTGCAGCTGGCACATCAGCAGCATCAGGTGCGTGTCATCATCCGACTGTCCCTCGGCGGAGAGGAAGGTGACCTTGACCCAGCAGTGGATGATGCAGCTGGCGCAGGGCTTCTTCTCCTCTTTCAGGGACTGGGATATCTGATCATCTTGGAGAATTTGGAGCAGGTAGTGGCGGGTGACTCTATATTGATGGTTAAAATGACTTAGTATTAATATTCATAGATTATAAATTAATAGTATGTATTTAGTTACTACCTGGCTATGTACAAGTTTCAACACTGTATTTTCCTATGGGGTGGTTTAAAAAATATGGAAAAAAAAATTAAAAGCCCTATAGATGATAATAGAAAATAATAATAATATTTCGATGATTTGTATAGCGCCCTTTTTATGCAAAATACAGTAAGAGCTATAAATAATTGTAACATAGAAAATCCAATGAGACAAAGTGTTGCAAATTTCATGATGCTAGAACTCAGTGCTCGAGTTTTTTGTGGGACAAACAAAAATAGATTCTCTGTTATATAGGTAATTAAGAATGCAGAATTAAAAAAAAAAAAAAAAAATTAAGAAAAACTGAAAATACTTATTAATAATGATAATATTTGGCTAATTTATATAGGGCTGTTTTCGTGAAAAATCACCTGAAGGGCGTTGTAAAATACTTACACCTAGGATTCATAATAACTAGTGACTTACATCTAAGACTTATACCTATTGACTTATGACTAAGGCACATATATAGAAACTTACACATTTAAAAATTCATATATAAATATACTCCAGTAAATGATAATCAATAAATATAGTATTAATACCAAAAATATACTCCATACCATTTTTTGTTCTATGTTTAAAAAATAATATGACCATAGGTGTCATATGTACACATAAATTAGTTAGCTTTTGTTAATTTTCATTTAGTTTTGTTAATAATACAGCAAAGACTTGCAACATTTTGATAATAAGTATCGGACAACACGGGCATTAGCCTAGTATGGTAGTTAAAAAAAAATGTCTAAACATGTAACTTGTAAACATTTATTAAATAATAAAAAATAAAAAATAAAAAAATGTCATCTAAATAATCATTTAAAAATGATCTCATAATTAAAGTTGGTACTAACTACTCATAAGTTTAAATTATCTAAGAGTATAATAACCTATCATTTGCAGTTTCAGAAAAGGTGAAGAATTTCAGGACATCTTCGAAAGAATCGTATTTCTTCACACAAGAACTGTTATCGAACACAAACTTTGTGAATTCAAAGGCCGCATCGGCAATCTGCAGGGCCATGATGCCGTTGGAGTATAGAGTCTTGATGCAGGGAAAGATGTGGAGGAAGAAGGCATCCATCATCCCGGAGATGCTATCAGCAGAACCGTCATGGTAAGAGCACAAGATCCGGAGCTTCGATAGCAGAGATGAAAACGATTCAAGCGTGTTTGATAGATCTGGTAATGTACAGATGGTTAGGTACTTGGTGAGCCAAGAATCTGAAAAATTAAATGAAAATAATAAAAACATATTAATTTTTGGGTTATTATGCCATGTTGTGCTTCCTCCTTATTTAGCCAATGTTTCGGACAGTGTTACAGAATACATCATCAGAACAGTGTTTCCGTTTGTTTTGTTTTTTTTTTTTCAACAATGTTTTTTCTTTCAATAAGTTTACAAAATAGAGTCTTCTTGCAAGTGTCAACTTGACACTTAAACATTAAACCAGTACTAGTACAAATTTCATAGTAAAAACAAAATCCCTGTTTAAATTTTTAGCATATTTTATATGTACGCACTATACTTAATAACCAGTGGCGGCTCGTGATTTTTGATTGTACTAGAGTGCTAATTATTAAATAAAATGGCATTATTGATGTTGTTGTAGCCTGAAACGATTTTTTTGTATGAAGATTTTCAGGATATTTCAGTTTGGCACTGCATCGACTTCCTAAAAATCTTCATACAACAAAATCGAATTTTCTAAAAAAAATAAAAAACGTTTTTGCCTACAACATCAAGAGCGCCATTTTATTTTAATATTAGTGCTCTATTACTCCCAAGTAACGAGCCGCTACTGACTATAACCTCATTTTCGCCAGCGTATTCCAAAGGATACTATTAAAACAATATTTCTTGAAAATAAATATCTATTCTGGGGAAACTTGCTCATGGTAGATAACATAACATTTTTATAAAAATATATAATTACCGTCTTACATATCTGGTAAGATGGTAAAATAAAAAAGTTCCAAAACAAGTTAAGTTATGTTGAAAATAGAATCACGGCAAAAAATTGGCATTGGCAAACAGAAGATAAATTACCACTTTCTCTAATTGGACTAAAGAGAGTACTGTGTATTGTAATGACATACCTATGAGTATATGCTCATTCTGCTTGAAATCCTGACTGACTTCCATTATATCCCGTAGGCCGCTGACGAGCATCTTCAATATGGCCATTGGCTCCGTATCCCTCATTGAGGAGTACTTATTGGCTATGGCCAGCAGAGGTTTAGCCACCTGAGAGATGTCCATGCCCCCCTCGATGTAGAGGTACAGAACGGAGAGGTGAGTCTTTAGTACAACTTGCTTCTTATTCCACGGAAGAGTGTCAAAAGACATCTGGATTATGAGGCCTTGTAGCTTGGAGCACTGAAAGAAAGAATGCAACGTACAAATTATTCAAAACAGGTCCCATCAAGCCGAAAAATGGAATCTATGCACAATACATAGGCTGTGCAATCGATTCTGAAATTCCAAACTTCCGCCAAAAACATGGTCTTGTTTTTTCTAAAAACAACATATTTTGGATGCAGTAAAAACGTCAAAGAATTTTTGTAATTCTTGGGGTTAATAGGGTGGGTTTTTACCCTATTCAGGTTTAAACATGGGTTCAAACATCGCGACTTGGGAAATTTAACCCCTAGTGCACCAAGAAACCCCATTTGTGCCCGTAGTGTGCCGACGAATCCACCGTGGATTCGCTATTGGTACACCGCACTTGTTCAGGATTTATCGTAACATAACGGATATTACAAAAATTTAGGTTATTTATGGGTTTGTACAGTTTGTTTATTGTATTTTGTAACTTAATGGCAAACTAAAATATTTTTTATTCGGAATAATGTATCCTAATATCCAGACTCTCATTTCGTCACAATCAAATTATATTATTATTTTTCGGAATAACTTATTGAGTAAAACCTCAAATTATAATATTTAAATACTGAAGACAATATTAGTGAATTTTTCAAACGAAAATCTGAAACAGAAAAATCAGAAAAGGAAACGGTCACATCTGGGACTCGAACCCAGGACCCTTGTCTTTCCGGGACAATGCTCTACCAACTGCGCTAATGGGACCCTATCCTATTCGGTCACTTTTAACTGTATCATACTTCGAATAAGAACTACCAACGTTGTCTTCATTTTTTCACCGCACATTTTTTCACCGCACAAGATTATCTATAAGACGCTGTCTAGGATTGCATTTAGTTCGGGTTGAATCTTGCGATCATACATAAAGATAGTTGCCAATAAAAATGTGCGGTGAAAAAATGAAGACAACGTTGGTAGTTCTTATTCGAAGTATGATACAGTTAAAAGTGACCGAATAGGATAGGGTCCCATTAGCGTAGTTGGTAGAGCATTGTCCCGGAAAGACAAGGGTCCTGGGTTCGAGTCCCAGATGTGACCGTTTCCTTTTCTGATTTTTCTGTTTCAGATTTTCGTTTGAAAAATTCACTAATATTGTCTTCAGTATTTAAATTTACAAATTATATTAATTTTATCTACAAACATTAAAATTCAAAGATATAATGAATATGTTTGCAAATGACGAAACGACAGTCTAGACTAATATTATGATATTTTATGTCTTCGCCAAGCGAATAAAAAATATTTTAGTTTGCCATTATGTTGCAAAATACAATAAACAAATTGCAAAAACCCATAAAAAAAACCTAATTTATTCTAATGCTATAATATGTTTAATGCATTATAATTACAGGTGACTTAAATAGCATACTTTGATGTAAGAAACAATGTAGATAACATACAAAACTTTCGTTTGGGGGTTGTGAATTACCCCCTGTGGCGCGAGGAGTTTAATATCAAATAATAATAAAAATTAAAAAAAGTAATCGAGAAAGAATATAAATTTTTATGGGGATTGTTGATGAAGGATTAATAAACAATTTACTCAACAACAAAAAAACTTACAATGTCCACAAGGTCAGTAGAAACCGCCATCATCAGGAACAAAGTAGAGAAGTGTTCCAGTCCCAACTCATTTAGCGCCTGAATTTTGCTGATGGTAAATTTGGGGAGAATTCTTCCTTTGATGCGTTGGCAATTGCCGGGCTGGTTGGACAGCACACTCTTCTTCAAGTGGATGCCTAATAGAGTTACAAACAGTGAAAAGCTGCTTTCAGATTTGTAGTCCCTTTTGGAAGAGCAATCCATCGATAGGCGAGATTTTAAATCATTAGCGAAGCTGGGTATGGAAGAACTGAAAACAAAAATATTACAATTAATTAATAATTTATCTAAAAAAATGATAGTACGACTCTTGGTAACACAAGATAAATAAGATGCTAGGTAGTTAGTAGATGAAGGTACATACATCCAAGTGCAGATGTATGACTTTCAGACGCCGTTCATGTCTCTGAGTATGTAATAACAATTAATAATTGGATAATTTTAATGTCGTTATATATTATAAAATACAGAGATGTGCTTTGTTTCAAATAAATCCATTTCAAATGGAAATGCAAAATGGGTATTTTCCATTTTGCATTTTAAATGCTTTTTTAAAAACCATTTTGCATTTTAAATGCTTTTCTCAATGCATTTTCCATTTTAAATGCTTTTTTGCAACATTCTTCCTACTATCTCCACTCATCTTTTTTTCATAAGCCCCAAATATCAGTCGGTCCTCAACCTGTTGGATAGCAGTTTCTATGTTTTTACGTTGGCAACATTATTCAACATGGTTTCATAATTTGGATTTACCGTCATGTAATATGTTTGTTCTACATTGATGTCCATTATTAAATGACAAAATTGTTTAAAAATTCTATAATTATTTTTATTGTTTGACCTGAGAAACTATTTTGCATTTTCAATGCATTTTGAAAATAGGTATTTTGCATTTTGCATTTGAAATGCTTTTATAAAATCCATTTTGCATTTTGCATTTTCAAATGGAAAAGTTTTGACCCATTTCCATTTTGCATTTCAAATGGTTTTGGGTACCCATTTTGCACATCTCTGATAAAATATCACCTGACAAAAAAGGGTAAAGGTGGAAACACATTATTAAAACCCGACGCGACCCGATGAAACGCGATGCGTGTTGAGTCGAATCAAATGTATCGTTTTCTTATGACCAGAATCACACTATGAACATCCGACATGGCGTCGCGTCGGATGTTCATAGTGTGATTCTAGTCATAAGAAAATAATACATTTGATTCGACTCAACACGCATCGCGTTTCATCGGGTCGCGTCGGGTTTTAATAATGTGTTTCCACCTTAACTGTTCAATTAACAGAGGAAAGAGAGAGCATATCACATGATCCGGTCGCGCGTGTAGCAGTGTGATCAGTGGCGACATGTGAAAAAAAAATCATGAGACGGCAAAATGATATTGAGGTTTTTACTTCAAATATGCTCAGCAATCGCTGGTTAAAATCCTTCAGGAATGTACGTTTACACCCTGTATAATATGTACACAGCCATTTGTAGCATTGTATTTTACCGTGCCAACGAAACAGAATTGTCCTCCCTCCCGGGTATAAAAAAAGCAGAGTTCAATCTCTTGTGGAAGTATTCCCACAGCAGCGTTACTATCTCATTCTTGGGTTCCCACCAGACAGTGAGCAACTTTAGGACCTGCCTCATCTGCGCTCGGAACAATGTCTCTGGGATTCCTTGCTCATTTGTTAAACACAACTTCAATATGTCTTCCAATAACGTGAAGTTTGGTACTATCTGAAAAATACAAGAACAATAAAAAAAAATTCTTGGAAATTTATTACAATATATAAACATAATTGATAACAGAGTAATCAATCACAGCTTAAGTCCTTCATCATAGCTCAAGCTACGATTACAGCCTTTAAAGTTTGAAGTAGGAAGAATTAAAATATTTTAAGGTTATTGGTACTCAGAAATATTTGTAAAAAACACAAACAGTGGTTAATTTCTGAAACAGGTGTTGAGAACATTTTTTTAAATTTATTTAAATGTTCACATAAATACTCAAAGCACACTAATTCCAATCAAATAAATGAAGCCTAGCAAGAGATTTTATGAGTTACTTGAAAATATGTACGCAGATTTTTTATTTACTTTGGAATCAATGTTTATAAACAGATCAAAGAGCTGTTAATATTCTTAATATTCAAATGAATGCAGGGGTCCAAGATGGCCGCATGCATTACAGAAATGAGATGTTCTGAAAGAGATGGGTGCTTTAAACATCATAGGTATCGAATATCAGTCTTATCACCAACATATTTGCTGGGATGAAGACCATGCTTTATTCTAACCATTATTTTTTGGAATGTGAATAAAAACTAAAAATAAAATAAACTCACTGATGACAATGACTTATTGTGAAATCAGATATGAGCTCATAAAATAATAATAACATTACAAATTATAGACACGTTGTAGAAATCTCAAAAGTGACAAGCAAAAGGGACGGCAATTGTAATACTTTCGATTTAGTGGTTTTAGTACTAAACTGGCACGTGACGCATGAGGTTATGTGCTATCTCTAACCAAATTGCGTGAATGAGTGCCAAAATGCACTCGTGTGTTATGAGAAAATGTTTCCATGAAACGGCAAACACTACTAAAAGCCAAGGAATAACATTTCATAATGATACAATGATTTCAATTGTTTCCTAAAGATTTTAAGCGCCATTAGAGAAAGCGAGATAGCGAACGTAGCAACATGTAAGCATAAGGACAACTTAACAGTCCAAGAGGGCTTTTTCTATTTTTGCGGTTTTTTTCGTATTTTCGAAGTCACTTGTGTCCGTAACAGCATATTCAAAAAAATATTTATTGTGTATGTTTTTTAGATACATGTATGTTTTATACAACCTGTTAAAAATAAATAATCTAAAAAAATATTTTTCTTACTTTACAGCTGTTTATAAAATAGTAGTTTTCAATAAATCGCCAATCGACCTCAACATTACTTTCATCTGCTACTACATACAACATGACAAAAATATATAAAAAATATTTTGTAATAGAACATATCTCAACCTATAGGACCCAATTTTTATATTTTTGTATAATAGCTAAATAACTGTGTGATATTATTTGGAAAAACTATGTAAATCAACTTACTTTGAAGTCAATTTTATGTATTAAAAAACAGCAATTTGAACAAAAAAAAAAATACTGTATAATTAAACAGTATTTATACTATCTTAATTGATAAATAAATAAAATTAATTTAAAGATTTAATTGGTAATATTCTATATTCATTTAAACCCAAACACATATAAATGTTGGCATTTTACATATTCAATCATAACGCGAATATCGTTCGCCACAAGAGGTTGTCTCGCGACGCTGTTTTCTGTGAAGTAGTATTAAAAAACGTAAGTGTATTAGTTTATTTTCGATATACGTACATATTGTAGACATAAAATCAAAACGTAGAATTTGTTCATGTAATTTGAAGGGAGCGAGTCAAAGGTGAACAAGGATGTGAATCGCGCGGAGGCAAACGTTGTTGAGATGATTGTACTTTCTCATATATTACCATCCAGCTGAACAATATGTAGCAGGTCTTAATTATTGTAAATCATCTCATTTGCCAGCGCCCGCTGTGGATATGTACGAACGAGACAGCAGTATTATAATTGCTTCCAGCAGGATAGACGAACAGACGTATCGTATTTCATGTGACTCCTGTTATAGGGCTGTGCAAATAGATTTTTAATTATAATAATAATTTGATTATTTAATTTGGCTATTATAGTTCTTCGTGAATTGAACAAATGAAAATATAATATAATTATATAATATAATATATGTATATATTTTTTTTTGTAACAGGTAAATATATGACTGTTTTAAGTGTTGAAAATATTTTTTTGTCTATAACCATTATTATTATTTATGATTTGCTTAGTTAAATTAAGTTTTCTTGAAAAATTAATTAGAGGTGAAAAATATTGTTAAATTATATCTAACCCTAGTTATTCTTTGAATATATTTGTTAATTTTATTTAGAATTTGCCATTTTTGAAGAAATGAAAATTAGCTTATTAATTTTTTTTCAGTGTATAAATATGGGAAACAAATGGCATTCCAAAACTTTCCGTCAGCTCAACAGAAAGAAGAAAAAGTATGATTTTTTTAATATCTTTATAACATAAATACTTTAAATATATTAAGACTACTGTTATTAATAAATACCATATCAAGACCTAATAGTCCAGTCAGTGGGGAGTTTTACCTTGCAAAGGTTAGGTAGTTGCGATTTTGATATATGTTGTTAAGATTGGGACTCTAAAGAAAAAAAAAAGTTTTCGACCTTGGGAGGGTCGAGCTCGACCCGCCATCTTGGATTGAAGGTGCCAAAATTTGTTTTTTTCAAAATAATTGTGAAGTGGTCGTTTTTACAACCAAATTGTTCAAGGCAAACTTAAAGACAACTAAATTACCTACATTTTTTGTAGAAAGTTTTTTTTTGTAAGTCTAATTTAATCTAACAAAATTTTGTTTTTCCTTGGTTGAAGAAGGACGATGTTGTATCGCAGCCGCTAAAAGCATGAAGAAACAGAATATTCTCAGCCGCCTCTTTGTATTTCACACTATTCGCGGAATACAGTCTTTCAAAAGTTTTGCCTCTCCCGGGTTTGCGAAGATATATACAACTTTTGGGTGGTGCTAATGCTGTCAGCAGAACTAAGAGATCAACGTCTTCACCAATAATGAAAACAGCGTCATATGATGAATACAAGGAAATCGCAGTATTGACAATCAACTCATCAGCATCTTCTTCAGCCTGCTTAACTGTAAAATCATCCTGTATAAATTGCTTTGTAAGCATCGAAATCAGACGGACTTTGTTATTTTCATTGGCTAAAAATCGTTCTTGTGAAACTTGAACTGGCATTGTTTCATCGAAAAGAACATCTGCAGACATGAGCATCCAGGCAACGTCCTGTAACCAGGACTCAATCAGTGTTGCCAAGTCAGCTGTAGACTAGGATCCCACTATAACAAATCAACGTCATCGAGCACACGGATGATGCTATATAAGTATATTGTAACGCAGAAATACGTTAAAATGATATTGTGTAATATGTTCGTACAAAATTTATCAAGAAAACTGGAGTTTTACAATTTTTTGTCAAAATTTTCTTTTTTCAACCGCTGTAACTCGTTACCTATTAGACTTACAAAAAAAAACTTTATTTTAAAAAATGTAGGTAATTTAGTTGTCTTTAAGTTTGCGTTCAACAATTTGGTTGTAAAATCAACCACTTCATAATTATTTTGAAAAAACCAAATTTTGGCACCTTCAATCCAAGATGGCGGGTCGAGCTCGACCCTCCCAAGGTCTCTTAACAACATATGTGAAAATCGCTACTACCTAACCTTTTGCAAGGTGGAGCCCTTTTTTATCCCCCACTGACTGGACTATAAGACTTTACCCAGAAATTCTTGAGATTATTTTACGTTAAAAATGTAGTTTTCATTTTGCTACCCGCTGACATGTTTTCAAATAAAAAACAAAATTCTTCAACTTGACGCCACCAGTTTCAACCGTATGCATCACGTGGTATGCGCTTAGTCTATTTAGTTTATAGTGCGTACCACTTGCATCAGTTTGTAACCAGTGGTAACATGTGTTTTCATTGAAAAAAAAATGTCACCGATCCAAAGTGACATCAAAATTTTTCACTCCAAATAATCTCAGTAATTGTCTTGTTGGTTATGTCTGTTAATACACTGTATATATATTCTTAGTTTAAATTTGACTGTTTTTTGTACAGACCAATTTTTCTGAGAACTCTGGAAATGGAGGTTTTGGTGGATAACAACTTTGAAAGTTTCAGTACTGAACTAACCACGAATATAGTTGCCACGGCTGCGGCTGGTATATCTGTTTTAGCGGTAAGCAACATCAACTAGTGATTATATGGGTTTTTTTTATATAATTGAATGTATAAGTTGTTCACATAAGATTGTTTTTTTTAGGAACAAAGTGTGGATGACATTCACGAATCTACTACAGCCGCACAATCAATGGAATCCGGCAATGGTGAAGTAAGAGATACGATGAAGCTTTTTTTTCTTAGCACGCATTATGAATTATAAATTTATATATAATTACTAACTACTTTATATTTTCAATCTAATTTAGTATCAGCTCATGGATAGTGCAGATCACGACATTCCTGCAATGGAGCCACCAGAAAAACCATTTGCCATTGATGGAAGGAGGATTGTCGATTTCCAATACATGTTTGCGGAATTGCAGAAAATTAATAATCATTGCCCACTTTTAGGATGTACTCTGTCCAATATTTATATTTATAAGGAAAATAGAAAAGGATTCCAATCAACTTTTTTTTTTCCAATGTAATATGTGCCACCTCAAAATGAATATTTCATCGTACGACAAAAACATACCTCTAGATGTAAACCATGCTGCTGTGTCTGGAGCTGTAACCGTTGGGATAGGTTTCGCGAACCTGCAGCAACTTGCTGAAACCATGGAAATTCCGTCCATGACTGGAACAACATTTTGTAAAATTCAAAATAAAGTTTCTTCGTGGTATGAATCCACAGCTATCATAAAAATGAGAGAAGCAGCACAGAGAGAGGCAGAATATGCGAGAGAAATAGGAAGTGTAGATTCGAGTGGTACTCCGTTGATAACGGTTGTTGCGGATGGATGTTGGTCCAAAAGATCGTATGGAACTAACTACTCTGCCCTTTCTGGGGCTGCGGCAATCGTTGGCCAAAAATTTGGTCAAGTCCTTTTTTACAAAGTAAAAAATAAGTTTTGCGTAATATGTACCAGGGCTGAAAATAAAGGCGAAGCTGCCAAAGAACACACGTGTTTCAAAAACCACACCGGCAGCTCTACAAGCATGGAGTCAGACATTTTGGTAGAAGGTTTCATGTCTTCTATGAGCACACACGGCATTATATACTCCAAACTCATCGCCGATGGAGATTCCAGCACGTACAAAAATTTTTTAAAATCAAGGCCTTATAAAAACCTTACAGTGGAAAAAATTGAATGCCGCAACCATCTTTTAAGAAACTTCTGTAATAAATTACGTAAGATTACAACAGAAACATTTTATCCTCTAGCTTCACGAAAAATTTTGTCAGCCAGAATTTTGCGGCTTCGCACTGCTGTGCGATGTGCCATCTCGCATAGGAAAGGAGAAATTGGAACAATGGCTGACAAAATTTTCAAATTAAATTCTGACATATTAAATGGACCCCGGCATGTGTTTGGCGATCACAAATCCTGCCACTTAGGCGGATATTTTTGCAAACGTGCTGAAAACGGTGAACCCAATTGGACACCCCTATTAGAGAAATGCAAGATGTTTGATAAAATAATGCTGCATGTAAACACTCTAGCATCACATTCTCGAAGTTTGATTTGTGATGTTGACAGCAACGTGGTTGAAAGATTTAACCAAATAATTGCCAAAATGACTGGAGGTAAGCGAATAAATTATACGCCCCGAAATTCGTACCAGAGTCGATGTGCCGCAGCAGTGGTGTCGTTTAATTCCAGGAGAATTCATTATTCCGTGCATAAAGAGGTTTTTGGAAACAGCCCAGGTACGTGGTCAAAAAGAATGGAAGCGAAGCGTGCACATATTGCAAGGAAAAAAAAAATCCCCAAAAAAAAAACTTTCTTCCGGGTTTAACCATATTATCGCAGATAGCGATTATGGTCAACATTTAAACTCACCCGATATGGATGACGAGCTTTTCACGGAATCCAAAAAAATATTTTTAGAGTCTCTGAATCTCTCAGACGCCGATCCTTCGCGTATTGAAAATGAAACCGTTTTGCAATCAAAGTCAGGAGAATGGATGGAACTCCGGAGAAAGCGGCTAACAGCATCTTGGTTCGGGAAAATTTGTAAAAGACGATTAAACATCAGCTGTGGACCGTTAGTTAAAAGTATAATGTACCAAAGTCCGCTAGGGGTGCCATCAGTGCGTTTTGGTAATGACAACGAGGCCCAGGCCTTAATGCAGCTTTCCACTCAATTAGGTTTGACATTTACTAAATGCGGTTTGTTTTTAGATGAATGTCATCCTTTCCTAGGTGCCACTCCCGATAGTAAAGGAGATAATTTTATAGTCGAGATTAAATGCTGTTTTAGCGCTCGAGGTATGGAGCCGTTAGCAGCAATTAAAGAAAAAAAAATTAAGTTTTGGCATATTGACAAAGACGGTGAAGTTAAAGTAAACCAAAAACATGATTGGTATTTCCAAATTCAAGGACAACTCCACATCACCAAGTCCGATATATGTATATTTGGTGTATGGACCTCGAATAACATTCCATTAAAGGTTGAAACCATAAGAAGAGATGACTCTTTCTTTCACTTTTCAATGTTAAAACGCCTTCAAAATTTCTACTTTGATTGTTACTTGCCAGAAATCATTGACCCGAGATACGAAAGAGGCATGGATATTAGAAATCCTCCTTACATAGAGCAAGCCATAAAAAAAACGTAAGAACATCGCGTCTGTGAGGTTATTGGCTATCTGATTTTATTTTCCTTATGCTTGCTACAACCTTAACTTGCGTTTTATTGAAATTATTTTCATTGTGCTTAGATATAAATGTCTTTTACTCGTGTCTTTTACCTGAACTATGTACCATTTTGTAACATTGCGCAAAACAAATACATTATATTCCAATTGCCCGCCATGCACATATTTTTTATATTGATACATTCTTTAAATTATGTTGTATTATGTTCCTTATGAAAAAAACTGTTGTTTCTATTGAAATTGGAAAACCCTACAATAACTGTACACCATTTATTTCATATCTTGAGAGCTTCACTTACATTCATGCATCGTATCGTATGGTATTATTTTATTGAGTAAAGTGGGGAATTACTTAGCTATTTACATCAGTTCATCAAACACGGCTAAAGCCATTTTAAGGATCTTTTTTTTTTGTGGAAAGTACATTTCACTGTGGAAAGTACGGTAAATATACTACTGAACTGAGTTTTATGTTCATATGAAAAATGCGTGTATCTATTTGTGAAATAACACGAATTAATTCAATAAACGAAAGAGCTCAAATCACTTGTACCTTAGCAATTCAGCATACACATAAATGTGAATAAAGAACATTCAATTACAAGATTTCTAGTTCTTTAAATATTTTAGCTACTGAAATTATAAACGGAATCAACATAATTGTTGGAGACATGCTAGCTGAAAGAAATTGTTTTTATTGGTTTAAGTTCTGAAATACTACTTTATGCAATGTTTTATTGTTGTTTTTATGTTTTATTTTATATATTTATGTAGTACAATATATGGAATATTAATATCAGATTTTTTTTTAAAAATACCCGTTAGTCAATCTGCCAAAAATTGGTTTATCGGGACGTTATAAAAATACATATATAAATATTGTAAAAAAATCGTAAATCATTTTACCGCCAAACTTTTTCACTATTACGATCTAGGCAAAAAAAGAATAGCACAAAAGTTCTATTATTTGGAATATTCCAATATCATATACATATCCTTTAAATTAATTTTCCCACATCAGAAACACCAGATAAAGCAAACAACACTGTTTTTTATATGCCTACTCACTGTTAAAACCAAAACTTTTAATTAAATAAATGTATTCTCAACTGTGTTTTATATTTCAATGTTGTGACAGCCTACTCACTGTAAAAACCTAAACTTTTAATTAAATAAATGTATTCTCAACTGTGTTTTATATTTCAATGTTGTGACAGCCTACTCACTGTAAAAACCTAAACATTTAATTAAATAAATGTATTCTCAACTGTGTTTTATATTTCAATGTTGTGACAGCCTACTCACTGTAAAAACCTAAACTTTTAATTAAATAAATGTATTCTCAACGGTGTTTTATATTTCAATGTTGTGACAGCCCTAACAACCATAGCAGCAGTCGTAAGCTTATTACTCGGTCACAAGAGAGCCGGCCGTTATGAGTGTTTTCATCGAATTGAAATATATCCAATATTTGGGGAAAAAATATTTTTTCCTAAATTCTTACAATTTTATAGGGAATTTTAGTTTACATGTTAATTAAATCGATACCTCTCTAATAATTATATCATATGGAGAAGATGCAGATTTACATAAAACTTGGAGATCTCTTTCGACATTTATGTATTTTGAAACTAAAATAAGCATAAATAGTAGTGGTTAAACTCAGTAAAAAGCTCATAGTTTACTTATAAAATCAAATTATTTTAATCGTGGATATCCGCCAGTTTTTAAAAAGCCGTTCATATAATGTTTATCAACACATTAGGGAATCTCAAGGGAAAATTCCCACATTGTAGGGAAAAATTGAAAGCCAGCTACCACATAAACGGCTAAGATAAAACACGCTATTTTGAATTTGTCATCGGGAATGTTCGTTGTTGTCGATCGGGAGACCTCGGGTGTTTATGCCCGGATAGTATAAACAAACCACTTGTTCAGTAAAGTTTTGGCGGAATTGTCTACAAAATACGATGAGGGCGACACAGTTGACCAATTTTTTAACTATTTTAGTAAATTTCGACAAAATCGTTATCTCTGCTACCCTCTTAATGGCAGTAGGTCGTCTCACACTGCATTCCTTATTCGTCTTAGAAAGCGAATTAGGGTATCTTCTCATCTCAATCTCTTATGTGATGTAGAATGTAATACTCGTTGCAACCTTTAAATTTAAAAATGCATCTACATATTTCATTTTCACACATTTTCTTTGAATTTCTATGTTTATCATAAGTAAACAAATTTCGAAGAATTTACTGGAAACAAGAGCATTTGTTACTTGTCATATTTTCTTTTAATTTTGTGAGATCATAACGCTGGGGGGGGAAAACTCTGATCTAAAATTGCGACAGAAATATTGTGAAATCATATTATTGCCTAGCTATATCCACCAATGAAAAGCTCATAGTCTATGGAATAAACTGTTGAAAGGTGAATGCTGGCTGAGTGGAACATTTAAGGTTGTTTGATATTTTGATCTAAACTACGCCATTCTCGTGTAGATTTGAATGTATTGTTTATTCAATATTAGCGAGATGTCAGTCAGTTTGTAACTCTCATTTCTCAATCGGAAGCAAAAGGCCGAATTGTTCATTATGAAATTACGCGTTGCCAATGCTTAATCTTGACATCTCAAACACAAAATAGAACACGTGTTTGAACACAAGTGAGAATCTTTCTTTGTTTTGTTCTTAATTTAATAATTTGTAACAGCCTTAATTTAACTTCACCGCAGAAATTAATCTATTTACTTATCAGACATTATCTGTGTTCCTGCGTATTGTGAGGCCGTACTGGATCGTGATCATATCATGCAAGGTGGAATTCCGTCATTCTACCTGATTCATTAATGATTTAACTTGTGTCTATAATTTATTGTCTTGCTGAAATAAAAATGCTTAACATGTGAGTTTTTCATTTTCCTGTTGTGTATTAATTGTAATTGTACTTTCTATATATTGGCATATCTATGATTAAATAGAGGACTAATTTGTTTCATACAAAAAGCCATAAATAAACTACTCGCTAGATCGATAACTTCGGGCTTTTCGTATGAAACAAATTGGACATAAAAAACCATAGATATGCCAATATATAGACAGTAAAATTCTCATTCGGAGCCTACTTATTATACTATACACCAATGAAAAACTTTAAAGGTTTATTCCATAGATTTTCAGAGTTTTTCATTGGTGGACATAGTTAGGCAAACATATGATGTCACAATATTTCGGTTCCAATTATTGATCGGAGTCATACCTCCCTACAAAAAGCACAAAGATATGGATCTAGTGAGTGGTTTATTTATGCCACAATAGGTCTAGGCGTATTGTAATGTTATTGAAACTCACCCTATGAGATGTAATGCCAGTATATTCTCCTTCAGAGCTATAGCCTTGCAATTGCACAACACAAAGCAATAATGACAGACTAAATTCCAATCGATTATTACACTCTATTTTGTTCATAACATACAGACTATCACAGCGTTTAGGGACTGCATCCATTTTGTCTGTCAGCAATACATATCTTTTAAATATGCCATTATAATAATGCCAGAATTCTGCGCACTTATTTTCTTTGTTTAAGTTCTCAATGAGCATCTGCGTGCTAGTCCAAATCTGTTTTACACAATTGCAACTGAAGATGTGTTTTGCGCCAACCTAGAAAAACGGATTACAAATAATATGTATAAAAATATAATACAATAATATAATTAATAACTTTCTTAATAAGGTTCTAACTAAGAAGAATGAGCGAGCACTGGGCGTTTTTGAAAGGAAAATTTTGAGGCGCATCTTCGGACCGGTTCTAGAAAATGGATTTTGGCGCAGACGTTATAACAATGAGCTCTATACTCTGTTTAAGGAGCTAAACGTCACAAAGTTCATAAAACTGGGAAGACTTCGGTGGCTAGGTCATGTGGAGAGAATGACCGAGCATCAAGAACCAAAGTCCCTGTTGAGTTCAAGACCGATAGGGAGAAGGAGCCTGGGAAGGCCAAGGTTAAGATGGAGCGACAACGTCCTCAAAGATTTGTCTGCCTTGGAGCTTCGAAACTGGAGAGAGCTGGCGCGGGACCGAGATGAGTGGAGGAAGACTCTTGAGGAGGCCAAGACCCACCAGGGGTTGTAGAGCCAAAAGTGATGATGATGATGATGATGGTTTAACAAAAATGGTGACATTTCACAATCAGACAAAGTTTTCAAAAACTACTGACTTTTTTGTAGCAAAAGTCATCTGGACATGATGGACCTTACAAAAATGGCTATCCAAAGATTGTTGATAAATACATAAATAAATAAAAACTATCCAAAGTTACTCTCTACATCACCATGGTGAGAGATACAGTGTTCGTAAGGTTGAAATGTATTTGACTATGTTTAGTGACTAGATCTGAATGGCCAGAAACTCTCAAACCTTTCCCTTTCTTTTTACACTTCATCGTGCCTCATAACATTACTTAAATATGGGGATGCCATAGTTCCACTGACTCTGTGAAGGAGGAAATCTTGAGCGGTATCTCGTAAAAAAAAGTAAAGTTGCCGAATTACGCATCACGCATAATACGCAATTTTGAAAAATAACACTTGATTTAAACTAAGTTACTACAAGAAATGACTATTTACATCACGGGAGATGGAAAAAATATGTACAAAATAGGTTGTTAGGTTCTTAGTTTGTGTTATTTTAGCACATTTCATATGAACGAAAACAAGGGTCCCATTTGAGAAAATGGATTTTGTTTGAAACAGCTTTATCTTTGAAAATCATACATATATTTTAATTCAAATTTTTTACATAGTACTGACCAAACCCCAACTATAAAATTATTGTCTGAAATTAAAGCCTACTTTTGTAATACTACTCCATTTCAAAAAAACTTCCGCATCTCCGGTGCGATAACTGTAAGAATGTATTACCTGTTCTACAGGTTTAAATATAGTTTTCTTTTGATAAAATATTCTTCCACACAAAAGACAAGAATTAGAAGATGGGGAAGACTTGGTTCACATTTTTAAATACATATAGTTGGGACCCGCACAGAGAGATTGATATAAAATTATTGGACAGCAATTCCTTTTCCGCCATTCAAGTAGGACCGGTGTAAAAGGTAGAACTACCCTTCCTGCCGGAAGTGTGTTAATAATATTTAAATATTTCCTAACCTTCAAACTTAACTTACGACAAACATCAGATGATACAAATAAGAAAAAACTTGGTATGAGAAAAAATGGAACTTTAAGGGAGCTTTTACCATCTCCCTGACATAAATACGGTTTCTTGTAGTAATTAAGGCGATGCCATACGTAGTAATGAGAAATCATGTGTTTTTGGTTTGAAAATTTGGTCGCCTAGAAATGTTTCAGATGCTTTAATTAAATACTGCGAGTAGAATACATCTTGGCCTTTGAAATAATCGAGTATTTTTTAGATAAGTCTTTTTATAAGCCCAGAAAAAAATAATGTAAAGGCCTATGAAAACTGCTTTAAACTTCAAAATCTCCTACTTACGAACCCATTTTCGGTTATGATTTTATTGTATAATGTGGCAAATTAAGTTATTTATAAAATGATTGAAAAAAAATTAAATATTTATGCCTGAACATCCACAAAATAAAATAAAAAGCACTTTTTGGCCATGTTTTTTTCTTGCATAAATCAAAACAGGCGGATGGTGTTAAGTGGGAATTTAAACCTTATCGCCATCTACGTAAGGGTTTTTATTGATAGCGGCTCAATTTAAAATATTACAGGACGTAGTGCATCGCCTTAAGTTAAAACCATTTGTTATTTAACCCTTAGGATACGACTAACTACAATACAAGCAGTTAAATTAAATTATGACTACCTTCAGGTGCAGTGTTTAGAGCTAGGTTTTACAAGTTTTGAACGCATTTCAACATTGTCCATGAAAATTCCTAAGTAAAATGTTGACATTTTAGATATCTGTCAATAATTTTCAATATTATATTTGAAAGTCTTCTAAGGGTTTTTTTCGGAATTCGGCATTATACCAAAATAAAAATTCTGTTTACCTTATCATGGCATTTCGAAGATAATAAAATCAAATTGTACAGAATCCAATCAATTTCCTTTTCAATCTCTGGGCTGTGAGATGTGTTGTATATGGGAGTGCACAGGATAAATGATTGGTAGTTATCTTCTTCAGTGTCAACCAGAGTGTCCACTTTGAACATGTTTTCTATGAGGGAAACGTTGAGAGATATCACAAGATGTAACCAATGCAGTTCAAGGTGTGAATGGAATAAATGAAAAGATGCCAGGATACACTGAAAAAAATAATTAATTTATTATTCAGCATTATTTCCCCATTGGTATTTAAAATAAATTTATACCTCTACATTCATAAAGTTATTTATTAACGCCTTGAAGGCTTTTACATGTATATATTGTTTTAGGTAGTTTGTTCAGGAGTACGATAATAAGTGTATAGCACAAATCATAATAAACTGAGTATGAATGATATGAGGAGGTACAATACAAGTTATACAGAGTTGGTTCTGTTGCACAAAGGAGTTCAATAATTTATTGTATACTAGCTGTACCCCGCCACGCGTTGCTGTGGTTCAGTCTGTCTGTGCAGATGCAAGACAATAGTGCGTGTTGCTTTTACGTCCAACTGATGGTGCTGTTTAAAGAAACAACATATTTTTACCTCTCACAGGTGACATCTACATAATATAGTTATATAAAAACACATGCATATTCGTTGTGTCAAAATTTCAAATCAGTGAAATACATTCGTATTCGAATGCAAGATTGTGTCAAAAATTTCAAAGCAATCAGGCAAGAATATTCGGATATTTAAGATTTTGAACAAACGAACATTTTTATTTATATATAATATATATGTATAGAAGATAGATATATAATAGCAAGAGTACAAAATGTGGAGTAACTTTGTTAATATTTATAAACATGAACAGTTTTTTTGTTGAGAATGTCTGTGTTTGGCAAAACTTTATTACGCCTGATTGGGTGTTTTTCAGAACATAGTAAAATTAATGTAATAAAAATAAAAGAATGGAGAAGTCCAGTCAATATAGATGCGAGATCAAATCTTGTTCCATTATTTCACTGTTGGCATCATAGGAGAAAGAAAGTTAAAATTAAAGTTCTATTCAAGTTCTGTTATTATTTCACCATGACCAGGTTGTTTCACAGTACTTGGATAATAACCACAGACATAGGAATTAATAGACGAGAAGATAATGGCGAGGGGTAAAATCAACTGTTGAAGAACGAAGGGCGTAAGGCTGACTGTGATTCGTCAATAAATCAATCTGACAGTAAATAGGCATCTCGCATTATAATATCACCATTTACTTCTTAAAAGTAAAATCTGCTCTTGAATGAATAGACATTTTTACATGGGAGCGCAAATTACTCGCCACGTTATGAACAAATTTGCGAAGTCCAAATTCGGCAAAAAAATTCGGTTGTATTTTCAGAGTCTAATATTTCGTTTAAGTATTTAGTTAAGACACTTTTATAAATGTTCATAATTTACTTCCCAGCAACCAACCAACTTTGTGTTTCGCGTCCAGACGTTTCTCGATGTGATAGTATAATATGTTTCTAAAACTGATCTATATTATACGATGTGAATATGCTTAAAATAAAGTAAAATAATGCTTATATATGGAATGTAATACGACAATTGGGTTTATTCTCTTTTTCACATCTATTTTTACAAGTTTTCATAGTACAAGTCAACATTTTGCCGTGTTATTTCGTAAAATGAACCGATGATGCCTCGACCATAGTTCGCACAAGAATGATGACGTCACGTTTTCAAATTTCACTTGAGGCCATACGCCAGCACAGCCGGTTCCAATGGAACCGGTATGGGGAGTGGGGATAATACGCTTTTAATCACTTAGGGCAGGTCTACTAATATTCATATGTCTATGATAATAACAGAATTTGAATAGGACTTTCACAGAACTTTAATATTGACTTTTAAATTTGAATAATTGTTAAAATTATGTGAAACAACCCAATTAAATATTGGGTGGAATAAATTTAAAAAAAAATTTCCATTCAAATTTGTATGGAAGGCATCTCTAGTATTATTCTTTACTCTACAGTTGGGATAATCTGGTCGAAGACCATATAACAAAACATTTATTTAATCGAAAAATATAAAGCACAGATAAATTTAAAAATAGAATATTACCTGATTGCCAATTTCGGAAGTTGAATTTCGAATAACAAAATCTGGTAATGTGTCTATAGATTTTAACATCAGTCGGAACTGATTGACTGCTAACTTTAAATTGGATACAATTGGCTGGGCTTGCATCGCACCATTATTATTTATAATATAATGTATGTCCAACAATGCATTTCTTATGTGGATAAAGAAATCCGAAATACATCTTCTAAGCAAACCAAAGTCTTGGTAATCAGAGTTTAAAATTCCTGATGATATGTTACTGTTTCTTGCTGCTTTATTCAGGAACTGAAAGTATTTCCTGAAAAAATATTTTGAAAAATTATTTTTAAATTCATGAGTTGAAATTTATTGCAATGGACATGATAACATACCTGGATGAGCAGAACAATTCTTCGATATGAAATTTGATCGTTGAAGTCCTGTGGTATTCATTATTGAATAGCACAACAGTTTGATACGTGAGAGGAGTATCATCAATAATATTTGACGCACCAACACATTTGAAATAATTTGATTCTTGTTGCACAAATTTGTTTTTATAAACCGAATCACTTTCTAGCCGACCATCACACTCGAGAAAGTACATTTTACTATTATTTTAATGTGAAACTATGAAATCATTTATTATAAGTTCACTTTGCTACATACTACCCATAATACTGTTGAGCTGTATATTCATAAATAAACCACTCTCATATTTAATTCCGCATTATTTGACAGCTGCTGAACTACTGTCTTTTTGACACTTCAAGAGTTTCGCGCCAGTAAAACTTTTGATATTTATGGCTGTTCTGTTTTTCTTTTTGATGGCAGAGAATTCATTTATGTCAGTCTCCATAGACAATACAATTTTTTGGGATGGCAGCATTGTTTCCGTTTCTAACCTCTTTTTGTCAAGACGTTTGCTAAGGTGGGTGCTGTTATAAGTTTCTGTAATTTTTAACTTATTTGTTAAGTTTTACCAAATTCCGGTGTGTTATAATAGTTTGATTTTAATTCCGATAAAAAATTGCGCAATTTAAATTACTGTATCTCGCATTTTAACCTTATTTTCGATAAATGTCAAACGTTTTTCTCGATTCTCCAAACACGTGTCGCCATCATGAAAACTAAATAGTTGCATTTATTTTTCAGAATCCAAAATGACCAATTCCAAGGGTTATCGTCGTGGTACCAGGGATCTGTTCTCCCGCAAATTCCGTACCCATGGAGTTATTCCATTGTCGACGTATATGAAAATATACAAAGTCGGCGATATTGTTGACATCAGGGTAAGTTAAACTTTCCTTTTAAAGTAAGGTAATATAATTCCGAATAACCACCTACGTGTTCACAGCAAAACCAAATTGGGTAAATTTTGGATAGGGCCTGACACGCTTATTACGAATAATTTTTAGAAAAAAACTTTATATTCGCCTTAATTACTATAAAAGAAAACTTTTTGCATTTCGGGCGGCGGAAAATTATGCATTTTGATTTTCAATTGCATAAAACCAAAATTCACTTCGCGAATCGATGTGGCGACAACGCGACGCCATTAGGAACGCACTGTTATGTTGGTATCACTGATGCATTAACAAGAGCTAAATACGACCGTTGCTATCTTCGTGGGATGCCGAGGTTTGTGTAATATGGTTTGTGATACAAAGGAAAGTGCCCCTTAATAACGCCTGCTCGCGTCAAGGCAAGAAAAACATCCCAGTTTTCAACTAGTTTACCGGCTACGCTAGGTTTGTGATACAAATCAATGTATCAGGGATACCAACATAACAGTGACGTACCTAATGGCAGCTGATTGCCGCCGCATCGATTCGCGAAGTGAATTTTGGTTAACGCAATTGAAAATTTAAATTCATAATTTTCCGCCGCCCGAAATGCAAAAAGTTTTCTTTTATAGTAATTAAAGCGAATATAAAGTTTTTTTCTAAAAAATATTCGTAATAAGCGTGTCAGGCCCTATCCAAAAATTACCCCAAATTGTGATAATTAAAGTGCTTGGGAAGTGTTCTTAAGATTTTTCGTTGAACCGGAAACCATATCCTCTGAAAGTGCTATTTTGCACAATCAACTATTCCCGTCTGCGGAAAAATATTTGAATAACTCTGATAGTACAATTATTACAAGCTATTACAAATTACAACAGAACAATGCTGCTAATGAACCTCTAAAGATAACTGTTTGTGCTTTATTTATCAATGGGACCTTGAGCGGTTTGTGCAAATAATTAATTTAAAATTTGGAGAAATTCTGTTCACTGTTTGTACATCATCGCAATTTTACCAGTGGTGAATTTGAGCTAAATTTTATTTGGCACTAACTAAACATGAATTGTTTTTAAATGTAGGTTAACACATCTAGTACCACAATATCTCACCGTGAACTACATATCCTTGGTGGTACTATACTGCATTTGTATGTTTTCTATGATGCATTTAATTTTGTCAATACTTTCCATCTGTCAAACCAGACTAGTTTCCTGTCAAGTGACAACTTAATCCCGTCGTCCCACGGGTCTGTAAGCAATCGATATAAACCAAATTTTGTAAGACCCTGCGACCATAAGTTCCACACTGAACTGTGCTGCAGACTGTTGCCTTACTATAGCAAACTTAATTTTCTGCGCAGGATCTTGCAGCGTTCGGTGCATGTCGATTGCCTGCCGACGGGCTCAAAAAATATTTTGGTGTTATTCATAAGTTTTATACGGGCTTCACAAGCTTTGTTGCAGCTTGATTCAATGTTTTATCTTTTGTGAACTTAACACTGTATATGTTTTTTTATATTTGAACACTGCTGTCGCATTGCTAAGAATAAATGCGTAAAATAAAGTTGTATAACAGTTTGCAACATATGATTCCATGGTAGACAATAGGTCGCCATCACCGAGACTGCAATATGTTCCTCTCTGATAATAATATGAAGGTGGAGTGAGTAGTTGGCTAATGATTTGTTGTTTGTTTCCAGGGTAATGGTGCCGTACAGAAGGGTATGCCCTTCAAGGCCTACCACGGAAAGACCGGCCGCGTGTTCAATGTAACACAGCATGCCCTAGGAGTCATCGTGAACAAGCGCGTGCGCGGAAACATCCTGCCCAAGAGGATCAACATCCGCATTGAGCACGTCAAGCACTCCAAGTGCCGTCAGGACTTCATCACCCGCGTGAAGACCAACCTCGACCTGCAGAGGGTCAGCCGTGAGAAGAAAGTCAAGTTCAGCTTGAGGAGGCAGCCCAAACAGCCCAGGCCCGCGCACACCGTCAGCGGCAAGATGGGAACCATCGTGCTCGCCCCTATCCCCTACGAGTGCATCGCCTAAGTTTTTAAGCTATAAATAAATAAAATAAAACCTTGGAAAACCAAATGATCTCTTGTTTTTATAAATGTCCTAGATTTCCCGACCTCACCACAGATAGTAATAAATTATAATTGGTGTTTTACTGAAATTATCTGGAGCCTAGATTGAATCTAGCGCATGCTCAATTCATATGACTAGTATCTCCGATTCTCTGTATTATCAAGTTTGATGGTAAATTTTTTGTGTTTTTATTCCTGATCTTTGAATTATTTTGTTATACAATATCTCGACACACCTTTAAAATGTGATATAAAGTCATTAAAAATAATGAAATAGAAAATAATCCATTAATCTAGTTATTGTTTCATCAATTTTTAAAGGTGTGTTTTATTCTCATTTTTAAGAGTAATTAGTTTTGTTTCTAGAATAAAGACCATTATTATTTATATATAGTATGTATATTATATTTGGAGAAGTTGCTTGTTAACCGGGGAGTTCCGTTTTGAATTACGCAGCATACAACGGACGCGAACTCCTTCACTAGGACATATCAGTACGTCACGCCCGGAGGATGTAATTTCATAATATTATTTTTTTTCATTTATGCATTATAAAAATGAAAATATCTAATTAAAAAAATAGAATATTTACAAACAATTATAAAGATTACAAAAAATATAAAAAAGGTTATAATTACAGAAAAATAAATAAAAGAGAAACGTTGAGTTTAATAACGTACGTATTCATACGTCCTACCTGATACTGTTTACGTTTGACGTATTTATATGTCCCGCCCGGTTAACAGCTTAAGTACATAGATTATTCATTTTTTGTTAATTTATCTTTAAAATATTTGTTCTAAATGCTGAAAGCTTGGCTTTTGTCGTTCATGATTCTAATTTCCTCAGGGAATTGATTGAAAAAGGTTCTTCCTTGGTATGTAAAGTAATTTTGTGCAAAGGAAGTGTTTAATTTTGGACATGGAAAAATGTATTTAATTCGAGTACGGCTTTCAGTCAGAAATTGGTACTTTTCTTTTATGATTTATTAGTTATCCAGTAACCTTTTTTTGAACGCAGGCAAAACCTTTCAAAACGATTTCAGGTCCATAAACCCCAAAGGCTAGCGCCACACTTGACAGAAATTCCGTCGCGTATCTTCCGCTGGAGTCAATCCGTTACCATACGTTGCAGCCACACTGAATATTCAGTGGCGGATTATCAGTCGACTGCCAACGCTTATACAGCGTGGTCGTAATGGATCCGATAGAAGTGATAGCTATTTATGAGGCATTAGAAGAAGAAAGAAAAAGAAAGCGTAAATATTGGGTTCATCCACAGACATAGGAATTAATAGACGAGAAGATAATGGCCAGGGGTAAAATCAACTGTTGAAGAACGAAGGGAGTAAGGCTGACTGTGATTCGTCAATAAATCAATCTGACAGTAAATAGGCATCTCGCATTATAATATCACCATTTACTTCTTAAAAGTAAAATCTGCTTTTGAATGAATAGACATTTTTACATGGGAGCGCAAATTACTCGCCACGTTATGAACAAATTTGCGAAGTCCAAATTCGGCAAAAAAATTCGGTTCTATTTTCAGAGTCGAATATTTCGTTTAAGTATTTAGTTAAGACACTTTTATAAATGTTCATAATTTACTTCCCAGCAACCAACCAGCTTTGTGTTTCGCGTCCAGACGTTTCTCGATGTGATAGTAACAACTGATTCATATTATACGATGTGAATATGCTTAAAATAAAGTAAAATAATGCTTATATATGGAATGTAATACGACAATTGGGTTTATTCTCTTTTTCACGTCTATTTTTACAAGTTTTCATAGTACAAGTCAACATTTTGCTGTGTTATTTCGTAAAATGAACCGATGATGCCTCGACCATAGTTCGCACAAGAATGATGACGTCACGTTTTCAAATTTCACTTGAGGCCATACGCGAGCACAGCCGGCTCCAATGGAACTGGTATGGGGAGTGGGGATAATACGCTTTTAATCACTTAGGGCAGGTCTACTAATATCAGAGATGTGCAAAATGGGTACCCAAAACCATTTGAAATGCAAAATGGAAATGGGTCAAAATTTTTCCATTTGAAAATGCAAAATGCAAAATGGTTTTTAGAAAAGCATTTCAAATGCAAAATGCAAAATACCTATTTTCAAAATGCATTGTAAATGCAAAATGGTTTCTCAGGTCAAACAATTAAAATAATTATAGAATTTTTAAACAATTTTGTCATTTAACCCTCCGTCAGGCACACCTATAGGCGAACCGAAATCGGGCGCACCCGGCCTGAGAGGCCACCAATATATTTTTAGCCCCCACCTTCCACTATATTAATTCTAATACAAAATACTTGTCGGGTAGTCTTTACTAGGATCTATAGAAAGGAATTAAACCAAATATAACACAAAATAACCAGTTTATTAAACATTACCAACCATAAACTAAAATAAACAATTTTCCAAAAACAGTGTTCAAAATAATTGGTCAAACCGAACTCCATAAAAGTAATAAAAGTTTTAAAGTAATAAAAATTTAAAGGTAAGGTAGGTGGTAGTCTCTACTGACTGCAGCCGTAGCCAGATATGGACAATGAGGTTCCCAAATCAGCAGCCGAAAAAAGTCTGCCTGAAAGGCCAGGGTCCAATACAGAACTTATTTCTCAAGATACTGATAAATTTCATACAGAACAGGCATAATTGAGTATAATGAACAACTGCAAATAAAAATATCCTGAAAAAGGTCACCTTCAAAATTGTGATGCAATCGGGCGCAGGCGGCCTGTGAAGCTGAGTGTAAGGTGTAAGTGAGCTGCGTAAAGACCGACGACTGACTGAAGACGGGCGCCATGTAAGGTTCCTAAAGTTAGGCGAGTAAAATGAGGGAAGGGCGGGAGGCCGCCTTTGAGAATTGGAGAGGGAAAAAATGTCTTTTGTTGGCCTCTGAGGCCGGCTGCGCCCGACGGAGGGTTAATAATGGTCATCAATGTAGAACAAACATATTACATGATGGTAAATCAAAAAACACCACGACTACAGATTATGAAACCACAAAAAATTTGCGCGGGACTAATGTTGCCAACGTAAAAACATAGAAACTGCTATCTAACATTTAATATTACAGCGTCATGGCCATGTTCAGTATTTGAATCAGTATTTTTTGTAATGGTATCACTCAATTGACAAATGTAAATTATCTCTCATAGCGAGGTTGAGGACCGACTGATATTTGGCACTTATGAAAAAAAGATGAGTGGAGATAGTAGGAAGAATGTTGCAAAAAAGCATTTAAAATGGAAAATGCATTGAGAAAAGCATTTAAAATGCAAAATGCAAAATGGTTTTTAGAAAAGCATTTAAAATGCAAAATGCAAAATACCCATTTTGCATTTCCATTTGAAATGGATTTATTTGAAATAAAGCACATCTCTGACTAATATTCATATGTCTATGGGTTCATCCCATAAATACTCTTCGACTAGAAATTGGGCAATTTCATACCTTGTATATGCAACTAAGAAATTATCCAGATAAAGTATTCGAATATTATCGAATGTCCATACAATCATTTGATGTATTGCTGAATTTAACGAAGGACTATATTACCAAGCAAAATACAAAACTTAGAACGGCTATATCTCTCCCAAAGGCAAACTCTATTTTGCACTTCGATAATAAATCTTTCAGTGTCGAACATCCTGTGCGTTCGTCGTCGCCGCGTGTTATCCGCCGAATGTGGCGCGATGCATTCAAATACTTGGAATGCGACTTTGCCGATCTTCCGCCGACGGAAGATCGGTGCGCGGAGGACAGAACAGACGCGAGTGTCGGCGGTCCGCCACGGAGCGACCGATCGTCCGCGACGGAACGACCGATCTTCCGCGTAGTGTGCCCGCTATTATATGCAATTACATGTATTGGCGTTCCGTCGCGGAAGTTACGCGACGGAATTTCCGTCAAGTGTGGCGCTAGCCTAAGAGTAATTTTGTGAACATTTCAAAACCAAATTTAATATTGGAATGAAAGATACTTTTACAAAATTAGCTTTTTTACTTTGAATTTTCATGGATAGTAATGAAATGCATTGAAAATTTCTAAAACCCATCTTCACACTGGAGTGCACCTCAAGGTAGTCATAATTTCACTGGACTGCAAATCTAGCCAGCTGCACAGTTGTGATGGTAATCAAAGTATTCAGCCACTTAGGGCATTATGATTATGTCGGTTAGTGTGTAAAACGATCAAGCAGGCTAACTCGCTAATGTGCGATTTACATACAAAACAATGCACGCTGCCAAAATATCAAAAGTTGCATAAAATTCAGTGTTCTATCATGAAATTACAACTATCCATAGGCAGGGCTTGGAATGATATAAAATTAGCTTTTTTACTTGGAATGAGTGTAGACATGTGTCTGAGAAATGGGGCAGTACTCTCAAATCATGAGTTTGTGATTTACTTCACTTTGATCAGCGATTCTTCATTGATAAATTTAACGGATGATCAGATCTGTCCTTCAGAGGTTTGTGGTGTGCAGAGTGTAGAAGCAGGACGCGACGCGGGGGATGGTTGCCTCCTCGTAGATTCACCTATCTACTGACTGGTAGCACTCTGCAGCTGCAATTATATAGGGTCTACTATCGCATCTACTAGAGCCGGGCACATTCCAAATGATTCAAGTAGCTCGTTGCGTCTTCGTTATTAGGTACGTAGGTACGAGATGCGATCTTCGCTGGGTAAACAGAAAATCGAGAATGTTCTAGAACGTACAACGAATGATTCTCTTTGCCTGCCGCTAAGACAGGAATACGTCACATGCTCTAATGCAGAGGTTCCCAAACTTTTTTGCCCCGTAGACCACTTGCCAAATATTTTTTTTTTCCGTAGACCCCCCCTGTCTACCGAATATTGAATTTTCCAAAAACTATTAACATCCCATGTGATAATCATTTCTCTTTTTCGTAAGAAGATTCCCGTCCCTTGCCTGTCCAACAACCGGGTGGCAGTATAGTTCCTCTATCTTTACATTGTGCAGACAGGGGTGCCCTTGTGAGGTATTACACCAAATGAAAATGAAGCAGGATAAGAAACGGGAATTTCTTTCTGTAGCTAGCCCTACATAACTCAAATTTTTTGTCGGTGCTTATTCCGGTCAGTTCTTCTTGTCACTTGATATCCGATTCTTTAACGTTCCATTTCCAGTCATTTAGTCAAAATGTCTTTCAACTTAGTTTTGAAGTCTGTTTGAAGTGCATTTAAATGTTGAACGTCATTATTACCCTGCATGTTTTTCAAAAACAAGTCGGCGAACTAGGAAAATTCGAGGCTTCCAATGTGCAATGTTTTGCTTGAATATATTAATTCTGACGAGAATTCTATTGTGTCATTTACGGAACTACTAAATGTTGACTTGAGGTAAATGGGGGTCCGCTCGTATGTACCCCCATTTGAATCTCGTGAACCCCCAAGTTTTATTCTCGCTGACATAGACCCCCAGCAAGCCGATATCGACCCCTGGGGGTCCATATAGACCACTTTGGGAACCTCTGAGGAATGAGATGTTTGTGGCTAGTAATGTCTTTCCGAGGCTTGAGGGGTTTTAAATGACAGGAAATTAATTAATGAAAACTAAACTTGTAAGAAGTATTACATATTTTTAATTAATTACATATTAGAGATTTTCTATTTACAAACAATAATAAAATGTCAATAGTATAAGATATTAACAAATAACAGTACGTTTCAATATAATAAACATAGTTTTTACATAATGATTTGTCACTAGTAGGGTTCATTTCGATATACATCTTTATGAACTATAAGAAAACAATGGACTCATATAAAAGCAATTATTACTTTTAGACACAATCCCTCGATTGATAAAATTATTACTTTAGACACAATCCCTTGATTGATAAAATTATTACTTTAGAGACAATCTCTTGATTGATAAAATAATATGTATCCAGTTTCTGAAGATTTCTGTATATCTGATGTTAAACCATAAAAGTCCTCTATTGTTGAAGCGTCGATTTTCTGAAAATCATAAACATGATTAGGCATTAATTTGACAAATTCTCACTTATTTGGATGGGGGAAAATATACATCATTATTATAAACCGTCAAATTCATCATTTGCTAATGCACAGCTTTTTTAGCAGGAGGTTCAATTTATCCATTTTCTATTTGTTCACGGGCGGCGTTTGAGTATATACTGTTTGACACGGTTAATTTTGTAGTCGGTAGCATTCGCTAACCTCTTAAAAATGGGAAATTTTTAATAAATCAATCACATAATGCATAAAAAAGTGATTTTTATCATTCGGAAAGTCCAATCCAATACAAAATATTGACAAGAGATATTTGATTTGAAAAAAAATATTTGAAATAATAAGTGATTATTATTATCTTCTTTTTTTCGTAACAAACACAGATAATGATATCCTCACTGGGATCTCCAGTGCTGAGGATTTCATTTACATATTATTAAAATTTAGTAGTATGGATAGTATGAAGTAATTATAAATATATATTGTAGTGTTTTTTCTGAAATAATTATAAATTTATTACATGGTGTTTTTTTGTTCAGTTGAGTGGTTTCGGATTGTCTGTATTTGTATTTATATTAAAAAATCCCAATGGCACAGAAAAATCTTTAATTATAATAATTTCGTATGCATTAATGCAGTGCTCCGCAACCGGTGTGCCGTGGCACACTGGTGTGCCGTGAGCCGGACACAGGTGTGCCGCGGTCAAATTCAATATATTTGACATTTTACAATATTTCATTATGTATTTAATACACAATGACAAAATATTTTTCATAATATTATCTATTTTTCATTGTCTGCCGATACTGTTAAAAGAGGTATTCACGATATATTAGAAACACTGATTAGAAAACTGTTATTGGCTGAAAAATTTGCGCTTCAGATCAACGAAACAACCGATATTAAAAATAAAGCAGAGTTGACAGCTATTGTACGTTTTGTTGACGAGGACTTTATTAAAGAACATTATTTATTTTGTAAGGAGGTTCCAGAGCGAACTACCGGTGAAGAATTTTTTCAAGTAACCGATGATTTCTTAAAAATGTATAATATTAAATGGAGCAATTGCATTGCTGTTTGCACGGATGGCGCTGCAGCAATGACGGGTAGTAAAAAGGATTTTGTCTCTTGTGTAAAACAAAAAAATCCAACGTTACAATTTACACACTGCTGCATACATCGAGAAGCATTGATGGTCAAAAATTTACCGGAGGAACTTTTGAACAAGATGAATGAATGCATTAAAATCGTAAACATAATTTAATCAAGAGCCCTAAACTCACGAATCTTTGGAATACTCTGTGCAGAAATGGGAGCCGAATATGAATCCTTATTGTTTTGTACTGAAATTCGTTGGCAATCCCAAAGCAAAGTTTTGGCTAGATTGTTTGAGCTTCTTCACGAGGTGTGTGAGTTTCTTTTAAATCAAAATATGCCCAAACTATATCAGCACCTCGATGATAATTACTGGATAGCCAAATTTGCATACATGGCTGATATATTAGAGCATTTGAATGAACTTAATAACGAACTTTGGCAGAAAAAGTTGCAAAAAAGATGTTTGGAAATGTACCAAAGGACCAACCATAGTACAATTGAAAAAAAAACAATTAACTGTGGATCTGGCCCAACAACATTTAAGTCTGCTTCAGCCGAAATTTGATCAGTATTTTTATTCCATTAATACGGAACAATACGATTGGATTCGAAATCCTTTTGCAACCAATGTAATAAATTATATGGAAGCACTGCCTCTGCAAATTCGAGAGGAATTTACAGATTTAAATAATCACATGACATTAAAAATTCACTTCTCCAAAGATCCATTAGATGTTTTCTGGATTTACGTTAAAAAAGAATATCCTCGCATTTCCGTCAAAGCATTCTTAACACTACTTCCATTTTCAACGCCATATTTATGTGAGCAAAAGTTTTTCAACGCTTGTATTAATTAAAAATAAAAAAGGTCTTGACCAAGAACTTCGGGTTGCGCTGTCAAAAATCGAGCCGAATATAAAACTTTTGTGTTCATTGAAACAAGCGCAGGTTAATTTAACAATTAATTGCTCATTAATTTATTATTATTTTATAATAATTATTAAGATTGCGTAAAAATAAATATGTTATAGTTATATGTATGTATGTATACTTTTCAAATAAAAAACAAAAACATTATTGTAAAATTTGTGTATCAATTTAATACCTATATATTTTAGCTCTTGGTGTGCCGCGGAATTCTAGGAAGAAATTTGGTGTGTCGTAGGTGAGAAAAGGTTGCGGAGCACTGCATTAATGAACGGCCCGACCAATGAAAATCAGAAAGCTTTAAAATCATGTTTACAAAATTTATTAATATTTGACTAATCTTAACACATTGTTTGCGGGAGACGCTTAAAAGCGTCTTTTGCGAACTGTTGGTAGAGAGCGGGAGACGCTTAAAAGCGTTTTTCGTATTTGTACACTATTGGTAAAGCGCGGGAGACGCCAAAATGCGTTGTAGGTACACTTAGAGTAACAATATATTACGAGTAACGTATGATGTTGGTTACTCTGTGAAGTAAAAATTATGCGTCAGCTCTCGTGACACATGTACTAGGTACCTGGCAATTCGTGGAATTGAGTCGGGTGGCCAGCCGACTGTGGTCATAAAACATGCACTTGAAATAAAATAACTGTAAGATAAATATTTCGTTTTTTTTTAAATCTTTATATTTCTTCATTGTTAAAGCGATATTGTTTCGTTCAAGACGTTCTCTATTTTCTTTTCTGTCTACATTCCGCTTTAAAAATTTCGTACAAAGTATTTGTGTGCTGTGCTCGAAAATTTATTTGTTACATAATAAAGGGATATTTTTTCATAAAAAATACCCTATAAAATGGACTACGGTAATGATAATCGATTACAATAAATATATGAAAGGCATTGACCAAGCAGACCAATATCTTTCGTATTATTCTATTTTACGAAAAACCACTAAATGGACAAAAAGGCTAGCGATGTATATAATAAATTGTGCATTATTCAACTCATTTGTTGTGTACAACTCAGTAAAAGAAAGGAAAATAAAATATAAACGATTTTTTAAGGAAATCGCAGAGCACTGGGTGGCTGATCAGATTTTGTCAGATAATAGTCAAGACCCGGAACCAACACCATCAACATCTGGTATCCGAAAAAAATCTTCAAAATCTGATCCTCCAGGAAGACTATCGATGGATATGCGAAAACATATATTGGAAAAGATTGAAGGCCCTGGTAAAAATAAGAATCTGCGAAAGCGATGTCGTGTGTGCGCGGTACACAAAATACTTAGCGAAACCCGGTACATGTGTAAATTCTATGATGTACCTTTACATGAAGGGAATTGTTTCCAACGATTTCATACTTTCAAACAATATTAGTGTTTAGTGGTGTGTATTTAAAAATATATTTATATACTTTGTTGAATGTGCATAAAATGACTAAATAGACAATACGACAAAAGTGCAGTTTTTTCAATTTTTTTAATTTAAACTTATATATCGTAATTGTTTCTTCAAAAATATAAAAATTTGTGACCAGATCATAATAAAAAATTTCAAATAAGGTGAAATACTGAAAATTTTATTTTAATTTGATCAATAGTTCAGAAGTTATAGCTATTTTACATGAAACGGAATTTTGCGCGCGAACATGATAAAAATTGCCCGCTTTACAGCGAAAAATTGATTAAAAAACCCCCCGCAAACATTGTGTTAAAAATAAAAATCAATTACAAATGTAATAGAAAAGTAAAGAAGGCAGTGGAAGTGTACTCACATCTACCATGTCATCGTCAAATAGCAACCAGAAGCCATGGCTCTTGACTATGCTGATGTAGTGCCCCCGGTTGGGCCCAGAGCCGCAGTGGATCACCACGGCCACCAGGTCGTACAGCCTGTCCGGATTCACCGCATCATCAGACTGGAATGCAAACAAATTACATAAACTCATCACACAAGAATGCAAGCAAGCGTATTGAATAAGATTAAGGAATGGACACTTAGGACGGGTTGTTTCGGAGAATTTGAACAATTCATCAAATTTCAACGTTCATTTTCAAGTTCTGTGAAAGATTTTTTCAAGTTCTGTTTTTATTTCAGTTTTGTCAAACAACTAGCCTACAATGATATAATAACAGAACTTGAATAAGTCTTTCACAGAACCCGAAAATGAATGTTGAAATTTGATGAATTGTTCAAATTCTCCGAAACAACCCGTCCTTAGGTGATAATATGGAGATGAAGAGCAGATTTACAGAGGACAGGAGAAGACATGAAACCAAATCGAATGGGAGAAGGAAGCAGGACACCTGGGTATCTATTCCAGAGTCTCTACCACGAATTACTCGCTATACGCAATCTACGAACGAAAATCTCTACGACTTTTGTCATAAGTTCTATATTTATACATTCTTGAGTGTCGCACGGTTGAAGAGATGACTGTGTTGGCAACCCTGTGAATATTGTCTATGTTTCTGATGTGTTTGAGGTTTCTATGGAGTTAATTTGAAATGTCAAAAACAAACCGTTGCCGTGTCGTTCTGTCAACGTTTTTATTTGCTACCGCACTTTTTCTGAAATGAATGGCGGTGGTGGATACATATCGAAATGCCAGAAAAATCTTTTAATAGAGCTGGTTGGTGCAGACGCAGAGTTGATGTCTGGCAAATCTGCGAGCGGGAAACGATTTTTTTTTTTGTATAAGGCAATTCACCAGGATGCAATGAGATTTTGACAGTTTTGCCCATCTCTACTGCTTCGACCCACTCGTTGTTTAAGTCGAATGAATTTTGACGTATGGCGTGTAGTATTTACTTTCGGTGAGACTCAAGAATAACAAACTCTACCAGTGTATGTACTTTCGGCGGAAATTGCGAGCGATCGAGACTGGGGAATAGATACCCTGAGTCGCAATCAACTGAACCAAATACTTGAGTTGGGTCCTGTCAAGACTTACACTTGTACAATGGAAAAGTGTGCTTTCTCTAAACTTTCTGGTGTATTGTTACAAATCAAAGTGAAAACACGGTTACACATACAGTGTTATTTGGGAGGCGGCTTTTGGGTACAGTCGCCCAAGGAACTTTTTATTGGATAACCAACTCCTCTACTATAGGTCACCCCAAGTGGTTCCCTACATTTGGTGATTTAACAGGAGTGCCCTAGTTTAGAGAGACCCTTTGACATCTCCACCCATTGCCTTGCACAGTAGCGGGAGGGGTAGATTCATATGTCCGTCACTCCTGGACATACTGATCCCTAGATTCCTACCCACCCCTCATACCTTTTTCCTTCCCAGAACTTTCTCTCCTTCCTTTCCTTAAAAAGACACTCCGCACAGCATACATAGAGATCCTTGATGGAAATTATTTTCCTCGAGGCCTCCTGTGTGGAGTTAATGAAACCAAACCAAATGCCTTGTCATGGTAAGTTATTATAGTGTGTATGTATTGTGCTTATTCTGCCTCAATACAGGTTCGCCTAGTGAGGCAGGTTATGCACAACCTAAAATATAGTATATTATGCCATATCTACATAACACTCTTACATTCATATCTACTTTTTCTTATATTAGAAACTGCTGTATTATTGTAACATTATTCTTTCAACAATTTCATTGTTTCTAACTGACACATAATTATACAACTTACTAATGATATATTATATATTCTGTAAATTTTTGATGAAATAAATAAATTTAAAAAAAAAATGTAAAAAAAAAACTCATATTCCATCACAAAGTAGAATATTTATAAATTCACTTACCGTATTAAATAATCTAAGTTCTAATGGAAATACTACTCGGTGCGACACTTTAATGTGCCTATTGTACTGCTCCATGTATTTAAACCGCTTTAAATGCAGCGCCAGGATCATAGGCAGTTTCTTCACCCGCATCCTCTTTTGCGCCTCCTGGTAGCTACTGCAGTGGTCGCATTTGAACTTGTTCTCACTGCATAGCGTTTCCGTATTGCTGAAGCAGCGCAGGCAGTGTGTGATGCTGGTGTTAAGGTCCACGTCCACCTGCAGGTCGAAGAAGTCCTCGTCCTTGCTGCTGACAGTCTCGCAGTTGAGGCAGCGGGTTTCGCTGGTGAGGATCCCCTGAAAGATCTCGTGGACCCAGGTCGGCTCATGACCAGTGCTGGAACTGCTGTCGCCAGAGCCTGGTTTGGGCTTGCAAGGGTTTTGATTCCGTTCAGCTGAAAAATAGTTTAGATAACTACAGTTTGACCAAAAACAAAAGATTATTCTTTAACATCATCCAGAATAAAGTGCGGTGCGGTAAGCGTGGCTTGTGATGGCAGAAAGTTAACATTGTGTAATGGTTACAAATATTTACAATTATAAATCGGAGTTGGACTTCTTAATTACTTTTCATGACATAAAACAAAATATACGCCTATCATTGTGACCTTAGAGCATTGTTTATTTGTGACTAATTTTATCTCTAGGGTAAACAGAATATTGCACATGTAAATGTTTGAATAGTGATGAAATGGAATCACTTTTCCTTCTCAGATTATTACGACTTACTTTAAAGAAGCTATTCACACTTTCAGGAGTGCCCATAAAATAAAATGAAGATTGTCTTAATAGGAATAAAGGGACACTTACCTAAAATGATTTCGTTGATATGATTGATAAGAAAGTTTAAAAACTCGTGTGCGTCTTGTTGTAAATAATTATCAAATTCCTCTGAAAAGGGAAAAAAGAAAATTAGAATTCGTATTCATACACATCATAATTATTGAAGTTTCAATCATCATAAAATTAGGGTGAGGCCTGAAATTGTGTCCATTTCAATACATAATATATATCCAGTATTCTCTTACTAATCCGCCACCGCAAAAACCGAGCAATTGTCCAATTAGTGAAAGTGGTGGATTATAGTTCATACATTTCTAAATAGTATAAAATAAAGTCGCTTTCCGTGTCTGTCTGTTTGTGAGCTTAGTTTTTCTAAACTACGCAACAGATTTTGATAGGGTTTTCACTATCATTTAAAGAATTTCTTCCGGAAAGTTTATATTTACAATAAATGCATATTAAATTCATAGAAAGTAGAGAAAAGTCAATGTTTTGTAATCAAGTTACAATGTTTCAATGTTACGCGGATGACAGTACAGTTCATGATAGCTTTTTGTTTGACAAGCCCCCAAAGGGCACACAAACTCCAACAGCTCGGAGGGCTTTGAAGCAGAGAATGGACGGTTATCTCGAGAGTATTTCCTCCTGGGGTAAAAGTAATCTCGTCGAATTTAATGTTTCAAAGACCCAATCCTGTCTGATTACGTCTAAAAGGGATCCAAATGATAATCTAGTCTCCTTCAACGGAAGCAATCTTCCAAACAGGCCTTCCATTGATATGCTTGATGTAACTGTAAGTGACAAGCTCAGGTACGGGGGCTCCATCGAAGCCAGAGTAAAGTTGGCCTCTCAGAAGCTGGGCGTACTGTACAGGGCCCGCAGATACTTTAATAGTGCACAACTGCTGACCCTGTACAAATCGCAAGTGCGCCCTACTGTCGAATTTGGCAGCCATCTCTGGTCCGGAGCCCCTAAATACCTGAAAAAAACCCTTGACTCTGTGCAAAAACAGGCGGTCCGTTTGATAGATTCCCCAATCTTAACAAACGGACTGCAATCTTTAGAGCACAGGCGTCAGGTAGGTATGCTGTCCTTGTTCTATCGGTATTACAATGGAAGATGCTCTGAGGAACTAGCGTCATTGATCCCTTCGGCACCGGTGCGAAGTCGGGATACACGCCAAACGCGCGCCCAACATTTGTACACGGTTGACATTTGTCACATGAGAACGAGTCGCTTCTACGATTCGTTCTTAAGTTCAACAGCTCGGCTGTGGAACGAACTGCCGGCCTCTGTGTTTCCTCCCTCCTACAACATGGGACTCTTCAAGACCCATGTTCACTCCTTCCTCTCCACACAGCATCCCCAAAGATGATATAGGCCCTGAGGGAAATTATTTTCTTCAGGGCCTCCTGTGTGGAGTTAATATAAAAAATAAAATAAAAAGTCGTCAAAAAATATTTTCTTGCGCTTACATTGCTAATGCTGGCTAAAACTTATGAGATACATCAAAATAATGTACTACGGAATTGTATAACATAAAAAGGCCTACAGAAAAGTTCACCACAGTATATGTATATCTCCTAAGGATAACCCCCAGCAAGTCCGGGTACATGTCAGTTAGTACAAAATAATACGCTAAAAATTACAACAGGTACTTGGTAACACCAGTTTTTGGTAAAGTTGTTGAATTCTGCCTCACAAACAGTTGATTTCAAAATAATTACCACTGGAAACAAATATATAAGTCGGGGGAGATGTACGTAAAATAATGTAAAATATGCATAAATAAGTTTTTAGATTTTTAGTTTGGGTTATTTTAATAATTTATGTGTATTTCTTAACCTTCAAACATAACTTTGAGAAAAATGTAACTTTAATGAATCTCCCCGGCATAAATAGTTATTTCTTATAGTAATTTAGTTGACAACAAATGCTATTTTTTAGCGTGAGGAGGAATTTAACAAGTTTTTCCAGTTTTTATTGTGAAATTTGTATTTGTACTTGTACTGGTTTAAAGTTAAGGTGCCATGTTTACGCTTACGAGAAGACTCCATTTTGTAAACTTATTCAAACATAAAAGTGGCAGAACGAAATGAACAGAAACACTTGGGACAGTTGCTAGAATACACAGAGGACTAACGGAAATGTCCTAAATTAACAATAATTATTAACCCTGAGGACTGATAAAATGCAAGCTAGACAGCGATATTGTAACTGACCCCGTCACTAATAAATGTGTTTTAAATTTTACACAACTGATAAATAACCATTTATGTATGGTAAACGGTGGTTTATCAGCAGTGAAAACTTTAAAACATGTTCATTAGTAAGGCCCTAAAAGCTTTAAAACATTTTTAAGAGTAAGATAATCCAACTTGTCAGGGTACAAAGCTTGGTGCTCGTGTTGAGTTGAATTTCACATATGAATAATGGAGAATTATAGAGCTTGATTTGGTGCTTTCAACTAGTAGTTGTCGGATAACTGAGAATACTGTATATAATTGGCCACATACTATGCGATGATTCACTCCCATCTGAGTTATTTAGTTAGTATCTGGGGCACTATTACTAAAAAACAAATATCAGAAATACAAGTGATTCAAAATCGAGCAATAAGGAATATCTACCGTCTACCGTGGGATACACATATCAAAGATATATATTTAAAGACAAACATACTTCAATGTACAATATTACAAATCATACATAGATCCTCACACACTAACATCAAACCAGCATTTAATTCAGACATACACCAGCACAAAACACGGTCCCAAAATCTAATACACATAGCATCGTCTACCCACACAACAAAATTTGGTATTAACTCATTACAATATATTGCATATAGACAATACAATGCATTACCTAATGAAATAAAGCAATCAGTAACTAACAAAAAAATATTAGTTAAAACGCTTAAAGATTATTTCCTGAAAATGTTTTTAAACCAGTGAATTTTCGCTCGCCTTCATATGTTGGTTTACTATGTTTCATGTGTATAGACGTCTCTCAGTATTTCTAAAATCTCTATTCTTAACAATGTATTTCTCCTTTTTTATTTATTTTTCTTTTCCTTTTCAATATGTTGTATTTTTTTAAAAGTGTAATATCCTTGTAAAATGTATTTTATGTGTCTGTACTTCCCGTAATGAGTTTTATCTCAACTCATTGGGAATAATGTGTTACTTACCATGTTTTTTTTAATACATTATAAATAAATAAATAAATAAATTTCTAAAATGAAAGACCAACATTCTTGGATTACGAATAACCTGACATTATTTCAAATCCACCTATTTCTATCGTTATAATCGAAAAATGTTAGTTGTGCAATTCTGGAGGACTTAGCTAGGATAAGTTTGAACCTGCAACGCCTGGGTAGGAACCTGACGAATAATAATATGCATTATATTAATCATTTGATAGTATTAAGTAATTACCTTTTTCTTTTCGTAACCTGGCAATGAACTTCTTAGGAGCGATAGATCCAACTTTTTTCTTTTGTGTTGCTATACTGTAAAATAAATCCGCTAAACAAGATAGTAGGGTCTCCTTCGTTCTTTTATTTTTGGCTTTGTACTCGAGCACCTTCTCTCTGAATGGCCGGCAGAAGTACAAAGCTTGTAGAACTGAGTTACTATAACATGTATTACCAAACTGAAAAGGAAACGTAATTAATTAGGCAAGCTGCCGCCATATCGAGTTAATCAATATTATTTTAGGGAAGGTTAGTGTGCCAAATGCTTTCACATTAAAAGAATTATAGATTAATAATTTCAAAAAGAATAAGCCACAAAATTCATTACAGAAATATGGTATGCTGTATTAGTACAAATAACACCGTGAACATAATTACTAATCAAATTAACACGGAAAAATTATTGGAGGAAATTGAGTCCATTCAGTTGTTTAGAGGTTACAGAGTTCAAACTAATCATTTAGCGACAAATTAGCAAACAACTTTTCAAGCCATGTAAAATGGGGAGTAGTGTAAATATTATGACTCACGTTTACTAATCCGAAGTAATGCTCATTTGGAGGAAATTGATCGGAACCAATATCCCTTTCTAGTTGTGACACATTTCCACCCTGAAATCCACAAAACATTTTAAAAACTATGTCCTGTGCACACTGCACATCATATTATTTGACGGGAAATGTCAAACAAACAAAATGGCTTGCGGTTTTACGCATTAAAGTAAATCACACATCGAATTTATCAGTTAAAATATCGTCGATAACATCGGAATTAAGATTTCTCGTTTTTATATTGTTAATTATTATTTACCATTTTGGGTTAATATCATTATTGCTCAAATCCCTGACATTTTGACAAGTAGTAGTCATAGACTTCTTGCCATCTTCTTCCAACTGAGGAATAGACTAGATTGTAAATAGATTTATTTACTCGGGGAGTATAGAAGATAGAAGAAAACTGTTCAGCGCGCATTCCTAAAGAGCATTTATTTTTGACTGGCAATACTGAACCTTAAACGTCAAAATTCATAATAAATACAAGCTGAGGAAATAAGTCGGTTATTATTTATTCTGATCGAGGCACTTTGTTGAAAGAAATTCAGTAATATGGCATCAAATTTCGATTTGCCTGATCCGGATAAGAAGTTCGCTTTTAAAGGTGCCTTATTTAAACACACCAGTAAAACAAGCAACAAAAAGCGCGCATGGAGATCTTTGAAACAAATTTTGGCAACTGAACGCACATTATCATGGACAGATGATGCTGTTTTATGTAAGATTCTTATTTAAACATTTTGAACTATGTCTCCAGATTATACTACTACTTTTTGTAAGATTAATTTATATATTTCGTAATTTGTTATTCTTCCTTAAAACAGTCGACAGTATTATTATTTTATATGATTTTTCTTTGATAATATTAAGTACCATTATTAAAATTGGTAAGTACTACGTATTGATGAAGTTTTCTATTTCATTATCAATGATTATTGTATTAATAAGTATTAAGGCCTTTCATCAAGTTTGTTACCAAATATTGACAAACCATAATTCACATTTTAATTTTCAGATTATTCGATAAATGCGCCTCCTTCCTTTAGGCCAAATAAGAAGTATTCCGATATATCAGGATTGCTGGCTCCATATACTGACCCGTATTCTAAGTTACTATATGCAAACGCCGAAGAATATGCCACCTTACAAAGTCTGCCTATGGACATCTCGGCTGGGTACTTGCAACTGCGAGGAGCGAGCAGTATCGTTTGATACTGTTTTAATATTACTACGTATTTAGTATAATAAGATAGTTTCTATAAATTTATTATAACATTTTTCTCTTTTGGTATATTTATTAAATAAATTGGCCTAACTTGACACTAACTTTTTCTGTTTTGATTGTCCATCCTATTATGTCTCATTTCGGGTCTGTGCTCGGCACTAAAAAATATTTTGTGTTTAAATGATATTCCAAAGCAATAATTTTTATTTAGGAACAGTTCTTCGTGATGCTTTTTGTAAGCTGACAAAATACAATTTATTTGTTTTATTTAAACTCCTAAAGGGCTTTTACATAAAAAGCAGTACATCATGAAAAATTACAATAAAAAATATAGGTAACATAGTGTATAGTAGTTAACACAATATAGGTAACATAAAATATAAATAAGTGTCATCAAATTAGATAATCTGCCAATATCCAGGGCGGCCTGCCCCGGTCCTGGGGGCCTCCAAACGCCTCCATGTTCCCTTGATCAAATCCTAAACAAGGCTTTAAGGCACCAGGACACTGTAAAAAAAGACTTTTTAATTCAATTTTTTGAAAGATGCACTTGTTAAGAATTCTCTCACAAAATGTTTTAAAGAAATTCGAAAAATTGACGGAGATGGGTCATTTTATGTGAAACCGTTTGTATGTTGAATTATCCTTCAGCAAAACTTTGAATGCGTTTTTCTCGAAACTTTTTTAACACGTTTTTCAACTTGGTTGACAACATGTCAAGTGTCAGCTACACTACTCGCTTCGACGAAGTCCTCGACGAAGTTAGCCGAAGTTCGAAGTGCGTGCCCACACACTCGTGCAACTTCGCGAGTAACGCTTCGAGTCCTTTGACTCGGGCGCATTTACCGACAACAATCGGAAGTCGGGCGAAGCGAAGCGAAGTTGCCCGAAGCGAAGTGAAGTTTGTGCCCACACTATCGTATTCGGTCAACTTCGCGAGTAGTGTAGCTGGGCTTTTAAAAGCCTAAAAAGGGGCTAGGCAGTTGCCTGCACTGCCTTAGGCATAATATGGCCCTGGCCATAGTGACTGAATTTTCAAACAGTTCTTAAACCATTCGAAAATCCAGTGTCCATGAAACCATTTAGGGGGAATTTTGATATCTATATAGTAAAATATATGATCGAACGTCAATGCTGTAACTTTTGGCACTAAAAAATTCAATGGTATGGACATTAATATCGAGAGACGAGGAAAAAGGAAGGTAAAAAGAACGATGTCGGGTGAATCAGCTCATGATGCTGCATTTCAAGAAGAAATACGTCGGTCAATGTTAGAATGCATTGACCGATTTATACAAAAATTGTCGCAACGATACACGGCCATGAAGCAAATCAACCATATTTTCCAAATTATTAAAACAAAGTTTATGCTAGAAGCTTCAGATGGCGCTATGGCTGTAACAGTGAATAATCTGATACAAATTTACGATGAATTTGATAAGTGGCAGGTTTTCCAAGAAATAAAAAGGTTCCGCAGGTATGTACGCGCGACCGATACGAATGTGGACGTTGCTGCCCATTTGCTGCCAAATAGACAGCCCAAGAAATCCTCCAATTTATAATAAAATGGGACTTTTGTGAACCGTTACCCTGTACATTTCTCATACTTCAAAACTTCTTGACCGTTTGCACCTCGGTTGCATCATGCGAGAGGAGTTTTTCCAAACTCAAGCTAATTAAAAATTACCTCCGATCTACAATGCATCAAGAGCGAATCGTTAATTTTTCCGTGCTTTTAATTGAAAGAAAAGTTTCAAAAGAAATTGATTTCAGTGAATTTATTGAGGAGTTCAGTAAAATGAAGGCACAAATCGTCCCTTAGCTAACAACACCGCATAAGTCATTTTTACCAACTTTACAGGAGACGAAAAAAACTGTTTATTTTAAAAACTCGGTGGATTTTTTCTGTTATTACTTAATAAATACCCTAGTTAGAGGTTAAGAAATAATTATTTATACTTACTTTGACAATTTACTTTATTTTAACTTTTATTTTATGACTTGAGCTGTGTTGACTGATATTTTATTAGATTTAGGCGGTGTTGCTTGCGGAAATGTTAGGGAATAAGGTATTAAAGATGATTTACAAAGAAAAGTTTTTATCAAGAAATATTTCAAAAATAATTAACAATCGTTATAAATAGGTATTTATAACCTAAATCTTAAGAATAACATTGTTGAGATCAATTGCTTAAAGTTATTTGGTGACATACGAACCTTTAGAGCGTACCTAAGTGCAATTATTATTATTATTTTTTTATTTTACCATGAAAATATTTAAAACATAGTCTTTAATAAACTCCAACTAAACAAGATATAATAGTAATAAAATTATAAAAAAAAAAAAAATATACTCGAAATCTCTAGTCTAATAGTTAGTTGCAGTCTTTAGCGATTGCTGTGCGGAAGGTCATCATAAAAAGAGTGGCAACTAGATGGTAATACACTTTTTAGGTCTTACAAATTTTTATACTTCCGATTTGTAATTGGTATTCTAGCTGCATACAATTTCTGCAGGTGATTTATTTGTTTAATGCTGTTAATTGGCGTGGGACGATGTGGTAACGGCTGAAGCTCGTCATCAAAACCAATTTTTTACCAAATTGTGCTATTTGGTCTGTATTCTAGCATACGTACATCTGTGACGACTGGGTCACCTGCTTTTTTACAAGGCCGTATATATTTATAAATTAATTCTTTCGAAAAGTCGTTAAAAAAGGTATAGTCCAAATAACGAGCTTCGTAAGTCATAGGATCACTCCTAGCGGTTTTAGTAATAGCCATGTATTGTTGTGGAAGGTAAATTTCTTTAATTTTTCACTTGTAGCAAACACTTTGTGGGTATACATAATTATAATAATTAAAATAAAATAACTTTGTTTAAATACCACTTTATTGTATATATTTATAACTTATAGGGTTATAAATATATACAATAAAGTGGTATTTAAACAAAGTTATTTTATTTTAATTATTATAAATTTCTTTACCTTTTAATTTACACTCTATTGCACTGTGTACGGAATCACATTCCATGTGAGTATGGCCTTTTACCAGGTACTTTTGAGTAATTACAATTTTTTTTTTCAATCGCTAAACGTAATAAAGCATTGCTTAAGGTATCATAGCGATTTTGAGCACAACAGCCATCGGAATATAAAATCACAGGCAATAATTTCTGGCTCAAAACTTTCTCTAGATAGTCTACTAAGCATGAAGCAAAAACAAAGGCTTCAAGTGTGCTATTTGACTCATCGAACCAATAACACATTACTTCTTTAGTTGCTAAATTGTATAATGTAAAATTATGGATGCATAATTTAGTTTTATAATAAATTGCATTAGCTTGAAGATACGGAGCCAATTTTACCGATTCAACATCCTGTGTGAATACATGACAAGCTCCGGACTGTGCAATATCTTTGTCAGTATCTTTCTCTCTCCTGGCTCGATCTTTCTTCAAAACATGTTGTGCGTATTCTTCATCCGTAATGTTTCCAGTTTTATGACTGCAACAATCGTTACATTGATCTTTCTTCGGGTAGAATAGGCTCAGATTGAGTTTCAAAAATAATTTGTCGAATAATTTACGACCAAGGCATTCTCTACCCTCTAACTCACAATTCTCTTGATATGTGTGGTAGAGCTGTGTCATGTTCGAGAAAATTGGTTCTAAGTATTCTCGTGATGTTTTAGCACGACAGTAATGCGACGGAATATTTGGAAGACCTGCTAAAAACTTTTCAACATATTTGTGGTCTTCAATTTTCTCTGGATTTCTGCGGTTACTGGTTGAAGTGGACAAATCTGTATTACCATCTGTCAAGACAAGTCTGTTTTTGTCAGCCAATATCTTATAAATGAATCTTTAATGCCAAGAGTGGCCAAGAACATTTTTTTAAAGACTTGGTGACGTACATTATCAATCTTGAAAACGTAAGTTCGACTATCAGTTCTTTTGGATGATTTCTGGATTTTTTGTAATTTTCTTTGGTACTTTATTAACATGAGAAGTTATAAATGATCTTTGCTGCTCCCAGTTCATGTTCTTCCAGAAATTTTCAAATAAATATTGCCGCTTTTGTTCGTTATGTTGTCACATGATCTGAGTTTAGATTTCTTGCAAAACACCATCATCACCTGAACTCCATGAATCAATTTCTTCTCCATCCATAGTGTATTTCGATTATTGAGCTTCCTCAAAGAAATAAAATACATTTTGAAACACCGCCCAAGTTAAAAAAGCTGGTTAGTAAACACCGCTTAAATAAATGAAGATATTCAATAATGATTTCTTTCTATATGAATATTATGTAATAATCAATAAACATTACTGTATTATATAGCTTACCTCTTAATCTTCTATTAAAACATCTTGCAAAGACCTTTCAGCGATAAAACTCACATAAAAATATAATAATCACGGAGCGCGAAGTACTCTTACGAGAAATGTATGACAGACTAACGACTTGTGCGGTGTTGAGAGGCTAACCGACTTGCGCGCTGTTACTACTTTTTTAATTAAGGCTTCTAATCGACTGAAATCTATATCATGTGACCAATGGTTAGACGCGCAATGAGCAGCTCTATCTATCGGCATTAAAATGTGAAAACCGCCAATTTTCGACTTGAGCGGTGTTGTAAGCTATGTGACGAAATACACTTTTATTAAGCTATATACTTACTGAAAATAAAACTACCTATTACTTTATTTTTACCAGTTGTTTTTTTTGCTGATCGATTTATATTTTATTTTCCTCGTCCATATCCATATTGAAATTTCGCTTGCAAGATTTGAACTAAATAAACAAGTACATATATATAAATGTGAACTGAATAAAAAGCTTGTAAAATTACATCAACTTCTTAAACTAGGGGGTAGGGGGGCCTCATTCATCTTTGCCGCCTCGGGCCTCTGACGGGATTAGTCCGTTACTGACTCTAATCCCTTCACCCACTACCATAATTGGGAATACTTTTCATAAAAATAATATTTACAATAACTTCACAAATTTTAGAGCATAATTTTTTTATAATGTTGGTCCGTAATGAGGCCCCTAAATAATAATAATATTACCTAGGACAAGACGATATTCAAATTATTTTCCAGAGTGTTTTGGATATTTCCGTATAATACAAAATAATATAGCTACAGTTTTTAAAATCGGAAATGATACTATAGACCCCAGCCACTCCTTAAAAATCGATATTTATCACTGCTAGCAATACTGATGCATCTTTGGAAAGTCTACAAATATCATGGATCTTAGGGCTGCCAGTTTGTGAAGAATTCCTCAAATTGCGGGAAATTTTGTCTAAGAAAGAAATAATGGGTATTTTGTGCGGAGAATGCTTGTACGGGGAAAATGCGGGGATTATGGGCATTTCTTGATTATCAGATCGCATTGAAAATAATTCTGTTCATGTAGTAAAATTTCGTTTTCTTTCGCAGCAAATTTTAAAAACAATGACAATTTTTAAAGTCTGAAAAAAAGAGAAAATGACTGGATAGTAACAAAATAATGCTGATTTCAATTGAATTTTGTATAGTTTTGGAGAAAAAGGAACTTGTGGGAGGAAATTTAAACATATTATGTCGGTATTTTAGAACATTACTGGCAACCCTGATTGTCACACATCCCATCCCACGTCATTGTTTACTTTTTTGACAGAGAATATTCCGGCCTATTGTTATAAAGGTAATATGACAATGTAAACATTATTCTTATTGGATTTAGTGCCATTTTAAAGTTTCAATGATGTGAATGTTTGTTCAATATGTAGTTATTCGTCCGGTCAAAATATGATTGACAGGATGATGTGGATCTCCGTGAGTGGATGCTGCGGGCATAGATTAAAATGTTATAATGTGTATGTATGTATGATAAGCAACTTCCACGTCAGAGGCTGGAATATTATCGTGTTTCCAGAATATCTCCCGTTTTCAGTCGTGTCTCGTCAATTGAAAAGTAGGTCGGTTATAGTCCCAATTGGATGACGTGATTTAGCGGCATTTTACTCATTAGCATTCGTTAGATTTGTGCAAATCTTTTAAAACATTGTGTTTCTGTCTGATTTATTATTTTTTGTTTGCCAGGAAGATGAGAGCCATATTAATTGCTACGTTCTTTGTGGTGGCGGCTGCTGTGGCTGTCCCAAAGCACGATGAGAAGCGGATCTTGAATCACGATTTATCTGACGCCGAACATTTTCCCAATCAGCACCACAGTCCGCAGTATGACCATGAAGCCTTCCTCGGGGAGGACCAGGCGAAGACCTTCGACCAGCTGCCGCCTGATGAAAGTCAGCGAAGATTGGGGTATTTAATGAACACCGCATTCTTTTATATCTTACTTATTCTCAACTCTTTCGACAGCCTTGAATCTTTAGTTCCTAATTCCAATTATATGAATAATTTTTTTTATTGAGTGTTAATCTATCAAGTTAAATGTCCTACTCTTATAATAGTTGAGATTCTTTCAGGTTAATAGTAGATAAGATTGACAAAGATGGAGATGGCTTTGTGTCCATGGTGGAGCTGCAAGACTGGATTCGTTACACGCAGACTCGGTACATCGATGATGATGTGGAGAGGCAGTGGAGGCAGCATAACCCCGAAAACAAGGAGTCCATTCCTTGGGATGTGAGTAGCACACATTTTTCATACATACATTCAACATATTCCGTAGAGTTAGGTACTGACGTAGTGGATAATCTCCTCTCTAATGATATCTTTGATCTTACCGATCCTATCCTAACAATTTTATAATTAAATATTCTTAAAATTTTAAACCATCTAACTCATAAATTATTTCCAGGTTTACAAGAAGGCTGTTTATGGCTTCATGGATGAAATGGATGAGAATGAGATTGCAAATGAAGGAGGGGAAGGATTCTCATACAAAGCCATGCTAAGGAGAGATAGGAGACGTTGGCACCACGCTGGTTAGTAATACATTTAAAAAATATTTTTTAATCTAAACTAAAATCAATAGCATAAACCTCTCTGCTCTCAGCTTTGTATAAGGGCCTGAAACTTCCTATTAAAGTTAAAATGATTGAATTTGAGATCTGTTAAAATTTTGTATGGACTGTTTGGTAACATTTTATTCTCATTGTTAAAAATTTTGAACTTTTTAAATTTAATTAATTGATTTTCTCAGGCTAGAAAGTTTGTGTTGATCTTTTATCTGCTATTGTTTCAAATCATTTCACGCTTTTTGTGGCTTCCCACGTGATGAAGACATTATGCTTTTGAAATTTAGTATTATTTGCTTAGAATTTCGACATTTATTTTGGTTACAGACACTTCTGAAAATGATGCATTAAACAGGGAAGAGTTCAAAGCATTTTTACACCCTGAAGAGCATCCTCTGATGAGAGACATCGTTGTCATGGAAACAATGGAAGACATTGACAAGAATAAGGTAAATATCAAAATATGATTCTGCACTGATTTCTTCTTCTTTTTGGGTTGGGTGGCGTGGCACAATCTGACTATATAGAAACAGAGCTGCAGTGCCACAAATCTAGTCTTTCTGCAACAAGGAGGTATCTCGATATTTAAACCCGCATTTAGGCCATTATACAGGGAGATACAAGCAACTTGAGTTTTGTGCACATAGCGTGCGCCCCACACATGAGTATCCGCCATACTATTTACCATGCTACCATGACGCAACGTTACAAATACGGGTTTGACGTCTGTCGCACACTACTGACAGTGCTGATAGCACGCTAAGTTAGTTGCATTTGCATCTACCACCGATTTGACTGAAATGATGTCCGAACATGATTTGAATGTTAAATTTATTCTGGAGGTGGGAAAATATCCATGTTTATATAACTATTATTTACTAGAATAGGTTAGAAAGCTTTAGCTGTGACGTCGTGGATTGAGGTTGGAAAGAAAAGTCTATTTGACATCATTCTCATGTAGTTCCTTGGCGGCGATGAATGCCCTACAATTAATTTTTTTTTCGTTGTATGGGTAATGCAAAATCTTCTTTTAGATCGTATTTTAAGCTTGTACATAAAGAATATAAAGAAGAACATAAAGAATATAAAGAAGAACAATATTACTGTCTTCGTAGCTAGAGTCACTTGAAATTGTATTAATACTACAGCTGCACTTGAAAAAATGATCAACTTCAGTATAATTGGGGTAACGCCGTGCACGGGAACCAGCTTTAAAGAGTAGCATATCGATAGGCTACTTGTGGTTGCATCTTAGTCACATAGCTTGTAAGTATCACTGTGTTTGAAGGTCCTTATTGTATTCAGGCTCTTTGGTCTAGTCTTGCCATAGTGCAATCAAAACAAATATAAAAAAAATATGTAACTAATTCAACAATGGTAAATAGCTAGTTACATTATATTTTGGAGTCTCACAGTATATATTTTCAAATGTAAGTATGGTACCATGTAAAGTAAAATCATTTACATGTTGGTATTATGTACTAACTGTACCCCGCCACGCGTTGTTGTCGCTCAGTCTGTCTGTGCAAATAGAAAAACAATAGCGTGTGTTGCTTTTACACCCAACAGAAGATGCTGTATTTTAAAAAAAAACTCATGTTTATTCAACAGATTAAGCTGATTTGAAAAAAACATGATTTTAATTGTCACAGGTGACATCTATATACACACACGCGTATTGGAAAGCAACGTTGTGTCAGGATTTCAAAGCAATCGGTGAATAACTTTTGGAGATTTAAGATTTTGAACAAACAAACATTTTTATTTATATAGATATGTAGATTAAAGTTTCGATGGAGTGAGTGTTGTCATATTTGAAAATCAATTTGCATACATTGTCTAAAAAGTATTCCTTCCATCCTGCAGTTTTTACAATTTAATTTAGTGTTCAATATATTTTTGTTACTCTATTTGAACGTCTATTTCCCTTTAGAAAATATATATCAGTTTATATATCGATGTATATCTGATATTTGTACAGATATCATGAAAATTTCAATAACTTTTCGACACTCTAGCGAAAGAGATTTCCGAGTGTTATGTTTTGGATTCAGCCACGCTCATTCCAGAAATCATAACTCTGAATGTTAATTCAAGAATATATAAACTGCTTGCCGTGGTTTAAAGCTAATGCATCCATCCACATTTCACTGTTTATTTCATATTTTTAGGTTTTATAAATTTTCTTTTAAAAAATCGTTAAATTTATAAATGCACGAATTTTGTATGCTACTGAAATTGCCCTAACTTGTGGTACTTATTAGGGGCAATATTGAATATCACTATGTATTTATATGGAAATGTTAACTGGAAATGTCTAAAAAAAAGCAATTTTTATGATGTAAACAGATGTTCAATGTTTAGAAAACAATGCAAAATGACGTTGACACACAGACTTCAAGGTAAAAAATATTCAATGGGGTGAAAATTAGTGACGTCTTTTGGTATTCAATTGAAGCTTACGGTTAACTTATTAATAAATTATTGATATTTCCATTCTTCTGATAGGATGGAAAGATTTCTCTTGCTGAATACATCGGAGACATGTACCGACCTGAGGAGGGAACTGAAGAAGATGACCCCGACTGGGTCAAGAATGAGCGAGAACATTTCATGGAATTCCGGTAACTTCCTTCATTATAACATTTTAACTAGAAAATATTCATAGCGTCACTGCTAAATATAGTGATAAGATAATTGGTTGAATTCCAATAAAGTTCAACACTTGATTGTGGTTTAATTGTTTTGGTTTCAAATAATATAAACTGAAGCGAACCACAACATTTTATTAGAAGACTGTTGGTGAAATGTGTTAGAATGCGTGATATCACTTTATTTTTGTTTGAGCCTCCAGCTCCATTGTGACCTTTTTTGGCACCAGAAGTTTTCGAGAATGCTTTGAATAAACTAAGACATCAGTTGTACATTGACCGCTGTTGAAATAACCAGACTCTGCGCAGAAAAGTAAAGTTCGCTAAAGCAACTGTTTGCAGCGCAGTCCATGTGGCACTTCCCTGTGCAGAATCTGAATGTTCATTTTTAACGGAACCACCTAGCATAGCGATGCTAAAAATGAGTGAGGTGGGTAAATTATAACACATTTGTGTCTAACTAAATAGTGTAACAAAATATTCAATTTTAGAAGCAAGCCTGAACTATTATTTACCCAATTTGGGATTTGTAGGTAAGTTATTTACGTAGTCAGCAATTTGCGCGCCATTGTAAAAATGATTAGTAATTCGTAAGCAGATTTTTGCAGAGTAAATGGTGATATTACAGTGCGAGTTGCCAGATTCATTTTCTGACAAATCACAGAAAGAGAAGCATCCATTCCACCTCCCCGCTCGGAGCTCCTTGGTTTGTTCCTTTTTTCCTGATGGGCTGGTATATCAATTTGGATGCAAATGTATCAATATTTTCTTTTGTGGGCCAACATCTCATCTTATCACACACATCAAGTATCATTTATTAAGTAAAGATAACAGCATCTGAAAATATAAGGGCTCACAATGCTGTATATAATAAAGTAACCATTGATCTGTCTAGGCGGGAAGTTGGATTCGCCACTGGATCTCTTCTTTGCTTGCAGCTAAATTATGTGGTTACATTTATTATCTTAGAGCTTTTTCTTTTGTCAATTTACAATGATTTTATAAAATTAATCTAATAAACTAACTAACTAACCATTACGCCGTTTCTCCGCAGGGGTAGGCAGAGAGGATGGACTGCCAAACAACTCGGTCTTGGCATGATTCTCAATTTTCGAAAATTTTTATTTTATCTAATGATTTTTTAAATATTTATTAATATTCTCAGCGACACAAACAAAGACGGAATCATGGACATGGATGAAGTGAAGACCTGGATAGTCCCCCCAGACTTTGATCATGCAGAAGCTGAAGCTCGCCACCTGGTCTTTGAGGCAGACACGGACGCAGACGAGAAGCTGACCAAGGCTGAGATCCTCGCCAAGTACGACCTCTTCGTAGGATCTCAGGCCACCGACTTTGGGGAGGCTCTCGCCCGACACGATGAATTCTAAATCAAACATCGCTACCTGACTTGACTGTGTTAGGCATTGACTTATCATCAGTAGTGGACACCTGTGGTAATTACCGGGTTAAAAAAACGGATGATAAACAGTGCACGTATTGTTTATAAAATAAATGTGTTTTGCTTGTTTATTACCTGATATTTAAAGAATCATTTTGCAATTGCTTTTCAAAATTCACATTAGTCGCCTGCCCTGACTTTTTGTTTTGTTTATGGGATTTTAATTAGTATTAAAAAATTAACCTTTTTTATAACATTTCTGCTGATATATCGATGTCTGTCATATGTGACCCATGAAGTTTACGTGATAGGATAGCATTAGAAAGGTTAAATGGATAAAAGTGAATAATTTGGAATCTCTAGATATTTTGTTTTCTTGTGAAATTTGTTTTACTTCTCTTATTAGCTTTATGACAATTTTAATGTTAACATTCAACCATATTCAGCATTTTCTTTTGTGGCAAACTCCTTTTAGGAAATGCCACAAGCCCAAGTCACAATTCTTTTTACACAACACCATGAAGGTTTTGGCTTTTCTATGATATAATTGGGAGTATTACAATATGCATTATGTTGTCGCAAATCGAAAGACCATGTTGTCATAGAGTATGATAATTAAAAAAGGGTACTTATTACTTTCATGTCTACCAAGTCAGAATAGAATATTACAATTCAACATTGTTCAAATGCTGATCTGAGTTTTGATGTTAATTTGCTCTTAAGCGTCTTCTGCGGCACACATATTCTAAGTTGTGTTGTAAAGTGTAAAACATATAACTTTTCAAAATGCACAGTCATAACTACATTACTGTTTAAGGTTAAGAAAATCAGCGCATGTGTGCAATGATCGAAATATACCTTAATCGGTAGACATAAACTTGTTGATAAGAAGTTGATAAAAACCCTTCATACCCTAGAACATATTTCACTAATCTTTTTGCCCATACGTAAAGCGTGACTTGACACAACCGCCTATTGGCAAAGTACTATTTTTCGTTACTATCTTCTGTTTGGTTGGTACTGATGGATTTCAATAAAAGATTTACACTGCATTTCCGTGCTGTAGTATTTATGTCATTGCTTAACGCAGTCTGATTGATTTGAAATAACAGAATATGAGTGCCTTGTGTAGGTTTTATAATATATCAGCTTATTTATGTGTTTTATGACTTGGCACAATTTGAAGTAGATCTGATGGATGTTTGCATTGTAAACAGATCTGCTGATATTTTATTATAATGCATTGAACTGTATGTATTTGTTTGATTTTCAGTAGGCCATATATTATGATTCTTAGTAAAGAAATAATATTAGTCAAATGCAACGCTTTTGATTTTGCTGCATTTTGTCAAATGATTAATCCACGGGAAGTCATTGTCACAAGTCAACTTATCAACCGAGTATTTAAATAATAAAATTAATATGAATATTCCGCAGCTTTAAGAAAATGGCAATATTAAAATGTTGTTCAGATTTTTATATAACAAATCAAATATTATTATTATTATTTTTAATCAAATATTTTAATTAATTGCTTTGTGTTTTGTGACTGTTTTTTACGTTGAAGAAATTGTGTTTTCTTTACTTCCATAAACAAGTACAATTATTAGATATTTGATGTTTATTGCGAACAAATAGGTTACATGGAGAAATCACATAGGTGTGAATTTCACGCACTGACATTAGACTGCCAGAATTACACATGGATGAAATTACATAAGCTACACTTACACAAAACCCGGAGAGAATTACACCTACTGGAATTGCACACATACAAAAAGTTAAACCTAACTTTTTTTTTAATCAAATGAATTTTATTAAGCACACTCTAAAATGTAAACCTATTAATAAACAGAATTTTTTACGTCTGCAATTCTAGTAGGTGTGATTCTCTCCATGTGAAATTCACGCCCGTGTAATTTTGTCCCGACACTGAACAAATAGTATTGTTATTTACTACTTTTGTATTTGTCTTTATGTTTATTTCAATTTACCGTAATTAATTGTTTTATGTTACCTTCTCTACCATAAAAGATAGCATAATAAGTTATGAAGAATTAAATACAAACACTATAATATGTATTTTTTTCTTTACGTATATCAGTGATGCACAACCTTTTTATTTTATCAATTTAATTTTCAATGTGGTCGTGGGCCTCATAGGGTAGGGTACCTACAACTTCACATAATTAACTTTGCAGTTGATGGCATCGCCAGTGTAGATTTTAAAAAAAAGGTAATACCATACAAAACTCCCAACTTTCCGGAGCCTGTTGGTAGGTATCAATTAAAAATTTATTAAAATTAGCTAGGTACCTACCTAAAGAAATTTCTAAATCTTTTCCGGTTGTACATCACTATTATTGTCTATGTTAATCCATGTCTGCATAAAGCTAAGATAAAAAACACCATTGGAAAATAAAACATACTGTTTTTTATCATTGAAGATTTCGTGTGGGTCCGAAAGATCCAATTTTATTTCTACCTGAGTAGGATTATTGCGATTTGCAGTGCAAAATGATGTAACATTTATTATGCTGATGTGGATTGGCATTAACTATATTTGAACAGAACATTTTTCATTGCTTACTACTATTATGATTTTAAAAATATTAAAATTTTAACGACGCATTGTAATGTTTTGTTCCTTTACTTGCCAAAAACTTGTAATAATTATAATAATATTATATCAAAAGTCATTATGTATGTATTCTATATTTTTGTTAGTTTGCTGCCAGAAGTAATAATCTTAATAAAAGTTTTGCTTTAAGTCGTTCTTTATTTGAAATATTAATTATGTGTTGTCGATAAGTTTGACTTTTAGTTCTTCATTTGAAATTTATTAAATTTGTAATGTAATGACTGAAAATTTTGCTTTATGTTGTTCTTTATTTGAAATATTAAATGTGTATTAACGTATAGTATATACAAAGCAAACATAATTTTTGCATTACAATGACTTATTGGCTTCTGTCAGCAGACTGAAATTTAATTCTTCTTTAGTGGATAAAAAATTGGCTTCCGTACATTAGCTTGATATGTAAAAACTTTAAAATATAAAAATAGAGATTTTATTATAATTTTGTTATGAATAGTATAATTTATTAGAACACGCATTTGTTTACACTTATCATTATTGAAAGTGCCTCTAATAATATAAACACTTTAGTGTATTTAATTATTTTTTTATTGAATAATTTAGGAGTGTTTAGTTTGTGCTGAACTAATTTGGATATTGCAATATCAACTTGATAATATTATATCTTAATTTACAAATAATGATTTAGTTTTTTTGTGGTTTTCACATGTTTGTAGACAATCTACAGTGCCAAAAATTTTGTGTATTTAGAAAATAAACACTCGACACAATCTACATCAGCTGTTTGATTTTAATGTAAATTTATTCTTTTTTACACTATAAAAAAGACTGATTTTCTCCATTTCCACAAATTATGGAACCGAAGCTAATATTCGGTTCGTTGTCCAGGACGAAAACTAACTGTTCTGCGCTATTTTCGCAGTGAAGCATAGTAAAGTGTTGTGTCGGAGGCCAAGGAGAGAATATTTAAAGCCATTTTCGCACCGGAATACAGAAACCCTTTCGTTTTCTATATTGAAAATACATTCTTCCTAGTGTCCTAGTAATGAAAAAACCTTTGCCGTTTCCATGGTGGAAGCAGAATAATCGGCTCCATTACCATAGTTTTCTTATTGCTATATAAAACCTTTAATTTTTCATCAGCAGAAGCTGAATAATCGACTACATCTCCATGTAGACATTCCCCCTATTTGTCATAAAAAGCCCTCTTATGGTCTATTGGTTGAACAATATTTTATCCATTTCTGCATTGAAATACAGAAATTCCTGTCGTTTCTACAAGGAAAACACGTTTTCTGTAATGTTATAAAAATTATATTATTTTCCATTAGCAGAAGCTAATAATCGACTCCATTTCGACATGGAAATTCTCCTTATTTCTATTCGGAAATACTTTTTTTATACTGTCATAAAAAGCCCTCACATGATTCATAAAATATTGTTTTCATTTCTGCATCGAAATATGAAAAATTTTCTCAACTTGACGCGAAAAACACGTTTTCTGTATTGTCATAAAAATCATCTTTTTTTCCGTTAGCAGAAGCTTATAATCGACTCCATTTTCACTTTGAAATTCTTTGAATGTTTTTTATAATGTATAAAAGCCTGAATGTTGATTTTAACTTCTCCTATGATCCATCCTTTGGTAGAAGCTGAACAATCTTCTCCATTTTAGTGTCGAAGTACGGAAAATCCCCCCCCCCCCTTGCATGCGCAAAAAACACGTTTTCTGTATTGTTATAAAATTATATTATTTTCCATTAGCAAAAGTTAATAATCGTCTCCCATTTCACATGGAAATTTCCCTCTTTTCCGTGCGGAAATATGTTTTTATACTGTCATAAAAAGTCCTCTCATGATTCGTTGGTAGAAGCTGAACAATATTGTATCCATTTCGGCGTTCGTTTCAGCGAAAACAAGTTTTTTTTTTATTGTCATAAAAACCAAATCATTTTCCATTAGCAGAAGCTGAATAATCTAATCCATTTGCACACGGAAATTCCCCTAATTTCTATTTCTATACGGAAATATTACTTACTTAATTTTATTCAAAGAAAGACAAAAACTCCCGGATTACGAAAATATTTGAAAATGTTTGAAAATCTCTTACTACCACCACAGTAAGCGGAAAATGTGTTGTGATGGAGGACTTAGCCAGCCAAGGAATTTTTTTTTTTTTTTTTTTTTTTTTTATTTACTCCACACAGGAGGCCCTGAAGAAAATAATTTCCCTCAGGGCCTATGTCATCTTTGGGGATGCTGTGTGGAGGGTCTTTTTGTGGAGAGGAAGGAGTGAACATGGGTCTTGAAGAGTCCCATGTTGTAGGAGGGAGGAAACACAGAGGCCGGCAGTTCGTTCCACAGCCGAGCTGTTGAACTTAAGAACGAATCATAGAAGCGACCCGTTCTCATGTGACAAGTGTCAACTGTGTACAAATGTTGGGCGCGCGTTTGGCGTGTATCCCGACTACGCACCGGTGCCGAAGGGATCAATGACGCTAGTTCCTCAGAGCATCTTCCATTGTAATACCGATAGAACAAGGACAGCATACCTACCTGACGCCTGTGCTCTAAAGATTGCAGTCCGTTTGTTAAGATTGGGGAATCTATCAAACGGACCGCCCGTTTCTGCACAGAGTCAAGGGTTTTTTTCAGGTATTTTGGGGCTCCAGACCAGAGATGGCTGCCAAATTCGACAGTAGGGCGCACTTGCGATTTGTACAGGGTGAGCAGTTGTGTACTATTAAAGTATCTGCGGGCCCTGTACAGTACGCCCAGCTTCTGAGAGGCCAACTTTACTCTAGCTTCGATGGAGCCCCCGTACCTGAGCTGGTCACTTATAGTTACACCAAGCATATCAATGGAAGGCCTGTTCGGAAGATTGCTTCCGTTGAAGGAGACTAGATTATCATTTGGATCCCTTTTAGACGTAATCAGACAGGATTGGGTCTTTGAAACATTAAATTCGACGAGATTATTTTTACCCCAGGAGGAAATACTCTCGAGATAACCGTCCATTCTCTGCTTCAAAGCCCTCCGAGCCGTTGGAGTTTGTGTGCCCTTTGGGGGCTTGTCAAACAAAAAGCTATCATGAACTGTACTGTCATCCGCGTAACAATGAATCGGTGCACATGTCAAAAGGTCATTGATGTGCAACAAAAACAAAGTCGGAGACAGAACCGATCCCTGTGGGACGCCAGCATTTATGGAGTGCGAGGAAGAGGTGAAACCGTCAGCAACCGCCTGAATCGACCTATCCCTTAAAAAGTCAGCAATCCACGTACACAGGGATGCGGGAAGTCCGTAAGAATGCAATTTGTTGACAAGTCCTCGGTGCCAGACCCGGTCAAAGGCCTTGGATATGTCTAGTGCGACCGTTTGGGTCTCACCGTGACGTTCCAGGCACCGCCCCCAAACATGCGTCACATACGCGAGAAGATCACCGCACGAGCGGTTCCGCCGGAATCCGTATTGACGGTCGTTGATAATTTTGTTCTTCTCGAAGGTATGTGGGCAGTTTGTCGTTGATCACACGTTCCATCACTTTGGACAGAACTGATGTGATCGCTATGGGGCGGTAGTTGGCCGGGTTGGAGCGGTCACCTTTCTTGGGAATAGGGTGAATTACCGCTTTTTTCCAACCAGAGGGCACAGTGCCACACTTCAGGGACATTTTGAAGAGCTTTGTCAAAACTGGAACTATTTCCGCAGCACACCTCTGCAATACCAGGGCAGGTATTCCATCAGGTCCACTAGCTTTGTTAACATCGAGCCCCCGTATGACGTGGAGTACATCCCGATGCCGGATCCTCAGCTTTTTCATATAGAAGCCGCAGTGAGGAACCGACGGCGGAACAGCACCCCCGTCGTCGAGGGTCGAGTTTTCCGCAAACATTTTCCCTAAAAGGTTTGCCTTTTCGGTGGCGGTGTTTGCTAGTGAGCCGTCAGGTCTGGTAAGAGGTGGCAAACTGGGTTTGCAAAAATTTCGACCTATTGAGCCCGCAAGCGACCAGAATGCTCTGCTGCCATGCGGGCAGGCAGCCAGCTTTTTGCTGATCTGCAGGTCGTGTTCGAATTTTGACCTATTGATGATTCTCTTGCATTCCTTTGCCGATTTGTTGTATGCTGATCTGCTTTCGGGCGTTCGAGATGTGTTGTAGGCTCGGTAAGCCGCGTTTTTTCGTCGAACTGCTTCGGAGCATTGTCGACTGAACCACGGCTTTGAGCCCACACCAGTTTCTTTAGTAGTCGATTGTATGAAGCCATCCATCGTCGATTTGATGACTTCACCAATCTCCTGGGCACATCTTGAAGGGTCCGAAGTCCGAAAACAAACAGCTGACCACGGAAAACATTGAAATGGGCCCGCATACCGAACCAATCTGCTGACCTATAGTGCCACACTTTTCTCCTCAGCCTCTCATTGGTTTGTCTGAGGCTAACGGGGATTGATGTCGTCACTAGGCAGTGGTCAGATGATCCCAGAGGCGCTGTGACGTCAATCTTATAACCGTGTGGCACAGTAGTTAAGAATAAGTCTAACAGATTGGAGCGGTGAGTCTGGACATCAGGAACCCTTGTAGGCTCCTGAACCAATTGCTCTAATCCGTAGCAAATGGCAAAGGATTCCGCCTGTCGGCCAGCCGAGTCCGTTGGGCCTGAGAACTTCAACCATGGTTCGTTATGAACGTTGAAGTCCCCCAGAACAACAAACTCGGCCGAAGGGTAGCGGGGCAAGAGATCATCAATAGTATCGCTCAAATGTTTGAAGAGCTCGGAAGTGTCTGATTCGCTATGGTTCGGTGAGCGGTATAGACATGCGTAGAATCTTGCCGTACTGGCAAGATTGACGCGCACCCACATTACGTCGAATCTGGAGTTTTCCAGACTCAATAGTCGCACACAGTTGACGTCAGCTCGACTATAGAGGCAGACTCCTCCTTTCAGTCGGAATTTGCTTGCGAGGGTAAAGCCCGGGCAGTCCAGATAGGAGGAGTCTGGCGGCTCGGCTATCTGAGTTTCGGATAGGAAAAGAAGGTTGGGACGTTGGGACAAAAGATGGTGATGGACGGAATTTAAATTTGTGTGCAGGCCGCGAATGTTGGCAAAATTTACCAACAGTTTTGGCCCGCACTGGGGACGCCTGCTACTCGCCGCTGTAAAGATGTTATGTTTGTTTTTATGTATATTCATGATTTTAATTTTTTTTTTTTTTTTTTTTGTTTTTTTTTGTTTTTAAGGGTATGAAGTGAAAGGAAGGTCTGGAATGGAAAGGTGTGAGGGGTGGGTAGGAATATGGGGTTCAGGCTGTCCAGGAGTGATGAGCGTTTGGTTCCAGCCCACCCACTGCGGTGCTAGGCGATAGGCTGGGAGAGTCCGGCTGGAGAGGGCATCCAATGCGCCCCAAACGCTGCTGCTGGGTCCCCTCCGGTCACGAACCGGCACAACAGCAGTGGCGGGGTTTTTACACTCGCTGATGGGGCAGCCCACCCTTAGTCGTGAGCCTGAAGGTCGGGCCCCTGTACTATCGAGCGGCCCGGACAGCGGTAACCGGTTGTAAAGGGTCTCCCTCAACCAGCATCTCCCAACCGGCCCGCCACGCAGAAGGTGGGCCGACGCACCCGCCACCAAGACCTGGGCAAACCTTAACCCATGAACCCGGGCACCCCTGCTAAGTCACCAAACGTAGCGAACCACTTGGGGTGACCTGTGGCAGAGGTGTTGGTCATCCAATAAATGGTTCCCAGGGCGGCGGTACCCATTCCCGCCTACCAAATTGAACACACTACGGCTGGGTGGGACTTAAACGCGATGTCAACTCAGTCACCGACTTTTTTTCATACTGTCGTAAGAATCCCCTTCATGATCCATTCTAAGGGAAAGCTGAATAATCGATCCTATTAGCGCTGTGAAACACAGAAAACCTTTTAATTTTCTACGATACATATTTTACATACCGCCGCGCTGTAAGTTTCGATTTATACCCTTGAAACGAAACAATTAACTCAATTAACCGCGATTATAAAAGCACAATTTGAGCTTTATTTCGACAATATAAGTTTTATTACCACACTTAAAACGAAATACTTTTCTAAAACTACGTATTTCCATTATATCAGAGAAAATACGGATATGGAAGTAGGAACGCTAAATCCAATATAATGTCGACGCAAACAAAGGCGATATTGAAATGCAATATAAGACGTTGGATCGACAAATATTTGCATTTGATGGAAAATATTTGAAATCGCGTAAGTTTTCCGGGCGGCTGCGGCTGTGGGGTAGTGGTCAAGTGAAATTCTCCTTCGCTGAAGCGTGGGTGTAAAAAGTGGTCTTTCTCTCTCTTCTTTCTCCCGGGTAATATATCTGGGGCAGTAGTTTTTGATAGGAGGAATGTTTAATACCGGGAAAAAGTTTAATAACGCAACTGGCCACGGGCACGCGGCACGCGGCATGGGGCATGGGAAACGTGAGCGGGGCAGGTGGGCACGGCTATTAGATTTCCCGGTCAAATATCCAATAAAGCGGCACTTGTCCGTAAGTCGTAGCCCACTGGCGTATCTACCTACTAATCACATGGGCTGGGGAAAAATGATTTTGCCGTTTCCTTTGAATAGGCCACAAATTCAAATTTTGTTTGGCTATTTTCACACACACCTACAGATCTACAAACGTATATGTACATTCGGGGTGACGCTACGGTAGTATGTATTTCGCTTAGTTTTGGTCAACGTTGTTTGATCATTATGGTTAGCCGCGTTGGTGCCACCGATATAGTGCTCTTAGTGCTGTTTAGTTTGATTGGCGAAAGCGGCCATCAGTGAAGTTATAATTATTTTTTATTTTTTATGGGGACGCGCTAGAGGACGCACACGGCTGCCACGAAGGGCGCTATACAAGCATATACTCGTAGTATAATATGGAGTGATAGAAATTTTCTACAGGAATCGCCCGTGAACGACTTTAGCTGTGTTTAGTAACTAGATTTAGTTATTAATCGTATTTTTTACCTTTATATCTGAAAATTTACTCTTTTTCTTATTCTTTTACACATTACCTATTTCATTAATAAATTCTTTACCTTAACATATTTAAACATAACTAATGTGTCAACAAAAATGCACTGAAATATTTAAACTTAATTTATGTGTTAACAACATTGAACTGAAATAACATATGTGTCAACAACAATGCACTGAAATATTTATTGTACATGCACAATCCTGTAACCTACCTCAGAACAGGTCACATGTAACCAGAGATGTACTTTATTTCAAATAAATCCATTTCAAATGGAAATGCAAAATGGGTATTTTCCATTTTGCATTTTAAATGCTTTTCTAAAAACCATTTTGCATTTTGCATTTTAAATGCTTTTCTCAATGCATTTCCATTTTAAATGCATTTTTGCAACATTCTTCCTACTATCTCCACTCATCCTTTTTTCATAAGCCCCAAATATCAGTCGGTCCTCAACCTCGCTATGAGAGATAATTTACATTTATCACGTTGCTCCCTGCTAGAAACCCTGGCAATTGAGTGATACCATTACAAAAAATACTGATTCAAATACTGAACATGGGGCCATGACGCTGTAATATTAAATGTTAGATAGCAGTTTCTATGTTTCTACATTGGCAACATTTGTCCCGCGCAAATTTTTTGTGGTTCATAATCCGTAGTCGTGGCATTTTTTGATTTACCATCACGTAATATGTTTGTTCTACATTGATGTCCATTATTAAATGACAAAATTGTTTAAAAATTCTATAATTATTTTGATTGTTTGACCTGAGAAACCATTTTGCATTTTCAATGCATTTTGAAAATAGGTATTTTGCATTTTGCATTTGAAATGCTTTTCTAAAAACAATTTTGCATTTTGCATTTTCAAATGGAAAAGTTTTGACACATTTCCATTTTGCATTTCAAATGGTTTTGGGTACCCATTTTGCACATCTCTGCATGTAACGAGGTAAGTAATATAATGCTACGTATACATATGCGAGCCGAACTGCCGAGCAAACTGTCGAGCTGAACCTCAACAGACGGGAAACTAGATGACGTGGACCCGCCTCTGCTGGGGGTTATCCTTAGGAGGTAGACATGATGAATGACGAACTTTTCTGTACGCTTTTTAAAGACATGCAACTTCGTAGTAGGTACATTATTTTGATGTATATCATAAGGTTTAGCCAGCGTTAGCAATCTAGTGCTCGAAAATATATTTTTACTACTTGATTATAAAACATCATCTTTTCTCTACTCTCTAAACATATAATATGCATGTATTATATATGTAAACCTTTCGGGAGAAATTCTATACATGATAGTGAAAGCCGTATCAAAATCCGTTGCGTAGTTTAGAAGAACTAAGCGCAGACAGACAGACGCGGATAGCGACTTTATTTTATATTATTTAGAGAAGAACGAAGCAACCGCAAATGGCACGAATCGCCGGTTGCAGTTGCTCCGGTCTTTTCCCTATATTCGTGGCTCGGCTCGCAAATACGTACCATAAGGCATTCAATTAAATTATGTAACAAATGAATTATGGCAGATATTTAGGTTTTTTGATGTTATATCTCTTCCGATTTTATATCCGGGTTAAATCTTCCCCATAGGAAAAACTAAACCCTTCCACACACTTTTCAACAAATGATCATTTAGTCAATCAACATTATGCAAGTGCATTAAATAAGCAAAATAAATACAAAACAATACAAGAACAACACGTCAACTCACCAGAGATCAAATGGGAAAATAATTCACCGACTCCAGATATTTTCATATCAGAGGGTTCGGCTCGGTAGAACTCCTAACAGGGCCTATAAATCCCACTGATCCCTCAGCATAAATATTTAAAAAATCTTTCGTAATCCTACACGTATTTAAAATGACTGATTTTTGCATTTTTATATATAATTTTTTTGATAGATCTAATACGCCTAAATTTTCAATGAGAGAGCTAGGTATAATGCCAGTAGCCGAAATAATAAATGGTAGTATTTTTATAGTCTGAGAAAGCCAAATTCTTTTTATCTCATTTCCTAAATCTAATATCATTAAAATATTTCTATTAAATGCTAATTTATCGGCACTGGTAATTTTACTTTCCCTTTCGCATATTTTTCTACATACACTTCCCTCAACCAAACTAGTTCAAAAATCTTTGAAATTTGAAAATTTTCAATTTTTTTTTATTTTTAGATTAACGTGTCCTCGATTTGCCTGTACAATGAATATTGTTGATTTGTTAATTACTCCTTACTAGCAACTAGCAACATACGATGTAGCTATTGTTACGTTACGACACGCGTTCCCCGTAAGTCACGCAAGCTTATTAAATTTAATATAATATTATACGTTTACTTTAAATTGAAAGGATATTTTCTGGGAGAATTCATTTTCGCATTCAGGAAAACCGGAATAGAGATTGCGTTGCGGGAATGGCGCTAATAATATATTTAACTGCCTATAAACATGTCGACTTACAAAAAAACCCAATAAAATGTCTGCAAACATGTTCTATTGTATAATTGTTTCCTTAGGTATTCTTCTGTTGCCTATAGAAGCATTTCTTTAACTGTGCTAAGGTAGGTAATTATTATTAATTTTAATGAAAAATCGGTTAAACATACAAAAACATTATTTTTTATTTCTCGTTGTTACCCCAAGAAAGTAAATGGTGGCTAGTATGTGTTCTTAATTTATTATCTTAAGGCGATGCACTACGTCGTGTAATATTTTGAATCGAGCCGATATCAATAACACACCTTACGTAGATGGCGATAAGGCTTAAATTCCCGCTTAACACCATCCACCTGTTTTGATTTATGCAAGAAAAAAAACATGGCCAAAAAATGCCTTTTAAATTATTTTGTGGATGTTCAGGCAACATTATTTAAATGTTTCTCAATCATTTTATAAATAACTTAATTTGCTATATTATACAATAAAACTATAACTTATCGAAAAAAGACTTATCTAAAAATACTCGATTATTTCAAGGCCAAGATGTATTCTACTCGCAGTATTTAATTAAAGCATCTGAAACATTTCTAGGCGACCAAATTTTCAAACCAAAAACACACGATTTAAAATTACTACGTAGTGCATCGCCTTAACGGCTTCCGTGGTCGAGGGGTAAGGCTCTCGACTAGGTCGCGGGTTATAATCCCGGCGTGCGCAAGTAAATTTAATTTGATTAATTTGTGTCATTTCACTAATTACTCATTTAAATAGTTTATAGTATATTTGCGGCACGTTCCAGAGTGGAAGATACTCTCAGTGAAACGTTGCTTGAAGTGGATTTGGCAGTGTTTGGTGATCAGATCCGAAAAGTCAGGTATTTCCCCACCTTCCTCTTCCCCATCTCCTTCCCATCCCCACTGCCTTCAGCCTCACAACATACCCCAATCGGGGATGCCATAGTCCCACTGGCTCTAGATGGTTGGGAGCAGTTGGGACTCTTGTGAGGTTTCACATAATTTTAATTTTATTTTTTAAAAATTTATACTGGGTTCTTACAGAACCAGTTATAAAAAACTCAGTATAATAATATAAAGGTACACTAAAGCAAGACATTATAAAATATGACATAATAATGAGTTAACTTCTTAAATAACAATAACAAAATAATAAATACAATATTTTTTATTTCGGCTACTAGCATTATACCTAGCTCTCTCATTAAAAATTTAGGCGTATTAGATCTGTCAAAGAATTAATATATAAAAATGCAAAAATCAGTCATTTTAAATACATGTAGGATTACGTAAAATTTATTAAATATTTATATTGAGAGATCAGTAGGATTTATAGGTCCAGTTAGGAGTTCTACCGAGCCGAACCCTCTGATATGAAAATATCTGGAGTCGGCGAATTATTTTCCCATTTGATCTCTCGTGAGTTGACGTGTTGTTCTTGTATTGTTTTATATTTATTATGCTTATATAATGCACTTGCATAATGTGGATTGACTAAATGACAATTTGTGGAAAAGTGTGTGGAAGTATAAATATAAAGTCAGAAAAATAATAAATCATGCTTTTAATGTATTATTTACAAACACGCTTGTTATAAAACTTATAAGTACTTACGTACTTTAATCATGTTTACTCGGAAGTCACTTATAATTAAAATACTTGTATACTGAAATGTGTGGGGGGGTGGTTGAGGGTGGGAGGGGTTCCATGGAGAAGAGGGGGGTAGGGTAGGGAGGGGGTGGAGGGAGAGACTTAAAGTTTGCAGAGCCAACTTAATATTGCTAATTAGAAATTTTCACATTTTCCCGTCACTACCCGACTTTTCCTACGTTCTGAATGGAAAGGTTCTTACATAAGCATACTTTTACACGGTGTGGGTAAATAAGAACCACATTCTATGCGAGTTAGTCCTTCAAATCCATAATTATTTATTTTATTTTTACAAAAATAGTATTATAAACCACCACGAAGGGTGCAACAATAGTGTCCTACTCGAGAAGGATACCGTGTTTTTACTTATGAGGGCAGAATAACCCTTTATCTAAAACACGCCAACACCTCAGCACGGGTTCTCCTAGTGAGGTGTTCACAAAAAACTACTACTTACCTATTTACATGCAGTTATTAATTATTAACCTTTTTTAAATTTTAATTTATTATCTATGAAAACGGTTATCATCTGTAAAATGAATGTACGAGGATAGAAATAATTATAAAAAAATAAATTATTCAGAAACAAACAAAACACCCCAGCAATCACCACTCACCACTCGTTTTTATCTATGTACTGTGTGTTTCTAAAATAATAATAATAATAAAATAACTACATGTAAACACGTACCCACACGAAGAAAATGTGTATTTCTAATTTATTAAACTTTTAAAAATTAAATTTAACTAAGGTCCCATTTTGAATTTATTTCGTTAACCTCCGCAGAAACTGTACTACTCCCACCCCCTACCTACCCAACTTATAATATTTTGTCTCCCTCTATTCCATCCTCTCTAATATTCTTGTCTCTTTCTATTCTATTTCTTTTTTTTTTCTGTCACAAATTAGGTGCGTTCTTTTCTATTTGTATCTCTTTCGTTCATTGTTTTATTTTCTTATATATGTCTCTGTATGTAATTATCTTTAGTTAATATAATAAGCCCTGACGAAGCTTGAGATAAGCGAAACCCGGTTGGTTGTCATTATTAATACAAATAAAAAGTGGTTTATTACAAAGTGTGTTTTTTCGTTTAATATATTAAAAATCTGTTCACATTATTGGTAATTCGGTTAAAACGGGATTGCAGGCTGTTTCCTGACAAACTTTCAGTAAATTCGTAATAAAAACATAACACGTGTTCAAGCTCCTGCGTTTGTCTTGATAATATACAAAGACGAAATGCGGAAATATTTGAATTTTTATGAACATGTGTTCCAACATTGTGATAATACATTCGTATTTTACTAAATCAGGAAGAGCAAGAGATTCTTAGGGCCGGTTTATCATTATATCAGTCAGTCCGTATCCTCGCTATGTGCGAATTTAAGCTAGCTAAACGGCCAAATTAGCCCGCCAATTTTTTTTTGAAATCTCTATCGATATCCCGATGACGTAGGAGCACAGATGTACCACTCACGCAGCGGGAATCAAGTGATTTCCTCCAGTAAAATCATAGACAATGTGTGTAATATTGCTGATATCTCGACTTCCGACCTATACAGGGTCTATCGGCACTAACCCGACAAACTTTAACCAGCTATTCCTTAGCACATTTGGAGTAAAAAATGTTATGGGCACTTTGCTGACCGGTAGCATTTTTTTTAAAATTAAAAACAAAAAAATTAAAAATTTCCACACTACATCACTGTCATTGGCATTGCTTTTCGTGTTCAACAAATGTTATAAGCAAGTATGTCGAAAAGCGTCTTCGCTATTTCGCACACACTAAATAATAATAGTTAAAAATGAGACGAATGGTGCCGTGCCATTTCGTTGTGATTGTAAAAGTGCGCCAATATAGGTATAGGTAACGCAACGAAAAAAGGAAGCAATAAAAATGCTTAGAATTGATGTATTGGTCTATCTGTGTGAACGTCAAGCGCCGCCCACTAACGCGATAAGGCTCTCTGTCTTGCTTACGCTCACTTATTGTAACTAGTTAGAAGAGAGGCAAGTTTTAACAATACCGTTACGGGGTATACCTGCGGGGTGTCCTATTCATTCAGTTCGTAATTTGATTTAAACATACGTGCACCTACATATCGCAAGTGAAATATATTATTATACTATTTTTTTCTCATGTTAAAGTATTTTATCATGTTAATATGTACTGCCTTTATTATTTATGTAAAAGCCCTCTAGGCGCAAAACAAAATAAATAAAGAAACAACTAACAAATTAATGTTCTCCAAAACGAGCTTGAAAATTCTAGGAAACGATAAAATTTTGGAAATGTGGGTTAATTATACTTCTAGGAAATATATCAAATTAACATTAAACATGCTTTGTAAAATAAATATTTCTGGTCAGAATAATAATTATTCCCCGAAAAACAATTAGGTATAAATTCCAATTGCCGTAATTTCCGTGAATTAGGGTCATTATCGATGGAAGTTTGTTATGTACAGCATTCTTACACATAAATGACTAAGAATTGTTAGCAATACAATTGTCTTTTTTAAGAATACCTACCCATTTGAATTCAATCCTGAAAATTATCACATTAGTTTAGAAAAAAAAATGATAAACTTCAATATTTCAATAACGATGTCGTAAAACAAAATAAGTTTTATGTGACCGACTTCAACACGCTTTGGCTTAGAGTTCTCAATTGTGAAATAATCATCAATTGTTTTTTTTTTCAATCTTAAATCGAAACACGCTGTATGTAAGTTTTGCATCTGTGTGAGTACTGTGATGAAGCCAACTTAACTTGCGAGACCTATACACACGTGCATTATTCAACGGAATTCGAATAAAATATTGCCAGATGGGTTTTCAAACTTTGACAAAGGATAAAACAGTGGTGACATGTGGTGAAAATATGAATAATAATTTTTTTATTAAAAAAACGTTACCGGACAGCAAAGTGCATTTAAGATTTTTTACTCCAAATATGCTAAGGAATAGCTGGTTAAAGTTTGTCGGGTACGTGCCGATACACCCTGTACACGGGTTTTGTCGCGCCGAAGATTTTTTACTCCAGATGTTTTACTCCAAATATGCTAAGGAATAGCTGGTTAAAGTTTGTCGGGTACGTGCCGATACACCCTGTATACGGGTTTTGTCCAAGCCGCGCTAAGCTCTACATTCAAACCAAGCCGAGCTTTAAATCAACCGATATACCGAGCCTTAATAAATTAGCAATATTCAATAGCCGCGCTAAGCTCTACATTCAAACCAAACCGAGCTTTAAATCAACCGATATACCGTGCCTTAATAAATTAGCAATATTCAATATTAGTATTTTTTCCCAGTGTATATACCTACGTACAGCTCCTCTTTCTGTTATGATACTGATTCTTTTCTAATTGCCCTCCCTAGTAAAGCCAGTGACTAGAGAGGATGAGATATCTCTGTCCACTGCGCTAGCCTCCTTGGAGTCCCCTACAGCCTAATGACGCAGCTGCTACATCCCACTGCCGCCCTCTCCGGACCATTTCAAAGATTGCAATTGCATCATGCACCTAACAAGCTGCAGCCCGCGGCGACTCTTAACTCTCAGTCGCTTCTGCGGGACATGGGACATGGCACGGGACTTCTCCGTGTGTTTAACCCTAGAAGAGTAATAGTATTTTTTATACGCAAAGAATAATCATTTGTCAATTTGACTACCACTACTGCTATCAACCTTAATAAAATATTTTTTGTTTGTTTACGAAGGTTTCAAACGTCTATGTTATTTTATAAAAAACTATATACGAAGGATAAAAAAAATGTTTGTATTTTATAGTATTTATAGAAAAATAAAGATATGAACGTTTAGGTATGATTTGAGATTTTCACGGCCAAAAGTATTATAGTGATTTGTTTTTGGGGTATTATGCCGTGTTGCGCTATCTCCTATCTGGCAGATGTGTAATCGTTACATATCTGAATACACATCTGCCCTGATGATGGACACTGCAATGCTGTCCGAAACGTTGGCTAAAAAAGGAGATGGCGCAACACGGCATAATACCCCAAAAACAAATCACTATAATATGAACGTTCAGGATATAACTTTTCGAGATCAACGTTAGCGGTGAGATAAATTTCAAGAAAATTAACAAATGTAAAAGTGTTTTTTTTTAAGCTAATAACGTTTATTCTCCTATAAAACATGAGAAATTAGTAATCTTTGGTACAATTGACATTTATGTACCTTGTGTTCTTCGTAGACTGGACGAACAAGAATGTCGTGTATAGGAAATAGCGGCACTTACCCCGTAGTGTGGTCACTGTCCAAAAACTCTCGTCGGCTACTAGGGGAACTAGAGCGATCGGCGCATTCGTTCGTCTTATTCATTTTTTTTAAATTATTTATACCTGCTAAACTGCCAAAGCAGTCCCGGTATAAATATTACACGAGCGTATAAGGTCGGGATAATGGAAAATGTTACTCATAATCGCTGCGAATACGTACGCCAGCGTATTAGTTACTGTCAGATTTACATCTGTTGGCCCTTTAGTACAGCATCAGGATAGCGCCGGCAATATGAAGACTGCCCGAATTTGTTGACGTTTTTTTGCGAAGTTTGACAAATATCAATCTGTAGCATAAGGAAAATAAAAAAAGCAGTAATACCAGTTTGCAGAACTATTGGAGGTAGATTTTAAATAGAAATAAAGATTTATCAAAGCAAATACGGGACGCATAATCCAATTGGCCGGATTTCGACGCAAATAAAAACAGGCCGAGTCAATGGCAGTGACACATGTCATCTGAAGAAACGTGAAGATACTACATACTATATTTTTACGTATAAAATGCACGCAGTGTTAGTCGATACGAATTACATTAGTTTTCTAGGGTTAGATACATTGTCGTAGTTAGTATAGCCGCTTTTATGGACGCTGAAAGATCTCGCTGCAGACAGAGCAAGAGGATTCAAGAGGAAACTTATAATTTATTTATTTATTAATCTTTGGGAATCAACTGTTGAATTTTATAATTTTTACACCACACAAAAAATACAACTAATAATAGATTTACTTATTACTTGTGCTAAGAATTGAACAGAATTATGTAAAACAAAAACAAAACTTTAATACAGTGTTTTTCAATAAGAGATGTTATTTTGAATAGCCCGCTATTTCGGTAGATGTTACTTTTAAAGCTGTCATTTTTTAACATTTGACAAGTAGAAACTACGCCATTAATAAAAATAGAACGATACACGCTTCAACAACGCATTGAAATTATAAAAATTCACTTGAGTGAATCAAATGCAAATCATCTTGAGTGATGAGGCCCATTTCCACCTCGGTGGCTTCGTCAACAAGCAAAATTGTCGCATCTGGGGCTCGGAAAATCCAAGAGCTATTGTTGAATAGCCTCTTTATCCTCAACATGTGACTGTTTGGTGCGGCTTATGGTCCGGCGAAGTCATTGGACCTTACTTTTTCGAAAATGAGGCTGGAGCGACAGTTACGGTGAATGGATTGCGCTATAGAGAGATGATTAATGATTTTTTATGGCCGGAATTGGATGGTATTGATCTGGACAACGTTTACTTTCAACAAGACGGCGCTACGCGCCACACAAGCAACGAAACCATTGATCTTTTACGATTGAATATCAAAATAACACCTCTTATTGGAAAACCCGTTATAAGACAAAATGTAAATAAAATAAATTAAATTTATAACACAAATACATAATATATAAATAACAATAGAAAAGTTATTCATGACATCGAAAACATTATTTTATGGACTTTTTATATTTATTCAGTTGAAAATGATCACTTTTGAAATAATATTATTGTAATTATTAAATTAATAGTCTGTTCAGGCAAGAACTTTGTTTACAGTTTATTTTGCATTTATTCAGTTTGATTTTTTTTTACATTAACCCCACACAGGAGGCTCTGAAGAAAATAATTTCCAGCGGGTCTTTTTAAGGAAAGGAAAGAGAGGAAGTTCTGGGAAGGTAAAGGTATGAGGGATGGGTAGGAATCTAGGGATCTGTATGTCAAAAAGTGACGGTCATATGATCTATCACTTGCACTGCGGTGCAAGGTGATGAGTAAAAAGAGACCAGTTGGAGAAGGAAGCCAACAGATTAAAAAAACAATTCCCAGGTACTTCGGCGAGCCAACGGAATTAAAAAAAAAACAATTCACAAATACTTCGAAGAGCCAACGGAATAAAAAAAAAAGAATTCCCAGATACTTCGGAGAGCCAACGGAATTTAAAAAAACAATTCCTAGATACCTAGGAGAGCCAACGGAATTAAAAACATTATAAAACGATTTTAAAGAAGTTTGAGTTTGCCAGCTTACATAGGTTTGTTCGACCCCCAAACAGATCAATGATGTTTACTGTCTGCTCAGGAAAGAATTTTCACAGGCAGTAATGAGAAATTGATTTAAATTTTTTTCGAATATTCCCGTAACACACCTCTACTTTATTTCTTGGCACAAGGCTTTTGAAATGACACAGATTGTGTTTTTTATTTTTATTTTGGTACAATCTTTAACATTTCTTAGTACAATTTAGTAATGTTGGCCTCACTGGGTGGCTTACCTGTGCTGAGTATTTTTTAACTCGATACAATCGTGATTTTTTTGGGGTTACGCTTACGCTTACGGTTACGCTATCGTGTTGCGCTTCTCTTTCTTTACGCAGCGTTACAAGGTACACCGTCAGGACATATGTGTAGAAGTGTTTTAATTTGTCAGCAGGTCAATTTCACAGTATTAATAATAACATTTAAGCAAAAATATAACGAGAAACAACAGTACAGAAGATATAGATAGAATAATAAGATTTCAAGTGACTACAATCCAAATAAGTAAATAAAATAGGCAGCCAGATATATTATGATACAGACAACATCCTCATAGACATATACACACTCAAAGGCACACAACATACTCATAGACATGTACACACTCAAAGGCACACAACATACTCTTAGACATATATACACTCTAATGCTACGTATGTATACGCGAGCCAAACTTCCGAACTGAACCTCAACTTATGGGAAAGGAACTAAGCAACCGCAAAGGGCGCGAAACGCCGCTTGAAATTGCTTCGTTCCTTTTCCGAAATTCTTGGCTCAGTTCGCGTTTTGGTTCGCAAATGTATACGTGCCATAAGGCACACAACATACTCATATACATATACACACTCAAAGGCACGCAACATACTCATAGACACTTCTGGACATACATATTTATATTTAAGATTGCGTAATCTATACTATCTATTTATAGGTACTTAGTGACAATCACAATATAAAAAAATCTTTAAGGGAAATATTAACCATTTTACACCTTTTTGAGTTTGATGGTACAATTTGACTATCTTTTTATATGTATTGGCATCATATTGAAATATAGTAGGTACAAGAAAAGTGAATGCTCGTTGCACGTATTCATTTGTAACTTTTGGAATGGCCATGCCTTCATTTTGACTAAATCTTGTATTGTGTGCATGATCTACTTTTTCTTTATATGTAGAATCAGGCAATAGGTTTTGTCATACAATTTTAAACCATGATATTCACCCAGATAATAATTTTACATCTCTTTTTCGTGCATAAATACTTTTGCTTAACAGAAGCTTTGTCATCGAGCTTTGGATTGTTAGAATGTAACCTATATTTGTCTTAATCAGAAATTTCAGTTTAACAGGTAATTAGTGAAATTAATGTGGTTTTTGTCTTGTTTTGGTGCAACCGTCAAGTACCGTATACCAAAACTATTAAGCTTAGCCCCGTCGTCACTATTGATGGGGGTTTTTGTGAATTTCAATTGACTCCGACAGCTTCTTGGTTACAGTCAGATTTTTATCTTTGAAACACGTGAAAAGTAAAATCCCCTAGCCAATTATGTTATGTCACTGATATAATGGTATAAAAGTAAATGTAACAGCATTGAAGTTAAACTTTTAACAATGTTTAAAGTGTGCCACTGTCGGAAAGTGCGGCGACAATGCTCCGTCCTCTCGTCACTCTAGTTAAGGTGCGCCAATTAAAGTTGCCCTCCTGCCTACCCTCCTCTCAACCCCCACCCCCTAGGCGCCCTCAGGCTGTAGGCTCAACTTCTAGGTGTGGAGAGAGTAAGAGCTACTGAGAAGGCTTTCGAGGAGTATGAAAGTGAAATCAAGTCAGATCAATTTAGCACTTAATTAATTTTTGAACGTGTGTGTCATATTTGATAATATGGGATGTATATCGGACGTACAGAGCCAAAGTCATTATGAGATAACAAGATCTAAAGGTTTTACGATGTCCTTAATATTTTTGATAAAACCATTAAGATATCTGCGTCAAAATAAATATGATACTATAATATTATCCCACATCCTTAATGTGCGACTGCTATAGTTAATGTTAATGGATTTTCGGCGCCACCATACATTTAAAAACTAATGTCTTGTTTTGTTCAACACAGTGAAGAGATAAGGGTGATCGCTAATTACTCTCATTGAACATGTGTGAAATTTAATGTATAATTTTGTCCAATAAATAGAGAAGTAACTGGTACAAACAGTCACTTCTCATCCGAGAGTACTCGGGAAAGTAATACTTGTTTAATTTAATGTTTTCCTACTGCCCCTGCAAAAACTCTCAGATCAAGGTGTCAATGTGTGCCGGTGCCCTATTGAATTTGCAGTATTTGTGCGGGCTTCACTAACTTGGTCCCGTTCAGGATGGATTAATTTAATTGTATAATTTAGATTTAACAATGTTGGAAGTGAAATGATATCCCGTACCCTGAAATATTTAAAAGTGAGTTTTTAAATTATTGGGAATATGTAAGAAATTAGGAGACGCACATGAATTACTTTACACTGGTTAAGGATCTTAAGATTATTTGGAGTAAAAAATGTTGGTATTTTGGTCTCCGATGATTTTATTTGTCAACTAAAATCGTTAAAATTTAATAGGTATTGGACATATAGAGTTGGGCAATTACTCGGCAGAGTGACCGGTGAAAAAAACCGCTCCCTTCAGCCTCAAAACATACCCCAATTAAGGATGCCATATTCCCATTGCCTCCAGACGGTTTGGACCAGTTGGAACTCTCGTGCGATATTGACATTAAGAAATATGTGATATTGTGTCAACAATTTTCTTTTAATATAATATTAGTTTGAAATACTTACTAAATTTCAGTAAGAAAAGAGTATACCTAACACTATTTTCTCTCACCATCTGGCTTGTGAACAATCTCCCGGCTCTGCCAGCGTTGAAATTGACACCTAACCTTATTAAAACCATAAAAATGAAAGTCTCCGCCATATTCTTCCAGAATTTAAACAAAGCGTTCGTTAAAAAGGAGCCAGAAGAAGCATGGAGTCCGCTGCAGCCTTACTATAGAGCCTTCACAGGGCCACACAGAGATAGAAAACAGCCTGCACTGAGTACAGAGTATAGTGTACATACAGGTTGTATGCACGGTGCACTGGGGCCGCAGGCCTGTCGCGAGGAACAAACCACCCCTGAAACTAATTAGATACAAGCCCGAAACGTAATATGATACATGACCAGCATAATACGGCGACGGCAATTTAATTAATTTTCTCAGCAGCGGAAATTAAGATGAGAAGATATGAGGTCGGGGATCCGAGACTAGCAGCCCCCTTTTCTAACACACCTACCCCAACCCCACCAGTGCCACCCAGTACTGCACTACCATGGCAGTTGGCAGTATACTGGGGTGGAAGTGAGATGTGAAATTAGGGCTCATCATGATAATATTCAGACAAGTAGAAAAGGGAGTCATTCTATTAATTAAGATGTAATGATCAGTGACCGACCGAGTTTCGATTTTGTCTTCGACCAGTTTCGGCCAATAAACAAGTTTTGGCCGCTTTTTCGGTTACTACAAAAACATTATCTAAAACCGAAACCTGCATACGTGATGTATTGGAAAACTCCAATATTATTTTAAAAGAAGCTTTTATCTGTAATTTAAAAGTAGTCTTAAAATTTTATGTTGAAAGAATCGACAATTTAAAAACATCATATATTTTTGTTGAAGTTCATTATAACCATAATTTATTTATTATCATAATTAGATGTGGTGTTGCTATTGTCTAACATAAAGATTATCAAAGATTGGACTTTTTTTTTGTTATTTGTTTTTGGGGTGTTATGCCGTGTTGTGCTAACTCCTTCTTTAGCCAACGTTTCGGACAGCATTGCAGTGTCCATCATCAGGGCAGATGTGTTATTTTGAAAATTACAAAATAACACATCTGCCCTGATGATGGACACTGCAATGCTGTCCGAAATGTTGGCCAAAGAAGGAGTTAGCACAACACGGCATAACACCCCAAAAACAAATAACAAAAATACTTTTGGCCGTGAAAATCTTAAATCATATTTAAAGATTGGACTGATTTATTTACATACGAAAGATAGAATTTTGAGAATTCATCAAATTTAAAAGTGGATTTTCTTACACCAATATATATGGTACCTTGGTACCTTCTAAAAATATGTATATTTTAAATAATCTCTGAGAGAAAAATACACCCTTTTTACATGATCATTTAAGTAGTAAGGAGTATTACGTCAACACTATGATATCGGGATCAAGAACTTTCAAGAATTTGGGAAATTAAAAAGTTTTTCATATACTTGCGAAGTGCTTATAAAGCATCTACCCTTTTATATAAAAATAAAGTGCCGTGAATAAGTTATAGGTACACCTTCAAATAAACTACAAATAACGTAAACTGATATTTCGTAGATAACTAGACATCGATCACTTAGTCAAAATATATTGTGTCTGAATACTGGCTTCGATTTTAAATAAATAAATAGTATAAAAAATTAAGGCTGATTCATAAATTATAATACAGTTCTGTTGATAAATTAACATAAATCATACTTTTTACTTGCCTTCTCTAAATTTTCCTCAAATTACACTACTTGCCGATTATCCGGTTAGATGTGTAAATTACCGAATTTCCTTAAATTACACTCACTTATTATTCGATTATATGTGTAAATTACCTATTTTACTTAAATTACACTCACCTATTATCCACAAAAGCTTTTGACCCAATAGACTATTAAATATTACTGTTATAAGCTAAAAAAAACATAGGAATGGCCGAAACTACAATGAACCTGTTGACGACATATATAACAGAGCAAGCACAACAAGTACAGATTGGCAAAAAAGTAAACTATTGCCATTAAACTATGGCGTCCCCAAAGGAAGCGTACTGGGACTGATTCTATTTATTATCTATATAAATGATATCACTAACCTTAAAATTAAAGGAAACATATCCGTTTTGCTGATGATACCGTTATATTATTTAAAGAAGAAAACTGGATTGAAATATTTTATGTGGCTGAACAAGGGCTTAGTACACGTCAAAATTGGCTGAAAATTAACTTGCTTACCCTTAATATAAGCAAAACTAAATATGTAACTTTTTATTGAAATAAAGGGGCTAATCAGTAAAAGCGCTTGAACTAAAATTACACGAATGCAATAGAAATAATGTTCAATGTCAATGTGCAATTATAGAAAAATCACAACGCATAAAATATCTCGGGCGAGTAATTGGTGAAATTCTTAGATGGGACAAACTAACAAAACTTATATATTTCTTTAAAATTCTAACAAATTTGGTAAATAAAAAGGACATGAAAAAAAATCTATTACGCATTATATCATTCTCGAATTGAATATGGAATTATAGGATGGGGATCTGCTGTATCTAAGTATATACATAACTTGAACACAATTAAAAAATAATCATAAAGACCATATTGAAAGTACCCACAAGAACGCCTTCGAGTTAAATTTTCAATAATTTTGATCTACCAAATGTACAACAAATATATGCCAAAAAAATTACCATTGAAACTATTCAAAAATACTGAATCCTCTACAATGCCGTGTATTCGTCACACTAGGTCAAATCATAATGAAATAAAAAATATTTCAGGTCATAAAACCACATTCGGACAAAAAAATTACATTTATTTTGCGACAAAACTCCGCAACATCCTTCCCCCAGATATAAAGCGAATGGAAAATTTGAATGATAATAAATCAAGAATAAAAATCTGACTGAAAAAGATCAATGAAAAATTCCGGTTATATGTGTAAATTACCCTCGCCTATTTAGCAATTATATTTATAAATTACCCTCGCCTATTTTCCGATTATATGTGTAAATTACCCTCGCCTATTTAGCGATTATATTTATAAATTACCCTCGCCTATTTTCCGATTATATGTGTAAATTACCCTCGCCTATTATATGATTATATGTGTAAATTACAATTTGACTACCTCTTAACAAAACCTCGAAAAATATCTTTCTCTTACACAAGTTCTTTTTTTCAATAATTTAATGGAATTCTTAGGACGGATTGTTTTACACAATTTCAACAATAAATTATCAATCATACCAATATTCAAGTTTGGTGAAAGTCGTATTCAATCACCTCTTCACAACAATATTTAATTACCATACCATATCTTTAAAATTTACATTGTAACTTGTTTGATGTTGTACTTTAGTTTTTATTTTGTTTAAAAAGATTATTACTATTCTTATTTAAAAACTAATGTTTTTTGTACTACCCACACACAGGCAGTGCCTTTGTGGGTTCCGTTAAATAACGTTTTTTTAAACGTATGTAAATTTTCATTCTAAAAATGTGTATACTTTTTTCTTTCTGTTACAATCCAAATACTTTGAAACAAGCAGCCAACGTAGTAATATTAACAGAACTTCAGTAAAACTTTCACAGAACTTGAATTTTAACCTTGAAATTTGACCAATTGTTTAAGTTCTGTGAAGCAATCCGTCATTAGCTTTTGTTGGTTGTTTAAAAAGTGGTATTATTGTTGAAAATTTTGAGGAAATCTATCATAAACTGACCACTTATTCCAAATTTTACAGTCTATTCATTTACGAAGTACAATAATTTTTCTTTAGAAAGCATTTCACTCGATCTTCAGAGAATAATTTAACCCTTTAAAAAGTGTCCGTAATCCTTGATAGGTAGAAGCAATAATTAACATTTTGATTAAATTCAAATTCATTCCTCTTCGTCTCTTCTTCGTCGTGTTGACTTTAATTTGTCAACTTTAACCGAATTATAATTTTCTAATCAAAACAGAATTTTTATTCTCTGCTCAGTGTCCATTTACCAGGAGTTGGAAACTTTCTTTTTGCGATTTAAATTTTAAGAAAGTAATTTCACGAATGTTATTTATTTATTAGCGGAGCTTTTGGAAGGGCAGACAAAAACAAATTTTTACAACAAAGTAATCCATAACGTAACCTTCAACATGTGAAGGTTAATAAAATATAGTTTATTTGCGACATGGTGTTGTCAGTATCGGAACGTTGCTTGATATGGTTTTAGCGGTGTTTAGTAACTAGATATTAAGCCACCGCATTTCGAATTTGTACCGATTTATTTCTTATTTCTCGTTAACACTTTACGTCCCTAAAAATATATGTTATTTATGAAAATAAAATCTATACATTTGTAGCCGAAACTGTAGTTTTATAAAATTCTCTGGATAAAAAAAAACGCAAAGTGAGCTCCAAAAATTATTAAAAACTCGTTTTCTTCTGTTACATGATATGTTATAAGTTTGAAAAAAATCACAGTGTATCTTCAAATGAAATTTTAGCACTTGTCGAGAGATTTTGGCTCTATTTCAACGAGTCATGTTTAATTAAATATTTTCACCGTTTTTGCTTAATTATTATCGTTTTTTAATATTATCTAACATTCATATTTACATATCTTCCCTTTAAACCATATTTGAGAGCTTACTACGGAGCCTTAATGGTCAAGGGCTTTAACACCTTTCTTCATCTCCTCCTCCTTTCTATCCCTGCTCCTTCAAACCTCACTATATACCCTAATTGGGGATGCCATAGTCCTACTGACTCGGACAGTCGGAAGCAGTTAGGGTCTACCCACCAACTGCTGATCAGGAGAGGCCGGTGGAGGGTGCCAGACCGATATCGATAATGTAATTAATAAAAAAACGACATACGCTGGCAACACTGGAGATACTATCCATGAATTGACAATTTTAAACGTCAGACGGCTATGTAAAAGTTAAAAATACCAAAAGAAATGACAATGTCTAATTGAAATAATAACTTACAAATTGTTATAAACAATCATTATTAACCTGAAACACCTACGTAAATTGAAAAAATCTTCAGATACGGGAATCGAACCCGCAGCTTTCCGATTGCCGGTTGGGTGCACTAAGTCACTATGCTACGTCGGCTTATTTTAAACCGTAAAATATTTCAATAAATACTAGTATTTTATTCAACAATCATTGGTTATTAGATTTTTTCACTTAAATATACATTCAATTTCAGTGCCGGCAACCCGGGCGTTTATTTTATTTAGATTTTTTAAATTACATAGTTTACATTGTCAGTTCAAATATACTTTTTGACACTATATTATGAGGTCTTTAGTCATAATTTCACAACTTTTGTTTTTCCAAGCTGGAACGGAATCAATTGGTCGCGTCTTATTAGAATAGTCTAGGGATCGTGTGTACGATTTCTTTCAATTCTAAGAGCTTAGTTAGTTCATTTCTATTAATTAATAAGTCAGTTATTTAGAGTAACGAAAGACACTATCCAAAAAGTTGTGCACATTATCCAACACCTTGGAGGCCACGCTAAAAGCAGCGGCCTTTGTTAACCGACTGTAGGAATAATATTGTGACCGTGATAGCAAATATCGCTAAAAATGACGGATTTTGTTAATATCCTATTGACATAGAGTTTTATAGTGTTATGATCCAGGTGTGAACAAGTGTTTACTTAATTTTGTGTTTATTGTTTTTCAGGATTACAACCCCTGACTTGGCAAGTGGCGAGTAGTTTGCATATTAATTGCTTAGACACATTTTATTATATTTTAAATAAAACCGAGGTTATTTGCATCGGATCAAAGAGAGCGGAGTACATTGTGCTTTCAGAGAATCTTTTCAGTAAAGATCCTGATTAAATTGCATTCAGCCGCTGAAAAATAATCACCGCTACTTTTGAATATTTATTTTTCATAATTAAAGTAATCCTCGAAACAGAGTAATAACACCAAAAGTTCTATCGGTGAATGTAATTACAGTAAAATGGGATAAATTTGATCATTTTTTTTACATTGAAACTATTTTATATATATATCGACCGGTCAGTGGCTGAGCTGGCATCGCGTTTGGGTCCTACCCAGGCCTTGTGTGTTCAATTCCTCGGCTGGCTAAGTCTAAGTCCTCCGTCACAACAATTTCGGCTTACTGTGGTGGTAGTAGGAGATTTTAAAATATTTTCAGGTTATATGTTTTTTTACCACTAATTGGTAAAAAAAAACATTGCGTTTCATGTATTTCGCCTGATAATGAACAATGTATGATTCTTTCGTTATACATAAACTATTATAGACTAGTTATTATAGACTCAAAATTGAACTTCTCAAAAAATGCAGACTATACAATTAAAAAAATTGCAAAAAAAATATCATTTCTTGGTAGAATCAGAAACAAAGTAAATAAAGAAACATGCCAGATAATATACAATACAATTATATCACCACACTTTAACTACTGTTCAAGTATTCTTTTTCTCTGCAATAAAGAGAAAATGAAAAAAATGCAAATACTGCAAAATAAAGCAATGCGAATAATACTTAAGCGCAACATATACACACGGATAAGAGACATGTTAAAGGAGCTGAATATTTTGACGGTGAAGCAAACTGTGTATTTGAATGTACTTATTTTTATACATAAAATTAACTTAGGGATGATGTCTAAAGAACTGAAAAGAAAAATAAATTACAATAACGAGATACACGGACACGGGACGAGAAATTCTAAGCAAATTAGATTGCCAACAAGAAAAAAAACAAGCACCCAAAAATCTCTGATGTACCAGGCCGTTCAACTCTATAAAAAAATCCCGAAGGAAATTGCTGTGATAGAAAATATTAATAAGTTCAAAAATGAATTAAGAAAATATGTCTATCTCAATTATTAATGTTTCTTTTTTGTGAATTTATTGAAATATTTAAAGAAAGATTATGTTTGCCAAACAATGTACATGTTTATATGTTTATAAAACTATTAGCACACACGAAGATGTGAGCTAACTTAAGATTAATAAATAAATAAACAAGGCATCACACATTAGGACAGACAAATACATTATGGTAAGAGATTACAATCAACTACACCTATTTTGGTTACTAATAAATGTGTCAACTGTGACCTGTATATATCATGAATTTTATAAAATTTATAAGAAAATTACATAAAACAAAATATCGCTGATGACAAGTAAGACATGTTTTATGAAGCTTATTCTGGTAGTAATTGAAGATGTCGTATTAAGAAAAGATATCGTTATTAACAGGATATAAAATTTATGGTTCATTCCAGAATTAACAACAACAATAACAAAATAATTTTACATATTCTAAATAACATTTTATTTTAACATTTACATCAATGATATAGGCCAATGCTTCAAATACTCCAAAACATTACTTTACGCAGATGATATGAAGGTTTTTTTATCCTATCAGATGTACTGCTGACTGTCAAAAAATGCAAGAGGACCTAAACCGTCTTAATATTTACTGTAAACAGCATACCCTTAAAATTAATGTTAAAAAGTGTTTCGTTGTGAATTTCACACGAAATAAAAATATCATTATCAATGAATATAATCTGAACGGCTCAATATTAATCAACAAAACAGAAATCAAAGATTTGGGAGTGACATTGGACTCTAGCTTATTTTTGATATTCATATAGACTCAGGCACATCAAAAGCCTCTAAAATGTTAGGATTCATTCTTAGGACATGTAAAAAATTCAATAACTTTAGAACAATGAAAATCCTATATTTTGCTTATGTCAAATGTGAATACGCATCACAAGTTTGGAACCCGCAATACATATCATATGTGGAAATTCTAGAACATGTTCAAAATCGTTTTCTACGATACTTGGATTTCCGCAGCTACCGCCCACATCTAAGTCACCAAGATTCAGCAGCGTACTTCAATATACTATCATTAGAAGTTCGAAGAAGCTCGGCCGATGTACTTTTTCTTCAAAAAATAGCCAGGTCCGTTGTTGATTGCCCAAAACTCCTAGAACGAATACTGATACGAGTTCCTAACAGACGAACCAGATCAGACACAATTTTTAGCCTCCCTCGATGCAACACTAATTCTAAGCAGAATTCTTTCATCTATCGTGCGTCCAACACTTTTAACACACACTATTCACAATTTGACATATTTAACTCTGCACCACACTCCTTAAAATCCCACATACACTCTCTCGATACCTTACAATAACAATAACTACATATACCATCCAATACAACCACCACTCTATTAACTTCCTTTTTTTTTTCTTTTTTTTTGTTTCGCATATTTTTATTACTATACCTCAACCTATCCAATCCCCCCCCATCCTACCCCCTCCGCATTCCCCACTAAATAACGTGTCTCTTGAAATGTAATTTTCCTTAGTAAATATCTCGGAATCATTACACTTGTATACAATACCTATGTGAAAACCTGTAAATGGTTTAATTATTGTAACTCAATTATTATTATGCTTTTATTAATGTAAACTGTTGGTATCCCAAATAAAATATAATAAAAAATATATAAAAAATATTCTGAATATTATGGTCATGAGTTATTTTAGTTGGTTTATAAATATTTAAAAAATGTATCATAATTCAATTGACAATTTGTTTGAATATAAATAGAAACCAATTAATTTGAAGCATCATTGCATCCACGTTGCCCGAAAAAATCATTAAAAAGAAGCGAGTAATTTCTGAATTATACAGATATCCGCGATGATCAAAGTCATCCTACGATTCAAAAGTTGCCCCATATTACGACCGTAGCAATGCTACGAGAATACTCTGAAACGATCTCCAATGCAAAACGCATTGTAGCGGGAACACTCTAGATGCAATCCCAGAGTTCGGTGTTCATACCTACAGGTCTTAAATGTTCTCGATGCACCAGGGCGGCTACATAATGAGGCGCGTCGAGATGTACTTAGTCAGTCATTAATTAGCAGTTTTACGAGTGACCAACATGCGAGTGCTGCTACTGCTTATTGCATACCATAAATGAACCACTCACTTGATCAATATCTTCGGGTTTTTCGTACTGAGCCCATGGGTCCTAAAGTTTGCCATAGATAAAAGTCTGTTCCTGAAAAATATACGTCACTACACGAAATACTCACCATCGACTAGGATAGAAACTATAAAAAATGCGTAACCATAGACAATATAATTCTCATTCGGAGCCAATCCCATTCACTAGCCTAAAATCGGCCAATGACAGCGGCCTATAAACATGCATGAAGTGCGCACTGGTTTGTGGAAAATATACGTCACACGTCAGCCATAGAGATTACCGTGTCTTTTTTTCTGACCCACTTTTTTCTCGGAGTTATACCCCCCTGTTGCATACTGAAGCGGCCGACTACTGACTGCTGGCTCCCCCCGCATGGCCCCGCTGTTGCTTCACTGCGCCGCTACGGGACCAACTCCCCGAATCAATACGGACTCCTCGGGATCACATCAATGCCCTGGCCCCGGCTATCATTCCTGGCTAGCGCTCCTCACGCGCCTAGACCCTGCGACAACTTCGCCGGTCTGCGCCTCGAACCCGCGGCACCGTCGCCGGCCTGCATCTCCCGTACATCTGCCGACCAGGTCCATCGCACCTTCGGCAACCTTGTTCACACTGACGTACCCGGAAGACTCCACGTTTTCACCGGTGCTGAACACAAGTCCGCGAGTCCGGTCTCCACCAACGCGGTCTCGATTCACTGACCACCACCTCGACCACCCCATCGCCGTCATTGCCGTCTACACCTGGTGTCATCCTCATCGGTCCATCGGAGTCATCTCCCAACTGCGCAACTTTACTGACTCAGAATAAACGCTGTGACACAACAACTATCATCTTTCATTGTCCCCTTACCAGATTCGACAACGACATTATAAAAGGTGCAAGATTTTGTGTGTTATTATTTATTTGATGCAAATATATCAAGCGATAAATAATGTATTTAATGTCAACCTACCGCACAAGAGTCCCAATTGGTCTCGACCGTCTGGATCCAGAAAATCTATGGCATTTCCGATTATTGGGGTATGTTAAGGTAATGAGGAGGTAAATTAGAAGGGGAAGAGAAAGCTTGCGAAGTACTTGAATTTTCAGATTCGGTCAGCAAACACGACTAAAACCATTTAAAGCAAACTTTTGATTCTGAACGGTGATCTTTCACCAGGGCGAAACTGAAAGTATCTTCCACTCTGGAACGTGGTACAATTGTACAAAATATATAAAGATATATTTATTTATTTATTTGTACAAGCCTAATTAGGGCTTTTACATATATTATGATAAAATTAAAAATAAATTTAATATAATCAGAGAGTAAAAGAGATATAACAATTAAAATATGTAACAAGTATAAAAATATTAACTTAAAAGCAACAAACAGAGTAAAGTATAGGATGCACATTCCTATAAATTTAGATACATTGAAAATTTATAAACATTACAAAGCTATAAAGATAGACATAAAGATTTAATAACAATGTTTTTATAGGCCGATAGACATTCAGTACCGTTAGTGTTCATGTGATATTTATTCTCTGCACTGTGCAGTCGGTTCATTACTGAATTTATTTCTGCTTTGGTGCCTGCAATTTTACAATGGTAAGGTACCTTCTGACAAACTGTTCTACTAGGCACATGAAAATCAATCAGCCTAAGGAGTTCAGGGGAGTCAAACATGTTATTAGCAATTTTATAAAGAAAACATCGATCAGAACATATTCTTCTTTCTTTTAATGTGGCAAGGCCCATGACTTTCAACAGTGAGGTGTAGTAAATGTTTTCAAAAGGAATTCCTAATCTATAATTTATGTTTCGCAAGAATTTATGTTGGATTCGCTCGATAGATTTTTCATGAATATTGTAAAATGGATTCCGAATGGTTGAGTTGAATTCTAAATGGCTTCTGACAATGGATGAATACAATATTTTTAAAGTTTTTGAATTATTGAAATCCTTTGAAGTTCTTAATATGAAACCCAACATTTGCATCGCTTTAGTGGTTATATTGTTAATGTGGGTGATAAATGTTAACTTGGTATCAAATATTATCCCCAGGTCTTTTATTTCGGGTACAGATACTAAGACTTGATTGTTCATACAGTATGTGAAAATCAATGGGTTTTTCTTCCTATAAAATCTCATGACCTGACACTTTTTTACATTAAGGGTTAATTTATTTAGGATACACCAATCAGAAAAGCTAATGAGATTTGATTTTTATAATAAGCAGTCATTAATATTGTCAATAATTCGGTGAATTTTCATATCATCTGCGAACATCAAAATAAAGACACGTGTAAATACATTTGTAACGTCATATATAAATATGTTAAAAATAATTGGTCCTAGATGTGAGCCCTGGGGTACGCCGCTTGTAGCTTTAAAAGTGTAGGACAGTCAAGGGCGGATCCAGCTTTGGCGCCAGGGGGGGGGTCACGTAGTCGTGGTCAAGTTTTTTTTTTTTTTTTAAAGAAAGACAAACATTCCCGGGTTACGAATAACCCAACAATAACTCCTACCACCACCACAGAAAGCCGAAAATGCTTGCTTGTGTTGTGATGGAGGACTTAGGTCCGGTCAGTTACAAGAAGTTATAATTTAACAAGAATATATATATAACTTAACAAGAAGTTATAATTTAATTTTGATAATAATATATACAAGTAAAAAGTAGGTATTGTTGAATATGGTAACACTAGGTATATCATTAAGATTGTCTTTTGCTCCGCAAGCCCGGGCGGCGTAGGCTCGTGTAATGTCAATTGTCAACCAATACAGTACAGATTACAATTATTAATCGTGTTCTTATTTCACCACAATATAACATGGTGTCAGGTGTTCATTTTAAATGATTCTGAAGAATTTGTTACAAATATTAAAAATGTGTCCACTTCCGTAGTTATTAATTCATCATCTAGAAAAATAAAATCTGGTACTTACCGCTAAGTCCGCTAACTTTATAGTTATACACGGGTTATAAAGTTTTAAAATCGTTGAACGTAAAATATATTAATTGTAAGGTATTGTTTTATTAATCTAAAATATAAATAACTTGCATCCCTCGTGCGGCATAATTTTATTTTTTTTAAATTCAATTATAATTTCGCCGAAATAAATTAAAATATTAGCCTTGGGCAAAACCTCGATGAACGAGGTTGTGTCTCGCCTTAAGAATTGCTTTAGGAAGTATAGGAAGGCTGGTAATTCGCGCGGGCGCGTTAGACCTGTCCAGACCTGTCAAAAAACTTCCGAAAGAATAAGTTCTGTAACTTACTAAAATTACGTTAAGTGACTTTTGGTGTCGTTTACATTGGGAATTTGGCCAAACTCGCCTTCAAGAGCGATTTACAGGAAAAAACTTACGAGTCTAACCCCAGCCTTAGAACATTAACAAATAACATTTGAGTTTAAACACACATACACTGGCATAATGAAGAAACTGATTAGATTACTTACCATTTCTTGTAATGAATTGAATTTGCAGCAACAATTTTTAAGAACACTATTACTTATATTGGAACTTATTTTTTTTAACTTAGTAAACAAATAAAATTAAACACTTTATTAATAAAGTTTAGTCGTTCCGATTGAGGTTAGGTTTTGCTAGACGCTAGACCAAGGCTGCCCAACCCCAGGCCCGCGGGCCACAATGTGGCCCGCGAATGAATTATAAGTGGCCCGCGTGAAACATTTTCGAAAAACCCGCCAATCCGCCAATTTGAAAAAGTGTCGCGGGCCCGCGGTAAAACAAACAATGCAGCTTGCGCGCGGTCACCAGTGTTGCCAACGACGGCGATTTATCGCTATTTAGGCTACTCAGAACGAGAATCAGCGACGAAAAAATCCAACCTGTTGAACTTACTTTTGAAACAAAAATACACCGGTTTTCGACATAATATTTTTTGCGTCGAAATGGAATCCTGTAGCCACCCCCCCCCCATGGAATTCGAAAAATTGGGGGTATCACATATGATGTTCGGGTGTGCGGAATTTTTTCTCAGCGAAGTTCCGTAACACCCCCCCCCCCCATGGATTTCAAATATTTCGTGCGGAGCACTTATTTAGATTTTTTTTTGTGGGGAATTATGTTTTATAGAAATTCTCTAACAATCCCCCCCCCCATGGAAATAGGAACCGTTAGGTATTCAGTGGCCCGCCAGTGATTCAAAATCGTCAATTTCGCCCAACTGCTAAAAAGGTTGGGCAGCCTTGCGCTAGACGTTAGTCGAAACAAAGCGCGCGCAAGCGTCACACGTGGTTACACGAAATGTGTCATAATAATATGAAAGGTGGCGGCCGAAGCGCGCGCCGGTGGCGGTGCGCGGTGACGCGGTAACATTCGAATTTTCGATGCGTTCGTTCCCGAATAATGCGTTTGCCGTCAAACAAAGTATTATATTAAATTAATTAAATATTGAAAGTACTTAAATAAAATTTATATTGTGACAAAAATATATAAAAACATTATGTTTAACAATTTTAATTAGTGGTCCACCTAGGTCCTGGATGGGCCCAGGACCTAGGTAGTCATGACCCCCCCTGGGCTGGGGCCCAGGGGAGGGGGTCATGACCACCGTGATCCCCCCCCTGGATCCGCCACTGAGGACAGTTGACCTTTGATGCAGACAGTAAGCTCTCGATAATTCTTAAATCAGGTAATCTCGTAGATAATTCTTAAATCAGGATTGTACGTTACCGGTTATGCCAATTTTCGCCAGTTTGTTAACAAGAATTTTATGGCAAACCTTATCAAACGCATTGCTGAAATCAGTATATATAGAATCGACTTGTTGTCTATTAACAAGTGCATTTGTTATATAATTTTCGTACAGGGATAGATTAGTTAAGGTTGATCTGCTTGAAACAAAACAAAAGGGGTTTATCTTTAAAAGAATCCAATTATCAAAAAGCTTGGGTATGAATGATTGGATACAAATTGGACGATAATTATCAATTGCAGATTTTTCCACGCATTTAAATATTGGAGGTAAGTAATTTTTTTCCACAGTTTTGGGAAATTTCCCGTTGACAGAGACTTACTAAATAATATGAACAACGGAATGGATAAGCTGTCTGCACAGTTTTTAATCAAAATGGGTGGAATTTGATCCGGCCAGGAAGTTAAAATGGGTTCAAGTGTTTTTTTCATACGTTTTTTTAGTGAACTAATTGTGAAATAACACAAATTAAATTTACATTATTTTAATGTAGAATAATTTTAAAATAAGATATTATGTATTATATAAAATTAGTATTGTTGTATTAATATTATACAGCTTTGAATCATCTAGAAAGCGAGAGGTTTATATATTTCTTTAACTATAGTAAATAAAAGAAACACTCAACCATAAGAAAGGTTTTCAATATATTTTTGTTGTTTTTCCCATCCTTCCAGTGACAGATACTCTCATTAATGCCCTGGTAAAGACCACCTTTAAGATTTGAAGCGCCTTTTTTTTTAAATTTAATATAAATGTAGTGGTACGCAACTACTTCATTCGAACGAAATTCTAGAAGTCTCGATTTTTCCAAACAAGCTTTTTGGATGTTCTTTTATTTATTTGTTTGGAAAATTCTACAAAGCAACCAAATTGTTCCAGAAGCTTCTTCACCTTTTAAAAAGCGACAGTATGAAGAATCTAATCAGTCAGTCATCAATCTGCCATCAGTTAACAAGGTGCTCAACGAGTGATAATCCGCGCACCTCACTTGTGCGAAGGACATTCTTCCCGGCTCTGCTCATGGACTCCATCGGGACATCATCATAGCGCTTTGGCCCAGATCGCCGTCCCTGGCCAACGCTACATGGATTACAGCGCCCTGGTTCCAGCGTCTCTGACCAGCGCTTCATCCACTCACCATGACCACCATGAGGACACGCAGCATCCTCATTGGTCTGCTCAACTCCCGCTCAACCGCCTACAAGGTCCACCGCACGTTCGGCCTCCCCGTCAGCACTGAAGTACTGATTGCCAAGATCGCCAGTGCCTGACAGACAACGAGTCCGGTCACCAGCGCCCGGCGTCGACTCACAGACCCGCGCTTGACCAGCCATCACAGCCAGCATCCGGAGAATACTACACCTGTCCTACGTCCACTCTCATCACGACTACCTGACTCACAAATAAACACTCTGACCTTCTCAACAACATCTTTCATTCCGTGCCTCCTCACCAGATCCCCAAATAAATAATTGAATAGTATAATTATTAAGTTCTGCAAGTATTTTTTGGTTTTTGTTATTGTGACAGAACCAGACTTATTTATACCCCCTCCCAATTTAAAATGATTTATTACCGGTTGAACCGATTTACTAATAAAATGACAATAGATTTCATATTCAGTGGGGGTATTTTGAAGTCTGTTTTCCCATATAAAGTTCCCAGGTAAAATAGAATCATAAAAATAATTCGTCTAAACGTGGCTAAAACCACAGTTTGAAAATGGCCTTGAAAGCCGAAACAGCTGTAACAATAACAAAAACCAAAAAATACACACAGAACTTAATAATTATACTGTAAAATTTGATTTTAATTTAAAAAATGGAGTTCTACGAATTAAACACAAAAACAATACAAATGAAGCGTGTTTGCTTGAAATGGCTTTTGCCGTATTTTGTGATCAGATGCAAATAACCAGGTACCTACTACCGAACCATCCTCTTTCCCATCTTCTTCCACCCAGCTTCATTCAGCTGTATCATTTTATACCCTGTATACCCCAATTGGGGATTAAAATCATGCCATGATTCGATTGGCTCCGAGCTGGATAAATTAACTGTATCCTTACAAAATAAAACCTTTGCAGAGCGAAAGCTTCTACAGATTCTCGAAAAGGAATAATAATAAATAATAACAAAGGGATATGATAGGGAAATAAAGTTTCACAAAAAAATGTAGTGATTTAAACAATTTAATACATTTTCTAGTCGACAACCAAAACTGTGAGTTCTTGATTTATTTTAAATTTTAATCTTTGTGTATGTAGTGGAAGGTTGTATCTATCTATGTGTGTTGGTATTTTGTCGCCCAGGAGCCAGGACAGCAAGAGGTACTACGAGTATATTATGGAACATGTAACTGCGGGCTCTATTCCGTAAAGGACGAACGTTCCTTGGATTTCATTTGCATATTGATGATACGGTAGGAGAAGTTTTTTTTAGAACCCGAGGACGAAAAAACGAATGGGAAATGCTTGTTACATTAATTAGAGTCTGAAACGAAACTGCGCTAATTAAGAGGGGAAACAGACCATGCAAAGTTAATTGGAGAAAATAACCATTTATATACAGCTAATGGTTCACTCAGTCATACTCGGAAGGCTAATTAAAAGTCAGAAAATTCTAGAAATCTTTATTTATACATAATATGTACGTACTGAAATATATTAAAGTGATGAGACAACTGTGCACATATACGAAGAGTACGAAAACTCACAAAACTTTTTGAACAATTTAAAAAAAATCATTCATCGTCGTATTCAAACACAACAAAGAGCCACTAAATATTCATCTAATTTAGCTTTGGGACATTCCCTTACAGAAGATTTGAAAGATATAGAAGATACAGAACGAAAAAGAAGAGCTATTGATATATGGGCCGGCCACCATTGTAGCGACGATGTCAATTACCTTACTGGACTGCTGAGTTGTGGACACAAAACCCAACCAATTTTGTGGTTTAATTCTAGTGGCTCCGCTCTCTCTCCACTCAATGAGCGATAGATGCAAATCCTTTAATTTAAATTTTAGTTATAATTTCTAATTTATTCATTTTAATTTAAGATTATTTTTTAGTTCATTTAATTTTTATGTTTTAATTTTATGTTTTCATTACGTTTCTCCCCATTATGTTTTTTTAATACCTTTTATTATTTTCCCGATTAAATTTTATAATTATTGTGTATTATATATCTCACGTAATATGGCGGATTGGGATTGTACCACCCTCCCCAAAATCCAAAATGTATATCTATATATGATTTCAGCCCGGATGCAATACGCTAATTTTACTTGAATATGCATTTTAAGGTTAAACGCAACGCTCGTTGTATTCTACGTGTTCACAGATGGCGTTAATTAATTAATTTTGTTTAAATACGCTTTTGCAAGGTATTGCTTTACAGTATTAAGACAAATTATTTGTTTGCGCCCTCATATACGCAATATGAATATGAATAAATAGTTTTGTCCATATAAAAACTCAATTCTATCGAGAAAGGCATACAAATACAATATTGGATTGAATCATCGGTAAAATATTGTATTTGTGTGCCTTTCTCGAAAGAATTAAGTCTTTAAACGAACAAAACTATTGATTCATATTCATATTGCGTATATACGGGCGCAAACAAATGATTTGTCTTAATATTGTAAAGCAATACCTTGCAAAAGCGTATTTAAACAAAACTAATTAATTAACGCCATCTGTGAACACGTAGAATACAATGAGCGTTGCGTTTAACCTTAAGTATTTTGGAAAGATTTGTATAGTGAGAGAAAAAACACATTTTTCTTTTTTATTCCTTATTCGTCCAACAATGACTTTAGCAGCGTGAAATAGGAAATGGCAGTGCTGCATATCTGAAATTAAAGTCAACACGATAAATACACTCATTGCATATAGGTACATCAGTTACCATACCGTCACTATTCAAGATTTATAGTGATTTGTTTTTGGGGTATTATGCCGTGTGGCGCTACCTCCTTATTTAGCCAACGTTGCGGACAGCGTTGCAATGTTCATCATCGGGGTAGATGTGTAAATGATGGATGATGATGGACACTGCAATGCTGTCCGCAACGTTGGCTAAATAAGGAGGTAGCGCAACACAGCATAATACCCCAAAAACAAATCACTATAATACTTTTGGCCGTGAACATCTCAAATCACTATTGAAGATTGTTTATTACTCCTAACGGTGAGATATCAATGAAAAGTTTATACTTACTACTCGTAAGTACCTATTTAAAAAGACAGTAACACCAAAAAAGGACACAGGAGGCTGTATGAAACGTATTTTTAATTGTGGGGTGTGAACCTTAGTCTTGAAGAGACCCTTGCTAGAGGAGAGGGGGAAACACAAACTCTTACGTATTAATCATTCAACAGCTGGGCGAGTTGTAATAGGAGAAATAACAAGTTGTAAAACGACCCGTTTTCATGCAGGAATTAGATATTATACATATTTTTTATAACTCCACACAGGAGGCTATGAGGATAATAATTTGATGCTGTGTGGAGGGTATTTTTAAGTAAAGGAGGGCGAGAAAGTTCTGGGAAGGAAATAGAGGTGGATAGGGTTTTGGGGGTCAGTGTGTCCAGGAGTGACGTATGAATCCATCCCTCCCACTGCGGTGCAAGGCGTTGGGTCGAGAGGTCAAAGGGTCTTTCTCAACCGGCCTGGTTTAGTTGGCTCATCCGCCACCAAAACCTAGACAAACCTCCTAAAACCCCTAAAATCGTCAAAATTAGCGAACCACTTGGGTGACTTATAGCAGAGTTGTTAGTTATTTAAAGAATGATTCCCGTAGCTGCGGTACCTATACCCGCCTCCCAAATTGAAACTATGCACAAATATGGACCATGCGTTGGACGTGAATTTCAATGAAGTACCAGTAGAAAAAAGGTGATGTCTGTTGCTAGGTTGGGTGAGATGGTTGGGTTTTTGATTATGAAGGGTTACTTACCGAAGTCATGGTGGTGAGCGACAGGTTAGAGAATCCCAGAGCAGACAGGTGTATGATCCTGTGGGACTGGCGCAGCATCATGAGGGAGGACCTCCTGAAGGTCAGCGGAGAGCTGTACCACGGGGTGCCGTAGATGCTGTCACTTATTGCTGAACTCTTATGATAATGGTGTACAAAAATATGCAATAAGAAAACAATACATCTACTTAAAACAACAATATAATACAAGGGACACTAAACAAAGTCAAGTGAAAACAAGGAATTCGAGAATTTTAGTAAGTTCTGAGGAGTATCGCTAAATACAACAACAACTAACGTTCCGGAGGAACGTTCGCACAAGAGGTTAAGTTAGTTGTTTGGAAAGGAATACATAAAATTTTGGGGTTTCTTGGTAATTGCTATTGATTTAAATTGTGGCCAAGAAGGAAGCTTCCACATGGTTATTTATAATTTGGTAAAGAAATTTAATGTCATTTTTGACACTTTCTAGTTTCTAAATTTATTTTTTTACAGTCGTTAAGCGATTAGAAAATTCCTGTTCTATAGAGTAGTGTCACCGTTTGAATATTTTCAGAAAAAAACTCTAATGTCACACGTATGTGGTGTGATATAACTCTTAGAAAAGGGACCATTCAGAAAAAAATCTCAAAAAATACTATTTACATTTACTTGAAAATGTTTTTTTTAGTTACTTTTGAGCTCATTTATTCAATTTCTTTCAAAATATTGACAACTGTTTATAATACATTATTTAAAAAATTTAATGTATTTTAAAACATTATAATTATCGTGGTAAACAATGCTTTATTCACGCTGACACTAGAAACCACAGAAAAAGCTAGTTTCAGAAAATACTGGAATATCAAGTGCGAAAGAATCGTTTGGAGCTTACAGTTATAGGAGAGAAAAGTAAAATAATGATAATAAAACTGTATGTAGTATCGTTTGTTGCGCAATATCGGTATCAAAGAAATATAATGACCTTACCACATTGATAATCGATTGCCCGTACCAGCAGTAGATAAACAGTTGACTTAATGAAGCACCGATGAATATCAAATACGTCATCTTGTTCTCTGGATTGTGGTCCTAGTAATGAGATAAACAGAAATTCATATGTGATCAATAAAGCATTACTAATATGTAAAATACCATCCACAGGAACGATTTAATTAATTAAGTTTTGTGATTTAATTAGGTTGATCAATGATTAAAGAATTTTGTAATGGTTTTTTTCTTCCACTGTATTAATACTTTAAGTCTAATATGTTATTACTATGATCGTTCATCAAATATATAAAACAATATTTGATATATTTCTTACCGTTTTGTATTTAAATAACACCAAACAGAGCTGAATGGAACTAATAAGCAGCTGGGAAATGAAGATAAGACCAAATATTGAATTTATTTTCTGAATAAATCTGAAATAAATATCAATTAAAGTAATCCATTGAGATAATATCCAAAACCAGATATTAAAATTATAAAACAAAACTCTTACTTCATCAATCTATCGTAATGTTGCACACATTCGTTGAAAATCTCATTTTTCATGTCTTCAATATTCTGAATGCGTTGTCTTTTTATTGCTTGGACCATTTGTGGCAGGAGAATTACTTCCGTAAATGTTTGCTTTTTGTTTCCGATAGTTAGAAAAGCACACGAATACTCGTGAAAATTGTCCAAAACATGACTGGTGATTTCAAATTGTCGGGTTGTCATGATGAGATGGGCACATACCAAGCTATCGACGCCAGCACAACCTGTGGTAGATTACAAAGAAGAGAGATACATTTAAAAAAGACAAACGAGTACAAAAAAAAAAATCGGTCTTGTGTGAACAATTTTACGTCCAAAAAATAAGAAAACTAATTATTTATGAAAACGTTTGGTGATAGACACATTTTTATTTTATTTGAACAAACAACAATACAACACAATAAAATACCTGAAAAAGTAACGATGCTGGCCCAAACATGGAGAAGGTAGGTGATGTGGTAGCCAGGAAATTTTGTTAAATCATATGGCATTCTGGATTTGAAAGCTGAAATAATTGGACAGTCAATAGAAATGGTCAAAACAAAATATTTCTAGTGCAATCAAAATTTTCATTTTTTATGGGTAGGTACTAACGCTGCTGGTTCACAATATTGTTTTTAGAAACGGTATTGCCTGTTATAATAGTCCTATAAGCTGGTATAATGCAGTAACCCATTAAAGTCATTCCAATAAACAGTGTGTTTAGCCAAAAAACATATTTGAATTCCTTTGATTTCTTCTCCAAAGACGTGTGAACGTAATTCTTCAGCTTTGTGAGCGATTTTTTATCTGCACCTACAGAATCTTGATTTAATTTAAGTTCTGTTAGTTTATTGAAAAGCTGGGAATTAAGGGCAAAATCGTTGTACAAAACCGATGCTATTGTCGTTTTTATACTGTGTCGATTTGTATAGACCGATGTAATTTTAACAAATGTCAGTAGTGATGTGATAACAGTCACTACAACGCTGGTGACTTCGTCGAAGTCTGGCCAGGAGTCGATGATGTAGGCTAACTCCGATATGATGACGGTGACATACATGCTCATGTTGATCCATGATATGATACAGTGGTGATTAAATAAATAAAATCTAGATAGTTTGTTGAACGTGTTGCAAAGGGTTGGTGGCCACATCCCACAGAATTGTAGGGACTTTTTTAAACCCGAGAAAGTCTTCTCCATGGATGGGTTAGCGTTATCCATTTTAAATGATTAATCAGTTACTAATTTTATAATTAATGACCATGACCAATAGAATATTCTTGAGAAGATCAAAGAAACAATGTATATCAGTTCCTAGAGAAGTCCAGTGAAAATACATAGCAGCAAAAAGGCGGAGAAGAATGAAGATACATGTTGAAAACTTTACTTGGAAGTGAGAAGTTGATAGATTATGATAACGATTTGTAAGTATAACAAATATTAGCACTGATCAAAATCTTCTATGCAGCAAGTTCTCCTACATCAAGGAAATCATTTTATCAAATTGTTGAATATAATACTCGTAGAACAATAAAAACAATCATGTTTGCGTAGAGAGAATCGTCTTGATAACCTCTCGAAAAAGAAATGATATTACTTAAATGTAGGCAATATTTTTTCCTTTTTTGTTATATTTATGTTCAATCCTCGCGTACAAGTGAGTCCTGCCTTTGAAAGCAACTCTTTTAAAGGTGTATTTAGTTAAGAAGTTTGTTGTGTAAAATGAGTTTACATAGGTAATGACTTCGTAGAAAACTTTTAATGAATAGGGAGTAACTTTAGCTTGATAAAACGAAAAACTTGTGCACATATTTGGAAAAATATTAAACGCAATAGTTTTCTGGAAATGTTATAAATTATGTAGTGGAAGAATCCAATTTGAGATATTTAAATATTGTTGTGGATATTTCGAACAACTCTTTTATTACAGGGCGTTATTTTAATATCAACGATTTTTAGTATTATACTTTATTTTAATTTTATTATTTTTCTGAATACCTACGATATAAGAGTCCCAACTGCTCCCAACCATCTGGAGCCACTAAGACTATGGCATCCCCAATTGGGGTATGTTATGAGGCTGAAGGTGATGCGGAGACGAAGGAGATGGGGAAGAGGAAGGTGGGGAAGTACCTGGCTATTCAGATCTGGCCACCAAACTATTATATTAAAATTCCAATATTTTTTCATAGGTGGGTAATCACCTAAGTTATCGCTTGTCTGAATTTTTCAGACAGCAGTTCCAATTTAGAAAACAAAACTTATCTTAAAAGCGTATCCGAGTTTATTGAATCTGAGTTACAGACAGACTCAGGAGACACAACCGAAATGAATATGTTTGATAATTTGAATCCAAATAAGAAAGGCATATTAATTTATTTGGGAGAAGAACATACACTTGATGTGACATTTGGGAAAATTTGGAGGGCAGACATCTTTCTCATCTCTGCTCTGTGCTGACTTTAAGGGCCCGTTCCCACTTCCGTTTTCAAATCGGAGGCGGGTCCCGTTTTTAAAACGGATGCCCTAGTGGCTGTAGTGGATGTATGGAGCTGTTCACACTTGTCCGACACGATTTGAAAACGGATCCGACATTTTTTGTCGGATGGCTCGCCTACGCAGCGCGTCCGTTTTCAAATCGTGTCGGAACACGCTCGCTCATAGTGTTGTATGGAGCTGTTCACACTTGTCGTCCAGTCGTTCCGGCAGAGTCCCCGCCAAACCCCGACCCCTCCCCGCCCGCTCCCTGTCGCAAGGAAGCAGGCACGCTGCGTGCTTGTATTTGGTTATTTTGTTAAGTAAATAAATCAAAACTACAATAATGGATAAGGAAATAAATCCCGAAAATTTAATACCACTGGTCGAAGAAAGAGTATGGTAATATTTTATCTTTAACTAAATAAAAACAAAACACTTGGTGTACACAACTTTTGTACATCAAAATTTTTATTTTTATTTTTTTAAGTTTACTTTTTTTAAATTTTAAAGCTTTAATGAGATGCACGGAAGAGCGTATTAGTTAAATAAACACATAATAAAAATATTTGAGTTGTTATTGTTTTCTTACTTTAAAATATCGATAGCCTTTCTTCAGGACAAATGCACTTTCTCAATTTTGTATTTTGATATGTTAAGCTCTCTGAAACTCATTCCAGTAGATGGTTAAAGGAAGTGATAGACATTCTCTTAAGCCATTAAGCGCCCTTGAGGTGATTTTTCATGGTGAAAACGGCGCTATATAAATAATCCAATCATTATTATTCTAAAATAATTAAAGAACTTTAGTTCATCACTTCTCAACTCACCAATTAACACTTGGAAAATTCCTACAGAAAATCATTCGGCTATGATTGGGTGTACCTAAAATTTTCTTTTCACTTTTTTCCTTCTTTTTAATAAGTACAACATGACAACAAGAGCTTCATCGTCGTCCATTGCGCACCATTACTGAAGAATGAGCAAATAACATGTTTTTGTTGAATCGACAATTATTTTTTTTCGTAGAGTATGGTCCGTTTTTAAAACGGATCCGTTTTTAAAACGGTAGTGTGAACAGGGCCATTGGCCATCCGTTTTTAAAACGGGACCCGCCTCCGATTTGAAAACGGAAGTGGGAACGGGCCCTAAGATCTAGTTTTAGACGTATCTTTGATATCAACTGTCAAAAAATTTATTTATCTTCTTATTTATTGACCTTCCCATCAATGTTCAATTATTTATTTATCTACTTTTTTTTAAATTTTTTTATTCTAGATAAAAGAAAATTACATTTTCACTTATTTAACTAGAAATAACATATATATTACACGTAAATATATTACACACCGATATTATTCACTTTCATTGTTTTGTTGATAGAGCATAAAACTGAACAATTTTTTTAAAAATTTAGATTTAGGAATGTAATAATTTAAATTATTTTGTACTTATTTGGAAGCGGCTCAGTGCGCTGTGCGGGCGTCATGTGGACGGAACATAAGTATTTTTATTGTTTTAGGCAGCAACTTTAAGGTAGTTTGAATGATTCTTGACCACGAATCCGGAGGTCACAGGTTTATTTGATTAATTTATTATAAGTAATACATAGTATATTAGCGCGTTCCAGAGGGGTGGATACTTTCAGTATCGCCTTGGTGCAAGACCGCCATTAGGTTTCGAAAAACCGCTTGAAAAGGTTTTAGACGGCTTTAGCCTTGTTTTGTGACTAGGTCTAAATAGTCAGGTACTTCCCCACATTCCTCTTCATTATTTCCTTCCCATCTCCTCTATCATCAACCTCAATACATACATAGGATCTCATAGTAACACTGGCTCCAGACGGTTTGGAGCAGATGGGATTCATACTCCATAAAATGGATCACGTTTTGATAAGCGAAAACAGTATATAAATGTAGCACCCTGTGAATAAGAATCATTTTAATTGAATATTTTTCTTATTATAATACACCCCTGCAATTGAGAAGCTTTTCAAAAAGTTCTTCAATACGTAATTTTCCATTTCGTGATTCCTTAAAAGGTGGAAAAGTTTGTTTACTCAAGGAGTATGAATTATTACAGATGTAGTGTACATACATATTCTATTGACTGTGCCTATTACCTACTGCGAGCTAATGGAAGTCTCTCAGACTGGCCTATATACATATTATTTGTAATATCAATGTATGGATAAACCATGTGATTACAATTCTAAGAATGCAAAATTGTATTTTTCTATGATAGGAATTTTTTATATTATTCAAGTATTATTTAAGGTTGTCCAAACATATTTTTTATAATTCATTTTAATAAATATCAGTATGTTTCAGCGTAATAATGACCAAATACGTGATGTTTCAAATATTTAACCATCACGCCATTTTCTTGGGGGTTCGTTAGAGAGTTTGGACATACAGCTCTGTATTGGTGAACGCTGCTTGCTTTATTCATATTCATACATAGTGTAGCGATGTTATGAGAATTTTCTATAACGATCCCCAATACAAAACGCATTGTAGCGGGCGTTCGGCGTTCCTACCTACAGTTCTGAAATGTACTCGAATGTACCCGGGCGTCTATATAATGAGGCGCGCCGAGATGTACTTAGTCAGTCATTTTAGCAGTTTTACGAGTGACCAATAATGTGAGCGCTGTTACTGCTTGCAGTATAGTGAAGCGGCCAACAACCGAACGCCGATTCCCCCGCGTCGCGTTCCGCTCTTTCTTCAATACACCGCTACAGGACCTACTCACTTACACATGGCTCTGCACGGATTACAATTAATTATGGAATCCTTGGAATCACATCAGCGCCCTGGCCCCGGCCCTCGTTCCTAGCAAGCGCTGACCACTTCGCCGGTCTGCGCCTTGGCCTCGCGGCATCGTCGCCGGCCTGCATCTCCCGCTCATCTGCTGACAGGTCCATTGAATCTTCAGCTACCTTGATCACACTGGAGTACCCGGAAGACTCCACGTCTTCACCAGTGCTGAACACATCCACGAGTCCGGTCTCCGCCAACGCGGTGTCTACTCACTGACCCGCGCCTCGACCACACCATCGCCGTCTACACCTGGTGTCATCCTCATCGGTCCCAGTCATCTCGCAACTGCGCAATTCTACTGACTCAGAATAAACGCTGTAACACAACACAACATCATCTTTCATTGTCTCCTCACCAGATCCCCAAAATAGTATTTAGCTGGGTGTACTGTACAAGGCCCGCAGATACTTTAATAGTACACAACTGCTGACCCTGTACAAATTTTTCAAGTGCACCCAATGTTGTATTTGGCAGCCACCTCTAGTTTGGAGCCCCAAAATACCTGATAAAACCCTTGACCCTGTGGAGAAATGGGCGGTACGTTTGATAAATTCCCATGTATTAACAAGCTGATTACAATCTTTAGAGAACAAGCGTCAGATAGGTATGCTGTCCTTGTTCTACTGGTATTATAAAGAAAGGTGCTCTGAGGATCTCTGCTCATTGAGCCCTTCGGTACCGGTGCATAATCGAAAAACACGCTTAACGTGCGCCCAACGTATGTACACTGTTGAAATTTGTCACATGAGAACGGGTCGCTTCTACGACTCGTTCTTGAGATCAACAGCTCGGCTGTAGAACGATTTGCTGGCCTCGGTGTTTCCTCCCTTTTACAACATGACTCGTTACTCTCCTCAAAAAACTCTCCACACAGCATACCCATAGATTTTTTTTACCTTGGCGCCTCCTGTGTGTAGTTAATGTAAAAAATCTTCTTTATTCATTTCACTCTTCTTCTTTAATCTACATTAATTGTAGACTTATCGAAAAGGTCAATGGATGTTCCACATAAATAAAATCTGATATAAATATCCGATCATCTAGATAATCTAGATTCTAGATTGTCGAAAATATTCGGGTAGAACTTTGCAATCACAAAAAGATGGCAGGCAAAGAATAGGGGAAATAATTTAATAAAACATTAGTTTGTAATTAAAAAATGGAAATATGAGATTAATAAATAAAACAAGCACCGGTGAAACTAGAATACCATGATTCGATCACCAGTTGCGATCGTTACCTTTTTATTTTCTGTGTCTATTTGTTTCATATTTTCTTTGAGAGTTGTTTATAATCTTCTTAATGATTATATGAAGACCCCAAGGCAAAAAGTTGTTAACTTACATTGAAGGCATTCTGAGATATTTAGGACGGGTTGTTTCGGAGAATCTGAACAATTCATCAAATTTCAACGTTCATTTTCAAGTTCTGTGAAAGATTTTTTCAAGTTCTGTTTTTATTTCAGTTTTATCAAGCAACTAGCCTACAATGATATAAAAACAGAATTTGAATAAGTCTTTCACATAACCCGAAATGAATTGTTCAAATTCTCCGAAACAACCCGTCCTTAGACTTTTGCGTTTTGCCTTATAATTTTTTATTTGAATGTCATATACAATGTACTGATCCTTCATGGTGTAGTAAACAAACCAAATTTACATTACATCTAGTAATATTAAGTAGTTTTGCAGTATAAAAGTTAAAATAAACATGTTTTCTACAAAAAAATGTAGTTAACATGTTCATGCCATCTTCAGGGATAGGTGAGGAAGATACAGAATTGAAAGGCAAGAACACGTTAAATTCTTGTTGTTTTATTTAATCAAACAAATTTAACTTTTTTTGATAAAAAGTAACTAAATAATAATTATTATTGAAAATAAAAGGTAGCAGAGCATATGTCAATTTTTTTTTGAGACTTTTAAAAAATCCACGAAAAACCTCATCCAGGTATGGTAACAATTTTTGGATATCATTCCATTTGGCCGTATCGATTTTTGTGTTATCTCTCACTTTTGATGACAGCATTGGCGGGGAAGATAATGTTTCACACCTTTTTTTTTAAAGATCCACTTCTTTCCAAGGCTCTTCTTCGGAGAGTGATTCGCGATATTTATAAATCCCGAATTCCTCCACTCTTATCCATACGATTCAACGAAACAGGGGCATACTCTTTTTCTCCACAAAACATATTATAGAGCTCATACAGTTTTGGGATTGACAAATCGGATGCGAGGTACAATTTATGGGGATTTTGTTCCTGGAATAATGCGAAGCTTCTGCAGGGAACATATTGATGTGTTCTCTTATTTCTTTAAGCTGGTTATCTGGTGTTTTGTTAGGCCTCGTGCAGTGGCGACCTCTGTAACTTACTGCTGGTGAAACTCCTGCAGCTTCTTTTCTCCTCAAAATATCTAATCTGCCTCTACCTATTTGGTAAATGGATTGTAAGGCTGGTTTGCAAACTTGTTCATTATTTCCTTGTATTGAAACAGAGTACGTGATATTGCAGGATCGTTTGGCCGAAGTGATCCTGGTTATATTTTTAATATTCATCGATCTCAATAACAAAGTTAATTGGGCTTCTGAATGTAGTGAATAAAACTCTAGAAAGAGTTTTTCCCTAACTTCGGCATTAAATCTTGAATTACATTTCAATCTGCAGTTGCTACCACAAAGATTTTCTTCCAGTTTTGGTGTTTTAGCAGGTTTAAGGCTTTTTTTATAATTAACATAAGAATCACCTCTCATCCTAGCGTCCCGCGCTATTTCTCTTGCTCGCCCTAGCTTGGGCCTCTTCCTACTCTTTTTAGTGCCTGAAAATAATAGACACATTCATATCAGTTAGCGAACATTCAAAAATGATTTTTTTTAAGTTAATCTAAAATTATATACCTAGGTACAGCAAGACAAATTACCTTCTAAATGACTGTTTTCTATATTAGAAACGTTTAAATTGTTTTCAATTTCGCTTTCAGCGTCCTCAGTATATTGTCCTACACTGCTTTCCACAGCAAGAGCTGCATCTGAAAATAATAATTTAATCTTCATTACATGCAAAAAGAATTACATGAAAGAGCGTATGCGAATTAGTTTAGAGAGCATTCTAACTAATTTTTTACGAAAATGTAAGTTAACAACTTCTTGCCTTGGGGTCTTCATATAATCTTCGTCAATGCTTATATAATCTTCGTCAGTAATTATATAATGTTCGTCAATGATTATAAAATGTTCGTCAATGCTTATTTAATTTTAGTCAATGATTGTGTAATCTTCTTCAATGATTATGTAATCTCCGTCATTGCGTATATAATATTCGTCAATGATTATATAATCTTCTCTTTTTCTGACTCTTGACATGAGCAAACTCGAGTATTTGAATCACTTGGTCGTGCCGTGTCTTTCTTAGGCGACCCCACTTCCTCTATCATATAGCCACAACATCATAGCTTAGGCATTTAAACCACATCTAAAAAAATCTTTTCGGTAGGTATGGTAGGAATTTAAATAATTTTATTTTCTCTGTGGGCACCCCTGTTATAGAAGATCTACTTACATATCCAAGTAGAACACATTACCCAATTGGTATAACGTATTTTGTGAAATTGTATAAATAAGCTAGGGTGCATCCACACTGCTGATTTTTATAAAAAAAATGTAATTTGAAATAAAGCAAAATCATTTTTTTAGTATTCCACACTTCGATATATTTTTTTTAGTTCTATTAACAGTCCTGTTCGTTTCTAGAACATGCCTCCACTTCTAACCACCCATGTTTGGCTTTGAAAAGAGAATGTGCTTAGTTCCCACTGGGATGTCATTTATCCAGTTTCTACCTCTCCCTAACCATCACCTGGAGAAGTATTTGAAATTTGGAACAATGGCAAGAAAAGATTGAAAATTTGGGTGTATTTGTTTTGAAAACAGAAAAAGGAATGGAACTACCTTAGAAGCAAGTTGTTGGTGTTTATCGTGTACATAATTTCTTTGAAAAGTGAAAAGAAGTAAGTTGACCATCTAAGAAGTGCATAATATCGTTTTACAGATACAGTGGTAGTGATTAGTCATCCAGTTTTCCTTATTTCCATACCTCGTTCATTCCTACACACACTATACAATTCACACGGAGATAGGATACCTGTACATATTACAATTCCAGCAAACACCAATTCATTTCGCTTCGTCTAAATTATTTACAGTCCATTTTTAAGTGCATCTGAAGCTGTAATTTGTAAGCAGTTTCAAATGCAACAACTATCCCACTGTCTCCCTCCTATGCTCCAAGGATTTGATTTTATGACGGTGAAGCAAAGAAAGACATCTATTTGGATTTAATTTTTGTTTTCGGGGATAAATGAATTAATGCAAATCTCGGAAGCGGTAATTGACCCACTTCCCACTGTATCCGCAGTGTATAAAATCACAAGGATGATGTGTAAGGAACTTAAAAGAAAAATAAATTACAATAACGAGATACATGGAGCGGGATGAGAAATGCAAAACAAATTAGATTGCTAACTAGGAAAAAATTAAGACCATAGATATCTCTTATGATCAGACCGTCCAACTATATATTAAATTACTGCGGTTGAAAACACGTAGTCGGTAATATTAATTTTGCAATTGAATAAACCGTAATTTAATAAATACGTTTGCCAAGAGTTAATGTCTGTTATATAATATTTATGTTTGTAAATAAATTATTCGTCCACACGATGGCCAGAGCCTATATGATGCCTGTAGGTACCACAGGTTTTTCTAATAATTAATACCACATTTGTTTTATTTTATTTTTTATTTTATTATATATTATAGAAACAAACAGTAAATGATTTACAGAGATGAAACAATATACAGGAATAAGATACTTCATGTTGTGTACCTATGATATGTTTCCTTGTAATGTCTGCTAAGTGGTATATTTATTCCTTAATTACCAGGTGACTTGTATAGGTTTATAGGTGTGTGTGTGACGTGTGTAATATATGTGAGTGTTTGTGTGTGTGTCTGTATGTATGCGCAATGAAATAGTTTAAATTATTGAAATGATGCCATGTTTGAATTTGGGCAGTGAATCCGAAAAAATGTCAATGTTAGAGTTAAGACAAATATTATTTAGAGTATTGAAGATAAAATGCTCCTAACATTATTTTATTCTCGAAGCTCACAATATTTTTTTCATGCGTAAAAAAATTGATTCGCAATAAGTAAGTCTGCAAAAGTAAAGCAAATCTAACTAAGTGGAAAGTTGTGTAGGTACCAAGTTACAAATTTAAAAACAGTTTTGAAATGTACGACACCTAAAGGAAGTATGGATTAACCCTTACAGCGCGATGTACTCGGTATATCCTATCCGAATCTAATGGAAAAGTTACGAAATAACATATTACTTTTAAGAGCTGCCTTGAATAAATTTGTTCCCACGGAATAGGTCGGCAAGGAAGGAAATCGCAAAAAGGTTTTACAAGTATATCCTCTCCGCAGCGGATGATTTAATGGACACAAAGTGGATTTCAGTTTGTAGAAATGTACATTTTTTATTTTACTTATCGGATTGAGAGCAGTCGCGGAAGTACTAAGAGTCGATTTATAATATTTAAAACCGGCGGCCATTTGGGAGATGTGCTGCTGTTTACTTCTTATTTCTCGCTTTTTGCGGCTAAATGGTAAAAAAAAATTTCGAGCGCTTGCTCGGTCAGTTGATAAGCACACTTTTATTAAACATATACAGAATAAACGTATGTACTTACCGGGTTATTAAATATATATACAGAATAAACATATTTACCTGGTAGGCCAGTTGATAAGCATACTTTTATTATACATATACAGAATAAACATATTTACTTGGTAGGTGAGTTGATAAGCACACTTTTATTAAACATATACAGAATAAACATACTTACCTGGTAGGTCAGTTGATAAGCACACTTTTATTAAACATATACAGAATAAACATATTTACCTGGTAGGTCAGTTGATTAGCACACTTTTATTAAAAAGTAATGCGGAATTAACCACAGTAAAATCACAGGACATTGATTTTACATTCGCTATTTTACCCTCCATTACATAAATAGATATAGAACAGTGGCGTAGAATTGAAATTTATTTTTAAGAACTGGAGAATTTAGGACTAATGAATTTTTATGAAATGAATTTGAACAATTCTTCAAATTTCAAAGTTGATTTGCAAGTTTTGTGAAGGATTTCTTTAAGTTCTGAAAGCAACTAGGCTATAATCATATAATAACAGGACTTGAATATGACTTTCACAGAACTCGAAAATGAACGTTGAAATTTGATGAATTGTTCAAATTCTCCGACACAACCCGTCCTTAGTTGTTATCTACATTTTTTACTCATTTAGTTATTTACAATGTCGCGGACTGTGAAGGTAAGAGATTTTTGACTTTATGAACATGACTGTCTAGAAAAGTAGGTTGCAAGTTTACCTTTAAATTCTGTCGAGTCTGTGATCATTCATAAGAATTTATTAAGAGAATTTATTTTAACATGCCTATACTATGTACCGAAATTTCTGCAATGTTAACAAACTCCCAGTCCCAATTTTCTCTTAAAATTCTTTGTATATCCAGATGGAATTTTTGTCCATGCATATAGCCAGATGGAATATTTGTATATGCAGATAGCCAGATGGAATATTTGTATATGAAGATAGCCAGATGGAATATTTGTATATGCGGATAGCCAGATGGAATATTTGTTTATGCAGATAGCCAGATGGAATATTTGTATATGCAGATAGCCAGATGGAATATTTGACTATCTATAACAGATTTTATTTGGAACAGGTAATAATCATATTATGGTCAACGCTCCAAAAATTGGCGTACCACATTATTATCAAAGGTTTTGATATGTTCATATCAAATTAGTTGTCGGCGAAATTCGTTGCTTATCTCGGAACAGATATTGTAACATAAATAATAAATAATTAATTGCATATAATTTATCCCCAATAAAATTCAATGATCATTGTGGACGAAAAAGTCCATACATCTCGAATATAAATAAAATTTGTTATGTTTATCCGAGACACCATCTAGATTGTAAATACATTCGGGTAGAACTTTGAAAATACACACGAAAAGATGGCAATCAAAAAATATGGGTAATAACTGAAGATAATGTTAGTTACCGCCGCCCCAGAAACCAATTATTGGATAACCAACACTTCTACCATAGGTCGCCCCAAGTGGTTTTCTACGTTTGATGACTTAGCAGAGGTGTTTAAGTGAACGGGGTGAGGTTTTTATATTTCTTGGTGGCGGATGCATATGCTTATTTACTGCGTGGTGGGTGGATCAGGGGAGATTGGTTGATGGAGATCATTTTGACTCTCCAGCAGGACGCTTTCGCCCCAATCGCTTTGAACCGCGTGACTCCTGAACACACTGAACCCTAGATTCATACCCACCCCTCATACGTTTTCCTTCAACTAACTTCCTCTCATTTCTTTCCATGAAAAGACCCTCCACAAAGCATTAAAAAATATGACATAGGCTCAGGGCCTTTGGACAGTAAAAAAAGTAAATCACCAATTAAAGTATGACATTGATAAAAAATTAAGGAATGTAATCAGGTGGTAATAGCTTAGTTGGAAGAGTGCCAGTCTCGACAAGACCAGAGGACCTGGGTTCGAGTTCCAGTTGTGACTGTAACCTTTTTCATTTTCTTTGTCTACCTGTTTCACATTTACATTAAGAAATGATGAAATTATTTTCAATAATTATAATTTCAGTATTTAAACAATTTTACTAGGTATTATTCGACCCCTTAAATACTGTTACTGGGTATTATTCGACCCCTAAATACTTTTACTGGGTATTATTCGACCCCCTAAATACTGTTAATGGGTATTATTCGACCCGCTAAATACTTTTACTGGGTATTATTCGACCCCCTAAATATAAATACTTTTAATGGGTATTATTCGACCCCCTAAATACTGTTACTGGGTATTATTCGACCCCTAAATACTTTTACTGAGTATTATTCGACCCCCTAAATACTGTTAATGGGTATTATTCGACCCGCTAAATTCTTTTGCTGGGTATTATTCGACCCCTAAATACTTTTAATGGGTATTATTCGACCCCCAAATACTTTTACTGTGTATTAGTCGACCCCCTGAATAATTTTGTGGGTATAATTTGACCCCCTTAATACCTTTACTGGGTAATATTCGACCCTCTAAATATAGGGTTTTCCAATAAGAGGTGTTATTTTGATATTCAATCGTAAAAGATCAAGGGTTTCGTTGCTTGTGTGGCACATAACGCCGTCTTGTTGAAAGTAAACGTTGTCCAGATCAATATCATCCGATTCCGGCCATAAAAAATCATTAATCATCTCTCATTAGCGCAATCCATTCACCGTAACTGTTGCTCCAGCCTCATTTTAGAAAAAGTAAGTATTCAAAATAACACCTCTTATTGGAAAACCCTGTACTTTACTGAGTATTATTCAACCCCCTAAAATAAAGCATTTATATATTATATATAATGTTTGAGGTTTTTTTCAGTATGCCTCCTGAAAATGATCTAATGCGCCATAATATTTAAGTACAGAAAGCCGTGGAGCTTCCTACAGTATTGACATCAGCCAATAGAACCTATCTCATAGAAGGGTGGGTAATGGAAGCGATGGTTCACCTGTATTATTCACAATGCAAGCCTTATAGCCTTTCCTTACAGCATAAGGTAAGAGATATGCTTTAAAACTCAGGTAGCCATTTGCATTATATATTTATGATATTTCTTTAATATTAAATATGCACAAATCAGTACCTACGCATAATAGATAAATTTAAAAAAACGGTTCATCGAATGTGAATAGGTTTTTTTTAAATAAAGAAACATTCCCGGGTTATAAATAACCTGACAATATTTTGTCTATTCTCGCTACCATCAACATAAGCAGATAATGTTACTTGTGCGATGATGGAGGACTTAGCTAACTTTGAATCACTTGGCTGCTAACTGGATTAACTGAATTTGTATTTAATATTTTATTTTATTCTTTATTATTGTACATATTAACTTGGCTTATGTTATATTTACATTTACATGTATCAGCAAGATGTTAATTCAACAATACAATTACAAAATAGGAAACCATGCATATCCAACACATCTACCTCTATCTAGGAATAACTTATTTTATCCACCTTCTTTAATTATTTTAATTTAAAAATTAACTAAAACCTAAAAATTAATAAGAGTCCGTTATAGTTATTATTTAAATAAAATCCTTTTCTGTTAAATTTTTCATTTAATTTTTTTTTTATATATTCAATAATATTAAAATACAATTTATAAATAATTCTTTATTAATAATCTAGTTCTGCTGTGTAATTATTATTACTCCGCGTGACAGTTGTGTCGCTTTCTAAAGACATTATCAAACTATTTGATAACGTTTTTTTGTTATTTGTTTTTGGGGTTTTATGCCGTGTTGTGCTAACTCCTTCTTTAGCCAACGTTTCGGACAGCATTGAAGTGTCCATCATATTCTTTGATAACGCGCTATCTAAATTTTTTATTTTATTTAATTATTATTGTTTTCATGTTATTACTGTTTACAATATTTTATCATTTATTTGAATTATTATTTGAGCATGAATTCTTTCACCAAACACAAGAGCCTTGTCTCTTTATGGCGAGGAAAAGCTTTCATTATTTTTTTCTTTCGTAGTGAATTAATTTTTATGTTTCATGTAAAAAAACACTGTAATCTATATATTTTCTATCTTCTATATAAATAAAAATGAAAATTTTCGTTTATTCAAAATCTAATCCCAAAGTTCTTCAATGATTTATTTGAAATTTTGACATAACCTTGCTTTCGAATACGCGTGTGTTTTTATACAAATATATACTATATTATAGATGTGACAGGTAAAAACATGTTTTTTTAAACAGCGCCATCTCTTGGACGTAAAGCAATCGTTTCTCTACCTTCACAGACAGACTGAGCTTCAGCAACGCGTGGCGAGGTACAGGCAGTAATTAATAAACCCTTGTACAACGTGACTAGAACGAGGTACCAGAGTGAGGTTACTTTAAAAAAAACTAATTATTACGTAGGTTGCACGATATAATGCATATAATTCGTTTTAACGTTCTAATTTCTTTTGACTTTGTCACGAACAACCACAGGAGTGATTTTTGGAATATTTTGCCATTTTTCTAAACGTTTTGGAGAGATAGCTTGTCATAATGTGCCATATTTATAGAACCTACAAATATAGGAAAAAAAGCCGCACTAAGCAATTTTATAGGTTTTTGTGTTAATATTTTGAGGAATAAGTCTCAATTAAATAATACTAATAATGGTAAAACTAACACAATCTGAAGGGATACAAATTATGCAAATTTATTTACCAACCTAAGTGTATTTAGAATCTACTGAGCTTACCGTCCTTGTCCTCACTAAGCAAGCAGTCGCCTCACGCAGTTTTAAAAAGACATCACTTGCGAGGAATCGGAGGGGGTCTCCCAAAGCCGCTAAGGCACTCACAGTGTCCTCCGTGTTTTCTCTCCCTCCCCCCTGATTTAGCTTTTACCTCTCCTATTCCCCCGAGAGTCACTATCCCTAGACCTAAACCACCTGCCAAGGACGAATACGTCCCACGCCAAGGCCCGTGGTTCATCAACCTAGACATTGAAACTACCATGCAAACCAATATCATTTAAAAAAATCAGGAGTGAAAGGAAATCTAAGTTTTATCAAATCTGACTAAGCGGTCAAAAAAACTCAAGTTCTTGATTCCTGCATAGTTTTTTTTCCTTTATGATTTTATGGGTATGCGCAAGTCTTTTCAGCTCCCTACACAATTTCTCGTATGAACTATGGAGTGTTAAAACATTCATCGCATTGTTAAAAAGTAGGACATAATATCATATTTTTCTTTAAAAAAGAAAATGTTACCACAATTGTTCTAAGTAGACGAATAGGAAATATCCTTTGTTTTGAATAGTTCTTGAAATAATATACACTTTATTTAGACTAAGAAAATCAGAAACGAGTGTGTAGGATGGCCCGCATGCCAACGTCGGTTCCATTATGATCTCAAAATCTACCGATTGATCGAAACCAAACTGCTAGCCTTCTTCGATTCTCAACACGGAGGTGCAAACCCATATACTACCGACATCTGTCGGAAAAGTTTATTACCTGTCAGATCTATTTACGCTAGAGCTATCTATGTCTTGAAGCTTTAACTATCAAACCTTGTTCTTGCCTAGTTTTGGAAAATAACAATAATTCCATGCAATTAAATGCGGTTTGTGGAAAGGAACACATTTAAGTCACATTAAAAAGTAAAAATAAAATATATCAATACTTTTTTTAGTAAGTAACTTGATTACATTTCATGTTTTTTAAATCCTTGCATTCTGGTTTCAGGTCAATGTCATTTTGGAGCACTTTTTATTTTAACTAATTTAGTACCGAATCCTAAAAGGAACGGTCCATCATGAACTTCATTGATCTTGACTTAAAAGGTACTTACCCAAAACAACATTAAAACACTTCCCGGGTACTCCCCCCCTCTATCATCCCTAGACCCCCCCATCAATCCATTAGTCGCCAAAGATCCAAACAGTGTTCCACTCTGGCGGACTTGGCGACACACATTTTCCATTTCTGTCCACCCACCCTCCCCCGTCCCCCCGTGTAAATCACCCCTCTTTCTCTCCAACTCACCCCCATCACACCCCATCTCCCCCCGGCCAGGGTCCATAACTCTTAGCTCGTCCATAATTGAATGCAAACTGAGTCCATTGTCCAGCGAATGGATGGCGGAGCACTGCAACGAGGCGGAAAAAAGGAAAACATCTTCTCAAATGGAGATATATGAATACAAACATAATCGCGACAATATGTATGTATATAGATGTAATAAAAATATAATAAACACGATACAATTTGATATCGGAGGTCCCTAGCGAGGATCGTGAGCTCGTCGAATTTACAAACTTTTTTCTTGTTTTCTGTGTATTTATTTGGAATTTTTACGTCTAGCCTTCGCACGATTTTTTAAAAATATGATGAACACCCACAACATCATAAAACTTTACGGTTCTAGATGGAATAACAGTGGATAGAAAAGGCATAAAATAAATTATTTTTATATTTTACTAATTTCTGAAAATACTACCGAAGAGATATACATGTTTTGCTTTTGTGCCCGAAGTAAGATCAAATTTATCTTACATTTTCAAATACCAAATTTATTTTTTGAAATTTAATCCATTTCATTGGAGTATTATATATAGTACATATTCTTAACCCTTCGGAGCCGGAGCCCTGCAATTGCAGAGTTGAAGAATTGTACCAATTCACGTCACGAAGCACCGCAATAAGGAAGTTGAAGTTCACATCATGTACATGGCGTACTTTACAAATAATCGGGAAAGGTTGCCATTTGCCATACAGTTTTTGTTGAAAAGTTTGTATTTGTACGATATGAAGTTTTGTTATGTTTTTAATTTTATCGGTGGTTGTGACTGTGATATTTATAAGTAACCATTACTATTTACAATTATTGTAAAACATGTTGATTAAATAATATGTCAGAGATATATAATAATAATAATATAATAATATTGCATCTACCATTTTTTTGCGTAAAAACTTCCTGGAACATCGATAAATTGCTTCTTAAAGCTTGTATTTTTTAGACATCGGTACGAATAATAATTAGCATTATCTCCTGATATTTTAGAAGGTTTGTTAAATTTGAATTTAAATTCAGTATTAAAACTTTTGTCTCACAACGCAAGTCAAATGACAGCGCGACCGCGACTATATCACCTACTCCCAAAATTAACGTTTTTGTAAAAATGAATAAGTAGAAACTTATTTCAAATTTACGTAAGAGCGACGGTGGATGGCACCAACCACAAGCACGTCGATAATTTGTCATTGTTATAGATCACGACTGCAGATCGACAACAGATATGTAATATTGTCAATAAATATTATTCTGAGTTTATATTAAGTACATTAACTGAGAAATCCATATTAGGGCATGTCCGCACTACTACTAGCGATAGCCTCAGCACCTTGGAGCTAGTAGTGTCTTTTAAAGTTTTATAAATTATATTTATATACCTACATCACAACATCACATTAGCAGGAGATCAAATCAATGCGACGATTTTTCATGGCAGCAATCAATGATCCAATGTCAAAGTCAAAGTAATCCGACCGCTACAACACCAGCATGTGCCTGGTATGGTGGTTTAGAAAAGTTCAAAACCACTTAATAAGCTATTAATTGAATGAATAAAATAATTTAAATGATCGTTCCTTTTTCAGAAGTATCGGAGGCGCGCCTCAAACTAAATAGCGCGCAGCCGTGTCACCACTTCACCCCCCCCCCCCTCCGCCTGCATGAAGTCAGCGGCTATCGAAGGCGGACTGTATGTCTGCCTCACTGGTGTATTTTGAATTGCATGTGTAGTTCGATGAGCGGAAATCCAAGTGTGGCCACCCGGTGTGATGAGTTAAATAATATTATAAATACAACCAGTCTTAGTGAAATACGAACATAAAAATGGTTAGTATTTAAATTGAAGTAACTAAGGCTTATTCTAAATTTTGAAAGTGAAGATACGTGTATCTTTTTCTACCTCATTTCTATATTTTTAGGGGAGGCGCAGCCTCCAATGCGATAAACACCGTTTTGTGAAACGATGCAACTCATATCGATGCAACTAGACGATTATGAACTGAGGAGGTCAATATAGTATCAGTGCACGTGCCCTACATGGGGCACTGTATTGAACTGTAGAAGCTAATGTCCAGCAATATGCTGATGTATAGAATTCGCAACACTGACTACCAACACCTGCCGGTCACCTGGATGAAAGAATTTCACAAGTCGGCTGAGGAGCGGTCGAGTTCAACAGAAGGAATGGAACTGGCATTAAATTTTTTTTTTTACTGTGTAAATTTAAGTAGATGATATTATTCTATAAATAAACGTAACTCTACTTAATGGACGTGTTGTCATCTCTCTACGCCTCTGCAAGATCTACTGACGTCAGCTTATTATTCGGCATAGTACCACGACCAAAGTCCGACACCTACAGGACTTTCGGATCAATTCCGACTAAAAAAAATAATAATTGCAACACCAAGATTTTTTTTCTTATTGTTGACGCAGTGTGACTAAAACATGAAAAATCACACGCAAACTCCCTTGCAGGCTTCTTGTTCTCCAGCTTTAAGGAAATATCCTTTCTCTCTTTGCAGCGGCACTCGGCGGTAATGGATACGTCTCTTGAAAGCCTCCCTCCACCTCCCACTTCCCACACACTCCCCCCAAACCTCCCCAGCCCGCTTCCACTAACCCCCACGCCAAGCTTTGTTGGTCCATAATGCATACATGGAAGGCCTAATGCAAGCACTCTCAATTATTTGGCAGTCAGTCAATTGTACAATGTGAAGTAAAGAGGGAGACAGAATGTTTTTTTCCGATCTGTATTCTAGAATATCTCGAACATGTTCGTGATATCTCACATAAATATTATGTTACATTTCTCATTATAGGTACCTATAAAAGTAATCAGTGGCATTTTTAGTGGAGTTCTTAATGAGGGTAGGCAGCATGAAAAATAGCTAATTAATTGATACTAAAAAGCTTATACTCGTATTAATAAACATTGTAAGTTTTCACTGAGAATGGCTAAGTTGCTGGCTTTAGCCTAACGCGGTTGGGATTATCTGCAACATCTTTTATTTCCACATACAGATCATATTTAAACAAATATTTGAAAATTTTTGGCGTATATATTTTTTTTCGTCACTAATTTAGATTTAAATTAAAATATAATTTTGTGATTTTTAGGTCTCAAGAGGTTATTTTTATTCTTAAGGAGAAAAAAGCAACATATTGCACGTGTAACTGTTTAATTTTAAAAATATTAATTTACAGTGTAACATCCATAAATCAATATAAAGATAACTTAAAAAAAAACATAAAAGTAATAATGGTTCCCAGTCCAAGCAAAACAACCAAAACGGGATCTGTTATTATATTTACAGTATTTGATAAGGGAATAAAGGTTGCAACATAGCATAAAAAATAGACGCCATGAGGAATATTCTTCACAAGCGATTTGCAAAATACAAGGCGATTTGTTTGACAAATTTAAGAGATATTATTTTTTTGTTCATGTTCCTCAGGAGGAACTCTGGTGTTGAAAGGGTTAATAAATGTTTGGCCTGCTATCTGGTTGGTTGGTTAAATTCCTAGACGTTGTCGAAACTATTTCCGTTTCACATTTTTCGTTTGAGAATTGTTAACATTATTTTTTAATGATAAACCAATGTTTATAAGACAAGGTTTTTATGCATAGCTCAAAGGATAACAAATTATTATAAGCATTAATTACTTGCCAGAAATATCCATAAAAATTGAAAATATCTCCCGAGTAAAAATAAATGCCGCCGACAGAAATTGAACCCGCACCTTCTGTCAGGTGCTCTGAACCACGGAGCTACGTCGGCTTATTCCCAACTCGCCAAATACTTCAATATGTACTAGTACTTCAATCGACAATTACTGCTTATTACATTTTTTTCATCTGCAAACAATAAAATGTATCATTATAAGCAATAATTAGTCGTCCGAAATATCCATACAAATTGAAAATATCTGACGAGTAGAAATAAATGCCGCCTACGGGAATTCAACCCGAACCTTCTGATGTCCGGTCAGGTGCTCTGAACCACTGAGCTACGTCGTCTTATTTCCAACACGCCAAATACTTCAATATGTACTAGTACTTCACCTGTTAACAACCAACTTTATTTTTGTAGGAAAGGCTTTGTTAGTGCTAAAGTCCCCACTAGATGGCGTCGAGCATATTATATCTACATTTGTTGGTGAAATATTTCGACTTGTCAAAAATCATTATTTTTTTAATGATAAACTAATGTTTATAAGACAATTTGTATAGATATTTGGGGCCACGAATTATTCCTTATAACAATAATTATCCTTTGTGCAATGCATAAAAAACCTTGTCTTTAATGCATATAATAATTTGTTATTATCTTGAATGATTAAATATTACAATTTTGAGATTTTACTCAATTTATTTTACTATAAAAAATATTGACTTTTATTACATTTGAATATTTTGAAAACAAAGACAAAAATAACTTCTAATTTTTTTCCGAAGTAGGTACCTACGCAATTTTTTCAATACAATATTAAAAAAACCCCTCTCCAACGAAACAAAAAAACATGACATTTTGATATAAAATAATATATACAGATTTAACCCTTTTTTGCGTATACAAAGATTGCTTTGAACAAAGTTAGACAATCATTGAAGAATAAGATAGAACGAATCACAGATCAATAAAAAGGCAACGGTCTCAACTGAGAGAACCTAGGATATTTGTCTTACTGGGACAACGCCTGTAACCATGCGCCATTGGAACCTAATTGTTTAACGTTTTTTGTCGATCAAATTCAGAATTAAAAATACCGTCTTTTGAATGATTACAAATTCTAAAGAATTTATTTGTAACCTAGATAGTGTCTCGGATAAACATATCCGATTTTTATTTATATAAGACACCTCTCGACTTTTCAAAAAGCCGAAAAGAATATTATACTTAAAAAACTTATCTTTCTTATTAATAATTTTAATAATATTTGGATGATTTGTATAGCGCCGTTTTGGTACAAAATCACCCCAAGGGCGCTGTACAAATATACGAGTATAATACATTTCTACAAAATTTGAAGATTATACACATCAATGTAATATATCATTGAAAAAGAAGACGATACCAATGAATTTAAATGAAATGTGAAACAGAACAAGACACAGAAAAAAAAATACAGTGTGTGGCAAGCCTACGCACGACGGAAGTGAAACTTTTAGTATTCTTCTCTCTCTCTTTTCATTTCATTCTCTCTTTTTTCTGTCTATTGACATATTTATAAGTAGCATGTGATAAAAAAAATTAAAAGTTATAAAAATATGGGATTCGAACCCGGGTCCTGCATAACGAGTGTCGAACGCTCTGCCTCTATACCGCGAGGAGAGATATCTCGCGCGACGAGAACCGCGTATACAACGTGTACTCCTCAATTGACTTGTCCCTCGCAAATTTTCGTTTTCAAACACGGCAAATGAATAATATCACATAACGTCTCGTTAACGCTTTATATAGGGTCGAATCGATGATATATCGGCAGTGTGAAGTCATATCTGTCGTTTCTCAAAATATTTCCGTATATTTGTCCGTTTCGGAAAAGATCTATCGTGTTTTAACAGTCTCATACCCGTATAGAGTCTGAATTTGAAAAACGTTTCTAAATTTTGAAAAACTCACTTACGGCTGTGTTTTTTACTAAAAAAAACTTTTCACGCACGTCTGCGAGGGTAATTAGTCGCGTTATCGGCCTTGATTAGTAATTTTAATGATTCAAAATAAAAATAATTAATCAAAATACAGAGCGACTCTACCGGCTCGATTCGTAAGCTATATTTCGACCAAAATATCATATAGTCAAAATATCTAAATGTCGCAGCACGAGAGCATTTTATCACTTTTCATCGTATTAAAAAAATCACAAAAAGAAAAAATATTAGTTGAAGCGGGGATCGAACCTCGGTTCTTCACGACGACAGTCGGGCGCTCTGCCTCTAGACCGCGAACCTGAGTTTGGAGAGTGACCTAAACTAGGTATATAATATTAGCTAGACTCCTATAGCGAAATGATCACGGTTTTTTGTGACAGTCATGAGTCGGTTTTACTCCGGTCCTCGAAAATGCATAACGCCCGTAAAGAAGTTTAACTTCAAAAAGGTAACGGTCTAAACTGGGAATCGAACGACAACGCCTTTAACCATTCGACCATTGGAGCCGAGTTAGTTTTACTATATTATTTCATTGTAATTTATTAGTAATATCTTCTTCTTAAATGATATATTGTATTTATGGCTATAACCTTCAAAGTTATTGACAAAAAATAGTTATTCCTTTAAAATTGATCATTAAAAGATTATCTTTGTTATGGCGAAGCTTAATGCCAAATCACTATTTTGATTAATCTTTATAACGAATTGGTGTACATTATGAATAGCAAAAAATATGCTTTAGATAAATAAAAGGTTTTTCTATCGCTTCGCTTGAGTAGAATACAAATAAAAATAAACAAATTACTCAATAAAAAATATAAAACGCAAGCTAATATTTTTTTTTTCAATAGAAATGTATGAACGCATAAAGGAAACAACTTAAAAAAATACAGTATTATAGCTAAAATTATCTGTGACAGTTTAACTTGATTAACTTTTTTGCTTTCTTATAAAAAACAACCAGTTTTTTGCTTGAAATCGAACGTTTCTAGACTGCGTTTGGAAAGAAATTTTAATGCCTATTACCTATGATAAGGTTTACCAAGAATATACACATTCTGGGCTTTTAGCTTCCTCTTCAGTGCCATTTTACCCGAAAAATGTTAAAACATCTCAAATGGGTTGGTTTTTATTTAGACTACCGTGAAAATTATCCCCATACCCAGAAAGGTCTCTCCAAGACTTTAATTAAAACTCCAGAAAAAATATATTTCCCTTTTCTTGAGGTGCCGTATTTGCGGAAAATAGTCCTTAGAGGTAAAAAGTTGGTCCATAAGGGATCACAGTAAAGCCAATGATAGCTCTTCGGTCTTTTGTCTCTATTTAGTTTTCAATTTTGTCGTCAGATGGTGACACGTCTTGGTTTGTGTCGCGGCTAAGAGCAGTACAGTTTGCATGCATTCATTTTAAGGCGACAAGTGTTTTTCTCAAACACTAACCCAAATACTCAACATTAATAAAAAACCCACTACAAAAGCCCTTGTAGACCACCCCTAAGACTAAGACTAAAGACTGAAGTCTATGAATAATCTGCACCAGACTGAAGATGGCTTAAACGAGTTGAAACCGGTTACGGTCAATAAAATTAAAGTGGAAAAATAGTTTTATATTTGTTTTATTACAAGACATGATTAAAGTGATACTATCGGAGTTAAATTATTAAAGTGACGCTGTAAAAGTTACATTTTTTTAATTTTTTTTTATTGTACAACAGAACATTCGTTCCAGTTACAGTACAATTTTACATACAGTATAATTTTACATCATAATAAGGCTACCGGTCTGTAGTTTTTGACAGTCTAGTTTTTGTCTTGTCACCAGCCTTGAAAATGGGACTGACTCGGGTCAGTTTCCATATCTGAGGGAAAGTAGAAGTCAAAATACTGGTATTAAATATATGTCAAAGAGCTTCACTTATCATTGGCGCTATGCTAATGATAGTACTGGAAGGGATTCCATCCGGCCCTGTAGCCTTGTCAGTCTTCAGTTTACGGATATAAGTTTCTACCTCTGTCGGGTTCGTTAATCTTAGGGAAATGTTACCTACGTTCCATGGGACCTCTGTTCGCGTAAAATCTGTACTAAGATTAGGGGTTTCACTATCATACACAGATTGAAAGTAGTCTGCAAATTTCTGACAGATAGATTCTGAGTCCGTTATAAATTTGTCTCCATTATTCAGGCCGTTAGTGACCTGGAGTTAGCTTTCTGTGATTTTATAAAATCCCAGAAGCATTTGACATTGTCTTTAATCCCGTCCTGAATTCTGTTTAAATATTGTCGTTATATATATTTCTATATTTCTCTATATTTTCTGCGATGCGCTTCCTTGATTTTTATTTTGTCAATAATTGATTTTGTGAACCATACCGGGTAGGTTGCACTCACATTTATTGATTTCTTAATTGGAACACATAAATCAAAAACACTTGTTAAAACATTATAAAAATACTCTACCGCAACATCAACAGAATGTATACTTTTAAGAAATTTCCAGTCAAAATGTGACAGAATGTTTTGACACAGTTCTATATTAGCACGTTTAAAGTTATATTGCGAGTAGCAGTTGATATTGTGTGCAGACGAGGCGGGGCGGGCGCGGGCGCGGTGATGTTTGTGGCCGTTGCTATGTGATGGTGCGGCTCGCGTTAGACGCGCCGCGACGGCCAGTGTTGGATGATGATGGTCTTCCTTGACTAGCGGCTCTTCGCTTCTAGTCACTTCACACAGGGACAAGTTACTTAGGACGAGGTCCAGGATATTGTCATAATTGTTTAATACTTCACTGTGTTGAGTTAATCCATTTGAACCACAAAAATATTTAAAGTCGTTTAACACATCCTCAGGTTTATTATGTAGGTAAAAAATCACCCAGTATAATAATATTTTTATTCAATAATAAATTGGATTTAGTATCTAAATGCTCATAGAAGTTGCGTCTAATTTCAGTATCGTCTGAGCAATAAAAATACGTAACACATATGACTACGGTAAAGTTAGATTTAACTACCTTTACCCATAGATGCTCGCCGTCTGTTTCTAGTTCCTTTAAGCGCATCGATGCAAGTGGTTTGCGGACAGCAAGAAGTACCCCTCCCCCTCGCTGCCCGTCTCGATCCCGCCGATGTACTGTATACTGATCGGTAAACAGTTCCTTGTCAAAAACAGAGGTTTGCAACCATGTTTCTGTCAAAGCAATTACTTCTGAATTTTGTGAGATAACGTTTCTTGAAAATTCATCTATTTTCGTGTTTAGGCCACGAACATTTTGATATTTTAATTCTAGTATCGCCATTAAGTCGGCACGCTTTTTCCTAGGAATTTATATTTTGAAATTGAAATTCCTGCCGGCCAATTTGCTGCGTTTAAGAATGTGTCTTCTTTTTCTTGAGGAACGCCAATTTTAAAGGAACTGTAGTTCCCTTTTGCATTCAATTTGACAATGTCAAAATCTATGTTTGCTTCTATAGACCTAAGAAAGGTATTTATATGCGCGATTTCGGTGTTCGGGCTAAAACGCCAAGCATGAATGTAGAATTTACGTTCGACGGCGCGTAAAGAGGTGTCTTTCCTAGTACCCGTTATTGGCGCGTGCGTGTCCGAGGTTTGCGGGCTTGGGTTTTCCAGTCTCCTTGGTCTTCCGGGTCGAGAGAAGGACGGTTTGGTTCTTCTTGATGTTGCGCAGCAGGCACCACTTTCCTCTTTCTCGGTTTTCTGTTTTTCTTCGGTTTTTCCGTTTCTTCAGGTTTATCTTCACCGTTGTGAAATATTTCGACAACCTCCGGAATTTTCGATGGTGTCGGGATATTGTCCGCAGGTGGGGCGGGCGGGGCGGGTGGGGCACCCGGATCGCTGGTTGCGCGCCCCTCCGTACGGTATGCCGCCTCTAGTGCTACTATCTTCGCCGATAGATTGGCGAAGGTAGAGTTTTGAGTGACAATAATATTGGATTGCTCACCAATTAACATGGCTTGTAACATTGTAAAAATTATATTATTGTTGCCTTATGAAAATGGATGGTCCCATGCTCTGTGGGGACCCGCTTGTAGAGCGCGGGTGTGAAATGTACGCTTTAAAGTTTAAGTTTATAAAGACATATTTTTATTCCTTTCACCCAGTGTTGCCAATAAAATGATCGCAATGTCCCCATTTATGTCTAATATCATGCATGACACACTGCTGTAGATAGGTATGACTGACCGATAATCGATTTAAAGTGGAAATAGCTCGTCGTAGGACCATACTTCCATGACCCTTGTTTCTGCTATCGTGGTACGAGAACACGCCGTCAGATGGAATGCAGGAAAACACTTCTTCTTCTTGACATATAAATTTATTAATTCACAATATAATTGCAGAGGATCTTATTTTCCTCTGCTAAAACTTAAACTGAAAGAAATAAAGGTCTAGTTTCCTCTATTCTTCAGTTTTCCCTAGGTTTACATAAACCTAGTAATTATCTCACGACTGACTGCCTAGGTACGCATGTACCTACCAGTTATTTCAACACTCGCTCCTCCGTAGGTACGTCTGTACCTACCCGTTATAGCAATACTCTAATACTGTCCTTTTTCTGGGAGGTATCTGTATTTAAACTAAATTCTGAAGGACGTTTTGCAAAAATAAAGATGTTCCACCCGCTCGTTGGCAAACAACATTCTTAACATAAATAAAATGCACTTAACTATTATTAATGATACAGACGTGACTTAAACAATACAAATATTTTAAAGGAATTATTTTAAAGGAGATGAAACTTTATTTGGGGTTTTTATTACTATGGGACAGGGGTGGGAAAGGTATTGGCAAATATTTTTAGGCATAATGGTTTAACTAGGGTCATCATAAACATATAAAGCGAACAGCCCTATTTGAAAGCTGCCGCCGCTTGCAGTAAAATGTCACTAATTCTTAAATCATAAATGATACACAAACAAGACAATATGTTTATAAAAATACCAGGCCAATGAATTGTTTTATTGTAGGGTCGAATCTGCAAATGTGGGAAGCTACACTAGCTTTAAAAATACGAACTGTGAGAATGCGCCTGAAGGCTAAATTTTACTGAGCAATATGTAATAGTCGCATTCTGGAAGATACATACCTCCTCCCGTGAAGGTACTTCACAAAATAGGCAAAGAATGCGACTGTTATCTTCATTAGGTACCTACTCTACTGCTTGTCTACGAAAATTACCAGTTAATTTTATTAAAATATCTGAAATACAAATATTTATGCTACTCTTAAAACTAGAAATTCCGTGGAATATGTAAATCTTATGACTAAAAATTGTGTAGTAGGTAATGTCTTAAAACTAGAAATTCCGTAAAAAATGTAAATCTTATGACTAAAAATTTTGTAGTTGGTAATGTCTTAAAACTAGAAATTCCGTAAAAAATATTTATCTTAGGACTAAATGGTTGTAGTAGGTAATTTCGCATTCACCTCCCCCCGTGAATTCATTTCACCTAGCGGATAAAAAGAATGCGATGGTTGTATCTTCAATACTGCTACTTTAGTAGCCGGTCTGCGAAACGTACCGTGATTTGTTTGAATATCTACAACGCGAACTTGTCCATCGGCTCCGGGGTATACTTTTACTACCATACCCTTTGGCCAGGTATTCCGGGGCAACGTGTTGTCACATAGGATAACTACATCGCCTACCTTTATAGGTGGTATCACGTCATGCCATTTAGAACGTTTTACCAGTGTAGGTAAATATTCTTTTACCCATCGTGACCAAAATTGGTCGGCAAAAAATTGTGCAATACGCCATTGCTTTTTTAGGCATAAATCGCCGTGATCAAAGACCCCTACGATTGGGGTGTCATATTTATAACCTAACAGGAAATGATTTGGTGTTAGACTTTCAAAATCCTTGCTATCGAGAGAAACGTGTGTGAGTGGTCTACTATTAACTATATTTTCTGCTTCTAACAGCAATGTGTGCAAAGTGTCCGGGCGTGGTGCTTGCTCGCGTAATATGGCGTAAAACGTAGTTTTAATTGATTTTATTAGACTTTCCCAGGAGCCTCCGTGGTGAGGAGATCCTGGCGGATTAAATTTCCAATTTATTTTCCTTACCGACATTTCGTTATTTAATTTGTCCTGGTTTAGAGATGATAATGATTCTGATAATACCTTATCAGCACCTCTAAGGTTTGTTCCATTATCACTCCAAATAGTTAGCGGGTAACCGCGCCTAGCAATAAAACGTCTGATTGCTAGTATGGCGGAATCCGTAGTCAGGGAATCCGCGATTTCAATATGCACGGCTCTTGTTGATAAACATGTAAACAAAACACCGTACCGTTTTTCATTTCTGCGCCCTATTGTAACTATCATGGGACCAAAGTAATCCATGCCTGTGTGTGTAAAAGGACGTATATGATGTTGTAACCTTTCCATAGGTAAACATCCCATTAGAGGTGCCTGTGGTTGGGCTCTCTTATTTTTGCAAGTTTGACATAAATATTTAATTTTTCTAATAGACTGACGCGCATTAAGTATCCAATACTTTTGTCTTATTGCATTTAAGACGTGTTCAACTCCACCGTGGCTAGACATCTCGTGAAACTGTGTAATTAATAATTGAGCTAACTTATCTTTATTGTCGAGAATTATCGGGAAGACTGTACTTAATTGTACGTCTTCAATCGCCGCAATTCTACCCTGTATGCGTATTATTCCATTTACATCTAAATACGCACTTAATTGTCTTAATCTACTATCTTTTGGCAATCTTTCGTTTTTGGATAAAATTATAATCACTCTATGAAACGTTCTTTTCTGAGACTCTTTTATAAGAAAATGTTCTGCTGAAGTTAAGTCATCAGCAGTAAGAGAATTATTTTCTGCTTGTTTGCCTCTACATTTGTTAATGAATTTAAAAACGTACGCTGTAGCTCTTAATAATCTTGAATATTTGGAGAATTTATTTAAGTCTATGAAACATGCCGCCGATGTGGTGAGTAAGATAGCCGATGGTTTTAACTCTAATAGTTCTTTGTTTATGCTATCACACTGTTTAGCCAAATTCTCTTGCGGCCATACTTCTGGAGGTGATTTTAGGAATTCGGGACCAGAAAACCATCGTCCCTCTAATCCTAAATCTGTCATTCTAGTATCTCTGGTAGCCTCATCTGCTATATTATCTTTAGTTGGAAGCCACCGCCAGCATTCTGAACCAACTGTTTCATCCAACTCACCTAGCCTATGCGCAACAAAAGGCTTAAAATTTCTTGAATCAGATTTTAACCAGCACATTACGGTTTTTGAATCTGTCCAAAAATGTTTCGAGTTAAAGGTGAGCGTGTGTTCACCGATTATACATTTATATAATCTACTACCTAAAAGGGCTGCTTGCAATTCTAAGCGCGGAATTGACATCGGCTTGATTGGGGCTACGCGGGTTTTGCTAGCAACAAAATTTACGAAGACCTGACCATTAGCATTTTGAACACGACTATAAGCTACACAACACATTGCCTTTTCGCTCGCATCACAGAAAATATGAAGTTGTCTGTCTACGGCGTTTTCACCATCGCATAAAATCTCGTAATACCTAGGAATTTTAACTTTACTTATTGACCTTAAGGCTTCCAACCACTGAAGCCATTCATTAAAATTACGATCATTTAATTTCTTATCCCAGTCAGTACCCGACCTCCATACATTTTGCAGTAGTATTTTAGACCGAACTGTCAGGGGTGCTAAAAACCCGGGCGGATCGAATATTGTCATAATGACTTTCAACATCTGCCTTTTCGTGGGTCTTTGCTTCCCAGAAATAATATCCCCGGGAATTTTTTTGAAGCTTAGATCGAATGACAATGTGTCTGAATTTGGATCCCATTGCAAACCTAATGTTCTCTGTATGTTTTCCTCACCTTGTTTGAAACAAACAACATTCTTCGACCTGTGGGCTACGGGAATGTTTTCTAGCGCCTCTGGCGCGTTACTTGCCCAGCCGGTGATATTAAACCCGCCTTGAGCATGTATGTATGTAATATCTTGTATTAATTTCTTCGCACTTTCTACTGAATTTACACTATCTAAATAGTCGTCCATGTAATGTTTTGTTTTTATTGCTTCGACGGCCTGGGGAAACTGAGATAAAAATTGATCCGCGTTTTTATTTTTTACGAATTGCGCCGAACAAGGTGATGATTTTGCGCCAAAAATCATTGAATTCATAGCGTATACAGACGGGGCTACCTTACGATCTTTTCCTCTCCATAAAAACAACTGAAACGGTGTATCTTCATCAATAATTTTAATTTGTAAAAACATTTCTTGGATATCGGCGGTAAATGCAATTTTATTTTGCCTAAATTTAAAAAGCATTCCTAGCAGAGAATTATATAGATCGGGCCCGGTTAAAAGCCTATCATTCAAAGAAATTCCCTTTGATTTTGCCGCCGCATCAAATACAACCCGCAGCTTTCCTGGCTTATTTGGGTTGTAAACAGCAAAATGTGGTAAATAAAATTTATCCGAGCTATCCGGATACCTACCACTGAAATTGAATTTTTTTGCATATCCTTTATCTAAATAATGTTGTATTTTGTTGCAGTAGGCTTCCGCAAATTCAGGGTCTTTGTCCATTCTCTTTTCTAAAGTTTTTAATCTATTTTCCGCAACCTGAAGACTATCAGGAAAATATCTTTCTTCTTCCTTCCACAGCAAACCCGTCTCCCAATGACACCCCTGACTAGCGCGTTTTGTGGTACTTTCTAACAGGGAATATGCACGTTTATCATCTTTGCATATTTTCGGGCTCACTACTCCCATCTCGTCTATCTTAAAACTCTCTTTGATAATTTCATGCAATTCGCTATTTTCGTTTTCCTGAACATGAAAATTGAATTCCACACTATTTCCCGTTTTATTTGAAATATGGCCGAGCGCGACCCAACCAAGCTTTGTATAAGATAATGATACTTTATTTTTATCTCCCTGAACTATTTTTCTGGAAATAATTAATTCCCAGTTGTTTTGCCCAATTAACATTTGGGGTTTTACATTCCTATCAAAGCGAGGAGCGTTCTTTAAGTGTTTATTACTCGCAATGTAAGAATTAGATAGCGCCATTTGAGCTGGTATCTTTAAATCCCGAACGGTTCGAGCACTAGCTATGTACGATTCTACTTCGTTTTTACCTTTTATTTTTACATTTATTGACATAGAATCCGCGTTGTTGGAGCTCATTTCATTGACTCCATGCAATGAGAGGTCACTAACTGGTCCAGACAAACCGATTTGTTTGGCTACTTCTTGGTCTAACAATGTGACGGTTGACCCATCGTCTAATAGCGCATGAATATCTCGGCTTCCGAGTGGCCCGTATACCGTAATCGGAATAATTTTTAAAAGTACTTGATTACTTTCCCACGTGTTTGTGACAACTTCATCGGTTTCCACCCGATTGTGATTAACCAATAAATCATGAAATTTTTTGTTTGGTGATTTTAAATTTACTTTACAATTAAAACGGGAATGTCCGTACCCTAAGCACTTATAACAAACATTATTATATTTAGCAATTTCCCATCTTTGCGTTATTGGGACATTTTTAAATTTCTCACATTGCCAAATCTGGTGTTCTCCTTTGCAAACACAGCACGGTGGTTTTCCATTATTAGTGGTGTGATAAAGGAATTTTTTTGACGTATCGTACGAACGTTCGAAATGATTATTTTTGGATGCATAAGGCCTATTAAAATTTTGTTTATTTTGATGTTGATTAGCTTGCCGTGGATGATAATTATTACTATACTGCTTGAAATGGTTATTGGAAGCGAATTTAGTTTCGTTACTGATTTTAGAATTAAAACTTATTCCTGAGTCACGTGAATTAATGACGATTTCTTCCAGCCAAAGTGATAAATAGCAGAGTATTGGCTGTGTTGTGTTCCGCCTATCTTTGTCTGTAAGCCACAACGTTCGTAGTGTACTAGGCAGTTTACCGATTAATGTCGACAACAAATCTGGATTGTGCAAATGTCCGATATTTTTAAATGATTTTAACATAGAAATTAAATTTTTTACTTTACAAGAAAATCGAATTATGGCGTCTGAACTGGTATTCTCATCTAATTTACTTAAATTTCGGATCTCACCAATAGTTTTTTGTATGATGTGATCCGTGTTGCCAAAAATATTTTCTAACGTATTTATTATTTCCTTGACATTGCAAGGAGATAATAGAAGGGAAGAAACCGCGTCACGCGCCTCTCCTTTTAACGCTTTTTGTAATCTATATAAATTTTCGCTGTCAGATACTTTTAAGAAGTCTGTGGTATGATGGTATATTGATTTGAATGCAATCCATTCAATTGGATTGCCGTTAAATGTGGGAAGATCATTAACTTTGGGCCTGGTATTATATAAAGACATTGCCTTACCAATTGATTCCGCGAGACGGTCTTCAGTTATAGCAGGTGTTGGTCCCTGGAATCGGCCCTGCGACTCTGGCCACTGTTGCCCGTCGCGTTGCTCTGCTAAGTTGAATGGCTGCTCTGATGTAGGCAGCTCCCAGTAGCTACTGCTTGGCTGCTGAGGCTGCGTCGACTGCAGCTGAAGAGATTGCCCTACCGAGGGCTGCTGATGCGATGTTCCTCTGGGTGGGAGTAGCTCGTACCGCCCGCCCTGCTGCTGCTGCTCCAACCGCTGTCCCAAGTGCAGCGGAAGAGTCTGCTCTGCCCGAGGCTCCAATTGCGATGGGAGAGTCTGCCCTGCCAAGGGCTGCTGCTCTGAGGATCCTTTTGGTGGGAGTGATGTGTACCGCCCACCCTTGTTCTGCTCCAACCGCTGTTCCAATTGCAGCGGATGAGCTTGTTCTACCCGAGACTCCATTTGCGACGGGAGAGTCTGCCCTGCCAAGGGCTGTTGCTGTGCAGTTCTTGTGGGCGGTTGTAGTGATGACCGCCCATCATGGAGCAGTTCCTGTTGCTGCTCCATTTGATCTCGAAGAGGCTGTTCATCGTGATTTCCAAGTTCTGATGATGAACTGTGATGTGACTGGTCCACCCAGTCATTGACTCTATCCTCGAGAGTCCGTTGCGAAGTCCTTGATGCAGCTTCTAAAACGAGCGCCGCATGTTGCTCCTCTGCTTCCAAGACTGACATTGCTGCAGCCATCTTTGCTTCGGCAGCCTTTGCTTCAGCCATCTCCGTAAGTAGGCGGGCCTTTTGTCTCGTGATGTGCACCTTGGTTGCTGAAGCTTTAATTTGAGCCTCCATCCAGCTGCTGCTGGTTCCCGCCTTGCTGCCGCAGACAGATGACGTCTTTGAGTGCTGTCCCGCTTCCATGATGCTGCTGTTCCCGATGCGGCTCGAAGGACCATATGTTTCTGCTATCGTGGTACGAGAACACGCCGTCAGATGGAATGCAGGAAAACACTTCTTCTTCTTGACATATAAATTTATTAATTCACAATATAATTGCAGAGGATCTTATTTTCCTCTGCTAAAACTTAAACTGAAAGAAATAAAGGTCTAGTTTCCTCTATTCTTCAGTTTTCCCTAGGTTTACATAAACCTAGTAATTATCTCACGACTGACTGCCTAGGTACGCATGTACCTACCAGTTATTTCAACACTCGCTCCTCCGTAGGTACGTCTGTACCTACCCGTTATAGCAATACTCTAATACTGTCCTTTTTCTGGGAGGTATCTGTATTTAAACTAAATTCTGAAGGACGTTTTGCAAAAATAAAGATGTTCCACCCGCTCGTTGGCAAACAACATTCTTAACATAAATAAAATGCACTTAACTATTATTAATGATACAGACGTGACTTAAACAATACAAATATTTTAAAGGAATTATTTTAAAGGAGATGAAACTTTATTTGGGGTTTTTATTACTATGGGACAGGGGTGGGAAAGGTATTGGCAAATATTTTTAGGCATAATGGTTTAACTAGGGTCATCATAAACATATAAAGCGAACAGCCCTATTTGAAAGCTGCCGCCGCTTGCAGTAAAATGTCACTAATTCTTAAATCATAAATGATACACAAACAAGACAATATGTTTATAAAAATACCAGGCCAATGAATTGTTTTATTGTAGGGTCGAATCTGCAAATGTGGGAAGCTACACTAGCTTTAAAAATACGAACTGTGAGAATGCGCCTGAAGGCTAAATTTTACTGAGCAATATGTAATAGTCGCATTCTGGAAGATACAACCCTGTTGATGCTAGTTCTGAGGATCTTGGCCAATTACTGCTCCAGCCGATGGACGACCACTTTGCCCATATCTTTGTAGTCTGAATTTACCCTGTGTTCAATCTGTTGAACTGTAATAAATTGATAATCAAAAATAATTAAATAAACATTTTAAAATATAACACATGATGTATGAGGGTAACTTTCACGGTTGTTAAAACCATATTTCAATATGATATTGAATAAATCCATCATCAATGGTCAGTTAGCGATATTTGCGAGCACAGTCACTGTGATGTAAGCGTAATGAGTTTAGATTAGTACGTTTAGGCGGTTTGGGCATGTCGAGAGAATGAACGAAAAAAGGAGTGTAAGAAGAATACATTAAGCGAATGTGAATGGTAGAAGAAATCAAGGACGCTTGAGATAAATATGGCATATGGCACGATCAAGTGAACTAAACACTTGAGTTGGGATAACAGAAAACTATGTATGACACAATGTGTGATTTTTGAATGATGCGAAAAAGTATGCGTGATGGTTATTAGTTAGATAGTAAGTTATTTTAAAATACCAGAAAAAGGTGTGACAAAATTCGATTTCTTTGACGAATGACGAATTTCGCTTCTATGTGAAGTACCTAGTTACCTAGGAAAGCCTGGCTGGGGTATTTGGGGCGGAGCCTCATACGGATGCGATCAGAGTAGGTCTTGATGCTCAAACTGCTGAAGTGGGTGACGATGAACCCGGGTTCCATCTCAATCTTTATGGTCTGCGATCTCCATTCTGCCTTGACTCCGTCTGAACTAACAAAACACAATTACAGAAAAATGTATGTATATTATTTTAAGTTAGAAAAAATAAAGAAAAAAAGAAGAGAAGAGAAAAATAAATGAAACACCTCACCTCACTAGGGAGAACCTGTGTTTTAGATAAATTATTTGGGATTCGAATGAAGATTTTTTAAAAATTTATTAAAGTTCTCCAGTATTTTATATCGATTTCGTATAATAAATTGCAAAAACCCGCCAAAACGATCCAAATCCCACGGGGTACTTGTGACGTCATACGTACCTCAGTTTTGCAAGGTCAATCCCACTTGGGTCGGTATGAAAGCGACAACTCCCAATTTTATTTTTTATTCAATATTTATTCAGAAAAGTAATATTAAATCATCTACAATAAAAAAATTACAATGTTATGATTATATTTAATAAGATTGCAAAAAATCATTAATTGTAAAAATAATTTGTATATCGCAGTGGTAACCCGTGTCCGAGTCAACGTAGCACAACTTTGCAAAAAATTGTCCGCATTCTACTAAAGCACGCGGCCGATCGACCGATGTGAGGTAGTGGTGTAAGTTCTGTCAGAACCCGTCGACCAATCGCAGGGCGTATAAATCTCTCACTGTTAATAGTTTTCTAATTCTTAAAAAAAAATAAAGAAGTTTGGAGTTGTTCTTTTCTGTTTCGCATTATCTGACAAAATAAAAATACACAAGATTTATTTAAATCTCGATAATGCTCCAAAATCGTTTTTTTTTAATAAATTGAAAAGGGTTTAGACATTGAACATGTTACGAATGGGCATGCACTTAAGACTTTACTCACAGAAACTTAAAAAAAAAAACTTGGGATTAGTTGTAGCACGGGGTCAACTGTACCGTGTTATGTTCTGTTATTTACCACAATGTTATGTTACTTACATAGTCCAATGTTGTGTTAATAGGCTGGGTTAAGTTAGGTTTTTATGTAAATTATTGACTGTTATGATGACTGAAAAGTGGGTGGCTAAGTTTGACTTTGTTGGTCTTAGAAAGACCAAACGCGCCAGAGTCCCTTCCAGTGGTTGAACTGGAAAAAAACTCGCCAAACCGACCAATCGACGATAGAGCATAATTCTCCATACAGGGCGGGAAAAATATATCCCATCTACATGATGTTTGAAAGGAAGTTGCAAGGTTATAAAATGAAAGTATTCAGGTAAAACTTTGGACTGACCGTAAAAAGGTATATTTTGATAAATTTCAAAGAGATATACAAAAAGGTGAAAACTTACCCCCATCGACCAGAACGTAGAATCTATCTACCCTGTCTTAAATAATATGTACGTATATAGTTATGAGGAACGAACGCTGAGTGCCGCGAATGGCGGACTAGATGAATCAGCCAAGTAGCTAGAGGACGATGGCTTCAGATGTGACTGGTATCGGCCCAGTGAGTACCAGCTAGGTTGAGGAGTAGACGACAGCTTCAAAATGTGACTGGTATCGGCCCAGTGAGTACCAGCTAGGTTGAGGAGTAGACGACAGCTTCAAAATGTGACTGGTATCGGCCCAGTGAGTACCAGCCAGGATGAGGAGTAGACGACGGCATCAGGATGTGGCTGGCCAACGGCCCAGCGAGGTCCAGCCATGTGCCGGTCCAGCCATCAGCCATGAGGCGAGGTAGGACTTAAAAATGCTCCGAATCAAAATGCTCACGGCGAAAACAGTCTATCGGCAGAAATAACCACCGATCACTTGGATAAACTCTGATTACCTCCACGGCCGAACATGGCAAAATACGTTTTCACTATGCACGCCACCCGTGGCGAATTCCACTCGCGGGAAATATTATTAAACTTCTAAACTTGAAGCACAAACCGAACATTTCGGTAATAATCACAAATCCATGCAATATCTTTCGATCAGATCCTCAGACCTCCAGAATTAATAATTGACCCCCGACCGGACGCGCACATTCCTCTCTCTGTCCGGCCGGGAAGTGACGCCATCTTCAATTTTAGTCACTTCCTGTTATTGCCAGAGCAGAGCATAAACAATAGACAAGACAAATCACAGATTTGCCAGGTTCTTACTTACTGTCAAGTAAGAAAAATAATCCTATGTTATTTACATAACAACCGGTACAATCATACCCCCCGAACGGTCATTTCAAATTTAAAGGCAAAATTTTCTTTATTCTCTACTCACGAACGCTCCGAAACCCATCCTAAAGTAAATTCAATTGTCCGAAGAAATGTATGGATAGTTAAACAGATACAAACCGATCACTGTAATTGTAATATAATGCTATTATATTACAATTACACCGATCACTGTAATTGTAATATAATGCAATCGAATAAAGTGGCAACTTGTCAAGGCCATCGCCTGACGACAAATGATAAACGTACCTACTAGGCCTTAGACACAATAATTATAAATTAGTACGCTATAATCTTCCTCGGGAGTCGGTTCAATTGGGGGACTACCGCGGAATATCATTTATTTGTATGGGATCTGTCACCATGACAGATGACAGCGTTTTTCTTACCTTACTTCTTAGCAGGAGAGGGGGTCGTATAATTTTTAATTATTGCCTAGCTAGCAGATCCCGTGCATATGGTTGCCACGCCCACACTTATAGCACGTCATCTTTTTCTGTCTTTCGGTCTGTATGGATTGTATAGCGCGCAATTTGGGGTTTATATAAAACGATTTGAACTTATAGCGTAAGTGAGTTATTCGTCTTGGTACTACTAACCCGTTGTATAATTGCTCATGATCTCCTTGGTCTCCGGAATCCTTTTCTTTGTTTTTATATATTAATATATTCTCTTCGGGTTAATGCAATTACCCAACTGAAACAAATCTTTGCTTTATTCATATTCTAAGATAAGTACCCAATGTCATCGAAATATATCCGTAAATTTCAATAGGAAACAAGATGAATGTGCCGAAATTTTTTTATTTTTGCCGTAACGTCTAGAGATGGGATGCTCAGCTTTGTTATTGTTACATTTGTCTCAAAATTAACACTGGAAAAAAAATTATTCCGATTTATGTAATAAAATAATGAAGGATGAGAAAATTTGGATACGACTTCTGATATAATGGTAACAGCGCATATTTTGATAGTTTTCGTAAAAATATAAATATACAGACATTATGGGCCAGTTGCTTCTCTGAATTTTAATAATAACAAAACTTAAATAGAACTCTCACAGAAATTTTAAATTTGGTAATTTGTTCAAATTCTGTGAACTGACCCTGCTTAGAATTCAAATCATGAAATGGAAAATAATACAGAACATAAAAGAAAAACAATGTAAAGATTTTTTAATTATTATTTTGAATAAAAAACTAATGTTTATGAGACAAGGTTTTTTATGCACAACACAAAGTGTAGTTTATCATTAAAATCATAATATTTGATAGGTGAAAATATATCACCAATAAATGAAGACATAATATGTCTCGACGTCATAAAGTAGGAGATTTAGCATTATCAATGCCTTTCCTACAAAAATAAGGTTGATAGTTTTCTAATGAAAACTCTATTGAGCAATAATTGTAAAAAAATGTAATAAGCAATAATTATGAAAAAAAACAGTAGAAATGGAATAAGACGACGTAGCGCAATTGGTGGAGCACCTGACCGGCTGTCAGAAGGCTGCGGGTTCAATTCCCGTCGGAGGCATGTATTTTTATCGGAAAATTATTTCAATTAATGTATGTATTTCAGTCTAATCATTATTTCTTAAAAATATGTTTTTTAATTAAATTATTTAAAACAAATCAAGGTATGGATAAATGGATCTTGCAAATGTAAAAAAAAAACATGAATGGCCATTTGATGACTTTCTGCGAAATAACTGATTTTTACATATTTTTCTAAGACTAAGTAGTTAGTGTTATTTTATTGTTTGTTTTTGGGGTGTTATGCCGTGTTGCGCTAACTCCTTCTTTAGCCGACGTTTCGGACAGCGTTGCAGTGTCCATCATCAGGGCAGATCTGATATGATGGACACTGCAACGCTGTCCGAAACGTCGGCTAAAGAAGGAGTTAGCGCAACACGGCATAACACCCCGAAAACAAACAATAAAAATGCTTTTGGCCGTGAGAATCTAAAAACTTACCTAAGTAGTTAGTGGTTTATAGGTATGGGTGTTAACTCACTCTACATAGTCCATGTGAAAGGTAGACGCCTTATATATCTTCAGATCCTTCAAATAGAAAGACAATCCAGAAATAGGATTCTGTGCATCTGCGAGTATCAGTCTGTTCCACTTAAAGGGTTCCAGAGCTGCTATATTAAAATCTGAATTACCTGGAAAACAGACAGTTTATATTTTATGGACAAAATATAAATACAAAAATAAAAATGCATAATAAGTATGGTGCAAGCGGAAACTTAATCGTTTAAAATAAAATAAATTGTTTCTGAATTCAAACGGTTAGGAAAAAACTGTTACACATTATTATTTGCCTTCAGTTGAGTCTCTTGCTACAAAATAATTTCAAAACATCCGACAAAATGAAAACATTGGGTAGGGGCAACAAAGTTTTTTGTTTTCAAAACAAAAAAAATTGTGGCCCTTACCCCAATATTGTTTTCTTCTTTTTTGTAAATGTTTTGAAAACATTTTGCCGTAGGATACGCGCCTTAATACAGACTTACCCTTAGCCAACATCGGCCTCAAGTCGTTTATTTTTCCTCTGAAGCATTCGTTGTAGTTCGGATGGCTCCTTTCGCATACCGTGGTTAGCTCCGCTAAAAAGTAGTAATATAAACGACCTTTGAATTAAAATAAACCATTACACATTTTTAAATACAAACGGTGATATATTATTATTATAGTCTTTGCCTGTTGTATGGTGGCCTTTTATATTTGACCCTTCAGGTCTTGCCTGTAATATTGTGGCCTTTTAATATTTAACCCTTCAGGTCTCTGACCATCTTGACCCTTATATTTCTTAAAGAAGTTGTCAGAAAGTTGGAGAATTTGTGTATATTTCCGCTCCCCAATAAAAGGCAAATAAATAGGATATTTCTGAATGTGTCCGAAAACCAAAAACTGTTTATGAAAGGTGATGAAATTCACTTTCAGGTTGTATTATTAAAATAACATTTAACGAATTTTCAATGCTAACTTTCCATTAGTTCCATTCCATGATCATATTTACCTATTCGTTTTTACGCCATTTTTAGGGACTTTTACACACGAATGATTTATAAAATGATGTACAATTATATTTCATAATATAATTTTTATTCTTACTGAAGTGCCCTGGCTACAATATTTTATGTTTATAAAGTGATAAATTGAAGATGTTCGCTGAAGAATCTGATAGTATTAATACGCCAACGTCTGGACGGTTTCGGCCCTCTGATTGGTCGAATTCAAATCTTATGTTTCGGGTAAATTCCGCACAGCGTTGAAAATGTCAATCCTTCCTTTACCGGCCGCTGAAGTAGTTTCCCTATTTCCCGACAGAGTGCACCTGCGGCAGCATAATGGCGAATAATTTCATTTGAAATTATCCATAACAAATACGTACAATTTCATGCATTAAAACTACCATTTTTATACGCATTTAAAAAGAAAACAAACATTTGATTCAACTTAATGACAATAAACAACAACTCTTTGCATTTACGTTTTATAAAAATATTGATATTTAATATGATTTACGTTGTTAATAATTTTGCACCATTTTGACAGAACACCGATATGAAGTTAGCGCATAATACGCGTTTGTTTAAAGGAAGTGTAGGCACTGCCAACCCAATAAAAAAACATGAAACACAATCGGAAGCTAGAAACGCTTCGTTAATTGTAAAATTACCCAACAAACCACTAATATGACATGTACTTATATGTATTATAAAATGTACACGTAGTTATGACATGTTCTTATAATGTATAATAAAATGATAGGTTAGGATGGGTTATTATAGGTTAACTGTTGTTAGTATCACGTAAACTGGGCGAAGCCCAAGTAAGTGCCGCCCGCATTATTACCATTACATTTCCATTTGGTATTTTGTTTTTAGTTTTGAGATAAACGCAAATAAAGATTGGAATGCTCATATGCCCAACTGTATCTCTTAAATGGCTGTGTGTACGAGATAAAGCTTAGTGTCACTAATAAATATGATTATGGCATTGCCATATGATAGACAAAAACTTGCACTCACCGCTCTGTTTAGCCAACATACACAAACTTTTTTAAAATTATTATTAAGAGTGTACTCACTTATAGATTGGGAATAAACATAACTAATCACCGTTAAACCAAACACAATAATTACATATTTTGTTTGCATTTTGAGGAAGTCTGTTTTAAAAACTGTAACCAATAATTATTATTATGAACATCGATATCATCCAGCGTCCACAGTGTTAAATGATAAACTGAACATTAAATGAATATGTCTCGTTTTCTTAAGTCTATTTTATAAGAGAGATATCAAGGCGAAAGTGCATCAGTGATAAGTCACAACGCAGACAAATAATAACATCCTAGCAAATAATATGATGATTATGAGGAAGAAAAGAAAAAAAATTACCAAAAAATAAAAGAAGTACAAAATGAAAACAAAATTTCAAAACAAATGGTCAGCAAAATTCAACAAAATGCTCTTGAGACGTCTATAGAAATCCAAGGACTGGAATTAAAAGAAAATGAAAATCCTAACATACTGGTGGAACTCATACTGAAGAAACCAGAGTGCGATGATTTACTTCTGCACAACAACATTGAAAACTGATACTCAACAAAAAAATCAATCACATTGAAATTAAGAACAAAAAAAGCTAAAATTTGAATACTTTCCCAAAAAAAGAAAGTTGGAGTTTTACTGCAAAGGATATGAAATACTCTTCTTCTGAAACAAAGATTTACATAAACGAGAAGCTTACGCCCGCCAACAACCAACTTCTTCAACTAGCAAGATCTACAAAATCTATGGGTGACAAATTTGTTTGGACAAAAAACGGAAACGTCTTACTACGAAAAAAACAGGATTCACCAATAATCTACGTGAAGGACGCGAATGATATTCCACTACAATAATTCGGACCCCATATAAAAAAAGAAAAAAAAAAATAAAAACTTCACATAAAATGGCTTGCGCAGACAATATTGTTCCTAAAACCCAAGAATGCGATAATTTCATTGAAATAAATGCAATTTTTGAAGATACTAACTTCAACATGCTGAACAAGAATATAAGAAGTATCCGGAAACACTATGACAAATTCTGTATCCATTTCAATTTTCTATCTTTCCAGCTAGATATAATAATACTCACTGAAACCCAAATGCAAGAATGTGTCCCTTTCAGCTTACCTAACTTTAATACCTTGTCAATACCCTCTAGACATACCTCGCATGATAGCCTTACTTTATTTTATAATACTCTATCTTTATCCAACATAAATGTAAATATACTAAAATTCCATTACTCTAATGCTGTCCATGTTACTTTTGCTTTAAGGGGAAAAAATATACAGTATTGGCTATATATCGATCTCCCTCTTTATCCACAAATCTATTCATTCTTGAAATTGAATATTTCATAAATGAGTTAATGTGAACCAATTCGATTTTTCCTTCATTGTAGGAGATATCAATATAAACATACAAAACGCAATATTAAATCCAACTGCAAATGAATACTTGAACTTACTGTATACCAAAGGTTATCTATCTTACGTGAATAGTACCACTAGGCCTAATCATATAAATGATTCATGTTTAGATCACATATTCCTCAAATCAAATAAAAGTTACCCACATAGATCTGCTACCTTCGAAATTGACATAACAGACCACTATCCGACCTTCTATGGTCATTGTACTGAAAAATCACATAGCTACACAGATCACATTAAACGTCAGCAAATAAAAAAAAAAAAAATTACCTATCTCTAGACATCTCACTTACAGCCGAAACATGGGTCTCAGTGCTTTCTAATGATGACACAAATACATCTCTAAATAATTTTTATGATATAATCCAAAATCATATTGAAAAATTTTATGAACCATTAGCAGCACCAAAAAGTAAACACAGACACATAAAACCATGGATTACACGTGGACTAATAATCTCAATTCAGCATAGAAATAAACTGTTCAAATCTAATAAAACTCAAGAAAATCTTTGCTTATCCACCAATGAAGCACAAAATTACAACAAACGTAACCATTATATTATATATAGAAATTATCTAAAAATCTCTTATAAAAAAGTGCAAACACCGGTATTACTCTGAACAACTACAAAAAGCACATAATGACTCACGAAAAACATGGAACATGATAAATGAGATCTCAAACAGGAATCAAAAAGAACACAAAATTCCTCAAAAAAATTTAACTGAAAATAATATAATCTTTGATAATCCTAAAGATATTGCAACCAATTTCAACCACTTTTTAACAAACATCACCTCTACCCTAATTGACAATAATCCTTCTCTTAGCTTGCACTCTCAGCATGTACCCCCAGACTTTCTGAAGACTGAAAATTCTACCTTCGAACTATCCGAATTTCCCGAAATAACTGAATTTGAAATCGCAAACCACTTTGACAATCTAAACGCTAGGTCTGCAAATGGCCCAGACAACTTAAGTAACACTACAATTAAATCTATAAAAAACATATAATCAAACCATTACACCACATATTTAACGCATGCATCAGAGATAGTATTTTTCCGAATAAATTAAAACTAGCTAACATCATCCCAATACACAAATCAGGACTTAGATGTAAAACAGACAACTACAGACCAATCACATTAACTTCTCAACTGTCTAAGATATTAGAAAAATGCATTAAAAAACGTATCGTCGATTTTCTGGAATCAAACTCACTCCCTTCACCTAACCAATATGGCTTTAGAACTAAACTAGGTACTGATGATGCTATATTTAATTTAACCAAAAACATTTATTCTAACCTGCACTCAAACATTAAAACATTAACCATTTTTTTAGATTTAAAGAAAGCCTTTGACACAGTCAACCATAGAACTCTCTTAAAGAAAATATCCAACATTGGAATTAAACATAAATGTCTCATGCTGTTACAAAATTATATATTGAATCGCCAACAATGCACAAAAATTGGAATATATTTCAGCAATTTTGATTTAGTAAAACATGGTGTACCACAAGGAACTGTATTGGGGCCGCTACTCTTTCTAATATCTATAAATGACTTATGTTATATTAAAATACTTGGTAAAATTTTCTCATTTGCTGACGATACTGCAATAACAGTCCGAGGAAAATCATGGGAAAATACTACTAATAAAGCTAACAAATGTATTACTATTGTCAAAGAGTGGCTAGATAGAAACCTACTTACCCTAAATCATGATAAAACTATTTGTATTCCTTTCTTTAACACACAGAAGTCGGCTCCTAAAACCAATCTTAATTTGAAGTTTCATAACGTAAATTGTAACCCAAACACATTATGTAACTGTGAGGAGATGAAATCTGTAAAACTTATTAAGTATTAAGGTGTAATTATAGATTGTCAACTTAAATGGACCAGCCATATTGAAAAAACTGTTAACAAATTGAGATACCTAAAACATATTTTTAAAAGAATGAGTAATGTAGTAAATATAAAAAACCATGAAACTAGTTTATGACTCACTAGTTCATTCGTCTCTTTCCTATGGACTAATTGGCTGGGGCGGAACTTTCAACAATCATGTAAAACCACTAGAAATTGCCAAAAAATCAATTATTAAGATAATGTACCAAAAAACTCAATCCTATCCCTCTAAACAATTGTTCCAAGAAATTTTGGACCTTAAGCAGACCTATAGTGCTCAATGTCTTAAATTTATTTATACGCGACCAAACAACTTTATTAAAAATTCAAATCGTGCCAGCCAACGACATGGCGCTTGTGAATATGCTGTGCCTCACTGCAAAACCAGGTTGGCCCAAAGGCATATTAGTTTTATTGCTCCAAAAATGTATAATTCTTTATGTACAACCTTTAAAAGGGACAAGTGTGTAAACCTTCAATCTTTTATAAAGTACATCAAATCTTGGCTAAAAAACACTGAACTAAATAGATATTTTTTTCTTACAAGTTTTAGCAATGCTATCTGTAACATTTATATCGATGTAGGGATTATTTTTTATTATTTCACATACATACAAAACAGCGGATATATTTTATTGTTTGTAATGCTTTGTCTGCTAATTTACTTTTAAGATGTCTTCTTTAAAAACTAGTATTTACCTTATTTTTTGTGTTATTTTAAAACTTTTACATATTTCATGATTTAGTTTCTTGTATTGCATCTCTACAGTAACTCTTTTAAAATAACTTAAATTTATATTTGATATTGGATCTCCACTTAAACCATGGAAATAAGATAAAAATATATTATAAATATAAAATACTTATATTACCCACACACAGGCTTTGCCTTCGTGGGATTTTTTTTTAATTATGTACATTTATTTCAATATTTTTTTACATTTTTCAATATTTTATGTAACTATCCATGTATGTATAAAAAAAAATTCAATAATAAATAAAAAAAATAAATAAAAAATAAATACAAAAAATAACATCCTAGCTGAACTTTTGTTCAGGCCGACGACTTAAGCCTTATCGCCATCTCAAATCACAAAAACTAAAACATCACTTTTCAACACAATAACATAATAAAATATACGATTTACACAGCGTAAAGAAAGAAGAGAGAAATTGTGTTCGGTCGCGTCAGCACTCCGGTACACGCGTTCAATTTTTAATTTTGCGACCTTTTTTTATAAATTTGCCTGAACATTTGACAAAACCTCAGTCGAACATTGCGTAGGTAGAATCTATAAAAATAAGTAACACCCGGCGTTGCAATGACAAAAAATAACATCCTAGCAAAGACCTCTAAAATTCTCATAAACGCCCAAATATTCGAAAATCTCCCATGATTTTACCACATAAAGCACCATAAAAGCCATTATATGTAGTGGTGTCACTTTCCTTCCGAGAATATTGTTATAAGGGAAAAGCTTTCACCTACAAATTGTGTAATAGAAAATATGCTGATAAGAAAATTGTAAGGAGATTGTTTTATTTATTTTTTATTAATAGACTAATGTTTATAATACAAGGTTTTTATGCATAGAACAAAGGATAATAAATTATTATAAGCAATATTTAGTCGCCTATAATATCAATACAAATTGAAAATATCTCCCGAGTAAAAATAAATTGAATTGAAACCGCACCTTCTGATTTCTGGTCAGAAGGGAAGGTGAGTTTGTACAGGTATTTTCACGATTTACAGGTGGAAAAATTATAATAAGCAGTAATTGTCGATTGAAGTAATAGTACATATTGAATTATTTGGCGGGTTGGAAATAAGCCGACGTGGCTCAGTGGTTCAGAACGTCTGACCGGACATCAGAAGGCATGTTTTCAGAAAATTTTGGTTCTTATCAGCATTAGTAAAAGTCAAGGTTATGCTTTATTTTTAATGTATTTACATGCGTTTGTTAAAAAATATAAAAAATCGTGTTATATTTTACTAAACTTAATTAAAAAATATCTGTATTAATCATAAGTAAAATATTAACACACCAATATTAATTTAACATTGAAAGTTTTTACATGATGTCATTTGAATATGAAAGTGGTTGGCGGGCGGGTGGCACTTAATATTACCAACGATTCTGTCTTCACTACTGATAGGACATAACATTATGCAGTATTACTGAGATTTATGAGCTTTAGACCAAGGCTGCCCAACCTTTTTAACAGTTGGGCCAAATTGACGATTTTGAATCACTGGCGGGCCACTGAATACCTGACGGTTCCTATTTCCATGGGGGGGGGGTTGTTAGAGAATTTCTATAAAACGTAATCCCCCACAAAATATTTTAAATCCATGGGGGGGGGGGGGGTTGTTACGGAACTTCGCTGAGAAAAGGGGGGGGGGGGTGGCTCGGACGCAAAAAATATTATATCAAAAACCGGTGTATTTTTGTTTAAAAAGTAAGTTCAACAGGTTGGATTTTTTCGTCGCTGATTCTCGTTCTGAGTAGCCTAAATAGCGATAAATCGCCTTCGTTGGCAACACTGGTGACCGCGCGCAAGCTGCAATGTTTGTTTTACCGCGGGCCCGCGACATTTTTTCAAATTGGCGGATTGGCGGGTTTTTTGAAAATGGTTCACGCGGGCCACTTATAATCCGTTCGCGGGCCACATTGTGGCCCGCGGGCCTGAGGTTGAGCAGCCTTGCTTTAGACTAAAGAAAATAGCACACTGCTATAGGTAGGTATGACTGACTGATAATTGATTTACAGTGGAAATAGCTCGTCGTAGGACCATACTTCCAAGACCCTGTTGATGCCAGTTCTGAGGATCTTGGCCAATTGCTGCTCCAGTCGAAGGTTGATCTGTCTGCCCATATTTTTGAAGTCAGCATTCACCCTCTTTTCAATCTGTTTAACTGTAATAAATTGACAACCAAAAATAATTAATTTGAATTAAATACACGTTTTAAAATATAAAACATGATGTATCAGGGTAACTAGCGATCCATTATCTATGGTCAGTTAGCAATATTTTCGAGCACAGTCGAATGTGAATGGTAGATGAAGTCAAGGACGCTTGAGAGAAACATGGCACATGGCATGATCAAGTAAACTAAACACTTGAGTTGAACTTGACAAAATTCGCGTTCTTTGACGAATGACGAATTTCGCTTCTATGTGAAGTAACTAGTTACCTAATAAAGACTGGTTGGGGTATTTGGGGCGGAGCGTCAGATGGAAGCGATCAGAGTCGACCTTGATGTTCATACTGCTGAGGCGGGTGATGATGTACCCGGGTTCGATCTCCAACTTTGTGGTCAGCGATCTGCATTCTGCCTTGACTCCGTCTGAACGAACAAAACACAATCACAGAAAAATGTATATATATATATATATATATATTATTTTACGTTAGAAAAAGTAAAGAAAAAAAAGGAGAAGAGAAAAATAAATTAAACCTCTCACCTCACTAGGAGAACCTGTGTTTTAAATAAATTATTTGGGATTCGAATGAAGATTTAAAAAAATATATTATAAAATTTCTCTAGTATTTTATATTACAAATATCGATTTCGTATAATAAATTTTAAAACCCGCCAAAACGATCAAAATCCCACTGGGTACGCGTGACGTCATACGAACCTCAGTTTTATAAGGTCAATCCCACTCGGTATGAAAGCGACAACTCCCAATTTTATTTTTAATTTATTTTTTTTACAATATTTATTCAGAAAAGTAATTTTAAATCATCTAAAATCAAAAAAATTACAATCTTTTTAAGGATCTTATAATGTTATGATTATATTTAATAAGATTGCAAAAAAATCATTAATTTTAAAAATAATTTGTATACCGCAATGGCGACCCGTGTGCGAGTCAACGCAGCACAACTTAGCACGAAATTGTACGCATTCTATGAATGCACGCGGCGAATCAGCGAAATTGCGGTGTAAGTTAAATTATAAAAATGTGTAAAGAAAAAAATAACACAGAATATCAAGAATTTTACAAACTCATGAGAAATGGAAATCAATTTATTACGCCAATCTTTAAAACAACTCAAATGCAAAACCATTATATTTACCAAGCCATAAAAAACTACAATAATCTCCCTTCCGAATTGCGCTGTATTATGAACCTACAAGAACAAATAAATAAAATCAAACTTTTTTTCCAAAAAAACTTATATTAAACAAAAATAAAAAATAAATATATATATATTATTATTATAATATATATTATTATATTATTATTATTATATCTCATTATGAATTATGAATCTAAGTAAGAATCGTGGCTCCCTTAAGTTCTGTCAGAACCCATCTTAAATCTCTTATTGTTAATAGTTTTGTAATTCTTAAATAAAATTAAAGAAGTTTGGAGTTGTTCTTTTCTGTTTCGCATCATCTGACAAAATAAAAATACAAAAGATTTATTAAAATCTCGATAATGCTTCAAATACTTTTGTTTTTTTAAAATGAATAGGGTTTGGACATTGAACGTGATAAAAATGGGCATGTACTTAAGACATTACTCACAGAAACCAAAAAAATCCTCGGGGTTAGTTGTAGCACGGGGTCAATTGTACCGGTTCAATCATTCCTCTATAAATCGGTACAACTACCCCCCAAATGGTCATTTCAAATTAAAAGGCATTTTTTTTATTCTCTGCTCACGAACGCTCCTAAACCCATCCTTAATTAAATTCAGTTGTCCGAAGAAATGTGTGGATAGTAAAACATATACAAATATATCACTGTAGTTGTAATATTATGCTACGAATGCAATCGAAAAAAGTTACTTTTTTGTTCAAAAATTCATTCCTCCAATTGCAAACGTCCGGCTTCCACTATGCCTCACGGTCTAGTGCTGGCGACTTGTCCGCATGTGTCAGGGCGTATTAACGTACTTACCAGGCCTTTGACACATTCAGAGATGTGCAAAATGGGTACCCAAAACCATTTGAAATGCAAAATGGAAATGGGTCAAAACTTTTCCATTTGAAAATGCAAAATGGTTTTTAGAAAAGCATTTCAAATGCAAAATGCAAAATACCCATTTTCAAACTGCATTGAAAATGCAAAATGGTTTCTGAGGTCAAACAATTAAAATAATTATAGAATTTTTAAACAATTTTGTCATTTAATAATGGACATCAATGTAGAACAAACATATTACATGATGGTAAATCCAAAAACACCACGACTACAGATTATGAAACCACAAAAAATTTGCGCGGGACTTAATGTTGCCAACGTAAAAACATAGAAACTGCTATCTAACATTTAATATTACAGCGTCATGGCCATGTTCAGTATTTAAATCAGTATTTTTGTAATGGTATCACTCAATTGCCAGGGCTCCTACCAGGGAGCAACTTGACAAATGTAAATTATCTCTCATGGCGAGGTTGAGGACCGACTGATATTTGGGGCTTATGAAAAAAAGATGAGTGGAGAAAGTAGGAAGAATGTTGCAAAAAAGCATTTAAAATGGAAAATGCATTGAGAAAAGCATTTGAAATGGAAAATGCAAAATGGTTTTTAGAAAAGCATTTAAAATGCAAAATGGAAAATACCCATTTTGCATTTTGGATTAACATTTGAAATGGATTTATTTGAAATAAAGCACATCTCTGGACACATTAAATATAAATTGGGCGTGTCATGTACATACTCGTATTATATCTTGGGCTGACACACTACGCTACAATCTTACTAGAGGGTTTGTTCAATTGGGGGACTACCGCGGAATATCATTTATTTTTATGGGATCTGTCATCTTGACAGATGACAACCGCGTAATTACGGGGCTCCGTAAATTTTTCTTACCTACGGCAGGAGAGGGGGTCGTATAATTTTCAATTATAGCCTGGCTAGCAGATCACAGCGCATATGGTTGCCACGCCCACAATTATACCACATTTTTTTAGGCGTGCAGGTCTGTATGGGATTGTATGGCGAGCAATTTGGAGTTATGTAAAACGCTTCGAACTTATAGCGTAAGTGGGTTATTCGTCTTGGCACTACTGACCCGTGGTACAATTGCTCCTGGTATCCTAGGTCTCCGGAAACATTTTGTTTGATTTTATGTATTGGTGTATTTTCTTCGGGTTAATTCAATTACCCAACTGAAATAAATCATTGTTTCATTCAAATTCTAAGATACGTACCCAATTTAATCGAAATATATCCGTAAATTTCAACAGGAAGCAAGATGAATGTGCCGAAAATTTTAAATTTTGCCGTAACGTCCAGAGATGGGATGCTCAGCTTTGCTGTTGTTATCCCAGTCTCAAAATTAACACTGGAAAAAATATATTCCGCTTTATGTAATAAAATAATGAAGGATGAGAAAATTTGGATACGAATTCTTATATTATAATAACATTGCTTATTTTGATAGTTTTCCTAAAAAATTATTGAACTTAGTTATTTCACAGAATTTTAACAATTCTTCAAAAATGTTTATTTATTTATTAACAATATAATATTTTTTACACAAATAATAAATAGAGATGGCAGTGAAAGGAGAGCGTATAGAAATGATGAGAAATGACAATATACATAATATAATGTAAAAGTACAGAAAGAAGACAATCTTAATTTTAATATTTTGTGAAAGTCATTCATATTCTGTTATTATCATCATTATGGGCCAGTTGCTTCACAGAATTGAAATAATAACAGACCCTGAAAAATCTTTCACAGAACTTGAAAATTAATAAAAATTCAAATCATGAAATGGATAGACACACAGAACATGAAAGAGAAACAGTTAAAAGAAATAATAACAGAACTTGAAGAGAACTTGGAAATTATGTTTGAAATTTGATGACTTGTTCAAATTCTCTGAAACAACTCTCCTTAGGAATCTAATCGTAAAGTTTTTTTATGCACAGCACAAAGTATAGTTTATTATTAAAAATACGAGTAATAATTTTTGATAAGTGAAAATATTTCACCATTTAATGAAGACATAATATGTATCAATTTCAATTTCCGTCGGCGGCATGTATTTTTCTCGGAATTTAAAAAAAAATTATATAGGTATTTCAATTTAATAATTATTGCTTAAAAATAATATGTTTTTTAATTAAACTTTAAAAAAAACAACCCAGAATCGGCATTTACCGTGACCTTTAAAATGTAAAAAAAAAACAAAATTCCGCTGAATGGCCATTTGAAATAATTTGCGAAATAACTGAGCCTAAGTTAGTGGATTTTTATTTTTATGGTTCCGATTTTGTTGTCCGGGTTAAATCTTCCCCATAGGAAAAACTAAACCCGTCCACACATATTTCCACAAATGATTATCTAGTCAATTATAATCATGTAAGTGCATTATATAAGCAAAATAAATACAAAACAATACAAGAACAACACGTCAACTCACCAGAGATCAAATGGGAAAATAATTCGCCGACTCCAGATATTTTCATATCAGAGGGTTCGGCTCAGTAGAACTTCTAATAGGGCCTATAAATCCTACTGATCCCTCAACATAAATATTTAAAAATCTTTTGTTATCCTACATGTATTCAAAATGACCGACTTTTGCATCTTTATATATAAATTTTTTGATAGATCTAATACGCCTAAATTTTTAATAAGAGAGCTAGGTATAATGCCAGTAGCCGAAATAACGAATGGTAATATTTTTATAGTCTGAGAATGCCAAATTCTTTTTATTTAATTTCCTAAATCTGTGTATTTTCTTATTTTTTCACTAATAGATTTTTGAATATTACAGGAATTTGGAATAGCGACATCAATGATATAAGTTATTTTTTAAATTTTGTCATGTAAAACTATATCGGGTCTATTATGACTAATCGCTCGGTCTGTTAGTATAGTTTTATCATAATATATTTTATAAAATTCGTTTTCTAAAAATGAATTTTGTTCGTTATTTTTATATTTTAATTTTTATTATTTAATAAATGTTTACAAGTTACATTTTTTTAACTACCATACTAGGCTAATGCCCGTGTTGTGGTAAAATATTAATATAGGTATGGGTGTTAACTCACTCTATAAAGTCCATGTGAAAGGTGGACGCCTTATATATCTTCAGATCCTTCAAATAGAAAGACAATCCAGCAATAGGATTCTGTGCATCTGCGAGTATCAGTCTGTTCCACTCAAAGGGTTCCAGAGCTGCTATATTAAAATCTGGTTTACCTGGAAAACAGAGAGTTTATATTTAACAAACAAAAGATAAATACGAAAATAAAAATGCTTTCGTACATGGTGTCCGGATAGTAGTAGAACAAACGGGAAACTGAGCGTTTAAAATAAAATACATTGTTTCTGAATTCAAAAGGTTAGGAAAAAACTGTTTCACATTATTATTTACCTTTAGACGAGTCTTTTGCTACAAAATATTTTTAAAAGTTCCGAAAAAAAAATACGTTGGGTAGGGGCAATAAGGTTTTTTGTTTTCTATCGGCACTGAAAACAAAAAACAATGTGGCCCTACCCAATTTTTTAAATTTTTTTACTGTGGATGTTTTGAAAAAATTTTGCCGTAGGATACGCGCCTCAAGTCAGACTTACCCCTAGCCAACATCGGCCTCAAGTCGTTTATTTTTCCTCTGAAGCATTCGTTGTAGTTCGGATTGCTCCTTTCACATACCGTGGTTAGCTCCGCTAAAAAGTAATAATAAAAACGACCTTTAAATTAAGATACATAAATCATTATATAAATACATTTTTGAATACCTACGGTGATACTCGTATATTACTATTATTGTCTTTGCCTGTTATAAAAACCTTTTTGTCGTTTCTCAATAAAATGCAAATAAAAGGATATTTCTGAATGTATCCGAAAACCAAAAACTGTGTTTGAAAGGTGATAAAATTCAATTTCAAATTGTAATAATAAAAATAAAATTTAACGAATTATTCAAATATTTAATTTAACTTAATTTTTTTTAAAGTTGTTCGCCTTTTGTACATTGCGTTTTTTAAATGTCCCACGACTTTTTTTTGGTTTTGTCATCAAATTTATTAAAATACTTGATTTAGTCAGTTAAATACAACTATTGAGCGGGTATATATTTAAATGAATTATTTAGATATAAAAGTAGTATGTTTTTACCATGTACCATTTTTTCATTCAATTAAACAAAGTCTGATTTTGTATTTAATTTTAGGTAAGCAAGTTCAATTTTATGGGGTCACACGAGACGAAACGCCGCTTCCGGCTGCTTCGTTCCTTTGCAATAATTCGTGGCTCGGCTCTCGGCTATACCCAGCATTAAATATATATATTTATTTATTTAATCAATATTTACACAATTATTTCATTTAACTATCACACTAGGCTATAATGCCCGTGTTGTATATTATATTTGTACACAATTTACAATTTTTACATATATTTGGACCAACATTGAAAAAATTCAAGTTTAACAATTCTTGTAAAGACACCGTTAGTTCCATTCCGTGACCATATTTACCTATTCGTTTTTTCGGCATTTTTATGGACTTTTACACACGAATGGTTTATAAAATGATGTAATTTTATTTCTATTAAATAGATTTTTTTTTTATTTTTATCCTCACTGAAGTGCTTAGCTTCAATCTTTTATGTTAATAAAGTGATAAATTGAAGAAGTCCGCTGAAGAATCCACATTATTCCCATTCATGCATTCGTATTTTGTGCAAAGAGTTGAGGATCACAGGGGCCTATTTGCAAAAAAATAAGTTTTGAGATAAACGAAAATAAAGATTGAAATGCTCATATGCCCAACTGTATATATTAAATAGCTGTGTGCACGAGATAGAGCTTCGTGTCACTTGTAAACAACATTACCAGATTTTTTTGGAATTAGGTTTCTGTGATCCTAAGTCACCGTATTATGGTAATTAGTCCCAGAATTTCTGTACTGAAAATAAAAACCCTGGCTTCTAGTAATATGTTATTGGTGAAAACTTATAAATAAAACGTTAAAATAACGGAATTGAAATTATAAAAATAATACCGGAAAACATAAATTGTAACAAAATAATGTACCAAATAAAAAAAATAAAAACATTTACAGATTTTGGCCAAAATATCCAATTAACAAAATCTAGGTAACATATCTATGAAGGGTGAATGGGTTTGCTGCTTTGATGCACCACCGAGTAGCTGGAACGAGTCAGCGCTACCGGATAATCGGAAAAAAAAACTCTTGTCCAGGCTGTCGACCAGTTGCAGGGCGCTCCCCTACACCATACTTGTAGAAGTACCCTCAAACCACCGTAGTACAGTGTTAAACAATGCATAAGACAGACAGAAAATTGCACCCACCGCTCTGTTCAGCTAACATATACACACTTTTTTTAATTATTATTATTATTAAGAGTGTACTCACATATAGATTGAGAATAAACAGAACTAATCACCGTTATACCAAACACAATAAAGAAATATTTTTTTTGCATTTTGAAGTCTATTTTTAAACGTTTAACCATCGACCTCAGTGTTGATTGATAAAATGTACATTAAATTAAAATATCTTGTTTTCATAAGTCTAACTTTCCAAGAGAGATAACAAGGCGGAAGTTCAAGTGATATAAAAATAAGTCACATTCGGCGTTGCAATTACAAAAAATAACATCCTAGCAAAGTCCTCAAAAATTTTCATGAATGTCCAAATATGCGAAAAAATTTCATGATTTTAAATAGTCGCTTTTATTTTTCAAAATAATAATATTTTTGACTGGGTTTGGGGGAAAAATAAACTCCCAAAAAACAAAAATTCCAAAAAAATCCCTAAATTTTAAGCAGTCGCATTTTATTGTTGAATATGATAATATTTTCGACTCTGTAAAATGGGGAAAGGCCGAAAAAAATCATAAAGTTGGAAAAATGTGTCTAGGAGTTTTTCGCACGTTAAAAAGGGTAAATAATAAATCTTCACTAAACCGATCTCTCCCTTTCTGTACTTTTCGCTCTCAATTTCTCCCTATATCAATAAATTTTTTCTTATACATGGCAACGGTGACCGGATAAATCATCAAAATGACAATTCATCACATTTTTTAAAAGTTATATAAAGTCATTCAAAGTGATAAAACAAAAACTTTTTTAACTGTGTTAAGTAGGTTAGGTTAGGTTAGGTTAGGCTAGGTTATTTTTTTTTGTTTTTCATCGTTTTTAATGACTTTATATCACTTTTTAAATGTGTGTTGAATAATCACTGTGTTGAGATATCATGGAATCCATGGCAACACTGGTCACACATTGGCGCGTTGATACTTTTTTTTTAATTTTCGCTATTTGCAGAATAAAAGAAAAAATCGATTTATTTGAGTACGCACAAGAGTCCCGACTACCCAAGTGTGAATATAACATTCTCAATAATTGGAGACTGTTGTGAGGATACTTATTGTAGTGGGGAAGCTAAAGATGGGTAAACTGAGAAGGTTGGGAAGTACTTCTCTCTTCTCCGCTTAGAACTCGTTAACCAATCAAGTGTGTGTGCCAGCGGCTGGAACGGTTTGTCATTTCTCACGAATAAGGAACTCCAGTGAAAACTATTATTACTTATTAAAATATAATCATATGGAGCATCAATCACTGATTTTGAATATATAAGTTGTATTATGTATTATCATACGCATAAATTATAAAACTTTATTTAAATATGAATAAATTACAATGCTATGTTTGGTTGGTATCACTGAATCTGTTTTTTTATTTATTATTATTTGTTGTTTTTTGTTTTCAATTCGTAGAACTCCATTTATTATTTTTTTAAATTTAATTAAAACTAAATTTAATGATATAATTATTAAGTTCTGAAAGTATTTTTAAGTTTTTGTCTGTCGTTTTCTCGGGCTCCACAGAGAGAGAATGAACTGAAATTTTGAGATCGTACTAAAAATTACTTTCTAAAGTGGAATCAATGAAGTTGAATCTGTTCAGAGGACCATCACTTAGATAATGTCCTTTAAAACAGGAACAATCAAATATTTACAATGCAAGGTTAAAACACTTCAATCTTGAAAGATTGAATCAATAAATTTAAATTAATTAATTTAAAATTAATTGTTCATCAATATGTGAGCATTCGAATGCAATCCTTGTTAAAATAATTTGCGACGCTATTATGACCTTGATCATTTGAAAAACGTATGAAGAATAAAATCAGAATTGCTTGCGCCAATGAAACTATAGTTTCCACTTTTGATTTTATGAAATCTCGTTTAAAAATATATTTTCTGTTTTCTGTTCACGATCCTCTTTAACCCCTCACGCCTTGGCGTATTCTGTCAGATTGTCGGAGTATTTCCGCTTTGCAATAAAATCCAAATAAATGTAATATTTCTGATTGTATTCGAAAACTGAAAACTTTTTTATAATTTTATCATCAGAAATGAACATATTAAAAATAAATTTTTTGAATGCAAACATAAAAAAATATTTAAAAATGTCTAAAATTGCTGAAAACGAAAAAATAAAGACACATTTTTTGTTGGAAAAATTTATTGAAAACGTTAATATCACCTTAATTATTTGTCTTTGAAATCAAAGAACAAAGTTACAGAGATACAAATTTGATTATTCATAATATTCCGGAGAATACATCGTTATCTCAGACTGAATCAATAAATAGCGACATAGTGTCAGTGAAAAAAATAATTTCAGATTTAGATATGTCAACATTAAATCTTGACTTGAAAATCTACAGATTGGGTCAAAGGCGTGCCGATAAACCAAGAGGAATTAAAATCGAGTTTCCGGAAGCTAAATGGCCGAAAGTACTATTAAGCAAGAAACACGCATTAAAAAATAATATACGTATTTACCAAGATCAGTCATTTATGCAGCGGAAACAATTGAGTGACCTAAGAAAAGAATTGGAAAATAGAAAATCTTCTGGTGAAACGGATATCACGATAAAATACATAAATAATAATCCGTCGATAGTCAAATCGAACCCAAAAAACTAAATTCTAAAATAAAAATATTTTATCAAAACGTACGTGGACTAAGAACAAAATTACAGGACCTGAAATCAACCTTACCTACTCTGGATTACGATTCTTACGCTTTCACTGAGACATGGCTGAACAAAAACATTGATACTACGGAATTGGGTTTCTTTGAACACACAGTGTACAGACAAGATAGAAGCAATAGCAATAAAACTAGAGGAGGTGGTGTGTTAATATCCGTAAATAAGAAATTCAACTCAAGAAAACTCAAATGCATCTACACTCATCTGGAACAACTATTCATCATGGTGTCTACCAATAAGGAAAAAATTATTGTTGGCTGCTTATATATACCCCCTTCTTCTGATGCTCAATTATACAAAGACCACTACCTCGAAGCTGAAACAATACGAAGAAAATTTCCAGATGCCACTTTGATATTAACAGGAGACTACAATCTACCTAATGTAACGTGGGACACAGAAAACAATAAAACTTCATGCACGGACAACATCAATCATGGTTCCCATGATATAATCGAGATGTCAAATTTTTTAAGTCTCCGGCAGTTAAACTATGTCTACAATGTTAACGCTCGTCTTCTCGATCTAGTGTTTTCCAATTCTTCTTCTGTAAAAGTATCCGCATCTGCTGAAGATATTCTCCCAATCGACAAGTATCACCCTCCTTTAACGATCGAATGCTACAGTTCAAAAATAGAAAAAAATCCATCTCCATCAACAAAATTAAACTTTTTCAAAGCTGATTTTAAGCAAATCACAAATCTTCTATTGTCTACTGACTGGAACTTTCTTGACTTTGAAGAAAACCTAAATGTAATGGTAGACAAATTTTACTTAATTTTAAATAATGCAATTGAATTGTTTGTATCCGTCACTAAAATCACTGTGCACAACTACCCAAAATGCTTTAGCAACGACCTTATTAAAATAATTAGAGACAAAAAAATTGCTCATAAAGTTTATAAATCGTCACGTGATCCTAAAGATTATGTAAAATTTTGTGAACTAAGAAAGACAACTAAAAATATGTCCAAGTTATGTTACAAAAGGTGTATCGAAAACTGCGAAGAGTTGGCAGCAGCTAATCCTCAGAACATTTATAAATTTGCGAACATGCTCAATAATAATGATTCTAGTATTCCGTCAAACATGTATTTAGATAATAAAATGGCCGATACCCCCCAAGAAGTCGTCAATCTGTTTGCTGAATTTTTCAGCAAAGTCTATGATACTGCAAACAACTCTCCATTATTCGATACAACTACAGCTAACAATGACAACAAGATCGATTTTAGCCAATGTATATTCAAAGAAAGCGATATTAGAACTAAATTAAAATCCCTTGATATTAATAAATCGGCTGGTCCCGATAACATTCCTCCAATTTTCTTATCAAAATGCTTATCAGTTTTAACATTACCTCTAACTAAACTTTTTAACTTGTCTCTAAAAATTGGTACCTTTCCACAAAAATGGAAAACCAGTTTTCAATTTCCAATCTTTAAGAAAGGAAATAGATCAGATATCTCTAACTATAGACCTATATGTATCCAATCGTCAATCCCTAAACTATTTGAATCTGCTCTGCTTTCTAAACTCTCGCCTGAGATTAACAAAGTTATTTCACATCGTCAACATGGTTTCATGGCAAAAAGATCTACTTTTACAAACTTGATGATCTATCAGGAATACCTATTTAATACAATGCAAAAGCGTCTTCAAACAGACGTAGTGTATACTGACTTTAGTAAGGCATTCGACAAAGTCTCACATAAAATTCTCATACATAAACTTAGTGCCCTTGGAATAACAGGGAATATTTTGAGATGGTTTGAGAGTTATCTGCATAAAAGAAAAATATGTGTTAAACTCAACTCACACTATTCACACCAGTTCGAAGTCTTTACCGGCGTCCCACAGGGGTCTCATTTAGGACCAGTACTATTTTTATTGTTTATCAATGATATAACTACGGTTTTTGATGGAGTCATGATTCTCTTATTTGCAGATGATCTAAAAATTTATAAAACCATTACAAATATTCATGACTGTTACGTACTACAATTTAATCTTGTGAGGCTACAAGAGTGGTGCACCCACAATGAACTATTTCTCAATATTGATAAATGTCAAACGATAACTTTTGCCCGAATCAAAAATCCCATTACGCATCAATATAGCATCAACAACATTTTCCTAAAAAGAGTTGAGAATATTAAGGATCTTGGTATTATTTTTGACAGGCAACTAACATTTGTTCCTCATATAAACGAAATAACCAACAAGGCCATGAAATGTTTGGGTTTTATATTAAGGACAGCGAAAGATTTTAAATTAATAAATTCCTTCAAACTGCTATTCACTGGTTTAGTTAGAAGTAATCTAGAGTATAACTCAACAATCTGGTCTCCATTTTATAAGATTCACCAATTAAAAATTGAAAGAGTGCAACATAAATTTCTGCGATTTATTAATTATAAATTAGGAATTCCAAACGAATATCTTAATTACACTTTCCTCATGAACTTACTAAATTTAACCGATTTATCATTGAGACGCACAGTGTGCGACTTAGTATCTCTTTTCAAAATTTCGAATGGCAGACTGGACGCCATTGATTTGACGAGTCTTATATCGCTCCGTGTACCTACGCGCGACACTCGACAAACCGCTCTATATAATGTTCCCATATCTGCTAACAATTATTTTCAAAACTCACCTATTCAAAGACTTCACATACTCGGTAATAAGTATAGCTCAATTGATGTTTATCATCACCAATCAGTATACAAACTAAAATACAGTATACTAGAATGTTTGTAACAGATTCATAATTTTTTTTTCAAACGCATATTTTATTGTTTCATTAACTAAGCTTTGTTTTGTAAAATTCCCAATCGGGCAAAATAAAGATTGATGATTAAAAAGATGGTTTACAACAAACTGTAGTGTTTATCTTTATAATAATAATAACAAACTTACTTGTCTTGTGTGTATTACCTACTTACATTATTGTACTCTTGTAACTACACTATATTTATATAAACTTATCGAACTCATTGTCCAAATTCCAATAACACCGTAACTATATACTTGAATTGTATCTACTTAACTACCTACCTATATCTGTTATATTTTTCTCAAGTTTATGTATTAGTTTAACCTATGTTCTGTAAAATATTCAACCGACGTACTTTGTACAATAAACTTTGCTTGCTTATGTTTATAAAATAATAACACCATAACAATAACCCTACACATTGTTATGTAAGTTCATACTCAATTTATTATGCTATGTAATTAAAATATTTTATAATGCTACTGAACAACAAAACCCATAACATGTATATGTAAAAGCCTTCTAGGCGTTAATAAAATGAAATAAATAAATAAATAAATAAAAAAATTTTTTTTTTCAAATTGCGGTCGGAACCTTTGGTTTTATAGGGTGGCACATTTGAATTCTTATGCGGTTAACTTCTAGATTTGAATAAAAAGCGTGGTGTTTTCTCATATTTATCACCATGGTAGTAAAGGAGACAAAATGATTTCTGAGGGGTTAAATCATTTAGCGTTTGAATTAGAGCTTTCGTGATTCCGTACAAATTCAATATCTTCCTGATATAAATGCATTTTAATCCTATAATCCTAAATGAAAGGAAGAAAATTCTATTTTAAAAAATCGTAGTGTGTGCCCAATGTCATCCTGAGTGGCACTCTACAAGGAATGGGATATACTGTTTAAAGAACGGGATAAGTTAATATGAAAAAATAATATTGAATCATCCGTGCAAAGTTTAAAATAAAAACCTCTGTGAAAAATTAATAAAATAACAAAAGAATATTGTATCGGTTGCGAAAAGTTTAAAATGAGAACACTTACCTATTGAAATACTGGAGTAAATTTCGAAAAAGGAATATTGTTACTTCTTTTTAAATCGTATGAGGATTGAAACGGGAATATTGAAACATTGGAACAAATGAATTAATTAAAAAAAATGAATAAGCAACATTTCTGAAAATGGATTTAGCAATTGGATCAATGGTCCCCTTGGTACTAAGGTAATGGGGAGGAGTTTCAAATATGACAGTGGTGGATAGTGTGCCTCCAGAAATGCTATTGTTCATCGATCCACATTGGTAATTTAAAAAAAGTTTTGCTTTGTAGTTATAATGGTTTTCTGCCATTATAACTACAAATATTATAATCAATGATTTTTTATTGAAAGGACTGTTTATTTTGAAGTTGAGTGAATAACGAATTTCTAGTAATTTTTAATCGCACTCTACTTCTCATGTTTACAGTTTTTGTATTTGATTTTCAAATCATAAGTTTATTTTAATATATATATATATCTTTTTTGTATATTAACTCCACATAAGAGGCCATGAAGAAAATAATTTCCCTCAGGGCCTATGTCATCTTTGGGGATGCTGTGTGGAGGGTCTTTTTGTGGAGAGAAAGGAGTGAACATGGGTCTTGAAGAGTCCCATGATGTAGGAGGGAGGAAACACAGAGGCCGGCAGCTCGTCCCACAGTCGAGCTGTTGAACTTAAGAACGAATCGTAGAAGCGATCCGTTCTCATGTGACAAATGTCAACCGTGTACAAATGTTGGGCGCGCGTTTGGCGTGTATCCCGACGAAGGGATCAATGACGCTAGTTCCTCAGAGCATCTTCCATTGTAATACCGATAGAACAAGGACAGCATACCTACCTGACGCCTGAGCTCTAAAGATTGCAGTCCGTTTGTTAAGATTGGGGAATCTATCAAACGGACCGCCCGTTTCTGCACAGAGTCAAGGGTTTTTTTTCAGGTATTTAGCGGCTCCGGACCAGAGATGGCTGCCAAATTCGACAGTAGGGCGCACTAAATATATAAAACGGTTTCATGATAACTCAACACAGTGACACACTATTAAAAAGTGATATAAAGTCATTAGAAACGATGATTTTTTATTTATTTAAACTTAACCCAACCTAACCTACTTAACCCAATTAATAAAGTTTTTGTTTCATCACTTTCCATGACTTTATATAACTTTTTAAAGATGTGATGAATTATCATTTTGATGAGTTATCCGGTCACCATATATAACAACTATATTTTTTTCTTTTTATGTGGTGATGTATTACAAAAAATGATTTAATGAAATAATTTACATTTAATTAATTTATACAAATGATAAATCTATAACCGACTTTCAGGTCCCATCCTACAGGTTATCAGTTGGGTAAAATTTAAAACACGTTTATTAGTAAGGGATACACTTTGTCAATGCGTTTTACATTTAAAATAAAAAGGGTTATGAACAAAGAATGCAAGACATTCACCATCAGTGACGATCATCCCCAAATACGATCATGCCGCCCCTGGTTTCCGGGGGATGGATGGTGGGCGAAGGAATTTGTTTCAATTAGCGCTACCTACAACTGCCCTAAGAAAATCATGGAGATTTTTCTAGATGAAGTCACTGTCTAGGATTGGAGGTATTGGATACAAAATAAATAGATAAAATAGCAAAATAACAAATGAAAATTAAAAAAAAAATTAAAAAACAGAAAGATAGATAATACATGCTTATTTTGGGCTGAAAAAATATCAAACAAATTTAGCAGTAGAATTAATCAAGTTTTATAAAATAGCAATAAACATCTTTAATATTAAATATTAATATGCCAAATTTACCAGAACACTTCTTTCTTTACTTCGAGAAGGTAAGAATTTCCTCTTGAGGTAAGAATTACCTGGTCGAATTTAATGTTACAAAGACAAAATCATGTCTTATTACGTCTTAAAGTGATCGAAGTGACAATCTAGTATCCATCGACCTAAATGACCCGCTCGGGCACCGGGGCTCTATCGAACCAAGTCAAGTTGTTCTCTCAGAATCTAGGAGAACTGTACAGTGGTCCCCATATATTTAAAATGTACCCACACAACTGCTGAACCTGTGTAAATAGCAAATTCCCACATTGTTGAATTAAATTACCTGAAAAAAAACCTTTTGATTCTGTGCAGAAACGGGCGGTAATTTGATATATTGCCCTATTTTAACAAATGGATTAGAGCACATGCGTCAAGTGGAAATTCTGTCCTTGTTCTGCCGGTATTTCAATAGAAGAAGCTCCGTGGGTTGTATAGGAATGATGGAACAATTATCCGACTTCCGTGTTTCCTCCCTCCTACAACAGAGGTCTCTCCAAGATCCATGTTCACTCCTTACCTTACTCAAAAAGACCCTCCACAGAGCATCTCAAATCCTTTTGTTAGGAATTAAGTTAAAAAACACATTTTTTAATTGAACGAACGAAATATACGATTAAGTTCGTTAAATTCTATGCAGCAATATATTTTTCATTTTAGTTTTTGTCGTTAATTTTATTACATATTTTTAATAAGCATTTACTTTGTGGCTCGTCATAATTTACGATAAAAGACATAAATTTGTTTTAGCTAAAACAATATTTAACTTAAGTTTTTTGTTAAGTTTTAATATTCTCCTGACGAAGGAAGGGTGCTTCCGAAACCGGTAGAGTACAATTAAAATTAGTGGTCTAAAAAAAATTTATATCTTTTATTGTAAATTAATTTTATTGTTTTAACAGTTGTTTTCAACCAATAAAAACTGAGAAGAACCTTGATTTTAGAATGAGTCTGAAACTCTAACTTTTTATTTAGATTACACCAAATTAATTTGCGTTTAACGAATAATTTAAAATAGTCTAATATTTTTTCCGTGTTATTACTATATATACTTTAACCCATGATGACGGCCTCCGTGGTCAAGGGGTAAAGCTCTTGACAAGTTAATTATATTTGATTAATTTGTGTTGTTTCAACATTTGTTAAATTAAAATATTTGCGGCCCTTTCCAGAGGGGAAGATACTCTTAGTATCGCCCTGGTGTAAGACCACCATTCAGAACTGAAACCTGGCTGTATTTAAAAAAATAATCTCTTGCCCTTTTTCCTGAGCATTTGCCCATTCTACCTATCAGGTTAACACGCCACTGGCCACCACGTATTCTCTTTATATTAATTCCAAACCTCACATCCAACAGCAGTTGGCACTAGATGGCGCCGTGTCCCTGACTGATGACATCTCCTCAGGGCGCCCGTTTGATTTTCATTAGGCACCCCCCTCAACCGCCCAGGCCACCCTAGTCCACCCTGTGACATGCGTTCGCCTTAATACTTTTTCTCAGTCAGCCGTGGCTTATGGGCTTTATAACGTGTAAGAAATAAGGCTGTTCACCAGATCGTAGAGGAAGTAAATACAAACTTAAGCACATAGCACATGGTACCTGTTCACAACATTGTTTTTAAAAAAACCTTCATGGCAGAGAGGTGGAGGTTTTTTTCGCATGTACAGTTTAAATAAATTACAGATGGCGATCAAATTATTAGAGCCACTGTGCAAATTTGTTGGTCCTTGAGGAATTTTGTCACAGAGACTAGGAAGAACCTAATTATTATACCTTATTTTTTTAGATCTCATATTTCAAATTCAAAATTAACAATATGAATGAATGATTACAAAGTTCTAAAGAATTGGTTTGTAATCTTTGTGTCTCGGATAAATATATCCGATTTTTATTTATATAAGTTACCCATTGACTTTTAAAAATAAATGAATATTATTTTTTTACTGGAACAACTATTATTTAATATCTTTTAATATATACTCGTTAATGTAATACATGTAAAAAATTGTTTATTATTGATAAAATTTGTTATTTATTTTTTTACTACCCAGAAAGAAGTCTAGAGTTCAACCTCTACATAGATATGGAAAAGAATATTTCGGAGAATTAATTAGGTGGACCAATAAAAGTGTTAGTGAAAATGTTTTGCCTTACGAAATTGTTAAAAAAATAAGAAATGGCAAAAAAAGAACTAAAAAAATAAGAGCGAGAGAATACATACATAAAGCACCATAAAAGCCATTATATGTAGTGGTGTCACTTTCCTTCCGAGAATATTGTTATAAGGAAAAAGCTTTCACATACAAATTGTGTAATAGAAAATATACTGATAAGAAAATTGTATGGAGATTGTGTTTGCTTTTGGGGGTTTGTTCTAGAGTGTTCTGGGTGTTGGGTGTTCATACCGATACCCAACTGTTAACACTGAACGTCCCCCTCACATTTCCATGCGTATAATATTGTTATAAAGTGAAATGAGTTTTGTATTAATATAATAATGGAATTGAAGATGAAGATATCACGCCCGCTTGATACCAATTTTTGAAATAGTTTGTAATAAATGAAATTTTCATTCAACTGAAATAGTAATCGGGTTTTTATTTCTGTTTTATGGTAGCTCGAGGATGTAAGCAATACATAGCATTTTATTGGTGTTTTTTGTACTGTAGCTAAGACTGAAAATCATTATTTTTGATTTCAAGCATTGCAGCCTGTTTTAAGAAAAGGGAATCTATCAGACACATTGCTCTTTATGAGTCGTTATTTTTGTTTTCGTGTATTAAAGTGCTCTACTCTCGGTGATTTAATTCGTGCTCTGCTTAGGTAATTTTGGCAAGTCCGTCTGTGGTTGAGGTGGTATCATGTTTGGGTACCACACAGCCGTCGTGAATTCAATTCCTTGGCTGGCTAAGTCCTCCGTTATGGCACACGCACCATTTTCCGCTTTCTGGGGCAGATGTTGAAGATTTCATAATTGTTGTCAGGTTATTCGTAACCAGAGAATTTTTGTCTTTCTTCAAAACATGTATTAGAGACCCTGCTCCAAACCAACTGCATTCTGGGCACGGAATTTACAGGTGAGCAGTGACTTTTTTGTCGAAGTTGTCAATCCAAATGTGATGAGTGAATGTGCAAATAATTCATTACATTTACTTTGGCCAAGAATGATAATGCTCTGACTCAATTGTTGCTCTTGTCTTCGCTTTTATGAATAATTAATGTCTCGAAGAAAAGAAAGCAATCACAAATTTTATTATAATTTATGCATCTATTAACACTTGTTTCGATAATTTGTAACAGTATTTTAATAAAACTGTATATTATAATAATGTTATAAAGAGGGCTAGGATCATAAATAAACCACTGACTAGATCGATATCTTCAGGCTTTTTCTATGAAATAAATTTATCCTAAAAAAACATTCAAATGCCAGTACAGACAGGAAAATTCTAATTCGGAGCCTACTTATTATACTTTACACCAATGAAAAACTCTGAAAGTTTATTTTATAGACTTTCAGAGTTTTTCATTGGTGGGTATAGTTAGGTAATCATGTGACGTCACAATATTTCGGTTCCAATTTTCGATCGGAGTTATACCTCCCTGATTAGGATATAACCGAAACTAGTTGACGTAATGCAAAATTTTTGATATAGTGGTTAAAAACAATGTAACTTTTGTATTAGGAATAATCACATTGTTTTATTTTATTTATACCTCTCATATGCTTGCGTTAAAAACTAATCATATTTGATGCAGTGAGTACGTATGTAAGACTTTATCAGGATAAAAATGATGAATATTATAAACTTAACCACTCATACTCAGATATGGCATACGAACTTGGGGGCACTCAAGCAATATTTATATTAAATATATACAAAACTTACAAATTGCTATAATAAAAAAATTGTACCACCGAATATCTACAGACAAAGAAGTAATCTAAAACTACTGTATGGTTCTGAGGGCCTACTTCCAATAAAGGGTCTTCTTTGGTACATTATTATAATGGATAATGAGGGAGATAGCAAATATAAAAAGCAACCGGTGCATAATCACACAACAAGATTCACTGAAAATAAGGGCCTCATTATTCCAAGAGTAACAAATAAGTATGGAAGCCGAACGCTTAAATATTTAATACCAGAGATTTTCAATAAATTTAATAATTCTTTTAACCTCAGAATAATGAGAGACCCTGCCCCAAAAACACTAAGCGTTGGCAAATAAGCGACGAATCAATGTATCTCTGAACTTTATTATTGATGTATTCCTGAACATCTCAACGTACCTGCCTAAATAATTTGTATATAGGTAGGTACTTTGATATATATTATTTTGTGATATTGTTTATTGTATAATTTTGTGTCATACATGTATTAAAAATTAAAAATGTTTATATATATTATTTGTAGAACCTACAGACAAGCCGTCATGTGTGACAGCTTTGTGAGACTGCATAAAACTTGTATCTTTAAAAATTTATAATAAATAAAAAAAAAAAATAAAAAAGGCTAATTTGTTCGGTTTTGGGGACAAACAGCTATTAGTCAATTTGTTCGCTTTTCGGAACTGCTCACATGGTTTCCATACTCTTACGCCTTACCGCCAGAGTTAGAAATATGAAGAAAACAGTGTTATAAAAATAGAAAAGATTTTTTTTTTTTTTAAATATGGAAGTAACCACGGAATAGTTAAAATATACACCTCTATGAAACTGATGGAGAAAAAATAATTAAATTTTTTATTCATTATTTTAATATTAAACGATAAAAAAGTGAGATTGCAGTAATGTTTATAATACGTTTGTCTGAGGAAAAGTGTGTTTTTTTATTAGTAGTTTTGGCTCATTGTTTAGACGCAAAAACGTAAGGTTTCAAAAATTTTATTTCAAAATAGTATGTTTATTTTTATAATAAAATTTATTGAGCGTATTTTCTAGCAGTTTTTAGTTTTAGGATTATTATTATTAATATACCATTTATTTAGATTTTATTCTAATTCTCCGATGTTCTGACAGCATATTTAAGAAATATAACTGTGGATATGGCAGGGGCCCGAAGGGTTAAATAGTATTTTAAAGAAAGATTGCACTTACCTCGAATGCTAATAATGTGTTGTGATTTTCAATAAAAATTTGGAATAGAAAAAACCGTCACAAATCTATGCTAAACTATTTGCTGAAACATAAACAATGCTAAAATCAAAAGTTCTATTTTGCTTGCCACATAAGACAACAATGATTATTTAAAAATTTTAGACAAAAATGATTTATGAAATATCTTATCGTGAATTATTCTTTGACAGAATTCACCAAAATACTTACATTTTTACAATAACTAAATACGCCTTTATTTTAGACAAAAATGATTTGTGAAATATCTTAAAGTGATTTATTCTTTGACAGAATCCACCAAAAGACTTACATTTTTACAATAACTAAATACGCCTTTATTTTTAATACGTTTTCGTGAAAAATCACCTCAAGGACCCTGTATAAAAATATGGCATTAACGCAAAGGTAATTAAATTATTGTTCAATATAATATTGAACATTTAAATTTAAAAAAAAAAATTCCATTCAAACCAGTTTCTTTAAATTTTTACCCAAAATATATCGGTAGTGCCTATGCTTCCCTGCCTCAAAGCGTGCGCTGTATGTTCTATGGATTCGAAGTAAATATTTAATAAGGTTTTGAAGTGGTCATCCACTTAAGGCAGTATGTATTCAGATAGAGATGTGGTCAGGGTCGGGCCGGAACTAGCCGGAACGGGCCGGAGGTGGCCGGAATGATGCGCAGGTACAGGAGACGAAACCGGAGCCAGGTTCCTACTCTGGACTGGGTCTTGGCAGAGTCATAACCATTCAGGGAAATTACAAAACGACAGATCCGTATAACAATTTAATAGAAAAAGGTGAGAAGTTGGATTTTTTAGAGGGTATGTGACTAGAACTAAAATTTCTAAAGGAAAATGAATCATTCTAGAAACAAACATCGATCGCAAAGTAACAAAATCTCCGATCTAAGGCTGCGTACAAATAGGAGAAAAAATGCACGTGCTGAACCACGAAGCAATCGCAAGCGGCGCTTCGTAATTTTCCCATAGTTCATGGTTTATACGCAGCATAAATTATCATTTAAGTAGATATTTCAGTTTATTTGTTTGATAATATTGATAATTTATTTCAGAATTCGTAGCAAAACGCCACGTGTTTTTTTCACAGAAAGTTTTTCACAATTTCCTTTTCATAAATTTCAAGTGTTGCTTTTTTATTCGTAATGCGAACTTTGATCCACCTTTATGTTTCAGTTCCACGCACATAACATAAATTTGTTGTCGCAAATGCACGATATAACAGTTATTTTTTATCAATTTATTTATTTACGAAACGAACGAACAGTCGTACGTGATAGTATATACAATAAACATTCTAATGTTATTTTATAAGATTTTATGTTAAATACCAAGAAAGTTCCACCAAGTTAAATGTTGATTTAGTATTTGAACCTACACAAAATATTTAATACCTATACATAACATTATAAACAAGTAAAGAAACCCCAGCCAGAAGCACTCCTGTCCTGGAACGACCGGTACACCAGGGGACACTGATGTGTTAGGACATGGAACACGTGGTCAGAGTATTGGAAGGAGGTTGAAGTTTAATCGACCGGTAAACATGGCAACCTAATTAACCAATATTGCAATGATGAATAAAGGGTTTAATTGAATCTTATTGTTTGTTGTTTATGTCTTCCTTCTTCGTGCCTCTTCTTATATTCCCTTCCTTTTTTGCATGATTATACTGTTTAATACAATAAAATAAACTACGGATTATGATACTATAATTTTCACAAAACAGCTGCATTTACTATTGAAAATGTCTACGTCTATAGAGGCATTGTGAGTGTTACAGATACTTCCCATTTAAGAGTTTTGAGCGTTTTTGGATTTTTGTGTTGTGTTCAGGGCGAAGAAATGCAATTAATTTTTTTAACAGATATGACATAAAATAAGAGACAGATAAAATAAATATTATAACACACATCATTAAAACTGCTTTACCTACGCTATTGTAGGTCTATTAAGGCATAATGCCTTTAGTATGTCCATTGTCCGTAGCCTAATACGTTATTTAATTTAATATATTTTTGCCATAGCCTTCCCAAAACATCTTGACCATTGCAATAACCTAAGCAATGCGTGGGGGTGCTTCTTGATCCGGCCCATTCCGCAGAGATCCATTACTCGAGCCTCGGGCCAGAGCAATCTCATTGAATGACCGCCCCCCCCAGTCCCCTCATATTCCCACCCATCGCCCCCCGGCTACCCCCTGTTCCCCGCAGTTCTCCTCGCCGCCGATTGGTAAGGCGACGGAAGACATGAGCACACTTATTCACTACACTTTATTTATTAAACGTGTTCCATCCTTATTGCTTACCAACTGACGTGTACCCGGCCTCGCTCGGGTTATAGGTGGCTCAGAGTTATGTTTTGGGGTTATGAATTGTAGTAAGCTTGTGATTTTAAGGTTGAATTAATACGATTAATAAAAATGAATAATAAATTCATTTTTTACTGTGAAAATTTATTATATAACGGAGGTTTTGACGATGGAAGTGGATGGTGGATGGTGGAAGTGCCTATCGGGGAGAAAAAAAGCGGTTAATTTTTTCATTATTATGTTTCACCACAGGTGTAAACACTTGCAAGATGAACATATCGAACAGATAGGTACTCTTTATAATAAGCAAATCCATTACGGAAAGCAGATTTCCATCACAACTCAAAATAGGAAGTATCACACTAATTCTTATCATGATGAAATCATTAATAGATATATCACAATTCTAAACGCTATAAAACCTAAGAAGCAACTATCAGAAATCAACTCATCGACTACCTACAATCTAACAAAGTATTTTCACTGAAACAATTTTGGTTCAGAAAAAACTAGGAAAATCTAATTCTCTAATAAAAAATGCTTTGGCGTATTTTTGACCTTTCTAAAGCCTTTGACACAATAAATAACTCGCATCTTAAAAAAAACTGGAAATTATAGGGATTACTGACAATGAACTGACATTTTCAAAAAGTTATATGGAAAAAAGAAAGCAAACGGTAAAACACAACCAGTGTGCTTATTGATGTTAGATTCGGGGTGCCTCAATGAAGTATTCTGGGTCCAATACTATTCTTATTTTAATAATCATTAACTCAACTTCATTAGCATAGAATGTGGAGGCGAAATCATAAATTTTGCTGATGATACTGTTCTTATAATAACTGGGAATAATTGGACACAAAGGCATTTAAGAAAGCGGAAGACTAACGTCAATAATAATAAAACCAAAATCATCACTTAAAAAAATACAAAAAACTCGAAAAGAAACCTGAACTTGAAAGTTCATAGCTTCACCTTCACCTAAATCGGCTTCATAATAATTGTCCGTCATTGGAAAACGTTGACTTATTTATTTGTAAACAAAATCATAATTTGAAATGGACCGAGCATATTAACGACTTTTCCTCCGGATGTTCTCGGAAGTGTTAAGTATGGCACCATTTAAATTTTATTTCATGTTTCAGATAATATTTTAGATTGATTCACAAACAAAAATTCAAATTGTAACATGAAACAAATAACACAGAAGGGACAAGAACCGTGCAAGCACACTGCTTCAGTACGTAGTAGTAGTAGTTATTATTAAAAATCAGACCAATTTCACACTTGGTTCAGGCGCCGTTTAGCTCTTGGACGGCGCTGCTTGCTTCGTTCATCCGCTCTGCATACTCAAACCTCTTAAGCGTCCCTTTCTTTCTTATCCATCATACTTACATCGATTGTTTCGATCAGCCTTTCGAGAATTTTACGGATCTTCGTTTTTTTAACACGGTAATGTACCCTAGGATCTCATTTCTACATAATTATGTCTATTTTCATCTTCCTCAGCCAATTTCATGCCTCATTGCTATACATCAGGGTTTGTATCAGCACTCCATTATGAACTGCTAGCTTCGCTTCTTTGGACATTTTAAAATTAGCGCCAGCGGCGTTCAGTCCGCCATTAATGGAGTTTCCAGCATTAACACTTCTTTCACTATCCTATAAACATACTTCCCAAACACACAAACTCATCCACTTGCATGAAGTAATGTAATGATAAACTAATGTTTATAAGGCAAGGTTTCTTATGCATAGCACAAAGGATAACAAATTATTATAAGCAATAATAAGTCGCCTGAAATATCCATACATTTCCTACAATAATAAAGTTGGTTGTTTACAGGTGAAAAAATATTATAAGCAGTAATTGTTGATTGAAATACTAGTACATATTGAATTATTTGGCGTGTTAGAAATAAACCGACGTAGCCCAGTGATCCAGAGCACCTGACCGGACATCGGTAATTCATAATTTCATAAAAGTAATAATTTGTAATCATAAGTAGCTCATTCCATTGCTGAGATAATACGTATTAATGAAACATATATTTACCTACATATAAACATCTAAATTTATAGATAATATATATTTTATTTTTATGTTTAATTTGAATAATTCTGTTCGTTTAAATGTTCATAATTGAATATTAAAACAGAAAAAAACATGAAACGTTTTTTAATGGCATGTAATTAATTAAATGTTTAGAAGTTCCATAGATCATGGTGGGAATAACGTTTCGAGCTAGAATAAGATGTGCTGACCTAGAAAATAAATGCATAAAAAACTGCACAAATTTCATGACGCCAGAACATGAATATTTATTGCATACGTTGTACTTTCTGCCATATCACCAATACTACAGCATAGAGAAATGATCTTAATACTCCATAGATAATTGTTGAAAAATATAACTGGGATAAAAGATATCTATGGAAACCTAATCTTAGTAGGTACTTTTGACATAAATGGGATACCAACGATTTTATTCGCTAAATATTTTAAATTTAAATTAGTTGTTAAATTTCAGTGAGTAAAAGTTTGAAGTATTTTTCACGGGTAAAATAAAGCTAGTTAAATAGTGTGCGACAAAGTTATCCTGGAATATCCTTTTGAAACTTCTTTCAGTTTTAATAACCTGCCAAATCTCATTAACATCATAAACCTTTAATTAAATTCTAATAATCCCTTTAATACAGCTTAAAGAGTTTTCATTGCTCCTTCGTCCCCTTAAGTTGTCAGGGGGCTTTTAATTAAACGGATTGTCCGAAGATATTCCCTACTACTTATTAATTTCCTCTTCATCTCATCTAATCTCGCCCATCTCTTTCCCTCCCACGAAACCCCCTTCCCCCCCTTCCCCCCCGCCGCCCCACGCTACTGACTACCAGCCGGGATAAAGATCAACACTCATTTAATTCCTACCAGCTAATAGTTTCCTTGATTGATTTTATAGGCTTGAAAGCCGACGCAGTGACGTGCAAATAGATTTTCATTTCCATTAATACAATCTAAACTTTACAACAGAACTTCGTAAGAAGCAGTCAAAAAATTCATGCGTCATGAAATTTGTACAACTTTTTCTGTTTTGGTATAGTTGTAATGCTGAAAATATGTTGATCGGTGAGCTCTAGCGCAATAAAATCGACATCTTTCCTGTGCTGTATTTCCAGGTTAACACATATTTTTTCAGCGTGAAAGATCTTTCCTGTTGAAATTATCCTCGTTGAAATGAAATTCCATCTTGACAACGAGCACGGTGTCTTTATAGAACTTAAATACTCTTAACAATAGTAATGAGCAAATAGGACAGCCAGGAGGCTAGCGTACGTTATTTTATAATTTAAAAATCCATATAAAAAAATAGCAACCTACTTTACCGAGTACTCTGTCACCAGAACCATTGGTGCACAAATATTGAAATTAATATCTCAAATGTCACATTTTCCACATTCAGATACACATTAATATCTAATTTTATCACTGGACAACTTCTGTTTCTTGTTGCTGTCCTTTACCGGTATTACAATGGAAGATGCCCCGAGGAACTAGCGTCATTGATCCTTTCGACACCGGTGTAAAGCCGGGAAACGCACGGTTGACATTAGAAAACGGGTCGCTTCCACGGCTCGTTCTTTACTTGAACAGCAGTTTAAACAAAATGAAATTTATTTATATATCAATAAAAAGTTTTTTTACATGTATTTATCGACATCTGTCTCACTAGGGTACACCTGTGTCGAGACAGACGTATTCAGATACTTAAAGAATATTTAAATGCATAACTAAATCAAAATACAAATTACAAAGTTGTATTCACTTTAAACTATGGAGTCAATAGATAGATAATAGAAAGAGTAGGTACAAGTACGACAATATTATAAACATATATGAAAAATAAATGCATTTAGTTGGAGGACGTAGTTACAAAGGGGTTTTTATAAAATTATTGATTCTAATATTTTATTTTGTATTTGAATTGTTGTTATTGATTACGTGTAATTTGGTTTACAGATGTTTGTGATAGTGGGGCGCCCAATACTTGCTATCCATTTTTTTTTTATTTCATGTTTGAATTTAGTTATATATAACCAAATTCAAACATGAAATAGATATAACGGTAAAAATAAAGGTATAAAGTGAAGTGACAGCTTTCTTGCAAATTCCTCATTTAAAAGGACTGTGTTTTTTTGCATTTTTTCCTAAAATTTTCGAAATTAAATTTAAACATAAGTATTTTTTATCTTATTTCTAAAATGGGATTCGCTTCATTCTCCAGAACATCATTCACAAGAGAATTAAATATATGAAGTTTCTATGAGTTAGAATTAGTTTTCCACGAGGTCCACTGCTCTTTCTGCAAGTTAGTAGCAAGTAGTAACAGGCCAACTCACGCAATGCTGTTTGATGAATTGGACCGCCGCGCCGGACCCAATCAATAATATTACTGTACGAAGTAAATTACAGAACGCCACTGCTTCTACTTACACTTTTTACAGACCTTTCAGCCAATTACAGTTCCCGGCAAATGGTTGCAGCCATTACTGAAGGCCTCATTCGGATAAAGAGACTTATAACGCAATACAATTTATCGAGTTCTGATTTTTTTTAGAATGATACAGGAGTTTAATTCCAAACGATTTTTGCATAGATGGATACAAAAACTCGAGAGGCTGAAGTTAGCTACAGACAGTGGCGTGCATTTCTCTGTGACCAAATGAAGGAAATTGTATCCTGTTTGTAGGAAATTGTGCATTGAATTTTTAGAAATTATCATTATAAATAGATAATAATAATAATAATTGGATAATTCGTATAGTGCCTGTAAAAAAAATTAAGGGCGCTGCACAATTTATTATGAATTCCTGTGCTCCATCTAATTTTATTATTTACAAACAGATACAGAAAAACATACTTTCCTGGCAGGTCTCTTCAGATAAACACACTTTAATTAAACAGTTTACGACTTTGCATGCAGAGGATACATAGTGAAAACACTGTAAAAAATTTACATTTGTTATTTTACCCACTTGTTATTTGATTTTGTATTTATTAGAAGATAAGTGGCAAAAGTAGAGCTGATTTATTTTAAATTCAGGATTATAAAATGATCTTAAAAATCCTTAGTTGTTTACATTTTTATACAACTTCTGCTGATTGTTGTTGTCAACTGAATAATTAGGCGTGCAAGTTCCTTATCAATTTCGATAAACAAAATTGGATTTTTAAAGTTTTTAATTGTTTCTATGTTTCGCATTTCTTAGGTTAGGCAGAGCTACACCCCACTGGTTTTTTACTCAGTAGGTAGAATAGGAGTTAACTTCATTAAGTGAACATTTTTTATATATTTAATCATTGGAACAAGAAATAAAATGAATTTATTTAATTTTTTGTGACAATTTACAAAAGCTCCTCTCTTGGTAATTTGTAAAGAATAATCACATTATACTAATACTAATTTAGAAGAAGAAACGATTAGTTCTCATTCTGCTGATGTTAAATGGGGCATGTGCAATGTGTATGACTTTTATCCTCCGAGTAAATATGGAGTACTTACTATTTACTAATTAGTCGAAGCTGTTAGTTCATCTGAGAACTTGATTAGGCTTCTTTATAATATTTGTAAAACAAATTCAGCATATATGTTTATTCTGCGCATTTGAGAGAGCAAACAATATGTTGACAACGACTTGTGCTACGAATCGTCCTTTAAAAATGAATTAAGAAAATATGTCTATCTCAATTATTAATGTTTCTTTTTTTTTGTGACTTTATTGAAATATTTAAAGAAAGATTATGTTTGCCAAACAATGTACATGTTTATATGTTTATAAAACTATTAGCACACACGAAGATGTGAGCTAACTTAAGATTAATAAAATAAAAAAATAAATAAATAAATAAAAAATAAATGTGTCATTTAAACTCATACAGTCTTGCTTAGAAAGATTCCCTAAAGCGTCGCTGCAGCGTTGGTATGCTTTATGGTGCTATATCAATATCCTGCTCGGGTTAAAATCTTTACTCATAATAATATTTATGCAAGATTTTTTTAGACTGGCGCCACTTTGTTCCAATCCTGAAAAACACGATAATTTTCGCATTTCGCGTTTACTTGCTAACTTCACGTTTCTTCAGATGAGATTTGCGATGTCATCTGTCTGTATTGAATTACTTAGAAATTAGCAGAGATGTGCAAAATGGGTACCAAAAACCATTTGAAATGCAAAATGGAAATGGGTCAAAACTTTTCCATTTGAAAATGCAAAATGCAAAATGGTTTTTAGAAAAGCATTTAAAATGCAAAATGCAAAATACCTATTTTCAAAATGCATTTAAAATGCAAAATGGTTTCTCAGGTTTAAAATAATTATAGAATTTTTAAACAACTTTGTCATTTAATAATGGACATCAATGTAGAACAACTTGTGGAATAACAAATCATACATACTGATATGTACTGTGTAAAAAACAATTGAATTTGAGTGGAATATAATAGAATCTATAATTAACAAAAAATTGTCATTTTTAATGATTTTTTCATAAGGCCATCATCATGTGTAGTAACCCTCTAGTGAGGGGACATCCACCAGTGAACAGTAAAGAAATACAGGACAGTGAGACAATCAGACAATATAAAATGTTGTTTTCTAGTGCGCACCCAATATTTCATCATAGATTGTCACAGAAAACTCCAAGCAGGCGCACTAGAAAACCCACAGATAATATGATACAACTTTGAGAAAACCAATATATATTCTATATTAAGTAGGTATTATGTAGCCTTAGCCATTATTAGATTTTAGAAGAACGAGCTTCTCAAAAACATCATCACTCATTTTTTTTCTATGAGGTTTCGTGATTATACCTCCATTTGAAAAGAGACATTCAAATGGTGCTGAACTCGGAAGACAAGTATTGCATTTGATGAACATGTGCCTAACAGTAGAGTAGTCATGGAACATTTCAAAATCGGTTAATTTGTCTTGAAGGTATTGCAAGGCTTCTAAATCTGGAGTTCCTGCTGTTGCTGCGGAAGAATCAGATGAATCTTCATTATCTTCGAAAAAAATAAGATTCATCCTGTACAAGACTATTAGCTCCAATTTGTGGATTTACATAACATTTTTTGGTATTTTCTTTTAATTTCCTTATTTGTAGTAAAAACAGTGAACGGACTCTGTCCTTCTGTTCTTTAGGTGTCCACTTCATTTTAAAAAACGGATACGACACTGTAGCGCAAATTGTACTTGTAGTAGCGACCATGTTTCCTATTAAAACCTTTGAACAAGTTGAGTAAGTGGCGGGAACATTTCCAACATCTTTGAAGGAAATACTTCATTTTTGTGGTAATGTATTGTGAAATCTCTCACAACCCTGAAAGAAAAATATATTTGGTTAAAATGCAGTTATGCAACCAAACTTTTTAACTGTATGCCCATTACTTTGAAACAATTATTGACTACAAACACATCTATTTCTCGGAATCTACCCTTAACCCGCACAAGAAAAGAGTCATTTGGCGACTCATGCAACCCCTGCCGCAACCTCCGCTCCCCACCGCTCGTGCCCTTCCGCGCGTGGAATAATGACATCGGAAATGAAGGATGAAATCGGACTGAACCCGCGCTCTTTGGTTTGCTGTCTACATGGAGTGTTTTAAAACAATTATACAGTGATAAAATATCTATTTTTAGTGGTAGTTTATTTGTTTAAGTTAAATGTTATATTAAGCGTATAAATATGTATTATTTGTTTTATGTGTGTAACGATATGATAAGTTGTATAAGTAAGATGTTTAAGTAGTACTTGGAAGGGAATGGCCGACAAAGATGTCGATGAGGTTCGCTATCCATCACATCGCCAACCCTTCGGTGGCGCAAAGAGGAGGACGGAACGTGATCAATGTCGAATTGGTACATGGAACATTAGAGGAGGAATGGAAAGAAAGATGAACGAACTGTGTGATACTATGGTGAGCAAATGTTTGGACGTACTTTGTATAACAGAGAGTATGAGAAAAGGTAGCGGTACAATGCAGCATAATGATAGGCTCGTCATTTGGTCTGGGAGACCAGATACGGAGAGGGCTTGTCAAGGTGTTGCAGCGCTACTGTCTTCCAGAATGATTGAATGTATGTTGCAGTATGAATGTGTAAGTCCGAGAATAATGTGGATCAGATTTAAAATCGGTTTGACAAGGGTGTTTCTTAATATTTGCTACGCCCCTGTTAATTCTGAAAGCGATGAAGTGAAAGATGATTTTTGGACTGGTGTGAATGTTGTAATGAGACTAAAAAATATGAACGAAAGGATTATAATGGCAGGCGATTTGAATGGGTGGGTGGGAATTAGACGTGACGGATTTGATTCGGTCTTAGGTATGTTTGGGGATAAAAGAACGAATGACAACGGGAACAGAATGCTTGAAGTATGTTTAGAGTGGAACCTGTTTGTGTCGAATACTTTCTTCGATCATAAAGGTATCCACCAATATACGTGGGAAAGAGGAAATGAGAGGTCAATTATTGATTTTGTAGTAATTGACTCTAGGTTGAGAGCTGTTACCGAGGACACAAGAGTTTTCAGAGGGGCTGAGGTCGAAACTGACCACTTTCTTGTAGTGTCGAGAGTAAACCTCTTTCGCGGTTGGCGCTCTAAAGTGAAAACGGTACCAACTCCGACAAGAGTCAAAATAGAAAAACTGCAAAACGATAATGTGAGAAGTAAGTATGTGAATTGTGCAGAGATAAGATTGAATGCGAAGGAAATGGATGGTCTAAGCATAGACGAAACATGGAACCACATAAAAGTGTGTCTTTGTGAATCTGCTAGGGAGGTTTGTGGAATAAGTACGCAAGGTAGGAAGAAAGGTGATGCATGGTGGGATGATGAGATTAAAGCACTGGTCTCAGAGAAGAAGAATGCATGGTTGTGTCTGATTGCGGCTGGCAGTGCTTCCAGCGAAGAGAAGTATCGAGCGAAAGAAGTATATAAGGAATGTAAGAAAAAAGTAAGAGTTGGAGTGAAAGAACGAAAGAAACGCCTGAAAGAGGAAGAAGGAATGAAAATGACAAACTATTTCCAAGAAAACATTAAGTTGTTTTGGAAAGAAGTCAAAAGGTCCCGGAGTGGCCCAGAAAACGGAAGCATGAAAGTGATAAAATCAAAAGATGGAAAAATGTTGACGAATGAGGAAAAAATAAAAGAGAGATGGATGAATTATTTCGAGGAAGTCTTCGAAAGCGAAGTGAGTGACAGTGATTCCAGCGGCGAATCAGATATGAATGACGATGGAGTGAATGTTACCGAAATTAGCATGGATGAGATAGAAAGCTCGATTAAATGTATGAAGAATGGTAAGGCTGTTGGGTTTGACAATATTGCTGCTGAATATTTTAAAGGAGGTAGCCGTGTAATTCTCACATGGTTGTGCAATCTCTTTAACCAATGTTTAAAGGAAGGTTACACGCCTTTAGATTGGAGAAGGGCTGTGATCATGCCATTATACAAAGGTAAAGGGTCACGTATGGAATGTGGGAATCATAGGGCTATTAGCCTGCTTAGTTCAGTTGGCAAGCTGTATGGTAGAATTTTGATTGAAAGAGTAAGAAAGGAAACAAAGGATAAAATATGGGACGTGCAAGGTGCTTTTATGAGTGGAAGGGTGTGCATGGACCAGATCTTCTCATTGCGTATGCTCACTGAGAAGTTTCTGGCAAAAAACCAGAAACTTTTCTGTGCCTTTGTAGATTTACAAAAAGCATACGACCGAGTCGACAGGAAAAAGCTATGGAAGGTGTTGTCCAAGTATGGAGTGAATACGAATCTGACTCAGGCAATTGCGTCTCTGTATGAGGGAAGCGTTGCATGTGTTAGGGTAAACGGTGGTTTTACGGGGTGGTTTGATATCACAAAAGGTGTTAAACAAGGCTGCGTAATGTCACCGTGGTTATTCAATCTATACATGGATAATTGTATGCAAGAATTGAAAGAGGTGGGATTGGGCGCGAATTTGAATAATTTGAAAGTATATTGCCTGTTGTATGCTGATGATGCGGTGTTGATTGCTAATAATATAGATGATCTACAGTCTCTCGTGTCTAGGATGAACGAAGTATGCATGAAGAATGAGTTAATGATGAATGTAAGTAAGTCTAAAGTAATGGTGTTTGAAAGAGAGAGTACGAAAACAGTGTGCAATATAATTGTGAATGGGGAATACTTGGAGCAGGTGGATGAGTTTGTGTATTTAGGAAGTATGTTTACGAGAGATGGGAAGGCTGACAGAGATATTGAAAGAAGGGTGAATGCAGGTAATTCCGTTAATGGAGGACTAAACGCCGTAGGCGCTAACAAAAAATTGTCCAAAGAAGCGAAGTTAGCAGTCCACAACGGAGTGCTGGTACCTAACTTGATGTATGGAAGTGAGGCATGGAACTGGCAAAGAAAGGATGAAAGTAGATTAAATGCTGTTGAAATGAGATCCCTGAGGCGTATGTGTGGTAAAACCATGTTTGATCGTGTGAGGAATGTGGAGATCCGCAAAGAGTGCAAGGCTGATGTAAGCGTAATGAGTAAGATTAAGAAAGGGACGCTTAGATGGTTTGGGCATGTAGAGCGAATGAGCGAAGATAGGAGTGTAAGGAGGATATATGATGCAAATGTGAATGGTAGCAGAAGTCGGGGACGCCCGAGGAAGACATGGCACGATCAAGTGAATCAGATACTCGAGTCGGGCCATGTCAAGAGTCAGAATAATAGAAGAGTATGTATGAGACGATGTATGAATGTGAATGAGGCAAGGAGTGTGTGCCAAGACCGAGTTGTTTGGCGGTCCGTCCTCTCTGCCTACCCCTGCGGGGAAACGGCGTGATGGTTAGTTAGTTAGTTAGTTAACACATCTTCAAACTTTCTCAAAAAACATATCGTTGCCTGGTTAAAAAATCAAGATATTCACTTTATTCAAAAGATTATAATTCCAAACCCAACATAACCAAAATATGATAAGTAAAATTAAATATTATACACGTTCTTCAAGAATTATCTAAAAATACATACACTCACATATAAAAGTTTGATTTCATGTTTCAATATATGTCTGTGAAAAAAAAAAAATAATAATAACTTTCTACCACAACACATAACACATACCCGTCACCCATAATCTCAAACACGTTAACACTTCAGCACAGGTTCTCCTAGTGAGGTGTTCACGTTACATACAATATCACCCACACACAGTTTTACCTATATCAACCTATATTCTTTATTTTTTATACCTTTTTTCTGTACTTTTTCTCTGTACCACAATATAAACCACTGTAATCATTTGTAAAACGTGTATCCAAGAATAGACATAAATAAATAAATACTAACATAGCATTCTACAATTCTAGCATAATATATTGGTTTTCTTTAGGAAGCGTGCATAGGTAGATAGTTCGATGTGAGATATAATAATATTAATTACAGTACTTACATGATTGTAAATCCAAAAACACCACGACCACAGATTATGAAACCATTGAAAACACAAAAAAATTGCGCGGGACTAATGTTGGCAACGTAAAAAAATAGAAACTTCTATCTAAAATTTAATATTTCAGCGTCATGGCCCCGTGTTCACTATTTGAATCTGTATTTTTTTAATGGTATCACTTAATTGCCAGGGCTTCTACCAGGTAGCAACTTGACAGACGTAAATTATCTCTAATAGTTAGGTTGAGGACCGACTCATATACGGGGCCTATGAAAAAAAGATGAGTGGAGATAACAGGAAGAATGTTGCAAAAAAGCATTTAAAATGGAAAATGCATTGAGAAAAGCATTTAAAATGCAAAATGCAAAATGGTTTTTAGAAAAACATTTAAAATGCAAAATGGAAAATACCCATTTTGCATTTTGCATTTCCATTTGAAATGGATTTATTTGAAATAAAGCACATCTCTGGAAATTAGATTTATTTGATAAATCGATATTTCGATTTAAAATATTCCTCAGATAGTGCTGCAAATGGAAAGTTAACTTTTAACTGCTTTTCTGCATTTTCATTGCGTGACCGATCGATATTTGTCAAATCAATCAAATAGTTGATAAAATCCACGATCTCCGTCTTAATACGAACGTAATACGTTTCTAATCCTGGGGTCGGGTCGTTTAAGAATGTCAGCCACGTATACGCAGTACGCATGCGTGTGATTATGAGTATCGTTTTCTACTAATCCGTTTCTATTCCTCCGTGTTATCTATTTTGAGTAAGACAGTTAAAATGTATGTAAAAGTTAAAATGTTATTGACTTTGTAGCAAAAATCACCGAGCTCTAGTGTACACAGCTGACGGTCAACTGTCACAAGTAAAACGCCGAATTTTTACTCCTGTGTGAATGTAGATGAATATTAATTATGTCGATAAGTTTATAGCAAGATTAAATAGACTGATGACAGATTTTTTATTTGATTCCAAGCGAGTAATGCTCATTAAGTGGTAATACGTTTTGGGATGCTGTCACGGCCAAACGACAACATCGATATTATTTAATCGGAATTCGGCACTTCTTATCTCTAATATAATCGATATTTAGTTTATTTTAAAATATATAAATATATATTTGTAGCAATATAATTTTGTTGCAAATTTGCAAAGTCAATCGTCATTTTCATCATTTATATACATGACACATCAATAAAATTGTTTAGTGCAAGAAACATTGAAGTTTCATCGGAACTTTTTTTTAATCAATGTAAGTACTCTTTTGTTCTTTAAAAATTTAAAAAGCCTTAAAAATAGCCTTTTTTTGAAAGTTATATAGTGCGTTCTTACAGTTACTGTAAATATTATTTTTCAAGGTGTGACCAAGAAATGCCCGGAATCCCTGTATTTTCCTCACAAAAAGCTTCTCGTATTGAGAAGCTTTTTGTGAGGAAATTCTCAACGAATTGGTAACTCTGATATGCATGTTGTAGATCATATGTTACTCACTTAGACTGGTTAGCAACCAAATGGCGTATTTTATTCGTTTTTAAATAACGTGTTATAAATTCTACGGATAATAATGTTATATATAAAAATCAGGTGTCACTGTGTTCGTACACGCTTATCTCGAAACCGCCCAACCGATATATATTACAACGAAATTTTTTTTCTACAGATTTTGATCTGAAAATACATACAATCACAAATTTTTACTTTCCTATATAGAAGGCGGTCTGTGGCAGGAAAGCGTCTCATATTATAACACGCATTCCAAATGGTTGAGTTAAATTCTAACTGGTTATAAAAATTCAACCTGCGTATGTTTGTGCTCGCTAAACTCGAAAAGCAGTCGACAGATATCACTGACAATTTTAAAGTTTGTTGTTATTTGTGCCAGGAGTGTTTAGAGATGTTAAAATGGTAGAAGAATTCGAGGACGCCCTTTTTTGGTAAAATGTTCAAAATACTCATCGATTAAAATAAAACTACAGCAAGCAATTATAAGCACACATCATGCGCTACATTTTTTGCCCTCGGGTAAACTTCTATAGTTATTTTTTTGTTTGCTTTATTTTTTGGGGGGTAGATGGCTCTGTCCCCTTCCCCCCCTGAATACTCCATTGGCGGTAGGCATATAAGCTACCGTAACTGTAAGGTCGGGTCCACACCTAATTAAGATCCTTGTTGTGACGAGCTATCGCCCGTTAATTACTCCCGCCTCATCTCTGTTCTGCCTCTAAACTGTTATTCACAACCAGGTGTGGTCAACTAGTGCTGCTAGTGGTTCATGACTTCAACAATTTGTAAAATACTTTATCTTGAAGTTTATCAAACAGATGAGTTTCAGTAGGTACTACCCATTAATGCGGAGATGGAAAAGATTAATTTTTTTACGTTATATATCAAGAAAACAAATATAATTAATATAAGTTGATAAACAATATATGTTTTTTTAAAAACTCCTATAACTTTGAAGTGGTCGAAGAGTTTGCCTACCTGGGCTCCATCATAACGCAGGACAACGAAGACCCAGTAGAAGTAAGAAAGCGCATCACAACCGCTAACAACACTTACTTTGCGTTGCTGCCAGTGTTCAAATCCCGAAACGTCCATAGGAAAACCAAAATAACCCTGTATAAAACAATTATTAGAACGGTCTTGGCCTATGGATGTGAGGCGGGAACACTGACAGCAAAGTCTGCGGAACGGCTGGACACCTTCGAAAGAAAGGTACTTCGAAGAATCTTAGGAGCGGTGCGAGAGGGAGAGGCATGGAGAATCCGCCACAATAAGGAGCTATATGACATCTACCAAGCTCCCAGACTCTCTACTCATTTACGGCTCCAAAGACTAAGATGGGCCGGACATGTGCACCGAATGCCAAGCACACGTGTACCAAAGAAGGTTCTAACAGGACACCCGGGAGGCAAACGAAAGGCGGGCAGACCTAGGCTGAGATGGGAGGACGATGCCAGGAAAGATGCCAGAGGACTACTCCATGTTGCAGATTGGAAGACGACGGCCGAGGACAGAGGGCGGTGGAGGCTCATGTTAAAGGAGGCCAAGGCTCGAAATGGACTGTAGCGCCATTGAAGAAGAAGAAGAAACAATATATGTTTTTTAATTGATTTATAGAATTCACTTGGTGACAACTGGCATCACATGGGTGAAGGAATTTCCCAAGATCGCTGATGAAGCGATCGAGTTCAACAGAGGGCGATGTAGTTTTGACTAGATTCTATGACACAATATTGGAGTTCAACGATGAACAAAACTGGTCAGTGGTAGTAGTGGGATGGAGGATTTTTTATCGTATGAGGGATCATTCAGTAGTTATTTAGTCAATAAATACGCTCCACGTTATCGACTGTAATTATTTTTTTATTTTTTTATTTTTTTTTTCATGTTCTCCATAAAACGGTTATACACCAATATATCATGGAGAAGATTACAAATTAAAATGTTTACAGAGGCAGTTATACTATTTTGTGACATGTGTTAAAAGATAGTTACTGAATTGTCTGTAGGTGACATTGAAAATGTCGATGGCTAATGCAGAATCGTTAAGCAGTTGAGTCGCTCTGTTTATTGGCGCGTTCTGATAGGCAGAAGTCCTCGCTTTCGGAGCATATTAGAGTGCATGGGATCTCCCTCGAGTATAATTGTTATGGGCATAAAAGTTAACTTTTTTCAAAATAGGCGGATTGTGTATTGTACCAGAGATTAACTTAAAAAAGTGTTTGCCTAAAAATATTTTTCTGCGGGCTTCTAATGTATTGAAATCGAGCATTCCTGTTAAGAACAAGGATGGATACAGGAATGGATAGTATGTATATTCCCTCATATACAGGTAACGCATAAACCTTTTTTGTACTTTTTCCATTTCTAAGATATGGTTTTGTTCAGAAGGGGCCCAAATAATGGAGCTGTATTCCAGGATGCTACGAACAAGTGCTTCATATGTACTTCTATAGTGCTTCTATATTAGTATAATAATTCTCCAGCAAGGCATGAAGCCACGACCATGGTCTGACCATTACATCATTACAGTTCTAACTACGATCTCTTCGTCACTGTCAATTAATGAAAAACATTAATCTTTTAGAAGAAGATTCGTTATTTTTTTTAATTATTTTCCTCAAGGCTCATTACAGGACCTGGTCTAATAAGCTCTGGTTAAAGCTGTTGTTGCTGCATGATGTTTTGACAGGCCGTGTTGCCATTGCCAACGTGTAACAACATACATGGCTTATACACGTAGGTACTAGTTCTATGGTTGGATATTGTAGTGGGCAAGGGTGTTATGCAGGTGCTGAAGTGTATAAGTTTTAAAATTTTATTGTGTAAGGGAGAAATTACAGCACAAAGAGTTTTATTATGAGAAAGAAATGTTCTTCCGTAATGAAAATTTCCTTGTCACTTCTTAGTCCTCCAACTATCCCTACGCAAAAAATCACGTCGATCGGTCCCTTCGTTGGGACATCAAAGAAGGACGAACAAACAAATACACTTTTGCATTTATAATAATAGTTAGGATGGTTCAAGACTTAGAACAGTGACAAATCAGCACACTTTGGAAAAGCGATTTAAAATCATTAAAATTAATGAAAAAACTCTAGCGTATATACCTAACCTAATCTAATTAACTTAGTTTTTCATAACTTTTAAAAAATGTGTTGATTTGTTATTGTCCTGAGTCGTCCGGTTATCATTATATAAGCTTAAATTTAATACTTGATGTAATACTTATACGGCTCTTTGCTACAATAGTGATAATAATTTTATTAGCCTAGAAAAAAATTAAGTATCAGGCCTATAAAATATTTTTTGCAGTGTAAAATCTCCTACTTACGAACCCCTTTTCGGGTACGGTTTTATTGTATATTATGGAAAATTAACTTCTTTAGATTGTGATCGTAATTTCGCCCGATTTCGAATATTACACGCCGAAGTAGATCGCCTTTAATATATAATTTCAATGATTTTTCGTCAGTCTATTCTTTTAAGATTCTCTTCACTGCCTTTGTAAGAAGTAATTTAGAATACAATTCCACATCTGCTCCCCACACTTTAAAGCACATAAAACTGAGGTATTCAAATTATCCATACTCACTGACCAAATTAATTTTGTGAATTTAATGAAATTATTTGATTTAACCGACATATCTTGCAAAAGAACCGTGAGCGATTTGGTAATTTTATTCAAATTAATTAATGGATTAATGGATACACAACTTTACTGAACCAATATTTTTCCCAGTACAAAATCGTAACACGAGACTTCCCGAGTTGTTCTTTGTTCATTAATCTAAAACCAGCTATTAAATTAATTCCCCAGTCCAAAGGCTACATAGGCTTGGAAATAAATTCAGTTTCGTTGAAATTTTCATTTAATCTATACTAAAAAATAAACCAGAAATTTCTAACATTTTTGATTCGCTCACATTTTTTTTTTTTAAAAAGAAAGACAAACATTCCTGGGTTACGAATAACCTGACAATATTTGGAAATCTCCTACTACCACCACAGTAAGCTGAAAATGTTGCTTGTGTTGTGATGGAGGACTTAGCCAGCCGAGGAATTGAACATACTACGCCTGGGTGGGACCCAAACGCGATGTCAACTCGGCCACCGACCGGTCATTATATTACATAAATCTGTAACTTACTTTTTATGTAAATATGTAACTAATAATTAAGTTTTTCTCTTTTGGTGTTTTTTATTTACTCCAAGCAGGCATTAATACCCTTTTTCTCTCTTCCTTATTTTTTTGTATTTCTTGTATGGATGTGTATTACGTTAATTCATTTTGTTCAAATTTTATTCATTACATTCTTTTGATGCTACGCTCATGATGCTATAAAAATATTATCATTATATATATTATATACAAAACAGACATAATATTAAAAAAAATTCAAAGTAATGTTTTAAAAGAATATTATTCAAAACATATAAAAACGTCGTGATGTATTTTGAAATGTTTATTTTTTCTCTCCTTTCTCATCTCTTGTATTTGTAATCATGCATAATTTATTTTTTATAAATGTATTAGTGGGTAAGTACTTTTTTGTAAATTCCAACATTGGCTTTGTGCTTATGTGTATATCCCTGTCTGTTTTCTTTTATTTTCTTCTTGTTTGTCCTTCTTAACCTCCCTTTTGTTTATTTTTGTATTGTTAAATTGTACTTATTAACTCCTACCTACGCATTGTAAGTTCCTCTCTTCCTGCAATGAGTTTTGTAACTCATCGGGATTACTCTAGCAAGAAATTAATAAGATTATTTTGTTAATTTCAGGCATCTCATTATAGGTAGGTATCCTATATACTGAGACTACGAAACACTTTATGAAATAAATCTAAATCTAAAATACCTGAGGTGATTTTTCACGAAAACGGGGCTATATAAATTATCCAACTATAAGTATTATTATGAATTTAATACGTACAGTATTTAATGCCGTCAATATTGATATGTAGTTGATATAATTTATTCTTATAGCTTGGTAGTAGTGTATGTCAGAACAAAGGTGTACGTCGTTTCGTCATCTCGCCAACACCTGCGTGATGATTAGTAAGTTAACATTTCGATCATATCTCATCAGAAGATGCAGACTGCAGATAACAGATACCAATGTCCTTTTGCAATCTGCAGTTGGAATGCATCTCAGGTGTGTTTTTCTGCTTACCTCACCAGAGAGCAGTGAGCACATCTCCGATAAATTTTATAGCATTAGACAACATTAGCTCTAATCTAGGTAATTTGTAATCAGTGCTGCGCCATGAGGCTCCCTTAAATGGTCTCTCGAACCACTTGTCGGCACATTAGAGATGTCTCTGTGAAGGATACATGAATTAAAGCTTTTTTGTAAATTCTGCTAACATTTTAAGACGACGACATAATGTACATACATATCCAAAGGTGGAGATGTCGAGTCGTCCAGTCGATTATACTCGTTGCTGCATAATACCTTGTTTAGTAGCAATAAATAATAACGAGTATTTTATTGAGCATTTTTAAGAGTCCATTCTTGAAATACTAATCGATTATCGATAAAAATTCATTCTGACGAATTGGGAATTTTATGATATTTTGGATGAATTAGATACTTTGTTGAGTTATTCGAAGAGACACAGCGAGGTGTTTAAAAAATGGAACATTTCATTTTGTCATCAATGTTATTTTATGGAAACGAGATTCTGGTCTTGTTATTTTTATAAATATATCGGTATAGTAATAATAATAATAATAATATGGCATTTATATATAAAAATGGTAATTCAGTATTAATGGTTCTTAAAATTATTCCTACAGTGTGCCTAACCCAATACAGATCTAATATTATAACAATAAATACACTGTTTATACAAAGTGATGACAAAACATAGAATAAAAATAACAGCAGGACAGGACAAAACAAGAATATTAAAACTAAAAATAATATAAAACAGGAGGCAGTTTGTTGTACTTTAAAAAGGTACAATAAGGAGACAACCGAAACCAAACAATTACTGGATGTTTTAGAATATGGCTTATTATAAAATATTGAAAAGAAGTAGATACCATTTATTTATTTATTATCGCTCCATGGAGCAAAACAAATAGCAATTTTCATTTTTTTTTGGTGCTCCTATAGTCCCACTGTCCCTCTTATGTAATTTTACAAATTGAAAATAAATAAATGTTGTGTTAAAAAGAAATAAATAAAACATAAATCAAATCATTAAAATTTCTTCAAAAGTGTTTGTATTATTTTAAACTTACGGCCATTCTTGAATGTTGGGAATCTTTTGCATTCGTCCTTTATTATAAAAAAAGCTACCTAGATTCACAGTATCTGTTCTTTATGTATAATTCCAAGTTTTACCACTGATAAGGTCAATAAACGAGTATTGGTGAATATTTATGAAGAGCTGCACTGAATTCGTCAAACTCAAGAAACCAATGACCACACTTATGCTGATTTATAGAAATCACTGGGTGACGACTTGAGGGTGCCTATCTCCTGGATGGAGGAATTTCCTAAGATTGCTGATGAAGTGATCGAGTTCAACAGATTGCGATAGAGTTTTTGTTAGATTCTGTGACATAATATTGGAGTTCAACGGAGAACAAAACTTATGAGAGATTTTTACTGTAAGGCGTCATAAAGTAGTTGTAATTCAGTAGTTAAACAGTTGATCTTATCCGTGATTTTATCTACGTAATTGTTGTAATTTCTCTTCGCTTCGGAAAAGCTGATGCCTTAGCCAGCCGGCTACTTATGTAAGCATAATAATTCTTCAGCAAAGTACTTAAGTGATTGGCCCTGGTAATATGTATTAAATAACCAAGTGAGGAAGGAATATACTTACATTTTACTACGTAACATGTATGATGCATGTATTTCTACTTATAAAAGATTGAATTAAAAATAATGATATACTTCGTATAAAATATTTATTTATTTATTTATTATTATTACACGCCCTAATGGGCTTTTACACACTACAAAGTTTAATAGTAGAGTATCACAGTTATTATAAATTCTACCAAATTAAAACAATAAAGGAAACATAATAAAACGAAAAAAGAAAAAATATTAAATGTTACAACAAAAACATATAATAAAATAAGATACATTAGTAAAAATGATAAGAAGTTGATAAGCTGGTGAGTGGGGTTGTACCTACTTTGTGGGGCTAGGGGTAGTAGCCGGTCAACACCTCTTGTTAAATGGGTGCATATAAGGATTGGTCATCATCACAGTGGTCGGCTTTGGTTCCGATGTGGAACCTTTGGACGCCAAATCTTGCCGGGGGCAAGATATGCCGAGCTCTGCGGTGAGACATAAGAACCCTTCTCAGGGTGGTGGGCATATGGGCTTATTCACAAGTAAATCAGAGTAAAAGACAAGTTTCTGTACATATAAGTTGAACTCTATTTCATGATAACAGGGTAAACATTAAGCAAGGGATTTTAAAGGACTTACCCCCTATCAGACCGATTCTATCCTATCTAACTATCTAAACGCGGATGAGTGGAGATGCCTTCCTCCCAGGGGAACGTCTGCTTCGGCGCGGGCGACCGGCCCACCAGCTCCGCCTCTCGTCCAGTCTCCAGCCAGGAAACCAGTCTCCGGTGTCCATCCACCCGATTATTACGGATCCTTTCAAGGCGCGCGTGTGAATGGCGGTAGGCGGCGTTCACGCACCCAAATACAATACTCATCCGAACGATCTAGTATTCCTCAGCGTACTCAAGGTTTGCATGTACGAAGCGAGAGAGGATTGTCTCTTTAAACGTGGATTACATCCCAAACGGAACACGCGGCCCGGTGCACTTTGGCACTCGTTTAATTCACGCGGGTTTTAAAATTGTCGACCGACATTGCGCGTATTTCGGCGCGGGTTTTGTTTACATTTAACCATTACTCCGCGTATCTCAGGATCGGATGCCTGATTTTACTTTTAAGATTCGTCGCGTACTTGCTCCGAACGGTTTTTTAAATTGCTCCATATAAACTTGGCACCTGACGTTTCAACTGAGTCCTCGCCCAACTGGGCTCCGTTGGAAAGTGTGGAACCTTGCAAGAATAATCCTTTCCCGTTATTTTGCGCCGATTTTATGGCTGTCAAAATAACCATAGACAAAAATCAAAATAATAATTAGTACCTAATTATAATTGTTATGTTTCTAAATATTTTCATAACAAAGTCTCACATGAATAGATATTCAAAATAAAAATTAATATATATATATATATATATATATATATATATATATATATATATATATATATATATATATATATATATATATATATATTGCGGAAATTATAGATGTCTATTTGTGTCTCGATATATAAAAGAATTGAAATAAACAATATTTATATTGATTATTTTTAAGATGAAATATATCTCCCAGATCAGAGTATTTATTTCCGAGACTGTGAAGTCTTGGAATTGGGGAATTTTGTTAAGACAGTGTCCTGGTGTTGTAAAAATAAAAGGGGAGTAAATTTCGGCAAGATCTTTTGGGTATGTGGATGCTGATTAATTGGAGTAACTCAGGAAGTCAATTTTGTAATGAAGTATTTTATGTAATACTATTAAATCTGTGTTTATTCTTCTTGCTGAAAGTTTTAATATGGACAATTTATATAGTAAGTAGTTATAATCAATGTTTTCTACAGGAATATGCAATTTATAGTTTATATACTTCAGGAACTCATGTTGAGTCTTTTCAATCTTATTTTTTTAAATATGGAATGAACACAGTAGTGTACAAACAAATATTTTTCGTTTATTTTGCTTATCGCTCTGAAAGTTACAGTGAAGTAAAATTTTATAATTTTTTTACAGATATATATATACATAAGAAACCATAGACCTGCCGATAAGAGAAAGGGGAACAAACTATGTTGTGAGGAGCGGGGATGTGGCGTCACTGTTTCGATGACTGATCAATAAACAAATCCCCATAGTTAACAGGTCGAAATTATACTTATGTCGTGTTATGGCGTGTCCAGAGGATGATCAAGGTGTCCACAAGTGGAAGTTCAATCGAAAAATGAATAAAAATGTTAATACATATTGCTTATACGTAGTGAATATTGTAAAAACGCTAATGTATGTAATTAATTTGCCGCTACTCAACTATTCTGAAGCCGGGAGTAGAATATTGTTTAATTTTAAATTATTTTTGTAATTATTTACACACATAACTAGTTAATGTTCATTTTTTTAAAGATCTTTACATATTAAAATTTTTTAAATCACTAACTCCAATCACAGCCGATTGTTTGTTTATAAGTAGATTTCAAAAGTAAGCAATTCTAGCAAAATAACCTATACGTTCATTTTATTGCACTAGCAAATCCACTGACCAAAATTATAACTTTTCGTTTTAAAATATCGTTTTTAACCTCTTTATTTTCCTCATAAGTTTATAAGGAAAATAAAGAGATAAAATAAGATTTTCCTCAATTAGTTAATTGACACTTTATTTGAATGGGTTTGAATTGTTTGCGTTTTCTTTCAATACGATATCATTGAATTTGACCTTAAAAATTATACAATTCAAATTACGTCAACAATGATAAACATAATTTCGCATAAACGATAATAAAATAATAAATTAATAGCAGCCACATCATTACTTTACGATTAAGAAAGCATTAATGTGGGGAAAATAGACTTCAAATTACCTCCACAGAATATGAAATCTATTGTTACAATTAGTTTATCAGTAAATCGGTTTAACCGATAATAAATCATATTAATTTGGGAGGGGGTAAAATAGAATCATATAAATAAGTCGTCTAAACGTGGTTATAACCACAGTTTGAAAATGGCCTTGAAAAACTTTCGACTGACATTTTTTCACATCTCCCTCTAATACCTTAATAATATTAGGCTGTAGATATCTGTATCTCACCGCGGTCATGTCCGAAAATACATTAAAATTATTTTTTGTATGATACCAACCACAAACGTCAAACGCGATAGTGTTTACCTCCTTTATTTGTATAGCAAAGAGAAAGAAATGAGGTAGTTTAGGGGCAACATTTAAATTGACCCACGGTAGATATATAACATAGCTTTTTATTTGGAGGCTAGGTGGCACTGGAACGAATCGAAAAAACGTACGAATCTGCACGAATATTAAAACTAAATTAATAAGTGGGTAGTTTATTTAATCCTTTTTTAAAAAACTACCCAATTATTAATTTAGTAGCCATTGACCATATGACCCTCACGGAAGAGCCGCCCCTAGGCGTGTACTATTTCTTCTTCTGTCTATGGCCGATACTAAGTACATATCTATGTCTGTTCGGTTCATATTTTAAACATTATTTTATCCATCCAGTAGAAAACTTTTTTATTCGCGTAAATATTATGGTGAACCATTTCAATGCATTTTTTCGCAGTTATATGAACTACTTGAAAATATTTAAATTTAAACTGACTGTTCTCTTTTGACTCAACCACTTTGCAATTCATCAGTCTGTATATATGTTTGTGTGTTCCATGTCTGATCAATCCTGTGGAGATGAGAGTCGTGTTTCATAGTAACGTATTATTCCGCCAGAGTGTAAGAGCGTTGCGATTTTTGTCTACTATTCACAGAACTACTAGCATACGATTTCAAATATTTAGCCAATAGAGATGTCGCCAATTTTTTTCTTACCTACATTTTCATATTATGTAACATTTTTTAAGACTATTTTCGATTTCTCACTTGGTTATTTAATACATATTACCAGGCCAAATATTGAAATGACATGTTCAGTACGCGTTAAAATGTAATTTGAATGCGAAACAGCTGGCAATACACTTTTCAAGTTACATATATAGTATATAGCATGTATTTGAGTTTTATACAACTTGATCACTCTTTTTTTAACTGCTCCCAACCATCTGGAGCCAGTGAGATTATTACATCCCCAATTGGGGTATGTTGTGAGGCCGAAGGTAGCGAGGAGCATAGGGGAAGGAGATGGAGAAGAGGAAGGTGGGGAGTATCAGGCTATTAAGATCTGGTTACCAAACACGGCTGAAGCCAATTCAAGTAACGATTCAATTTTAAATAGTGGTCTTACACCAGGGCGATGATGAGAGTGTCTTCTACTCTGAAACGTACCACAAGTGTACTATATATTATGTTAATTTAATACATTGTGAAATAACACAAATTTATCATATAAAATGTACTTGCGCCAGTCTAGAGCCTTAACCCTCGACAACGGAGTAATATTGTATAATAGGTTAGTAGCAGATAACAAACAGGTATATTATGTAAATTTGCATATGTAGGTATATGTCTCACTTTATATAAATGCAATGGTGACCGGATAAATCATCACAATGATAATTCATAACATCTTTTAAAAGTTATATAAAGTCATGGAAAGTGATGAAACAAAAACTTTATTAACTGTGTTAAGTAGGTTAAGTTAGGTTAGGTTAGGTTAAAAATTTTTTTATCGTTTCTAATGACTTTATATCACTTTTTAAAAGTGTGTTGAATTGTCACTGTGTTGAGTTATCATGGAACCTTTTTTTGTTTGCGTTTGTAAATTGATTTAAAAAAAATGGTAATTTTTTTATTTTCGGTTTATCTTTTGTATATAATACTAGCGAGGACCAGTGAAAAATCACGGATAGTCTAAATTCTCGACCAATCAGTTCCAATTTTGAAAATGGCAATTCAGATTTCTGTTAAACATAATATCATAGTGGTAGTGATGAGTCGTTCATGAGCGAGCCGCACAATTGATCTGGCTCTTTTTGATGAGCCATATTCGTACGACTCCCGGTAAACCGTACCACGACTCAATTGAACGGTTATTATTTTTATCAGGAGATATTATAGAAAACTTTCGCCATTAAAATTATGGAATTATTAATTGTTATTAAATACTTAGAAGTGAATGGCTGTCTTACAGTCTGACATCTGGACTTGGACATATGTATCAAAACCTACTTACTACGTAGCTCCTTGTTTTCTCGTGGTACCGGGAGCCGTATCGGGTGAGTCGTATCGAGCGAGCACAGTATTCTCATTGCTCATTCGCGCTGAGCTCACGGCTCTCGTTCAATTGAGCCGTCGTTCAATTGAGTCGACTTTTGAGCCGTACAAAAATATTGAGTTGATGCCGTGGCTCCCGCTCTAAATAAAATGAGTCATTACCTATCGCTAATAGGCGGGTACTTTAACGCTTATCTAAATTCTCTGCAACAACATAAAAGCAAAAGTAATAAAGTTCATTGATCCGGAGTTACAGACTTAGATTAAAAACCAATCCTATAAATTACCAATCCAGCACGGGCATTCAAATCTTGTGAGATACGTTTAAAAATTCTTAATTATTATTTATAATTCAAAAAATAAAAAATGTGTCTGTAAGATAACGTGCAGCAAAGACAAAAGTTAATTGCCTTCACATCAAAGGGCATAGGGCGGGAGGATGAGGGTAGCTAAGCCAGAGGTGGAGGGCGTTTTTTGTTGGATTCGCAGAGAGGGAGGTTAATCGTCCAATAATCGAAGGTTCATCCCCTAAGAATAGAACCCAGAATACCGATGCTAAGAATTAACCCTCACTTCGGTCCGAGTTCAACTTCTGTGAAATTGATTGTATGGGAAGCAGTGGCATGCCAGAGATTGTTTTCAGAATATCATAAAATAGCAAGGAAATATATATATTGGGCCATTGAGATTATGGCGTCTCCAATCGAGATACGTTGTATGACTGAAGGTGATGGGAAAGGGAAAGAGATGGGGATGAGGAAGGTGGGGAAGTTTCTGTCACCAAACACGGCCAATGTCATTTCAAACAACGTTTCAATTCTGAATGATGTTCTTACGCCAGGGCGATACTGAGAGTTTATTTTACCCTGGAACGTGCCGCAAATATACTGTATATTATTTTTATTGAGTAAATTTTGAAATAAAACAAATTACTTGTACTCGCCGAGACTTAAACTCTCGAACCTCAACTACGGAGGCCGTCGAAAGCAAAGATCTCAAAGTTAGGCTAGATTAGGTTAGGTTAGATTCGAATTACAAGCAACTCGCGTTTTGTGCGCATACCATATGCGCTGTACGTACTATTTTGCTAGTGTTCGTGCACGACGCAATGCGTCGACTACGGATTTAAGAGGAAGCTACAAGCCAAAAATGATTATATTCTTGGTATACCTTATATTGTAGGTAATAGGCATTAAAATCGCTTGACAAACGGAGTGTAGAAACGATCGATTTCAAGCACAAAACTGGTTTTTATTTATTTTGTAAATAATTTTATAGGAAAGCAAAAAGTTAATCCAGTGAAACTGCCACAGATAATCTTAGCTATAATAACGTATTTTTTAAAAGTTGTTTCCTTTACTCGTTCATACATTTCTATTGAAAACATATTTTATTTACTAGTTTACATTTATATTTTTTATTGAGTAATTTTTTATTTATTTGTATTCTACTCAAGCGAAACGATAGAAAAACCTTTAATTTATATAGAGCATATTTTTTGGTATTCATAATGTACAACAATTCGTTATAAAGATTAATCAAAATAGTGATTTGGCATTAAGTTTCGCCTTAACGTCAGTTGCACGCTACTTACAGTGCTGGTAGCACGCTACGCGAGTAGCATTCGCATCTCCTACTCGTTTCACTAAAATGACGTCCGAAAATGTCAATGTTTTATTTTCTTTTACATATGGAAAAATATCCATGCATATATAACTGTAATTTATATGAATATGTTAGAAATTTTAGATCTAGCGGAAAAGGCTTCGATTGAGGTTGAAAAGAAAAGTCAATTTTCATCAATCTCATGTAGTTCCTTTGCGGCGACAAATGCTCTCCTATAAACGTTTATTTCATTGCGTTTGTGAACCCAAAATCTTGTTTAGGGTCGTTTTTTATGCTTGTGAATATAAGAAAAAATAATAATATTGTTGTCCTCGTGGCTAGAGTCACTTGAAATCGTATTAATTTCACGGCAGCACTTGAAAGAAATGATCAAGTTCAGTGTAATTTGGGTAGTGCCGTGTATGGAAACCAGTTTTTAAGAATAGCGTATCGTAGGCTACTTGTGGTTGCGTCACAGTCGCGTAGCTTGTAAGTATATCCGTGTACGATGGGCCTAAATCTCTCCATTGTCGGTAGTTTTTTTTGCATCTTCGTCCCCATCGCTTGGTGACATTTATTCTGAATTTATTAAATAACGCACTACCTATGTGATATTTTATACAAGCAAAGATCGTGATCATACATTAATTAAAAATTGTTATGTTCAAAGCCCAAATATTTCGGATATAGCCTTGCCCTACAATCGATAAATCTAATTGTTTCTTTTAACTTTCACCTGGAATAATTACTATATATAATTAGTTATTATAATTCTCTCTTCAGCAATGTAAAGGTGTGTGTATTAAAATATATAAACCAATAAAAAATCCTTGAGGCATACAAGTAAATAAGCAAGTTTTGCAAGGATGGCACATGTTTTGCCTATTCTTGTTGACGTATTGCCCTATCTTGCAGTGAGTTCGCTCGGCTACCAATATTACACGACAATATTGATATGCAATACAAACATTGATATATAGCACAACAACAACAAAAAAACCCGATTCAACATTTAAAAGTCCAGAAATCATACAGAACGTCTCTAATTTTTCTTTGGCCGTGCGAAAAAACTCGGACACATTGTAGCCCTTAATGGTGACATTCCTCGGGGTAAACATTCCGCTGGCATTCCGGGCCGATGTCCATATTGCGTTGCGGGTAAAAATACCCGCCGATACCAACTAAGAAATCTTCAGTATTTGGGAGATCAGAAGCCATTATTTTTCAATACTGTGTGTTGTGACATTTTTAGGATATCGGTAGGCTATTGGACGGTCAAACGCTTGTTTCAATTATCTCGCTGTTGATTTCTACTTTGTACAGAGATTTCATTGCATATTTTGATAAGAAGTTATATAAAATCTAGAAATTCACCTGAAAACTATTCAACTAATTTTTTACTGTTAATTCATAATAGTGGAGATGTTACTTAAATCGGCCAATTGATTAGGATTATTTTTTTTTTGTATTTTTTTTAAATTTTTTATTTTAATTTTTATTTTATTTTATTTTTTTTTATTTTTTGGAGATTTTCCTTTTCTACTAGTTAGTATGTATATTGTATTGTATTATTTATATTCATATGTTTTTCTACCTATATATAAAATGAATCTTCTGTGGAAACTTTACTGGTTTATGCAACTTGGTAAAAATGATTTGTATTAAAATATATTTGTATAACTGTTTGTTTCCCAAATAAAATAAAATTAAATTAGTATCTATTGTTTTTGTAATTTGAAATATTTGAGTACCACGTGCATACGGTTTAATTTTGGACGGTGAGGAAATTTTTTTTTTTCATTAATGCCCATAAGGTAAATGATAGATGGTTCTATTGTTTAAAAAGCGTTCATATAAACACACCATTACATTTATTATCTCTTCCCACTCAGTCAGTTGTTCTATTTACGATTTGAAATGAGAGGGTGGCCATTTTACTTGCAAAAGTAAAGCTACGATTACACTGGACATTTTTTGGAATTAGAATAGCTTTGTTTAAAAATCGACTTTAGAATTTTTTTCTTACATTTTCAACTCTCCAAAGTTACAATGTCAGTCAAAAAGTATTTATGACAAGTTTTTCGTTAACTCTTTAAGTTTTTATGTTAAAAAATATACAAATTTTTAAAAATTAATACAATCGAAAGAAAAAAAATCGCAAATTAAGCTCCATAAATTATTAATATTTATTCCTTAAGTAAGTCTCTACTTATATTGAACGTGTCTAAGACACTTCCTTTATACTTTATCCAAGCGGTGTAAGTAAGAAGTATTAAAAAAAGGAGAACATAGAAGAGATGCATGTGTCAATTAAACTGACGACTTCTCCGATGATCAAAGGAAGGACGACTATACCGCTAATTCGGGCACGCAGTCTATACTGTATCCTCCATCTGTCCATGTAAAGTACACTGCTATTTATGTGTGTAATACCTCCGAAGACAAATAAAAACCAGCCTCCGCGGACCAAAAGTAAAAAAGAATTCCAAGTTGTTTATTCAACACACCACTATTTCTGTGGCCTCCTCTCAAATATGGACAAAACTAAATTGATTTAATACACTTGTAAAAGCATTCCTCTGTAAGGCGCTACCCGAAAAGGCTACAGGGCTTTATTTATGATGGTAGAAGAATTTGTCGGTGATGGTAATGGTGGAAGAACCACGGAGAACATGTTCGACAAATTAATGAGGCTGTATGTATAATCCAAGCTTTTAAAGATACTATCGTAATAGTAACACACTTTAATCGGGAAGAGTAGTTCTACCCGTTCGGTCGATTGATGCTTAACGTCGGGAAGGGTAGTTCTACCTTCTGCGCCCGCCTCATTTCAATGGCAGAAAAGAAGAAATTATCTGATGTTTTTATATGAACATTATATACCAATCTCTTTATAAAGGTCCCAACTATATGTACATAATTATCAAATTGCAATGCAAGTCTTTTTTTTGTATTTATCTTGGAGTTTTTTGTGTACATCGATATTTCAACTAAAATGGCCATTATTAATGAACACCTGACACTTGATAGGTATTGCGTTTGAAGATCAACGAAATAAGTAATTTAGATAACATATTCTGTTATTCTAATAATTCAATTCCTGGAACCAGGGTTTTTATGACCATGAAACCCGAAACAAATCTTTCTATCTCTGTTCCGCACCCACTCAACTTCTAGGTGCGAGCGAGAGGAGAGTGTCGAGCATTTAAAAACAGCAGGTATCGGCAAACACAGTTAGGCGGACCATAATAAATATTTACAAGTGCGTGCCAGTTTTTAAAAAGCAAATTGTCCTACGGTTGTGTTCCGAGGAGATAATATTTATATTTGCTTTTTCAAACCTTTCAAAATGGATTCTGAAAATTACGAAAGTGATAACGAAATCGTCGCAGATAATTTATCTGCCTGTTCTAGTAATTATTTGCCTGAATTCTATAGTGAAAGAGAAGAATCTAGTGGAAGTGAAGAAATACCTTGTAGGAAAAGAATGTCAGTGATGCCATTACAGTTCAGTGATTCTGAAGAAAGTGATATGGAGGAAGAACAAGGAAAAATTAGATGAACAATTTTTAGACGTAAACTGTAACTGATTATATAAAGGTGATTATAAACTTAAACCTAATAGTGTATGGTGAAAAAAATAAACAATATTATGTGAGCAATACGAGAAGCATTCTACGCTAAGTGATTATTTTAAATTTCATTTGAAAAAATAACCAATATTATTAGCACGTTCCGATGGTTTTGGTCCGCTGTATCGTGCGAGAGGCAATTGCACACGTGGTATTTCAATGAGTAATAATGTGTTACTCTGACGATACTTGAGAAGTGGCAATTGTTTTTGTTTTTATAATGATTTGGGCTTGGTGAAAATATAATAATTTGTAATTTTATAAAATTGAAACCTAGTTTATACTTAAAAAATTGAACACTAATGACTCAACAATGACTTTGTTTTCGATTTATTATGTTGCATTAGAAATAATACTTGGTTTTCAGCTACAAATTATATAGCTTGGGTATGCTGAGTTAGTATGTAGAAAATTTTATTGAAATATTTCCATTATTTACGAAGATATAGCGATTTAAAACAAATTAAGCAAATTCGCGCGGGACCTTTATTTTCGCCCGTTTTCAGCGGTCAGCCGGCGAAAAAATAACCCGATCAAAGTGTGGTAATAGATTGTATCCACCAGCTTATCAGTCGATGATACAAAATAGTATTATATTATGGAGACAGAATGCATTTAAACATCGTTAATCGTGTGATATATCCAATGATAATATCGTGTTATATATCTAATGATAATATCGTATGATATATCCAATGATAATATTGTGTTATATATCCAACGGTTATTTCGTGTGATATGTCCAATGATAATATCGTCTGATATATCCAATAATAACATTATGTGATATATCCAACGTTTATTTCGTGTGATATATTCAATGATAATATCGTGTGATATATCCAGTGATAAAATCATCGGTTTACTGCCAAAACGTGACTTTAAGTGAACTTTAAGTGAAATTTAAGTTTACTTTAAGTGAAGTTTAAAATAAACTTGTATGTAATCATTGTGTATCTATTTTGTCATGCTTTCTCCAGTAAATAAGTCATTATGTCGAATAGCACGATTTTTAAAGCTAAATTGAACCTGATATATTGAATTAATTAAACTTTTTCCAAAAATATATTTTATTTTTTGACCGTTACCAGCTTCAGCTTAATATAGCCATCTTCAGACTAGTACAATTGTTCATTAAACAATGGTTTATATACACATCATTTGCGGGAGTGGATAGGGATTCATAAGGATTTTTCCAATTTTTTGAAAATTCACGGAAAATCATATAACTACCATACAATCACTGTAAACCATCCCTGTGATTCCCTGTAACATGTAACTGTACAAATACAAGTACCTACTCTTAAAATCGGAACGCTTTCAACTAACGAATAATCGAACGTGGACAAAAAAGTTTGGGGATTTCTGGTTTAGATAAACGTATTAGTAGAATCGGCAGAATTTATTTATCAATTTATATCCTTATTTTCCGACTGCCACCTCGGAACAGGTTCAGCCCAATGAGGTGGTTTAAATACAAAAAATAAAAACTATATTTTATCTATTTATGTAAACTTGGTAAATAAATATTTCCACCAAAATTTAAATGTAGAGCGTATGAACGCAGAAATAGGTAAAAGGGGAATATGTGATGGGAATCTGAATATTAGAAAAACACCTGGAATGAGCAGGAGAATCGAACGCTTGAGTCTAGTCAGGTTACGAAGTATAAATGTAAATGAGGCAAAAAGTGTGCACGAAGAAAGAGTTGTGTGGCGTTCCGTCCTCTCTCTCTCTTTCTTAGTTAGTTTTATCTTCTTCATTTGTTATTTCACAAATTACTCATTTAAAATAAATATATAGTATACTTGCGGCACGTTTCAGAGTGGAAGATACTCTCAGTATCGCCTTGGTGTAAGACCACCATTCAGAATTGAATCGTGGCTTCAAATGTCTTTGTGACTGGATCTGAATAGCTAGGTACTCCCCCACCTTCCTTTTCTCTATCTCCTTCCCCTCCCTACAACCTTCAGCCTCACAACATACCTCCAATTAGGGATGCTAAAGTCTAACTAGATCCAAATGGTTAGGAGCAGTTGTGACTCTTGTGCGGTATTCACATAAAAAAGGAAGAGAGGGTAGACCGCCACACGATCATGTCTCGATTCATATTCCTTAGTCCGTTAACAGTGAATCAACCAATAATGCATTACATCGTGTAATATTTTAAATTGAGCCGCTATCAATAACAACCCTTACGTAGATGGCGATAAGGTTTAAATTCCCGCTTTACACCATCCGCCTGTTTTGATTTATCCAAGAAAAAACATGGCTAAAAAGTTCCTTTTATGTTATTTTGTGGATATTCAGGCATAAATATTAAATTTATTTTCGATCATTTTATAAATAACTTAATTTGCCACAGTATACAATAAAATCATAACCGAAAATGGGTTCGTAAGTAGGAGATTTTGAACTTTAAAGCAGTTTTCATAGGCCTTTACATTATTTTTTTCTGGGCTTATAAAAAGACTTATCTAAAAAATACTCTATTATTTCAAAGGCCAATATGTATTCTTCTCACAGTATTTAATTAAAGCATCTGAAACATTTAGACCAAATTTTCAAACTAAAAACACAGGATTTTGCATTACTACGTATGGCATCGCCTTAAATGTAACGTTGAAAATGTTAGGAAAGATGTTTAACCTTTAGCGTGCCAAAAAATCCACCGTGGATTTGCAAGTGGCTCACTACTGCACTTGCCCCGATTTTATATTATTTTTAACCCTTAAAAGGTGCTTCTGCTGGACCAACGTATATTTTATTCGGTTTGGCAAGGAAATAATTATATATATATATATATATGGGCTTTTACATGGTTGGTAGTATAATTTTAATTTGAAAGATACTTTGAAACATAAAAAATAAGAATAAAATTACATTTGATAAAAGCTATGCAATAAGTCATACAAACACAAGAAACAAAAACAGAAAATTACAGCTATTTGTTGGTTTACATGATGTGTTTAGGAGTATTGTTGAAATAAATGTTTTAAATGATCCACAAAACTTGCCAAGTTGGTATTGAATATGTCAACATCACCCAAGTAATGATTTCCCATGGTGTGAAGTCGTTGTATCGGAGAGTGGGCAATGTAGTTACGCTTATGTGTGCTGCTGTAGAATATTGTATTTTGTCGTGTTGTTACTGTGGGTGTATGTTTGTTTATAAGTTGCAGGAGTTCACAACAGTCGACTTTAGAGTTAAGTATTTTGAATAAGAACGTTAAATCGTTTATTTTAAGTCTATCTTCCAATGTATGTATTTTTAGAGTATTTAATAAGAAATTGTATTTTAAGTCTTCGACAGGGATATTTAATATAATGTAAGAGAAAAAAAGTTATTCTTATTATTTCAGTACCTATGTCAACTTTGGAGATGCTGTGTGGAGAGTGTTTTTAAGGTAAGGCAGGGGAGGAAGTCTGCGAAGAAAAAAGTATGAAGGGTGGATAGGAATCTAGAGGTCAGTGTGTCCAGGAGTGACGGAAGTATGAATCCATCCCTGCCGCTGCGTCGCAAGATGATGGGTCGAGAAAAAACAGCTGGAGAGGTCAAAGGGTCTCCCCGAACCGGCCTCTCCTGATCCAGCCCACCACGCAGCTGGAGGAACACACCTCACCCGATGAACCCGGGCACCCCTGCTAAGTCTCCAAACATAGCGAACGACTTGGAGTGACTTATGGCGAAGGTGTTGGTCATCCAATAAATGGCAGCTGGCAGTCATTATATCTTTGGTATTCCAAGGGTTAATGCAGTGATGATGTCAAATAATAAAACATTTAACTATATAAATAAAAACTTAACTAAAAAAATAAATAAATACAATAATACTGAACATATTGCGCAAACTGTAAATAGAATACGTAAACTTTATTACGTATTCCTCAAACTAAGAAATATATTACATAAATCTTTGCTACAAAAGGTTTACTATGCATCAGCCCAATCAGTTCTGCAATACGGAATAATAGGATGGGGAGGAGCGTATAAAACCAACTTAACCCCACTTGAAATAGTACATAGAAGACTCATCAAAATAATTCTTAAGAAACAATTAGACTATTCAACCCAAAAATTATTCGATGAATTCAAAGTATTGCCAATAAATAAAATTTATCAAAAATTTACTACTGAACTCATTTCGCTGAAATCTTCAGGGTTTGTTTATATTAGTACTAGGAAGTTTAGAAAATGGTTTGAACGGTAGAAGAAGACAGTTGAATATAAAACTTTACTCCAAACCATTCATAACCCCGAGCAACGCCCGGTTATTATTACCCAAAATATGTCCTTAACATCGCGGAAATTATGGATGCCGCTATGGCCAAGTCAAGTCACGGCATTAAAATCTCGAATACCGCAGTTAACCTTTTCCTGGAAAAGAAATCAATTAATATTATTGCTAAATTTAATTAGGAATCATTAAATTGATGGAAATAATAATTGAAATTCTCAGCAGTGATAAAATTAAAACTCATTTGTAATTTTACACCGCGACGGAATTGTTGGATGTTAAGGCGATGCACTACGTAGTAATGCAAAATCATGTGTTTTTGGTGTGTAAATTTGTTCGCCTAGAAATGTTTCAGATACTTCAATTAAATACTGCGAGTAGAATACATCTTTGACTTTGAAATAATCGAGTATTTTTTAGATAAGTCTTTTTATAAGCCCAGAAAAAAATAACGTATAAGGCTCATGAAAACTGCTTTAAAGTTCAAAATCTCCTACTTACGAACCCATTTTCGGTTATGATATTATTGTATAATGTGGTAAATTAAGTTATTTATAAAGTGATCGGAAAAAAATTAAATATTTATGCTTGAACATACACAAAATAAAATAAAAGTCACTTTTTGGACATGTTTTTTTCTTGCATAAATCAAACAGGCGGATGGTGTTAAGCGGGAATTTAAACCTTATCGGCATCTACGTAAGGAGTGTTATTGATAGTGGCTCGATTTAAAATATTTCACGACGTAGTGCATCGCCTTAAGAGTAAGTAATTAATATTTTCAAAGGGATACTATGTAGCATAGGTAGTTTGCAGAAGGTATTTATTGAATACTTTTGATGTGTTGTATTTTTGTTGGGCGTTTATGACTTTGTGTAGTTTCAACTCATGTTCATGTTATGTATCATTGAAGCTAATGCTACGTATAAATCCGTGAGCCGAACTGCCAAACTGAACCTCAACTTATGGGAAAGAAACGGAGCAACCGCAAATGGCGCGAAACGCCGCTTGCATTTGATTCGTTCCTTTCCCGTAATTCGTGGTACGGTTCGCGTTTCGGTTCGCAAATGTATATGTACCCTAATGTAAGATGCCTGTAAAACTTATAGGAGTGTTAAGTAGGTTTGCATAATATTTAACGGAGATGCCATCGGAGATGTCTTGTTATTATTAAAAAAATAATTATTATAATAACAAAATTAATCTGTGTTATTTCAAATTTTATGTATGCACGTTGTCCGGGAACTCAAAATACAAGCGGAAAACATGTGAATCAACATCACATTTTGAGTCGGCTTTGTGGTAGGTACAACATTTTTAATTTAATATCTCCTAATTTTTTTATGTAGTAGGGAAAAAAACATAATTAAAAAACATTCAAGTTTTTTAAGCCTCTCTTTATAATGTACATTCACTAGTTCCAGCTTTTACTGAGAGTTTTCGCCTTCCGGACACCAACAACATAAAATAACATACGTATCTTATATTTGTGGCACGTTTTCTTGCTATTCTGAATATTGCCCAGGTCATACAACCATTCAGTCAAGTCGAAAGATCGTATGCATTAAACTGGATTTGACCGTGTTTGATGACCGAATCTGAATAGCCAGGTACTTCTCAACTTTCATCTTTTTTTCCTCTCCCTACTCCCTTCAGCTTCACAATAAACTCCAATTGGGGTTGCAATAGTATCACTGATTCCGGACCGACAGGAGAAGTTACCTTTAAAAAAACTAACATGGCTTAGGACAGGTTGTTTCACAGAATTTAAAAAATTATCTATCAAGTTTACAATTTATTCAAATTCTGTGAAATTCTATTCAAGTTCTATTATTATTAAATCATGGGCCACTTGTTTCACAGTACTTTTCAAATAACAGAACTTGAATATGACTTTCACAGAACTCAAATATTACAACCTCGAAACAATCCGCAAGGAGAAGTCTAATGATGTAAAATATTGCTAATTTATTATGAATGTCCGTAATGAATAAAATAATAGGCTTCCTGATAAACTTTTAGTAAAATACCAATGTAATGTCACGATGTCTGAACACGTGTTCATAAAAATCCTATCATTTTCGCATTTCGTCGTTATATGTTATCAAGACAAACAGCTATTATTACGAATTTACTACAAGTTCTGCAAAAAGCCTGCAATCCCGTATTTACCTAGATTACTACTACATAATATAGTTATGTTATAATTATATTATTAATAAATTAACTATAGTTATCATTGTATTATTAATAAATTGAAGAGATTCATAATAAATTAGATATTATAAAATTTTCTCAGTGCATCCTTGAGTGTTAGCCATTTTCAGTTGATATATGCAGATGTGAAAAGTTATTACACCTGGAAGCCGCGATTGTTGATGATTTAAGTTAGAGCTTTTAGAAGCTTTTTTACTGCTGTCATATCATATGACGTTCCTATTGATGAAAGCATTTGAATTTGAGTCAGGAAGTTTCTGGTTATATTCTCACGCAGCTTTAATGTGGATTATTCATTAAATTTATGGACTCCAACGGGTCTTGGTATTACGGTGTTGATTGCAACGATTGATGGACCTTACAAACAAGGATGTACAGCTGTCTTAAGGAGCATTGATAGCTGTGTGAGGTGCTGAGCTCACAAGATGAATGTGGGAGAAGGTATTATTATTTGCTCTGGTATATTCTTATAACGGTAGAGCCTTTTAAAGGCATCAACTGAAAAGGCGTTTTACGATCTTTTATTATTTCACCGTCGGATAAATTACAATTAATTTGTACCGGAAATAAAAGAAGTATTACAAAAGGATTTTTTAAAAATATAATGATATCTTCAATGGGATCTCCCCTGCTGACGATTTCATTTACGTATGATAAAAATTTAGTAGTACGATAATATAAACTAATTATAAATATATTGAGTATTTTTCTGAAATAATTATAAACGTATTACAAGGTGTTTTTTGTTCAGTTGAGTTGTTTCGGTTTCAGTCTGTATTTGTTGTCAGTATAAAATCTACAGGGTGGGGCAAAAATAATGACCTTATTGGAAAACGCTAAAACTTTTGCAAATGGCGCCAAATGTCAATTCGGTTTTGACATTTGTGGAGTAAACAAACGCAGAATACAAATAAATAAGACATATGGAGCAAAAGTAATCACCCTATTGAATATATTATTCTTAATGTAAATGATAAAGATACAGAAACTGGGACTCGAACAGTATCAGTGTCAGTGAAATCTATAACAATATCGAATCGATAGGCGTAACTACCGATGATTTTATACTTATTTCCCGAGCACGGTCACGCTGTTGATCGCCATACCGATATTCATAATGCAATAAAGAAGAAATCCATATATGCTGCCAACACATTGGTATTGTCTATGAATTGACATTCCGAAACGCCAAACGTCAAACTTCTATGTAAAATATTAATGTTGAATTGAAATGCTAACGTAAATACGCATTAGCATAAATCATAATTTTTTAGTTAGGTCTAAAATTTACCTATTATGTGAAGAAAATTTCATAGCCCATGAAGAGAAAAGGAAGGAGAAGAAGTTCTGGGAAGGAAAAAGGTAAGAGAGGTGCGTAGGAATTTGAAGGTTACTGCGTCCACTAGTGACGGACTTATGAATTCATCCCTTCCACTGAGGTACATGGCGATCGGTCGAGAGAGTCGTGTTGGAGAGGTCAAAAGGTCTCCCTCAACCACTCTCTTAATATCTGGCCCGCCACATTAAAGGCGAGCAGACATATTAACCACCTAGCTAAGAAAATTTTCACCCCACGAACCTGGTGATTACTTAAATATGGAAGTAGTGGCTTTGTAGATCCTAACTTCAGCCGATTCAACCCTGTGTCCTATTTCATCTTGTCTAATAAGTCTGTCCAGGATGCTGACTGGACCATTGCGGGCAAGTAGGGAGGGAAAGGAGAAGAAGAGAGTGTTGTGGGTGTGTGGGTGTGTGAGTGTGTACCGGGCCAGGAGCACCCGGGTAGCAGGAGGCAGAAGGGATGAAGGATATGCCCGTATTGTTAGGGAGAGTGCCGTAGTGTGTTATTATTATTGTGAGATGAAGTGAGCGGTACGAGGAAGGAATACTTAATGGAATGAGAGTAAAAGCATGCAGATGGAAGGGTGTTTCATATTGTGTGTGGTATTTGTGTGATTGAATTAAATGAAGCATGTAATGATCTTCACTACCTTCAAACAAATAAAGTAGGTTCCGTTAAGAGTTACAAACAAAATGGCGGCTAGTTTTATCTTGAAATGTGACGTGAAAATAAAAATATTTTTAATAAATATACAGGAAAAAGGGACACGCTTAATGATTACATTTTATTTTAAAAACGTTTTAAAGCGTAAAGTAATAATGAGAAATAAGTTTTTCAGTTTCCAAAAATGGATTTTAAAAGCTATTTCGTTAAGAAACGAATAATCCGCCAAGTGAACAATCGGTTTTAATTTGAACGAAATAATTATTTTACATTTCGGAAAAATGAAATACTCACTTCCTATTATTACTCTCTAGTACATTTTTTTTTAAATTCAAACACGTGCATATAATGCCTATTTTCTGTATGCTAAACATATTTTTAATCTGAGTTTAATTTAGTCTTTTTTTATGGTTGTGAGTCGATAACTGCGTTTAATTACGAAACAAACTTTATTTTTTTCTCTGATAATGAATAATATGATAAGATGATAAATACATTCATGGTTATAAATATTGTTTTATTTGATGATGCATAATATGATAAGATGATAAATACATTCATGGTTATAAATATTGTTTTATTGGATGATGCATAATATGATAAGACGATAAATACATTCATGGTTATAAATATCGTTTTATTTGATGATGCATAATATGATAAGATGAGAAATACATTCATGGTTATAAATATCGTTTTATTTGATGATGCATAATATGATAAGATGATAAATACATTCATGGTTATAAATATTGTTTTCTTTCATCTCAATTTTGTTGACAGATTGGATTATGTTAAATTTAGATAAATATTTGAACAAAAAAAAATAAAGTTTGTAGTGTGTAAAAGAAGAAAAAAAATCAGACATATAGTTAAAACACAACAGAAATTGAAATTGCAGGACAGTAAGTATTCTATAAACCAGTGCTGCAGTGGCGTATTAGGGAATCTTTATAAGTAAGTCTGATTGTGTCTTTGAGCAAAAGTTGTCGCATATTTTTTTACCAAAAGTCACCCCTGTGTTATTGCTTTTTCGCAATGATGCAATAGTAATGACTATTTTTACTAAATTCCTGTAACATTCAAAAATCTGTTAATGAAAAAATAATAAAATACGCAGATTTAGGAAACGAAATAAAAAGAATTTGGCATTCACAGACTATAAAAATATTACCATTCGTTATTTCGGCTACTGGCATTATATCTAGCTCTCTCATTAAAAATATAGGCGTATTAGATCTATCAAAAAAATTATATATAAAGATGCAAAAGTCGGTCATTTTGAATACATGTAGGATAACGAAAGATTTTTTAAATATTTATGTTGAGGGATCAGTAGGATTTATAGGCCCCGTTAGAAGTTATACCGAGCCGAACCCTCTGATATGAAAATATCTGGAGACGGTGAATTTTTTTTTCCCATTAGATCTCTGGTGAGTTGACGTGTTGTTGTTCTTGTAATGTTTCGTATTTATTTTATTTATATAATGCACTTGCATAGTGTTGATTGACTAGCTGATCATTTGTGGAAAAGTGAGTGGAAGGGTTAGTTTTTCTTATGGGAAAGATTTAACACGGACAACAAAATCGGAAGCATAAAAAAAATCTAGTGGTTTTGTTTCATGTTATTTAGGTTAAAATGTATATTTGTGGGGAGATATTCATTTAGTTGGGAGAGTAGACCGATTAAATCATCTATAAATAAGAAGTATAAAGATAGGGAAATGATAGTTAAATTTCAATAAATCCGAATTTTGATAAGGTGATTAAACTTCATGTCTTTACATTTTGAAATATGTTGGCGGGTTTTTATAAACATTTTTGTAGTTATGTTTTAATGATAAAAAAGAAAATTTCTTTGTTTGGTTATTGGACTTGTTTGTTTGGTGGCTGGTTCTTAGGATTTGGGCGACTGGTTTTTAGGCCTTGGTGTCTGGTTTTTGGAACTTGGTGACTGGTTCTCTGGACCTGGTGATATTATGCAAACAATATTTACCTAATGTGTGTATTCTAAAATACTCTTATGAACGTAATCCGACGTTAATTGGAATCTCGTTAAAGATTAAATTTAGGTCTGTAGTTATTAAAGCACAAATTGAATACATGGTACATTTTCCATGTATGTTTTAAATTGGCTATCTCGATAAGATCAAATTCAAGGCTTTCTTAAAATGGGTAGAACCGCTCTTGCCAATTAACACAAATAGCAATCCGAATTCATGTTCAAATCAATGATAATTTTCCCCCACAAAAAACTTCATTAGACTTGACGCTGGAGAACGCAGAAAAGTATGCAATTATTGAGTTAGTATGGTCATTGGTTCTCAATTCTGGGAATGTATCGTGTCTTCGGTTAAACAGGGCCGCATTTGAAATGACAATAAATTTGTAAATAATATCAGGAATCTGTTTGATTTTAACCACAACATATTTAAAATACATTATTCCCAATGAATTATACAATTAAAAATAAACTATATTTACATAAGAATACAAATATATAAAGAAGCTCAATGAAGAGTGCACATACAGCTTAAAACACACTAGAGAGACTAAATACAATTATTGAAAATGATTAGAGTAAGAGAGTTCTAAAAGAGGATTGTGTGGTTAATAATGCTGCTCAGGAAATATTTATTTATTTATTAATCTTAATCTTAAGTTAGCTCACATCTTCGTGTGTGCTAATAGTTTTATAAACATATAAACATGTACATTGTTTGGCAAAAATAATCTTTCTTTAAATATTTCACTAAAGTCACAAAAAAAAGAAACATTAATAATTGAGATAGACATATTTTCTTAATTCATTTTTGAACTTATTAATATTTTCTATCACAGCAATTTCCTTCGGGATTTTGTTATAGAGTTGAACGGCCTGGTACATCAGAGATTTTTGGGTGCTTGTTTTTTTTCTTGTTGGCAATCTAATTTGCTTAGAATTTCTCGTCCCGTGTCCGTGTATCTCGTAATTGTAATTTATTTTTCTTTTCAGTTCCTTAGACATCATCCCTAAGTTAATTTTATGTATAAAAATAAGTACATTCAAATACACAGTTTGCTTCACTTATTTATTTCATTATCTTTTAATTTAATTTAATTTACTTCACTTCATTATCTTTTAAGAGCAATTTCCAATATATTTTTCTTTGTTACTGGAAGTTTTAGGTTACTAGGTAACGCGTTGTATTGAGTATATGCGATCTATTATAGGGAGTTAATTACATATTTAGTCGTGTGATTATATTTGTATTTGATTATATTTGGCGAATTTGAAATAAAACTTAATTTTTATCACTGAAGTGAAGTAATGCTTTTCATACCCACAGCATTAACATGCATGTGATGTATTTAATTTTAGTATTGTTGTCTCTTCGTTTCAATTTCATCAAGCAGCCTCCTCATCATCATCGCATCACAGTTAATTAAGTCCCTGCAAGTTATTATGAAGGAAATATGAAGTTATGTTAGGTTACTGGGCTTATTTATCCAGCGGATAGTCTTGGATGCTTCATAAACTCGAACAGGTTTCTTATTGAACCGCTTATTGGTCCTTCTAGCTGGATCATTTTAAAGGAAGGGAATGGATGGCTTTCATTTGGTGATTCATCGAAATGTCTCATAGGTAATATAGGTATAATTTATCACACTTAAACAAATAAAATCCATAGAATGGTAAGTACCTACCTGATACAAAGCTCGATAGCTGGCCAAATAAATTGTAATCACATTTAAATTTTAAAAATCTGTAATTAATTTTTGTTGGTAAAAGAGTATAGAAGCAGCCCTGGTTGCGGCGGACCTAGGAATAAATTGGCTCGGATTGCAGAGCAGACGTGATCTGTTTGCACAAGGCGCTGGCCGGACCATTAAGATCAAAGTCAGTGCAAGGCTACAAGCTGCGAGGGTCGCCAGCCAGCCAACCAACCAACCAGCCAACTACATCGCACATCCGCACACCGCCGTACAACTGCATGTAGATGGAGATTTAGATCAGCGGAATTGAATTGTAGAGAGGATGTGTTTCATTGCACTTTAAGGTTTTCAACTACTTGATTTAAATCATTTCAAAAACCCCAAATATTCTTCATACGATCCGGCTCGAAGGACCAATAAGCGACATAGTAAGAAACGTTGAGTTAATGAATTATCAAACAATGACCATCCGCCACATAAACAGGCCCAGTAACTTAACATAACCTGCTAAGTATTACCGACTTACTATCAAGATTTTTTAATAAAGTAAATCAAGTAGCTATCACATACTTTGACAGTGAAAAAATTTTCGACAAGGTTGATATCAATGTTTAAATTACCTCAAAAGTTCATATTTGAATAAAAAAGATTTTTTTTAAATTAACTCCATACCTAGGCTAGGCTCGGCTCTGAGGAAAATGATTTCCCTTAGGGCCTATGTCATCTCTGGGGATGCTGTGTGTAGGGTATTTTTGAGGAGAGGAAGGAGTGAACATGGGTCTCGAAGAGATTGTTCCATAGCCGAAGCGACCCGTTCTCATATGGCAGATGTCAACCGTGGACGCGTGTTGGATGCGCGTTTGGCGTATTTACCACCGTGTGTTTTGGCACCAGTGCCTCAAAACTTTACCCCAAACCATTCAAAAGTGCCCGAGCAACACCGGGTACGCGTCAGCTAGTTTTATATAAAAAAAAACAAGAGTACAAAACAAGTACTTAAGGTACTATGAAAGTATTTACATAGCAAGGTGTAGTTACTTTGTCTATATTTACAGGGTTGAAGATACTCTCAGTATCACCCTTCCCAATTCCTTCAGGTTTAAAACTTACCCCAATTAGGAACGCCATAGTCTCACTCTCGAAGACGGTTGGGACTCTCGAGCGGAATTCACATACAAAATAAACATGAGCACTAATAATATAATAAAATTAACATCGTTATGGCGTAAAATTTTCCAGCTTATTTCATCGCATTGCTGAATCCCAGTTGTATAATCCTAGATGCCGAGATTCCCTCGCCTGTACGAGATGATGGACTTAATTAAACTTTGATTCGAGCCAGTTTATCATCCGTGACAGTTATCATCTTATTGTGTCGGTGCCGAGGTTTAATTGAATAATTGAATATTATTTGTTGTTGATAAGATCTGATCTATTCAATTTGTTGGTTAATTTAATAGTTTCATTCCATTTTGGTCTGCTTGAAGAAATGATTTATAGAAACAGATTGTTAAAATAATAAAATGCAAGCCTTATACGCAAGGGATGTTTTGATTATTGTTAACAGTATAATTGGCTGTAATATTGAAAGTTATTTATACAGGGAATCTTTTTCAGGTATGCGTTCAGTGGGAAAGTTCATTGGCATTCTTTGGTTATGGGCTGTCTATGGTATGGTGTCCATAATGCCTGTTTACGTTTATTAATTACCTACTGGTATTACGTAAGAGAAAAGGCTGATCAGCCTTTTTCACGCAAAACTTCAATTTGAGGCATTGTCAAAATATCCAACTAAACCGAGTAGTTATATCTCCAGTAGTTGCAAAATATCCAACCACATTGAGTAATTATATCTCCAATAGTTGCAAAATATCCAACCAAACTTAGTAATTATATCTCCAATAGTTGCAAAATATCCAATCAAACTGAGTAATTATATCTCCACTAGTTGCAAAATATCAACCCATACTGACTAATTTTATCTCTAATAGTTGCAAAATACCAAACTGAGTACTATGTCTCTAATAGTTGTAAAATATCCAACAAAATTAAGTAATTATATCTCCAATAGTTGCAAAATTACTTTTGTGGCGTCATTTAAATGGCTTTGAAACGTGTGGATTATTAATGATTAAAAGTGGTGTATACAAAGTATTTTATTTTCGTATGAGTACTAATTTTTTAATCAAAAGGTATTTAATATTGTGGGGAAACTCAAATAACTTCATCCCATCATATTGTTTTCATACTATTATCATTTACCCTAATGTTTCAATTGAAAATTAAAGTTGTGAATATTTTCTGTTAAGTAAAAATTAGGTATTTGTATTATATTTAGATTACACCTCTAAAACCTTATTAAGGAAAATTCAACATACACAGATATGAAGATAAACACAGGGGTAAAGTCCACTAACTTCGGGACGCCATTCTACATGATGGTAGAATTAAAAAAGATAAATAACTTTTTATTTATTATATTGTTTTTATTCGTATACAAAAATATGTTCAATTTTTATTTGTAAACAATTCATATTTATTTACCTGAAGACTTTTATACTTGCACTGTCTTGTAGAATCACATTCTTAAGTAAATGTACTTTGCCCCCGGACACCTTGTATTAGCGTAAAAATTGTCATTTTTTGTTTTTAATGAGTTTTTATTATTCATGTGTCATTAACTAGCTATTTTAAAACTAGTTAATGACACGGACGTGTCGAAACCGGTCGCTAATTTTATAAAAAAAAAAATTATACGTAAAAAATGTACATTGTGAATAATAAAAACTCATTAAAAACAAAAAAAATGTCTAGAAATTGTTACATAGTGAATGCCAAAGAAATACAAAAAATTGTAAAAATTGTCGTCTGTTGTCCAATACGAGAGCGTGATATGATTCAAATAACAACCAAATATAATACAAAAGAAAAAAAAAATGTGGACCAAATATTATAAGACACTGAAAATAATTGTTTGAAAGCTCTTCTTTTTTTAAATAAAGAATGTGTCCTCTAACAATGCATTTAAGAATAAACAAGTGAACAATCACCATGAGTTTTTGAAATTGTGGGTTTTACATTTCTCTACAAAAACCACGTATTGGCAGTGTTTCACAAAGGTTCCTCATAAACATTCCTCGCTGATTTTATTTCTATATCGAAAATTCGGTGCCACAAAACTAGCCACATTTTTGTAACTCATTATTGGGTTCCCTTCACATCATCGGTAGTAGAATTCCCTTCCCAATTTATAACTTCAGAATTAATTAAATAACGGAATTATGTCATCATCCATTTTCTTAATTATACGTAGCATTTGATGTAAGGAACACGCATTATTTCAAAGTGACGCCCCGTCTCGTCAGCGAGTGGCACCCGCTGGTCGCGGGAGACTGGCGTCGCCGACGAGCGTACCAAATGTCGGCAACATACGCATAATCGCGCATTTAACATATTATTATCACTATGAATGATTTCATCTTTCTGATACATGACTAATCACCAATATTTTATCTCGTACGAATCTCCTTCTTTCGCATACCGATTGGATAATAAACGTAACCTTACTCATTCGCTATTATCTCATTTCGATATTTTAATTTATAAAATTCAAAATTTTCAAAGAAATATAAGCGTTCAAATCCATGGCATTTTGAAAGCAAACGTCATTCAACAGTCAACTATAACGTGCAACCGTAAGTTGAAGTCATCGCGAAAAACAAATAGATAAAATTTATTTAATTCGACCAGTAGTAGTAATCAATTCAAATATATGATTTTTTTTGATCAGAAAATCTTTGAACTTGAACACACATGTTAAAAAGGGCGAATGACTTTTTAGAAATTATTCCCAGTACGCTAGATTTGTTACACATTATGAACAAATTCATTACAAGAAATTAATCAGAACTATGAACCCACATAGCATATTAATATTTGCGATGAACACTACTTTTGGAAAAAAAGGACACTATACCGACTACCGAGGACCAATATTGTATAGTATTATTCCGATCATAATTAAATCGCAAAACAATCCAGCTTTCAAAAAGAAACAAAAACTGGATCAAATCAGTAGGAAGAGATTTCATAAAAAAACAAACAGGAAAATAAATGATAACATTTACACGAACCAGACAAAAACACGATTAACAGAAGCAGCGAACTAAGATCTACTATTTGTTCGTTTTTATATTAGAGGATTAAATCTCCACAGAAGAATCTAAAACAAAAGCATCGTAATATGTAATATCTCAGAACGGATATTATACCTAGTGAGGTCTGTATAACAAAAGATTTGTAACTCCTTTTTAAAGTATATGTCCGTATATTAAAAGTGATTCCCACTCATCCGTGCATTCTGTCACACTTTACCAAAATAACATGTTCTATTATAATAAGAAAATAAATATTTTAAACGAATAATTTCACAATAAACCAAGAAGAAAGTTGTGCAGTCGAAGGTAGCAAGTAGCGCGGACTTGTGTATTTCTGTCACGTTTCCCACTGCACTGATTGATCTGGGCCCTAAACTAAGGCTCCTGCAGCAAAAACTCATCAAATTTCTCATTGTCTGGACCTTCCAATCTCCCATTCCCCATACAGACTCCCATACAAACTCCCATACAGACTGCCATACAGTCTCGGCCCGAAATAGCGCTGTTTTTACACAGCAGACGAGCGACCAGTAAACCGGAACTCGCTTGATTGTGCACTTATGCCTGGGGTTCTTCGAGTTAGAAAGATTGCGTGCTTTCCACAATTATTTGAAACTGAAAAAAAGATACAAGTTTCAAGTATGTGTCGGTAAAAATAATGTTTTTGAAGAAGATAATATTAATAAATCAAAACTAAATATAAAACAGAACAAGATACAAAAAAATAAAAAGGTAACGGTCTAACTGGGAATCGAACCCAGGATCTCTTTCTTACCGGTACAAGATAAGATACAGGGTGTCTGGGAGTAAAGTGCACTAACTACATGACAGTATAAGTAAAATAATAAATTATTTTATTGCAATTCCAACTTTTAGTGGTTCTTTTCAGGTAAAAATGTAAAATTTCTCCAGCGTGTGTGGCTGACATTATTATTTTGTTTTGTGCCAAATCTACCGTCCCGCGTCATTCAGTGTTGAATTTGAATATAAATTCAATATCCGTGCATCGTTTCAATAACTTTTATCTTATTCGCAAAGTTAGATCTGATAATTTAACGTACTTGAATTAAGCAGTGTGTAAAAAGAGCATCTTTATTCAGTGCGTTGATTTAGTTGTAGACTTTCCTAACCATTGACATATATACAAACACATGTTATGTTCATATTTATCGAACAAAAAATATGGCACGTTCTTGTTTCTAGACTATAATCGAATAACGAAACGCATAAGAAAAGAATAGCCACAACGAATATGTGTGAATGAATGTAATGTCTTCATATAACATCATTCATAGCTAAATCGAACGAAATGCATTAGAAAGAGAAAGCAATTCAAATAATATGTGTACGGGTGAAACAGGAACGCCCCTCGGTTCTGTACCCGTTCCTCGCGATACCAGTAGCGGCCCATTGACGGGCGAGCATGTCCGTGGCAAGCATGACGTCACAGACGAGCGACGAGCATTTTTGTATGAATGTCCGACAGATAAATCGTGTGATGTCATGCCCAGACTTTGCCCAGTCAATGAGCCACTTTTCCTCTACTTCAGGAGGAACAAACGAGCGAGCAGAGTAGTAGAATAAGACATATGTAATGTCACTAGGTTGTCCTCGATATGCTTATGTGTTTCTGCGTTCGCTGTCTCACTTTATTTTATTTGACGTTAATTTATTTAATTTTTCGGATAGAAAATGCATTGTGAATTGAATTAATAGAAAATATTTTTTAGTAGATGCGAATGGAAAAAAAAACTCAGAAAATGAGTTTTGGTTTTTGCTCGAGAATGATTTGTGCACATCTCAAAAGCGTGACAGCTTGTCTGACCGACGGACTTATGTGCGATACTAAACGCAGTAAATCACAAGTTTGTCCACTGGACGCACTTCAGTGAAACCACACGCTACCTAACTGTTAAAATTGTATTTCTTTGTATCTAATTTTGTTATTTAATTACTGTGATAATGCCTCCATGTTTGAGGAGTAAGGGGTAAGGGGTAGCAAGCTGGAGGTCGCGGGTTTAAATTTCGGCGTGCGCAGGTTGCTTGAAACGGCTTCTGCCGTGTTTGGTGACCAGATCTGAATAGCCAGTTACTTCACAACCTTCCTCTTTCCCATCTCCTCCCCCCCCCACTACCTTCAACCTCACAAGATACCCCAATTAGGGATGCCATAGTCTCACTGGTTCCAGACGGTTGCGAGCAGTTTCACTTTATTTTTTTTTTTTTATGTCTGGCTTCACGCATGAAGATCGGGTAGACATTAATTATTTTTGCGGGCTTCATGAAGGAAAAATACATTTTTTATTTTATGCAGTTCTCTTAAAAGTGGGTTAATTTTCACTTTCAAGATTTGCACTCACTCACTCGCGAACACAAAACCGAAATTGAAGTAGATCTATAGAAAAAATAAGACTTATTTAATTTGAAATTTTTATTTTTTATTCATTTTAAAACAAATTTATAATATCCTGATTTTTCACGGGTCTGCGCTAATAATAATAATATTTGGCTAATTTATATAGCGCCGTTTTTGTAAAAAATCACTTCTGGGCTAGTATAAAATAATATCAAAACTTTGTTAAATTCATCAACTCTCAAGAAAGGTCTAAACTTCTGACAAAATAAAGATTGGAAGAAAGAAAGTTTGAAAAAAGAATTATCACAGAGATGGCGACACTTTCTTTTTTTCTTTTCTTCTTTACTGTCCATATGATAGCGTATAATAAACAAACATTTTTTCTTAAAAAATAACTATGAGCAAATTAAAAATCGAAGACCAAATTGGAATTAAATACTTGAATTCCAATTTGGTATGAAGTAATGTAATAATTACAATAGCATATTATCCAAGGTTGATATTTTCAGTTGCGAACTTATCAAATACAAGAGGTCGATAAAAGAATATTTCTCTGATGGTTTGTGAATAATGTTTATGTATCTATTGTTTATATCTCTATTATGATTTGATTTATATCAACAACCTCTCTCCATGGCTATAAATGTATTGTTGTGTACATTTTTCGTTTTATATAATCTTTTGTTTTGCATAAATTTTTTCATTCATATTCTTTTCTCACAAATTTAATTTACTTATTCCATAATATGTCTCAGTATACGTAAAGTCACAAGGAGGAAATCCATAATTGGTTTTATTTTACTATATAATATTTATGTACAAACTGATTAAATGTAAGCTGTCGAGTTCCCGAAAATGAATAAATAAATAATAAATGAACGCCCATAATTTTTTTTATTTAGTATACTTAAGTAGTTGTAATATTGTTGATAAAACGGCAATTCTTTATTTCACCATTTAAGTATGCAATGCATTTTGCCTGATTAAATATTTGATAAACTTGTCGAATCATAATGCGTATCTGATAAAGATAAAGTAGATAAATAAGATTAAGTCGATTTTTCGTAATAAATTAATATTAAAATTTTTCGTAATACCATAATATTTTTATTTTAATGAACTTGAATAAAGCATTCAATCTTTGAGTAATAAATTATGCTCAAAAGATTTGAACTGTGCAACGGTAGCTGAATGTGTGTGAAAAGTGGACCTTAGAAATTCATGTTTCTCAAAAAAAAATGTTAAGACGCCTGATCCTCAAAATGGACTTGTCATTAGTTTTAATTATCTTCCATCAAATACCTCTCTACAAATTGCTGAAACAAAAACATCTTAAATACAAAATAATTGTCTTTTCGATTTCATAAAGGAATTTTAACATTTTGTACATTGGCACCAGTTCGAGTCAATCATGTCTTTATTGAGCTCTGTCCTTCTTTGTCATGGAGATTACAAAAAATCCGTTTATACCTTGTACTGCGGCCGTAATGATTATACTGAATGGAGCACTGAATACATAGTACACACTAGGAATGTCTTCTATATAATTTTGAATTGAAACTAATGTTGTCATGTCCTAGCCCATGTCTTGTACTTATTAAATTAAATTTTATAATGAAGATGAAGTACAGTTCTTTTTTTATAATTTAAGCAAAGAAGAAATTTTTTCAGTTTCAGTTTCAGTGCCGATAAATCGGCATTTATTGAAAATTGTTAATATTGTATAAGAAAGTTTCATACAATGTAACATAAGTATCTACGATGATTCGCTACTTTAATTTTTCTCACTATCTAGTTAAGTTAAATGCAATTATATTACGTTTTTCCGCGACTGACGCGACAATTTCAGGCATTTTTCAAGGCATAATATTACTTCGTATTTCTCAAAACAACGACTGCACAAGTGAAGTAATTAAGGTCAACATCGACATCATAAATAAACCAATCACGATGTCATGCATGTCATGTAATATCAAATGTCATATATTATATTTACCTTATTATTATAATTTTGTTTTCCTGGAATTTTCGGTTGGAGTATTTAAAGTAAGATTTAAAAAGACACATATTTCACATAGGTGTAGACATAATATTTTAATGGACTCGATATAAAGGTAATACATATTTAGAACATGTGATACAAGTTACAATGGATATAGGAGCGGAGATTTGACATTTGCTTCGAGTTGTTTATTTATGACAAAGTTTGGCTATTTTTATTTAGTTAGGCGGGTTATTTCTAGGGATTATAGCCTAATCTAATTTGAGTCCTTTGCTGCAGGTGTGGAGAACTTCAACATCTCTGACTCTATCAAAAGAGTGTTCATTGTTTATTAGGTGTGATGCAACGTTCGACAATTCCGTTATCATTCACTTGTGAAATGCTCTTTAATGCTGGTTTTGAATGATCTCCCAATTTGTCCTATATAATATGTTGGACAATTGGCACAATTACCTTGGTAAACTCTTGAGGTTTCTAGCTTTCCCCTCTTCTTTATTAATAATTAGGATATTAACTTAAGAATTTACATTGTAGAATGCGGTCCTGCACTTGTCGTTATTGGTTATTCTAGATATATTTGTAGATATTTCGTCAATATAAGGGATTATACCATTATGTTTTTTAAGCTCTTTTTCATTTTTACTAACAAGACTTTGTGAGATAATTGCTAGAGATTAGAGAGATAAAAAAACAACTTGAATTTAAAAAATCTTGTATTATATAAGTATTACTGAAAATTAAGCTTAAAAAAATGAACGATGCATTTGAAAAATTGCATTAACACCAAAAATCACTACTAATTTGAATTAAGTACGCAAAACACTGCATTTTGAATAAAAATAATCTGCAATGGGATGATGCTTTATTTTGTATTAAATAAACATTAAAAATCATAGGTTGATAGAATTTGCCACTAATGCCCACAACACTACGTAATAAAATGTGTATTCATTATTACAATAACATAGGTTATTATTTACAATATTTTATAAATTTCTAAATTATAATTGAGCTAGAATTCACTCACAAACACAAGAGCCTTGTCTCTTTATATTTACAATATTTTATAAATTACTAAATTATAATTGAGCTAGAGCCTTGTCTCTTTATGGTGAGGATAGGCTATTTTTTGTTTAACTAATAATATAAATTTTAAATTTAATACTCAGTAATAAATGTAGATAAAAAGTCATGACATGAAATATTAATTTGGTGATGATTTATTTGTTTAGTGGGTATTACATTACAAATAAAAAAGATTACTGACATTCAAAAGCCAACTGTCGTTGAGTGCATACAGCCGTGCATTTTAAATAATAAAATTTAATCTCTCACTGATAATTTTTTATTTTATTTTTATTCTTTAATCCTAATTCTTAGAATTATTGAAAAAATACAAAGATAATAATTATTAAATCCTTCAGATAAGATTATTACAGAAATTAATATAATAATTCGCAAAAGGACCAATTAGTCACTCACGTCTGATATTTGTTATAAGTGTGTTTAAAATTTTGAGTAGCGGTTATTAACAATAATATTATTATTGGGTTTATAAAAACAGTTTATTTTTAAACAAGTTCTGCTGTGTAATTATTATTACGCGTGACAGCTGTTTCGCCCTCTGAAGGCATTATCAAACTGTGGGTAGCCCACTTACAGACGATAAATTTATATTATTTCTAGGTAGGTATTTTAATTTCATTTACTGATTTCTTAATTGATTTCTAAGTAAAATATCAAAAATTATTAATGGTTATTACCCCAGCAAAGTTTCCCCAATTAGTGTAATGTTTAAATTTGACTGAATGTCTTTATGTTAGTTATTCCCAAACGATGACTCATAGGGTTATTTTAATAGCATAATTAAGTACTTCATAGTGCACTCATATTTGCATTAGGTTTGAAGATATCTAGTAGGGGTGAACGAATTATATTTGTTTGTTCATTAATTAGAATAGCTTTTGGATTATTAGAGTTTTTGTTAATTTCTAACTGCTCTAAAAGATTCAGTTTACGGCCTTTATTTTGTATGTGTAACGGAGTTGGTTTATTATTATCATTAAGTGAGTGATTTTCATCTAGGAGATGTTTGGCAAATTGAGATTGTATTTTATTATTATTTTTAAAAGATCTTATATGTTCTTTAAACCTAGTGTTAAAGGACCGGCCCGTTTGTCCAACATAAACAGCGTTGCATTCGTCACACTGGAGTTTATAAATGCCACTATTTTGTAATTTGAGTACCTTACTTTTTGAGTTTTTAAGAGATGATCCTAAGTTGTTATTTGTGCGGAAGGCAATATCTAAACCACACTTTTTGAGGACTTTGGCAATTTTATTAGATGTCTGTCCGATGAATTCTAAACACCCGAATTTATTATTCGTCTTATTATTAGTCGTTGGGTAAATTAATTTAAGGTTATTTTTGTGTTTGTTATTATTAATTATTTTTTCAATGTCTCTACCCTTGAAGCCATTATTTTTAGCAATAGTTAGGATTGTATTTTTTTCCTTCTCGTATGCTTTCTTGTCAAGTGGGATATTAGTAAGCCTATGTACCATTGAGTGGTAGGCAGATAATTTATGTGACCATGGGTGTAAAGATTTATAATTAATGGTCGTATCTGTAAACGTAGGCTTACGGAAAATTTCAAACGTATGTTTATTATTTTCTCTACCGATAGTTAGGTCTAAAAAATTAATTTTATTATTACACTCTCTTTCAACCGTAAAGCAGATTTTACGGTTGATGGAGTTAGCAAATGTGACAAAAAGATCTAATTGTCTGTTGGTACCTTTCCAACAGACCAAAATGTCGTCAACATAACGAACATAGTATATTATGTGTTTGCTAAAGATTGAATTTAAAATTTGTTTTTCAATGTAATCCATGAATATTTCTGCAAGAAGTGGACTGAGGGGACAGTTTAAAAGTTAATTCCGAATGCAATACCTTGATGTAGTGAAGTATTGTGTCCCTTTTCCGACAACATTCCTTAGTCTCCTCCTTCAACCATATCCTCTGCGCTCGATGCACAGTTTTTATGGCTGCCGAGGATTTGCTTTTGGTAGAAATATGCACGTACTTGGGGATCACGTTTAACTTCAAACACTCTTGGTTAAACCAAAGGTTTTGCACTATTTTCCGATGTTTTAATTTTAATCGTCTGTAAAAAATCACTTGGGTAGCTATATCAGCAACCTTCAATTTATTTATTGTTATTAAGTTTAATTTGTAGAACTCCATTTTATTTTTTTATTTTTTATATATACAATAATATTATTATTGGGTTTATAAAAACAGTTTATTTTTAAACAAGTTCTGCTGTGTAATTATTATTACGCGTGACAGCTGTTTCGGTAGAGAAAATAATAAACATACGTTTGAAATTTTCCGTAAGCCTACGTTTACAGATACGACCATTAATTATAAATCTTTACACCCATGGTCACATAAATTATCTGCCTACCACTCAATGGTACATAGGCTTACTAATATCCCACTTGACAAGAAAGCATACGAGAAGGAAAAAAATACAATCCTAACTATTGCTAAAAATAATGGCTTCAAGGGTAGAGACATTGAAAAAATAATTAATAATAACAAACACAAAAATAACCTTAAATTAATTTACCCAACGACTAATAATAAGACGAATAATAAATTCGGGTGTTTAGAATTCATCGGACAGACATCTAATAAAATTGCCAAAGTCCTCAAAAAGTGTGGTTTAGATATTGCCTTCCGCACAAATAACAACTTAGGATCATCTCTTAAAAACTCAAAAAGTAAGGTACTCAAATTACAAAATAGTGGCATTTATAAACTCCAGTGTGACGAATGCAACGCTGTTTATGTTGGACAAACGGGCCGGTCCTTTAACACTAGGTTTAAAGAACATATAAGATCTTTTAAAAATAATAATAAAATACAATCTCAATTTGCCAAACATCTCCTAGATGAAAATCACTCACTTAATGATAATAATAAACCAACTCCGTTACACATACAAAATAAAGGCCGTAAACTGAATCTTTTAGAGCAGTTAGAAATTAACAAAAACTCTAATAATCCAAAAGCTATTCTAATTAATGAACAAACAAATATAATTCGTTCACCCCTACTAGATATCTTCAAACCTAATGCAAATATGAGTGCACTATGAAGTACTTAATTATGCTATTAAAATAACCCTATGAGTCATCGTTTGGGAATAACTAACATAAAGACATTCAGTCAAATTTAAACATTACACTAATTGGGGAAACTTTGCTGGGGTAATAACCATTAATAATTTTTGATATTTTACTTAGAAATCAATTAAGAAATCAGTAAATGAAATTAAAATACCTACCTAGAAATAATATAAATTTATCGTCTGTAAGTGGGCTACCCACAGTTTGATAATGCCTTCAGAGGGCGAAACAGCTGTCACGCGTAATAATAATTACACAGCAGAACTTGTTTAAAAATAAACTGTTTTTATAAACCCAATAATAATATTATTGTATATATAAAAAATAAAAAAATAAAATGGAGTTCTACAAATTAAACTTAATAACAATAAAAAAAAAAAAAAAAAAAAAAAAGCGGTTATTAAATTTCGTAAAATTATGTTGTCTTCAAAAATCTTTTTACTGTCGACCATAATATTGGCTGGTCACTTTTCGTTGTTTTTTGCAAAGGCTGATCAAATATCTGTTGGGAGTATGTATTTTCTATTTAATATTGAATTAAATGCTAAAATAATAACGGTTATTTTTTTAATGTTTTTATTTGGTCATAAAGAATTACATTTTTATATCTAGTGTAAACCTTTACTAACTACTAAGAACTTATTTGTTTATTTAGGCACATTTTACACTGCATGCAGAACTTATTCTTATAGCATTTACACATAACCCACGAAAAGCAGCAAGGCTTTTAGCTTCTTTAACATTTGTCGGTAGTTCATTGAAAGTCTTGAATCCTTGAAAACAGAGATCTTTTTGGGTTCCCGACAAATATGTTTTCTGATTTCTAAAATCTCCACAATTTCTAATGGGTAGCCATGTATTTTTAAATTAAAATTTACATTCTTAAACATGTATTTCGGGAGCATCTTATTTTTTGGTATTGTAAATAATACGCTAACTCACACTTAACATAACTAGTTTTTTCTGCATATTAATTATCTAAGAATACCTACTACAATTCAATACTGCTCGCATGTTTCTATTTTGAATTATTTGCAATTTATTTATCTGTGTTTGATTGTACAAGAAAAGGTTACTAGAGCAGTAATTTAAATGTACCATACTACCATAAACTAATTTACTTGTATTTACATTTAATTTATCCTTATCCTAGTTTTTATTATCTGTTAATTTATTATAAACTAATTTACTAATTTTGCTAATTTACACATAATTTATGCTTATTATAGTTTTTCTTATCTGTTAATTTACTTGTGTTTACATCTAATTTATCCTTAGTTTTTATTATCTGTTAATTTATCCCTTTCCTCATTCGTATCATAACAGCCCTGATTTTATAGACAGCCTTGATTTATTAAGTCTAATTACCTTCCACATACCCATAAAAACTAGTCGATCCAAAACTCTTTTTAATTGCAACACAAATATCAGGACTGAGTTATTTAGATAATCGCTTATACCTAGATTACATGCAGTTGGCAATGCTTTCTTAGAAGTAGTTGATGTGTTCAATTGCACGGCAATAGTATGTTATTATAGCCTTCTTATAAGAAATACCTTCTATATACTTACTCGATACTTCTTATAACATACCTCAAACACAATAATCAATGTCAGGAATGATAACATTCTTCTGAATGGCTCCTATATCATATTTTACTACATCTAAACTATTTTCTTCAGATATCTTATGGTGTTAGCTAACATAATAATATGTATCATTTTATTAAAAATTTTTATTTTTCATTCATAAGTATCATTGAATGACTGACAGCTATTCCAAGTACAATTAATTTTGTGGGTAGCAATAAACTCACGACTGACTATTAACATAGACACCTCATACTTATGACAGGTCTTATACAAACCTAATACAAATTAGTTTAACTATTGTTACACTGGTATATATCTTTTCAACTATGGATTTTCTTACTTCACTTTTATTAATAACTGGATCACTTGAAATAGTGTTTTTTTTTAAAGATTAATTGTTCTTTAATTTATTGCAACTATTATCCTGTTTACTCTTGCTTGGTTCCTAAAACAGATACCTCATTCGCTCAGCGCCAATTCAGGTTCATCGCTCCGAAAATATATAATACACTGAGTATTAACATAAAGTCATATAATTCTAACTCCTTTTTTTGCAAACTTGCCATTAAATGACAAAAATCGTTACCAGTTTTAATTTCATGGCAGGTCATAATGGAAGCAATTGCAAGGCGGTATAAAATGAGCGCGTAGACGTCATGAGAAAACGAAACATTATAAATAACTGGCATTTAAATTTGGAACCCAAATCTCCGTGATAGATCATGTTTATTTGATATGAATACTACCTATTTTATCATTTCACGTTTTATCACCCCATTTTTAATTTTAAAAACTATCCATGAATCCCTGTCATCATCTTATTCAATATGTTGATTACATCTACCTCAAACCTTCCCAATCGGTGTTACATTATCCAATTCGATTCACGAATCAGATTTTTGCTTAATTTTTTGTACACTCTCCCTTCAACACAAACTCTCAGTTCACAAATCCCATTGTAAATAGTTTGTGCATTACGCTTGATATATTTTTATTTCAGCTGAGTCTTGCGGTACAAATGAACATTACAATTCATGCGGAGGCTGCGAAACTCCCTGTGAAAATAAGGACGAAGAATCCCTAGTCTGTCCCCCGGTATGCGTTGCCGGTTGCGACTGCGGGACGGAATTCGTCAACAACGATGGACTCTGCACAGAAGTAGAAGATTGCAGAAATAGATGAATGACGCCACAAAAATAATCATTAGCCCAGTTCACATACCGTGCTCCTAGCGTTCGATTTCTTAACCAAAAATGCAATCAAAAGGGCAAACGAAAATGATTTATTGTGACTGTAATAACTTTTCAGACCTTTTCATTTATTTATCCAAAAAAATAGATTATTACAATAAAATAATAAGCCTCTCATTTTACTAGGGAATTCTTGGGTCGAGATGTCCAGCTACACAATATTAAAAAAATAATTTTCATTTTTAAGTTTAATTTTATACCTAAAGATGCTTATACTAAGCAAAAACAGTCGGTTATAGGAAATAAATTTTCAAAAAAGTTATAAACAAAGTAATTGTTTTATTTCCATCAATATTTCTTACCACAAAGTGAGTATTTTCTACCAAAAAATATATATATTTATAAATTGATATATGTATAAATATATGTCAATCAAGATATATATATACTAGCGACCCGCCCCGGCTTCGCACGGGAGCAATGTAGGTACTAATGTGGCGTCAAAAGTGTCCGAGCAATTTATACGCATGTACCTACTATCGGATACATTTTTTGGCGCTTTGAAATTGACAGTTTATAGTTCCAAAAAGTGATATTATCAATAATTTTTTAAACCATTTTACTTAGATAATGTGTTTTATTTTTTATTAATATTTTATTGTAAATATTTTTTGCACAGCTTACCGATTTAGCGACTTTATCATAATCTATTAGCTGTAAATATCAAAGTTTTATCATGAATCAAACTGCCAGTAACTACAGAATGTCTTTATTTACAACGTTTACAGCCGTATTTTTTCAATATATAGCACCAACAGATTTTGCTTAGAAGTTGCACGCGAAAGGGCTACATATAGTTATGTGAAAAATCTCAACTCTCACATCTAAACCTGCAACATTGAATGTTTGACCCTCTGACTTATTGAAAAAGTCATTGAATAGATACTAAATATCGCAGTTGAGGTTTGGCCTCCTTCCAAAAGTGTTGCTGCAATGCCGGATGATGCGACAGCTAATGCAATTTTACCAGTAGATCTGACTTTGGCTAGCAACAGAGCGATTAAAAATGTTTTTCCCGTATCTCCTGGAACATCAAGGAAAAACATTTTTCCTTCGTTCTTATCAAAGATATCAATCGATGTTAATAACGCATCGACTATTTTTTTTGGTTGATGTTCATCTTGAGCTACAAATTGTAACAGTTTTGTTTGATCATAGGACGTTTCTCTTGTGTATTTGGTACTGGTAAAATTCCAGCTTGTTATATTTATTGGTTGGCATCGGTAATGCAAAATCCATAATAGATGTATCCGAAAGTAATTCTACTTATTTATTTAATTCGAAGAACGCTTCGTTAAAGAGTCGGTCATTTGACCAAACGCTACGATAGTGGCAATCAAATACCTCAATGACCTAGCTGAACTGCAAATAACAGCTTCTGGTAATGTGTTGTCCCAATAAGAGTCATCTTTCAAGAGACTTCGAGAGAAACGGCAATCGGCTTAGAGAGAAATTAGTTTTTGTTTGTTTTTGAAGCTTTATTTAGATGTAAGCAAATTTTTTCATGCACCTAGTAATAAAAACGTATAAATACAAAATAAAATAACAAATAGAATCATAAAATTAGAGGAAATTGAAATATACAGTATAACAAAAAGAAAAAATCGTAAGACAAGTGTTCTTTGATACAGACAGTTAGTACACGTTTTGATAAATAATTCTTAATCCAGCATAGTAATTTACTACTGAAGTTTTGAAAATTTATCAACAAGAATTTTATGGCAAATCTTATCAAATGCTTTACAAAAACCGTATAAATCGAATCAACTTGTTGTCTATCAGCAATGGAACTTGAAAAGTTTTCATACAGTATTGATAATACATTACAGACAGGAATGTCCAATGAAATAGTGGATTTTAGTTTTCTATCAGCATTGAACAATCGTTTAGCCGAAAACCGTTGGTAAAATGAAAGAACGTAAGTACGGTTTCGCTAAGTTTAACTTCCCAGGCTAATTTGTTCGACTTTGGAAACAAACAGCTATTTCTCGTATAGTCAATTTGTTCGCTTTTCGGAACACTTTATCTGGCCCTATAGTAATTGTTGTGTGTCTCTTACCGCCATAGTTAAAAATATGACCAAAAGGGTGTTAGAGAGAGAAAACACAAAGCTTTATATTAGGAAACAGAAGTTAAGAAAATAACAATTAAATTGTATACCTATTGAAACCAAAGTTTCCGACCGCAATTTTCCGAACGAAAATTTTTTTTTGTGAATTATTTTTATGTGAAATTATAAAAAAAGTGAGATAAGAGTATTGCCAATATAATATTTGTTTAATAAATGTGTTTTTTCTTTATTATCAGTAATTTTGGTTCAGTGTGTAGACAAAATGCCACGTGATCATTGACTAATCTCTTATTACATCAATGCGCGTGAGCCATTTAAAAAACTTTTAATGTTTTATTTAAAATATATACATATTTTTTAATTAAATATGTATTTCTAATATTGAAATTTGAATGCATGTTTTATCACTTTTCAAAAACTTTTTTTAGTTTTCGGATGCGTTCAGAAATATCCCATTTATTTGGATTTAATTGACAAGCGGATTACTGTATTTACACACAAATTCTCTGGCTTCCTGACATAAGGGGCTAACGCAAAATAAAATAATGTAACTTGGGGTACACTCGTTGTAATTGGCGAAACCAGCCATACAAGTATTTAATAAACAATTATTGATAAACGCCAAAGTTTCCAAATTAATTTAAAACTTGCCGACCAGTTTGAAATTTGATCAGCATTGATGGTCCCTTATTAAATCACAGAGCAAACAATGTGATCTAAAACGGTCACCGATGGTAATTGTTTCCTCGAAGAGAAGCTTCAGCGCCCGAATCTCCCTCAAGTTTGGGAGGAATGGGAGCCAATTAAGGGATAGTGGCAGTTTCGGAAGAACTTAAAACTTCAACATATACCTAGTTGGTAAGAATTAATCATTCTCTTTAATAAATATTTTGAGCAAAACAAAATAATAACATCAATAAAAAGGTAATACCTACCTCCAAAAAATTACGATAAATTCTAGTTGTATAAATGAACTAACCAAAGAGAACGGACCGCCAAACACCTCGGTCATGTCACACACTTCTTGCCTCATTCACATTCATACATCATCTCATATATCATCTTCATATTTCTCATAAATCAATTAGTCTCCATTCATTCACACTATTTAACTTTTGCAAATGACTTGAAACTGTATCGATCAATTAAAAATCGTCTTAACTGCATTCTTCTTCAACGTTAAATCCACCGTGTCTTAAAATGGGCCAAAAAACAACATAAGCTTCAGTACACCTAAATGCAATACGTCTCTTATACAAGTTTAAAAAATCAGTAAGTTGTTGGTTATGAAATTATTTTCAAACGCTTAGCCGATTCAAAGATCTTGGGGGTATTTATGACAATAAATTAACTTTTCAGCAATACATCAACGATTTAATTAGCAGAGTATCAAGCTTCTTGGCTTCGTAATTAAAAATTTTTATTCTTTTCACAACGCACATAAGTTGAGGATATTTATTTATTTATTTTGTAAGAAACAAACAACTTTTATATAATATGCAATGATAGATATAAATATACAAGTTAACTGAAGTCAAGCCACAGAAGTTTCTTATGTTAAAGTGCATTAGAAATGAAGTTTTAGCATCTTAAAATTAATTTGGTGTTAAAGGAAGGGGAGAGGAAGAGGAAAATAGGAAGAGGATAGGAGATGCTGCCGATACATTCCATTGGATATTATACAACACACTAGTTTTAAATGTATTGGAGAAAAACTCAATCATTTTGTGCATTGAAAGAGTACAATTTTCTAAGATCTTTATTATTACGTCTCCACGGATATTACCCCTGGCTTTACCCATCTATTTAGATGCTGGGCATGACCAATTACCACTCCTTAGAGACGTAGAGGTGTTGCGCTGATTAAATATATTTATATCTTTTACTAAACGGTTGGATATCTAACAATGAGATTTTGGCTCAAATAAATATATTTATACCAGAGTCTCACTCTCGAGGACGTCTCCATAATTTTCTTTATTGTAAAACAATTATAACGACCTAAACCCCAATCTGTAATGTTATTAACAATATAGACAAATCGAATAAAATACATAAATCTTTGCACTCTTCTATTATTCTAACCCTCCCTTCAATTCTAACCCTTTACTATGCCTTAATTGGAAGTAAACTTGAATATGGAAGCACTGATTTGGAATCCACATCACTGCAAGTATGAAAACATTATAGAATCGGTTAAAAAAAATGCTTAGACTATTATCTTTCAAATGTGGAGTACATAACCATCTCAGATCGTACGACGCACGTCGTGAATACTTTAAGATTAATACACTTAAAATAAGAAGACAATTGACTGACTGTTTGTATAAAATAAGGAAGTTGAGTGAAAAATATTTTGACTTATAAAAAATATATGATTTAAGATTTTCACGGCCAAAAGTATTTTTGTTATTTGTTTTTGGGGTATTATGCCGTGTTGCGCTAACTCCTTCTTTAGCCAACGTTTCGGACAGCATTGCAGTGTCCATCATCAGGGCAGATGTCTTATGATGCAATGCTGTCCGAAACGTTGGCTAAAGAAGGAGTTAGCGCAACACGGCATAATACCCCAAAAACAAATAACAAAAATATAAAAAATATGTTCATGTAGATCAAAAAATATCGATTCTAAATATATAAATATATTTCTATATTATTATTCTTAGAATTAGTTAAACGTTCTTGAAATAGCATTAAATAGCAATAAACTGAATACGCTCCACGATTGGTCGAAAGAAATCTGACGTCACATGTATTGTATCGTGGCTGTACGTAGAACGCGTTACCGCAAAGTCTATGGTGCATCTCTTTCTATTACATGAGAGATGGTCGGTTTAGATGAGAGAGGTGTATAGGCCAAACGTTTATTTGGGTCAAATCACAGCCGGTCGTGGAGTTAAAGCTTCCAAGTAAGTATATCAAATTATTAATTGTGTTCATTTTTTTTTAAATTTTTTTTTATAGTGAATACCTCACGATAGTCCCAACTGCTCCCGTCTGGAGCCAGTGAGACTATGGCATCCCCAATTGGAGGATGTTGTGAGGCTGAAGGTAAGTGGGGAAGGGAAAGAGGAAGGTGGGGAAGTACCTGGCTATTCAGATCTAGTCACCAAACACGGCTAAAGCCATTTGGAGCAACGTTTCAATTCTGAATGGTGGTCTTACACCAGGGCGATACTGGTAGTATCTTCCACTCTGGAACGTGCCGCAAATATACTATATATTATTTTAATTAATTAATTGTGAAATAACACAAATTAATCAAATAAAATTTATTTGCGCACGCCGGGTTCGAACCCGCGACCTTCGGAATGGCAGTCCAATGCGTTACCACTGGACTATGCCGGCCGTCTAATAGGCCGTCTAATAATATTTTACAGTATAATAATCATTGCGAATTCTACCCATCTGACATTTACCAGGTATATTTATTGATTTCGCATGACATGATAATTATTAGAGACCGGATTATATGCAACAAAAATAGCCCAAAATATGCATGCAAATATGCAATAAAAACAGCTAAAATATGCACGAAAATCCATAAAAAGGGTCAAAATATGCAACATGAAATAATACAGGAAGTCGTATTTTTACATATTTTTTTATTTTAGTAAGCTATTAGTTCTCAAGGATAACAATTATATTTTCGAAAATATCAATTATAAAATGTATTTAACAATAAAATTTAGAATTTACCTTTAAAAACGTATATGACTAAGTACTGTTCTAAATGTTCTGTAGACAAATTGTGTCTACGATCGCTTAATATATTTTTGTAAGCGGAAAAGGAACGTTCTACGTCTTCTGATGTGGCTGGACAGAATTTAAAATTGGGTGCGATTTTTGAACTTATTGTTCCGGGCAAAATTTCACCTGCCCCGTTGATGAAGTTATCAATTTGGCACAAAGGTTCAAACCCTGGGTTATTATTGAGTATGTTTTCAAAATTTTCTTTGAGTTTACTCGGGAATAGCTTTGGCAACGAGGAATTCATAAGGCGAATTTCCTTCATAACCTGAATAGATGCATTCAACGCCAATCCATGAGTTTCAAGCGTTTTTATACTTGCAGGTATGTAGGCAAAATGAGTGGTAATCATAGCTAGGTTTTTTTTAATACTGGCGTCATCAAACGATTCTTTGCACTGGAAAACTGCCAAAGCCTCTGTACTATCGAAGTCATTGATAACACCCTTGATGGCTTCAAAATGTTCATGGTAAAACATCGCAGCTTCGATCCATGTACCCCAACGTGTTATTACTGGCTCAGGAGGTAAATGGATATTTGGCAGTTTTTCTTTGTAGGCCTTTATACGAGCAGGCGCCTTAAGAAACACTTTCTTTGCTGATGAAATCAGGTTATTTACATTCGCAAACGTGGATCTCACTTCTTCGGCGAGTCTGTGAATTCCGTGAGCAAAACACGTCACATGAATCAAATTGGGATAAAATACTTGGAGGGCTTTGCCTGCTTTGATCATATAGGGGGCAGCATCTGAAAGCAACACATACACATTTTCATCGGCAGAAGATTCAGGATTTTTTTTTTTATACCCTCATTCACAAATCTGGCGATCGTAGAATGATTTGCCTTTTCAAGTTCTCTGCAGGCCACCAAATAGGAAGGTGAAGGTTCAAGTTTTAATGCACCAACAATCAAATTTGCAATGTAACGGCCGCAAGTGTCGGTGGTTTCGTCAGCTGAAATCCATATGATGTTATCCTTGAGTTCATTGCGTATTTCTTCCAGCACATGTAGATAAATTGATGGTATGTAATTTTTACGTAAAGTAGATTCATCCGGTATATTTTGATTTATGCAATATTTTCTGAGAAAATCCTTCAAGGCAGGATTTGTCAGTTTGTATGGAGGGATATTGCTTGCAAGAAATGCTTCACATAGATCCATGCTAAAGTGATTTTTTTGTTTACCTTTGGAGGTTACTTCACTGTTACTGCTACTTGCCACTGTAAAAACTTGTTGTCGTGGGCCCTTCTTCTGCACACCTGCGATATGAACACTGGTTTTGACATGCTGGTCTATTTGGAACTTTTTTGTGCTAGAAATGTTTTTCTCGCAAACTCGGCAGTATAAAACTTTTCCGTCTTATGTAAATATTCCAGGATATTCAGCTATCCACGTATGGGCACTTTTTTATCAGGGGGCATGGTTCACTTTCACAATGTACAACTTCGTGCAAACAAACAAAACACTAGACGAAACTCTAAAGAACAGCGCGTGCGACCAGTCAAAAACAAAATTCGCAATTCACTGAATTACCATAAAAATATACCAAATCACCCCTCATACTAATGAATGAATTGTTTTCGGCAATTAGCCGAATTAAGCCAATTAGGCGCGAGCGCAGGCGAAGATGAGAGAGGTTCCCCCCGCTCCGGCCGCCGGCCGTAGCGATCAGTAAGATCAGTTATCAGTTCTTCGCTCAGCTTCGCTGGCCGCGCGCTTTGCTATCTGACGTCTATAGTGTCGCTATGTGAGGCATCTGAACGATATCAAGCGTAAATATGCAAGATCTCAAATTATTTGCTAAAATATGCAACTACCGCTGAAAAGGGTCTAAATATGCATTTGCATATGCAAATATGCAAATGCATATAATCCGGTCTCTAATAATTATTCTCTACTCATTATAATATATATTATAATGTGGTGATGGCTTTTAAATATTTCATATTTTGTTTACCATATAATAAGGCACTGCTGAAAACCCGGAGAAACCCCTTTGTCAATAGGATCTATGTGAAAAAAATAGCTCCCATCTATTGTCAAATATATGTAGGTATTTGTTGTTATTATTATACGAAATGGATTTATAAAGATTCATATTCGTATAGTGCTTTATAATAATATGTTATTTATTGCATCGCTTAGAAGTTTTTATTATTATGCATGTCACATTACATGTGATACACTTCAGGCCGCCGCGCAGAAAAGTCTCACAGTGAACTGGGCAGTAAGCCGTTATTTTACTTTTGGTCTTTACTTTTCTGCGCGGCGTCCTGAATTGGCGCTGGGCACGTTAACAAATAGCGACGGCAATACCGTGCTGGGCGGGAGAAGCAAATATTCTAACTTAAAATATTAATTGAACTATGAAAACTTAATCAATTTTCTTTTTTTTTTTATAATATCAATTCTAATAGACGGTTAACATTGGTAAAAAAATTACTGGAATTCCTTATTGAAGAATTAAATTTTTTCCATACAAAATGTTTAAGCGACGTGGTTCTCACATTTTGAATGACGTCACACCCACACCCCGCCTCCTACCGCTCCGATTCCGCTCGTTTTGGCGATCTTAATAAAATTCAAACTTTGAGAATTAATTTAACTATGAAAACAAACTTTAAAAAAAAAATACTTCTATTTAAGTTTGAATGCGAACATTGATAAAAAAATAAAAAAAATTGACTCAACTTCCTTATTATCCACGGCCATCTTGATACCTCATTATGTCTTAGCAATATTGAAATAAATGTCCCCAATTCCCATTGTTTAAGACACCATAGCATTTTTCACCTAAATATTTTCAAAAATAATATCGCCTATTTTAGCCCTCTGACCCAGATAAGTATACTGTACAATAAGATTGAGTGTGCTGAAGTATATATTTTGTATGAATTCAGAAAAAAAAATTCTGCCATTGTTAAATAATTAGTCGCGCTGATTATATTATGTATTACTTGCGTCTCTTACTTTTTTGTAATATTTGTATTTCATATTTATTTTTAATTTTAATTTGTTTTATATTTTAATCTTTATTTAGGTATATGAGAATTAATGTGTCTTTGTATGTGTATTTGTATGTTAACTGGGTTTTTATACCTGGATTGTTCTCACGTAAGTGAGATCGTCTGTAAAAACCCAGTATAAATAAATAAATAAATTCTGACTCTTGAAATGACCTGACTTCAGTATCTGATTAACTTGGTCGTGTCACGTTTTCCTCAAGCGTCCCCGATTTCTTCTACCATCCACATTTGCGTCATATACTCTCCTTATACTCCTTTATTTGTTCATTTGCTCGATATGCCCAAACCATCTGAGCGTCCAGTAGGAACCAACCCGAAGAAATTCAATTATTTCCTGCATCATATACGTTATATACCCACGAATATACGTTTTCAAAACCTAGTAACTAATTGTTTTAACGGAAAATGTTCAGGAAGGCCAAAACATGAAGTTTAAAAAAATATCCTTGTATATTTTTCTGGTTTTGGACTTTACTGGAAACACTTGTGTCTTTGTTAACTTTTTTTATTATGAATCACAAAACATGCTTTTTATAATATTTACGTTAACAATAACAATTTATTGATAACGGGCCCCGACCCTTGTACAGCTAAACACTGTTTACTGTAATAGATTTCTGAACGAAAGAACACTTTTAGACTGGGAACAGGCCATTTATAGATTAAAAATACTAATCCATTGACAGTTGTTGATATACACAATGAAAAAGAAGGCAACTGTTTATCGACATATTAGAGCTCTAAAAATGTTAGCACAGATTCACACCATTTCTAATAATTAACTATTCAAACAATACATAGATGGCGACTGTATCCAGATTATTAAAACTTATCTTTTACAAAATTGAACAATCCCTTACTAGGTTTTGAAATTGGATAGCCGCCCGGCTCCAGTAATATTTTACCTATTCATTAGCAAAACCACGCACTAGAAAAAAAGAGATTTACGACAGGATTTGAATTTCTCCTACTACCAACATCAAAAGTGGTACCGGTTTGTATTATTTTTCAATAAGAATGATGTAACGAAGATGGAAACATCACCACAACCATCTGAAGCAAGGCGAGGTTCAAAGGTTTCCCTCAACCGGCCTCTCCCGAACCGGACCGCAACGCAGTTGCCAAGCAGACGCATTCGCAGCGAAGACCTAGACAAACCGCAACCCACGTACCCGGGCTCTCTGCTAAGTCACTAAAAATAGGTAACCACTTGGGGTGACTTATGGTAGAGGTGTTCCCGGGGTGACAGTACACATACCATACTCGCGTTACGTTCATTCGTTGGTAATTTCGACTCTGGTATCGCGCTCTACGACATTCTCGAGGGTCCTATAACGATTTTCCGAGCACGATTGCGTTATTGATAGCCAAATCGATATTACAAACGTAATAAATTGACATACGCTAGCAACATTTGAGATATTATCTATGAATCGACATTACGAAACGTCTAACTTCATACAGTTAGAAGTTTCGGAATGTAATTTTTTTTATGTAACTTCATTCAGTTACGTAAATTTTTTAATAAATTTGAGCTTTCTATGAGCTTCGTTAGTTCACCTTCCTTTGTTAATAAGCGAGTAATTCTGCGTGACAATTATGTGTACATTTACAGTTAACAAATGCATATTTGATACTATCGAGGCCGCGCTAAAATCGATCGGAATATTTCTGATCACTCGTTGGCCGTGCTCACAAATATCGATAATTGACCATAGATGGCGACGAGTCAATTTCGTATTGACATAGAGTTTTATCGATCGTCCGCGCTAGACCTCGAGAACAGGCCATTGAATCAGCATTCGGACAATAATAAAGATAAGCATTTTTTTAGTTAATTTAGTAATAGCTGTTATGGGTAATTACACCATGTTTAAATAGTATTTTTAACAAGCGAAAACGATTTCTTTCCAGGTATTTCATATTAAAGAACGCTTCATCAAGTGCCATCAATGCAAAAATAATATAAGAAATCACCATTAAAACAGTCCAATTTCAAACACCTAAACAATATTTGAAGCCGAGGTTGGAAGTTAGAAGTGCCCACGTAAAGGAATCTCACCCTTATTAATATAACGAGGTGGTTCGTTACAGTCACGGGCCACCCGATCCTCAAACAAGTGAATATTCGAACAAGGGCGCATATCCGAACATAGACGAATGTTCGAACACAATCAAAAAGCTTCGGTTCGTTACCCTTGGCGGGAGCCAAATAAACGTCGGGTGTGTTCGCGTAAAATTGAATCATTTGTTATTCAATATCGTTGAAGGTGTCGAGAGTTTCACCATACCATGCTAATGTCCAATTATATGGTACGTCTCATCGAGAATCGTTACTTATTCTGTTTAAAAAAAAGTAGGCAGCTTTTATTCTCACGTAGAAATAATTATTTGAATGTGTTATATTTTTTGTAACATTTTGATATTATGACAATGAATACAGGAAATTGATGACATTAACTGTAAAAAATATTCAAATGAAATGGAATGAGCACACCAATTTAGACAAACAATTGAACTTATGCTGCCCAAAAATATTATTTTTTTCCAAATACTGCTGAATTTCCAAGATTCGTTAAGTTGACAAAAAAAATGGATTCAGAAGAGAGGAATCTGCCAATGGAGCTCTTCATCCAGCAATGGTTAGACAGCAGCTGGTAACGGTGACGGTTGACTAATACGATGAAAATATATACACGAACATATAAAATTTGATTTTGCAGTGTCTGGCACGTTCCCAAGTTCTTCTTCTACGTACTTCCATGTCGTACATGTAATTTATTATTATAAACTTAATTATTTTATGTATCCCTTTACCTACCATAATACGAGTACTTTTCAACGCATTCTGCACATCGCTGTATACGCCAGAATTGTGGATAACACTGCTTTATAATAAATGTAATTTATATGGCGTATGCTAAAGGTCACTTATAATAATGCTTAAGGCGATGCACTACGTCGTGTAATATTTTAAATTGAGCCGCTATTAATAATAACCCTTACGTAGATGGCGATAAGGTTTAAATTCCCGCTTAACACCATCCGCCTGTTTTGATTTATGCAAGAAAAAAACATGGCCAAAAAGTGCCTTTTATTTTATTTTGTGGATGTTCAGGCATTATTATTAAAAAAAATTTCGATCATTTCATAAATAACTTAATTTTCCACATTATACAATAAAACCATAACCGAAAATGGGTTCGTAAGTAGGAGATTTTGAACTTTAAAGCAGTTTTCATAGGCCTATACCTAATTTTTTTCTGGGCTTATAAGAAGACTTATATAAAAATACTCGATTTTTTCAAAGGTCAAGATGTATTCTACTCGCATTATTTAATTAAAGCATCTGAAACATTTCTAGGCGACCACATTATCAAACCAAAAACACATGATTTTGCATTACTACGTATTGCATCACCTTAAATTAAGATACTGATGTTATTAAGATAAAATGTTCTTGGAAGGACAAGTGCACTCTCTCAAAGTACTTCTCCGCCACCGCATGAGAAGCTAATATACTCTATCTATATTCTCAGTATCACCCACTGACCACAATTCAGTAGGGGACTCTTGTGTCATCAATACGTGGATGGGGTTCTCCTCTGGAGACGGACAGATATCCTCCGTAAACGACCATTTGAATCATTTCTAATGAATGTATATTTTTTTCTGTTTTCTTATTTTTTACTCTAAATTATGGAATTACATTGCACTACCCCTGCGAACCCTGAGGAAAACATTATTTTTTATTATTATTAAGTATTATTAAACTCCGTGGCACAGTGTTGAAACCATTGGCTAAGTCCTCCATCACAACACAAGCAACATTTTCGGCTTTCTGTGGTGGTAGTAGGAGATTTTCAAACATTGTTGGGTTATTCGTAACCTGGGAATGTTTGTCTTTCTTTTTAAAAAAAAAAAAAAATATTGTGGCCAAGATGACCCTTGAAACTTGTAGCCTCACAAAGTTTTATCAAGTTGGTTATATCGTAGTACCTGCCCATCTTATTATTTTAATTAACATATTTAACTAAAAAAAAAAATTTGAGCGTTGGGGGTTAATCCATTAATCTAGCATAATTACAAACATATCGGATCAATTGCAATCTCGTTTTTACTCCCCGTCTCTCCTTCCTCTCCTATTCTCCGCAACGGGAAAAACTGATGAGAGGTAGCATTGACGAGACGTCAATAATGAGATCATTACGTGGGGAGGAATACCTTTTATACACAGTTGGCACTCGAGGCCAGGTTAAAAACAAACTTTTTAGGTTCACGGAAATAAAGGAAAGTTTTTACCGTAACTCGATATATTATTGCGGAAAACTAATGTCGTATTTACGTTATTGCAATTATATTTTATTTTTTAAACCAAACCCACACAGGAAGGACTGAGGAAAATAATTTCCCTCTGGGCCTATCTCATCTTTTGATGTGCTGTGTGGAGGGTATTTATCAAGGAAAGGAAGGAGAATACGTTCTGGGAAGGTAAAAGGTATAAGGGTTAGGTAGGAATCTAGAAATCGGTGTGTCCAGAAGTAACGAACATATGAATATATCCCTCTCAGTGCGGCGCAAGCCGATGGGTCGAGGGACTAGTTGGAGAAGTCAAAGGGTATGCCTAAACAGGCCTCTGTGTGTATTTTTAAATCTAGTAGTAATGGACAAAAAATTTTCATCTTCAGGTGAGTTAAACTAGTCAATAGGTAGGTAGGTGCTTTTAAACCATTTAACCATTTAGTCATATATTATATTATGTACTTTTTAATGATGTTCCATTTTGCATGTAATGATTTTTTAAAGATGTAATGGGAACTATTAGTATATTTACGGCACGTTCCACTGTGTAATATACGCCCAGTTCACGCTTGTGAAAGACCACCATTCAGAATTGAAACGTGCTGGTTGAAATGGCTTTAGCCGTGTTTGGTGAACAACTCTGAATAGCTTGTTCCTCTTTTCCGTCTCCTTTCCATCGCTTATACATTCAGCCTCTCAACATACCCCAATCGGTGTTGCCATATTTTTACTGGCTCCAGATGGATTCATTAGTTTGGGTTATTGCCCAAGTCTATGCCTATGCCCGAGGGGTTACTGACTCAACTGTTTAACTTATTTCACGTTTATTACGAGTGGTTTAATTGTAAAGCCGCATTACAAAGAGGTTTGATTATCAAGCCTACACAGTTTTACAGGTTAACACGAGTGGTTCTAGAGCAGTCGTCATAACTGAAGCAATACTCGTAACGGGGAACCAAACCCGCCATCTCTTTATAGGGAACTAACGATGCTCAAACGGTACAGGGTATGGGGAATTCCTGGCCACTAGTCACTAGCCAGTGTTTCAAACAGCTTGTTCACTGTGGTTATCATTTTTATGGCACTGTCCAGATCACAGGTAATTGCCATCATTTCCTACTTTTTTTCCGTGATTGGCCGCATTATTTTTAATGATACGTTGGGAATTATCTGCAGGTTATAAAGTTGCTAATAAAAAATACACGTAGGTAAAATAACTACCTCAGAAACTTACGCCAGGGCAATAATGAGAATATCTTCCACTTTGGAACGTGCGGCAAATATATTATTTTTCTGTGTCTTGTACTGTTTTATATTTCATTTAGATATATTGGTATTATCTTCTTCTTCAATAATATATTACTTAGATGGTTATAACCTTCAAAATAAATTGCCACTGAACATAATTTATTATTTTATTTGAGTAAATCGTTAATTACTCAAATTAAATATATCCCTCGACCACTGAAGCCGTGTTCAATAGGCCTGAACGGTTAAAAGATATATATTTTGGCGTCCTTTCAATTAAATAAAACAACAAAATTTGTTTACACAACTATTTAATAAAAATTATCAACATGTTTCAAAACTAATATTTCCCTTATCAGGATTTCTACAAAGAACACTAATTATTTATAATTTTTATTTTTTAAATAATTTTACTCTTTCGCTTAAATTGTTAAGCAGCTAATCTCGATAAAGGACTGTCTTAGTGATGTTAGTGAGTTATTTATTAATTTTTCGAAGAAAATTTCTTCTGAAAGCTTATCACTTGTGATGTCATTATTTATTACATTATAACACAAATAACTTATTTATTGTTTTAATTTTGTCATATAATATTGTGAATAAATTAATAAATAACTCTAAGATTTTTAGAAATTAATTTAGGCCCTGCTATCAAATCAGCCGAATACAAAAATTATTTTTGAGCAAAGTCCCGTCAAAGCTGAACTCCTGGGTTCAATTCCTAAATGGGACCAAAACTTTTTCTAATTTTTCATATTCGTCATTTATTAAGTCGTTAATATTTTTTTCAATTATGAATTATTACAATCTGAGCTTTAAATTATGAAGTTATTACAAAAAAATATTTATATAAAATTAACTAACCATCACGTCGTTTACCCGCAGGGGTAGGAAGAGAGGACATACCACCAAACAACTCGGTATTGGCACACTCTCCTTGTCCATTCACATTCATACACACTCTTCAATTATTGACATGGCCCGACTCAAGTATCTGATTCACTTGGTCGTGCCATGTCTTCCTCAGGCGTCCCCGACTTCTGCTACCATTCACATTTGAATCATATATTCTTCTTACCCTCCTTTCTTCGCTCATTCGCTCTACATGCCCAAACCGTAACCTCTTCTGACACGTTCGTCGCTTGTGAGATAGAGGGAGAGATAATGACCGAGCTATCGGTAGTATGTATACCGTGTGAGACAAAGGGAAATCGAGAGGAACATCATTGTAACACATTACAAACACAAGCCGCTGAAAGCTCCGTTGTATCCTCTCTTTTTATATGTGTGTCGTTAATAAGAGAGAGGAAGAAGTTACAGCGAAGCTATCAACGGTACGCCTTTAGCATACTTTCAGGTGGGAGTAATATTGCTTTTCATATATTCTTCTTACCCTCCTTTCTTCGCTCATTCGCTCTACATGCCCAAACCATCTAAGCGTTATTTTCTTGATCTTACTCATTACGCTTACATCAGCCTTGCACTCTTTGCGGATCTCTACATTTATGTCACAAGATCATACATGGTTTCACTACACACACGCCTCAGGGATCTAAAAGTATAAAAGTAAATATCTATATATATATATATATAGACTTGTGAAAAAAGTCAATAAGTGTCACACACTAAAATAAAATTGATATATTTATCTAAGACACTATTTAAATTGCATTTAGTTCGGGTAGAATCTTGCAATCATACAGTAAAAATTTGCGTTCAAAAAATTAAGATAATGTTGCTAGTTCTTAGTCGAAGTTAGATACAGTTAAACGTGATAAAGTTGAATCACTCGAGCAATTGTTGTCATATACGAGTATATACATTAGCCATATTATTTCAAGAATACCATTCATCACAATATTAATATGGAAACATATAAAACTGCTTACTGCTGTTGAAAGCCAATAAATTCATCTAGATTTCACCGTTTATCCTTTATTTTTTGGTTCTATCAATTTGGCAAATTATAACTGTTTTTGAAATCTTGGCATAATAAAAATTATTATAAGCAATAATTAGTCGCCTGAAATATCTCCCGAGTAAAAATAAAAGCCGCTGACGGGAATTGAACCCGCACCTTCTGATGTCCGGTTAGGTGTTCTGGACTAAAACGCCAAATAATTCAATATTATTGAGAAGTAAGAGCTTCACAGATTCACTGATAGAGGGCAGTGAATGGAGCTTGCGTGGAAGTCCGCAAGATGGCAGCCAGTGGCCAGTAGTCGCCAGGTCCAGTGGGAATGCTCCCAGACAAACTTACTGTTTCAGATCTTAATTAGCCAGCTTCTAGTTAGGTCGACTATCGAGTCACCATTGTAATACGCGAAGTATTAATAAATCCCTGATTTATCACAAAGAACCAATTATTTATAATCTCCTTCCACGACGAGTTGGAGAACTGTTTGTGGGAACACAACAAATGTTTACTAGTAGGTACTTTAATCAACAATTACTGCTTATTATATTTTTTCACCTGTAAACAATCAACTTTATTTAAAAATCTTGTCTTATAAACATTAGTTTATCATTATAAAAAAAAATAATTGGCATTATATGACAAAAATCGATCGAGTGAATAAGGTCGATTTAGATCAGTGTCAGAGCAAAGCCCCGGCAAGGCAGAGATCTTGGGTTCAACCGAATCTTTTTCTTATTTTTGTTTTTCAAATTTGTCGTTTGAGAGTCATGAATATTGTCTTCAATGATTGAATATTTCAATTTTAGGTATAAATCATTAATTATTTGAAAATTTAATACTTTGTATACACCACTTTTAATTAATTATAATCTACATTTACAATGGCTTGGATTCTTTCTCAGGATAATAAAAATGAACCAGAATATTATTATTATTAGGTGAATACAAAGTATTTATTTCGCATTTAATTAAAATGACGCCAAAAAGTAATTCTGCAACTTTTGAAAAACTTAAATTATTGTTATACCAAAAAAGAGAAGATTATTAAAATTTTATTTTGTTTCACGCTTAAGGTATTTTTTATATTATTGGTAAAATTATTTCATGATTACACCAGACGTATATAATGCTCATTTATTTGTCTGAAATCGGAGGCTGCCTTATTGTCTGCGGCATTAATGGCATTTTATTCAGACAATAACTTCCAGAAAGTAATAAAGATACATTGGATCCGCGATATAAAATTTCCAGTAATGTAATAAAAATAAAATGTCATATTGATCCACTCAATGGCTTGGGTTAAATGGAATATCACGTGTCAACTGTACACGTAGGTACAGTATTACCAGATAAATTATGGAAGATCGGCTGAGTGTGATTAACCGGGAGATCAAAAAGAAACCTTACAAAAGTGATGGTTAATTTAAAAAAAATAATACTGCTTTAAGTAGGGTTGAAATGGTTACATGGCGAAATTACACAAGCGTGAATGTTATGTACCGATATTACACTACCAGAATTACACACGGACAGAATTACGCATGGATTAAATTATGAAAATAAACTTTATTTTACATATATGCTGTTTATACTTAAGACACCGAGTGAGTGCAGCTTTTATTGCTTATTTATTTATTTTATTATAGGCCCCTTCTGAAAAAACCATATCCTGGAAAAGAAAAGTACAAAAGAGGCTTTTTCCATATCTGAAGGAGGCCCACCACTTCCCCGCCCTGTTTTAGGAACTGATGGTACCCCTCCAGAGCTCTCGCAAGGACGCTAATTTTTTTTTGATATAAATAGTCTACATTTTAAATTTCAAAACAAGACCTCCAAAATGTCCATGCATATAATGTTATTCGCAGTATGCAAGTGCTGCGTATAAGTAACTTGTTAGTAAGATCTATTCTATTCGGTTAGTTGAACAGGTAATATGTACAATGTATCAACAACAACAGGTAAAAATAATAATTTACAATTTATTCCGTACCTATATATGAGAGAATATACGTTTTATTCATTTCTGTACTCATATTTGTTCTTAACAGGAATGCTCGATTTTAAAACCTTAGAAGCAAGCCGAAAAATGTTTTTAAGGATACGCGTTTTACGCTAATCTCTGGAATTATACTTAATCGACTTATATTGAAAGAGGTTAACTTGTATGTCCCTAACAAGCATACTCGTGGGAGATTCCAAGCACTATTTTATCGTGAACTCGCCAATCAACAGAGCGACTCGACTGCTTAAAGATTTTGCATTGTACGATCGACATTTTTAACTTCAGACAGTTTACGCATATCACAAAATAGTAAAATTGTCTCCACGACATTTTATTCTTAGAAGTACTACAAAATTGTAATATTCTACGTAATATAGTGGTGTATAACCGTTTTAGGGAGAACATGAATAAATAAATAAATACATTTATGATGCTGTGTGTGGATTAGAAGGTATATTTCAATCAAACTCCGATGTAGATTATTACATTTATCAGACCGAGGGCAGGATTGCGTATTAGTCTTATCTCGCTAGCAGTAGGTATGTAAGTAAGCTCGATTTTTTTTTAGATTTTCTAATTCTTATTTGCCATTGCATTCTATTTTCATTAAGTGGTGAATCATTTAAATTTACGGAATTTAAAGTTAATGTTGTTTATACATATAGTTGAGGCCTCACAATTTGTACCTCAAATGGGTGTTTAAAATTTTACCTGACTTAGAGGCCTCATGTTTTCTCGGTAGGGAAACATTTTTTACCTAAAATTGCATGTTTTCAGCTTCAGCAACACCAGCAGCCAATAACATACGTGTCTGTTTGTGTTATGTTGGGATCGGGAGGGAAATTCAGCTGCGCCTTATTTTTTGGGAATTCCTCCTAATTCGCCTGTGGAAATATGGGAAATCGCAGAAAACCGTATTAAGTGAGCTCGATCTACCAACTGAAAAAGATTTTTCGACGTGGGTAACTCCAGTAGGTATGCATGTGTAATTTTCTACGTGTGTAATTTCGTCCGTGTGTAATTCAATCTGTGTGTAATTCTGCCAATGTTATATTAGTAAGTGAAATTCTAGCTTGTGTAATATTGTCCTAAGCTTAGTGGGTTAAAATTTTAGAGTGTTTTAAGTGTGTGCTAAGTAATTCTCTCCATGTGTAATTTCCTTCATGTGCACTTCCGTTCTTGAGAGAAACCGATTTTTGCCCTCGCGATAAATTAACAGGCCTTAAATAAAACATCAATTTAAGATTTTTTTATCGATTTGCCTTAATGAAGATACAAATAACTGTCGTTGTAATGCATAAATGTTCTGATTTTCAAGAATACGTGTTCCGACATCATGATAATATATTAATAATTTACTTTAAATTTACCAGGAAACCTGTTAATTCATTCGTTAGGCCTGCAATTCCGTTTTCAACTGGAATCACCAATAATTTGAAGATATTCTTAATAAATTAGCAATAGTCTTTTTTCTCTGTGTGTGGAATTCTGGCAATGTAATATTGTTATATGTAAAATTCACGCCTGTGTAATTTTCTCGCGTAACCATTTGAACATGCGCCTAAACCTCCATATTTCACAAGGTTTCTGTTTTCCGTGTTAATACTTTGTTTGGTGTCAAGTTTTCCACTCCATTCAAAAGAAGAGAAAAATGCAAAAAATTACAATAAGGGATCATTAATTTTCTGACAGCTTTGTTCTGAAGCGAATATTCGTGGTGGTCATGTCGTAATGTATCCGCTGTAAATTCCAGAATTTTCACGTATCTTTTATCAGCAATGGAATTTATCCTTTTATTGTTCATACGGTAAAAAATCACAAAAAGTTGCAATAATTAATAAACGTAATTCGATACATTCCGTCAATGGCGGACCACCGGTATTGTTGGATGCTGACTTCCTTGAATCAGAAAAATACGTGTGAACGTTTTAGTAACCGACCGAGTTTCGGCTTCGGCCAATTTCGGTCAGTAAGCGACTGCCGGCCGCTGTTTCGGTTTGAGCCAAAAACTGTGTCGATCATTTTCGGCTATACTCTAGCGCCTGTGTATGCCTCTAGAATAAGTAATTTTATTTTAATATTTATTTTTGTCAAAGTGTATTGTTTAACAAATAATAACTTATTGTATTACCACTATAACATAAAAAATACCATCAAGGAATGTACTGATTTATTTTTAGTGTAACTGCAGTGGATTTTTAAGAATAATCGATAACGAACGCCATCCTGTTTAGAGAGAAAAGGAAACTAATAAATCTTTGAGTATCCCAACACGGGCATGTGCCTAGCTTAGTGGTATTAACGTACCCAATAATTGGAAAAACCAAAAAACACTGAAAAAAGATTTTTTTTTAAATCTTACCTCAGGTTGTGTACCTAAGAATAGGTAACTTGATTGCAACTTAGGATCATATTAAAACACAAATTTTACAATCAGCGAACATATTTGTGTGAAAATTTACAAAAAAAAAACAATCTTAGACCTAACCTGTAAAGGACTCTACCAGGGCTTAATCCACTACACCAATCTGCAAACGGGGTTGACACTTCTGGCTCCTTCTAGAATGACGCATGTGATTGTGAAATAGTCATTACTCCAGGGCTTGTCGAATGATCTTTGACCAAGTTCTTTGGCAATCCTTGATCCAAGATAAAAGGCAGTAAGTTACCTTGATTCAGGCCAAAACCTCTTTACATGAATGCTGCATGTCCATAACAGCATGGACATTAATAAGATCCCGATATCACTAAAGTGTTGGAAAAGTATATACAAATAAGACCTTTATTTGTACTCGTATGGTTGGTGATTATCCAATCATTCTGGTTATAAAGTTGCCTCGCCTTGCTAAAAGATTATCATTGTTCCATTTTTAAAATATTACATGCCGTTCGATCTTGATTCGTCAGCAACACACCAGGCGAGAGCTTCTGTTTCGTCTGGTGACTTGATAAATAATGATCTTTTTCTTCTTACAAAATCATAGACAAACATCAGGATACCAGTGCATAAAACCATCGACGACAAATAAATAACTGGGACGGTAGTTACCCTTTACAGTTACATATTTTAATACATAAAATCATTTACCATAGTTAGCAGTTTAAGATCTTTTCTTTAATTCCTTTATGTTAGAGTATCTAACTACAGCGAAAATTAAAGAACTGTTACAAAAGAGCCAATATTAAACTAATTTTTAAACTAAATTGATTTTTTGTGCATTTTATTTAGCATTAACCTTAAGGATCTCTTACAAGTTTAACAATAAAACGCTAATTTCTAATTTATTTAAATGAGTTAACGTTAAACAGAAGCTGAAATTCAAATAAACCCATAAAATAAAATAAAATAAGGATACTGTTTTTCCCATCCTGTATCTTCAAACTCATCAGCAAAGAAACGAACATCGCTTGTACTTTGGTAGAAATAGAACACTGTGGAAATCTGTTCTTAACATGTTGCATTGACTCCAATTTTTTCCGTCCGTGGCTTGGATGTGCCCCTAATGAGAAATTTTCAGTTCGGTAGTCTTCCCATTACTGCGGCCAAGGGGCCCCGGCCAGCTCTCCGGGGGTGGGGAGGGGCACACTACCCTCTACCCCTTCTCGGCCCTGGTAACTGGTATTTTAGGGTAGGGGTTGAGGGTGGGTGGATGTAGCAAGCCATGGGCAGCACGTTCCCAAAAACCCTCTTTTCATTTCATGTCCAATTATCGGCAGCGTTATGCCCGATATAGGCGTGCTGAGATGTATTGAAATGATGCCGGCATTTTTAGTGGTTTTAATGAGAAAATGTACCCAATAACGGGGAGTAGGAATATGTTGTATTAAATTTAGAAACATTCCGTTCGTTGGACGGTACATACATTGCAAAAAATCTGAAAAAAGAATTGTCACTAAGATGATTCCTTACTTGAAATAATATATTTTTTACACAAATCTTGTGATTTCAGAGGAAATTGTGGTTTTGATTTAAGAGCAAATAAGGTTTGTACTTTTATGGACGCAAGGTTTATTAATATTAATAGTTAATATTTCAAAAATATTTTCAAAGGTTTGGTTTAAATTAAATTAGCTTTACACTAACTTGGCATGATCAAGTTTCAATATTCTTTTTTCTTATTGTGTTATTAAAGGTTTGGTTTATATTTAATTTGCTTTACACTTGGCTTTGATCGAGTTTCAATATTATTTTTTTTCTTATTGTGTTATTGGAGGTGTGGTTTATTTTTAATTAGCTTTACACTTGGTTTGATCGAGTTTTACTATTATTTTTTCTTATTGTGTAATTGAAGTTTTGATTTATATTTAATTAGCTTTACACTTGGTTTGATCGAGTTTTAATATTCTTTTTTCTTATTGTGTTATTGGAGGTTTGATTTATATTTAATTAGCTTTACACTTGGTTTGATCGAGTTTTAATATTATTTTTTCTTATTGTGTTATTGAAGGTTTGATTTATATTTAATTAGCTTTACACTTGGTTTGATCGAGTTTTAATATTATTTTTTCTTATTGTGTTATTGGAGGTTTGGTTTATATTTAATTAGCTTTACACATGGCTTTGATCGAGTTTCAATATTCTTTTTTCTTATTGTGTTATTGAAAATAAATTCTGTAACAAACTTGACTTCTCGTCTACAATTTAGTAAGTAAATACCGTACATTTTTAAATTGTCATTTTTATTAATAAAATTAATAATTACTTGTTATATTTTAAGAGTTTTATATAACATTTTGCATTTGTACTTCTATACAATTTAACACAAACACATTTTTTGTTCATATCAAGCAGATACTTTGTGATGTGACATTATAATTTAAAATAAAATAATAACATAGCGAACACCACTTTTATTTTGCTTACTTAATGCCGACCGGATTTCGTTACCACCGTAGCTTCTTCAGGGCTATATAATAATATATAATTTTTTAAATCTACAAAAAACATGTTTTATCAATTTATTAAGCTTACACTTGTTACGGTGTTGCAATAAATCGGGCAATAGCTTCTTCAGAGCTGTATAATACTGTATTGAAATTTAAAATCTAGAATCTGCAATCTACACTCTAGAAGAAACATGTGTTATCAATAAATGAAGCTTATACTAAGGTTGTTCCCTATCTTTCCAACCCCCTACCCACTCCGACAACCTTCTCCACTGGAACTCAGCCCAATTTAAGGGTAAGTGTAAGCTTAATGTATAGATAACACATGTTACTTGTAGATTTGAGATTTTAATTTTTTTTAGTATATTATACAGCCCTGAAGAAGGTACAGTTGTAGCGACCCAGTGGTCAAGTAAAGGTGGTGTTTACTAAGTTATGGTTTTATTGTAAAATAAAATAATTCACCCAATTAATCCGCAAGAACCCATCTAAATTACATAAATGTGCATCGTAATTTATTTTATTTATATAAAGCACAATAATACTTTTGGCCGAGAAAATCACAAAGAAATCATATGTACATAAATATTGTTCCCATTTATTTATTGTTGAATTTTTTATCCTCTGTTTGTATGTTTAATACTAAAAAAACAGTTATATTGTAGAAAAACCCTTCTTAGTTACATAGGTACATAGAGCTATAATTAGAGAACTTTTTCTACTATTAGAATGTGATAAGCGATGCTTGTTGATCTGAATCAGTAGTTTTAATTATAGCGTTTTATATCTATTTTTTCGCTTCAAGTTCCATCTAAATATAGGTAGGTACAGATAAAAATTATATATTAGAATAATTATTTCGTGGCAGAAATAAACCGTCAGGTTTTTATTTGCAATGTGAGTTGTTTAACTTAGTTTTCTCATATAGCGGGCTATAAAATGTGTTGTAAGTAATAAAGGCTACATTGTTAGAATAATTGTTTCAGAGGCTTAGCGGGAAGGAAGGGAGGAAAAGGAAGATGGAAGTGTTGCTCAGGTAAGCCTGAAACTACTCCGCAGGAGGAGGTGGGATGGGGTTTGACGGGGAGAAAGGCTTACGGGATGTGGTGACAGAGAAGTACAGGAAACAAGGTTTCTTAAAGTTTGTTGACACAAGTCTTTATCTTGATTTAAAATACTGTTGATGGTGACGGTGGTAATGGTAAATCGTTTACTGAAAGGGCACAAATAAACAATGTATTTAAATGAAGGATGCTCCAAGGATGATGCAGAGTTTCCATCTTCTATCTTCGTCGAACGTCACAGCGGTGATGCCATGGTCTGGTACCTATGTGAGGATATTGTGTCAGCGCTTTATTAACAGCACACACATATCTGGACGGATGACGAACCTCGTGCTGGCGCATTTGGTGGACGCGGTGGACTCTCTCGCTGCAGCAGCTGGACCAGTTTCTTCACTACCTAGAATTCTTGCTGCAGAGTCTCCACCTTCTTCCTTCGTGCCATCTGTTCCTGTAATTAATTTTACTTAACTTATCTTCATTCAATTTTACTTCACTTTCTTTTTGTAATATTTATATTTTTTGTAATACCTGCATCAGCTGTAAAACGCCCCTGAGGTGATGTATCACAAAAGCGGCGCTGTACAAATTAGCCAATAAATAAATAAGAAATAGCGTTATTGATCCCTTTAGCACTAGTTCATAGAAAAAGCATTGAAAAACACGTCAAATGCGCGCCCAACGTTTAATAAATACACAGTTTTTCACATAAAAACGACCGGTTCTTTAATTCAACAGCCCGGCTGTGTAGTGATTTGCCGGTCGGTGTGATTTCTCCCTCCTACAACTTTGGTGTCTTCAAGACCTATTTTCACTCTTTTCTCCCCTCAAAAAGTCCCATCACATTGCACCCCCAAAGATGACCTAGGCCCTGAGCGAAAATTATTTTCCTCAGGGCTCCTGCATGGAATTTATGTTAAAATAGTTATTTATCAGATTTCTAAAAATTAATAAATAAGTCATTACTTCAATGAATAAAGTTATAATAAACTACTTTCTATATTTTTTCACTAATTGGACAAAAAATGTATCCCCCGTACTATTAGTGCTCTCCGGTCGCTGTGTTGAGAGACGCAGTCCCCCCTGGGTTGGATTGAGGGGGAGGGAGGTAAGGGAGGCTGCTGCCCCATCCTCCCATCTTCCCATCCCCCGGTACCAACACCCCCCGGCCTGGGTATAATTGGGCTCCTCCAATTAGCGAGTTGTCCGGTAAACACTGGCCGGATCAATTAATTATGATGTTTAGACGGAGGTAATGTTGCGCACAGAAGGGTGGTACTCGCGTTACTTGTAGAACAGTGGCGGCACTACAAGAACTTTAAAAAAACTGATCGCTTTCTAAGTAGACTGGAAATACTTCATTGGTTGAGCATAGCGAAGTATTGTTTGAACTCAATTTGGCATTTCACCGATCTGTTGGTTATGTTTGTTATGTTTCGGTTCCGGTTCAAGATGGTGGCCGTGGACACTACGTTTTCATCCCGCCAGAGTTCGCATGCTCGTAGTTCTTACTAATAGTTGTCGAATCTGAAAAAAAAAAATTGGCCTTACTTACCTACCGGTCTGAAGAATGTTTAGTAAAATGATTGTAATTGAGATAGTGAATAATATATATGCTATTGTAAATACTATTAAATTATATATATATATATATATATATATATTTGTAAGTACTTAAACAAAAAAGTGTTTCTTTGATTAAACATTTAGTGAAGCGTTCTTCATAATGATAGGTCTGTAAAATTATTCTCAAAAACACGTTACAAAGCTTCATATGATATTTGTGCTCTCAAACATAATAATATTTACACACGAAGAAAAATGACAATTGCTTATTTATTAAATATCTCTTAAAATATTGATAATTCCGGTTAAAAACGGGATATCGGGCATTAACTTTTAGTAAATTACGAATATATTATCATGATGTCGGAATACGTGTTCGTGAAAATCCGAATAATTTTGTATTGTTATAAAATATTATCAAGGCAAATCGATAAAACATTCTTAAATTGAATAATTTATTGTGAGAATTTATTTCGTCAGAAATTGATAAAAATAATTTTATTACCTACTTATAATAACAAAAACACGGTGTTAAAAAATTATTCATTCATTATTATTATTACTAACCAATATTTTATTTAATAACGTACGCCACTGCTAGCTTCATACAAAACAAAACCTTTGGTATCTGCTACGAACGGGTAAGTCATTATCGAGATAATTAATGACGTCATTAAAAATATGTTTATTTATTGGAAAAAATACTAAATAATATTTGTTTAGGTATTTATTACGCTTTCTATTTTTGCCGTCTCATCGTATACCATGGAAGACATACTTTTTGGGTTATGCTTAATTTGTTTCTATAGCTATTCAGCAATTTATTTTAGATTTAAACAAAAATAACAAGTAGCCCTTTAATTAAAGGGAATTGTGTAAATATTTTAAATTAATAACTTGTTTCAGGCAAATATTGGTCAAATTTCGTTACGGAAGAAAACTGAAAATTTTTCGTAAAATATGGTAATTAGATTCGGTTAATATTTCTGGCAATATTTGAAAAACTCTTCTACCATCGTTATAAGTGGGTGTTGATTGTGCAGTGATGGTGGACTGAGCTATCGTCGCATTTGTCTACTTTGCTATTAACGCTTAGCGGCACACAATAATGTTTTAGGGGGATGATTAGTCTAAGGTATTTAATATGTATTTTTAATGAATTTTCCATAATTAGGTAGGTACCTATGTATAAATTTTATTTGGTCATAATTTCATTAAACTAAATTATACTTGAATTGATTGGTAACTCTTGCCGCGAGAGTCACTATTAGCATGTTACATTCCTCCCCGACATTAGCATGTTGCATTCCTTGCCACAAAGGGCGCTATTAGCATGTTACATTCCTTCCCTACATTAGCATGTTGCATTCCTTCCCGACATTAGCATGTTGCATTCCTTCCCGACATTAGCATGTTGCATTCCTTGCTCAAGGGGCGCTATTAGCATGTTTTAATAATTATGATTGGATTATGTGTATAGCGCCGTTTTTGTGAGAAAATCACCTCAAAGACGCTTAAAGCGAAGCTTAACGCTAAATAACTATTTTGATTAATATTTATAACGAATTGGTATACATTATGAAAAAAAAAATTTTTTTTTAGATAAATTGAAGGTTTTCCCTTGAGTAGAATACAAATAAAATAATAAATTACTCAATAAAAAATATAAATGTATACTACTAAAAAAAATTTTTTTCAATAGAAATGTATGTAAAGGAAACAACTTTTTAAAAATACAGTATTTTAGCTACGATTATCTGTGACAGTTTCAATTGATTAACATTTTTGCTTACTGATAAAATTATTTACAAAATAAATTAAAACTAGTTTTTTGCTTAAAATCGAACGTGTCTAAACTACGTTTGTCAAAAGATTTTAATGCCTATTACCTACAATATAAGGTATACCAAGAATATACACATTTTTGGCTTGTAGCTTCCTCTTAACAACTTAAATTATGCATTTAGTATGTTTGTATCACTTAGGCTTATTGTTGCATTCCTTTCCGACAACGGTAGCAAATAATTGAATCTATATAGGTAGTACTATGTGGTAGTCATCAGTCATCATCATCATTACTTTTGGCTCTACAACCCCTGGTGGGTCTTGGCCTTCTCAAGAGTCTTCCTCCACTCATCTCGTTCCCGCGCCAGCTCTCTCCAGTTTGGAAGCTCCGAGGCAGACAAATCTTTGAGGACGTTGTCGCTCCATCTTAACCTTGGCCTTCCCAGGCTCCTTCTCCCTATCGGTCTTGAGCTCAGCAGGGATGGTTCTTGATGCTCGGTCATTCTCTCCACATGACCTAGCCATCGAAGTCTTCCCAGTTTTATGAATTTTGTGACGTTTAGCTCCTTAAACAGAGTATAGAGCTCATTGTTATAACGTCTGCGCCAAAATCCATTTTCTAGGACCTGTCCGAAGATGCGCCTCAAAATTTTCGCAAAGTGCTCGCTCATTCTTCTTAGTTAGAACCCACGCAACTTACAAACATAACAAGCCCTTTAGCAACTATGTGGTAGTAGGCTTTATAAAAACATAGTAGCCACATTGGTATTTTTTATATGTGAGCAAAAATGCAGTAAGGTTGTATATTGTAACCTAATACTTTTTTTTAAATTTTCGATTTATATAATTTATGAATGTAAAATAAAGAAAATATTTAACATAAAATCCATTCAGATGGGATAATACACGAAATTAAATTCAAAATATTCGACGTAATTGAACAAGCCATGCACAAATATATGCGACGCTCGGCCCTGGTGTATTGGACAGACCTACAGTTGATTTTTCGCTGTCAGCAAACTAAAATAAAGTGGGAATCATAATGACGTAAGTGAAGAAGTCGTGTAAAAAAATATTTGGCCCGCGGCCCGAAGTAATGTACGGACTTACGGTCGAATTTGCAGTACCAGGCCTAGAAATTTGATCTTTCTGCAGGGTTTATTTATTTATTTCTGATGAATGTATTATGAAATATCATATGTTTCTATACGAATACATTGGGAAGATACTAATTCTGGTGCTTACCGCTAATTATGTAGTCGTAAAAACGTTTTAAATAAAATATTTGGCAAGGTGCTGTTTTTATTGCACTTAAATATTAATATCATAAACCGTAGGTATCGGTCTAAAAATATATATAATATATTTTTTTATTATTTATTCTTAAATTAATTAGTATTACAAAGGTATACTACATTGTCCTCAGAGTTCACCTGTGTTGTGGAGGACTTTTTCAATTGTAAAGTTATATAATAGTAAATAATACAGTGGAGATTAGTTACACAGAGAAACAATAAAAATTAAAATATAATATCGATTTTTACATAGTTTTAACAAAAACAAATGCGAAATATAACAAAATTAAATATTCAAAATGATTGTAGCCAGTTCCATATGAGTTTTTTCTATTCTGTAAGATTAGATGTTTTATATTGTGTTGGAAGTGAATTGTATAGTTTTATAGCCTGAAATCTTTAGTGTTTTTGTCCAAAGGATGTGATGGTTTTTGGAATTGGTAGTTGGTGTGCATGTCTAGTATTGCGAGAAATTTGTGAAGTTTTAAATCGTTGCGAATTCGACAGAATAATTATAAATGTGAGCCTCGAGCAAGCCCCCGATTTAAAAGTCTTGTGTCGCCATATAATGAATGAAAGAAAACCAAGCCGCACATCTCGCACCAATAGGAGGCGCCAGCGTAGCATAGATACTGCCATCGGTATGTATGGGAACTATGTCAAAACTTGGATCTATTTATAACTATCTTACAGTATTTGCTTATCGATATAACATCACCTATATAATATTGCCTACGTGAAAATAGTTATTTTATCAATCTTGCACGGGAACCGAACCCGTATTTTCCAAGTGTGATGTAAATAGACTTAACCTTAGTATTAAACAAAATAATCCAGTAAAGATATTTTTAAAGTGAATTTATTTTTGGGGTATTATGCCTCTTTCTTTAGCCATTGTTAGCCTGTCGTTTCGGACAGCACTAGTGTCCATCACATCTGCCCTGATGATAAGGAAGTAGCGTAACATGGCATAATACCCCAAATATTCAATATAAAAATATGTTTATTTATTTTTACTAACGTCCTTATTAGAGGCTTTCACATATGAATAGTAATTATAAATTGTTAATAATTATATATAGGTTTTATAAATAACTAAACTGCTTCATACATATCACTTAAAATATTGTTTTACAATGACAAATTTGTAGGAATCAAAATTAAAACATAAAAAAACGGGAGAATTTATTTTGTTCGTAGAATAACAATACATTTTACAGGAATATTAGAATCTGGGTTCTAGAAGAGAGAATTCTACCCAAGTTGACTTCTAAAAACACAAAATATAATATTTTTATGCACTTAATATTGTTGAAATGTCTTGTTAACCTAGTCATAAATCCCAGCATTTGTAAACCCTTGTTAGTGATTACTCATTGTTGTAATAAATAAGGTAAATCAAAATTGAATTGCATTGTTTATATTCGTACGTTGAATAAAAAGCAATAAGACCAAGAAATCCACGACCTCCGGACTCGACGTCAAGCGTTTTAGCCACTACGCTACTAAATAAATATATCCTGTATGTTCTATAAGCCGAGGATTTCCTCCGTGCAGGGGGAGGGCGGGTGCCCGGTTGTGGGACGTGAACGATACGTGTATTTTTCTATTAGGGTGCTGTCACCAGATACGGCCAGGGGAGAGATATTGCTAAACGCAACAGGGTCGGACTCGATTCAATTAAACGGCCACGCTTAGCCTTATAACTTCGGGGAGGGGTTAAAGGGGTGGCAATCCAAGAAAAAGGTATTTTATTTTTATACAGCGCAGCGAGAGGAAATGGGAAGTTCTGTTCAAAGTAAGAACATATTCATTTTAGGTATCTAACTATGTTGACATTTTGTCAATTTAAAGAAAATATACAAGAAAAAAGCCCTGGATTTCAGATTGTTTTTATTTTATTCCTTCTATTTCTTTATCTTTTCCCCTTATTGTACGGCCCTTAACGAATGTATTGATAGATTTCCTGATAAACTTTTAGTAAAATACGTATGTATTATCATGAATGATAGTACATGAAAAGTATCAGAGGTGTCAAACCATTTTTAATAATTTATGCAAAAAATTGTAAATTTTTCTGCCAATATTATTATAATTTAAACGCGAAAACTTTTTGTGGTGGTATATAATCGTATGTTTTTTAAAGAAATTTCGGCCCTTTTCAGATATCCATTTTTGGACATCGGTTTTAAATTGAGTAATTGATCTTGATCTTTTGATGTCATGTTGGAACATGTGTTTAAAAAAATTCTTTTATTTTAGTATTTCATCATTAAATATTATAAAGGAAAATACAGATGCACAAATTCGATATATTAGGAATTTACTAAAAGGAAATGACATGCAATCCGGTTTTTAACCAGATTACCAATAAGAGATTCATAATAAATTATTAATAATCACTTTTCTCCGTGTGTGGAGCTAGAAGCATTTGTGACGTTAGTGAGGATAAGGACGGATATTTACAAGATTAAAAAAATGGCTCTTCCTGGGTTCAGCTGTGGTTGATCCGTCAAATTTTCATATCGACCGTAAATAAATTTGAAAAAAACTCTTCCAAACAAATTTTTTGAGAATTTGACTTTTAAGTGGTTTCATAATATAGAATATTCTTCCTAGTATAACGTGTCAAGTTTTTTTTTCTGATTAGAACATTTTTAATACTATTAGCTAAATTAATGGCTAATTTAATAATTTTTAAGGATATTGAAAAAAACCGTATTTAAAATTATGCAGTTTAGCCGTCTAAACGTATATGTTTACTTGTGCAAATTAGAGCAAATTCCTTTTAATAGATCTAATGGTCAAGTTAATGTTTGTGTAAGCCGTTTGCGTGGTATACCGTTTTGTCGATGCTTACTTGTGCAAGTAAGATTGAACGTGTACGATATGACCGTAACGATGGACCTTAACGAATTCGGAAATATTTATTTGAAATTTTAAAAAAATTCTCGCGAAATATATGATTTATAATTAAGCCGGTAGATATATAAGTACCTACCTACATACTACTCTTATACTTTCTGAGGAAATTTAAAGTAAAGTTTTTATTTTGTGGCTTGAAACTTTTTACCTATTTAGATATGATTCGTTCGCAATTCAAAAATCTTCTACGAATTTCCGGAATCATGTCAGAACGAAATTATAAAGGTGCGAATTTTACGTACAACTGCCAGAATTACACGGGGACGGAATTACACGTGCACTAAAGTATACACAAGCAAACAGGTCAAAAAAACTTTTTTTAATGGGCTTTATTTTTTAAGCATTAATTCAAAATTTAAAAAAAAAAACAAAAGTTAGGTTTGACGGCCACGCCTGAAACTCCTGACTAATTTAGTGATTTGGCCCATCGTTGGAAATAACAATAATTATTGGCACATTGTTTTATTAGAGATTATTGAATTTAGCTTCCAACGTCACGCGTTTTATGTATAAATTAGCCATAGTATATATTTTTTCATTTAAGGTACAGCGTTGTTCATTTGAAGTTTAAATTGAATCCAGTACTAGGTTCGTTCATTCATTAGAATTTTAATTAAAGAATTCTTTTTATTCTCAGAAGAAACAAAATTGGAATATTTTTGCTGGCGAGATGTAAAAAATGTTTATGAATAAAATAGTAAGATTTAAAGAAGCCTGGATGTGTAGTATCTCGATAACGATTTAAAATAAGCTTTTTCCGTGATGAAGACAATTCAGATATTCAAATGTTTCTGTGCTCTACTATTGACTCCCTGGCTACTAGTGCAACAAAAGTATTTTTCTTTGTTAGTTCATCTGTTGGCTGCATGCAAATACAAATGTTAACCCATTCAAGAGTTTCATTGGAGCCATTATTATTTTCATTTGGGGTTTCCTTTTATGGACAGAACTGTCAACGCCTCATTTAATTTTTTTAAGTGAATCTATTGGAACTGAAAAATCATATTTATTTTTTCCGCACTCTACATATATTTTATTGTCTTTCTCCCTATTAAAAGGGGATGGGATAGACCCTGTCCGTGCATATCACCCGGCGAATGCACAACAGAGCGTCCTTCTTGCAACCTGGTTCATTCTTACTGGGACTGCCCGGCGGTTAGTGGAATACTTTTTCTGGACCCTTTTTTTCTTCTCTGTAGATTTTTTTTTTTTATTTCTACAGGTATCAATGTAAATAATGTATTAGATATTTTTTCTCCACTCTTACCCAGACGACTTTTGTGAAGGGTTGCAGCTTTTATTTTACGTTTATTGTTACTAACATTTTTGTTCGTATTCTCATGTTATCTATTCCAGATGAATTCTTCAATGCGATGCAGTTTTGATTTTTCTTTTAATTATTTTATGTTAATGTACGGACTGCACATATGCACGACTTTGGAGGGCCTAGAGTCGTGCAAAATAAATGTAGCTGCGTTCAATACAAATAAAGAGTCCGATGTGTGCGGAGAAGGAGGAAAACATATTTATTTATAACCTTAGACCGTTGTTGGGAAAGTTGTGGGGAGTTGTGGGGTAACCTTCAAGATCATTTCCACAGTAAAATATCATCTGAAAGTCGGTTTTCCTTGGAACCAAAAAAGATTTTTTTATTTTTAAGCTGTCATTTGACATGTGCATGACCACCGTGAGAATGCTTCCCCAACAGTCCAACTTCCCCCGCTCCACCCTGTTCCACCTACCCCGCTTCATTTGCCACGTGTTCAACTTACCCCGTATTCAGCTTGCCCCGCTGTCCAGCTAGCCCCACCTCGCCAGCCCTGCTGGCCGCCCCAAGACCGCCCACCGCAATAAGAGTCAACCTTCCTCTGGATTTCAATTAGGCGGGGTGACAGCGGTCACCTCTTCGCGCAGGGATTGGGAACCAACCTACCCCACTTTTTTAATGTGATGACAAGTCGGTTTATTGGAGATGAAAGACGATATTGTGTTTTTTGTCAGAAGTATTGGCAGTGTTCAAAAGGTGTGGTTTTCGGTATTAAATAATAATATAAAATGTCACACTGGTTTCAAGCAGTTGTTCAATAGCTTATTTCAAAAACGATTGAGGCTAAAACCACACATATTTCATTATTCATTGTTTGATTGATTTCTACTGTCTCATGTTTATTAAAATTCATTCTGCAGCAAAAAAATGCTCACAATCGCATGAGAAATTAAAACTTTACTAAATTAACAGAGTTTCTTGCATAGGTATGTAGGTATTTATAAATAAGCCTTTTTTGTTTATTTGAGTTTCAAACAATAGGCCACTAGCTTGCATTTTGTATGCCATAACTTGGAAAAAATCGAGGGAACGGACGTTTTAGTAAGATTTCTAAAATGTTTAAAAAAATTATGAACTTATAGTTTTTAATAATAAAATAAAGTAGTCTTTTTTTAACTCGTGACGTCACTATATAAAAATCTCCGAACTAAAATTTTCCATATTAAGTATTTTAATAAAATATCATAAACTTTTTTTCAATTTGTTCTAAAGATTTCCGTTGAATTTGACATTTTGCTTTTGATATCATCTTATACTTCTCTTGTGTAGACTAGCCTGCAAATATTGTTTTACGAAATTACAAAGTAATTTTACGATTTTAAAAATATTTGTAATTAGTTTGGGTCAGCCAGTAATTTTTATTATAAATGATATTCGTTGAAAATTTCAATTACATAGTTAGTAGAGAAATCTCGGTTCTAACTGGGAAGCAAGTCTATTTACTAATTAAATACATACCTAATACGTATAAATAGGTAAGGTGGTCATAAATAGTAGACATCATTATTACAATAAATATACAGTATCTATGTATTAAAAGGACAAAAGTAAAAAAAATAACAATACATAAATAAATTGCAACAGTGTATAGGAGTATCTGAAAATCATCCATTGTTGGGTAGATTTTCTGTAAAAAAAAGTAATGTCAGTTTTTAAATTTTAAATAGTTTTTTTCACTTTTTATTATATCGGGTAAATCGTTGAATAGCTTAGACTGGCTTAGAGCCTAAGTATTCATAATGGTACTGTGCAGCTGTCGTGTTGCATCTAGGTATAAATATATATGCCCAGATCTTCTAGGTCTTAAGTTTCTCGTTGAGGACAGTTCAGATTCTTTAAAAACGTTTAAAATAACTTTCAAATAACTTTAAAACCGTTAGGACCTTTAATTTATCGAATAGTTAACTTGTTAGAAAATCTCTTGGTTTTTTAACAATAACTTAAATAATCATTTTTTGTGTTATTATTATCAGATACAAGTTAGTCTAATAAATGCTGCCCCATGCAATTACACCGTACTGAAACACTGATTGTACAAGAGCAAAGTAAACCATTTTAATATTTCAAAGTTTTAGAATATTTCTTAATCGTATAAATATATAAGTGAGTTTTCTAATTTTTTTAACACAGTTATCTACGAAGTTCTTAAATTCCATATTACTTTCTGTAGTGATCCGTAGGTATTTATTCATTCATGATGACATTCTTTGGACAGTCATCTTCTGACAGTTTCATTTGTCGGTACAACGAAAAATCTTTTTTCCTGTAGCATTTCTTGCAACAGAAGTATTTTAGCACAAAGAAACTAAATAATGTCTTTAGTTATTTTTACGATCTTACCTAAGATCGTAGTTAATGAATCCATATTTAAACAATAAATTACAACACAGAGGCCTCTCCCTGTCAAAATTTTGGTGGATATTATGACGTAAAGTTCGTACGTTTCTTTGGCTTCTTACTTCTTTCTTAGCGGCTTACATTTTTTTCGGTAAATCGCTGGCCGCACTTAGTACGATTTTTTAAAAATAAAACCTTTCGAGCATTTTAGCATTCTAATTTTAATTACGTAGAATGAAAATCCGCTTTCAATGTATGGAACGAAAACTATTTTCAATAATTTCATCAACGATATTTTCATATGTTGGTATTCCTGAAACTACACGAGGAATTAGACGAAATTTTATTGCTTATTATTTGCGGAATTTTGGAATAAATAAAATATACAGATATTTTTTTTTCAAAATTTTGAATTTTAACCTATACTAAACTAACCTAACCTACAATAACCTAACCTTTTAAAAAAACATATTAAAAAAAACATGCCAACATACCTTTATTTAATTTTATTTTATTTCCACAGTTTTCAACCTACCTAATATGCAAAGAGTTAATGAAAATAACGTCTCTTCTAGTTACCCCTATAGTATCAGGAATACAAACATAAAAAAATTCATCAATATATATTATTAATCCCTAATAACGAAAGCGAATGTTCATTTAACGTAATTAAAAAATAGAATGCTAAAATTAAAATTTTCTTAAATGCAAATTGTTCTCTTTGATAGTAATTAAGGTGAATCAATAGATTTTATTTAAAAAAATCGTATTAAGCTTGGTCAGCATAATAACCTTTACCGAATAATTAATTACCTTTTATTCTACTGATTTTATATAAATGCTAATTCTAATATTGCTTGAATCCATAAACATAAGAATTTTCAAAAAATCGCAATGGTTTTTAAAATTATAATTATTTCAGTAATTACGATTTTTTTTAATGATTCGTAACGTCTTAGAATTTTTGTATGGATCGATTTTTTTTAACGTGATGCCAGTGGCCTGGACAATATTAAGACGAATTATTTGTTTGCGCCCGTATATAATCAATACGAATATGAATAAATAGTTTTGTCGGTATAAAAACTCATTTCCTTTAAGAAAGGCATACAAATACAATATTGTGTGGGTGATTCAATTCAACATTATTTTTGTTTGCCTCTTTTGAAAGAATTTACATTTTACACGAAAAAACTATTTATTAATATTCATATTGGGTATTTGCGGGCGCAAAATCAGAAGGAAACCATTTTTGTGTCGTGGGGTTAGTTTTAATTAAAGTTGGTGACTTGCACAAGGATTCATTATTAATTTAAAACCAGTTTTGTGTTCAGAATGTTAAGATTAGAATACAGTTGTGGATCCATATTTAGACACATTTCGAAGGAAACCATTCTAGTATTTGAAGTGTAGTATAAAATTCTAGTTGCAGAATAAAGGTTGCAAAAATCGGAAGAAACCAATTTCGTTTTCTGGGTGTAGTTTTTATTAAAGTTGGGAAGTTAAAACCAGTTTTGTGTTCAGAATGTTACGATAAAATTCCAGTTGCGGACTCAATTGCTGACGCATTTTGAAAGAGAAAATTATCATATTTTAAGTACGGTTATCAAAACTAAGATGCAGATTGTGCACTGTAAACATCGTAGGAAACCATGTTTATATGCTGGGTGTACTTTTAATCTTAAGTTTTAAGCTTTTTTGTCTTCCGAATGATGTACGGGGGTAAGAGCAATAATTTCGATGATAATAAGATGATTCTACATAATGTAAGTAAATAATAATAAGGAAATACAATCTGAACTGTTCGTATTGAATAAAATTCCGTGGATAAATATTTTTGTACGGAAGAAAGAAAACAATAGAAAATTAAAATACGTTTTTTATTACTTCTACCATCATAAAGAATTACCTCCAGAAGTTAGTTCATCTTAAACCGGAGACCCTGTATACTCATAGCTCGAAGGTAGTTAAACTAAAATCCATATGGGTGGCGCACTGCTTTTAATTTTTACTGACCCATTCGATGACGAGAAATCAAATAAATAAATCAAATAAAATAAATTAAAATAATCGACTCAAAATAAAACCGCACGCCTGCCAAATTATGTGTTCACCTTATGACGTTTGGTTTCGGTTCTGGCTTGCCGCATAATTGATGGTGCGAGCTCCCGCATTCTCCCATTTTGCCCCCTTTGCTCCCTATTCCTCCCCCCGCCCAAATCATCCCCCCGGTACAAATCCAGCTCCGCAGCGTGTCATTTCCGACAATGATAATGATGTATGGATAATTTAATGAATATTGTCGCCGCTTGATTGCTTTATTAGCGCGGATAAAATCAAAATTAAATGATACCTACATGATCCGATGCGACAAATTCAGTAAGAGAATAATTTAACTAAAAAAAAACTTAAACAATGGTATATTCATTTACGGCACGAGTAAAATGTACTCGCAGCATCACCCTGGATAGAGACCACTATTCACATGCGAAAAGTTGCTTTACATCGCCTTAGCCGTGTTTGGTGACCAGATCGGAAGAACTAGGCACTTTCAAAATATTCTCTACTCCATCTTCTTAAAAAGACAAACCCTGTGGGGTATCTTTACGAGTATGTCAGAAACTCGCTAATCGGGAGCAGTTGATGTAAAAAAACTAACTGTTGTGCGAAAAAATGCGACCTAAAGAGTTGTATAAAAAATATAGGAAAAGGTGACTAACAAAACACTTTGCTTTTTTTATCTTGAAAAGAAGTAAAGTTTTTTTAAACCATTTTTCCTTTCTAAATCGATGTAAAATACTATAATTCGTTCCATGCTAAAAAACACTAAATTTATTTTTATTTTTAACGTTTATTCTAATAAAATTACAAACTTATAAATTGTTAAGGAGCGCAACAATCTGGAATGCGATTTCTATTCGCAAAAACAAAAAATTAACACAATCTTAATAATTAGTTTATTATTTATGAATTTATGACAAATAATTCATTCTTAAAGTTGTCTAGAGACATTATTTTTACCAACGCTTCAAATTTGGTGAAAAGGTGAAACAGCATTATCATTGAATAAATTTGTGGAACACATAGCCACTTCCTTATCAAGGTGATGATTCTCAATGTAAGATGCAACAGTTTCCCATGCTTTCAGTATTTCTCTTATTGCGCCAGAAGATTGTTTCTCTGATACTTCCTCCTCTTCTACTAATAAATATAACTACATAACTTCTTGCTGTGGATACAATTCAACTCCATAAGCTCTTATGTGGTCAGTTCTTGACTGTGCTCTTAGACAAGCTCATTAATATCGTTGTTATCCAACTCCAGTCACATGGTATTGGCCAAAGACATAATCTCGTTTCAAACCTCTCTGTTTCAAACCCCTCAAAATCACATTCGACAACGCTCTTTGGTCAAAGCTTCTTCCAAGCAGAAGTGAGGGTCCTCTTGGTAACCCCTTCCTACGCATTGTCAATCATCTCGAAGCAAGTAACGATGTGAAAGTGAAGTTTCCAAAACTCTCTGAGAGTTTTTTTTTTTTTTTTTTTCTTTATTCATGAAATATTAATGTGTACAGTTTTTACATGCTTTTCGACTACCACACTAGACACACGCCCGTACTATGGTAGTCGAAATTTATATAGAGTGAGATTGTCCCCTTATTCCCCTCAAAATAACGCTCGAAAGAGTGTTTTAGTTGAGAGTTTCTTAAAGTTAGAAATAACCTGCTGGTCCATAGGTTGGAGTAACGGAGTGATGTAGCATCTATTATTACATCTATCTTCTTAATTTTATCATTGTTTTTGAGGATAGTGAAATTCGTTGATGTAGATCGATTAAATGTGTTTGCTAGATCAGCCACGCTCATGTCGCTCATACCTTGTTCTCGCTTTTCAAAGACTTTACATTTTATTTCTACAGTTACTTTGATTCTCTTATGGCTGTCGTATTTTGGTCTTTTGTTCAGAGACATTTTTTCAAGGGTTATTAAATTTTGCCCAAAAAATTTCTCAACACAAGTTTCGAAAAATGTGTGATCACATGCGACACCAATATGCCAGCGGAACGAGTGCTAACCAGAGACTGACACACCGGCGAGGAAGTCCCGGCTCACAAATGAGTGACGTGAAGATTTTTTTTATCATCTGGTTTGCTTGTTATGCGAATTATTCGTTATAAGAGGTGCTCGTTATGAGTGGTTCTACTGTACCTACTAAATAAAAATAAATAAATAAACTGTTCAGCAAGATTGTCCATCTGAAGGGATCAAATAGATCGGTACGGGATATGCGAGAAATATCGTTGTAAATTCGGGGTTTTTTTTATTTATTTTTATTTATTTTATTTTTTTTTTATTTTTTTATTTTTTTATTTTTTTTTTTTATAGTGAATACCTCACAAGAGTCCCAACTGCTCCCGTCTGGAGCCAGTGAGACTATGGCATCCCCAATTGGGGGATGTTGTGAGGCTGAAGGTAAGTGGGGAAGGGAAAGAGGAAGGTGGGGAAGTACCTGGCTATTCAGATCTAGTCACTAAACACGGCTAAAGCCATTTGGAGCAACGTTTCAATTCTGAATGGTGGTCTTACACCAGGGCGATACTGGTAGTATCTTCCACTCTGGAACGTGCCGCAAATATACTATATATTATTTTAATTAATTAATTGTGAAATAACACAAATTAATCAAATAAAATTTATTTGCGCACGCCGGGTTCGAACCCGCGACCTTCGGAATGGCAGTCCAATGCGTTACCACTGGACTATGCCGGCCGTCAAATCACAAAAACATAGTTATAAGATAATTCCAAATAAAGATTGGATATGCCCAATTTAGTGCCCAACTGATATGCTCAACACGGGGGTTTAGGTTCACAGGTGCCTTTCTACCAAAAAACTTAGTTTTGAGATAAACGCAATTAAAGATTGGCGTGCTCATATGACCACCTGTATGCCCAACTGATATGCCTTACTGAAACCAAGCTTAACTCAAAATTCCAGCTTTTGTAGATAGGCCCCTGTGTTCCACAGCCCCTGAATATTGTCTCTTGTTAGATGATTGAAATATATTTTGTCGAATAGTCAGGAGTCAATAAAAAATCGATAAGGGATATTGAATCACGGATCAAGTAGGTCCTCCATCTTATTAACTGACAGAAGAGCTTTTCAACATTTGGAGACAAATTATTTTATCAATATAAATAGTAGTTGGCCCGGGCAAACGTTGTCCTGCCACAGACCGCCTTCTCTGTAGGGAAGTTAACATTTTTGGTTGTAGATATGTATTTTGGATAAGACGTGTAAAAAAATTTTTTTATCGAAATTTTCATTAATGACAACAGCGCCACCTGTCGTGTCCATAACTATCATATATTTAAAGTTGGAACCAGCCACAGGCATTTACAAAATTAAATTAAATTTGGTTGGGCGGTTTCCAAGATTAGCGTGTACGAAAAAAGTGAAATGCGATTTTTATATATTTTAAATGACGCCAGTGAAGGTGAAGGTTTAGATTTAAACATTTGGCGACATTGTTTGTTTGATGGTTCGATGATGACCATCGATCGATATCACTAATTTCGATTAATCTTTATATTATGAATACCAAAAATATGATCTGAATAAATTGAAGCTATTCCTACCGTTTCGTTTGAGTAGAATTAGAATTAAATTGTTCTTTAAGTTATCAAAATATATTCGCAAACCACAAAAAATTACTAAATTTTGCCTATTACCTATTATATTCATGGTTATTTAAGATACACTAAGAATTGATATATTTTTAGCTTGTTTACTTTTCGTAAGATCTTCAATTACAAATCAAGAGATTGTGGGTTCGAATCCAAGCGTGTATAGATACATTTTGTTCAATTAGTAAGCATTATTTCACCAATAATTCCTATAAATAATAGCAGTCAAAACACACTTTGGAAATTTCTGTGGTTTTGATACTTTCGCAAAAAATTGCCCACTTGAAGTAAATCAAATACATTTAATATAAATGTTTCTCTCTAAGCATCCAGAGAATAAAATATAATTATTTAGACTAACTAACTAACCATCACACCATTTTCCCGCAGGGGTGGGCAGAAAGGACCGACCGCCAAACAACTCGGTCTTGGCACACACTTCTTGCCTCATTCGCATTCATACATAATCTTTTAATTCTATTATTCTGACTCTTGAAATGGCCCGAATCAAGTATCTGATTCACTTGGTCGTGCCATGTCTTCCTCAGGTGTCCCCGACTTATTTTGATATTTAGCGTAATGTGTATATACTTTTTATAATTTAAGTGTTCCAAACAGTTTTATGTGACTATCTCCAGATTTCCGAAAAATTCTAGAGGAGGTTTTGCAACTTCACTAAATATATAAAGTGTGGAAAAAATAATGTGAATGTGCCATAATGTTTTCAAATGGCGTCAAATGTAATTGTGCTTTACTGTAGACAGATAGTGTTTTTTTTTAATTATCGAAGACGATATTAGCGATCAAAAAAATATAAGATATAATTATCTATAGACTCTGTCTACATTGCATTTAGTTCGGGTTGAATCTTGCAATCATACTTAAAAACAGCTGCCAATATATATGTGCGGTCAGAAGAATGAAAACAATATTGTTAGTTCTTATTTGAAGTATGATACAGTTAAATATGACCGAATGAGATAGTGTCCTATTAGCTCAGTTGGTAGAGCGGTGCCTCGGCAAGGCAAGGATTCTAGGTTCGGGTCCTAGATGTGACCGTATCTTTTCTCGTTTTTCTGTTTCAAATATTCGTTTAGGAATCGCTAATATCGTCTCCAATAATTAAATATTACAATTTGAGGTTATCCTCATTAAGTTATTAAAAAATATAGAGAATTAGTTGACAAGAAGCAATAGAGCTATACACACCTAAAGAACGCGGAATTATTGTTACTGTTTATTTGGCTTCGGACGGAGCAACCGCTCCCACAGCTCGGGCAACGATGTAGAAACACCAATTTCCTGGCCGATTTGAACTGGCCGACCAGATCGATAGATCTGACAGCACCAAACATCTTTCATTGGGGCTTTTTGAAATCTCGCGTTTACTACAACAAACCACAAATTTTGCAAGTCTTGAAAGCCAAGACTGAAGAAGAAATCAGGGGTTTGGAGCCAGGTAATCTGCGAGCAACAATTGAAAAGTCCATAAAATGAGCACAGATGTGCATCAACTCAACTGGAGGTGGTCTTTTAACCCATATCGTTTTTGTCATCTTAAGGCGAAGCTGAATGCTAAATCACTGTTTTGATTAATCTTTATAAGGAATTGGTGTACATTATGAACACCAATAAATATGCTTTAGATAAATTGAAGGTTTTCATATCGTTTGACTAGAATACAAATAAAATTAAAATTACTCAATTGAAAATATAAATTTAAACTACTAAAAATATTTTTTTTTCAATAGAAATGTATGAAAGCGTAAAGGAAACTTAAAAAAAAACAGTATTATAGCTAAAATTATCTGTGATAGTTTGACTTGATAAACTTCTTTGCTTTCTTATAAAATTATTTACAAAGTAATTAAAAACCAACTTTTTGCTTGAAATCGAACGTTTCTAGACTCCGCCGTTTGTCAAGTGATTTTAATGCCTATTACTTAAAATATAAGGTATACCAAGAATATACACTTTTTTGGCTTGTAGCTTCCTCTTAATGTCATCTTACACCTTCACATAAACTTTCCGCGTAGACAGACCTCATTTTTTAGTTTCTAACAAAGTGGCAGTTAATTCACATTATAACATTACTTTTGCCCTACTTTGTAGTTACATATTATATTTCCAGAGGGGTGTTCTATATACACCCTTCTTTTATTCTGACTCTTGACGTGACCCGTATTTGGTTCACATGAACGTGCCATGTCTAGTCTACCTCGGGCGTCCCCGACTTATATATTCTGTTACATTCCTTTCTTCACACATTAGCTCATTAAAAAAAAAAGTGAAATTGCGAAAGAGTTCCTACTGGAACCAACCTTCTGAAGCTAGTGAGACTATGAAACCTCCTATCAGGGTATGTACTAAGGCTATAAGTAGAGGAGACGGGAATGATATAGGGAAGAGGAAGGTTAAGAAGTATCTGGCTATTCAGATCTGGTCACCAAATATGGCCAAAGCCATTTCAAGCAACGGTCAATTCTGAATAGTGGTCTTATACCAGGGCGATACTGAGAGTGTTTTACAATCTGGAATGTGCCGCAAAAATACTAACAGTATACATTATTTTAAATGAGTACATTGTGAAATAACACAATTAATACAATTAAATTTGTTTGTATTTGAATCCGCGACCTCCAGCTTGCTAGTCGAGAGTCTTACCGCTCGACCACGGAGCTCTATATTGCCATATCCATCTAAGCGTCCCTTTCCTAATCTTACTAAGTACACTTTTATCAGCCTTGGATTATTTCCAAATCCCCACATTTCTCAAATGATTATACAAGGTTTTAACCACACGTCTCAGGGATGTAACATGGCAAATTAAAGAAAGAGGAAAAAATAATGATCTGAGTTTTTGAAACTATTTTTGGATAAGATTCTGTTCAGTTTCAGTTCAAAACTTTTCCTTTCCTTAATTTATTTATTTTTTCGAAAATTTTCGTCTTATTCCATCTAAATTTTAGAATAATATAATGTAGATAGTTTGATTGTCGATAATTCAGTTTCGATTTTGAAAATGGAAATTAAAATAATTTTCCATTAAAAAATATTGTATTATAGGCACAGAGCTACACAATTAGAGGCGCTATTGCATACTAATATCCAGTCTAAAAGTGTTCCACTATTAGAAGACCAGATTCGATAGTTTTGGTACGAGTTTTGGATGTCAATTGGAGATAAACAATGGAACCTATTTTGGTCGCTTCAAGTCTCTTCAAAATATAATACACCAATGATTATAGGTAGGTCCAAACAAATAAAATTAAACTTAGCACTAATGAAGCTTAAATCTAAAAATGAAGTTAAAGTTCTAGAGTTCATTGAACTAGAGTTTAAAGAGAGGCATTACCGAAATAAGTATTTTTAATTATAACATGTCAGTACAAGACGGATCCCAAGTCACAACCTTGGTGTGAACTTCTTCCCGAAGCGGCTAACCATTATTGGGTTATGAACATCGGGATGATATTAAATTTTATTTGCGATATTAAATTTTGGGCTTTCATGAATTTATTGACGGGGCAAGTAGAGCATTTTTTATTGGGAAGAATATTGCTGATATCCTTCCCGCATTGGGACCCAGGCAGGGCCCTATTAGGGATACAAAATGGAAATTAAAAATATTAATTAATTTTTATTTTGGGGCAAATGATCTTATAGTGTAAACCGTTCAACGAGAGTAATCAATAAACCAGTTAGTATTACACCATCATAAACGAAATGAGGGTAACTAATAGGTGTGCCAGCTTTTTGTGACATTTTTAAAAATCAAAATCAAAAATTCCATCACATATCATCACTGGCATATCGTGTGACGCAAACTCCGTTTCTTTCCAGTGGCACTGCATAGACGAGACGTGATTTTTTTAAAATTATTTCAAATGAAAAAAAAAGCTTTTGACGGCAAAATGACATCTATCGATGGTTAAAATCTTTCGGGTACGTGCTGATTGTATTGATTATGATTTTTTATGTAATTTATACCCTGTATAAATTACATAAAAAATATATTTTTAGAGTTTAGCGTCATTTATTTTTTGAAAAGTAGCGGCTGTTTGACTGTTTAGCGACCAACATGGAAGCTTCGAGACTCGCAACAAAAGCCCACCGGTATGGGCACCGCTTAACCGTCCGGGTGATACCACCAAGGTGCGTTCCTATATAAAATGCAGCACGCCGCGCCAAAGTTCTTTCTAGTAGGTACTCAAATTCTCAAATACAGTCAGTCTAGCAAACTCAGCCAGTTCAGAAGTACCCACCGTCGGCCGTCCGGGACCAGCATACATCTCCAGCCTGATGTCTCCGCCCGCATGGCGTCGAACTATCAACCTTATAACTATGAACACACTCTGTTATTGTTCATCTCCACCACCTACGGAGTTGAGCATTGACCTGGGGAATTCGCCACCGTTCATCTCTATCTCCCATGGTGTCGAGCGTCGGCCTGGGAAAATTCGCCATCCATTCATCTCCACCACCCACAAGAATCAATGAAGTAATGGAAGTTTAATTCATTCAATTCAGACAGCGTGAAGTGATTCAACTTCAATTTAGACGAGTAAAAACTTTTAACACTAAGTAGAGTCTAATTCGTCCCTGATGCAGGAAAATTCAATAGAGGTGTTGATTAAAAATATTTGGAGCTCGCCCGGGGGGATTGGCCAATCATAGGCACCAATCAGCAGGATGGGGCGGGAGAAGGGGGTCGGTAGGGGAAGGGCAGGGGGTGGGATAGGCCCCCGAGGGAAGACATCCCTTACCACCGCCAGCAGGCTACGCGTGTGGAGGGTGGCAGAATGAGAAGGTTGCCTTTCTCCTGAAGATTGAGGATGTGTAAATGTTTTCATATTTAGTACAACATAAAATTATTTTACCAAGTTCTTAACAGAACATCAGAAATGGTTTATTTTTGTGTGAATAACACAGCAGTACCAAATGGTACTGTGGCATCTCATAGTTGGGTTATGTTGTGAAGGTAGTTGGGAGAGGAATTATTTACGGTGTCATGAAACTCAAAGTACAAGCGAGAAGCTTGTAAATCCTCATCACATCCAAATAAAACAGAAAACGTTTTTTTTCGATCTCTGCATTGCAATGTTTTTTTTTACATTTTTACAATTTTTTCGGCAACTAACTAAAGGGTTAAAAACTTTTAGAAGCTGGGTCTAAGCTTAAGCGCATTTGAAATGACATTAAACTGCTGAAATTAACCTCTAGCGACCGATTTGATCATATTTTACCTAGAAAACTTCGGACTCGATTTACTCGAAAACGAAAGGTAAATAAAAAAAGTAAGATTTCAAAATCAATTCCAAATGTGATGTAGATTTGCCAGTTTCTCGCTTGTACTACGAATTCCTGTACAGCGATCATTTCACTGAGCATTGCACGCTTTTGTGAGAGAATAAATCCTAAATCACTGTGATATACGAGCACTTTTTAATCACTTCAAAAACCTGCAATATTTTTTTAAGATAGTTTCTGATAGGTGGTTTTTTAAAAGGGATTTTTTACTTTAACTACTTAAAGAACCGAACCTAGAAATATATCTCGGTCTCAGCAAGGTACACTTGTTGGTACTCGCTGCTGCAGTATTGATGCAATGCAGTGCCCGGAATACCTACTACATTATTTCGTGTTATCAAATTTTTAACTACGCAGGGATGTGGCTTAATGATATTTATTTGACATATTTATAAATGTACAAACGAAATATAAGGTTTAATGACATATAAATATCACTACACTCGTGCCATTTGAGCTTTAACGAGATATAAATATCACTACACTAGCGCCATTTAAAAAGCTTCCGAATGAAATAAGAGTGCTGTGAATACAACATGACATCTTGCGGGCACTCAGCTAAGCTATGCATTATTCCCATAGAAGAAGCAAGTACTGTTAGGGACATCTAATTTGAGTGAACATTCTGCTATAAATATTAAATGCCTTCACATTTGAGAATACTTCTTCAAGAACTTTCGGGGACTCCGCCAGGAATCGGCAACTATTTGTCAAAAATGTCTGTTTTTCTCTCGAAAGCTGTACTTACGAAACTGAAACTTGAGCGATTGCCTAGTTCGAGATCTGAACGATTTATAATTATTATTTATTAGAATAATAACATTATTTGAATAATGCCATGTTAAGACAGATCTATCAGTGTATATAATTTTTCTGTTATTGTACTATTTTCGATTAATCTTTACTACGAATTAATAAATGAATATCAAAAATGTGATTTCCATAAATTGAAGATATTCCTATCGATTAGCTTGAGTAAAATTAAAAGTATATTCTTAATTACTTCATACAAAATATGATGTATTTTTTTATTAGAAAATTAAGGACGCATGAAGGAAGCAATTTAAATAAAACAATTGTTTTGTAGCTAATTGTCTTGTGTTATTTGTGACAGCTTCCCTTCATTACCTTGTTTTCTTTCTTCTATTCCTAAAATAAATTAAAACAATTTTTTCCGCTTATACCGACATTTTTTTTACTCTGTTTGACAAGCGATTTTTATGTGTATTACCTATATTCGTGGTGATATAAGACACATTAAGAATTGATAATTTTTTGGCTTAAAATTATTCATCAAAGCATCTAACCAAAAATTAGCAACAAATGCAATTTTTTCCTACACTCTCTCTCTCTCTATGTATGTTCACTGGTTCAGTGAAGTTCTGACGAGATATTTTACGCCCTGGTAAGCTTTTACTTAAAATAAATACAATACAGATGTGTATCAATGAAATCAATGAAATGGCCCCACCCTACATCTCTGAACTATGCGTCCCGGAAAACAATGGTCTGAGGCAGTCAACTCTTAGATCAGCAACATCATCAGATGTGGGCAGACTGATGGAACCTAAGCGCAAGCCAAATACTAAGTTTGGTGATCGCGCTTTCGGAGTATTTGGGCCGAAGGCTTGGAATAAACTCCCTCTGGAACTAAGATCCATAACAATTCCAACAGAATTCAGGTTTAAACTAAAAACTTACCTTTTTAAGCTGTCATACCCTTAAATTAAATATACCATTCCTGAGAGAAAGTCCAGTTATATCCAATTTTCCTCAAAATCCTGTATCAAAATTTCGCTAATAAATAATTAGTTAATATTAATTAAGTGTATCTCAAGTGACCTACCAGGTAAGTATTGTACTGTATATAATCTCTATATGTAGTTAGTAATAACATAGATCATCGTAGAAATGTATTATATATTTGTACAGCGCCCTTGAGGTGATTTCAAAATCAAATCATCCAAATATTTTTTTATTATTATTTTAATAACTATGGAAGAGCAAGTAAATGCAATTGTATTTTTAAATATTTTAAAGATAATTACTCATGAGTTAAGCACATGTGAAATTACACAGAAAAAACATTTACTTAAAATTAAAATAAAGATTTTCAAATTAAATATGCAGCTAGTGTAAAATATAACTAAGAAATTAAATATATAAAAATAAAATAAAGATATATACATACATTATTAAAATTTTGTGTTACGCCCAGATAGACATCGATTTTAAGACCAGAATATACCTAGTAAGCTATCGAATATTAAACACATTTTTTAAAAGCATGAAATAACAGTAAACTGAAAAACTAAATATGAAACAATATAAGTAAAACATGCAGTAACATAAAATAATACAGAAACTAGAATATAAGTCAACTCACTAAGGCCGGGTTGTTTCATAAAATTTTAACACTTCTTCAAATTTGAAAGTAAATTTTCAAGTTCTGTGAAAATTATTTTCAAGTTTTGTTATGATTTCAGTACTTTCAAGCAACTGGCCTATTGTGATATAATAACAGAACTTGAAAAGGAATTTCACAGAATCCGGAAATGAACGTTGAAATTTGATGAATTGTTCAAATGTTGTGAAACATTATCAACATCACTATAATTTGTAGGATTCAACAATGTGCTGGTATAGGTTAAGCTAGATTCTATAAAGAGACTGAATAAATAGATGAAAAGTACACCCAAACTTGTTGCCCAGATCATGCATATTGGTTAGTGAGTGTGTCTGATATTTGGTTGTGTATGTTTTGCAGAAAAATGTTACATTTTGTCTTGTGTTTCTAGTCGGCAGTCGACTATGGAGCGGTCAACACGTATATTTCATCACTACTCTGGAGTAACGGAATCATAGACTAAATTAGACTAGACACGGCATATTCATTTAAAAATAACCCCAACAATTTTGGTTTGGTTTACGTGCAAATTTATAAAAAGGCCCACGCATTGTGTCGCAATGCGAAATGGGTACTGTGCATTGCGTTTTACCGTTTGTTGGTCTAGAGTAAGCTAATTTGCTACTCAGCTATGATGGGCAAGTTCATTTTTTCATAAAAAATTCACAAAAATAACCCAGTTCCAAATATTTAAATTTGAATTATGTCCATATTACAACACTTCTGACAACAAATTGTCCATGGTTTCGCTTACGAGTTTGAACGCTTGTACAAGGAGTTTAAACAGAGTTGGGTTGTTAAGTTCATTTCCATATTTGTGACGTGCGCTACGTGGTGTTATTTTTAAAATGAATTTAACTAGACAGGGCTAATCTAGTATAATACATCAATGAACGGAATCTATAAATATGTCAATAACATTCCAAAATATATTACTAAAATTATCCAACGATTTATGGGTTGTGTGAGGCTGACAGTATGTTTTAAAATTGTCCCCGAAAAGATAGCATTTAAGTGCTATCAGTACTATCATTAATAATTTTATTTAACAAAGCAGACGGCCTAATGAAATTAAGCCGTTTTATCAGATTGAAATAGTCAATATTTTGAATTAGAATATTCAACGTTAATTTATAAATCTAAGGAATTGATATCAACAGCGTAAATTAAAAAAATATGTTTTAAATAAATTATTTTACTAAATATGAGTTCACAAATATTTTGTTAGCATGGCCAAAGTCCGGTTTGGGAAGAATAAATATCTACTAAAATTCCTTCATTGGTGCTCTCTCCTATCGGAGGTTGATAATCATAAAGGCAATCTTTACCTTGCAGGCTGCAGACCGGAACTTCTCGACGGAACTTGTGCCAGTTATGAAGATTTCAAACTACGTATCGTGATTGAAAAGCCATTATAAGATCATCGTTTAAGGAACGTCGTATTTTGTTGTACTTCATAATATGATCAATTAACAAAGATATTGGGGAATTCCACTTTTCATAGCTAGAAAGATTTCTCACTGATGTTGCCTTCTACAACAAAATTTATCGTTATTTACAAATGTTTAATTTTACATATTGATGTAATTATGTTGAGGACAATACTAAAGATAGCCGTAATCCGTTGATATTTGTTCACTTTGAAATATCGTAACTTCGTCATTTTTGGAGACATGGACTTAATGAACTTAATGTCGTTATTAAGGGTGTATGGGTTTGCTGTTTTGATGCGCCACAGAGCCGGGACGAGTCAGCGCTATCAGAGATCGGACAACACTCTTGTCCAGGCCGTTGCCCAGTGGCAGGGAGCGCCTCTACACCAGAGATGGATAATTTCACTCAAGCCACCATAAAGTTCTAATGTGTTCATCGATTTATTCATTTTTTATTTATTTCTATATTGATTTTTTTATTTATTAACTTAAATATAAACTTTTATGGCAGGCAAAGCATTGCACACACTGCTTTTTTCAGCTGAAATTAACATTATTATTACTCTTTAAATAAATAAAACAGTATTTTCACCTAATAATAATAAAAATTAGGAAACAATTTCATTTTGGTCATTCGACGGTGAACATCAAAACTGGTAATCATATAAAAATGCTGATTTATAAGAAAATAAGTCAATTTATTTCGATGTATCTTGATCAGAGATGTGCAAAATGGGTACCCAAAACCATTTGAAATGCAAAATGGAAATGGGTCAAAACTTTTCCATTTGAAAATGCAAAATGCAAAATGGTTTTTAGAAAAGCATTTCAAATGCAAAATGCAAAATACCTATTTTCAAAATGCATTAAAAATGCAAAATGGTTTCTCAGGTCAAACAATTAAAATAATTATAGAATTTTTAAACAATTTTGTCAGTTAATAATGGACATCAATGTAGAACAAACATATTACATGATGGTAAATCCAAAAACACCACGACTACAGATTATGAAACCACAAAAAATTTGCGCGGGACTAATGTTGCCAACGTAAAAACATAGAAACTGCTATCTAACATTTAATAATACAGAGTCATGGCCATGTTCAGTATTTGAATCAGTATTTTTTGTAATGGTATCATTCAATTGCCAGGGCTCCTACCAGGGAGCAACATGACAAATGTAAATTATCTCTCATAGCGAGGTTGAGGACCGACTGATATTTGGGGCTTATGAAAAAAAGATGAGTAGAGAAAGTAGGAAGAATGTTGCAAAAAAGCATTTAAATGGAAAATGCATTGAAAAAAGCATTTGAAATGCAAAATGCAAAATGGTTTTTAGAAAAGCATTTAAAATGCAAAATGGAAAATACCCATTTTGCATTTTGCATTTCCATTTGAAATAAAGCACATCTCTGATCTTGATGTCAAGTATTAAGATATTAAGTGTTCCTGTAAAAAATGAATGATAGGAAATGACCGGGTTGTCATCCCCTGTGCAAACTGTAAGTTCCATTTGCCTAAAAGCCTTGAGAGCCTCCTTTCACTCCTTTTCCCCCAACTCTTCTTCCCTCGAATAATCACACGTGTTCTACCCACTAAAGTGCCTCTTCTCTTTTTATTATTAGTTTCCCATTGAATTTAATACCCTACAATGTGATGAATCATTTTACTTCCGTTCTTTGTGTTGGCTCAATTTTAATAATTTATTTTTTTATTAATTACCATTATAAAAGATGCACAGTACGTCCATAGTCCTCCTCAATAGGGGTTCCTGTTCCGAGGCTGACTGTAGGTTGTTGTGTTGGTGTCAATTCATAATTTTTATGATCTTCTCATCTTCATGCTTTTTGACCGTGTTTTTATACTTCATATTCATGGTTTTTGACTGAGTTTGTTGATTTCCCCATCTTCAAGTTTATTACTCCATCTTCTGGTTTGCCGATTTTACCATCTTGAAGTTTGCAGACCTCATCTTCATGTTTGTTTCCTCGTATTCATGTTTGTTAATTTTATTATCTTCACGTATATAAACCTCATCTTCCGGTTTGTTGACTGTATTTGTTGATTTTCCCATTTTCACGTTTATATGTTTGTTGATTTTCTTGTCTTCATTTTTGTTGAATGTGTTTTTTGATTTCCCCATCTTCGGGTTCTTAGACCCCATATTCATGTTTAAATTACGTTTTGCGTTGATATATATCTTTCATGTGAAAAATACCAAATATTACGCTGCTTAGAGTCAGTGGGCCTAAATCATTCCTAAATGAAGAAAATTGAGTGAAATGAGGTTAAATAATTGAGAAGGAAAATAAATAAGGAAAGGGAGATTTGATAAATATTTATCGACATTTGGTTACTAAGCATCCAAAGAAAATCATATCCACTTTTTCAACTTGAGCTTCTCCTTTATCTAGATTTATGAAATTCACATTAAAATGGGAGTATATTTCAACCTTTTCACTGCTTAAACTTTCAATCCTAGATTTTTGGACCCAGAGCCTGCAACGGAGGATGTCAATTAGTATATTTTTTTACATTAGCTCTACGTAGGAGGCCTTAAGGAAGATCATTTCCGTTAGGGCGTTTATCATCTTTTTGTATGCTGTGTGGAGGGTTTTTTTGAGGAAAGTAAAGAGAGGAAAGACAAAAAGATCTGGGAATTAAAATCCTCCCTCCTACTGCGGAGCAAGTCAATGGGTCAAGAGAGTCCTGCTTAAGAGGTAAAAAGGTAACCCTTAAGGTAACACAGTAGGTGGGCAGACGCATCCAAGACCTAGACAACCTTCAGACCATAAACCCGGCACCCCTGCTAAGTTACCAAACGCAGCGAATGGCTTGGTGCGTCCAATTGCAGAAATGTTGGCTATCCAATGAATGGTTCCGGGGCAAACTTTCAACCCTGGATCTCTGGATGGGTCCAGAGCATCCCATGGAGGACGTAAATTTGTCATTGTCATTGGTTCTGTCTACACCGACGCCCGCGCAATGCACTAAACATTGATAGAAAGACCTGAAAACACAATTAAAGTTAAGCACAATTGATTTCAAATACTCTATTTGGCCCGTTTGACAGCTTAATTATTAAATTTTTTCAATAACTTAGTGAGCAAAACCTCAAATTGTAATATTTAATTATTGAAGACAAGAAAGAAAGATAGTTTTTATTCGCAGTATGATACAGTTAAATATGACCAAAGGAGATATGGTCCCATTAGCTCAGATGGTAGAGCGGTGCCCCGGCAAGGCAACGGTCCTAGGTTCGTGTCCTAGATGTGACCGTATGTTTTTCTGATTTTTCTGTTTCAGATTTTCGTTTAAGAATCGCAAATATTGGCTTATTTATTAATTTATTTGCTAGTTGGAATAGGCTCAGTGCGTACACGTGTGTCGTGTAGATAATAATATTTAGCTAATTTGTATAGCGCCGTTTTCGTGAGAAATCACCTCAAGGGCGCTGATGGAACCATTACATGTAGAGAATAAAGTACACATAAGTCATTAATTTCAATACTTGATCTAAATAAGGACATATTATGCTCATATGAATTGTAAATAACGTTTTATGAAAATATTTTTCGAAGACTTTTTGTTTAAAAATCTTGTAAGTTTCTGCTTGATACTTCATAATAAAACTTTCTCTTTTCCTTTTGTAATATTAGCACATTAACTCGAACTGAGCTAAAGGTTTGAAGAAAATTAATTACGGTACCATAGTTACAGATTTCAGGTCAGTAAAAAGAAATCAAATCGTGTTGGAGATTGTGAAATAAGCTCCCGTCGCGAAGGTTAATTTATTTTAATTAAATGGCAGTTGGCAGCAGAAAACCTTTAACTTAAACCCCTTCGCCCCGGAGTCCCTTCGCCTGACTTATTCGCTTTCACCGTAAACTTATTATTATTTATCTGAGTCAACATATCTCATAAATTATTATAGTTGCATGTTTGTGCGTTTGTGGATTGTTCGTTAAACCTTCGGTCAATATTTTAAGAAAATTTTTTTGTTGGAACGAATTAGAATTTTAGAATTATGTGTGTCGATGATTATTTTAAAGTTTAACAACTTAATTTATATTATTTAATAGGAAATTGATCACATTATTTTTCTAGATTGATCTAGAAATTAACAACATATATCACCATTAAATGAATGCGGAACAAAACTTTCACACCTTAAAAATAAAAAATAAAAAATTTTACTCTTCATAATACATTCATGGAATGAAGAATTTTTTATTCACTTTTACATAAAAACGAGGCCCCTAGAAAAATTGTTCCCCTCTGGGTCTATGTCATCTTAGGTAATGCTGAGTGATGAGTGAAATATGGAGCTCAATGCAAAAAGTTATTGTGCTATGAATTAAGCTATCATTTTTTAAGTGGTATATACTCTAACTATCGACCAGATGAAAGATAACCATTCAAAATTGTGGACATCAATGTCAAATCTTTGCCTCTGCCAGCGTTGAACGAGAGAGATATACTATGGTAGTATACAAGCCCATGTATTAGTTTCATCTCTCTCATATCCAAGCACGTAACTAGAAAATAAGGAATACGTAATCTCTGTATTCGGTTAAACAAAAACTAAATTATTCTTAACTGGCGGCATAGCCAATATAACATAAATATAACATAAGTGTAGCATAAATATTACACAAAAACAGAAATGGCTTTCGCTGTGTTTGATCATACAGGTCCTTCCCAACCATTGGTATATGTCCTCCCTATATCTTTCCAATCCCCAATCCCATCACTCCAATTGAGAGGTACCATTGTGCATTAACTGGGTCCGAACAGTTGGGACTCTTGTGCGATATTCACATTGAAAAGGCTCTAAACTCAACTCTTAAGAAAAATGCCATTTTGGAGGAGTGAATTTTCCCTAATAAAAATTACGATTTTGCAATGTTTTTGGAATCTTCATTTCACAGATTTTTCTATTATAAAAGGGTCCTTGTCTCTGGCAGAGCCGGGTTTCCTCAGTTAATTAAACGCCACAAATACATTGGCCAAGAAACCACTACCTCTAACAGTCATTCGATTTATCTCATTCCGATTAATAATATTATTTATTCTTCTGAGGCAATTTAATTTCAGATCCGATGTCAATTAATACAGAAGTGATTATCTCGGAAATTCAATTAGCTTGTCCGGCTTTTAATAAAACGATTGATCTGAAACGGTTCGCTGCCAGATAGCTATCGGGAGGTTGTTTTCTTTGATGGTGAGGGCCCTTGATGAAATCTGGCCTCTAGTTATTGTGCCGACAGTTATTTTTAGGATTACTTGATATTGTGACGAAATTGGAATTAAGGTAGGTTTATGTTTTAGATGTTTGATTGAAAATATAATTAAGTAAAGTAAAATGGACATAACTGACTGACAAATTATTGGAGTTAATTAATAAGGGAGATTAAAAAATGGTTGTTTTAGAAATAGGTTCGAAATTTATAAATCGATGAAGGTGTGTTTCAGGAAAAAAAGTGTTGATTTACGCGGACTGTTAGTACATTATTTTACGAAAAAAATATTGTTTTTTAATTTTATATTTTAAAATAGTTTAATTTTTTTTACGTTCTCTAATCAGATTAATATACACTAGACACGCCTTCCATGTAAATCTGAATGGAAAACAATGTCGCTTTGGTTCTAGCTCATTTAGCACGCACTCTGTCTCTCTTACACTACACTGATATAGAATAATCCACTTTTAATTTTATTATGATGGTGAAGCACAATTTTATAGTTTAAGTTTAAGGTCATTGGCCTGACGTTTGAATCACGAAATGTTCTTGTGTATTATAAGGTTACCTAATATAATATTTTGTACTTTTTAAAAATGCCTTGTTAAATTTATTTTAAAACAGTTTCAAAAATAAAAACAATAATAATTCGCCGTGTCCTAATGGTATGGTTTCAAATTATAATTTACCAATTATTTCTGGAAACACATTAATGGAGTATTTAATCAGAAATACTTTTGAAAATAAAATATTAGTAAAATGTGTTTTCTGTTAAAACTGTTTTTTTTTGTATAACTGCAACACTAAAACATATTTAGGGCCGGCCCTAATCCAAACAGCGCCCGGCGCTAGTAAAAATCTCAATGTTTAAGGAGCGGACTAATCCAATCGCACCTGCACAGGGCCGGCACAGTAAAAGTCATAAAGTTTTGAATATATCAGTGGCAGAGCAGTCAGATTTATACCAGACCTAAATAGCCAGGTTCCTATTCCTTACCTTCCACTGATTCGTCTCCTTTCCCAATTTCCTCCAGTTTCATAACATCCAACAAAAGTTGGATGCAATAATTCCACTAGCTCAAACAAAAAGGACTTCAGCTTAATAAATATTTTATTTATAGGTATTAAAGAAACAAAAAAGAACATTGGTTAAAGTGATTAATCCTACCTAGGGTACTTACGGTATATTTTGTTTTATTGTCTATATACACAGCCTTACTAATAAAATGTTTTTGTTTTGCCGATGTTTTTGTTACACATTATATAAAAGAGTTGCTATTTATTAAAAAAATCTTTAAATTTGGCAAAAATGTATTTTGCAACTAGCAATGACTTCATGTATGCGCTTTATGAGATTCTATAACCGCGGAAACCGCGGGTGACGGCTGTTTTTATATCTTCTTTAATAACTTCATAAATCGTGTTTTGTTCATAAAATGATAAATTTGAAGTGAAATTGAACAAACTTACAACTTATTTGTGTTATTTTTTGACAGTTTCAGAGAAGTAATTATTTAATAATTACATTTGTAAAATCTACTTTGATGTTATGTTATAAAGTGGGATTAAACGGTTGTGTCAATATTTACGTAGTGGTACGCCACTACTTGACTCGAACGTTATTCTAGAAGTTTCCAAACAAGCTTCTTGAATTTTCTTTTATTTTTTTAATATTTGTTTCTGTAGCAACTGGGATGTTCGAGAATGTTTCATTTTCCACCTAGATAAGCGACAACGTGAACGAAATGGTCAGTATTTATGGTCAGTACAGTACCAGCAACCGCGACATCGAGATCGAATTATTTTGCCTACGTGACGCGCTTCGGAACATTCTCGAACCTTCCTTTCGTAAATCATTGTGTTGTATTTTCTACGTTTATTTATTGTTTTCGGATGTATTATTAAAAACGGCTTCAACCAAATTTCGTAGTTATTTATTAATAAAAAGAATACCGAACATAACTACATTTATATTGAATTTTATGATCTACATTTTATAAAAACTTTATTAAAGTGAGGTTTTTTTGTAACATAAATGCCTAATGTACGTGTTGGTAAAGTATCGATGAATAAACCTTTTAAAATTTGCAAGCAATGCGGTCACAATTTTAGTTATTTTGTTGTTTTAAATTTAAAGCAAGTTCATTTTTTGTTATAAACGAGATTTTCGAAAATAGTATTTGTTTATACGACATCGTCAAAATTAACAAAAATATAGAACATTTCAAATTAGTTGGAAAAATTCCGAAATTCAATGAGAAATTATTATTATTTCAAGTTTATCCAGAAGATAAAAAAAATCCACTTTGACTGGATAAGCAATGTGTATATCTCATGTATCTTTCCATGAACTATTCTGTCATTTTCTATTTTAGGTTTTAATTAGTAAAGTTTTCACATACACGTTTGTTTATCAATTGAATAAAATTTTCCCCACGTTTTAGTAAGACCATTAGTATTTACCGGGTGACGTGTGTAGTTTATAAATGTGTGTGTGTATTTGTAGGTGTGAGAAAAGGTGATCTATAATAGGAATGAAGCGATATGTATGCGCATTGAACAGTTTATATTATTGTCATAATGCTCCTTTTAAATGTGGGCAATAAACCCTAAAAAATGTCGATGTTAGAGAATCAATAAGATTATTGGAGGTATTAGAGCACTGTATATTTGTTGTTTGTGTGTAGAAGTGGTTCACATAATATAAAGATTACTACTCTACGGTGGTCATTAAATGTCTATAATATCAATTACTCTGTTACAATAAACAATTAATATCACAATTTAATACATCCAGAAACAATTTTCTGACGCAATAAAGCAAATAACAATAATTGAACCGAAACAAAAACGTACTTTACCTAACTGAAGATAACTCCTTATTAATAAAATTAATAACCCTTTATTATTATTTGTCTTGTGTTCTCGTTCTCGGTATCGCGCTGAGTCGGAGTGGATTTATTGACCAGTGGCGTACGGGAAACACAGGCGCGGCGGGGGGCGGGCGTTTTTAATTGCGGCGCGATGGGGCCGGTCGTTTTATTGACCGCGGGGGACTTTCGCGCGAAAACTAAAGCTAATTCATTGCTAATTATTATGATTAACCACACAAGTTTATTATTTGTTGTGAAGAATTATTTCGTTTTCATTGTGTACATATAAGATCAAATTAATTGTTGTGTGTAATCTTTATTTATTTTATTGACTTCAAAACAATATTGCTAAAGAATAAATATATCAGATTTTGCGGTTTTTTTCTGAAGGTTAATTAAGGTAAAATTTGGCTAGTAGGACACTTTTTATAATGTTATTTAATTGTGTAGATAAGATATTTTTTTAAATTCTGTTTACTAATTATGTCATCTATTTTCATTCATATTTATACACACACTCAAAGGCACACAACATACTTAAATAGACTCATAGGCATACATACACTCAAAACCACACAGCATACTAAAATGCACTCATAGTCATACACACACTCAACGGCACACAACATACTTAAATAGACTCATAGGCATACATAAACTCAAAAGCACACAGCATACTAAAATGCACTCATAGTCATACACACACTCAACGGCACACAACATACTTAAATAGACTCATAGGCATACATACACTCAAAACCACACAGCATACTAAAATGCACTCATAGTCATACACACACTCAACGGCACACAACATACTTAAATAGACTCATAGGCATACATACACTCAAAAGCACACAGCATACTAAAATGCACTCATAGTCATACACACACTCAACGGCACACAACATACTTAAATAGACTCATAGGCATACATACACTCAAAAGCACACAGCATACTAAAATGCAGTCATAGTTATACAAACACTCAACGGCACACAACATACTTAAATAGACCATTTGCATACATACACTCAAAGGCACACAGCATACTAAAATGCACTCATAGTCATACCCACACTCAACGGCACACAACATACTTAAATACACTCATAGGCATACACGCACTCAAAACCACACAACATACTTAAATACACTCAGAGGCATATATGTACACACTCAAAGGCACACAACATACTAAAATGCACTCATAGGCATATTTATTCAGTAACATGCATACGATCAATGTAACAAGCAACAGTTAATCATCCCATATAACGAAAGCAAATGTTCATTTTACGTAATTAAAATTAAGAATGCTAAAATTAAAATTTTCCAAAATGCATATGGTTTCCTTTTATAGTAATTCAGGTGAATCACACGGACTTAAAAAATAGCATTAAGCGTGGCCAACGATCCCGAATAATTAATCGCCTATTTTTTTATAAAATATGATTTGTAATGTAAGCCTTACTGGGTGCTTTACTTGTGCTGAGGCCCCCATTTTACGCTTTTATCTGACAATTTATGTAGGTAAATAAAAATGTACTGTATTGAAATTATGTTAATTAAACGTATTTAAATTATTTTGTATTTCTTTGGCATTCACTATGTAACAATTTCTAGACATTTTTTGTTTTTAATGAGTTTTTATTATTCACAATGTACATTTGTTACGCATAATTTTTTTGGGACGTGTCGAAACCGATCGCTAATTTTATTAAAAAAAAATTATACGTAACAAATGTACATTGTGAATAATAAAAACTCATTAAAAAAAAAAAGTATTTAAATTAAATAATAGTAATAAATTAAAATAAAAGAAGTAAAATTAAATAAAGTAATGTAATAAAAATAAAATAATTTAGGCAGTTATAAAAACTAAGCAATGTATATCATTGATATACTCATATATAAAAATGAATGTTTCTATATTTGCCCAGTACGCGTTCCTATACAATTCATCCGATTTCGTTGAAAATTTCGAAGTTTTTACTTATTAGTGTAAGGAGTGTTTAGAGAGTGTTTGGTTTTGAGGGTGGAACAAGTTGGGGATGCCCGAGAAAAACTTATCCCTTTCACACCCGCATTATTGTTTCCACATATATAAAATATGTAATGCTTGATATTATCAACCTCAAAAAATTATTTGAATTTTTTTTTATTTAATATTTTTTTTAGAAATTATTCTACGTTAATTTAGCTTAAAATTGGATGTGAGAGTGTATTTTTTTTTTAAATAGTTAGGTAAAATAAACATAACACAAAAGTAATACAAATAACTGTTTCATATCAAAAATGCACATTTACAATGTAGTGATAATCACTGGGGTTTGAAACAAATAACAGTTTAACTGAAATTCATTCAGAAATAAAGAAATAATCTAGGGTAATAATCTTTAGCAAAACGCTTTACTAGTCGAAAATATGTCCGTCACTACCAGTGTTAATTTGAATGAACATTGAAATTCATTTATGATATTCTGGCAAATGACTGTGAACAGTGAATTGAACTGATGTTATTATTACAGAATACATCTTTATGCGTTAAAATATTTGTAATTCGAGTATAAAATATTGATATCTTACCTTAAGTGAAGTAATCAATGACGGCAGAAATTCGATGAAACTCACAATCAGCAGATGTCAAAATATTTATCGTTTTTGTGGCGGGAATAAGGATTTCAACCGAGTGGAAAAAAAATAGAAGTTACAGAGAAGATCACAAGCTATAAGAAAACCAAATCACGGCATTTCTAAATCGCTACCGTTACTGTAAAAAAATCAAAAAGTTCGTGTTAATTTGATTTAACACTGGGACGAGATACGAAGTCGATTCAATGTGGACGTAAAGTAGTTTTTTAATACTAACAATGTAGATTTAATGATACTGCATTTTCCGATACGGCTTTTCTAACATTAACTATGTTAGAAAAAGCCGAGGATGCCTGATGAAAGATATGAAACAAATCCGTGGTAAAATTAGATGTAAATGATGAACGAAGAGCTGTAAGGAGAAGGTATAACTTGGAAGTGAATGATTGAAGAGGTCGAGAACATCCGAAGAAGAAATGACACGATCAAGTTAAACAAAACTTTACAATACAAAACAATACTATTATTTCCACCTTAAGAATGCACCCAGTTGTTAGGTACTCTTGAATTCACAACCTCAAACTATTTATAAGTACCGTAGGTCAGCTAGTTACAAAATAAACTCAAACGCTGCCAATATTCCCCACAACGTACGTCAAGACATAATAAAACCCTCATCGTATATGGCATAATGCGTGATAAATAATCAAAAATATTATTTAAGATTATCTACATACATTGTAACTCGGAATTTAATTAATTAAATTTCGGGACTAGGTAGCAAGGCGTAGCCGCTTTAATTTTAATTAATCGTGTTTCATATTAGTAAAACACACAATATACATTTATATAAATGCGCTTAAGAGCCACGGTAGGCCTCTCTGTCTTTCTCCCTCTCTTACTCTCTCGCCTTCTCCTCCCCACGCGTTCTCCTTACAAACTGCGATAATTACTTCACCCCTTAGTTATTCCTTGAGAAGTAAGCTCGGGAGAGCGCCGATTGAACGGAGACGCGGTGATACGAAAGG